>NC_092620.1:5370000-6620000 GCF_047663525.1 Anas platyrhynchos | reverse complement strand
GCTGTAAGGTTACCAGCACAGTCTTTGTTTCTAAGGATATATGATTCCCCATAATGCGCAACTGCTTACCAGCGAGAGGCAGTTGTGTGCACAGGTCTGCTTCTCTCAGCTCGAGCTTCTTCCCAGCTCCGGTGCACCTGTTTCCAGCAACTTTCTGTACGAGCTTCTCTGAGCATTTTGCTGAGTTTGGCCGAACCTGTCTTCAGGAGGCGATCAAAGTGCCTATTTCCGTCCTGGTCTCCATTCTGCTAGCCTGTTCCTTTTCATTCCTTCTTTCTGCTTCTTTATTGATGATAACTTCATCACATTGTGTTGCCTTCTTTTTTTTTTTTTTTCTCTTGAGGGTAGGCTCCCCTCTTATACCCTTCTCTCCACAGCAGTTCTTTTCAAAACAACTTTTCATTGGTCAAACAACTTTGAATGTAACAACAACAGCAAACACCCATCAACTTCCATGCCTTAATGGCTGGAGAACAAGAAACCGGAGACTGCATGGAGTCTCCTGAATCACCCTTCTTTGTTCCCTCTAAACTCTTTTATATTCCTGATGGCCTCGTCCTTAAGAGTCTAATGTCATCTCAACCACGGGGCTTTCCAACCCCTATGGCCACACTCTCAAATCTCCCCCTTCTTTATTAATATCAACCATTTTCTCGACACAAATTACCACTCCATATATAACATCAGAAAAGCATGTCAATGCAAAAGTCATTTGATCAGCACATTATGTTCTGTTGCTGAGATAATCAAGACTAGAGCGGCTGTTTATTACCTAGCACAGAGAGCAAAGTCATCTCACCTTTCTACTAATCAAATCCTAGCTGAATGCAATTTGAATAGTTTTGAAAAACAAACAACTCTGCTGAGGGCAAACTGAGTTTTTAAAACATGCCTTGCAGAATGGGTAGGACAGCATGCAGAATGTTCTAAACAAAGACCATGTGGGATCCCTTTGAAAATTTCACTTTTCCTTAGGGAAAATGCATGGGAATTAAATTTCCCCAGTAACAATGACCAAGATGCAATATAGACAAATATGTCCTCAGGTGCTTCCATACATCAGGTTGCTGAATATGTTGGCTTTCCACAGAAGCACAGTTAGCAGGGCTAGAAGGGATTTCAGGAGCCAGGTAATCTTTTGCCCACCCTAACTGTACCTAAACAATTTTTGACAGAGTCATTTAAGTCATTTACAGAGTCAATTTAACTCATTTAAAAAAATCTGCTGTAATGGGGGATCGACAGTCTCTCTATGCAATATATTGCTATCCTTAACAATCCTTAGAGTTAGGATTTTTTCCCTCATGTCCAACCTAAATCTCCTTTACTGCAATTTAAGCCCATTACTGCTTGTCCTAGCCCCACTGGAGGTGAAAAACACTTTATTCATTTCCTTTCTGCAGCTATTTTTTACATGTTTGAAGATAATAATGTCTCTCCTCACTCTTCCTTCCTCTAGACTAAACAAATTCCATCATGCTGAATATTCAAGACCTCAGTGGCTATTTACAAAGTGCTCATATATCAGGACACAGGAGACCTCAATGACTGGCTAACTCTGTGGGAGTATCGCCATTGAAGTCGACAAGCCCTATGGTTGGTGATAACATGGGGCTCTTAAGGATGAGGCCATCAGGAATGTAAACAAGTTAGAAGAAACAAAAAAGAGTGATTCAGGAGATGCCTTACTGTCTTGGACTGCTTGTTCTCAGACCGTTAAGACATGGAAGTTGCTAAGTGTTTGCTGTTGCCAGGCAAAGTTGTTGACCAATGAATAGTTAGTGGAAAAGTACTGCTGTAAAGTTAATAGTATAAGAAGGGAGTCTTTCCTCAATAAAGTAGTTGAAGTTATGTCCTCAATAAAAAGTAGTTGAAGTTATTGATCCTAAAAGAACCCTGGTGTCCGTGTGGTCATTAAGCCACATAACTCCTTGGTAAGTAATGGCTCAGCTGTCACAGGGGAACTGTTTAGGTGGAGGAAAAAAAAAAAAAAGAAAAAAAAAAAAGAATGAATGAACCTGAGGTATTGAGGTATTTTAGATGTCGGTTATAAGCTATGATGTGCATTTGTCCCAAAGAAGTAAATCCCTAGCCAGCCTCACACACAAGAAGAAGAAAAGAAAGGAAAGCCAAAGTGTTGAGGTAGCTTCCTAAGAAAGCATGGGAAGATCACCTGGAGTCAAAAAGGAGTGTAATCGCTTCTGCCAAGCCTGCTGGTGTGGTAAAGGACTGGAGTACTGGTGTGCATCCTGAAACCTCTGCCTTCCATCTAGAGCACAAGAGGGTCCATGTGTAAAAGCTACCTTGACATATATAAGTAATTTTAAGGTAATAAGATACAATTAATGAACCAGTGGAAAGCTAAGATGGCAAGTTTCCACGTTGTGTCAACAGAGGTCCAAATATCAGGATAGGTACAGCTTCACAGACAAACTGCCAGAGGATTTATCGCTCACCTCTTTCCTCTTTGTTCCAAGTGCAAAGACCTTTTATTTTTCTCTGCCTCTCTCTATATAATTTTTATTTTATTTTATTTTATTTTATTTTATTTTATTTTATTTTATTTTATTTTATTTTATTCATAATGTTTTGGCTAATACAGACACATGGCACTGAGCATACTTGAAGAAAATCCACAGGCAATCTTTCCCTCCTGTGGAGAGAGAGCCACACTTGACAGATGCTAATTATATCACTTTGAGTAATGCTAGAAGGTGCTCAGATACTGAAGAGAGGGGAATCATGCAGTATAATATATATAATGCAGTACTCATTATGCAGTAACTCTGGATTTGAATGAAACCTAGACTGACCGTCAATGATGCTGTTGTAACTGAGTGGTATGAAAAGGGGGAAAGTGATAATATTTCCTTCCCATGTCTAATCTTTAATAGAATTCTTCCAGAGAGATAATTCTGATAGATTTATATGGAATTTGATTTAATTCTACTCTGCCTTTCTCCTGTTTCTAAACTCAGCATCTGAATATTTTCCAGAAATATTAAGCATCATGAATAAGCATCTGTCAGGTGCTTGCTCTCTTCTCTTCCCCAGGGCAGAAGTCTGAGTGTGCGTATAAGCGGAAGCAGATGGTAGAGTAAGCACATTCTGCAAACATGAATGTGGTGGATTCAGTAATATTGTTTAAATATCAAATTCTCCGTAGCTATACTTCAAATAGCAACATATCATACTGGAGGACTGAAAGTTGTGGAAATGCTTTGGGGGAAGCCTGTGTAGGAGAGGAAGTGAAGGTCGATCCAAAGAGCCATGCAGAAGGGTATTATTTTGCAGTGCTGCAATCAAAAGGTATCATTGGATTAATTCTCTGGCCTGCAAATAGACAATCAATTCAGTGCTTGTCGCGTTAAGGGGTATAGCCGATTAACCGTTATGGGTCCGGTTGGTTCAGGGTACTGAACTAAAGGCGGGTAGCTTTTGGGATGGAGGTGTGTTTTGGTATTATAATGATGTTATAATGAGCAAAAGTACACCAGGGTACAGCATTTGTCAAAACGTGACAGGTCCTTGGCTCAGGATACCAAAAGTGCAGCTTATCGGTCTCGGTATGCACAAGAACGATCAAGTCCCCACCTGGTCACAGAGCCTAACCACGGTGTCTCCACTCCATTCTATGCTCCATACTGTTTCTTAGAGCTAGCACACCAGGTTCCCCCAGCGCAATAGCATCTAAGGTTGGAAGCCTAGGGAACGCTCAGGTAATGCAGCTACGCCCTACCCTGAAAGCCTCTTCAATGCTGTACATTTTCTTTAAAATGTGAATATTAGTTTTATTTTCCTAGTTACTTTAGGCAATTGCACCACAGTGCTATTAGAAGGTGTAAACTAAAATTGTGTCATAATTTATTTGCTTTTGTAGAGCTAGGAGGTAAAATCCGATGGCTGAGGTCTGAAAGAGATATGCCCTAAGCAGTGGTGAGTGGGGGAAGGAAGCCCAGATGGGGAATGCTCAGTCAGGTCTAGGAGACAGTGGGACCCTAAGGGAAGAGACCCAGGGCTCACTTTGCAGTGTGAACACATTTTATGTTTCTTTTTACCACATTTTATGACACTACTTTGGGATCCCGAGTCTAGCAATATGGTAGTCCTTAACACTGAAAAGCAGAAATTAATGAAGAATGGGCAGCTTGTGAAGCCAGCAGGAGAAGCATGAATGGCTATGGGAACACAAAGTGGGTGAGCGACTGAAGACTGACAGCCTGGCTGCTTGGTGGGACAAGTGACAGAGCCCTGCAGTCTGACAGCTCCAGCTGAGACTTTCTGTAGGAGACAGAAAGCAGCCAGCAGCCCTTAAAGTTACTTCAGTGTGTTACAAATGAAGTCTCAACTCAATCTGAATTTAGTAATATTTATAAAAGGAATATTTCTAAAAGGTATAAAAGGCAAGTAAACAGCGCTAGGTGTGCGGGGAGTCTACGCACCACCAACATGCACACACGAACATCAAACTTTCTAAATACACAGAACATTGCTTTTACATACTAAAACCGAGTATGTCTTTGATTCTAAGGATGTATGATTCCCCATAATGCGCAACTGCTTACCAGCAAGAGGCAGTTGTGTGCACAGGTCTGCTTCTCTCTGCTCGAGCTTCTCTCCAGCTCCAGTGCGCCTGTTTCCAGCAACTTTCTGTACAAGCTTCTCTGAGCATTTTGCTGAGTTTGGCCAAACCTATCTTCATGAGGCAATCAAAGTGCCTGTTCCCGTCCTGGTCTCCATTCTGCCAGCCTTTTCCTCTTCACTTCTTTTTCCTGCTTCTTTATTGATGTAACTTCATCGTGTTGCCTTCTTTTTTTTTTTTCTCTTGAGGGTAGGCTCCCCTCTTATACCCTTCTCTCCACAGCAGTTCTTTTCAAAACAACTTCTCATTGGTCAGACAACTTTGAATGTAACAACAACAGCAAACACCCAGAAACATCCATGCCTTAATGGCTGGAGAACAAGAGAACCATCTGGAGAACAAGAAACCGGAGACTGCATGCAGTCTCCTGAATCACCCTTATTTGTTCCCTCTAAACTCTTTTATATTCCTGATGGCCTCGTCCTTAAGAGTCTAATGTTATCTCAACCACGGGGCTTTCCAAACCCCATGGCCACATTCCCAAATCTCCCCCTTCTTTATTAATATCAACCATTTTCTCGACACGAATTACCACTCCATATATAACAATCATTATTGTCATTATTATTATTATTTTCTTGTCTTTATCTCAACTCACAGCCTTCCCTTTCCCATTTATCTCTCCCATCCCAGAGAAGGAGGGGGGGAGGTGAGCGAGTGGCCCTGTGTTGTTTAGCTGCCCGCTGGGTTAAACCACAACAGAAAGAAAAGCTGTAAATGAACTTGTAAAGGAAATGAAGAAAATTGCATATGTCCCAGTTCAAATTTGGAATGGAATCGATCTAAGAGGATTATGGGAGAAGGATTTATGGGTGGTGATTGGTTTGCTAAAATAAGGGTGGTTGTATTGGGGATATGTGGAGGATTGTTAATAATTCCATGTTTAATACCCTATATTAACAGACTAATACACTCGGTTATACAAGGAATGCAAATATTTGCGGTACCTGTTGACCGAGCACCAGGGAAAGTGAAAACCCATTCCCTGATGATAATAAAAACAAACAAAGATCCAAAATTCGTATCAATTGGTATGAATTCGGCAAGTATTGACTTGATTAGAAAGGAAAACACAAATCAGTGCCATGAAAAAGGAGATGGGGGATTGTGAGATATGTTCATCTGATTCATGTCAATATGGACAAAGCTAGGGCCGCATGGTATGATGAATGTGACCTTCTGTCTTACATACCCTTGTATAACCACAAGTCTAAGAAAAACAGAGTGGTTAGTGTATATAGTTCTTGTATCTTGCAAAGGAATGTTTTAGCTATTCGTGTCAATAGAGAGCTTGAAGGGAAATGTATTTGGAGGCTTTTCCTTGAAGTCTCTGATATCTGGGGGGGGGGGTTCAGAACAACTGCTAACTATTATGACTATTGCATGGGACACTATGCAAGTCTCTGATATATGGCCAGGAGATTAAGGAGAAGGGGAGAACTGAAGAACAACTGAAAAACAAAGCTTGCAGGGGATGTTGCACAAGTCTCTGACATACAGCCAAGTTGGACAAAGGAGAAGGACAAGAAGGAGGAAGACTATGAGCCTTCAGCACGAGAGACCCCCAGAGGGACCACCGGAGACTGATACACATGCTCCAGTAGGAGGGTTTGGATTCCGGAAACAAATTATAATAACCCTGTTTTTTTTAGAAGTAGTAATGAATATATATCAGCCTAGGAGCATAAAAATCAGCTGCTTGATGTAACTGGTGTGCGTCTTGGTGGAGCAGACTCCCAGTGCACCCTGCACTGTTTGCTTACCTCTATTCCTTTAATAAATTGTAAACTTTGATGATAGTCCTATTTTGAGGGACTGAGTGCACCGGGAGTCTCTGCTCCACCAAGGCGCACACCAGTTACATCAAGCAGCTGATTTTTGTGCTCCTAGGCTGATACATATTCTTTACTACTTCTAAAAAAACCAGTGATATTACAATTAGTTTCCGGAATTCAAACCCTCCTACTGGAGTATGTGTATCAGTCTCCAGAGAACAAGTAAAAAAAGTCCTAAAAGGAGCAGCTGGGGGAGCTGGAGAAAAGCCTGGAGAAAAGGAGGCTCAGGGGCAACCTTATCGCTCTTTATAAATACATTAAAGGAGGCTGTAGTGAGGTCTATTCTCCCACGTGCCTGGTGACAGGACGAAGGAGAATGGGCTAAAGTTGCGCCAGGGGTGTTTTAGGTTGGATATTAGGAAGAATTTCTTTACTGAGAGGGTTGTGAGGCATTGGAATGGGCTGCCCAAGGAAGTGGTGGAGTCACTATCCCTGGAGGTCTTTAAAAGATGTTTAGATGTTGAACTTAGTGATATGGTTTAGTAGAGGACTTGTTAGTGTTAGGTCAGAGGATGGACTTGATGATCTTGAGGTCTCTTCCAACCTAGACAATTCTGTGATTCTGTGAATGGCTTTCACTTCTGCAAACTGACTCAATTTACCTTCTCCCTCAGAAGCTTCTGCAACTCGCCGTGTAGGACTCCATACAGCAGCCTTCCATCTCCGATGCTTCCCCACAATACGACAGGACCCATCAGTGAACAGGGCATATTTCTTCTCATTCTCTGGTAACTGGTTGTACAGTGGGGCTTCTTCAGCACAGACCACCTCCTCCTCTGGTGATATCCCAAAGTATTTGCCTTCTGGCCAGTCCATAATCACTTCGAAGATTCCTGGGTGACTGGGGTTTCCTATTCGAGCCTGCTGAGTAATCAGTGCAACCCACTTGCTCCATGTAGCATCAGTTGCATGATGTGTAGAGAGGACCCTTCCTTTGAACATCCAGCCCAGTACCAGCAGTTGGGGTGCTAGGAGGAGCTGCGCTTCAGTACCAACCACTTCCGAAGCAGATCGAACTCCTTCATATGCTGCCAATATCTCCTTTTCAGTTGGAGTATAGCGGGCCTCAGATCCTCTGTATCCCGGACTCCAAAACCCCAGGGGCCGACCTCGAGTTTCCCCAGGTTCTTTCTGCCAGAGGCTCCAGATGGGGCTGTTCTCCCCGGCTGCGGTGTAGAGCACATTCTTTACATCTGGTCCTGTTCAAACTGGCCCAAGGGCTGCTGCATGAACTATTTCCTGCTTGATTTGTTCAAAGGCTTGTCGTTGCTCAGGGCCCCATTCAAACTCATTCTTCTTACGGGTTACTTGGTAGAGCGGGTTTACAATCAGACTGTAATTTGGGATGTGCATTCTCCAAAACCCCACAAAACCTAGGAAAGTTTGTGTTTCTCCAATTCCTAAATATCGCAAGTCAGGCAGGCGGGGCAGGAGGCCGGCGTGGCTGACCAGGAACATTCTAATGGAGATTAGGTGGAAACAGAGAGTGTTTCGCTACTGGAAGGAGGGCCAGGTGTCATGGAAAGAATACAGGGATGCTTTTCGTGTTTGTAGGAAGAAAATTCGTGTGGCTAAAGCACACCTAGAGTTGAAGGTGGCTGTGTCTGTGAGAGAAAATAAAAAGGGTTTTTTTAGATATGTGAATGGAAAAAGGAGAACTAAAGAATACATAGGGCCGCTCCTTGATAGGGAAGGTCTCCTCACAGACAATGACGTAGGCAAAGCAGAGACGCTTAACGCCTTCTTTGCCTCTGTCTTCAATGCCGATGATGGGCTTCGGGACCCAGGGTGCCCTGAGCTGGAGGACCATGACGGTGGGAAAGACAAACTCCCAACCGACCCTGAACGTGTGCGGGATTTGCTACTCCACCTGGATCCCTACGAGTCCATGGGTCCGGATGGGATTCATCCCCGGGTGCTGAAAGAGCTGGCGGACGTCATCGCGGAACCTCTCTCAATTATTTTTCAAAGGTCTTGGAAATCTGGAGAGGTCCCAGTAGACTGGAAGCTGGCAAATGTTGTGCCAGTTTTCAAGAAGGGTAAGAAGGAAGACCCTAGCAATTACAGGCCTGTCAGTCTCACGTCAGTGCCTCGTAAAATCATGGAGAAGATGGTTCTCGAACTTATTGAGGTGCACCTGGGGGACAAAGCAGTCATTGGTCCCAGCCAGCATGGGTTTGTGAAGGGTAGGTCCTGCCTAACTAACCTGATTTCCTTTTATGATAAGATCACCCGTATGGTGGACCAAGGGAAACCAGCTGATGTGATTTTTTTGGACTTCAGCAAGGCTTTTGACACGGTTTCCCATAGGATCCTACTGGACAAAATGTCCAGCATACAGCTAAATAAAAACATCATACGATGGGTGAGCAATTGGCTAACGGGCAGGGCCCAAAGGGTTATGGTAAATGGGGCTGTGTCAGGCTGGCGGGCGGTCACCAGTGGGGTCCCTCAAGGCTCCGTTTTAGGGCCGGTACTTTTCAATATTTTTATAAACGATCTGGATGTAGGACTAGAAGGTGTTCTGAGCAAATTTGCTGATGACACCAAACTTGGAGGAGTTGTGGACTCGAATGAGGGTGGAAAGGCCTTGCAGAGGGATCTGGATAGGTTGGAGAGCTGGGCGATCACCAACCGCATGAAGTTCAATAAGAGCAAGTGCCGGGTCCTGCACCTGGGACGGGGAAACCCTGGCTGCACGTACAGACTGGGCGATGAGACGCTGGAGAGCAGCCTAGAAGAGAGGGATCTGGGGGTCGTGGTAGACAGCAAGTTGAATATGAGCCGGCAGTGTGCCCTGGCAGCCAGGAGGGCCAACCGTGTCCTGGGGTGCATCAAGCACGGCATCGCTAGTAGGTCGAGGGAGGTGATTGTCCCGCTCTACTCTGCGCTGGTGCGGCCTCACCTCGAGTACTGTGTGCAGTTCTGGGCACCACAGTATAAAAAGGACATGAAACTGTTGGAGAGTGTCCAGAGGAGGGCTACGAAGATGGTGAAAGGCCTAGAGGGGAAGACGTACGAGGAACGGCTGAGGGCACTGGGCCTGTTCAGCCTGGAGAAGAGGAGGCTGAGGGGAGACCTCATCGCAGTCTACAACTTCCTCGTAAGGGGGTGTCGAGAGGCAGGAGACCTTTTCTCCATTAACACCAGCGACAGGACCCGCGGGAACGGGGTTAAGCTGAGGCAGGGGAAATTTAGGCTTGACATCAGGAGGGGGTTCTTCACAGAGAGGGTGGTTGCACACTGGAACAGGCTCCCCAGGGAAGTGGTCACTGCACCGAGCCTGTCTGAATTTAAGAAGAGATTGGACTGTGCACTTAGTCACATGGTCTGAACTATTGGGTAGACCTGTGCGGTGTCAAGAGTTGGACTTGATGATCCTTAAGGGTCCCTTCCAACTCAGGATATTCTATGATTCTATGATTCTATGACTCTTTTGCTAGTTGGTGGAGACATAGCTGTTATTTTGTTGATCACATCCTTTGGGATTTGACAGCGTCCATCTTGCCATTTTATTCCTAAAAACTGGATCTCTCGTGCAGGTCCTTCGACTTTATTTTTTTTTTGTGGCAAAACCGTCTTTCAGAAGGATTTGGACTATTTTCTTCCCTTTCTCGAAAACTTCCTTTGCTGTGTCACCCCACACAATAATGTCATCGATGTACTGCAGGTGTTCAGGAGCTTTCCCCTGCTACAGCGCAGACTGGATCAGTCCATGGCAAATGGTAGGGCTGTGTTTCCACCCCTGGGCCAGCCGATTCCAAGTATATTGGACTCCCCTCCAAATGAAAGCAAACTGTGGCCCGCACTCTGCTGCTAGAGGGATGGAGAAAAATGCATTAGTGATACCAATTGTGGTGTACCACTTGGCTGCCTTTGATTCGAGTTCGTACTGGAGTTCTATCATATCCGGCACTGCAGCACTCAGTGGTGTTGTGACTTCGTTCAGGCCATGATAGTCCACTGTTAGTCTCCACTCACCATTAGACTTTTGCACTGGCCATATGGGACTATTAAAAGGTGAATGAGTCTTCCTGATCACTCCTTGGCTCTCCAACTGACAAATTTGCTTATGGATGGGAACCAGGGAGTCCCGGCTGGTGCGATATTGCCACCAATGCACAGTTGTGGTAGCGATTGGCACTTGCTGTTCTTTGACCCTCAGCAGCCCCACAACAGAAGGGTCCTCTGAGAGACCAGGCAAGGTAGACAACTGCTTAATGTCCTCTGTCTCTAAGGCAGCTATGCCAAAAGCCCACTGGAACCCTTTTGGGTCCTTGAAATATCCTCTTCTAAGATAGTCTATGCCAAGGATACACGGAGCATCTGGGCCAGTCACAATACAGTGCTTTTCCCACTCATTCCCAGTCAGACTCACTTCAGCCTCCAATACAGTTAATTGCTGAGATCCCCCCATCACTCCATAAATACAGATGGGCTCTGGCCCTTTATAACTTGATGGCATTAGAGTACATTGTGCACCGGTGTCTACTAAAGCCTTATACTTCTGTGCGTCTGACGTGCCAGGCCATCAAATCCACACAGTCCAATAAACTCAATTGTCCCTTTCCTCACCCTGGCTGGAGGCAGGGCCCCCCCTAATCCTGGTCAGAATCTTCTCTGTTTCTGTGTTTGAAGGACTGTCTGCTGGAAGTTGGAGCAGCAAGCTTTTCAGAGAACCCCTTTTTCCCGATTGTTTTCTTTTGCAACTCACATACCGATGCCTCTAGGGTCGCGATAGATTTTCCATCCCATTTTCTCATGTCCTCTTCATGTCACGTAGGTAAAACCACAGGGTAGCATGGGGTGTGTACCCACTGTACCCACTATATCATCTTCCTTGCACAGAAGGATGCTTACTCCTGATAGCTGAGATACCGGTTTGTGCAGGAGGGGAGGAAGATAAATTCTCTTCAAGTTGGTGAACCTTTTCAGAAAGTTTCTCCACAGCTGAGATGCAGGCCTGTATCGAAGAGGAGAGACTTTCTTTGTACTGCCTAAGTTGTTTAGCCACTTCATCCACTGTGGGTTCCTCATGGTCTTTCCAGGCCACTACTGCCAATGAGCTGGCATATGATAATGGTGCACTCCGTACAAAGTCCCTCCATATGGGTTATGTACATCTGACTTCATCTGGATCTGTGGATATTTGTTCCTTCTCTGTGGATATTTGGTCCCTATAAATCACCTCCCATATGGCTAATTCCCTCAGGTACTGGATTCCCTTCTCCATAGTGGTTCACTTGCCTGGTAGACATACAAGTTCTTCCTTGAGGGGATACCTTTCCTTCACAGCTGACAGGAGATGCCTCCAGAGGCTGTGAGATCGTGCTCCATCTGCAATTGCTTTGTGAATGCCTGCATCTCTAGTAAGGGATCCCAGCCGTCTGGCTTCCCTGCCCTCTAATTCCACACAATTGGCTCCAGTGTCCCAGCACCGGAGCAGCCAGGTGAGAAGCTGCTCACCTATGCAGCGACCAAAATATTTTCGCACATCTCATAGCTCACACTGATACAGGTTTCGGGTAGTTACTGTTGTTTTTTCGACATCTTCATCATCCTCCTGCTCCTCTGATGGCCCAGCCTCGTCTTCTCTATACCTAGACCTAGCAGAACACTCTCTGCGTTCTAAACAACCTGAATCTCTATACCATTTTTTCACCTTCTCTACAGGGGCAACTTGCACTGCTACAGCTCGTTTCTCTGACCCAGCCACAGGGCCTGCCACAGGGGTTGAAACAACCACCGGGCCTGGCACAGGAGCTGGTAGGACTGCTGGCCTTGTCACAGGAGCTGAAAAAACAGCAAGGCCTGTCACAGGAGCTGAAACAACTGCTATATATATATACTATACTATACTATACTATAATATATATATTGTATAAAATGTAATATCTTCTTGTCAGTTCTTCTCTAAAATGTTGCCCCTTAGGTATATATCAGAATTTTAGAATTATAGGTATATATCAGCTTTGCAGCTACTGCTTGTCAGTTATGTCTGAATCTGTCTGCTGTTTTCACATTGATGTACCCACATATATTATTATTGGTTTACCCACATATATTATTATTGTATAATTCTATGTGTGTGTATATATATGTGTGTGTATATATAATTCTCTCTATATATAATTATATATAATATGATATATATATTATATATATATATATAATTCTATGTATATATATTTCTGTAGGGTTGTATTCCTGTATTTATGTGTGTACTCTTTTTTTCTAAACATTACCTTACTATGGGATAAGAATAAAGATATACATTAATAGATTATAAGGCCTTCTTGACTATTAACTTCTCATGTGCTTTCTAAAAGATGAATGTAAATTTCTCTTTCTCTTACAGACATTGAAAATACTTCTCTGTTAATAGTTCCCCAGAAGAGAGTATAAATATTCATAATGTAGAGCATTGCTGCCTTTTTGTTCCCTTAAATAGAGCTCACTAAGAACTTTACATGAAAATTGTTGAAATTTGAAGCTTTTATATTTTTTTTTCCTAAAAATAATAAAAAAAATGATTTCTTCAGGAAAAATCATTATTAGCAAGATCCTATTGCTTTCTATAAATGGAGATTATAAAACTGGTTTGTCATTAGGTTATGTCCTTCTGGTAAAGTATTTTCAAGACTGTAACAATGATAGTATAAATATAATTTAACTAACATCATCAGTTAAAATTAATAGTAAAAATATTTGTCATTTGTAAACAACTTTAAAAAGTTGTATCTATATTTTAAATTTACATTGACGAGTTTTTGTTGGTATGCCTAAATCGCTTTTAGTGAGTTGCTAGTTTAGGTACTGTAAAAAATAATAGTCAGTGTATGTCCCCATGGGCTAATTGCCAAATGGCTATTCACCTTCCTCAGTATGTTAGGCAAAATTATTATTACACAAAAATAATCTTTGTTGATTTGTTTGGCTTTTGAATGGCAGATATTTATAAATCATATGTGCCAGGACTGGCCTGACTGATCTTTTGTATTTCACCTTTGATTTTTGTTTTGTTTTATTTTGTTTTCTTTGTTGTATTTTTTAAAAGGAATACAAAGTTGCAACCCAATCAGAATTCACTCAGAATTTACTACCTGCTGCAACTGTTAAGATAACAGGCAGAAAAGAATTTACAAGGGAAAAGGAAAAAAAAAATGAAGAAAAGGAAAGAAAAGTCACCTGGCCCTAATCATCTCTTGAGCCACTGAACAAACAAGCCAGTTTTTCTGCACAGGCAACTATAAATCTTTCCTTCCTTATCACTTTTTACATTCTCAGTTAATGTTAGTCCATCCCATATTTTTATGTTGAGACTTTTACAGCCTTTGTTTCATAAACCAAATAGTTACTTTAGAATTTTAACAATATTTAGTGTACGCATATAGATGTGTATGCATTGTTCCGCTCTAAAGGAAGAAGACTGATTACTTTGCATTCAATTTACTCTTTTTTTTTTTTTCTGCCTAGTCTATTGGTGCCTACAGAAGAAAACAGTAATAAATCATTTATAAAATCAGCACAATCCCTTCTACAGGGAAATATAGTGAGGCAGACTGTCTCATAAATTGTTTAGAATAACACAGCTCTCCAGTGATTTAGCCTGATTTGTCTGTTAAAACAAACAAACAAACAAAAAAAAAAAAAAAACCAGAAACCCACAAACCCACAGATGGTGATTCCTGCTATTATAAAAGGGGTAGGGAATGTGTGTACTTAAGGCAAAAACAATGAGCCCAAGTACCTTTTAATGTTCTTGCAGACAATGCAGACAACATCACATTTACAAACAGACCATGGACTACAGAAATTAGAAGGAATGAAGCATTGTGGAATGAAAGTAACAAGAATGAATTTTCTGTATTTATTGCAGAGTTTTCATGTTCACACAGCCTGCACTTTTGCTTAATCATAGAATCATAGAATATCCTGAGTTGGAAGGGACCCATAAGGATCATCAAGTCCAACTCTTGGCACCACATAGGTCTACCCAAAAATTCAGACCATATGACTAAGTGCACAGTCCAAATGCTTCTTAAACTCCGACAGGCTTGGTGCCATGACTATGTCCCTGGGGAGCCTATAGGGGAAAGAAGCAAAAGAAGCCCCATTAAATTGACTCAGCATCCCAAATCTTTCCGCTGTCTTAGTATGTGGATCAGTGACAGTGACAAAATAGTACTGTGTGCTGGCAGCTTGATTTCTGACATTTTCTGGGCCGTATGAAAGATCACATCCACAAACACTTCTGTCATATTCTCTTCCAGATTGTGGTATATTAAACTGAGGAAATAAGTATGTTTTGCTTGGGATGATAGATTCATCAAAATTAAAAAAGGAAAAGACCTGTTAGTGTATATCACATTATTCCTCATCCAATGCAAGATTACCCCCTGAGGTACATTTTCCAGTACTTTTTCCAGTCCACTTTGAAATGACTCATGCAAAAGTTTCCACCATTTCTTTCTAGAGATTAGTCTACAGTCTCATAGATCTCACTTACCCTTGGTTTCAGCCTAAATTTTCCATTACTCACTTTAAGATTTTTTTTATGGCCATCTGGTAAGGCAATTTGAGGTGTTTCTCTGAAGCCAACCATCAAGCCTTTAGAGTCAAGCCAAGGGCTTTCAGGAAGGCAGGAGGTAGCCACAGATTTAAAAGGATTTTAGCAGGTTATGTAGTCTCAAAGTCAGGATCGTACTCAAGTTCATTAAAAATTTCTTGGGATTCACTATTCCTTATCTATTGATTTGCCAGTATGGTTCAGAGATGTATTCAAATCTGAACACATCCTGGCCTGACGGTCTCTAAAGTTATAAAGCCTTAATAGAAATTTATGTTACTTTCTAGTTCACAAACATGAAATAATAATGATTAAATACTATAATAGTTGAGGGGTATCACCACAGTAATGGAGTTGAGCAATGCAGATGTCACAATTTTTCTTCCTCTACTCCCATCCTTGTATCCTGTACATCAAAAACTATATATATGTCATACAAAATCTGAAGTCATTTTAATTTTTGACTTGAGTATTCCCCAGGTGCAGTGGTTAGGGCTCATCCTGTCCTTAAACTAGTCAAGAATGTAAGTGTCTATACAAAAGTTAGTAGCCTAAAGTTTCATTACAACCAATACAGTCAGTGCCACAAACTAAAACAGTAGCTTAGATATATATAGACTATGTGTATATATGTATATATACTATAGACACTTAAAGTTAGAGTAAGCTGAATCTTGTACCTGTCAGATTTGGTCTGGACCATCCTTAAAATGCTCCAGCAAAAAAATGAATGTTCCAATGTACACAGCATGAGGCAGCTACAGCAGCAATTGCAAAGCAGTGATCTGCACTGACATCCCCCATTTTGCTGCCTCACCTGGAGAAATCTGCAAGGCATGGCAGCAGCTGCAGAAGGGTTTTTCTCCATCCTCTTCAGGATCTAGACTCCCAACTTGTTAACACTTTTCAGGTGAGACTTTCCGAAATACTGTCACAGAGGGGTGTAGCACAGGACTATAGGCATCCTGTGGTATCACAGAGTACATGTAAGGTTTCAGCTTGGATTCGGTCCATAGAAATCCCACATACCTTTGTGCAAACCCTTGTAAACCCACAAGGCCTTTATAAAAGCTCTCACTGAAATTATAGCATATTGCATTGTGTTTGTCAGGCAGAGTTAATAAAAAGCTTTCTCCACCTGCAAGTTTAAAATGTGAGAAAAATAAACAAAGTAAATTAGAATGAAAGTAGAACATACATTAGCTTTAATATTGTTTTGACATAGAGGGGTAAATTGTTTTTTCCAAGGTAGGGATTCTGTAGCACTGTCATCAGTTAAATCAGCTCTTCCAGGTTCAAGGCCAGTATCCAAACAATGTGTCATCTCAGTCTTATCAGAACTTATTTTTTCTTTTGTAGGTTTCCTGCTTCAATTCATACTCATTTTTAAAAATGAGTTGCATTCTGTTTTGTTTGCACTTAGAGGACAAAGTTTTCATGAAAGTATTCTCTGCAATAAAATTGTCTCAAGCAATACTTGTATAGATTGAGCCTTTTGCTGATTACATTTTCAAAATTTCTCTGTTTTAGAGAGCTCTGAAACTGAAATACATGGAGAGATATGGGTATTGTGAAAAATCAATAACCTCTCCTTGTTTGATGATTAGATAAGAATCCAAAATATTTAACAGAATGTTTTGAGATACATGGACATTCACAGTTTATGAAAGAAGATAATCAGACATAAACTGTTCCAGCACGGACATGTGTTTGAATCACCCCATGGGAAGTATTGTCGTGGTTCCGCTCGAGTGGACAGCAAAGCTCCACCACAGCCGCTCTCTCACTCCCCCTCCTCAAAGAGGAATAGGGAGAAAATATGTGAAAAGGACTCAAGGACTGAGATAAGGACGAGAAAATCATGCAATAATTATTGTAACGGGCAAAACAGACTCAGCATAAGAAGATAGATAGTAAGATTTATTGCTCATTACTAACAAGCTAGAGAAGTGAGAAACAAAGGAAAGAAACCAAAAACACCTCCCCCCCCATCCACCCTCTTCCACCTCCTCCCCCCGAGCGGTGCAGGGGAACGGGGGAATGGGGGTTATGGTCAGTCTACAGCACTTCTTCTCCGCCGCTCCTTCTCGGTCACTCTCGTCCCCTGTGCTGTGGGGTCCCACCCACGGGATACAGTCCTTGATGAACTGATCTGGCATGGGCTTCCCACAGGCAGCAGCTCTTCCAGAACTGCTCCAAATATGGGTCCATACCACGGGGTCCATCCCTCGGGAGCAAACTGCTCCAACCTGGCTCCCCCACGGGCAGCAGCTCCTGCCAGGTCACCTGCTCCTGCGTGGTCTCCTCTCCACGGGCTACAGGTCCGGCCCGGAATCTGCTCCGGCAGGGGTCTTCCACAGGCGGCAGCCTCCGTCAGTGCAGGGCCACCTGCTCCACCGTGGTCTCCTCCACGGGCTG
Organism: Anas platyrhynchos; assembly: GCF_047663525.1. Lineage (NCBI taxonomy): Eukaryota > Metazoa > Chordata > Aves > Anseriformes > Anatidae > Anas > Anas platyrhynchos. The sequence continues at coordinate 6,602,536 of NC_092620.1, read as the reverse complement.
CAGCATGGAACCCTGCTCCACCGTGGTACTCCATGGACTGCAGGGGGACATCCTGCTTCACCATGGTCCTCACCACAGGCCACAGGGGACTTCTGCTCCGGCTCCTGGAGCACCTCTCCCCCTCCTTCTACACTGACCTTGGCACCTGCAAGGCTGTTTCTCACTCCCTTCACTCTCCCGGCTGCTGTGTGGCGCAGCGTTTTTTCCCTGTCTTAAATATGCTCTCACAGAGGCGCAAAACAACATCGCTTATTGGCTCAGATCTGGAAAACAATGGGGCCCTTCCCAAACATGGGGCAGCTTCTAGATCCTTCTCACAGAAACCACCCCTATGGCCCCCTGCTACCAAAACCTTGCCACGTAAACCCACTAAATACAAGTTACGAGAAGCAGAGATAGTGGGAATCTCATGTCCACCTTACACCCACAGCAGTCACCGATCTGTAATAAAACATGGAATAAATTGCCCTATGTTGATTTTGCTTTGGCTGAATGAATAGGTGTAAAAAAGTTTGAACAAGCAAGACATTTATAAAATATTGGGCAGAATTTATTTTGCCAAGCTCAGATACACAATAGAGGCTTCAGTTTTATCGGCCAAATAAAGCAGCACTCCTAAAACAAGCACACAGGCTTCTGTTCAGTTAATGTAGAAAAATAAGTGCTTTTGAAGTTCTCCAGTGGGAAATCTTCTGTGCTGGGACAAGATGAATTCTGCCTCTGGGATTTTCTGCCACATTACTATGTCATTTTAGTAGACCTAAATGATGGAGACATGTAGTATTTCACATACCACGGAAGATGGGAGTGCTGGAGTCATTCCACCTTTCTTCACCTTTCCACATGAGGACTTACTGCACACAGTCTAGAATGGTAGTTTGGATGCAGTTCCCAAAGAATAGGACAAGTATTCCTGAAGCCACTGTAAGCATTTCATATTTACTAATTTCATGTGGTAAATTTGGGTTTATGTTTAGCCAGATTTGAAAGGTAAAGACATTTTATCTGCCAACCAACCCTCTGACATGCTGTACATCATTATATAATTTGGAAATGTTTCTTTTTAATGCTTAGAGGTGATTTTGTAGTTGTTCTTCTTGTTGTTGTTTTCATTGTCTCATTAACTGCTCTTTGCTGAGCTTTACTTCTATTTCCATTTTCTGTCAGGTAGCAGTACTACAAACTGCACCGCCATACTTGTTTTTCACCCTTAGGCACACACCTATAGAGGCATTTACACAGCTTAAACAGTTTTAGCATACTTGCCTTCTCCCAGCTTCAATTAAGCCTACAGAAAACCTGAAGCAGAGTAAAAAAAGATGGAATGGAATGGAATGGAATGGAATGAAATGAGAGGAAAAACTGAAATTTGATGCTTTTATATTTTTTTCCTACAAATAATAAAAAAAAATATTTATTCAGGAAAAATCAATCTGTTATGAAGACAAAAAATTATCTGGATTAAAAAAAAAAAAGTCTTTCTTTAAAGTGAAAAAAAAATATTGATTTTTCTCACCAGACCTATCCATAGAAAAGATGTTATTTTGAGGTTTCCATGCAAAAGTACATGTTCTTTCCCAAGATAATAATATGTGATGTCATAAGGTGTTATACAATTAAACTCATGTGTCTGTAAGATTTTGGACGTGGCAAAGCTTTTGTGCTCAGAATCTGACTCTAACATCATTGTTTTCTTATTTACATTCTGCTATATTTTGTAGAATAAATAATTCATGACAAAGATATTAATGAGCAATCTTATCATTATGAGCATTTTTTTTCTTCTTTAGAACCTTGATACTTTAAAGTATCTTAATGTGGGAAATTAGCAAATTTTTAAAGCCAGTAAGTAAGAAATAGTAATTACCGAATCTACTGAAGCAAGAGTCCTTTAACTTCATGTGATTGTCTAAGAGGTTTCCTCAGGGTTCTCCCTTGGGTAGCAGGGAACAGGGACATGAAAGAGTGAGGCTTCACACAAAAATACTAGTTTCAACACCAGTGTGAATTCCATGTGGGCTAGCTGCTGCCAGAGCAGTCCTCATCTGGATCTGTTATGGAACATGGAGAAAGTTGTTTCCTTCTATAATTTATATATAGCATACTTCTTTTTATGGTAAGATCTTCTACTGCTGTCATGGTATCTGAGTACACTTCACTTGAAATTGCTATAAATCTCCCAGTGGAATTTGTGCAGTTTGTGTCATTTCTTCCATTCAAGAATCAAATTTTTGCTTGGCAGCGTACATAAAACTTCCCACAAGGCTTTGTCTGTCCCTTGTGGTTTTCCCCTAGGTTTGCATAAAACCTGCATTAAACTTGAAATTTAGTTCAAAGTATAAGTGGAAATTAACCTTAAGGTTCTAATTGAGTCAGGAAAGTGCTTCTTTAACAAAATCGAAAACACATCTTGATTGTAATCAAGAAACAGGGAGGGGGGGAAATAGATTATGCCATTTGGTATTTAATAAAAAGTAACACGTACAGCTTTAGGTAGGTAATTTCCTTGGGTAGCATTAAAATGAAATGCAAAGCATATAAAAACAAAAATTCTATTCAAGTGCATTATGGAATCAGAAATTGCAATGACATTACAACGAGAACATGATTTACCTAGTCAAAAGCAATTATGTTAGGGTAAAAGGGAAAAATAGGAAAGCTATGGTCATCATAAACATTGTCAGCCCAAATAAAATAAAAGTCTGGTTAACATTGTCTAAGAAAAAAATCAACAACTCACATTCATAATATAATGCACCCTGCATGTTAAAAACATGCAAATAAACAATAATAAAACACAAAAACAAACAAACAGGGGAATAATACCTCAAATGTTTAAATGTGTTAATTTTGGAGGGACGTGATTATGAATTTTGAATACCTGAATTTGGCAGTAAGATAAAACTCCCCTGTCCCCACCCCCCACAATGTTCACATGTCTAAAATGAATAATGATACAATTTTTCAATGACATAGGCAAAGCAGAGATGTTTAATGCCTTCTTCACCTCTGTCTTCAACGCTGATGATGGGCTTCGGGACCCAGGGTGCCCTGAGCTGGAGGACCATGACGGTGGGAAAGACAAACTCCCAACTGACACTGAATGTGTGCGGGATTTGCTGCTCCACCTGGATCCATACAAGTCCATGGCTCCAGATGGGATTCATCCTAGGGTGCTTAAAGAGCTGGCTGATGTCATCGCGGGACCTCTCTCAATTATTTTTCAAAGGTCTTGGGAATCTGGAGAGGTCCCAGTAGACTGGAAGCTGGCAAATGTTGTGCCAGTTTTCAAGAAGGGTAAGAAGGAAGACCCTAGCAATTACAGGCCTGTCAGTCTCACGTCAGTGCCTGGTAAAATTATGGAGAAGATGATCCTTGAAGTTATTGAAGAGCACCTGGGGGACAATGCAGTCATTGGTCCCAGCCGACATGGGTTCACGAGGGGTAGGTTCTGCCTAACAAATTTGATTTCCTTTTATGATAAGATCACCCATCTAGTTGACCAAGGGAAACCAGCTGATGTGATCTTTTTGGACTTCAGCAAGGCTTTTGACACAGTTTCCCATAGGATCCTACTGGACAAAATGTCCAGCATTCAACTTAACAAAAACATCATACGATGGGTGAGCAATTGGCTGACGGGCAGGGCTAAAAGGGTTGTGGTTAATGGGGCCACATCTGGCTGGCGGATGGTCACTTGAGGGGTCCCCCAAGGCTCCATTTTAGAGCCAGTCCTCTTCAATGTCTTTATAAATGGTTTGGATGTAGGACTAGAAGGTGTTCTGAGCAAATTTGCCGATGACACCAAACTTGGAGGAGTTGTGGACTCTGATGAGGGTGGAAAGGCCTTGCAGAAAGATCTGGACAGATTGGAGAGCTGGGAGACCACCATGAACTTTAACAAGAGCAAGTGCCGGGTCCTGCACCTGGGATGGGGCAACCCTGGCAATATGTACAGACCGGGCAACAAGATTCTGGAGACCAGCCCTGCAGAGAGGGATCTGGGGGTTGTGGCTGACAGCAAGTTGAATATGAGCCAGCAGTGTGCCCTGGCAGCCAGGAGGGCCAACTGTATCCTGGGATGCATTAAGCACAGCATGGCTAGTCGGTCAAGGGAGGTGATTGTCCCGCTCTACTCTGCACTGGTGCAGCCTCACCTCGAGTACTGTGTGCAGTTCTGGGCACCACAGTACAAGAAGGACATTAAACTGTTGGAAAGTGTCCAGAGGAGGACGATGAAGATGGTGAAGGGCCTAGAGGGGAAGACGTATGAGGAGCGGCTGAGGTCACTTGGCCTTTTCAGCCTGGAGAAGAGGAGGCTGAGGGGGTACCGCATCGCGGTCTACAACTTCCTCACGAGGGGGAGTGAGGAGGCAGGTGACCTATTCTCCGTAAACACCAGTGATAGGAACTTGGGGAATGGTGTTAAGCTGAGGCAGGGGAAATTTAGGCTGGACATCAGGAAGAGGTTCTTCACCAGGAGTGTGGTTGCACACTGGAACAGGCTCCCCAGGGACGTAGTCACTGCACCAAGCCTGTCTGAATTTAAGAAGCGATTGGACTGTGCACTTAGTCACATGGTCTAAACTTTTGGGCAGACCTGTGCGGTGCCAGGAGTTGGACTTGATGATCCTTATGGGTCACTTCCAACTCGGGATATTCTATGATTTTGTGTATCCCCACCCCTCACAATGTTCACGTCTAAAATGAATAATGATACAACTTTTCTCCATAAAGTCATATTATTTGACAGCATATTGCTGTATGCAAGATTTTACTTCTTCATATATTAACTATATTTGTCCCTGTCCTACAGGTACCAATTTCTGGGCATATCCCTGAGGCTGCACAGAGCAGCTGAGAAATCAGTGTGTGCATCTAGATGGACACAGCTGACGAGTTTGAAATTATAAAAATCTTTCAGGTAGAGACCAACTTTTTCTACTTGTATTTAGTTTAAATGCACTCTTGCACTCTTTGGTCAGTGACCAAGCACTGGCAAAACTCCTGATTTGCAAGAACTAGTTGAAACTCAGAGGTTCACTGGGAGAAGAGAAGTTTACTCCTATAGCACCTTGGTAGTCTGAGCCACATCCAAGTTTTGGAAGGAGGCAGATTTTATGGAGCTGTTGCTATAGGCTGTCTGCTAAGGTGAACACATCAAATAGTCTTGCTTCCTCAAGTGCAGGAAACAGTTGGAGCCAGCCTTCTGCAAATTCTTCCAGACTTTTATGGGTTCTCCCAACCAGTTAACAAGTATGACACCCTTTCCCTGCTCACAGAAGACAAACTATCGCTATAATTAATGGAGCAATTCAGTGAGTCAATTCTACTTAAATTTTCTCTCCCAGGGGCAACTTTAAGCTATGTTAACCAATTTCTCAGTGGATGGGGTTGATGGTGACCATCACCAAAGTTCTGCAAGTAGACGTGTCCTGGCTTTGCCTTGAAAGCCAGTTATCACACATTGCTGTATTTCTGAGCTGTTTTTGCTAATCGTAGGAGTCAATCAGCATGTTTCAAATGTTTCTTGGTAGTTACCAGAGGGAAACTGTGAAAGTACACAGTTGGCCTTGAAAACAATAATTTAGGGGCCAGAAGGCATTTAATTCACATCATATTGCAAGGGCACCACATGTTTTGATGGGCCCTGAGAGAGGTAATTCAATGAGCATCGCTTTAATAATAGATGGTTTAGACAGCTATTTTTTTTCTTTTGTCCTCTCTGTGACCCTGCTCCTTCCCCCTTTCTTTTCAGTGCTGCCACAGACTCACTGTCACAAAGATGTCAAATATGTTGCCAGTTCTGTCCTTGCTCAGAAAATAAAATGCAAAGGATAGAATTAAATGTGCAGATAACTGTGCAGTTTGCAAATCAAGGCAAAGACAATTAATTCCATTTGCTTGTCCAAAACATAGGTTAGATATGCAGGGCCGGGTTCATCCCTCATGAAAGGCCATTGAAACAAATGTAGTTTAACAGAAATAAGTTTTACTAAGTACAAGTAACATCTTATGAAGGTGGAGTAACTTGGTTCATTACTTAATCATTGGTGCAAACAAACAGGTGAACAGATAAAGCAAGTATTTAAATGTAGAAATAAATTATATTGTCACTTATTATTCTTGCCTTACCTCACTGTTGAAAATGAGAATGGCATTGTGCAAGGTGCTCTGCAAACACAGAATAAAAAAGCACCTTCTTTTCCTAGAAAACCTAAAAGATGACAACTAATAAAAAAGAGAAACATTCACTCTGGCATACCTAAAAGAGAGACATTGGCTCTGGCATACCTGAAATTTAAGACATATAGGCTGAAATTATTTATTTATTTATATGTTCATTTTACCTCACCACCAGTTGATTTATATATGGTTGGTTTATATATGTAGATATCAGTGAAACTGTGAGAGTTAAATGTACAAATCTCTATAAAGAGCTTGCTTAGAGACAAAAAAAAAAAAAAAAGTTTTGCAGTCAGTTCTGTTCCATGGCTGAGTTTCTCCTCCTTAGTCTTCTGATCTAGCTCTTATGCAGCTTCCCTCTGTGTGGCCAATGCTAGCCCTGCAAAATTAACTCTGTCCTAACTGAAACCAGGACAATCAAGGGTGACAGATGAAATAAAACAAGATTATGAGAAACTTTCTTTGGGAAAAGCAGAGATAGCCCTGTGGAAAATTTTGGAGATTACTCAGATTACCTCAGCTGAGCTTTATTGCTGAAAAGGATAAAAACAGGCCTTAAAACTAGGACCAATATCTCTTTGCTTGGTAGGACTTGGTTGTGCTGTCTTGAAAAAAATTAGTTTTTGTGTCAGGATGTCATATGCTAATTTTTCTGTCCTCATTCCTGGATATAGCAGAATGCAATAGCTTTGACTGTGAGTTACTTCACCTCTCCACACACAATTGCAAGTGAGACAGATTGCAGCAAGTAGCTATCCTTTAATGATGAAGAGAGCCTAGATAGACAGACAGACACCCACATCATAGACACTCATTTTTACTTTAAAGGTTTTCCAGTGTTGGTTATTGGATAGACATATCTCCAGACAGTAGTTAATCTCCCTTAGCTTAGGGTAGCATGAGTTGCCACTCTGACAGGTAGCTTACACTGGAGTTGCAGTTAACTACTCTGGAGATGCCTATTTCTCCCCCTTAGGTACAAGCAGGTGTAAACCCCGAGAAGACCACTAACCACTGAGGTTTATAATTTCTAGCACTAGATGATGTGACATAATTATCATTCTTATATTTTCAGAAATAATTGTGCTGGGACACACATACTGTGTGTATGTTCAAGGGTATGAAGATCAAAATTACAGCAAATTGGGACAGAAACAGGGATTACTCTTACATATCCTCCTTGGAAACGGGCCATATTTTCTCTGTAACTATACTGCCTACAGAAGTGTAGGATCATGGTCCACAAAATCCAAAACAATCTAAATGCAGACTACAAGACGTCAGTCAAGCAATGATTTTAAAAACTGCAGATAGATTTGTCTGACTATTGTGGATGAAAGACATTCATAATAAAATCATTTTCAATCATAATCTTTTTGTTGTATAAATTCAGCTTCCCTTCTATATGGTAAGAGGTATTAAGTCATAACTCTGTCTAAGGGTTAAAACAGTGTAGTATAGAGCACAGATCAAATATGGAACAATGCTGGGGCCGCATGGTATGATGAATGTGACCTTCTGTCTTACATACCCTTGTATAATCACAAGTCTAAGAAAAACAGAGTGGTTAATGTATATAATTCTTGTATCTTGCAAAGGAATGTTTTAGCAATTCATGTCAATAGAGAGCTTGAAGGGAAATGTATTTGTAGGCATTTCCTTGAAGTCTCTGATATCTGGGGGGTTTCAGAATAACTGCTAACTATTATGACTATTGCATGGGACACTATGCAAGTCTCTGATATCTGGCCAGGAGATTAAGGAGAAGGGGAGAGCTGAAGGATGACTAAAAGACAAAGCTTGCAGGGGGCGCTGCACAAGTCTCTGACATACAGCCAAGTTGGACAAAGGAGAAAGACAAGAGGGAGGAAGACTATGAGCCTTCAGCATGAGAGACCCCCAGAGGGACCACCGGAGACTGATATGCATGCTCCAGTAGGAGGGTTTGGATTCCGGAAACTAATTATAATAACCCTGGTTTTTTTTTAGAAGTAGTAATGAATATGTATCAGCCTAGGAGCATAAAAATCAGCTGCTTGATGTAACTGGTGTGCATCTTGGTGGAGCAGAGACTCCCGGCGCACCCAGCGCTGTTTGCTTACCTCTATTCCTTTAATAAATTGTAAACTTTGATTATAGTCCTATTTTGAAGACTGAGCCATTTATTACAAATGGGGGGCTCGTCCGGGATGGCTTTGGTTCCTGAATTCTGATTTGATCTAGGAGAGGCACCCACCATTTGGTGGCTCCTGTTTGAGTCAGGTCAGGACTAATGCCATCTTGAACCTGAATAAAGGTAAGCAAAGATTTTGATTCTTTTTTACGAGCTCCCTTGCCGGCTGCAGCACTGTATTTTGCCCGTAATTCTGCGCGCGAAGATCCGAACGAAGACGATGGAGTCTTAAGTGTTTAAGGAGCATACTGTTCGGTTGGGTGGGATTCGGATGGCCTGTGTGAGTAAGAGTGTGACTGAGACGGAACTTAGTTCCAAAGCGAGTGTGGAGGTCTTCTAACCGCAGTTCCAATCTCCCGCGAGGGACTTGGCTGGTGAAGAACCGAAGCGATTCCTATAGGATTTGTGGGTGGGTGATAGGTCCTAAACCCCCTGCAAGACACTCTTACTAAGGTAACCAAGGGCTGTGGAAATTGCCATAGTAAAATTCCTAGATGGGTCAGACAAAATCGAGGACCAGAGACCAGAAGAAAGGGAGCAAATTACCAGATATACCACCAGAAAATCCATTAGGAATAATGATTGGAAATTGGAACAATAGGGGCCCCAGAAAATGAAAGAGTAAATTAAAAATGTTCCAGTATTATATGATAGAATGACCAAAAGAACCCTTAAGACCCCATGTATTTTGGCCAATATTTGGGTCCACGGAGGACTGGGTCTGTCAGGCTTTGAACATTAATGTTAATTGCAGAATACCTGTGGATCTGGAAGAGAGCAAGTATGCTGCAGCTGAAACATGGAATTAGAAATTAGAGAGTGATTGATTAAGAATGAATATGTGCTACATTTGTGATGTACTGTGCCTGTGCTGTGCTTAGACCTCCAGATAACAGGAGCCCCTTGGACCCTGTTCAGTTTCAGCTTCCCTTCTATATGGTAACAGGTATAAAATCATAACTCTGTCTAAGGGTTAAAACAGTGTAGTATAGAGCACAGATCAAATGCAAAGAAAAATTCTCTAGATGGTTTCAACCGAAATGTGTCACTTGTCCTCAAGTTCAGAGAAAGATTGCTGATCTTGCTTTATTCAATGACTAGTAACTAATAACTCTAATACTCAAAAACTAATAACTCTAGTTTTTTGCTGTTGAGAGTAATGCATGAAAGAATAAAATCCTAAGTGACATCTCTCGTTATTTCCAAAAAGTATTTCCTCTACTAAATAAAATTATGGAATCTCCTCTGAAAGTTATGAGCAAACTTAAAATTTATCTCACTCAAGATAAGCCACCTAAGAGGTATCTGCTGTTTCTAAGTTAGTTAGATTTTCTCTCTATTCAGCAAAAAACCTCCAGAGAGTGATTCATCATAGACATTTATCTTTAGATACAATGAATCATTTTTGGAGGTGCCAGTCTCTCTGTAGCTACTAATGAGGTAGTCTACACAACTAACTTCTTAGATGGAGTCCCTAACTTTTAGATCCTTCAAATCAAGTGATCTTAAATAATGTCTTAAATAATTCAATTTCTGTAACTTCAAAAGCAACTAACTAGTTGATGAGAGAGCAATATAAGTCACATATAAGTGACTATATCTGTATTATATTTTATATATCCTATGGCATTCTGAACATCTACCTGGAGGTGTCAGATATGACAAGGGACTAACAGGAGTTTCTTGCTCTTCTTGCAAGGTACCTGAAGGCCAGGTGGCCAAATGATGGACATGATTTTTTGGCATATATAAGTAGAATAATTGAATCAATCAGTACTGCTTGAAAAAACATTGCTCATTCCTTTTTATTCAGATGATTTATGAACTGTGTTTTTTCACCTGTTGTATGGGTTAACAAATGTCCTGATACAAGATACCCTGCTACAATTTAGCTTTACAGTCATTCCTCGTGAGTCCTTTTCTCACATTTGAAAGGGACCATCAAGGTGCCAAATGTGATTTACCTGGAGCAGAGATTTCCTAGTCCATCCATCAGTGTGCATCTTTCCATTTCACTCTATTTCTACATGTATTTCTGGATCACACCTTCAGCATGTCTCTAGTTATGTAGTGTGTGTGGGGGGGGGGAACATGAAGACTGCTGTTGTTCATTCTCTTGTTCTGAAGACAGGAAGATTTCATCCCTAGCAATCTGAATCACAAATGACCTCTTCACAAATGACCACATGGACATTTTGTTCGAATAGCAAAGAATATAAGGTAGAGGAACACAGTGAACAGATAAGCAGATAAAACCCAGTTGCATTTGGCATATATCCCAAGTGGTACAAATGCTGTTTCTTTTTAAAATATCATTTCTTCTACTTGAATATATTGTACTTGTGAACTTCATTTTTTTTTTCTTTGTTGAGGGATTTTTGAAACAGTGAGGAGGCCATGACTTGCTGCAGCTGAGCAAACCAAGCTGCCAGGACGACTATGAGAAGTTCCCATGGCAATGTTCCCATATCGCCTGAGTGAGGAATTAAAAAATATTGTTGCCAGCAGCTGGCTTCAAGGACAGGATCTACGTGACTGCTAATCACAAGGGGGGTGTTTTCTTGCAGGTGGGGTTGTTTTCATGCAGTTGTTTGTCTGAGTGCTTTTGGCCAATAATCTTGTGTGAGACACTATCCGCCCCTGTTAAATTTGCTATAAAAGTCAGGCTATTCGGGTAATAAAGGGAGAGCATGACCTGACCATACTGGTGTCTGTCGTGTTTTTGGCTGTCCTTCCTGCAACAAATGGTGCCCGAACAGGCTGAGAGCTGATGAGATGCAGAGAGACGCAGAGAGACGCTGAAAGACCTGAGACATGGAGAGACCCACAGAGAAGCGGGACGCGGAGAGACTTGGAGCACAGACCCGGAATAGTGTCGTGGTGAGACGCGGAATAGTGTCGTGGTGAGACGTGGAATAGTGATGTGGTGAGACGCGGGACATCCGGGGCCGAGTTTCTACGGGAGATCGGAGGCGTCAGTGACGACGGCAGACGAGTGCCGCTGTGAGGCAAGTTGGCACACAGCAGAGGGGTGGAGATCACGACCCTGCAGCTCGTCTGACGTAACCACAGAGGAGGAAGCAGCTATCCAGCTTCTCTCTAGTATTCTCTCTAAGACAGGTGTATCTTGCAATGTAAAAAAGATCAAATCCTTGGTGCACTGGGCTCAGAAAGAGGGTTTTCTGAAGGAAATCCCTCTAATGTTTAGCCCAGATGAGTGGCAGCATGTAGGAGATTACTTATGGGATAAAGCCATCTCAAGTGGAAAGCTAGATACTGATGTAAGTGGGACGTGGCGCACAGTGATTAATGCGCTGTACGGAATGAAAGCCGAACAGCAGCTGGCAATGGCGGTGGCGCAAGCTTTGTCAGTACCGTCTGGGACTAACAGAATGCCGAGTGCAAAACCTGACACCTCAGGAACGCAGCTGGCATGATTCTTTTCGTCGGTTCCTGCACCCATCCTGGTTTGGGGTATGACCTTTTCAATAAAGGAATCATCAGCAGAAATAACTAAGGGACTATTGTAACAGAGTGCTGATGGGGAGTGGGGGTTGCCCTCCCCACCCCCCGCGCCAGAAAATCTTGATGAAGCTGCGCTGCCAGCATCCGTGCCGCTGCCAGGCAGCAATAAATCCACTCGGGATGCTTCACCAATGAGAGCTCCAGCAGCAGCTTCTGAAAATCGACCTTCAGTGGAGGAGCTGTTCCAAGAACTGATAGAGAAATTGGAGAACTTAAAAATTATGGATTCGGAGGAGCTTCCTCTCTCGTCTGCCCCACCGGAGCCGACTCCCTCATTGTCCGTCGCTACACCACCGTCGGCACCAAGGAGGGACAGGTGCTCCGACATCATACGTCATGCCATCATAGAAGGGCATTGGCATGCTACATCTTTGGCTTGTCCTCTTATTATCGACCCTGTGCAAGGCACTGGGTCGTGGCAGCCGCATGATTGGAAGCTTTTACAACAAGCTCGAAAAACGGTTACGGACTACGGTTTACAGTCCCAGGCGGCTCGATGGATAATTCAATGGATTTTCCAGGCAGAACTAATGTGTCCACTTGACAGTCAAAACTTGGCGCGCTTATTGTTAACTCCTTCCCAATTGTTACTGTTTGAAAGGGAATGGTTGTGGTTTGCACAGGGGGAAGCGGGTTGACTGCATCAACTGGGGGACCCTCTGTATGGGATTACTGTAGAGATGTTAACGGGGACGGGTCCTTATCTCAATACCCAGGTTCAGCTGCAGTTCCCTGTGATTATTCACCAAGCAGCTGCACAGCTCGCACTAAGGGCTCTTCTTAGTCTCCCAGGGGAAAAGAAAGCACCTCCATTCACATCAGTACAACAGGCCCCTGAGGAACCATATGCTAAATTTATCAATTGGTTGTGGGCAGCAATTCCTGATCATCCTGATCTAACAGCGGAGTCTAAAAGCAGTATGTTTAAAATGCTTGCATTTGATAATGCAATCCCAAAAACTCAAAACATCTTAGATCCACTGCCGAGAACTGCACTGGTAGAGGATATGTTTGAAAGGGTACAGAGAGCTGATCAGTCCAGGCAAGCAGATGTGGTGGCACAGGCTGTAAAGGACTGTCAGAGATTTGCTTTTACGGTACCCTCCATTAACAAACAGGCCCCGGCAAAGCGCTATGAATGGCTAGTGCTTCCGCAGGGGATGAGGAATTCCCCTACATTATGTCAATTATATGTGGCCTGGGCATTAGAACCAATTCGGACAGCATGGTGTGACGTAATTATTTACCATTATATGGATAACATTCAGTTTGGTAGGCCAGAATGCTTCCAGGATTCAGATTTAAAGTTTATTAAGGATACTTTGGAAGCAAAAGGGTTGAAGATAGCCCCAGAGAAGGTTCAACAGAAACAGCCATGGCTATACTTGGGATGGAAAATATCAGACCCTACTATTCGTCCACAGAAAGTTGATATAACTACAGTGTTACACAATTTGGCAGATGTACAAATGTTCCTGGGTAATATTCAGTGGGGTTGCCACATTCTACGGATTACTAATGAGGACTTAGCTATATTACTACCTTTATTGTGAGGCAGGAGTGCAGAGCAGCAGATTACACTAACGAATGACCAACGGCAGGCTCTTTCACAAATAGCTTCTAAGGTTGCAGCTGGCGCTGCTTGCAGATGTATAGCAGAAGTTGCACTCTCCTTGCTAGTTAGCAATCATGTGTCTCATCCATTTGCGGTGCTTGGTCAGTGGCAAAAAGAAAAGGGAGAGAGTAAGGGACGCCAAAGACAGAAACAGTATCAGGAGGATGCCACTGACACTAACAGCACTGGGAATAGGAATAGCATAAGTGAAACAGGTGATAGCAAGGGTGGAATGATAGGGCAGCATTTCCGAGTTCTGGAATGGATTTTCCTACCGATTCAGCCAAAAACGAGTATTCAAACACAGGTGGAAGCTATCACAGAGTTAGTACATAAGGGTCACTCGGAGTATTGCAATCAGCGGGCAAGAACCAGGAGATATTAGTCTGCCGATGACTCAGGATCATTTGGAATGGTGTTTACAGCAATCCATACCACTACAAGAAGCTGTGTTAGGTTTCCCAGGATTGGTGCATTCCCAAACTCCAAAGGGGCCACTCTGGCAAGTTATAAGATCATATAAATGGCAGGTAGTACGACGGCTTTTGTCCCGACCAGTGGTGGGTTGCACTGTATACACTGATGAAGGTGCAGTAAGTAAGAAGGCTATGTGTGTGTGGTACGAGAACGGAAGTTGGGAGAAATACATAATTCCGGGGGAGACAGGGGATTCATTACAAACATTGGCATTGTCTGCAGTTGTTTGGGCTTGTTAGTGCTGGATGCATGAGCCGATTAATATCGTCTCCGACTCTCTGTATGTTGTCAATGTGGTAAAACGGATAGAGGATGCCTTGATATGGCAAACTAAGAGGGACAGGTTGTTGTCATTATTTCTGCAGCTGCGAGATGCCATTCAGGGGAGAACTGCACCCTACTGTGTTATCCATATATGTAGCCATCAGTTCTCGATTGGGTTAGCAGAAGGTAATTTACAAGCAGACAAGTTGGTAAGTATAGTCACAGCGGGGCCTGAGAGTGATTTTACATGTGCACGAGTGTCGCACAAAATGTTCCATCAGAATGCAAAGGGTCTTTGGAGAATGTTTGGACTTACTTGGACAGAGGCGAGAAGAATAGTCAGAGCGTGCCCTTCCTGTAGTCATCATGGACCAGGGTTAGGTTTGGGTATTAATCCACGGGGTGTTAAGGCACTTGAGGTATGGCAAATGGATGTAACACATGTGCTGGAATTTGGTACTGAAAGATATTTGCATGTGAGTCTTGGTACTTTTCAAGTTTCATATGGGCAACGGTGCAGGGGGGAGAAAAAGCACACCTTGTGTGTAGACATCTGACAGTGTGTTTTGCCGTTATGGGAGTGCCACAGCAGATCAAGACAGACAATGGTCCAGCATATGTTAGCAAAAAGGTTAGGAAATTTATGAAAATGTGGGGAGTAAAGCATGTTACAGGTGTACCATATTCTCCCACGAGCCAAGCGATTGTTGAACGATCACATCAGGTTTTAAAGGAACAATTAGCGAGATTAAAAGAAATCAGGGACATCTATGAGCAATTGTCCGAGGCATTGGTTGTCTTGAATCACTTATGTTTGACTAGTGACCAAGAAGACCCTCCTGCGAGTATTCATTTTCAAACAATAAATATAGCAGCACCAAATGTGTTACCAGAAATAAGAATGAATTACCGAGATCCTGCTACAGGAACTTGGAAAGGGCCATACGGGTACAGAAATACAAGTAACACCTGTGGTTACAATGACACTGCTAGGCAGGGTTTAGGGGCTTATGGCACGGAGACCAGGGGTAACAGCTATAGCACTTGGAACAATCATTCAGCTATGGCCTTACCTCCTGATGTTTTTCTGATTTGCGGGGATAGGGCCTGGCAAGGTATCCCTGCAAATGTTGTCGGAGGTCCATGTTACTTAGGTAAACTTACTATATTTGCTCCTAGCTTGTCACAGTTGCATGAGATCACCAGACATAAATGAGCATTGCTCACACCAGATTGCAATGATAATGTTGAGTTGCTTGGTGTTGCGGCTAGAGCGGCATCAGCAATTTTAGTGCCAGGAGTGGCATCTGCGGCCGCACTTAACAACTTAGAAAAATTGGTATGCTGGGTTGAGAAGCAAGCCAATGCCATGACAGAAATACTTGAGGAGATGTTACTAGATCAAGATAGTCTGCAACATGCGCTTTTACAGGATCAAGCTGCTATTGACTTCTTGCTTTTGGCTCAAGGGCATGGGTGTGAGGACTTTGAGGGAATGTGATGTTTGAACCTTTCTGATCATAGTGAGTCAATTCACAAACCCATTACTTTCCTGAAAGAGCACATGAGAAAGATTCAATACGATATTAATCCTTTCGATCAATGGCTTTGTTTGGAACAATGCCTAGATGGTTACTGGGATTAATCAAAGAGGGATTAAGGATTCTGTTTATTGTGGTGTTAATCATCATTGTGTGTGGTATTGTAATAAGTGTGGTTAAAAGGTTACTTGCTAAGCTGTTACATCAGGCTTGGTTTGCTCAAAAAGAAAAAGGGGGAATTGTTGAGGGATTTTTGAAACAGCAAGGAGGCCATGACTTGCTTTAGCTGAGCAAACCAAGCTACCAGGATGTAGTACGTTTACGTGGCAAGGTTTTGGTAGCAGGGGGCCATAGGGGTGGCTTCTGTGAGAAGTTTCCCCATGTTTGGTAAGGGCCCCACTGCTGACCAGAGCCAAGCCAATAAGCGATGTTGTTTTGCGCCTCTGTGAGAGCATATTTAAGACAGGAAAAAGAAAACGCTGCGACACACAGCAGCTGGGAGAGTGAGAGGACTGAGGAACAGCCTTTCAGGCGCCAAGGTCAGTGAAGAAGGAGGGGGAGAGGTGCTCCAGGCGCCGAAGCAGAAGTCCCCTGCGGCCTGTGGTGAGGACCATGGTGAAGCAGGATGTCCCCCTGCAGTCCATGGAGTACCACGGTGGAGCAGGTTTCCATGCTGCAGCCTGTGGAGGAGACTACAGTGGAGCAGGTGGCCCTGCACTGACGGAGGCTGCCGCCTGTGGAAGACCCCTGCCGGAGCAGATTCCGGGCCGGACCTGTAGCCCGTGGAGAGGAGACCACGCAGGAGCAGGTGACCTGGCAAGAGCTGCTGCCTGTGGGGGATCCAGGCTGGAGCAGTTTTCTCCTGAGGGATGGACCCTGTGGTATGGACCCATATCTGGAGCAGTTCTGGAAGAGCTGCTGCCTGTGGGAAGCCCACGCCGGATCAGTTCATCAAGGACTGCATCCCGTGGGTGGGACCCCACAGCACAGGGGACGAGAGTGACCGAGAAGGAGCGGCAGAGAAGAAGCGCTGTAGACTGACCATAACCCCCATTACCCCGTTCCCCTGCGCCACTCAGGGGAAGGAGGTGGGAGAGGGTGGAAGTGGGGGAAGGTGCTTTTGGTTTCTTTCCTTTGTTTCTCACTTCTCTAGCTTGTTAGTAATAGGCAATAAATCTTACTATCTCCCTATTCAGAGTCTGTTTTGCCCATCACAATAATTACTGCGTGATCTCCTTGTCCGCATCTCAACCCTTGAGCCCTTTTCATCGTATTTTCTCCCTGTTCCTCTTTGAGGAGGGAGAGTGAGAGAGCGGTTGTGATGGAGCTCGGCTGCCCACTCGAGTGGAACCACCACACAGGACGACTACGAGAAGTTCCCATGACAGTGTTCCCACATCGCCCGAGTGAGGAATTAAAAAATAATGTTGCCAGCAGCTGGCTTCAAGGACAAGATCTACGTGACTGCTAATCACAAGGGGGTTGTTTTCTTGCAGTTGTTTATCTGAGTGCTTTCAACCAATATTCTTGTGTGAGACACTATCCGCCCCTGTTAAATTTGCTATAAATTCAGGCTATTTGGCTAATAAAGGGAGAGCATGATCTGATCTTACTGGTGTCTGTCATGTTTTCGACACATTCTGCAACATTTCTTTAATGCTCTCTGACAACCTCAGATGTCACTGTTGCACCCAAGCCGTGATGCCTTATATATTGAATAAATAAGTGGCCAAGCAGTGTAGTATTTAGGCACTGTGTAATATTTAAAAAGAGTGGGAATATATTCAGTGCCTTTCATCCACCTATTAGAGAAACAGTGACACTAGTGTCACAAGTTTATATAATTTCTCTTGCTGCAGAAGAGATGTCACATACATTGGGGGCACAGGCTATTCGTTTTGCAGTCCTCTGTATCCTGGTGTATAATTATCATGGCTCATCTTTTTTAAACACCAGCCATATCTTTGTTTTGCTCTCTTTGTTGATAGATGTAACCTCAATACCGTTGCCATGGCTACAGTAACAGTAGCTGAGCTGTTGTTTGTTGTAAACAAACTGAGCTATACAGGCACAAATCCTAGTGGAGCATTTCTAGTCCCCTGCCTTATGCTGATTAACACCACCATCTTCCTCCTGCAACCAATTCCTTATTTTAATTAGCATTAATTTAAGCTGTATCAAGGAGTGTTTCCCCTTTTGTGCAATTGAACGCCCTTTATGACAGCTTTTTTTCCCTATAGCAACAGCCTTAGGTTAGGACTGCAGCCCTGCTGAGAGCATCATCACAGCAAAGCCCTGCTGGTACCAACAGTTAATCTAGATGTATACACTAGCATAATGACAAAAGATTGCTTTAATTTGCTTCCTACATTCTCACCTCCAGGGGCAACTGACCTTGTTTTGATGTAGGAGCCATGGTTATCTGAAAATGTGTTACTAATTCTGAATCTTGTTTAGCTTCAAGCCAATTTTTCAAAATTAAGGGCCAAATTCAGCTCCTCACATAATGAGATGCAACTCCTCTGTAACCAACTGCATTGCAAATTCTTACATTACTGTTGATTTAACCCATGAACTCCCATGTTCAACACTGACTGCTCGTCCACCACTCTCTAGTATAGAGCAAAGCTGCTATTTGCAGGATATCAGAAGGAATCTGCAGACCTCGGATGAGGAATGAGGTAGTGCTGAGAACAGGATTTCTCATAAGGTACTGGACACAATGAGAATACTTCCAGTGTTGCTATATGATACCTTTACAATGTGAATGCCAGGCATACTTGGTCCACTGTTAGGCATACTTGGTCCACTGTGTGAAAGCTATAAGACCATAAAGTGAAAGGGTTCCAGAAGTCTTCTGGAAGGACAGAACATCACCAACATTCAGAGCTTCAGCTAATTGCCTGTCATGAAAGAATAAGATTATTTGGAAGAGTGAAGTAGGACAAAATATTTGTGAAGTTAGGTATCAGTGATCTCTTCCATGATCAGCCCTTTTCTTGCGACTTTAACATCCCTATCCCAACCTATGTAGTCTGAGAAGCCTGATAGTATTATAGTGCTCATTATCTTTCAACTGTAGCCGTTAGAGAGTCATCACGCAGCACTTGCAGGGCAAGCAGGCGATCAGGCCCAGTCAGCATGGGTTTATAAAAGGCAGGTCCTGCTTGACGAACCTGATCTCCTTCTATGACAAAGTGACGCGCTGGGTGGATGAGGGAAAGGCTGTGGATGTGGTCTACCTTGACTTCAGCAAGGCTTTTGACACCGTCTCCCACAGCATTCTCCTCAAGAAACTAGCTGCCCTAGGCTTGGACTGGCGCACGCTTCGTTGGGTTAGAAACTGGCTGGATGGCCGGGCCCAAAGAGTCGTGGTGAATGGAGTCAAGTCCAGTTGGAGGCTGGTCACTAGTGGCGTTCCCCAGGGCTCGGTGCTGGGGCCAGTCCTCTTTAATATCTTCATCAATGATCTGGACGAGGGCATTGAGTGCACCCTCAGTAAGTTTGCAGATGACACCAAGCTAGGTACGTGTGTCGATCTGCTCGAGGGTAGGAAGGCTCTGCAGGAGGATCTGGATAGGCTGCACCGATGGGCTGAGGTCAAATGCATGAAGTTCAACAAGGCCAAGTGCTGGGTCCTGCACCTGGGGCGCAACAACCCCAAGCAGTGCTACAGGCTGGGAGATGAGTGGTTGGAGAGCTGCCTGGCGGAGAAGGACCTGGGAGTGATGGTTGATAGTCGGCTGAATATGAGCCAGCAGTGTGCTCAGGTGGCCAAGAAGGCCAACTGCATCCTGGCTTGTATCAGAAACAGTGTGACCAGCAGGGCTAGGGAGGTGATCGTCCCCCTGTACTCGGCTCTGGTGAGGCCACACCTCGTGTTCAGTTTTGGGCCCCTCGCTACAAGAAGGACATGGAGGTGCTTGAGCGGGTCCAGAGAAGGGCAACGAAGCTGGTGAGGACCACCCTGGAGAACAAGTCCTACGAGGATCGGCTGAGGGAGATGGGCTTGTTCAGTCTGGAGAAAAGGAGGCTCAGGGGTGACCTTATTGCTCTTTACAGATACCTTAAAGGAGGCTGTAGAGAGGTGGGGATTTTTCTACTCTCCCACATGCCTGGTGAGAGGACGAGGGGGGAATGGGCTTAAGTTGTGCCAGGGGAGTTTTAGGTTGGATGTTAGGAAGAACTTCTTTACCAAAAGGGTTGTTAGACATTGGAACAGGCTGCCCAGGGAAGTGGTGGAGTCACCATCCCTGGAAGTCTTTAAAAGACGTTTAGATGTAGAGCTTAGGGATATGGTTTAGTGGGGACTGTTTGTGTTAGGTTAGAGGTTGGACTCGATGATCTTGAGGTCTCTTCCAACCTAGAAATTCTGTGTAATCTCTTCCCTTAACACTTGTTTTCATATCACAAAATGCACCGTAGGTAAAGATGCGTCTTCCTTGCAGCCTTCTGACAAAATTTCATAACCTGAAGGAATATCAGATTGTGAGGTTAAGCCAAGGAAGAAACTGCAGCACTAGTGAATTTCCTGGATTGCACAGCTTTACATTCAACTCTTCACGTTACTTTAATATAATTTTACTGATAAATGATAAACAAGGTGACACACTGACACTCTCAAACTTGATGAATAGGAAGAAAAAAATTACCTGTGAACTTTTAGAATGGTTCACACTTATTTTCAGCTTAGAAAGCTGTTACCTATTCATATAGCAGCTTTTTAAAGTGCAAATGGGAGCAAACCAGAATGCAGAGATCTTTAGTAATTAGCAAATGTCTCCACAGTGTCGAGAAATCAACCTGAAATATTGGAATAGACCAAATGCTCTATGGATCCAAACTTCCTTTTCCCTTTTTTAATGATGTTTTACTAGACTGACAGTACAATCAAAGGGTGCAATTTGGCAGCCCACCTAGGAGTATTTTCACAGCAGAACCTTCCTTGCAACTTCTTGTTATGTTCTTCCAGCAACATAACCTAACTTAATATGCTTCGCCAGTACATTGAGTCAAAAGACTGCTCTGAAGTTTGTTTTTTTCCTTCTTTTTTCTTTTTTTTTTTTTTCTTTTTCCCAGCAGACTAAAAGGAAACTTTATCTTCAACATAGAAATGAAACCCAAACTAGAGAGAAGCTGCACAACAGGATATATTCTCTATCCCTCAGACAGCATGTGTGACACATGAAAGAAGGGAAGAATGAAGCTGTAGCTGGCAATTCAGCCACCTGAAAAAAGTCAGAATTTTGCTTTACGTGCTTCATTCTTCAGTTTCAACCTGGAATTTCCAGATGATTTTTGTAACTAGGTGTTTAGCAACACTAGAAGAAATGGTTTCTGCTTAGCAGAAATGCTAATCTAAATGTTTATGACAAGTGAGGGAGAAAGGAAGAAGTATATATTGATAAAATGGACATTTAAATGATGAATGATTCAAATTTTTCCCATGTCATACAAGAAACTTGTGGCAGAACAGGTAACATGAAACAGGTCACTTAAGTCCTATTCTGATGTTTTGTCCATGTGCCAGTCCTATAGTGCAAGTGTTCCTATCTCCTTTAATTAACCTTTCGTTTGTATTTATTCTTAGCAAACTTTTTTTTTTCTTTTTTTTTTTTTTTCCCTATTTACTACTTCAAACAGTAAAAAAATCAAAAGAAATTTAAAATTCAACAGGCCAGCAACTGAAGGCCATGTATTGTCTGTGAAGCATTGGGTAGGTTGTGAACCTGGATGTTATAAATGTGAAATTGTTTACAGGGCAGTAATGGCTTTGCATGCTGGTTATATATCCTTAGAGAGGCAAATAAATACCCATAAGATCAGCAAGTTTTAAATACCCATAAGATCAGCAAGTTTAAGAATTGACTGTGTGTTAAGTGAACTGGAGTAAATGTCTGATTGCTTAATCTTAGTTTCTAACTAATATATGAAGTAATTTCACATAGCTTAATGCATCACCAAAAATGATTAAGACAAATCACTGCCTCATACTTGCTAAGTTCATGCAGAGACAGTTACAGAAACTTAGTTGCTGTGGGTATCCAATTAAGTCTTGATTAGATATCTCATCCCTAAGGACCTTTGAGGATCTCTAACTACTAACCATGGTTATGAAAATATTTGTGCATTTGGAGATACAGATAAACTATTTAAAAGCACTTTCCCTAAGGCCAAAATCATCTTCCAAAGTTCGTTGTCCAGATGACAGCCGGTAAGTAAATTCATGGACACAAACCAACATACCAGAGTACTAGTCAGTGTGACTATCTTGTGTTTCTTCTGAGAAGACAACATGGAGATATCCAATGGATAACAAAGTAATAGTACTTTTGTTCTTGTGGAACTGGATGAGCAATCTAATTGAGGGAAAAACAGCATAACTTGAATAACTAGACCTTGATAAACTCAAACTGCATACATTTCCATAAGCAAAATTTTAATACTAAATCATAAGTTCTTTGAAATTCCAGGGGAAAAAAAAAAGATAATTCAGAAAGCATATGTTTCATGGATTCATAAAGTTTTAATAAGAAACTTTTTGAGACTTACTTAGAAAACTAACCATGTTAAGCAGCAGCACATGATTGTAGATTAAAATTCAGCAAATATTAATTAGAATAAATGCAATTATACATACATCTGTGAACAGAGAGAGAAATGAGAAAGACAAAGTCAATTAAATGTAAATTTAAATTTAATTGAAATTCTAGATAGTGGAAATATTTTTGTAAGCTACTGAGGGATCCCTGAGCACTTCCAGTTTCTGATTGACATCTCTTGCCCAACTAACACAAAGTAATGGATATTTTTATGTGTGAAAAAAAGGAATTAAGTATGTTCTATGTCTTCTGCTGGTAGCAGTGTCTTTTTCTGATGCTAAGATTCTCCCACAGATAAGCAACAGCATATATTTAGGACATTAAAAATTAGTCTTCTACTGGAGAAGCATATACAGTTATTTTCCTAGATATTTTTGTGGCGTAAAGACCACACGGAAACCAGGGTTCTTTTAGGATCAGTAACTGCTAGTTCTTTATTGATGACATAACTTCATCTCTCCCCAACAGATGTGAGAAACACTCACATCATATTGGCCTGAGCCAATAACATAGGCTCAGGCGACGATCTCAGTGAAGTAGCAATTTTATTCGCGATTGCAGTGGTGGGCATACCACAAGCAGAAGCACGCTTACTAGTCACACAGTACAGTTTATATACTTTACTTCTCAAGGACCGGGACCCTCCCCTGTTTCCCCATTGACTGGGTAATCCATGTGAAATGTGTTCATCTGATTCATGTCAATATGGAACAATGTTAGGGCCGCATGGTATGATGAATGTGATCTTCTGTCTTACATACCCTTGTATAACCACAAGTCTAAGAAAAACAGAGTGGTTAATGTATATAATTCTTGTATCTTGCAAAGGAATGTTTTAGCTATTCGTGTCAATAGAGAGCTTGAAGGGAAATGTATTTGTAGTCTTTTCCTTGAAGTCTCTGATATCTGGGGGGTTTCAGAATAACTGCTAACTATTATGACTATTGCATGGGACACTATGCAAGTCTCTGATATCTGGCCAGGAGATTAAGGAGAAGGGGAGAGCTGAAGGACGACTAAAAGACAAAGCTTGCAAGGGACGTTGCACAAGTCTCTGACATACAGCCAAGGAGAAGGACAAGAGGGAGGAAGACTATGAGCCTTCAGCACGAGAGACCCGCAGAGACCCCCAGGGGGACCACCGGAGACTGACGCGCATGTGCCAGTGGGAGGGTTTGGATTCCGGAAACTAATTATAATAACCCTGGGTTTTTTTTAGAAGTAGTAATGAATATGTATCAGCCTAGGAGCATAAAAATCAGCTGCTTGATGTAACTGGTGTGCCTCTTGGTGGCGCAGAGACTCCTGGCGCACCCTGCGCTGTTTGCTTACCTCTATTCCTTTAATAAATTGTAAACTTTGATGATAGTCCTATTTTGAAGACTGAGCCATTTATTACAATGAGCTAATTTGTTGTGGAAATTAAGATAAAAACTACAATAATTTTACAATAACAGTTTAATGTGTATGCCTACACTGATGTGTATGCGTATATATAAATATATATGTATATGTACACACTCACACATCACATCCATATTGCTAAGATGTAAAATATGATACAGAAAAATCATCAGATACATAAGTCTCTTATGAGCATTTAGAGCCATTGGGCAGAAGATTCATTCAGGTCTAGTTAATCAGCATCTTGCAATCCGGCTACTGAGATAAGAGAAGTCTGTCTCATCTGTTGGTTTTCAATAACTGGAAGGTTTTGATTCATCTGTCACACAATTCCTCCCATTTCTATTTGGAGAAATATGCAATCTATTATATATGGAATGGTAATTCGTGTCGGAAAAATGGTTGATATTGTTATAAGTTAGACCACACAATTTACTGGTCTATTGAAATTATTTTATTAATCAAGTAAGCAGACACAAGCAAAACAGCGCTGGGCAGCTGGGGAGTCTCCGCTCCGCCACGGCACGCAACTTCCCCTTTCCAGTGTCGCTGTTTTATAGCATTGAAGTTCCGGCTTGTCGAGACTTGTCGACTTGTTGAGACTTGCTCTGAGGCTGCGCAGTCTGTTGTTGGGGGTCGTTATTCTTCCTCCGGTGATCACACGTTGGGCTTGTGTTCAGGTGGGGGCAAAACAGGATGTCTTGCAGTGGGTGGGTGGTATCTTACAGAATCTTTGTTTTAACAAGGATGTGTACCCAACCCCCCTTCCCCATTTGTCCCCATGTTACAATGCCGTGAGTTGTGAAACCTTATCTCCTCAGTAGATTCTTTAAATTCTCAAGGACAATGAACAAACCCCTACTAATTTATCACAATCCCTCCTTTTTCTTTTTTCTAACATATTTTGTTCATTGAATTTCTGAAGCATTTGTTTGTTTAGCACTAAAGTCTCAGCGTCATCTTCCTCCTTTGGATAATGGACCTAACCGATTTTTCCAGAGCTGTTATTGATTGCTCTATACGGGCCAGATCCTTGTCTACGGCAATGCGTAGAGAAGTAAATTCCTGGCTTTGTTTTATCAGGGAAGCAATTCCAGTTCCTGCACCTGCAGCCCCGAGGGCCATTAAAGTGGCTAAGGTGACGGCCGTAATAGGCTCCCTCTTTACCAGATGGTATTCAGCCACTGTGTGATGGGTATACATATACTCTTCAGTGTGGTATAGAATCCTTGGTATAATGACCACCTGTACACAAAAATCATGAGATGTGCTAAACAATTTTAAAGATAGGCAAGGAGTGACTCCCAACGATGAACATACCCACCTAGTGTTATTTGCAGGAATTAACCATTTGTGTGTTTGGTCCATTTTTTTCAGTGGCATGGAAAAGATCATTTTTATCTCTTGGAACTGTGCCAATACATCTACCTTTTCCCATAACGTGAGTCAAAGTTATCCTGATTTCTTGACCCCAACTGCACTTGGAAGGATTTGACTCATTTGAATATTCAGACCTCCCCAAATCTCCTATAGCTTCATAATATGGGGGCTTAACACTTACACATAGCCAGCACCCTTCAGTTATCTCAGGATTAGTTTGATTTAGTACCTGGAAACTAGCATTTATAACTTTCCACATACTACTCTTGGGTACAACCCCTTTCTTTTTTCACAATGCTTGGAAGCAGTGTGGGAAAGGATAACTCTGTCGACTTATTAGAAAACACTGTAGTAGGTTGGGCAGTCCCAGGTATCTTTACAGCCTGGACAACCAAACCTTCCCCTCTTAACTCTTTATTAGGCCCGACTACCTCGGAAGTCTCGGGTTTTTCCTTCTTTATTAGTATGAGTCCTCCCCTATCTGTTCCGTGTTCATAAAAGATGTCTGACATTTTTCCTAGTACCCAGCTAGTATCATCCAAGTTTGTTATATTTATATATAGAACCTTGCATATTTCCTTATTTCCGTGGAAGGTTCCTGTATACCCTATACCATGCCCTCGCCACCTGTAACAAGGATCCAATTGTCAGTTACAACCTTGCAGCCCATATCCCACTTGTAAGAATTTATCCTGACCAGCCCCGAGTGTCCAGTCTGTAGCAATGGTTTCATACCCCCGGTATGCACAATAATACACGTTCAGGCATTTACAGTACCCCGTTCCCGGGTTAGAACTTGGGCAGAAATAAAATCCCATATATTCCCAGCATCGGGGCCTCGAGATCAGCTGACATAGTGTAGAAGTAAAGCTTGGCCCCCCCCTGATGTTATCTGGGTTGCAATAACCTGTTGATCTTCGAATCGACTTAAAGTCCATTTAAAAGGTTGGTGGGGGTGGTGTTGAGTCGCTATGCAGGATGAAATCACTGCGAGAACCCCCAAATACTGATAGGAATGGCTGAGGCCCATTTCTTTCCCCACTTATTCACTCCTCTGCCTCACTCGTCAGTTGGGTTGCAGCCAACTATGAGGTTTTAGTTCTTCTCGGCAGCAGTAGTGTTCTTCAGGGGAGAGCCTCTACCTTAACCCACGGTACCTATCGAGTTTGTCGCAATGTGAGCTTCAGGTCTTTGTTTCCTGGAGCAATCTCCCACTTCTCATCACAGATGGGTCCTTTAACACGGCTGGCATGTATCCACCCTTTCTCCGCAGTCTGGACGACTGTTTCTGTAGTAAGCAAAACAACATAGGGGCCTTCCCCATCGTGGTGTTAAAAAAGTCTCTTTCCAAGTCTTAATTAGAATTGAGGGTGATCAAGTGGCAATTCCAAGTCATAGGGCATACCATATAGCATTTCAAAAGGAGAAATTCCTACATCAGTTCTGGGCTGAGTCCATGTTTAACAGTGCAAGGGGTAAGCATTTTACCCAAGAAGACTTAGTTTCCAGCACAAGTTTTGTTAGTTGTTTCTTAATTTCACCATTCATTCGCTCTACCTTTCCAGAAGAGGAGGGGTGCCAGGGGCTGTGAAAATCCCACTCAATCTCTAAGGCCTGCTTTAATCCTTGCAGTAAAGCTTTACACCCATTCAGTCACGTGGTCAATTAGGACAAACAAGTAACTCAGTAAAGTCTACCTGTATACTTTGGAAAGGTCAAAGCCCTGGCTCCCGTCCCCCTCTAGATGGGTTACAGAAGACCTTTTTATTTACCTTTTGACATATAGTACATCCTCTGCATGTGTGCTTCCCTAAAGTATATATTCCTACACAGACATGCTTTCTTAGAACAACATCACACATTGCTTGCACCTCCCAATGACTCTTCTGATGTAAAACAGTTAATATTTGCCTCATTATCACTTTATTCAGCATTTCTCTCCCATCAGGGAGTATCGATTTTCCTTAAAATGATCCACATATTTGTAACATTAATATCTCCTTGGGAGGTTGTAATTGCTCCAAAATCTTTTTTAGAATTTACCCAAATAGATAGGTGGCCCTGTAAACCCCTGAGGTAAAATTGTCCACCTATATTGTTGCTTCCGCCCCCATTTCAGGGTCTTTCCAGTCAGAGGTGAATATACATGTATGTTTGCTCTCAGGGCCAGAGAGCACTCCATTCATAACACTGTTATTCCAGTCTAACAATTTACTATTTGAATGCCCAATTTAATCATCAAATCCCTTCCCAACAAGTTAGTCTCCGCCTTGGATACATACAATAATTGCCCAGTGATCATTTTATCCCCTGGTCTCAGCTTGGTATTCCCCAAAAGTGGCACTGTTATCCCAGTCCCTTCTACCCCCATCACATTTAGGGTTTCATTAGTTAATTTAATCCCTGATACTTTAGAAGTCAGTAATGACTTAGCTGTTCCCCAGTGTATTGGGTTTGATGGCAAGGTTCGGGGGGTGTGAGGGGTGTGGGGGTGGGAAACTGCAGTGACAGCCCCAGAAACCTCCCCGTGGTAGATAAGGGACAATTTCATCTGGCCCCAAAGGGGCCCACTGCTGCCCAGAGCCAAGCCATGAGCAACACAGTCCCTGCCTCTGTGAGAGCACAGCCACGAAAACAAACAAAGAAACAAACAAAAACCTGCTGCTCAACAGCAGTTGGGAGAGCGAGAACTCCCCCCCCCCCCCCCCCCCGCAGACACCAAAGTCAGTGCAGAAGGAGGGGGAGGAGGCGCTCCAGGCGCTGGAGCCGAAGCCCCCCTGCTGGAGAGGCCCCTGGTGGAGCAGGCTGTTCCCCCCTCCCTGATGCTTGGGAAACTGAACAAACACCACAGCAAATATGCAAATATACCAAAACTTCTAGACTGTTACTTAGATAATGCCTACATCACCTTTCCCTGCTCATTCAATTTCAAACAGCTGTTAAATACTACATGCCACACCTTTAACACCTTCAGCAACCCTTTGAACACTTCCTTTACCTTTCTCCAGCCCGTACTTTTCTAATACCAGCACCAAAGGCTCAGTCAGAGTCCAACTTAATTCCATACCTTTTCCCTCCAAGATACTGAAACAACATATCAATCAATATACCATATTTCATCCCATTTTCCTTCTTTCCACAAAAACAACATTGACTGTAATATGGTGTTATAATTAATAGTTCCATTTAGGGGCCACTCCGCTCCATCCTCTAGTTTATAAAGTGGCCACCATTGATTACAATATTTGATAAGAGTTCTTTACTTTCTGTACCCTCTCACCCCACTATATCCCTCCAATGTGTTAGTATACATCCTAGAGGGCTTTTCCTCGGGATTTCTTTGCTTTGAACTTTTCCTATTGTAATCTACAGTGGTTAATATTCCACTGTTTTCCTAGAAGCTCTTTACTAGTCAATCCCAATCCCTCCAAACTCCACAATATATAGATACACAAGTAAAATCAGACCACTGTAAATTAACTGCCTGTTGACAATTACACCGAGGACATTTAAACCTGATGAGCCGATGATATGCCTGGGCAAATTTTGTTCCCTTAGACATACACCTCAATGGCAGTTCTTATATTTACATATTTACATATTAACATATGTATAAAAGAATACTTTAACAAAAATGCCCGGGCTTTTATATATACAATATACAATGTACAGTTATTATTCCAGTTAGAATTATTCCTCAGCAGCTGCAAACATTATGCCAGTTGCCATTAAAGCTCGCTTACCCTCCTCCTGTCCTTTTCTTAAAATCTCGGACATCCCCAGAATTAATGGGGATGGCCATATATTCCATTCCTGGCTGGGGTCCCCCCATTGCTATTTCTCGTAGGGGATATAATCCCTCCCTTAATCCCTCCCTTAAATTTCTGATTTCTTGCACTGCTTCTGGTTACCGGCCCCTGTGTTTCATGATCCGATTCCGATTCTCCTGGATTAGCTAATTCGGGGAGTCCATTAAGGATGGGAGCTGTTGGTGCGGGCGGTGGAATATAGGGCGGGGGCGGTGTTGGGACTTCCAAGTCCTTTCTCTTTTTATCCCACCCTCCTTTTTCTTTTAGAGGATATAGATGCGTCCTCATATCTGAATTTATCCAGAGGTGCGCATACTCACTTTCTTCCAGACTAAAGGGTTCCTTTGAGTTTACATAAATATTTAGGCCTGACAAACGCAATCTTCAAAAGACCCAAATACAGGCCAGTAAAGGTGGTCTCCTCGAATCTGTTTACCACCCCAAACTTCAACACAATAATGTATCATTTTTACTTTATTCCTTCCCCACCTAAAAGGGGAATCCTCCAAATTGTTAATCATTAATCCCGGGGTAACCCAACATCAGACGTTACCCCGCCCATGGGACCAGAAGGCTTACTCTTCTTCTGTCCCATCTTCCGGAACACCTTCACACACACATGCATGGATCGCTTCCCCCTTTTCGTGGCCCAGTCCCTCGCGGGATGTGGGAACCGCACTACCGAGGGGTCCACACTCGCTTCGTCCGCAATTGGACGTCTCGTTTGTTGTGTTCTGGGATACCCAACCCCAACTGAACGGCACACCGGCCTATACTTACCCACACCGTGGGTCTTTGTTCGGGCTTCGTGCACAAAGGTTGCCTGGGGTTTATCGGTTTTATTTGCTTGTGTCTAATTTTGGGTTCGTCGGTGAAGGATCTGAATGAAAGTAGTCCTAGCGAAGGCCGCTGAAATCAGCAGGGCGCCCCCTCCGAAGGTCTTTCTATCAGGTTGCGTTCATCCGAGTCACGGCACCAAATTGTTATAAGTTAGACCACACAATTTACTGGTCTATTGAAATTATTTTATTAATCAAGTAAGCAGACACAAGCAAAACAGCGCTGGGCAGCTGGGGAGTCTCCGCTCCGCCACGGCACGCAACTTCCCCTTTCCAGTGTCGCTGTTTTATAGCATTGAAGTTCCGGCTTGTCGAGACTTGTCGACTTGTTGAGACTTGCTCTGAGGCTGCGCAGTCTGTTGTTGGGGGTCGTTATTCTTCCTCCGGTGATCACACGTTGGGCTTGTGTTCAGGTGGGGGCAAAACAGGATGTCTTGCAGTGGGTGGGTGGTATCTTACAGAATCTTTGTTTTAACAAGGATGTGTACCCAACCCCCCTTCCCCATTTGTCCCCATGTTACAATGCCGTGAGTTGTGAAACCTTATCTCCTCAGTAGATTCTTTAAATTCTCAAGGACAATGAACAAACCCCTACTAATTTATCATAATATTAATAAAGAAGGGGGAGATTTGGGAATGTAGCAATGGGGGTCGGAAAGCCTCATGGTTGGTGATAACATCAAACTCTTTAACGATGAGGTCATCAGGAATGTAAAGAGTTTAGAGGAAATAAAGAAGGGTGAGGCGACGCCCTGCCATCTGGGACTACTTGTTTTCCCCTCTGTTAAGGCATGGAAGTTGTGGGGGGGGTTGCTGGTTAGAACTGTTAACATTTATTGTTTAGTGTGGTTTCAAGAGGTAATGAAATGCAGGAAAAGTAATCACGTTTTGTTGCTTTCAGGAACCTTGTGGTGGGCAGAGCACACTTAAAACATCTTATCAAAGCCTGTCCCTGCTAGGACTCAGGCCACAACACAGGCAGCCTTCTTTGCCTGCCATTCCTTCATCTCTCTTCCTCTCCTTTCCATCCTGGCCCTGACTCCCCCTGAAGATTTTCTTCCTCTTTCTCCAACCCTCTGCCTCACTACCTGCTGCACTGTCAATACCATTAGTTTCGCTCTCTGCTTTTCCTTCTCTCTCCCCTCCGGACACACACCTCCAGGGCCTCCTGCAGGAGGGTCCCCCAGTGACTGTTCACTACATCCCCCCACCTTCTGAAGCATTTTCTGTGTATCTTGCCAGGCTTTAATCACACAATGAACTTTCAAGAGCCCTTGGGAAGAGCCTTGAGTCCTTGGGACTCATCCCCGAGTACTTTCTCATTCTGACCCCAAGTATCTCATATGATTTCTGTGTTGCACACTATTATTATTCCAGCCAGGATTGGCAAGTGGATATTTCTGCCCTGCCGGTATTACCCCTGGTCCTGGAGGATGAGCTCTTTCCCATTCTTGTATAGCAGCTCTCCTCCTGATCATTCCCATTTCTTTCCCTGTAAACAACATACTTATAGACATAATTCCCTCCCCCAAGAGTATAATATGTCAGGTCGTAGGAACTGGTCTAATTGTTCAGCTAGGCTGTTGGGGTCCTCAAATAAAGACTTCCTCTCCTTAAAAGTCCTAACCTCTCTGCTGGTAAGGAGGGGGGGTAGTTCACCTAAGAGGATACACAGTTAGTGTTAGTACTGTTAGTATTAGGGAAGGCAAAATTCTCAATATATCTTCTACCTTGTTCTAATTCTTGCCAGAGCCTAGAGTACGATCCTTCTTTAGGGACAGTGTTAACTACAGTCCCTGTCTCCCTTCCTGGAGTGACTGCTGCTGCCACGGGTACAATATTAGGATTATAGGGAGCATAACTTGGCTCCTTCTCCGAAAAAGGAATCTTATTGTTTACACATAAATTTAAAGCCTGAATTTTCATCAGACCCGTATTTTGGCCAAAATACTGCTGTTTCCTTAATTTGTTCTTTTGTCCAGACTGATACACAATATTTAACCTTTTTTTAATTATTTTTCTTTTACAATCCCTCTAATTTTGGAATTATGTTTCCAATTTTTTATCATTCTTCAGGAAGAGCTATTGGTAGGCACTCCCCCAGGGATATCTCCCTGTCCCCTGGAACTCATATTTCCCATTTTTCCTAGCCCTCGTCAGTATGTTGCTACAGAAATTTCCCTTCTGCAGTGTACCACACACTAACGTTCTGAAAAATGGGGGTGTACTGCCAAGCACTTCCCCGTGCAAGGGTTACCGCACACCTATGAGTTTACCAGATTCCCTGGTGTACTACCCAGCACTTCCCCGTGCAAGGATTACCGTACACCAGATTTCCCGAGACTCTTCACACAGAGTCTCACCCGACCCCCAAGGCAATACTTAATATTTCTTACCTTGGTCTGTGCACAGAGTTACCAGATCGATTCTTAAAAACCCGGAGTGCCTGCCTTATTCCTTTCCCCACTACTTCACGGATCCTGCCTCTTTAACCAGCCCTCTGTCAGCTTTCCGCAGAACCGCCACCGTTGATGCACAGGACCACTGAAATCAGCGGGGCATGCCTTCCTGCTGCTGCGGCGGTGGGGCTCCCCAGTAGGTGACTGGATCCCAGACGAGCCCCCAAATTGTGAGAAACACTCCGTAGCCAATAATTTAGGCTCAGGCGAGGTTCTCAGTGAAGTAGTAATTTATTCATGATTGCAATGGCGGGCACCCCACAAGCAGGAGAGAGGGCATCTACTGGTTCCAAAACACAGTTTATATACTTTTTGATGACAGGACCCTCCCCTGTTTCCCCACTGAGTGGGTAATCCAGGTTCACAATCTATCTGATGCTTCACAAACAATGCATGGTCTTCAGTTGCTGGCCTGTTAAATTTCAATTTTCTTTTGACATTTTTACTGTTTGAAGTGGTAATGCTTCTTCACTTATCTGACTTGACTTGACACCGTGATTTTCACCTAATTGTCCTAAGGAGTCTGATTGTCTGCATTTTACAAGGTCACCTGCTAAGCTTTCTCATCACTGTAAGCATATCTCAGTACCACATTCCCTCCTTCTAAACAACGTAACTCTGCAAAAACAACATTTATATTCCCACACTAATAGTATGATTATCATATAACATTAAACAACACATTTTAACAGTTCCAACCAGCAACCCCCCAGCAACTTCCATTCCTTAACAGTGGGAGAACAAGCAACCCCAGACAGCAAGGCATCTCCTGAATCACCCTTCTTTGTTCCCTCTAAACTCTTTACATTCCTGATAGCCTCATCGTTAAGAGTCTGATGTTATCATCAACCATGGGGCTTTCCGACCCCCATGGCCACACTCCCACATCTCCCTCTTCTTTATTAATATCAACCAACTTCTCAACAAGATTTACCACTCCATATATAACAGTGGTAGCTGCTTTCAGTGTTTTACAGGAAATCAATTATTACTGTATTTCACCAAAGTGGGCCAATTCAACAACAGCTGGCAAAATTAAACATCCCAACCCTTAATTTTTCATAGTAAGTTAGTTCATAGAGTTAATGAAAAAAAACCACACAACTGTTTACATATTATACTTATATCTACATTAGAATGATTAAATCCCATAAATTATGCAGGACACCATTAGTAAGTTTCATTATGCATCAGAATACAATGTCCTCATTCCAGCATCAGACTTGGATTAATTACATAGCAATCACAGCAGAGCTGACATTGCTGGAGATGGGGGATTACTCTCGCTGTCCCTTGGTGCAAGCAGTCATTAATACGATGGCACGAGGATTTGGGATAACAAATCACCCCTGGTTAGTACAGACATAAAAATTTATTTACTTATTTATTTATTTTCCTGATGAATGTGACCTTCTGTCTTACATACCCTCGTATAACCACAAGTCTAAGAAAAACAGAATGGTTAATGTATATAGTTCTTGTACCTTGCAAAGGAATATTTTAACAATTCGTGTCAATAGAGAGCAGTTCTGTCTGTCTCTGGGTCCTGCACTGGCAATTTAATTCCTCCACAGATGTGGTTTCTTCCCTTTCCTCCCAGTGTCCCAGTCTCCCCCTCATTATAGTCAATTTATCAAATCTTCAGAAATATGCCTCAAATCCATGAGCCTATTTGCTTTTGTTATTCCGAACTCTTATTCCTAACAGATACAGCCTTTTTGCCTTCTTTGTGGTTGATTTAGCACTGCTATACTGGAGTGTCCCTGTGAATGGCCTGTGAGGAATGTTTTAACAACATGTGAAGTGTCAATAGAGAGCTATTGGTATTTGTATGTTCTTTCTTTGAAGTCTCTGATGTCTGGGGGTTTCAGAACAACTGCTAACAACTAGTAACTGTTATGGCTTCTGAATGGGACACTATGCAAGCCTCTGATATCTGGCCAGGTGGCCAGGAGATTAAGGAGAAGAAAGAAAGAAGCTGAAGGACGGCTAGAAGACAAAACTTGCAGGGGACGCTGTGTAAGCTTTTGACATGCTGCCAAGGAGTACAAAGGGGAAGGACAAGAAAAAAAAAAACTGAGAGGAAGACTATGAGCCTTCAGCATGAAAGACCCCCAGAGACCCCCAGGGGGACCATCGGAGACTGATGCGCATGCTCCAGTAGGAGGGTTTGGATCCCGGAAGCTAATCATATTAACCCGTTTTTTTTTTAGAAGTAGTAATGAATATGTATTAGCCTAGGAGCATAAAAATCAGCTACTTGATGTAACTGGTGTGCGTCTAGGTGGAGCGGAGACTCCCGGTGCACCCAGCGCTGTTTGCTTACCTCTATTCTTTTAATAAATTGTAAACTTTGATTATAATCCTATTTTGGGACTGAGCCATTTATAACAGGTGGTACAAGAGAAGATGTTACACCCTAAGCCTTATACAATATACTGTAAAGATGCAACCAAAACTATGTGAAGGATAAGACTTGTAGCACATAGCTGCTGTGAACAGAGATACAGATTGTGTTCACCACATTGAATTTACGCTCATGAACGCAGTTTCAGTTCAGTTCTTACCTAGAGTCCCCTGATCAATTTAATCCAAAGTGCTTCTAGAGATGCACTGCACAAGAAAGGGCTCTCCTCCCATCTCCAGTCCACAGAATCCTACCCTGAGTCCCTCAAGCATTTTCACAGTGAACTGATCCAAGTGAAAGAGAACCCAGGGAACTTGTTTATATATATTAAATAAAAATATTATTTATATATATATATAAGACTTTATTTTTTAATAATTTCCGTAAAAACAAAACAAATATTTATTTTACAAACACGTGTGAAGTAATTGCCTAAAGTGACTAGGAAAATTAAAGTAATATTCACATTTTAAAGAAAATTATGGACTGTTAGTCTTGTATGTTTAAATAGTCTCTTACGGTGAGGTAGCCAATAGGTAATATTAAGGCCTTCCCATTCTGCTTCTGTGGAAAAAAAGGTCTTAGAGATACCTCCTACCTTATTGCAACAATTAGACTTCATGGAAGATAATAATCTTACCTGTATTTGACTATGCATATAGTCTCACTTCTCTGTTATGATTTCTGGGACCCTGCCCTGTGATATTTGAAAACACAGAGCCTGTAGATGGCACACCCAGGCGGTGATCCTGCATTAGAAAAAAGTATTGGTATTGTCCTTATCCTGTGTGAAGTCCTAGCATCCCCAATAAGACACGAGAGATGGCCAGTGTTCTCACTTAATTCTTCAGGAAACAAAAATGCCACATCAAACTTAATCTAGACACTAAGGTTGAAATTGCCAGGGAAACAGACATATTTCAGAACACTGAAATACTGCCAGGACATTTACTCCAATATATTTATTGCTCAAGAGATATTTACATAATTTTTTAGTGGCCAGAAGCTGTCTCCATACATCTCAAATTACTGTGTTCCCACATTGTGGAGGGGCAGTGAGCTAATAGAAACCAAACAAGCAGAAGAACATTTGGGCAGTAATCGTGTGTTCTTCAGGATGGGAATTATGCAATGCAACCAACTGAATGAGGAAACATAATTTAAATGTGTTGCTAAGATGATCATAAAAAAAGGAAGTGGAAGATATATCTGCCACTGCAAGAATACTAAGTTTGTCTTAAATCAGACATTGCTCTCTACAACTACCTGAAATTAAGTTGTGGGGAACTGGGGTCAGCCTCTTCTCACAGGTACCTAGCAATAGGACTAGAGGGAATGACCTGAAGTTGCACCAGGGGAGGTTTAGGTTGGAAATTAAGAGACATTTCTTCTCAAAAAGAGTAGCCAGGCATTGGAATGGGGTGCCCAGAGAGGTGGTGGAGTCACCGTCCCTGGGGTTAAGAAAAGGTTGGACCTGGTGCTTAGGGACATGGTATAGTGGGTAATATTGGTGGTAGGGGGATGGGTGGACCAGATGATCTTAGAGATCTTTTCCAATCTTTATGATTCTATGACTCTATGATTTCATATTTGTTCTCCAGTGTTTTGTTATTTATTTTAACAGAAGTCCTTGTCAAACTTAGTGTTCCTAGTGTTGTTCTGGGTCTAGGCCTGTTTATTTATTTATTTATTTATTTATTTTTAAATTTTTTTCTTTGGACACTCATACTGTGGTGCAATTGCCTGAAGTGACTAGGAAAATTAAAGTAATATTCACATTTTAAAGAAAATGTACAGCATTGAAGAGGCTTTCAGGGTAGGGCGTAGCTGCATTACCTGAGTGTTCCCTAGGCTTCCAACCTTAGATGTTACCGCACTAAGGGAACCTGGTGTGCTAACTCTAAGGAACAGTGCAGAGCGTAGAGCGGAGTGGAGACACCACGGCTAGGCTCTGTGAACAGGTGGGGACTCGATTGGTCTTGCGCATACCGAGACCGATAAGCTGCACTTTTTGCTACTCTGAGCCAATGACCTGTCTAGTTTTGACAAATGTTGTACCCTGGTGTACTTTTGCTCATTATAACATCATTATAATACTAACACATACCTCCATCCCAAAAGCTACCCGCCTCCAAGGTGTGACCACCCTTCAGAGAGCACGAGCTCTGAATTTCTCGGAGCCTGTTACTTTAAACGGTGATGGGAGAACTTTTCACCAATCATAACTAAGATATGCTTGACTAGAGTCACTCAAGGATAGAAAATAATATAAATTGGCTTAAGAGAGAGGGGATGTCAGGGAAGGATACCATTGTTAGGAAAGATACCACCGTCATGGGAGATACCATCCTGAGGGAATACACCATCCCGAGGACCTCCTGACCCCTGGGATCAGTCGACGGTCTGAGCCTCTCTTCCCCCCCCCCCATTGGGACGCCTTTGGGTGAGATTTGAACACTTGGTTATACTGTGTGTCTCTGCAGAAACTTAGAAATCTCTATAGAGTCTTTGTGCCTTTTAACGCATTAATTTCCAGGTTGCACACCTGTGTATTTCATGCATGCTAGCTTGCTTTTGCAGACAGTAACTTTTGCCAGCAATCCAAAGAACCTGTGTACCTGTTGCTGTAATAAATTGCACTTGATTGCATTGTTCCTAGCCGTGATCACTCTCATTAAACATGACTAGAGTAAGGGTGGTTATATGTTATTGGTGTATCTGTGACTGTGGTAGTTCAGTGCTCTGAATCCAACCAGACCCCTAATGGTTAATGCGTTATTGGTGAATCTGTGATTGTGATAGTTCAGTACCCTGAATCCAACCGGACCTATAATGGTTAATCGGCTACACCCCTTAACGCAACACATACGTGTGAACTTTAAACATCCCTCAAATGTTTTAAAGGCTCTGCTGCTTCAGAATGTTTGGAGTGGGACTGAATCAGGCAGAGAAGTTTCTGAACAAGAAGTTATTGAAATCCGTACAGCTCCATCTAAAAAAAAAAAAAAAATCCCTTTACTTTTAAAAGCGTGGACACAGAGACAATCTGAGGCAGGGTCTGGCCCACAGTCCCCCAAGAAAGCTGTGACAAAGGGAGGAGCTGGAGCCTGGCTTTCCATCCACTGGGTGCAGGAAACAAGGGTGTTCCCCAGTGTGCTAGAAAACCACATATTTCATAAACTCAGGTTCAAACAATACTAATTTTCAAACTCTTTATTCCACAAAACATAAGTAATTGCACAAAAGAGCATTCGTACTTCCTTTTTGAGGTTACAGAGATGTAGCCAGTGGCATGGACATTCTTTCCTCCACAGCTTTAATAGAAAACAAATCCAGACACAAACATGTGGGTCAACAAACCAACCTGAAAAGCCTCAGAACAAAAACATCCTGCATTACCAGTAATGTTTGTTAAGGATACCAGAGTTGTTGAAAAACAAGGATCTGCCCTACACAAAAACTCCTGGCCCAACACACTCCTTGTGTCCCAGTATAAACCACCAGCTTGCTCCTGCTGAATCTGTCCTCCTGATACTTTATCACAGCTAAATCAAAAACATTTTTCTGCCCAATAAAACATAATAATATCCCATATCTGATTTTTTTTTTTTTTTCAGTTCCAGGCAATCTGTACAGTTTGGTTGGACTAGATGATCTGTGAAGGTCTCTTCTAACTGAACTATTTATTCTGTTCTGTTCCATTCTGTTCCATTATAGATTTAAATATTAATTTTGCACCATGCCCTGCTTTGATGCTACCCTGATTTTGTTAGAACTGTGCGCCATTCTCACTGTAACATTAAAATCCCAGATTGTCTATGGGATAATGCTTTCTTTTGCCAGAGCAGAGCTAGACAACCTGTAGTACCTGTTCCTTTGTTGTAGGGAATGGGCAAAGCTTCTGAGCAGCATTTCCCAGCAGAGAGCACCTCTGGGTGCCTGGGGTGCTGGTGAGAAGTATCGTGCTCTGCAAAGTCCCTGCTTTTGCCCATCCATAGACGTTTCATGTTTCTGGCTGTTTTCTCCATGGTAATATGAGAGAAGCAGGCTTCCTTCCATCCTGTCATATATCAACACTGAGTGAAGGTTAAAAATTATCCTGTTACTACTACTAGCTGATGTTGCCAGCCTCTTGGATTGCTACAGTACTTGTAGTTTAGTGGCAATTATGTTTCTAAGACAAACAGCCTCACTGACTCTGTTTCTCAATCCCCACACTGGAAAGGCTCTCAAAGAAAGTTTGATACCTGAATTTTCATATCTCCACTGGGCAGATGTAATTGCTGATTTCACTACATGCCTCTTTCTTATTGTGTCTGTTAAGATTTCAGCTTTATTTCTTGAATAAGTTTTCCCCTGCTGCATTCTCTTCTTACTCCAGCTCACAAGCCTATATCAAACATGTTTTCAGAGCCTTTTTGTAAATTCATTTTTGACAGTTCCTGGTTTCTGATCATTTTATTATGTCTCCTATAAATTGGTCTCTCCAAAATAATGAGCAAGGCCATGGTCCTAGCAGACATGAATGTGGTTGTGCCCATGAACATACAGAAAAAATATATAAACCACTGAGGTAGGACTTTGAACTCATTCATAGATTGAATTTTGTACTTCAGTAGTTAAACATGGTCCCTATAAGGACAAAAAATTCAAGGCAACGGTGACATGGGAACATGATGATAGTCTTTATGTTTTAGGATAGGAAAGTCCAAAGGAAGAACCAAAAAGGCTCAGCAGTTAGGACATTAGATCTGCTTTTGCACCCTTTCACTATTCAAATAGCACTGATAATGTTAAACAAATCAACCCATTAACGTGTTTATACCAATATATATATTTTTCCCCTAAAAGGAAAAAAAATAAAAAAGCAAAATGTTTGCTCAATATATATATATATTTCCCCTGACAGATAGATAGAGTGGAACAAAATCTGTTTCTAGACTAGGTCTTAGCCTTTTTGCTCTTCAAGCATAAACCAGGGATAACAGCACTCTCCTGTCTCTCAGGGGTGTTGTGTAGATA
Source organism: Anas platyrhynchos (assembly GCF_047663525.1). NCBI lineage: Eukaryota > Metazoa > Chordata > Aves > Anseriformes > Anatidae > Anas > Anas platyrhynchos. The sequence goes on along the minus strand of NC_092620.1, from coordinate 6,562,833 downwards.
AATACATTAAAGACTAAGAGGTGCTCAACTTCCAGATAAGTATTTTAGGCAGTTCCTGCTGAATTCCCAAATGCTTGCTTTCTAAAGCTCTGTAAAATTACTGGGCGCGATGCTTCCTGCTGTATATTGTCTTAACATTTGCCCCTGTTCAAACAAAGCAGGTGAAAAACACTGTTGGATTGTGTACTCATTTACACTGATGTGCAAATGTCCCCCTGAGATTCAAGGATCAAATTCTCAGTGTCCATAGCAGTGTATGATACAATAGTGAAGCAAAAGTGATGATAAAGAAAGCATGCCCAGGAGAAAAGGGCTTGTCACTGCTTCTTACTTGGACTCCAAGAAATTGCTAACAGATTCCTCCAGAGAAGCGATATAGCTGTATGCATAAAACAACTAAAATATTCATTACACACAAAATGAGTGAAAATGTACGCCGATAATTTCTACATATGATGTTTTTAAATATGATACAGATGACCAAAGGTCTTTATCTTGACCCCTTCTCCCATTACAATGCTGCCACTCATGAGCATTTATTTATAGCCAAGCCAACAAATATGACAAATAAGCTTACTTTTTATCTTTTGAGGTGTAAAACACTTTCCAAAGAGCAAATGTAGCTCACTCACAGGAAACTACATCCAGGCAATGGTAAAATTTCAAAATCAATCTCTGAGCCATCAAGAAATACTTATTCAAGACAGTACAAGTAACCCAAACTCATTTTTCTTGTACATTTAAAGTACAACTACAAGCTAAGCAGCCCTTTGCCATTTCCACTTGACTCAAGCTTCAGTCAGGACAGCTGTAGGTAAAGAAAAGCAAAAAGAGAGCACGAGCTCTGAATTTCTCAGAGCCTATACCTTCAAACTTTTAGATATGCTTGACTAGAGTCACTCAAGCTCCACCTAAAAGACAGAAAATAATATAAATTGGAATAAGAGAGAGGGGATGTCAGGGAAGATACCATCATCAGGGAAGATACCATCCTGACTTCTGGGATCAGTTGATGGGTTGATCCTCTCCTCCCCTCCCCTGCACATGGTATGGAATAAAGGGTGGATAGATGTCTTGGTTTCAGTTAGAACAGAATTAATTTTCTTCCTAGTAGCTTGTAGAATACTATGTTTTGGATTAGGATGAGAAGAGTGCTGATAACACCCCTATGTTTTAATTGTTGCAGAGCAGTGCTTACACCTGGTGGTCTGTGCTGAAGAAGCCCCACTGTACAACCAGTTACCAGAGAATGAGAAGAAATATGCCCTGTTCACTGATGGGTCCTGTCGTATTGTGGGGAAGCATCGGAGATGGAAGGCTGCTGTATGGAGTCCTACACGACGAGTTGCAGAAGCTGCTGAGGGAGAAGGTGAATCGAGTCAGTTTGCAGAAGTGAAGGCCATTCAGCTGGCTTTAGACATTGATGAACGAGAAAAGTGGCCAGTTCTCTATCTCTACACCGATTCATGGATGGTAGCAAATGCCCTGTGGGGATGGTTACAGCAATGGAAGCCAAACAACTGGCAGTGTAGGGGCAAACACATCTGGGCTGCTGCATTGTGGCAAGATATTGCTGCTCAGGTGGAGAACCTGGCTGTGAAAGTACACCACGTAGATGCTCATGTGCCCAAGAATCGGGCTACTGAAGAACATCAAACCAACCAGCAGGTGGATCAGGCTGCTAAGATTGAAATAGCTCAGGTAGACCTGGATTGGCAGCATAAAGGTGAATTATTTATAGCCCGCTGGGCCCATGACACCTCAGGCCATCAAGGTAGAGATGCAACATACAGATGGGCTCATGATTGAGGGGTGGACCTGACCATGGACGCTATAGCACAGGTTATTCATGACTGTGAAACATGTGCTGCAATCAAGCAAGCCAAACGGTCAAAGCCTCTTTGGTATGGAGGACGATGGCTGAAATATAAATATGGAGAGGCCTGGCAGATTGATTACATCACACTCCCTCAAACCCGCAACGGCAAGCGACACAATGGTGGAAGCAACCACCGGATGGCTAGAAACATATCCTGTGCCTCATGCCACCGCCCGGAACACTATCCTGGATCATATGGTGACATGGCACCCCAGAAAGAATAGAATCAGACAATGGGACTCATTTCCCAAACAACCTTATAGACACTTGGGCCAAAGAACATAGTATTGAGTGGGTGTATCACATCCCCTATCATGCACCAGCCTCCGGGAAAGTTGAACGATACAATGGACTGTTAAAGACTACCCTGAAAGCAATGGGCGCTGGGACATTCAAAAATTGGGATACGCATTTGGCAAAGGCCACATGGTTAGTCAACACTAGGGGATCTGCCAACCGAGCTGGACCTGCCCAATCCAACCTGTTACGTACTGTAGAAGGGGATAAAGTTCCTGTAGTTCACGCGAGAAATATGCTGGGTAAAACAGTCTGGGCTACTCCTGCCTCAGGAAAAGGCAAACCCATTCGTGGAATTGCTTTTGCTCAGGGACCTGGATACACTTGGCAGGTAATGCAAAAGAATGGGGAGGTCCGGTGTGTATCTCAAGGGATTTTAATACTGGGTGAGAGTAGCCCATGAATTGAATCGTATCATGTTAATTACTATATAATACTGTGTCATCACTACCATGACTACTATATACCCTAGATGAAAATGGTGATTAATTAGAATGTATGGGAAAGAGTGTAACCTGAGCATGACATAAATGGTATGGAATAAGGGGTGGATAGATGTCCTGGTTTCAGTTAGAACAGAGTTAATTTTCTTCCTAGTAGCTGGTGGAATGCTGTGTTTTGGCTTAGGATGAGAAGAGTGCTGATAACACCCCGATGTTTTAATTGTTGCAGAGCAGTGCTTACATCAAGCCAAGGACTTTTCAGCTTCTCACTCTGTCCTGCCAACGGGCAGGCTGGGGGTGCAGCAAGAGCTGGGAGGGGACAGACCCAGAGCAGCTGACCCAAACTAGCCAAAGGGGTATTCCATACCATCTGGCGTCATGCTGGACAATATATAGGGGTGGCTAGCTGGGGGGAGGTGGGCCAGACTGCTCGGGGTTAGGCTGGGCATTGGTTAGCTGGTGGTGAGCAATTGCGTTGTGCATTACTTGTTTTGTACATATTATTAGTAGTAGTACTATTATCATCATCATTGTTATTATTATTATTGTTATTATTATTTTCCTGTCTTAATAAACTGTCTTTATCTCAACTCACAGGCTTCACTTTCCCATTTCTCTCCCCCATCCCAGAGAGGGAGGGGGGAGGGTGAGCGAATGGCTGTGTGGTGTTTAGCTGCTAGCCAGGTTAAACCACAATAGCATGTTATGTTGTTGGTTAATCCCTGATTGTGATAGTTCATTGCTCTGAATCTGACCGGACCTATATTGGTTAATGCATTATTGGTGAATCTGTGACTGTGATAGTTCAGTACCCTGAATCCAGCCAGACCCATAATGGTTAATCGGTCACACCCCTTAGCATGACAACATGCACCATCTACTACGTGTAGTCTTAAATTTTTGTTTAGACTCATTTCTTAGAAAATATCAGAAATCTGATATTCTCTTGCAGTACAGGAAAATTGTTTTCTACCTGATCTGAGAAGACAGTAGAGTAAAATGCATTTTTTTTAGCCAGTATTTAAGATACAAGATGATGAACATCATGTGTTTTGAGTGCTGGTGGGGAAGGAAATCCCACTAAAATGAACCAAAGCATAGGTCGAATCCTTTATAAGGAAGAGGATGGTGCTGCTTACAGCAGCTGAGAAAAGAGGGAGGTTTTTATGAAGTAAAAGTTTAAAGACCAAGTTAAAAAGATCTTTGTTCTTAAGCAAGAGAGATACCAGTGGGAGAGTGAGTAGTAGGAAAGAATTCAGGACAAATGTCTCAAAGGAGCTACAGAAAAAGCTCTTAAAAAATAAATAATAACAATAATAATAAAAGAAACACTAAACAAAACACAGAAAATATTTTGAAAAGCTGAAGGAACAAGGAAGATGCCACCAAAGTTGCCTAGAAGTCAAGAGCTGCCAAATCAAGGCTGGCTTTAAAAAATTAAAAAGTCAGGAAATGGCATTCTTCCTAAACATCTACTGAGGCCCAGAGGCACAACAAAAGAAACCCACTACAGCTGCATGGAAATTGGTAAATTCTTGTTCTCATGCTATGTGTCAAACTCCTTTCTCTCTGCTTCCCTAATTCATATTTCTGCACATGAGCTAATCCAGACACTGAAAAGACTTTAATGCTAAAATATTGGTTAGGAGGCAACACTCAGATCTTTATGGGAAGATGAATATATATAAAAAAAGCTCAAAATCCAGAGTAAAGAATGAGGGAACTAGGGTCTGAGATGAGTTCTGCCTGATCTCCAGAAACCAGATTATAATATCTATGGGTTTTCTGAGCTAGTTTAACAGGGCACTGAAGAAATATGGGAGAAAGCAAGGAAAGGTGTCACCTTGTATAGCTGGTGACAGCAAGAACTCCCTCTGTTTACTTACCTGCATGTCTTTCTGCTCCTAGCACTCACCATACCTCTGGAATAAGATGTAGCACTTTTCAAGACATTGTGGTTTATTATTTGCTGCTGAAAAACCTCCCAGTGGTTCAGGTATGCCAGGATATCTTTTCTTCTCAGAAAGAGTAATCAGGCATTGAAACAGGTTGCCCAGGGAGGTGGTGGAATTGCTGTCCCTGGGGGTATTTAAGGAAAGGTTGGAAGTGGTGTTTAGGGATGTGGTTTAGTGGGTGACACTGTTAGTAGGGGGTTGGTTGGACCAGATGATTCTATGAATCATGATTCTAGGATTTAAGACAACCCACACTTTGAACAGGAGCTGTGTTGTGCTGTGGATGGAGGAGTTGGGAGCAGCTGTCACAGAAACAGCTGCAAGGGAGTGATGCTACTCAGGGATCCTCCTCTGCAGGAGAAGTCCTCCAGGGGCTGAATTCTGCAGTTTTACAAATACTTTGTGTCTCTGAAGTGTCTTTCTTGTGCTTTCATGTAAAGCATACCTGTTTTCAGGGAGTAAGTCTTCCTTAAAAAGGATATTTGGTGTTCCTATTCATTCATTATCTTTCTTTTACCCCTGCTAATTACTCCTTTGGTACTAAACTAAGCAGAACATTAAACCTTTTGTCCTTACAGGAGAGAGAATTCAAGTGAATTAACCTGCCAGAAAGATATTCTGGAGATCCATTCCCTTACAGGGAACATCTTCTCTGCTCCTTTGAATGAAGGCAAATACACAAGAGCACCAAAGTAAATGCTTTCTATATTTCAGTTTTGATTTGTGTCCTGGTTTCAGTTAGAACAGAATTAATTTTCTTCCTAGTAGCTGGTGGAATGCTGTGTTTTGGCTTAGGATGAGAAGAGTGCTGATAACACCCCGATGCTTTAATTGTTGCAGAGCAGTGCTTATACTAAGCCAAGGACATCTCAGCCTTTTGCTCTGTCCTGCCAACGGGCAGGCTGGGGGTGCAGTAAGAGCTGGGAGGGGACAGACCCAGGACAGGTGACCCTAAGGTTGAGATAACGGCAGATCTGACCAGAGTGTGTTAAACTAAAATTGGTGTAAGTATTAGACCTGCTTAATAGTCGCTCGTCATAATGCTGATTGCTTTAATCTCAACTCTGCTGCGCCTGTTTTCCAAATTGAGTATTATAGTACATTATTTTCCGTATTTGCTCTCTGTCGTGTTGTTTATCCTCTCCGGGCCCTGGTTTCAGATCATTATGGTACTGTGTGCTGTAGCAATGGCTTATGAGACGATGAAATATCTGGTCATGACTCTAACTTGTTATTTGTATTCAGTAACATCGTCGACTCTGTACTTTGGAAACTGTATCTTGGAAACTATTAGCAATTATACCTATTGTTTTTTTCCATTAGGGAGTCAATCTGTGGAGGGAAAAGGGGAGGATATTTTTTCTTACTTGATTACTCTCCCTTTCTCCTTCACCACCCTCTTATCCCCTGAGCTTGTCACAATAGCTCTCCAAGATATTGAATATCCTTGGGATACTCAGACCAGCATAGTCTTGTTGTTCTGCCTCCTGAATGCACTTCAGATTCTGCTTAAAGTTAAACAACTACTTAGGAGTCTCATCCGGAGATCTGCCCGGAGGCAGTATAGTTGTGGGTGGCAGGGAGTATGGGTGGATATGGGCAGGCATCTAGAGCAGTTGGCACCCCCAGTGTTTTGGAAATTCACCCCTGAACAATGGCAAAATCCTCAAAAACTGGCAGAATGTTTGAAAAAAAGGTGTCATGATTCTGGCAGTTCCAAAGTAACACAAATCATTGTAACGTGCTGGGGCCTGGCTCATGCCTATCGAGCTGCCATGGATACTGCTATCAACTTAGTGACAGACCCTGCGGCCACTCCAAGCCCTGTGACAGATCCAACGGCCACTGTGACCCCTACGGTGGACTCTGCAGCCGCTCCAGTCCCAGCTCCTGCAGCCGCTCCAGTCCCAGCTCCTGCAGCTGCTCCAGTCCCAGCTCCTGAAGCCGCTCCAGCTCCACCTCCTACCGCTGCTCCAGTCCCAGCTCCTGCAACCGCTCCAGCTCCAGCTCCTGTGGCCGCTACAGCTCCGCTTCCTGCAACTGATCCAGCTCCTGCAGCCGCTCCAGCTCCTGTGGCCATGTAAGAGAAACGAGCTGTAGCAGTGCAAGTGGACCCTGCAGAGGGTATTCCAACCCTTGTAACGGGGTCAGAGAAACGAGCTGTAGCAGTGCAAGTTGACCCTGCAGAGGGTATTCCAACCCCTGTGGCAGACCCTGTAACAAAGTCAGAGAAACGAGCAGTAGCAGTGCAAGCTGCCCCTGTAGAGAAGGTGAAAAAATGGTATAGAGATTCAGGTCGTTTAGAACGCAGAGAGTCTTCTGCCAATCCAGGTAGGGGAGGGTGAGCGAACGGCTGCGTGGTGTTTAACTGCCGGCCGGGTTAAACCACGACAATTTGTAACATTTGAAGAGATTGGGACAGGTTAATTCAGGTCTTAAATTCAAGTGTTCAAAAAATAACATTTTCAGAGCTTGACATTAGTCCCAATCTCTCTTTCTCATTTCTATTCTCTGATCTTTAAAGGCAAAAAATTAGATGCAGTACTTATTACTCCAAGTGGCAATAAAATATGCTTCATAACAGTCTGTGAAAACAGGGAAAAGAAGTGAAAGCATACAAATGGTTTACATTAAGAATGGGTGTAGGATAGAGGACTTCAGGATTTCCATTCTGCTGAGCCTTTCTTCTCTTATTTGTCTTTCCTTCATAAGCTCACCAGAGTGTCACTAAGTATATACTTAAATGTGCTCACAGCCTCCAGGCATTACTCTACACCTAATAATCCCAAAGTAAATGCATTGCATGATTGGTACAAAACAAGAAAGATAGCCTGCCTTCATTTAAGGCAATAAAAGAGCTCATGCAGATTTAAGAGAATACAGAATTTCACTCCATATGTTCACAGTTCTTTCAGTTACAGTAATGTTATTAGTAGCAGGTGTAACACTCGTATATTAAAATCTCTCCTTTAATAACAAAATTTTCATGATTGGCATCAGATAGCAAGAACAAAATAAAGACAATAAAAATGGTTATAGCCCTTTCATCAATAGTTCTCAGTTTCCTAAAAAAGAAGTGATAATCGTTATGTCTGCTTTGCACATGAGGAGTCTGAGGTTAGTTTCACTGGTTTACCCAGCCAGCTCCACTCTTTAAAACAAAGAACATTACCAAAATAAACATCAAAGATTACTTTTGTTTTTCAGACAATAAGATTTTTTGACTTACTTAGGATGCCAGCAGGCTAACATTAAAATTTTTGCTTGTCCAGATCAATGTTTTATTTTCAACAGAAAATAAACCAATAGAATAATAAAACAAATTCATCGTGGTCTCTACTGCCTTGAAGGAATCAGAGATAGTACTTAGTGTTTATAGTGCAACTCAGTAGAGCACAGTGCCAAATGGTCACAGACATTTTCCCATTGCACATCAGAAATGAGCTAACATCCAAAGCAGATGAATGAAAAGGAGTGACAATTTTTTTTTTTTCCCTAAATTGAAGGATCAGAGCAGGCAGGAAGAGACACACACTGTAGCAAGCTGAACTCTTCCATTTGTCCAAGAAATAGTGCAGTGTCTCACTGCACTATTGCATTACACATGAACAGTTCAATCTCCAATATTTCCATATTTTTTTTTTGCTTGTTCATTTTCTATCTGAAATTAGATAATTTGTGATGAAAATGTGATGAATCATTAACATTTTTACCAAAAAATGCAGCTGTTTGCTGGAAAAAAATAAAAACAAAAGGCCTGCTATCTGCCAGTCATAGAAGCTGTCTTGATTTCTGACCAATGTACTAAACCTTGAGGAGCAGAATAATGTGCATGTGTGTATGAGTGAGAAAGAGGGCTGTTTTGCTTATTTTTAGTTTTCTAACTTGGGTGCTATGAATTGCATCATTCATACATACTGTGATCCTGAATCGCTTGAAGTAAACCATATGAACACCTGTGAATACCTTCGTGAAGTTACTAACCAACTATTTGGTTGTTGTATTTTATTAGGATTTCTTTGTTCTTGCTCATTAGGATCAAGAATTCCAGATTTGATCTCTCATACTGAAAGTTTCATTAAAAACACTTTACTACCAGGAAAAAAAAAAGTTGGACTTTGGCCAATAGACAGTTCCACAAAACATCCCTATTATTTTGCAGTAAACAGCTAGCTGGCCATGCTGTTCAGTATGTACATAGAAACCTAGTTCCTTCAGCAGTAAGACAATATATTCCTTTTCCCCAGATTTTCATAAGACTAGCCAGACCTATGAAAGAATAATTACATTACCATAAAACATTTCAAATTTTGATCCTATAAATTTATTTGATGGATTCATAAATGATAATTATTTCTCTCTCTCTCTTTTTTTTTTTCCTTGGGGATTTTTTTGTTAGTTTGGTTTGGTTTTGGTCTTTTTTGAGAGCAGTGCAACCTTGGATGATGAGGCTGATCTGTACCAAGTTTTAGTACATGTACTAAAAAAATGAAAAAAGAAAAAAAAAAGTACATCTTTTCTTTTATTTTCTTTTTCTTTTCTTTTCTTTTCTTTTCTTTTCTTTTCTTTTCTTTTCTTTTCTTTTCTTTTCTTTTCTTTTCTTTTCTTTTCTTTTCTTTTCTTTTCTTTTCTTTTCTTTTCTTTTTTTTTCCTGAAAATAGATTAGTAACACTGAAGTAAAACCTTGTGCTTTAGTTACCTTGCCCTTGGAACTGTTATTTAGGCTGTTTAAATACCATTGATTCAATTCATTTTCTTCACCTGGAAAGCAAAGAACCCATCATATATGGCAATGCACTTGCACGCATGTTTAGGCATGCGTGAACACATGCTCTCTCCAGAGTCAGAAGGTCAGTTCAGAAGACTCAAATCCAAAAAAGTGCAAAACAGTTCAATGAGATTAAAAAAAAAAAAAAGAAAAAGAAAAATACTGATTTCCAATATATATATTATTCTTGTGTGTTATAAAAGCATTAAGGCTTCGTGTTGGACATGCAGTGTTGGGAAATACAGCCAAGGGAAGTAGACCCTGGTCCTGTTTTGCTGATGCAGGCTGCGGGAATGAGTTGTAGGGCCTGGTTTGAGGTCTCTGCTCTATCCTTGTTTCACAAGTCAGTGTCAATGTTTCTGTAATGCTAATTGCTACAGGAAACGTTCCTGACCAGGTTATTGCTGTTGGTGGTTGATTTGTTTGTTTATTTACAAGAATCATACAATCATATTGGTCTGACCTATGCAAAATGCAAAGTGGGTTTTTTGTCTGTCTGGTTATCTTGTAAAAAATTTTTATTTTCAAATCATACTACATATAGTCTTTACCTGCAGATTACAGGTAAAAACTACATTGGACATCTAGGTTAGTTGGGAAATATTTTATAAACTATGCTAATAACCAGGCCAAAAACCCTGGTCTTCCACTTTCCTCCCCTGGAAACCACAGCCCTTAGCATTCTTGAAAATTGCTCTGAGTGTTTTGGAGAGTGGAATATGATTTGTGAACATTTCCATTTCAATTCAATAAGAAGCAACCTGCTTCTACAAACTGCCTGGTTTATTTCATATTATAAAGGATGTATTCTTAACCTCAAATGGAAACATCTCTATTATCATGTTTAGTCGTCCATGTACAATGCTGGTTAATTATTTATACCAATTAAAGACAGAAACCTTGAGCTATTAGCAACCTGCCAAAGGATTTTGTTGTTGTTGTTGTTGTTGTTGTTGTTGTTGTTTTCATCATTCCTGAATGAAGTCATCTTAAGGATTTGAGGGACTGCTCTCTGAAAAGCATTTCCTGATGCTATATGAACAGGCTGCATATGGAAATACTGCTAGATGTATTCAGTGTGCATTCAGTTTGGTGTTATCCTATTTGGTTATTTCACCAGACTAAACTTTGGAGTCTTCTCTAGATTTCCAATTGGAACAAAGGCTTTGTTTATGATTGCAGTTTTTGTACTTCTGTTCTGTAAGAGAATACTGTTATATGAGGTTTTATTTTTAATGCTGAAAGAATAGACAGGAAACGTTTCCTAAGGGGGAAAAAATGTCTTTGCTTGGCTAGTAACAGAGACAGATAGTGCATTATATTCCACTAGGAATAAACAGAAAGCTCTTTCTGCCACTGCTGCTCTTTTTTTCACCTTGAATTGCTGATGCTTACCCAAATGCCAGCTGACACTGAGCGGGATCATTTCTGACTAGGATGCTGAAATATGCTTTGACGTCTTTACATGTTTTATATAGGCTTCAAGTCCTTTGTGCCTCACAGCAAAATCACAGCCATGCCCTATGCAGTATGCAAATGTGTGTCCTTTCCTTCTTGATGTTTTCCTAACACATCATTCTGGGAACATGGCTTTTTTTTTTATTCCTGCTCATTTTATCCATTTTAATTTAGGTTATGTTTTGGTTTGGGCTGGGGGTAGTGTGATTTTTTTTGTTTGTTTTTTGTTTGTCTGTTTGCTTCTTTTTCAGGAAGGAATTGCTTGATTTATTCCATGTTCCTTTGACCACAACATTTAAAAATAAAGACTTATAAAATATGTTATTTTCCCTTTCTCTTCTTTCCTAAACAGTAACCAATAAAACTGAAACTGAACTGCTTTTAGGATCACAATGTTCAACAACAGAAGGCCTATTACATAGGAATCTGGAAATATTATTGGTCTTTGATATGCAATTTTAAACATTGAATGAATACAGCCTATATAGCCCAAGTTCCTGAGATTGAAAATCTTCCTTTGAACACACTGAGAGCTAAATATTTTCTTATTGCTGCCTGAAGTTATGCCAGGATTACACACTTCAACTGTAATGTCTTTGTCTAACATTTCAAAAACATTACACTACCACTAAACTGACCTCTCCATTTTTTCATATTTAAAAGTTTCAGATAGCAGAAAGCCTGAAAGGACTCAGTGAACTGATCTTGGGAAATCCATAGCAAAGAGATTGAACTGTTACACTAATTTCTAAATGAGAAACTAAATCCCTGAAAGGTTACAGAACTTCTTCCAGGCCCACAAAGAAAGTCCTTGGAAAGACAGCTTTCTGCATCCCAAACCAGACCCCTCAAAGCCACAGGACACTTTGACTTTGACTGGTTTTGCAGCTACTGTGGGGGGAAAAATCCAACCCCTTTACCCATTAAGAAAACATTTTCAGCATATTCTAATATCCATCCACCAGACAAAACTTATTTATGTAGCCACCACACACAGTAATTTCCCAGTGAAGTTAATCTGTACATGTCAAGAAGACATTCTGGAAGAAGACCGATTATAAATATGTTGTTTTTGCATTTTACTCTACTGTCTTCTCAGATCAGGTAGAAAACAATTTTCCTGTACTGCAAGAGAATATCAGATTTCTGATATTTTCTAAGAAATGAGTCTAAACAAAAATTTAAGACTACACGTAGTAGATGGTGCATGTTGTCATGCTAAGGGGTGTGACCGATTAACCATTATGGGTCTGGCTGGATTCAGGGTACTGAACTATCACAGTCACAGATTCACCAATAATGCATTAACCAATATAGGTCCGGTCAGATTCAGAGCAATGAACTATCACAATCAGGGATTAACCAACAACATAACATGCTATTGTGGTTTAACCTGGCTAGCAGCTAAACACCACACAGCCATTCGCTCACCCTCCCCCCTCCCTCTCTGGGATGGGGGAGAGAAATGGGAAAGTGAAGCCTGTGAGTTGAGATAAAGACAGTTTATTAAGACAGGAAAATAATAATAACAATAATAATAATAACAATGATGATGATAATAGTACTACTACTAATAATATGTACAAAACAAGTAATGCACAACGCAATTGCTCACCACCAGCTAACCAATGCCCAGCCTAACCCCGAGCAGTCTGGCCCACCTCCCCCCAGCTAGCCACCCCTATATATTGTCCAGCATGACGCCAGATGGTATGGAATACCCCTTTGGCTAGTTTGGGTCAGCTGCTCTGGGTCTGTCCCCTCCCAGCTCTTGCTGCACCCCCAGCCTGCCCGTTGGCAGGACAGAGTGAGAAGCTGAAAAGTCCTTGGCTTGATGTAAGCACTGCTCTGCAACAATTAAAACATCGGGGTGTTATCAGCACTCTTCTCATCCTAAGCCAAAACACAGCATTCCACCAGCTACTAGGAAGAAAATTAACTCTGTTCTAACTGAAACCAGGACATCTATCCACCCCTTATTCCATACCATTTATGTCATGCTCAGGTTACACTCTTTCCCATACATTCTAATTAATCACCATTTTCATCTAGGGTATATAGTAGTCATGGTAGTGATGACACAGTATTATATAGTAATTAACATGATACGATTCAATTCATGGGCTACTCTCACCCAGTATTAAAATCCCTTGAGATACACACCGGACCTCCCCATTCTTTTGCATTACCTGCCAAGTGTATCCAGGTCCCTGAGCAAAAGCAATTCCACGAATGGGTTTGCCTTTTCCTGAGGCAGGAGTAGCCCAGACTGTTTTACCCAGCATATTTCTCGCGTGAACTACAGGAACTTTATCCCCTTCTACAGTACGTAACAGGTTGGATTGGGCAGGTCCAGCTCGGTTGGCAGATCCCCTAGTGTTGACTAACCATGTGGCCTTTGCCAAATGCGTATCCCAATTTTTGAATGTCCCAGCGCCCATTGCTTTCAGGGTAGTCTTTAACAGTCCATTGTATCGTTCAACTTTCCCGGAGGCTGGTGCATGATAGGGGATGTGATACACCCACTCAATACTATGTTCTTTGGCCCAAGTGTCTATAAGGTTGTTTGGGAAATGAGTCCCATTGTCTGATTCTATTCTTTCTGGGGTGCCATGTCACCATATGATCCAGGATAGTGTTCCGGGCGGTGGCATGAGGCACAGGATATGTTTCTAGCCATCCGGTGGTTGCTTCCACCATTGTGTCGCTTGCCGTTGCGGGTTTGAGGGAGTGTGATGTAATCAATCTGCCAGGCCTCTCCATATTTATATTTCAGCCATCGTCCTCCATACCAAAGAGGCTTTGACCGTTTGGCTTGCTTGATTGCAGCACATGTTTCACAGTCATGAATAACCTGTGCTATAGCGTCCATGGTCAGGTCCACCCCTCAATCATGAGCCCATCTGTATGTTGCATCTCTACCTTGATGGCCTGAGGTGTCATGGGCCCATCAGGCTATAAATAATTCACCTTTATGCTGCCAATCCAGATCCACCTGAGCTACTTCGACCTTAGCAGCCTGATCCACCTGCTGGTTGGTTTGATGTTCTTCAGTAGCCCGATTCTTGGGCACATGAGCATCTACGTGGTGTACTTTCACAGCCAGGTTCTCCACCTGAGCAGCAATATCTTGCCACAATGCAGCAGCCCAGATGTGTTTGCCCCTACACTGCCAGTTGTTTGGCTTCCATTGCTGTAACCATCCCCACAGGGCATTTGCTACCATCCATGAATCGGTGTAGAGATAGAGAACTGGCCACTTTTCTCGTTCATCAATGTCTAAAGCCAGCTGAATGGCCTTCACTTCTGCAAACTGACTCGATTCACCTTCTCCCTCAGCAGCTTCTGCAACTCGTCGTGTAGGACTCCATACAGCAGCCTTCCATCTCCGATGCTTCCCCACAATACGACAGGACCCATCAGTGAACAGGGCATATTTCTTCTCATTCTCTGGTAACTGGTTGTACAGTGGGGCTTCTTCAGCACAGACCACCAGGTGTAAGCACTGCTCTGCAACAATTAAAACATAGGGGTGTTATCAGCACTCTTCTCATCCTAATCCAAAACATAGTATTCTACAAGCTACTAGGAAGAAAATTAATTCTGTTCTAACTGAAACCAAGACATCTATCCACCCTTTATTCCATACCATGTGCAGGGGAGGGGAGGAGAGGATCAACCCATCAACTGATCCCAGAAGTCAGGATGGTATCTTCCCTGATGATGGTATCTTCCCTGACATCCCCTCTCTCTTATTCCAATTTATATTATTTTCTGTCTTTTAGGTGGAGCTTGAGTGACTCTAGTCAAGCATATCTAAAAGTTTGAAGGTATAGGCTCTGAGAAATTCAGAGCTCGTGCTCTCTTTTTGCTTTTCTTTACCTACAGCTGTCCTGACTGAAGCTTGAGTCAAGTGGAAATGGCAAAGGGCTGCTTAGCTTGTAGTTGTACTTTAAATGTACAAGAAAAATGAGTTTGGGTTACTTGTACTGTCTTGAATAAGTATTTCTTGATGGCTCAGAGATTGATTTTGAAATTTTACCATTGCCTGGATGTAGTTTCCTGTGAGTGAGCTACATTTGCTCTTTGGAAAGTGTTTTACACCTCAAAAGATAAAAAGTAAGCTTATTTGTCATATTTGTTGGCTTGGCTATAAATAAATGCTCATGAGTGGCAGCATTGTAATGGGAGAAGGGGTCAAGATAAAGACCTTTGGTCATCTGTATCATATTTAAAAACATCATATGTAGAAATTATCGGCGTACATTTTCACTCATTTTGTGTGTAATGAATATTTTAGTTGTTTTATGCATACAGCTATATCGCTTCTCTGGAGGAATCTGTTAGCAATTTCTTGGAGTCCAAGTAAGAAGCAGTGACAAGCCCTTTTCTCCTGGGCATGCTTTCTTTATCATCACTTTTGCTTCACTATTGTATCATACACTGCTATGGACACTGAGAATTTGATCCTTGAATCTCAGGGGGACATTTGCACATCAGTGTAAATGAGTACACAATCCAACAGTGTTTTTCACCTGCTTTGTTTGAACAGGGGCAAATGTTAAGACAATATACAGCAGGAAGCATCGCGCCCAGTAATTTTACAGAGCTTTAGAAAGCAAGCATTTGGGAATTCAGCAGGAACTGCCTAAAATACTTATCTGGAAGTTGAGCACCTCTTAGTCTTTAATGTATTTATCTACACAACACCCCTGAGAGACAGGAGAGTGCTGTTATCCCTGGTTTATGCTTGAAGAGCAAAAAGGCTAAGACCTAGTCTAGAAACAGATTTTGTTCCACTCTATCTATCTGTCAGGGGAAATATATATATATATTGAGCAAACATTTTGCTTTTTTATTTTTTTTCCTTTTAGGGGAAAAATATATATATTGGTATAAACACGTTAATGGGTTGATTTGTTTAACATTATCAGTGCTATTTGAATAGTGAAAGGGTGCAAAAGCAGATCTAATGTCCTAACTGCTGAGCCTTTTTGGTTCTTCCTTTGGACTTTCCTATCCTAAAACATAAAGACTATCATCATGTTCCCATGTCACCGTTGCCTTGAATTTTTTGTCCTTATAGGGACCATGTTTAACTACTGAAGTACAAAATTCAATCTATGAATGAGTTCAAAGTCCTACCTCAGTGGTTTATATATTTTTTCTGTATGTTCATGGGCACAACCACATTCATGTCTGCTAGGACCATGGCCTTGCTCATTATTTTGGAGAGACCAATTTATAGGAGACATAATAAAATGATCAGAAACCAGGAACTGTCAAAAATGAATTTACAAAAAGGCTCTGAAAACATGTTTGATATAGGCTTGTGAGCTGGAGTAAGAAGAGAATGCAGCAGGGGAAAACTTATTCAAGAAATAAAGCTGAAATCTTAACAGACACAATAAGAAAGAGGCATGTAGTGAAATCAGCAATTACATCTGCCCAGTGGAGATATGAAAATTCAGGTATCAAACTTTCTTTGAGAGCCTTTCCAGTGTGGGGATTGAGAAACAGAGTCAGTGAGGCTGTTTGTCTTAGAAACATAATTGCCACTAAACTACAAGTACTGTAGCAATCCAAGAGGCTGGCAACATCAGCTAGTAGTAGTAACAGGATAATTTTTAACCTTCACTCAGTGTTGATATATGACAGGATGGAAGGAAGCCTGCTTCTCTCATATTACCATGGAGAAAACAGCCAGAAACATGAAACGTCTATGGATGGGCAAAAGCAGGGACTTTGCAGAGCACGATACTTCTCACCAGCACCCCAGGCACCCAGAGGTGCTCTCTGCTGGGAAATGCTGCTCAGAAGCTTTGCCCATTCCCTACAACAAAGGAACAGGTACTACAGGTTGTCTAGCTCTGCTCTGGCAAAAGAAAGCATTATCCCATAGACAATCTGGGATTTTAATGTTACAGTGAGAATGGCGCACAGTTCTAACAAAATCAGGGTAGCATCAAAGCAGGGCATGGTGCAAAATTAATATTTAAATCTATAATGGAACAGAATGGAACAGAACAGAATAAATAGTTCAGTTAGAAGAGACCTTCACAGATCATCTAGTCCAACCAAACTGTACAGATTGCCTGGAACTGAAAAAAAAAAAAAAATCAGATATGGGATATTATTATGTTTTATTGGGCAGAAAAATGTTTTTGATTTAGCTGTGATAAAGTATCAGGAGGACAGATTCAGCAGGAGCAAGCTGGTGGTTTATACTGGGACACAAGGAGTGTGTTGGGCCAGGAGTTTTTGTGTAGGGCAGATCCTTGTTTTTCAACAACTCTGGTATCCTTAACAAACATTACTGGTAATGCAGGATGTTTTTGTTCTGAGGCTTTTCAGGTTGGTTTGTTGACCCACATGTTTGTGTCTGGATTTGTTTTCTATTAAAGCTGTGGAGGAAAGAATGTCCATGCCACTGGCTACATCTCTGTAACCTCAAAAAGGAAGTACGAATGCTCTTTTGTGCAATTACTTATGTTTTGTGGAATAAAGAGTTTGAAAATTAGTATTGTTTGAACCTGAGTTTATGAAATATGTGGTTTTCTAGCACACTGGGGAACACCCTTGTTTCCTGCACCCAGTGGATGGAAAGCCAGGCTCCAGCTCCTCCCTTTGTCACAGCTTTCTTGGGGGACTGTGGGCCAGACCCTGCCTCAGATTGTCTCTGTGTCCACGCTTTTAAAAGTAAAGGGATTTTTTTTTTTTTTTTAGATGGAGCTGTACGGATTTCAATAACTTCTTGTTCAGAAACTTCTCTGCCTGATTCAGTCCCACTCCAAACATTCTGAAGCAGCAGAGCCTTTAAAACATTTGAGGGATGTTTAAAGTTCACACGTATGTGTTGCGTTAAGGGGTGTAGCCGATTAACCATTATAGGTCCGGTTGGATTCAGGGTACTGAACTATCACAATCACAGATTCACCAATAACGCATTAACCATTAGGGGTCTGGTTGGATTCAGAGCACTGAACTACCACAGTCACAGATACACCAATAACATATAACCACCCTTACTCTAGTCATGTTTAATGAGAGTGATCACGGCTAGGAACAATGCAATCAAGTGCAATTTATTACAGCAACAGGTACACAGGTTCTTTGGATTGCTGGCAAAAGTTACTGTCTGCAAAAGCAAGCTAGCATGCATGAAATACACAGGTGTGCAACCTGGAAATTAATGCGTTAAAAGGCACAAAGACTCTATAGAGATTTCTAAGTTTCTGCAGAGACACACAGTATAACCAAGTGTTCAAATCTCACCCAAAGGCGTCCCAATGGGGGGGGGGGAAGAGAGGCTCAGACCGTCGACTGATCCCAGGGGTCAGGAGGTCCTCGGGATGGTGTATTCCCTCAGGATGGTATCTCCCATGACGGTGGTATCTTTCCTAACAATGGTATCCTTCCCTGACATCCCCTCTCTCTTAAGCCAATTTATATTATTTTCTATCCTTGAGTGACTCTAGTCAAGCATATCTTAGTTATGATTGGTGAAAAGTTCTCCCATCACCGTTTAAAGTAACAGGCTCCGAGAAATTCAGAGCTCGTGCTCTCTGAAGGGTGGTCACACCTTGGAGGCGGGTAGCTTTTGGGATGGAGGTATGTGTTAGTATTATAATGATGTTATAATGAGCAAAAGTACACCAGGGTACAACATTTGTCAAAACTAGACAGGTCATTGGCTCAGAGTAGCAAAAAGTGCAGCTTATCGGTCTCGGTATGCGCAAGACCAATCGAGTCCCCACCTGTTCACAGAGCCTAGCCGTGGTGTCTCCACTCCGCTCTACGCTCTGCACTGTTCCTTAGAGTTAGCACACCAGGTTCCCTTAGTGCGGTAACATCTAAGGTTGGAAGCCTAGGGAACACTCAGGTAATGCAGCTACGCCCTACCCTGAAAGCCTCTTCAATGCTGTACATTTTCTTTAAAATGTGAATATTACTTTAATTTTCCTAGTCACTTCAGGCAATTGCACCACAGTATGAGTGTCCAAAGAAAAAAATTTAAAAATAAATAAATAAATAAATAAATAAACAGGCCTAGACCCAGAACAACACTAGGAACACTAAGTTTGACAAGGACTTCTGTTAAAATAAATAACAAAACACTGGAGAACAAATATGAAATCATAGAGTCATAGAATCATAAAGATTGGAAAAGATCTCTAAGATCATCTGGTCCACCCATCCCCCTACCACCAATATTACCCACTATACCATGTCCCTAAGCACCAGGTCCAACCTTTTCTTAACCCCAGGGACGGTGACTCCACCACCTCTCTGGGCACCCCATTCCAATGCCTGGCTACTCTTTTTGAGAAGAAATGTCTCTTAATTTCCAACCTAAACCTCCCCTGGTGCAACTTCAGGTCATTCCCTCTAGTCCTATTGCTAGGTATCTGTGAGAAGAGGCTGACCCCAGTTCCCCACAACTTAATTTCAGGTAGTTGTAGAGAGCAATGTCTGATTTAAGACAAACTTAGTATTCTTGCAGTGGCAGATATATCTTCCACTTCCTTTTTTTATGATCATCTTAGCAACACATTTAAATTATGTTTCCTCATTCAGTTGGTTGCATTGCATAATTCCCATCCTGAAGAACACACGATTACTGCCCAAATGTTCTTCTGCTTGTTTGGTTTCTATTAGCTCACTGCCCCTCCACAATGTGGGAACACAGTAATTTGAGATGTATGGAGACAGCTTCTGGCCACTAAAAAATTATGTAAATATCTCTTGAGCAATAAATATATTGGAGTAAATGTCCTGGCAGTATTTCAGTGTTCTGAAATATGTCTGTTTCCCTGGCAATTTCAACCTTAGTGTCTAGATTAAGTTTGATGTGGCATTTTTGTTTCCTGAAGAATTAAGTGAGAACACTGGCCATCTCTCGTGTCTTATTGGGGATGCTAGGACTTCACACAGGATAAGGACAATACCAATACTTTTTTCTAATGCAGGATCACCGCCTGGGTGTGCCATCTACAGGCTCTGTGTTTTCAAATATCACAGGGCAGGGTCCCAGAAATCATAACAGAGAAGTGAGACTATATGCATAGTCAAATACAGGTAAGATTATTATCTTCCATGAAGTCTAATTGTTGCAATAAGGTAGGAGGTATCTCTAAGACCTTTTTTTCCACAGAAGCAGAATGGGAAGGCCTTAATATTACCTATTGGCTACCTCACCGTAAGAGACTATTTAAACATACAAGACTAACAGTCCATAATTTTCTTTAAAATGTGAATATTACTTTAATTTTCCTAGTCACTTTAGGCAATTACTTCACACGTGTTTGTAAAATAAATATTTGTTTTGTTTTTACGGAAATTATTAAAAAATAAAGTCTTATATATATATATAAATAATATTTTTATTTAATATATATAAACAAGTTCCCTGGGTTCTCTTTCACTTGGATCAGTTCACTGTGAAAATGCTTGAGGGACTCAGGGTAGGATTCTGTGGACTGGAGATGGGAGGAGAGCCCTTTCTTGTGCAGTGCATCTCTAGAAGCACTTTGGATTAAATTGATCAGGGGACTCTAGGTAAGAACTGAACTGAAACTGCGTTCATGAGCGTAAATTCAATGTGGTGAACACAATCTGTATCTCTGTTCACAGCAGCTATGTGCTACAAGTCTTATCCTTCACATAGTTTTGGTTGCATCTTTACAGTATATTGTATAAGGCTTAGGGTGTAACATCTTCTCTTGTACCACCTGTTATAAATGGCTCAGTCCCAAAATAGGATTATAATCAAAGTTTACAATTTATTAAAAGAATAGAGGTAAGCAAACAGCGCTGGGTGCACCGGGAGTCTCCGCTCCACCTAGACGCACACCAGTTACATCAAGTAGCTGATTTTTATGCTCCTAGGCTAATACATATTCATTACTACTTCTAAAAAAAAACCGGGTTAATATGATTAGCTTCCGGGATCCAAACCCTCCTACTGGAGCATGCGCATCAGTCTCCGATGGTCCCCCTGGGGGTCTCTGGGGGTCTTTCATGCTGAAGGCTCATAGTCTTCCTCTCAGTTTTTTTTTTTCTTGTCCTTCCCCTTTGTACTCCTTGGCAGCATGTCAAAAGCTTACACAGCGTCCCCTGCAAGTTTTGTCTTCTAGCCGTCCTTCAGCTTCTTTCTTTCTTCTCCTTAATCTCCTGGCCACCTGGCCAGATATCAGAGGCTTGCATAGTGTCCCATTCAGAAGCCATAACAGTTACTAGTTGTTAGCAGTTGTTCTGAAACCCCCAGACATCAGAGACTTCAAAGAAAGAACATACAAATACCAATAGCTCTCTATTGACACTTCACATGTTGTTAAAACATTCCTCACAGGCCATTCACAGGGACACTCCAGTATAGCAGTGCTAAATCAACCACAAAGAAGGCAAAAAGGCTGTATCTGTTAGGAATAAGAGTTCGGAATAACAAAAGCAAATAGGCTCATGGATTTGAGGCATATTTCTGAAGATTTGATAAATTGACTATAATGAGGGGGAGACTGGGACACTGGGAGGAAAGGGAAGAAACCACATCTGTGGAGGAATTAAATTGCCAGTGCAGGACCCAGAGACAGACAGAACTGCTCTCTATTGACACGAATTGTTAAAATATTCCTTTGCAAGGTACAAGAACTATATACATTAACCATTCTGTTTTTCTTAGACTTGTGGTTATACGAGGGTATGTAAGACAGAAGGTCACATTCATCAGGAAAATAAATAAATAAGTAAATAAATTTTTATGTCTGTACTAACCAGGGGTGATTTGTTATCCCAAATCCTCGTGCCATCGTATTAATGACTGCTTGCACCAAGGGACAGCGAGAGTAATCCCCCATCTCCAGCAATGTCAGCTCTGCTGTGATTGCTATGTAATTAATCCAAGTCTGATGCTGGAATGAGGACATTGTATTCTGATGCATAATGAAACTTACTAATGGTGTCCTGCATAATTTATGGGATTTAATCATTCTAATGTAGATATAAGTATAATATGTAAACAGTTGTGTGGTTTTTTTTCATTAACTCTATGAACTAACTTACTATGAAAAATTAAGGGTTGGGATGTTTAATTTTGCCAGCTGTTGTTGAATTGGCCCACTTTGGTGAAATACAGTAATAATTGATTTCCTGTAAAACACTGAAAGCAGCTACCACTGTTATATATGGAGTGGTAAATCTTGTTGAGAAGTTGGTTGATATTAATAAAGAAGAGGGAGATGTGGGAGTGTGGCCATGGGGGTCGGAAAGCCCCATGGTTGATGATAACATCAGACTCTTAACGATGAGGCTATCAGGAATGTAAAGAGTTTAGAGGGAACAAAGAAGGGTGATTCAGGAGATGCCTTGCTGTCTGGGGTTGCTTGTTCTCCCACTGTTAAGGAATGGAAGTTGCTGGGGGGTTGCTGGTTGGAACTGTTAAAATGTGTTGTTTAATGTTATATGATAATCATACTATTAGTGTGGGAATATAAATGTTGTTTTTGCAGAGTTACGTTGTTTAGAAGGAGGGAATGTGGTACTGAGATATGCTTACAGTGATGAGAAAGCTTAGCAGGTGACCTTGTAAAATGCAGACAATCAGACTCCTTAGGACAATTAGGTGAAAATCACGGTGTCAAGTCAAGTCAGATAAGTGAAGAAGCATTACCACTTCAAACAGTAAAAATGTCAAAAGAAAATTGAAATTTAACAGGCCAGCAACTGAAGACCATGCATTGTTTGTGAAGCATCAGATAGATTGTGAACCTGGATTACCCACTCAGTGGGGAAACAGGGGAGGGTCCTGTCATCAAAAAGTATATAAACTGTGTTTTGGAACCAGTAGATGCCCTCTCTCCTGCTTGTGGGGTGCCCGCCATTGCA
Organism: Anas platyrhynchos; assembly: GCF_047663525.1. Taxonomy (NCBI): domain Eukaryota; kingdom Metazoa; phylum Chordata; class Aves; order Anseriformes; family Anatidae; genus Anas; species Anas platyrhynchos. Next base: position 6,540,150 of record NC_092620.1, on the reverse strand, counting down.
ATCATGAATAAATTACTACTTCACTGAGAACCTCGCCTGAGCCTAAATTATTGGCTACGGAGTGTTTCTCACAATTTGGGGGCTCGTCTGGGATCCAGTCACCTACTGGGGAGCCCCACCGCCGCAGCAGCAGGAAGGCATGCCCCGCTGATTTCAGTGGTCCTGTGCATCAACGGTGGCGGTTCTGCGGAAAGCTGACAGAGGGCTGGTTAAAGAGGCAGGATCCGTGAAGTAGTGGGGAAAGGAATAAGGCAGGCACTCCGGGTTTTTAAGAATCGATCTGGTAACTCTGTGCACAGACCAAGGTAAGAAATATTAAGTATTGCCTTGGGGGTCGGGTGAGACTCTGTGTGAAGAGTCTCGGGAAATCTGGTGTACGGTAATCCTTGCACGGGGAAGTGCTGGGTAGTACACCAGGGAATCTGGTAAACTCATAGGTGTGCGGTAACCCTTGCACGGGGAAGTGCTTGGCAGTACACCCCCATTTTTCAGAACGTTAGTGTGTGGTACACTGCAGAAGGGAAATTTCTGTAGCAACATACTGACGAGGGCTAGGAAAAATGGGAAATATGAGTTCCAGGGGACAGGGAGATATCCCTGGGGGAGTGCCTACCAATAGCTCTTCCTGAAGAATGATAAAAAATTGGAAACATAATTCCAAAATTAGAGGGATTGTAAAAGAAAAATAATTAAAAAAAGGTTAAATATTGTGTATCAGTCTGGACAAAAGAACAAATTAAGGAAACAGCAGTATTTTGGCCAAAATACGGGTCTGATGAAAATTCAGGCTTTAAATTTATGTGTAAACAATAAGATTCCTTTTTCGGAGAAGGAGCCAAGTTATGCTCCCTATAATCCTAATATTGTACCCGTGGCAGCAGCAGTCACTCCAGGAAGGGAGACAGGGACTGTAGTTAACACTGTCCCTAAAGAAGGATCGTACTCTAGGCTCTGGCAAGAATTAGAACAAGGTAGAAGATATATTGAGAATTTTGCCTTCCCTAATACTAACAGTACTAACACTAACTGTGTATCCTCTTAGGTGAACTACCCCCCCTCCTTACCAGCAGAGAGGTTAGGACTTTTAAGGAGAGGAAGTCTTTATTTGAGGACCCCAACAGCCTAGCTGAACAATTAGACCAGTTCCTACGACCTGACATATTATACTCTTGGGGGAGGGAATTATGTCTATAAGTATGTTGTTTACAGGGAAAGAAATGGGAATGATCAGGAGGAGAGCTGCTATACAAGAATGGGAAAGAGCTCATCCTCCAGGACCAGGGGTAATACCGGCAGGGCAGAAATATCCACTTGCCAATCCTGGCTGGAATAATAATAGTGTGCAACACAGAAATCATATGAGATACTTGGGGTCAGAATGAGAAAGTACTCGGGGATGAGTCCCAAGGACTCAAGGCTCTTCCCAAGGGCTCTTGAAAGTTCATTGTGTGATTAAAGCCTGGCAAGATACACAGAAAATGCTTCAGAAGGTGGGGGGATGTAGTGAACAGTCACTGGGGGACCCTCCTGCAGGAGGCCCTGGAGGTGTGTGTCCGGAGGGGAGAGAGAAGGAAAAGCAGAGAGCGAAACTAATGGTATTGACAGTGCAGCAGGTAGTGAGGCAGAGGGTTGGAGAAAGAGGAAGAAAATCTTCAGGGGGAGTCAGGGCCAGGATGGAAAGGAGAGGAAGAGAGATGAAGGAATGGCAGGCAAAGAAGGCTGCCTGTGTTGTGGCCTGAGTCCTAGCAGGGACAGGCTTTGATAAGATGTTTTAAGTGTGCTCTGCCCACCACAAGGTTCCTGAAAGCAACAAAACGTGATTACTTTTCCTGCATTTCATTACCTCTTGAAACCACACTAAACAATAAATGTTAACAGTTCTAACCAGCAACCCCCCCCACAACTTCCATGCCTTAACAGAGGGGAAAACAAGTAGTCCCAGATGGCAGGGCGTCGCCTCACCCTTCTTTATTTCCTCTAAACTCTTTACATTCCTGATGACCTCATCGTTAAAGAGTTTGATGTTATCACCAACCATGAGGCTTTCCGACCCCCATTGCTACATTCCCAAATCTCCCCCTTCTTTATTAATATTATGATAAATTAGTAGGGGTTTGTTCATTGTCCTTGAGAATTTAAAGAATCTACTGAGGAGATAAGGTTTCACAACTCACGGCATTGTAACATGGGGACAAATGGGGAAGGGGGGTTGGGTACACATCCTTGTTAAAACAAAGATTCTGTAAGATACCACCCACCCACTGCAAGACATCCTGTTTTGCCCCCACCTGAACACAAGCCCAACGTGTGATCACCGGAGGAAGAATAACGACCCCCAACAACAGACTGCGCAGCCTCAGAGCAAGTCTCAACAAGTCGACAAGTCTCGACAAGCCGGAACTTCAATGCTATAAAACAGCGACACTGGAAAGGGGAAGTTGCGTGCCGTGGCGGAGCGGAGACTCCCCAGCTGCCCAGCGCTGTTTTGCTTGTGTCTGCTTACTTGATTAATAAAATAATTTCAATAGACCAGTAAATTGTGTGGTCTAACTTATAACAATTTGGTGCTGTGACTCGGATGAACGCAACCTGATAGAAAGACCTTCGGAGGGGGCGCCCTGCTGATTTCAGCGGCCTTCGCTAGGACTACTTTCATTCAGATCCTTCACCGACGAACCCAAAATTAGACACAAGCAAATAAAACCGATAAACCCCAGGCAACCTTTGTGCACGAAGCCCGAACAAAGACCCACGGTGTGGGTAAGTATAGGCCGGTGTGCCGTTCAGTTGGGGTTGGGTATCCCAGAACACAACAAACGAGACGTCCAATTGCGGACGAAGCGAGTGTGGACCCCTCGGTAGTGCGGTTCCCACATCCCGCGAGGGACTGGGCCACGAAAAGGGGGAAGCGATCCATGCATGTGTGTGTGAAGGTGTTCCGGAAGATGGGACAGAAGAAGAGTAAGCCTTCTGGTCCCATGGGCGGGGTAACGTCTGATGTTGGGTTACCCCGGGATTAATGATTAACAATTTGGAGGATTCCCCTTTTAGGTGGGGAAGGAATAAAGTAAAAATGATACATTATTGTGTTGAAGTTTGGGGTGGTAAACAGATTCGAGGAGACCACCTTTACTGGCCTGTATTTGGGTCTTTTGAAGATTGCGTTTGTCAGGCCTAAATATTTATGTAAACTCAAAGGAACCCTTTAGTCTGGAAGAAAGTGAGTATGCGCACCTCTGGATAAATTCAGATATGAGGACGCATCTATATCCTCTAAAAGAAAAAGGAGGGTGGGATAAAAAGAGAAAGGACTTGGAAGTCCCAACACCGCCCCCGCCCTATATTCCACCGCCCGCACCAACGGCTCCCATCCTTAATGGACTCCCCGAATTAGCTAATCCAGGAGAATCGGAATCGGATCATGAAACACAGGGGCCGGTAACCAGAAGCAGTGCAAGAAATCAGAAATTTAAGGGAGGGATTAAGGGAGGGATTATATCCCCTACGAGAAATAGCAATGGGGGGACCCCAGCCAGGAATGGAATATATGGCCATCCCCATTAATTCTGGGGATGTCCGAGATTTTAAGAAAAGGACAGGAGGAGGGTAAGCGAGCTTTAATGGCAACTGGCATAATGTTTGCAGCTGCTGAGGAATAATTCTAACTGGAATAATAACTGTACATTGTATATTGTATATATAAAAGCCCGGGCATTTTTGTTAAAGTATTCTTTTATACATATGTTAATATGTAAATATGTAAATATAAGAACTGCCATTGAGGTGTATGTCTAAGGGAACAAAATTTGCCCAGGCATATCATCGGCTCATCAGGTTTAAATGTCCTCGGTGTAATTGTCAACAGGCAGTTAATTTACAGTGGTCTGATTTTACTTGTGTATCTATATATTGTGGAGTTTGGAGGGATTGGGATTGACTAGTAAAGAGCTTCTAGGAAAACAGTGGAATATTAACCACTGTAGATTACAATAGGAAAAGTTCAAAGCAAAGAAATCCCGAGGAAAAGCCCTCTAGGATGTATACTAACACATTGGAGGGATATAGTGGGGTGAGAGGGTACAGAAAGTAAAGAACTCTTATCAAATATTGTAATCAATGGTGGCCACTTTATAAACTAGAGGATGGAGCGGAGTGGCCCCTAAATGGAACTATTAATTATAACACCATACTACAGTCAATGTTGTTTTTGTGGAAAGAAGGAAAATGGGATGAAATATGGTATATTGATTGATATGTTGTTTCAGTATCTTGGAGGGAAAAGGTATGGAATTAAGTTGGACTCTGACTGAGCCTTTGGTGCTGGTATTAGAAAAGTACGGGCTGGAGAAAGGTAAAGGAAGTGTTAAAAGGGTTGCTGAAGGTGTTAAAGGTGTGGCATGTAGTATTTAACAGCTGTTTGAAATTGAATGAGCAGGGAAAGGTGATGTAGGCATTATCTAAGTAACAGTCTAGAAGTTTTGGTATATTTGCATATTTGCTGTGGTGTTTGTTCAGTTTCCCAAGCATCAGGGAGGGGGGAACAGCCTGCTCCACCAGGGGCCTCTCCAGCAGGGGGGCTTCGGCTCCAGCGCCTGGAGCGCCTCCTCCCCCTCCTTCTGCACTGACTTTGGTGTCTGCGGGGGGGGGGGGGGGGGGAGTTCTCGCTCTCCCAACTGCTGTTGAGCAGCAGGTTTTTGTTTGTTTCTTTGTTTGTTTTCGTGGCTGTGCTCTCACAGAGGCAGGGACTGTGTTGCTCATGGCTTGGCTCTGGGCAGCAGTGGGCCCCTTTGGGGCCAGATGAAATTGTCCCTTATCTACCACGGGGAGGTTTCTGGGGCTGTCACTGCAGTTTCCCACCCCCACACCCCTCACACCCCCCGAACCTTGCCATCAAACCCAATACACTGGGGAACAGCTAAGTCATTACTGACTTCTAAAGTATCAGGGATTAAATTAACTAATGAAACCCTAAATGTGATGGGGGTAGAAGGGACTGGGATAACAGTGCCACTTTTGGGGAATACCAAGCTGAGACCAGGGGATAAAATGATCACTGGGCAATTATTGTATGTATCCAAGGCGGAGACTAACTTGTTGGGAAGGGATTTGATGATTAAATTGGGCATTCAAATAGTAAATTGTTAGACTGGAATAACAGTGTTATGAATGGAGTGCTCTTTGGCCCTGAGAGCAAACATACATGTATATTCACCTCTGACTGGAAAGACCCTGAAATGGGGGCGGAAGCAACAATATAGGTGGACAATTTTACCTCAGGGGTTTACAGGGCCACCTATCTATTTGGGTAAATTCTAAAAAAGATTTTGGAGCAATTACAACCTCCCAAGGAGATATTAATGTTACAAATATGTGGATCATTTTAAGGAAAATCGATACTCCCTGATGGGAGAGAAATGCTGAATAAAGTGATAATGAGGCAAATATTAACTGTTTTACATCAGAAGAGTCATTGGGAGGTGCAAGCAATGTGTGATGTTGTTCTAAGAAAGCATGTCTGTGTAGGAATATATACTTTAGGGAAGCACACATGCAGAGGATGTACTATATGTCAAAAGGTAAATAAAAAGGTCTTCTGTAACCCATCTAGAGGGGGACGGGAGCCAGGGCTTTGACCTTTCCAAAGTATACAGGTAAACTTTACTGAGTTACTTGTTTGTCCTAATTGACCACGTGACTGAATGGGTGTAAAGCTTTACTGCAAGGATTAAAGCAGGCCTTAGAGATTGAGTGGGATTTTCACAGCCCCTGGCACCCCTCCTCTTCTGGAAAGGTAGAGCGAATGAATGGTGAAATTAAGAAACAACTAACAAAACTTGTGCTGGAAACTAAGTCTTCTTGGGTAAAATGCTTACCCCTTGCACTGTTAAACATGGACTCAGCCCAGAACTGATGTAGGAATTTCTCCTTTTGAAATGCTATATGGTATGCCCTATGACTTGGAATTGCCACTTGATCACCCTCAATTCTAATTAAGACTTGGAAAGAGACTTTTTTAACACCACGATGGGGAAGGCCCCTATGTTGTTTTGCTTACTACAGAAACAGTCGTCCAGACTGCGGAGAAAGGGTGGATACATGCCAGCCGTGTTAAAGGACCCATCTGTGATGAGAAGTGGGAGATTGCTCCAGGAAACAAAGACCTGAAGCTCACATTGCGACAAACTCGATAGGTACCGTGGGTTAAGGTAGAGGCTCTCCCCTGAAGAACACTACTGCTGCCGAGAAGAACTAAAACCTCATAGTTGGCTGCAACCCAACTGACGAGTGAGGCAGAGGAGTGAATAAGTGGGGAAAGAAATGGGCCTCAGCCATTCCTATCAGTATTTGGGGGTTCTCGCAGTGATTTCATCCTGCATAGCGACTCAACACCACCCCCACCAACCTTTTAAATGGACTTTAAGTCGATTCGAAGATCAACAGGTTATTGCAACCCAGATAACATCAGGGGGGGGCCAAGCTTTACTTCTACACTATGTCAGCTGATCTCGAGGCCCCGATGCTGGGAATATATGGGATTTTATTTCTGCCCAAGTTCTAACCCGGGAACGGGGTACTGTAAATGCCTGAACGTGTATTATTGTGCATACCGGGGGTATGAAACCATTGCTACAGACTGGACACTCGGGGCTGGTCAGGATAAATTCTTACAAGTGGGATATGGGCTGCAAGGTTGTAACTGACAATTGGATCCTTGTTACAGGTGGCGAGGGCATGGTATAGGGTATACAGGAACCTTCCACGGAAATAAGGAAATATGCAAGGTTCTATATATAAATATAACAAACTTGGATGATACTAGCTGGGTACTAGGAAAAATGTCAGACATCTTTTATGAACACGGAACAGATAGGGGAGGACTCATACTAATAAAGAAGGAAAAACCCGAGACTTCCGAGGTAGTCGGGCCTAATAAAGAGTTAAGAGGGGAAGGTTTGGTTGTCCAGGCTGTAAAGATACCTGGGACTGCCCAACCTACTACAGTGTTTTCTAATAAGTCGACAGAGTTATCCTTTCCCACACTGCTTCCAAGCATTGTGAAAAAAGAAAGGGGTTGTACCCAAGAGTAGTATGTGGAAAGTTATAAATGCTAGTTTCCAGGTACTAAATCAAACTAATCCTGAGATAACTGAAGGGTGCTGGCTATGTGTAAGTGTTAAGCCCCCATATTATGAAGCTATAGGAGATTTGGGGAGGTCTGAATATTCAAATGAGTCAAATCCTTCCAAGTGCAGTTGGGGTCAAGAAATCAGGATAACTTTGACTCACGTTATGGGAAAAGGTAGATGTATTGGCACAGTTCCAAGAGATAAAAATGATCTTTTCCATGCCACTGAAAAAAATGGACCAAACACACAAATGGTTAATTCCTGCAAATAACACTAGGTGGGTATGTTCATCGTTGGGAGTCACTCCTTGCCTATCTTTAAAATTGTTTAGCACATCTCATGATTTTTGTGTACAGGTGGTCATTATACCAAGGATTCTATACCACACTGAAGAGTATATGTATACCCATCACACAGTGGCTGAATACCATCTGGTAAAGAGGGAGCCTATTACGGCCGTCACCTTAGCCACTTTAATGGCCCTCGGGGCTGCAGGTGCAGGAACTGGAATTGCTTCCCTGATAAAACAAAGCCAGGAATTTACTTCTCTACGCATTGCCGTAGACAAGGATCTGGCCCGTATAGAGCAATCAATAACAGCTCTGGAAAAATCGGTTAGGTCCATTATCCAAAGGAGGAAGATGACGCTGAGACTTTAGTGCTAAACAAACAAATGCTTCAGAAATTCAATGAACAAAATATGTTAGAAAAAAGAAAAAGGAGGGATTGTGATAAATTAGTAGGGGTTTGTTCATTGTCCTTGAGAATTTAAAGAATCTACTGAGGAGATAAGGTTTCACAACTCACGGCATTGTAACATGGGGACAAATGGGGAAGGGGGGTTGGGTACACATCCTTGTTAAAACAAAGATTCTGTAAGATACCACCCACCCACTGCAAGACATCCTGTTTTGCCCCCACCTGAACACAAGCCCAACGTGTGATCACCGGAGGAAGAATAACGACCCCCAACAACAGACTGCGCAGCCTCAGAGCAAGTCTCAACAAGTCGACAAGTCTCGACAAGCCGGAACTTCAATGCTATAAAACAGCGACACTGGAAAGGGGAAGTTGCGTGCCGTGGCGGAGCGGAGACTCCCCAGCTGCCCAGCGCTGTTTTGCTTGTGTCTGCTTACTTGATTAATAAAATAATTTCAATAGACCAGTAAATTGTGTGGTCTAACTTATAACAATATCAACCATTTTTCCGACACGAATTACCATTCCATATATAATAGATTGCATATTTCTCCAAATAGAAATGGGAGGAATTGTGTGACAGATGAATCAAAACCTTCCAGTTATTGAAAACCAACAGATGAGACAGACTTCTCTTATCTCAGTAGCCGGATTGCAAGATGCTGATTAACTAGACCTGAATGAATCTTCTGCCCAATGGCTCTAAATGCTCATAAGAGACTTATGTATCTGATGATTTTTCTGTATCATATTTTACATCTTAGCAATATGGATGTGATGTGTGAGTGTGTACATATACATATATATTTATATATACGCATACACATCAGTGTAGGCATACACATTAAACTGTTATTGTAAAATTATTGTAGTTTTTATCTTAATTTCCACAACAAATTAGCTCATTGTAATAAATGGCTCAGTCTTCAAAATAGGACTATCATCAAAGTTTACAATTTATTAAAGGAATAGAGGTAAGCAAACAGCGCAGGGTGCGCCAGGAGTCTCTGCGCCACCAAGAGGCACACCAGTTACATCAAGCAGCTGATTTTTATGCTCCTAGGCTGATACATATTCATTACTACTTCTAAAAAAAACCCAGGGTTATTATAATTAGTTTCCGGAATCCAAACCCTCCCACTGGCACATGCGCGTCAGTCTCCGGTGGTCCCCCTGGGGGTCTCTGCGGGTCTCTCGTGCTGAAGGCTCATAGTCTTCCTCCCTCTTGTCCTTCTCCTTGGCTGTATGTCAGAGACTTGTGCAACGTCCCTTGCAAGCTTTGTCTTTTAGTCGTCCTTCAGCTCTCCCCTTCTCCTTAATCTCCTGGCCAGATATCAGAGACTTGCATAGTGTCCCATGCAATAGTCATAATAGTTAGCAGTTATTCTGAAACCCCCCAGATATCAGAGACTTCAAGGAAAAGACTACAAATACATTTCCCTTCAAGCTCTCTATTGACACGAATAGCTAAAACATTCCTTTGCAAGATACAAGAATTATATACATTAACCACTCTGTTTTTCTTAGACTTGTGGTTATACAAGGGTATGTAAGACAGAAGATCACATTCATCATACCATGCGGCCCTAACATTGTTCCATATTGACATGAATCAGATGAACACATTTCACATGGATTACCCAGTCAATGGGGAAACAGGGGAGGGTCCCGGTCCTTGAGAAGTAAAGTATATAAACTGTACTGTGTGACTAGTAAGCGTGCTTCTGCTTGTGGTATGCCCACCACTGCAATCGCGAATAAAATTGCTACTTCACTGAGATCGTCGCCTGAGCCTATGTTATTGGCTCAGGCCAATATGATGTGAGTGTTTCTCACATCTGTTGGGGAGAGATGAAGTTATGTCATCAATAAAGAACTAGCAGTTACTGATCCTAAAAGAACCCTGGTTTCCGTGTGGTCTTTACGCCACAAAAATATCTAGGAAAATAACTGTATATGCTTCTCCAGTAGAAGACTAATTTTTAATGTCCTAAATATATGCTGTTGCTTATCTGTGGGAGAATCTTAGCATCAGAAAAAGACACTGCTACCAGCAGAAGACATAGAACATACTTAATTCCTTTTTTTCACACATAAAAATATCCATTACTTTGTGTTAGTTGGGCAAGAGATGTCAATCAGAAACTGGAAGTGCTCAGGGATCCCTCAGTAGCTTACAAAAATATTTCCACTATCTAGAATTTCAATTAAATTTAAATTTACATTTAATTGACTTTGTCTTTCTCATTTCTCTCTCTGTTCACAGATGTATGTATAATTGCATTTATTCTAATTAATATTTGCTGAATTTTAATCTACAATCATGTGCTGCTGCTTAACATGGTTAGTTTTCTAAGTAAGTCTCAAAAAGTTTCTTATTAAAACTTTATGAATCCATGAAACATATGCTTTCTGAATTATCTTTTTTTTTTCCCCTGGAATTTCAAAGAACTTATGATTTAGTATTAAAATTTTGCTTATGGAAATGTATGCAGTTTGAGTTTATCAAGGTCTAGTTATTCAAGTTATGCTGTTTTTCCCTCAATTAGATTGCTCATCCAGTTCCACAAGAACAAAAGTACTATTACTTTGTTATCCATTGGATATCTCCATGTTGTCTTCTCAGAAGAAACACAAGATAGTCACACTGACTAGTACTCTGGTATGTTGGTTTGTGTCCATGAATTTACTTACCGGCTGTCATCTGGACAACGAACTTTGGAAGATGATTTTGGCCTTAGGGAAAGTGCTTTTAAATAGTTTATCTGTATCTCCAAATGCACAAATATTTTCATAACCATGGTTAGTAGTTAGAGATCCTCAAAGGTCCTTAGGGATGAGATATCTAATCAAGACTTAATTGGATACCCACAGCAACTAAGTTTCTGTAACTGTCTCTGCATGAACTTAGCAAGTATGAGGCAGTGATTTGTCTTAATCATTTTTGGTGATGCATTAAGCTATGTGAAATTACTTCATATATTAGTTAGAAACTAAGATTAAGCAATCAGACATTTACTCCAGTTCACTTAACACACAGTCAATTCTTAAACTTGCTGATCTTATGGGTATTTAAAACTTGCTGATCTTATGGGTATTTATTTGCCTCTCTAAGGATATATAACCAGCATGCAAAGCCATTACTGCCCTGTAAACAATTTCACATTTATAACATCCAGGTTCACAACCTACCCAATGCTTCACAGACAATACATGGCCTTCAGTTGCTGGCCTGTTGAATTTTAAATTTCTTTTGATTTTTTTACTGTTTGAAGTAGTAAATAGGGAAAAAAAAAAAAAAAGAAAAAAAAAAGTTTGCTAAGAATAAATACAAACGAAAGGTTAATTAAAGGAGATAGGAACACTTGCACTATAGGACTGGCACATGGACAAAACATCAGAATAGGACTTAAGTGACCTGTTTCATGTTACCTGTTCTGCCACAAGTTTCTTGTATGACATGGGAAAAATTTGAATCATTCATCATTTAAATGTCCATTTTATCAATATATACTTCTTCCTTTCTCCCTCACTTGTCATAAACATTTAGATTAGCATTTCTGCTAAGCAGAAACCATTTCTTCTAGTGTTGCTAAACACCTAGTTACAAAAATCATCTGGAAATTCCAGGTTGAAACTGAAGAATGAAGCACGTAAAGCAAAATTCTGACTTTTTTCAGGTGGCTGAATTGCCAGCTACAGCTTCATTCTTCCCTTCTTTCATGTGTCACACATGCTGTCTGAGGGATAGAGAATATATCCTGTTGTGCAGCTTCTCTCTAGTTTGGGTTTCATTTCTATGTTGAAGATAAAGTTTCCTTTTAGTCTGCTGGGAAAAAGAAAAAAAAAAAAAAGAAAAAAGAAGGAAAAAAACAAACTTCAGAGCAGTCTTTTGACTCAATGTACTGGCGAAGCATATTAAGTTAGGTTATGTTGCTGGAAGAACATAACAAGAAGTTGCAAGGAAGGTTCTGCTGTGAAAATACTCCTAGGTGGGCTGCCAAATTGCACCCTTTGATTGTACTGTCAGTCTAGTAAAACATCATTAAAAAAGGGAAAAGGAAGTTTGGATCCATAGAGCATTTGGTCTATTCCAATATTTCAGGTTGATTTCTCGACACTGTGGAGACATTTGCTAATTACTAAAGATCTCTGCATTCTGGTTTGCTCCCATTTGCACTTTAAAAAGCTGCTATATGAATAGGTAACAGCTTTCTAAGCTGAAAATAAGTGTGAACCATTCTAAAAGTTCACAGGTAATTTTTTTCTTCCTATTCATCAAGTTTGAGAGTGTCAGTGTGTCACCTTGTTTATCATTTATCAGTAAAATTATATTAAAGTAACGTGAAGAGTTGAATGTAAAGCTGTGCAATCCAGGAAATTCACTAGTGCTGCAGTTTCTTCCTTGGCTTAACCTCACAATCTGATATTCCTTCAGGTTATGAAATTTTGTCAGAAGGCTGCAAGGAAGACGCATCTTTACCTACGGTGCATTTTGTGATATGAAAACAAGTGTTAAGGGAAGAGATTACACAGAATTTCTAGGTTGGAAGAGACCTCAAGATCATCAAGTCCAACCTCTAACCTAACACAAACAGTCCCCACTAAACCATATCCCTAAGCTCTACATCTAAACGTCTTTTAAAGACTTCCAGGGATGGTGACTCCACCACTTCCCTGGGCAGCCTGTTCCAATGTCTAACAACCCTTTTGGTAAAGAAGTTCTTCCTAACATCCAACCTAAAACTCCCCTGGCACAACTTAAGCCCATTCCCCCCTCGTCCTCTCACCAGGCATGTGGGAGAGTAGAAAAATCCCCACCTCTCTACAGCCTCCTTTAAGGTATCTGTAAAGAGCAATAAGGTCACCCCTGAGCCTCCTTTTCTCCAGACTGAACAAGCCCATCTCCCTCAGCCGATCCTCGTAGGACTTGTTCTCCAGGGTGGTCCTCACCAGCTTCGTTGCCCTTCTCTGGACCCGCTCAAGCACCTCCATGTCCTTCTTGTAGCGAGGGGCCCAAAACTGAACACGAGGTGTGGCCTCACCAGAGCCGAGTACAGGGGGACGATCACCTCCCTAGCCCTGCTGGTCACACTGTTTCTGATACAAGCCAGGATGCAGTTGGCCTTCTTGGCCACCTGAGCACACTGCTGGCTCATATTCAGCCGACTATCAACCATCACTCCCAGGTCCTTCTCCGCCAGGCAGCTCTCCAACCACTCATCTCCCAGCCTGTAGCACTGCTTGGGGTTGTTGCGCCCCAGGTGCAGGACCCAGCACTTGGCCTTGTTGAACTTCATGCATTTGACCTCAGCCCATCGGTGCAGCCTATCCAGATCCTCCTGCAGAGCCTTCCTACCCTTGAGCAGATCGACACACGTACCTAGCTTGGTGTCATCTGCAAACTTACTGAGGGTGCACTCAATGCCCTCGTCCAGATCATTGATGAAGATATTAAAGAGGACTGGCCCCAGCACCGAGCCCTGGGGAACGCCACTAGTGACCAGCCTCCAACTGGACTTGACTCCATTCACCACGACTCTTTGGGCCCGGCCATCCAGCCAGTTTCTAACCCAATGAAGCGTGCGCCAGTCCAAGCCTAGGGCAGCTAGTTTCTTGAGGAGAATGCTGTGGGAGACGGTGTCAAAAGCCTTGCTGAAGTCAAGGTAGACCACATCCACAGCCTTTCCCTCATCCACCCAGCGCGTCACTTTGTCATAGAAGGAGATCAGGTTCGTCAAGCAGGACCTGCCTTTTATAAACCCATGCTGACTGGGCCTGATCGCCTGCTTGCCCTGCAAGTGCTGCGTGATGACTCTCTAACGGCTACAGTTGAAAGATAATGAGCACTATAATACTATCAGGCTTCTCAGACTACATAGGTTGGGATAGGGATGTTAAAGTCGCAAGAAAAGGGCTGATCATGGAAGAGATCACTGATACCTAACTTCACAAATATTTTGTCCTACTTCACTCTTCCAAATAATCTTATTCTTTCATGACAGGCAATTAGCTGAAGCTCTGAATGTTGGTGATGTTCTGTCCTTCCAGAAGACTTCTGGAACCCTTTCACTTTATGGTCTTATAGCTTTCACACAGTGGACCAAGTATGCCTAACAGTGGACCAAGTATGCCTGGCATTCACATTGTAAAGGTATCATATAGCAACACTGGAAGTATTCTCATTGTGTCCAGTACCTTATGAGAAATCCTGTTCTCAGCACTACCTCATTCCTCATCCGAGGTCTGCAGATTCCTTCTGATATCCTGCAAATAGCAGCTTTGCTCTATACTAGAGAGTGGTGGACGAGCAGTCAGTGTTGAACATGGGAGTTCATGGGTTAAATCAACAGTAATGTAAGAATTTGCAATGCAGTTGGTTACAGAGGAGTTGCATCTCATTATGTGAGGAGCTGAATTTGGCCCTTAATTTTGAAAAATTGGCTTGAAGCTAAACAAGATTCAGAATTAGTAACACATTTTCAGATAACCATGGCTCCTACATCAAAACAAGGTCAGTTGCCCCTGGAGGTGAGAATGTAGGAAGCAAATTAAAGCAATCTTTTGTCATTATGCTAGTGTATACATCTAGATTAACTGTTGGTACCAGCAGGGCTTTGCTGTGATGATGCTCTCAGCAGGGCTGCAGTCCTAACCTAAGGCTGTTGCTATAGGGAAAAAAAGCTGTCATAAAGGGCGTTCAATTGCACAAAAGGGGAAACACTCCTTGATACAGCTTAAATTAATGCTAATTAAAATAAGGAATTGGTTGCAGGAGGAAGATGGTGGTGTTAATCAGCATAAGGCAGGGGACTAGAAATGCTCCACTAGGATTTGTGCCTGTATAGCTCAGTTTGTTTACAACAAACAACAGCTCAGCTACTGTTACTGTAGCCATGGCAACGGTATTGAGGTTACATCTATCAACAAAGAGAGCAAAACAAAGATATGGCTGGTGTTTAAAAAAGATGAGCCATGATAATTATACACCAGGATACAGAGGACTGCAAAACGAATAGCCTGTGCCCCCAATGTATGTGACATCTCTTCTGCAGCAAGAGAAATTATATAAACTTGTGACACTAGTGTCACTGTTTCTCTAATAGGTGGATGAAAGGCACTGAATATATTCCCACTCTTTTTAAATATTACACAGTGCCTAAATACTACACTGCTTGGCCACTTATTTATTCAATATATAAGGCATCACGGCTTGGGTGCAACAGTGACATCTGAGGTTGTCAGAGAGCATTAAAGAAATGTTGCAGAATGTGTCGAAAACATGACAGACACCAGTAAGATCAGATCATGCTCTCCCTTTATTAGCCAAATAGCCTGAATTTATAGCAAATTTAACAGGGGCGGATAGTGTCTCACACAAGAATATTGGTTGAAAGCACTCAGATAAACAACTGCAAGAAAACAACCCCCTTGTGATTAGCAGTCACGTAGATCTTGTCCTTGAAGCCAGCTGCTGGCAACATTATTTTTTAATTCCTCACTCGGGCGATGTGGGAACACTGTCATGGGAACTTCTCGTAGTCGTCCTGTGTGGTGGTTCCACTCGAGTGGGCAGCCGAGCTCCATCACAACCGCTCTCTCACTCTCCCTCCTCAAAGAGGAACAGGGAGAAAATACGATGAAAAGGGCTCAAGGGTTGAGATGCGGACAAGGAGATCACGCAGTAATTATTGTGATGGGCAAAACAGACTCTGAATAGGGAGATAGTAAGATTTATTGCCTATTACTAACAAGCTAGAGAAGTGAGAAACAAAGGAAAGAAACCAAAAGCACCTTCCCCCACTTCCACCCTCTCCCACCTCCTTCCCCTGAGTGGCGCAGGGGAACGGGGTAATGGGGGTTATGGTCAGTCTACAGCGCTTCTTCTCTGCCGCTCCTTCTCGGTCACTCTCGTCCCCTGTGCTGTGGGGTCCCACCCACGGGATGCAGTCCTTGATGAACTGATCCGGCGTGGGCTTCCCACAGGCAGCAGCTCTTCCAGAACTGCTCCAGATATGGGTCCGTACCACAGGGTCCATCCCTCAGGAGAAAACTGCTCCAGCCTGGATCCCCCACAGGCAGCAGCTCTTGCCAGGTCACCTGCTCCTGCGTGGTCTCCTCTCCACGGGCTACAGGTCCGGCCCGGAATCTGCTCCGGCAGGGGTCTTCCACAGGCGGCAGCCTCCGTCAGTGCAGGGCCACCTGCTCCACTGTAGTCTCCTCCACAGGCTGCAGCATGGAAACCTGCTCCACCGTGGTACTCCATGGACTGCAGGGGGACATCCTGCTTCACCATGGTCCTCACCACAGGCCGCAGGGGACTTCTGCTTCGGCGCCTGGAGCACCTCTCCCCCTCCTTCTTCACTGACCTTGGCGCCTGAAAGGCTGTTCCTCAGTCCTCTCACTCTCCCAGCTGCTGTGTGTCGCAGCGTTTTCTTTTTCCTGTCTTAAATATGCTCTCACAGAGGCGCAAAACAACATCGCTTATTGGCTTGGCTCTGGTCAGCAGTGGGGCCCTTACCAAACATGGGGAAACTTCTCACAGAAGCCACCCCTATGGCCCCCTGCTACCAAAACCTTGCCACGTAAACGTACTACATCCTGGTAGCTTGGTTTGCTCAGCTAAAGCAAGTCATGGCCTCCTTGCTGTTTCAAAAATCCCTCAACAATTCCCCCTTTTTCTTTTTGAGCAAACCAAGCCTGATGTAACAGCTTAGCAAGTAACCTTTTAACCACACTTATTACAATACCACACACAATGATGATTAACACCACAATAAACAGAATCCTTAATCCCTCTTTGATTAATCCCAGTAACCATCTAGGCATTGTTCCAAACAAAGCCATTGATCGAAAGGATTAATATCGTATTGAATCTTTCTCATGTGCTCTTTCAGGAAAGTAATGGGTTTGTGAATTGACTCACTATGATCAGAAAGGTTCAAACATCACATTCCCTCAAAGTCCTCACACCCATGCCCTTGAGCCAAAAGCAAGAAGTCAATAGCAGCTTGATCCTGTAAAAGCGCATGTTGCAGACTATCTTGATCTAGTAACATCTCCTCAAGTATTTCTGTCATGGCATTGGCTTGCTTCTCAACCCAGCATACCAATTTTTCTAAGTTGTTAAGTGCGGCCGCAGATGCCACTCCTGGCACTAAAATTGCTGATGCCGCTCTAGCCGCAACACCAAGCAACTCAACATTATCATTGCAATCTGGTGTGAGCAATGCTCATTTATGTCTGGTGATCTCATGCAACTGTGACAAGCTAGGAGCAAATATAGTAAGTTTACCTAAGTAACATGGACCTCCGACAACATTTGCAGGGATACCTTGCCAGGCCCTATCCCCGCAAATCAGAAAAACATCAGGAGGTAAGGCCATAGCTGAATGATTGTTCCAAGTGCTATAGCTGTTACCCCTGGTCTCCGTGCCATAAGCCCCTAAACCCTGCCTAGCAGTGTCATTGTAACCACAGGTGTTACTTGTATTTCTGTACCCGTATGGCCCTTTCCAAGTTCCTGTAGCAGGATCTCGGTAATTCATTCTTATTTCTGGTAACACATTTGGTGCTGCTATATTTATTGTTTGAAAATGAATACTCGCAGGAGGGTCTTCTTGGTCACTAGTCAAACATAAGTGATTCAAGACAACCAATGCCTCGGACAATTGCTCATAGATGTCCCTGATTTCTTTTAATCTCGCTAATTGTTCCTTTAAAACCTGATGTGATCGTTCAACAATTGCTTGGCTCGTGGGAGAATATGGTACACCTGTAACATGCTTTACTCCCCACATTTTCATAAATTTCCTAACCTTTTTGCTAACATATGCTGGACCATTGTCTGTCTTGATCTGCTGTGGCACTCCCATAACGGCAAAACACACTGTCAGATGTCTACACACAAGGTGTGCTTTTTCTC
This sequence comes from Anas platyrhynchos, assembly GCF_047663525.1. Lineage (NCBI taxonomy): Eukaryota > Metazoa > Chordata > Aves > Anseriformes > Anatidae > Anas > Anas platyrhynchos. The sequence goes on along the minus strand of NC_092620.1, from coordinate 6,522,399 downwards.
CCCCCTGCACCGTTGCCCATATGAAACTTGAAAAGTACCAAGACTCACATGCAAATATCTTTCAGTACCAAATTCCAGCACATGTGTTACATCCATTTGCCATACCTCAAGTGCCTTAACACCCCGTGGATTAATACCCAAACCTAACCCTGGTCCATGATGACTACAGGAAGGGCACGCTCTGACTATTCTTCTCGCCTCTGTCCAAGTAAGTCCAAACATTCTCCAAAGACCCTTTGCATTCTGATGGAACATTTTGTGCGACACTCGTGCACATGTAAAATCACTCTCAGGCCCCGCTGTGACTATACTTACCAACTTGTCTGCTTGTAAATTACCTTCTGCTAACCCAATCGAGAACTGATGGCTACATATATGGATAACACAGTAGGGTGCAGTTCTCCCCTGAATGGCATCTCGCAGCTGCAGAAATAATGACAACAACCTGTCCCTCTTAGTTTGCCATATCAAGGCATCCTCTATCCGTTTTACCACATTGACAACATACAGAGAGTCGGAGACGATATTAATCGGCTCATGCATCCAGCACTAACAAGCCCAAACAACTGCAGACAATGCCAATGTTTGTAATGAATCCCCTGTCTCCCCCGGAATTATGTATTTCTCCCAACTTCCGTTCTCGTACCACACACACATAGCCTTCTTACTTACTGCACCTTCATCAGTGTATACAGTGCAACCCACCACTGGTCGGGACAAAAGCCGTCGTACTACCTGCCATTTATATGATCTTATAACTTGCCAGAGTGGCCCCTTTGGAGTTTGGGAATGCACCAATCCTGGGAAACCTAACACAGCTTCTTGTAGTGGTATGGATTGCTGTAAACACCATTCCAAATGATCCTGAGTCATCGGCAGACTAATATCTCCTGGTTCTTGCCCGCTGATTGCAATACTCCGAGTGACCCTTATGTACTAACTCTGTGATAGCTTCCACCTGTGTTTGAATACTCGTTTTTGGCTGAATCGGTAGGAAAATCCATTCCAGAACTCGGAAATGCTGCCCTATCATTCCACCCTTGCTATCACCTGTTTCACTTATGCTATTCCTATTCCCAGTGCTGTTAGTGTCAGTGGCATCCTCCTGATACTGTTTCTGTCTTTGGCGTCCCTTACTCTCTCCCTTTTCTTTTTGCCACTGACCAAGCACCGCAAATGGATGAGACACATGATTGCTAACTAGCAAGGAGAGTGCAACTTCTGCTATACATCTGCAAGCAGCGCCAGCTGCAACCTTAGAAGCTATTTGTGAAAGAGCCTGCCGTTGGTCATTCGTTAGTGTAATCTGCTGCTCTGCACTCCTGCCTCACAATAAAGGTAGTAATATAGCTAAGTCGTCATTAGTAATCCGTAGAATGTGGCAACCCCACTGAATATTACCCAGGAACATTTGTACATCTGCCAAATTGTGTAACACTGTAGTTATATCAACTTTCTGTGGACGAATAGTAGGGTCTGATATTTTCCATCCCAAGTATAGCCATGGCTGTTTCTGTTGAACCTTCTCTGGGGCTATCTTCAACCCTTTTGCTTCCAAAGTATCCTTAATAAACTTTAAATCTGAATCCTGGAAGCATTCTGGCCTACCAAACTGAATGTTATCCATATAATGGTAAATAATTACGTCACACCATGCTGTCCGAATTGGTTCTAATGCCCAGGCCACATATAATTGACATAATGTAGGGGAATTCCTCATCCCCTGCGGAAGCACTAGCCATTCATAGCGCTTTGCCGGGGCCTGTTTGTTAATGGAGGGTACCGTAAAAGCAAATCTCTGACAGTCCTTTACAGCCTGTGCCACCACATCTGCTTGCCTGGACTGATCAGCTCTCTGTACCCTTTCAAACATATCCTCTACCAGTGCAGTTCTCGGCAGTGGATCTAAGATGTTTTGAGTTTTTGGGATTGCATTATCAAATGCAAGCATTTTAAACATACTGCTTTTAGACTCCGCTGTTAGATCAGGATGATCAGGAATTGCTGCCCACAACCAATTGATAAATTTAGCATATGGTTCCTCAGGGGCCTGTTGTACTGATGTGAATGGAGGTGCTTTCTTTTCCCCTGGGAGACTAAGAAGAGCCCTTAGTGCGAGCTGTGCAGCTGCTTGGTGAATAATCACAGGGAACTGCAGCTGAACCTGGGTATTGAGATAAGGACCCGTCCCCGTTAACATCTCTACAGTAATCCCATACAGAGGGTCCCCCAGTTGATGCAGTCAACCCGCTTCCCCCTGTGCAAACCACAACCATTCCCTTTCAAACAGTAACAATTGGGAAGGAGTTAACAATAAGCGCGCCAAGTTTTGACTGTCAAGTGGACACATTAGTTCTGCCTGGAAAATCCATTGAATTATCCATCGAGCCGCCTGGGACTGTAAACCGTAGTCCGTAACCGTTTTTCGAGCTTGTTGTAAAAGCTTCCAATCATGCGGCTGCCACGACCCAGTGCCTTGCACAGGGTCGATAATAAGAGGACAAGCCAAAGATGTAGCATGCCAATGCCCTTCTATGATGGCATGACGTATGATGTCGGAGCACCTGTCCCTCCTTGGTGCCGACGGTGGTGTAGCGACGGACAATGAGGGAGTCGGCTCCGGTGGGGCAGACGAGAGAGGAAGCTCCTCCGAATCCATAATTTTTAAGTTCTCCAATTTCTCTATCAGTTCTTGGAACAGCTCCTCCACTGAAGGTCGATTTTCAGAAGCTGCTGCTGGAGCTCTCATTGGTGAAGCATCCCGAGTGGATTTATTGCTGCCTGGCAGCGGCACGGATGCTGGCAGCGCAGCTTCATCAAGATTTTCTGGCGCGGGGGGTGGGGAGGGCAACCCCCACTCCCCATCAGCACTCTGTTACAATAGTCCCTTAGTTATTTCTGCTGATGATTCCTTTATTGAAAAGGTCATACCCCAAACCAGGATGGGTGCAGGAACCGACGAAAAGAATCATGCCAGCTGCGTTCCTGAGGTGTCAGGTTTTGCACTCGGCATTCTGTTAGTCCCAGACGGTACTGACAAAGCTTGCGCCACCGCCATTGCCAGCTGCTGTTCGGCTTTCATTCCGTACAGCGCATTAATCACTGTGCGCCACGTCCCACTTACATCAGTATCTAGCTTTCCACTTGAGATGGCTTTATCCCATAAGTAATCTCCTACATGCTGCCACTCATCTGGGCTAAACATTAGAGGGATTTCCTTCAGAAAACCCTCTTTCTGAGCCCAGTGCACCAAGGATTTGATCTTTTTTACATTGCAAGATACACCTGTCTTAGAGAGAATACTAGAGAGAAGCTGGATAGCTGCTTCCTCCTCTGTGGTTACGTCAGACGAGCTGCAGGGTCGTGATCTCCACCCCTCTGCTGTGTGCCAACTTGCCTCACAGCGGCACTCGTCTGCCGTCGTCACTGACGCCTCCGATCTCCCGTAGAAACTCGGCCCCGGATGTCCCGCGTCTCACCACATCACTATTCCACGTCTCACCACGACACTATTCCGCGTCTCACCACGACACTATTCCGGGTCTGTGCTCCAAGTCTCTCCGCGTCCCGCTTCTCTGTGGGTCTCTCCATGTCTCAGGTCTTTCAGCGTCTCTCTGCGTCTCTCTGCATCTCATCAGCTCTCAGCCTGTTCGGGCACCATTTGTTGCAGGAAGGACAGCCAAAAACACGACAGACACCAGTATGGTCAGGTCATGCTCTCCCTTTATTACCCGAATAGCCTGACTTTTATAGCAAATTTAACAGGGGCGGATAGTGTCTCACACAAGATTATTGGCCAAAAGCACTCAGACAAACAACTGCATGAAAACAACCCCACCTGCAAGAAAACACCCCCCTTGTGATTAGCAGTCACGTAGATCCTGTCCTTGAAGCCAGCTGCTGGCAACAATATTTTTTAATTCCTCACTCAGGCGATATGGGAACATTGCCATGGGAACTTCTCATAGTCGTCCTGGCAGCTTGGTTTGCTCAGCTGCAGCAAGTCATGGCCTCCTCACTGTTTCAAAAATCCCTCAACAAAGAAAAAAAAAATGAAGTTCACAAGTACAATATATTCAAGTAGAAGAAATGATATTTTAAAAAGAAACAGCATTTGTACCACTTGGGATATATGCCAAATGCAACTGGGTTTTATCTGCTTATCTGTTCACTGTGTTCCTCTACCTTATATTCTTTGCTATTCGAACAAAATGTCCATGTGGTCATTTGTGAAGAGGTCATTTGTGATTCAGATTGCTAGGGATGAAATCTTCCTGTCTTCAGAACAAGAGAATGAACAACAGCAGTCTTCATGTTCCCCCCACACACACACACTACATAACTAGAGACATGCTGAAGGTGTGATCCAGAAATACATGTAGAAATAGAGTGAAATGGAAAGATGCACACTGATGGATGGACTAGGAAATCTCTGCTCCAGGTAAATCACATTTGGCACCTTGATGGTCCCTTTCAAATGTGAGAAAAGGACTCACGAGGAATGACTGTAAAGCTAAATTGTAGCAGGGTATCTTGTATCAGGACATTTGTTAACCCATACAACAGGTGAAAAAACACAGTTCATAAATCATCTGAATAAAAAGGAATGAGCAATGTTTTTTCAAGCAGTACTGATTGATTCAATTATTCTACTTATATATGCCAAAAAATCATGTCCATCATTTGGCCACCTGGCCTTCAGGTACCTTGCAAGAAGAGCAAGAAACTCCTGTTAGTCCCTTGTCATATCTGACACCTCCAGGTAGATGTTCAGAATGCCATAGGATATATAAAATATAATACAGATATAGTCACTTATATGTGACTTATATTGCTCTCTCATCAACTAGTTAGTTGCTTTTGAAGTTACAGAAATTGAATTATTTAAGACATTATTTAAGATCACTTGATTTGAAGGATCTAAAAGTTAGGGACTCCATCTAAGAAGTTAGTTGTGTAGACTACCTCATTAGTAGCTACAGAGAGACTGGCACCTCCAAAAATGATTCATTGTATCTAAAGATAAATGTCTATGATGAATCACTCTCTGGAGGTTTTTTGCTGAATAGAGAGAAAATCTAACTAACTTAGAAACAGCAGATACCTCTTAGGTGGCTTATCTTGAGTGAGATAAATTTTAAGTTTGCTCATAACTTTCAGAGGAGATTCCATAATTTTATTTAGTAGAGGAAATACTTTTTGGAAATAACGAGAGATGTCACTTAGGATTTTATTCTTTCATGCATTACTCTCAACAGCAAAAAACTAGAGTTATTAGTTTTTGAGTATTAGAGTTATTAGTTACTAGTCATTGAATAAAGCAAGATCAGCAATCTTTCTCTGAACTTGAGGACAAGTGACACATTTCGGTTGAAACCATCTAGAGAATTTTTCTTTGCATTTGATCTGTGCTCTATACTACACTGTTTTAACCCTTAGACAGAGTTATGATTTTATACCTGTTACCATATAGAAGGGAAGCTGAAACTGAACAGGGTCCAAGGGGCTCCTGTTATCTGGAGGTCTAAGCACAGCACAGGCACAGTACATCACAAATGTAGCACATATTCATTCTTAATCAATCACTCTCTAATTTCTAATTCCATGTTTCAGCTGCAGCATACTTGCTCTCTTCCAGATCCACAGGTATTCTGCAATTAACATTAATGTTCAAAGCCTGACAGACCCAGTCCTCCGTGGACCCAAATATTGGCCAAAATACATGGGGTCTTAAGGGTTCTTTTGGTCATTCTATCATATAATACTGGAACATTTTTAATTTACTCTTTCATTTTCTGGGGCCCCTATTGTTCCAATTTCCAATCATTATTCCTAATGGATTTTCTGGTGGTATATCTGGTAATTTGCTCCCTTTCTTCTGGTCTCTGGTCCTCGATTTTGTCTGACCCATCTAGGAATTTTACTATGGCAATTTCCACAGCCCTTGGTTACCTTAGTAAGAGTGTCTTGCAGGGGGTTTAGGACCTATCACCCACCCACAAATCCTATAGGAATCGCTTCGGTTCTTCACCAGCCAAGTCCCTCGCGGGAGATTGGAACTGCGGTTAGAAGACCTCCACACTCGCTTTGGAACTAAGTTCCGTCTCAGTCACACTCTTACTCACACAGGCCATCCGAATCCCACCCAACCGAACAGTATGCTCCTTAAACACTTAAGACTCCATCGTCTTCGTTCGGATCTTCGCGCGCAGAATTACGGGCAAAATACAGTGCTGCAGCCGGCAAGGGAGCTCGTAAAAAAGAATCAAAATCTTTGCTTACCTTTATTCAGGTTCAAGATGGCATTAGTCCTGACCTGACTCAAACAGGAGCCACCAAATGGTGGGTGCCTCTCCTAGATCAAATCAGAATTCAGGAACCAAAGCCATCCCGGACGAGCCCCCCATTTGTAATAAATGGCTCAGTCTTCAAAATAGGACTATAATCAAAGTTTACAATTTATTAAAGGAATAGAGGTAAGCAAACAGCGCTGGGTGCGCCGGGAGTCTCTGCTCCACCAAGATGCACACCAGTTACATCAAGCAGCTGATTTTTATGCTCCTAGGCTGATACATATTCATTACTACTTCTAAAAAAAAAACAGGGTTATTATAATTAGTTTCCGGAATCCAAACCCTCCTACTGGAGCATGCATATCAGTCTCCGGTGGTCCCTCTGGGGGTCTCTCATGCTGAAGGCTCATAGTCTTCCTCCCTCTTGTCTTTCTCCTTTGTCCAACTTGGCTGTATGTCAGAGACTTGTGCAGCGCCCCCTGCAAGCTTTGTCTTTTAGTCATCCTTCAGCTCTCCCCTTCTCCTTAATCTCCTGGCCAGATATCAGAGACTTGCATAGTGTCCCATGCAATAGTCATAATAGTTAGCAGTTATTCTGAAACCCCCCAGATATCAGAGACTTCAAGGAAATGCCTACAAATACATTTCCCTTCAAGCTCTCTATTGACACGAATTGCTAAAACATTCCTTTGCAAGATACAAGAATTATATACATTAACCACTCTGTTTTTCTTAGACTTGTGATTATACAAGGGTATGTAAGACAGAAGGTCACATTCATCATACCATGCGGCCCCAGCATTGTTCCATATTTGATCTGTGCTCTATACTACACTGTTTTAACCCTTAGACAGAGTTATGACTTAATACCTCTTACCATATAGAAGGGAAGCTGAATTTATACAACAAAAAGATTATGATTGAAAATGATTTTATTATGAATGTCTTTCATCCACAATAGTCAGACAAATCTATCTGCAGTTTTTAAAATCATTGCTTGACTGACGTCTTGTAGTCTGCATTTAGATTGTTTTGGATTTTGTGGACCATGATCCTACACTTCTGTAGGCAGTATAGTTACAGAGAAAATATGGCCCGTTTCCAAGGAGGATATGTAAGAGTAATCCCTGTTTCTGTCCCAATTTGCTGTAATTTTGATCTTCATACCCTTGAACATACACACAGTATGTGTGTCCCAGCACAATTATTTCTGAAAATATAAGAATGATAATTATGTCACATCATCTAGTGCTAGAAATTATAAACCTCAGTGGTTAGTGGTCTTCTCGGGGTTTACACCTGCTTGTACCTAAGGGGGAGAAATAGGCATCTCCAGAGTAGTTAACTGCAACTCCAGTGTAAGCTACCTGTCAGAGTGGCAACTCATGCTACCCTAAGCTAAGGGAGATTAACTACTGTCTGGAGATATGTCTATCCAATAACCAACACTGGAAAACCTTTAAAGTAAAAATGAGTGTCTATGATGTGGGTGTCTGTCTGTCTATCTAGGCTCTCTTCATCATTAAAGGATAGCTACTTGCTGCAATCTGTCTCACTTGCAATTGTGTGTGGAGAGGTGAAGTAACTCACAGTCAAAGCTATTGCATTCTGCTATATCCAGGAATGAGGACAGAAAAATTAGCATATGACATCCTGACACAAAAACTAATTTTTTTCAAGACAGCACAACCAAGTCCTACCAAGCAAAGAGATATTGGTCCTAGTTTTAAGGCCTGTTTTTATCCTTTTCAGCAATAAAGCTCAGCTGAGGTAATCTGAGTAATCTCCAAAATTTTCCACAGGGCTATCTCTGCTTTTCCCAAAGAAAGTTTCTCATAATCTTGTTTTATTTCATCTGTCACCCTTGATTGTCCTGGTTTCAGTTAGGACAGAGTTAATTTTGCAGGGCTAGCATTGGCCACACAGAGGGAAGCTGCATAAGAGCTAGATCAGAAGACTAAGGAGGAGAAACTCAGCCATGGAACAGAACTGACTGCAAAACTTTTTTTTTTTTTTTTGTCTCTAAGCAAGCTCTTTATAGAGATTTGTACATTTAACTCTCACAGTTTCACTGATATCTACATATATAAACCAACCATATATAAATCAACTGGTGGTGAGGTAAAATGAACATATAAATAAATAAATAATTTCAGCCTATATGTCTTAAATTTCAGGTATGCCAGAGCCAATGTCTCTCTTTTAGGTATGCCAGAGTGAATGTTTCTCTTTTTTATTAGTTGTCATCTTTTAGGTTTTCTAGGAAAAGAAGGTGCTTTTTTATTCTGTGTTTGCAGAGCACCTTGCACAATGCCATTCTCATTTTCAACAGTGAGGTAAGGCAAGAATAATAAGTGACAATATAATTTATTTCTACATTTAAATACTTGCTTTATCTGTTCACCTGTTTGTTTGCACCAATGATTAAGTAATGAACCAAGTTACTCCACCTTCATAAGATGTTACTTGTACTTAGTAAAACTTATTTCTGTTAAACTACATTTGTTTCAATGGCCTTTCATGAGGGATGAACCCGGCCCTGCATATCTAACCTATGTCTTGGACAAGCAAATGGAATTAATTGTCTTTGCCTTGATTTGCAAACTGCACAGTTATCTGCACATTTAATTCTATCCTTTGCATTTTATTTTCTGAGCAAGGACAGAACTGGCAACATATTTGACATCTTTGTGACAGTGAGTCTGTGGCAGCACTGAAAAGAAAGGGGGAAGGAGCAGGGTCACAGAGAGGACAAAAGAAAAAAAATAGCTGTCTAAACCATCTATTATTAAAGCGATGCTCATTGAATTACCTCTCTCAGGGCCCGTCAAAACATGTGGTGCCCTTGCAATATGATGTGAATTAAATGCCTTCTGGCCCCTAAATTATTGTTTTCAAGGCCAACTGTGTACTTTCACAGTTTCCCTCTGGTAACTACCAAGAAACATTTGAAACATGCTGATTGACTCCTACGATTAGCAAAAACAGCTCAGAAATACAGCAATGTGTGATAACTGGCTTTCAAGGCAAAGCCAGGACACGTCTACTTGCAGAACTTTGGTGATGGTCACCATCAACCCCATCCACTGAGAAATTGGTTAACATAGCTTAAAGTTGCCCCTGGGAGAGAAAATTTAAGTAGAATTGACTCACTGAATTGCTCCATTAATTATAGCGATAGTTTGTCTTCTGTGAGCAGGGAAAGGGTGTCATACTTGTTAACTGGTTGGGAGAACCCATAAAAGTCTGGAAGAATTTGCAGAAGGCTGGCTCCAACTGTTTCCTGCACTTGAGGAAGCAAGACTATTTGATGTGTTCACCTTAGCAGACAGCCTATAGCAACAGCTCCATAAAATCTGCCTCCTTCCAAAACTTGGATGTGGCTCAGACTACCAAGGTGCTATAGGAGTAAACTTCTCTTCTCCCAGTGAACCTCTGAGTTTCAACTAGTTCTTGCAAATCAGGAGTTTTGCCAGTGCTTGGTCACTGACCAAAGAGTGCAAGAGTGCATTTAAACTAAATACAAGTAGAAAAAGTTGGTCTCTACCTGAAAGATTTTTATAATTTCAAACTCGTCAGCTGTGTCCATCTAGATGCACACACTGATTTCTCAGCTGCTCTGTGCAGCCTCAGGGATATGCCCAGAAATTGGTACCTGTAGGACAGGGACAAATATAGTTAATATATGAAGAAGTAAAATCTTGCATACAGCAATATGCTGTCAAATAATATGACTTTATGGAGAAAAGTTGTATCATTATTCATTTTAGACGTGAACATTGTGAGGGGTGGGGATACACAAAATCATAGAATATCCCGAGTTGGAAGTGACCCATAAGGATCATCAAGTCCAACTCCTGGCACCGCACAGGTCTGCCCAAAAGTTTAGACCATGTGACTAAGTGCACAGTCCAATCGCTTCTTAAATTCAGACAGGCTTGGTGCAGTGACTACGTCCCTGGGGAGCCTGTTCCAGTGTGCAACCACACTCCTGGTGAAGAACCTCTTCCTGATGTCCAGCCTAAATTTCCCCTGCCTCAGCTTAACACCATTCCCCAAGGTCCTATCACTGGTGTTTACGGAGAATAGGTCACCTGCCTCCTCACTCCCCCTCGTGAGGAAGTTGTAGACCGCGATGCGGTACCCCCTCAGCCTCCTCTTCTCCAGGCTGAAAAGGCCAAGTGACCTCAGCCGTTCCTCATACGTCTTCCCCTCTAGGCCCTTCACCATCTTCATCGTCCTCCTCTGGACACTTTCCAACAGTTTAATGTCCTTCTTGTACTGTGGTGCCCAGAACTGCACACAGTACTCGAGGTGAGGCTGCACCAGTGCAGAGTAGAGCGGGACAATCACCTCCCTTGACCGACTAGCCATGCTGTGCTTAATGCATCCCAGGATACAGTTGGCCCTCCTGGCTGCCAGGGCACACTGCTGGCTCATATTCAACTTGCTGTCAGCCACAACCCCCAGATCCCTCTCTGCAGGGCTGGTCTCCAGAATCTTGTTGCCCGGTCTGTACATATTGCCAGGGTTGCCCCATCCCAGGTGCAGGACCCGGCACTTGCTCTTGTTAAAGTTCATGGTGGTCTCCCAGCTCTCCAATCTGTCCAGATCTTTCTGCAAGGCCTTTCCACCCTCATCAGAGTCCACAACTCCTCCAAGTTTGGTGTCATCGGCAAATTTGCTCAGAACACCTTCTAGTCCTACATCCAAACCATTTATAAAGACATTGAAGAGGACTGGCCCTAAAATGGAGCCTTGGGGGACCCCTCAAGTGACCATCCGCCAGCCAGATGTGGCCCCATTAACCACAACCCTTTTAGCCCTGCCCGTCAGCCAATTGCTCACCCATCGTATGATGTTTTTGTTAAGTTGAATGCTGGACATTTTGTCCAGTAGGATCCTATGGGAAACTGTGTCAAAAGCCTTGCTGAAGTCCAAAAAGATCACATCAGCTGGTTTCCCTTGGTCAACTAGATGGGTGATCTTATCATAAAAGGAAATCAAATTTGTTAGGCAGAACCTACCCCTCGTGAACCCATGTCGGCTGGGACCAATGACTGCATTGTCCCCCAGGTGCTCTTCAATAACTTCAAGGATCATCTTCTCCATAATTTTACCAGGCACTGACGTGAGACTGACAGGCCTGTAATTGCTAGGGTCTTCCTTCTTACCCTTCTTGAAAACTGGCACAACATTTGCCAGCTTCCAGTCTACTGGGACCTCTCCAGATTCCCAAGACCTTTGAAAAATAATTGAGAGAGGTCCCGCGATGACATCAGCCAGCTCTTTAAGCACCCTAGGATGAATCCCATCTGGAGCCATGGACTTGTATGGATCCAGGTGGAGCAGCAAATCCCGCACACATTCAGTGTCAGTTGGGAGTTTGTCTTTCCCACCGTCATGGTCCTCCAGCTCAGGGCACCCTGGGTCCCGAAGCCCATCATCAGCGTTGAAGACAGAGGTGAAGAAGGCATTAAACATCTCTGCTTTGCCTATGTCATTGAAAAATTGTATCATTATTCATTTTAGACATGTGAACATTGTGGGGGGTGGGGACAGGGGAGTTTTATCTTACTGCCAAATTCAGGTATTCAAAATTCATAATCACGTCCCTCCAAAATTAACACATTTAAACATTTGAGGTATTATTCCCCTGTTTGTTTGTTTTTGTGTTTTATTATTGTTTATTTGCATGTTTTTAACATGCAGGGTGCATTATATTATGAATGTGAGTTGTTGATTTTTTTCTTAGACAATGTTAACCAGACTTTTATTTTATTTGGGCTGACAATGTTTATGATGACCATAGCTTTCCTATTTTTCCCTTTTACCCTAACATAATTGCTTTTGACTAGGTAAATCATGTTCTCGTTGTAATGTCATTGCAATTTCTGATTCCATAATGCACTTGAATAGAATTTTTGTTTTTATATGCTTTGCATTTCATTTTAATGCTACCCAAGGAAATTACCTACCTAAAGCTGTACGTGTTACTTTTTATTAAATACCAAATGGCATAATCTATTTCCCCCCCTCCCTGTTTCTTGATTACAATCAAGATGTGTTTTCGATTTTGTTAAAGAAGCACTTTCCTGACTCAATTAGAACCTTAAGGTTAATTTCCACTTATACTTTGAACTAAATTTCAAGTTTAATGCAGGTTTTATGCAAACCTAGGGGAAAACCACAAGGGACAGACAAAGCCTTGTGGGAAGTTTTATGTACGCTGCCAAGCAAAAATTTGATTCTTGAATGGAAGAAATGACACAAACTGCACAAATTCCACTGGGAGATTTATAGCAATTTCAAGTGAAGTGTACTCAGATACCATGACAGCAGTAGAAGATCTTACCATAAAAAGAAGTATGCTATATATAAATTATAGAAGGAAACAACTTTCTCCATGTTCCATAACAGATCCAGATGAGGACTGCTCTGGCAGCAGCTAGCCCACATGGAATTCACACTGGTGTTGAAACTAGTATTTTTGTGTGAAGCCTCACTCTTTCATGTCCCTGTTCCCTGCTACCCAAGGGAGAACCCTGAGGAAACCTCTTAGACAATCACATGAAGTTAAAGGACTCTTGCTTCAGTAGATTCGGTAATTACTATTTCTTACTTACTGGCTTTAAAAATTTGCTAATTTCCCACATTAAGATACTTTAAAGTATCAAGGTTCTAAAGAAGAAAAAAAATGCTCATAATGATAAGATTGCTCATTAATATCTTTGTCATGAATTATTTATTCTACAAAATATAGCAGAATGTAAATAAGAAAACAATGATGTTAGAGTCAGATTCTGAGCACAAAAGCTTTGCCACGTCCAAAATCTTACAGACACATGAGTTTAATTGTATAACACCTTATGACATCACATATTATTATCTTGGGAAAGAACATGTACTTTTGCATGGAAACCTCAAAATAACATCTTTTCTATGGATAGGTCTGGTGAGAAAAATCAATATTTTTTTTTCACTTTAAAGAAAGACTTTTTTTTTTTTAATCCAGATAATTTTTTGTCTTCATAACAGATTGATTTTTCCTGAATAAATATTTTTTTTTATTATTTGTAGGAAAAAAATATAAAAGCATCAAATTTCAGTTTTTCCTCTCATTTCATTCCATTCCATTCCATTCCATTCCATCTTTTTTTACTCTGCTTCAGGTTTTCTGTAGGCTTAATTGAAGCTGGGAGAAGGCAAGTATGCTAAAACTGTTTAAGCTGTGTAAATGCCTCTATAGGTGTGTGCCTAAGGGTGAAAAACAAGTATGGCGGTGCAGTTTGTAGTACTGCTACCTGACAGAAAATGGAAATAGAAGTAAAGCTCAGCAAAGAGCAGTTAATGAGACAATGAAAACAACAACAAGAAGAACAACTACAAAATCACCTCTAAGCATTAAAAAGAAACATTTCCAAATTATATAATGATGTACAGCATGTCAGAGGGTTGGTTGGCAGATAAAATGTCTTTACCTTTCAAATCTGGCTAAACATAAACCCAAATTTACCACATGAAATTAGTAAATATGAAATGCTTACAGTGGCTTCAGGAATACTTGTCCTATTCTTTGGGAACTGCATCCAAACTACCATTCTAGACTGTGTGCAGTAAGTCCTCATGTGGAAAGGTGAAGAAAGGTGGAATGACTCCAGCACTCCCATCTTCCGTGGTATGTGAAATACTACATGTCTCCATCATTTAGGTCTACTAAAATGACATAGTAATGTGGCAGAAAATCCCAGAGGCAGAATTCATCTTGTCCCAGCACAGAAGATTTCCCACTGGAGAACTTCAAAAGCACTTATTTTTCTACATTAACTGAACAGAAGCCTGTGTGCTTGTTTTAGGAGTGCTGCTTTATTTGGCCGATAAAACTGAAGCCTCTATTGTGTATCTGAGCTTGGCAAAATAAATTCTGCCCAATATTTTATAAATGTCTTGCTTGTTCAAACTTTTTTACACCTATTCATTCAGCCAAAGCAAAATCAACATAGGGCAATTTATTCCATGTTTTATTACAGATCGGTGACTGCTGTGGGTGTAAGGTGGACATGAGATTCCCACTATCTCTGCTTCTCGTAACTTGTATTTAGTGGGTTTACGTGGCAAGGTTTTGGTAGCAGGGGGCCATAGGGGTGGTTTCTGTGAGAAGGATCTAGAAGCTGCCCCATGTTTGGGAAGGGCCCCATTGTTTTCCAGATCTGAGCCAATAAGCGATGTTGTTTTGCGCCTCTGTGAGAGCATATTTAAGACAGGGAAAAAACGCTGCGCCAAACAGCAGCCGGGAGAGTGAAGGGAGTGAGAAACAGCCTTGCAGGTGCCAAGGTCAGTGTAGAAGGAGGGGGAGAGGTGCTCCAGGAGCCGGAGCAGAAGTCCCCTGTGGCCTGTGGTGAGGACCATGGTGAAGCAGGATGTCCCCCTGCAGTCCATGGAGTACCACGGTGGAGCAGGGTTCCATGCTGCAGCCCGTGGAGGAGACCACGGTGGAGCAGGTGGCCCTGCACTGACAGAGGCTGCCGCCTGTGGAAGACCCCTGCCGGAGCAGATTCCGGGCCGGACCTGTAGCCCGTGGAGAGGAGACCACGCAGGAGCAGGTGACCTGGCAGGAGCTGCTGCCCGTGGGGGAGCCAGGTTGGAGCAGTTTGCTCCCGAGGGATGGACCCCGTGGTACGGACCCATATTTGGAGCAGTTCTGGAAGAGCTGCTGCCTGTGGGAAGCCCATGCCAGATCAGTTCATCAAGGACTGTATCCCGTGGGTGGGACCCCACAGCACAGGGGACGAGAGTGACCGAGAAGGAGCGGCGGAGAAGAAGTGCTGTAGACTGACCATAACCCCCATTCCCCCGTTCCCCTGCACCGCTCGGGGGGAGGAGGTGGAAGAGGGTGGATGGGGGGGGAGGTGTTTTTGGTTTCTTTCCTTTGTTTCTCACTTCTCTAGCTTGTTAGTAATGAGCAATAAATCTTACTATCTATCTTCTTATGCTGAGTCTGTTTTGCCCGTTACAATAATTATTGCATGATTTTCTCGTCCTTATCTCAGTCCTTGAGTCCTTTTCACATATTTTCTCCCTATTCCTCTTTGAGGAGGGGGAGTGAGAGAGCGGCTGTGGTGGAGCTTTGCTGCCCACTCGAGCGGAACCACGACAATACTTCCCATGGGGTGATTCAAACACATGTCCGTGCTGGAACAGTTTATGTCTGATTATCTTCTTTCATAAACTGTGAATGTCCATGTATCTCAAAACATTCTGTTAAATATTTTGGATTCTTATCTAATCATCAAACAAGGAGAGGTTATTGATTTTTCACAATACCCATATCTCTCCATGTATTTCAGTTTCAGAGCTCTCTAAAACAGAGAAATTTTGAAAATGTAGGCAGCAAAAGGCTCAATCTATACAAGTATTGCTTGAGACAATTTTATTGCAGAGAATACTTTCATGAAAACTTTGTCCTCTAAGTGCAAACAAAACAGAATGCAACTCATTTTTAAAAATGAGTATGAATTGAAGCAGGAAACCTACAAAAGAAAAAATAAGTTCTGATAAGACTGAGATGACACATTGTTTGGATACTGGCCTTGAACCTGGAAGAGCTGATTTAACTGATGACAGTGCTACAGAATCCCTACCTTGGAAAAAACAATTTACCCCTCTATGTCAAAACAATATTAAAGCTAATGTATGTTCTACTTTCATTCTAATTTACTTTGTTTATTTTTCTCACATTTTAAACTTGCAGGTGGAGAAAGCTTTTTATTAACTCTGCCTGACAAACACAATGCAATATGCTATAATTTCAGTGAGAGCTTTTATAAAGGCCTTGTGGGTTTACAAGGGTTTGCACAAAGGTATGTGGGATTTCTATGGACCGAATCCAAGCTGAAACCTTACATGTACTCTGTGATACCACAGGATGCCTATAGTCCTGTGCTACACCCCTCTGTGACAGTATTTCGGAAAGTCTCACCTGAAAAGTGTTAACAAGTTGGGAGTCTAGATCCTGAAGAGGATGGAGAAAAACCCTTCTGCAGCTGCTGCCATGCCTTGCAGATTTCTCCAGGTGAGGCAGCAAAATGGGGGATGTCAGTGCAGATCACTGCTTTGCAATTGCTGCTGTAGCTGCCTCATGCTGTGTACATTGGAACATTCATTTTTTTGCTGGAGCATTTTAAGGATGGTCCAGACCAAATCTGACAGGTACAAGATTCAGCTTACTCTAACTTTAAGTGTCTATAGTATATATACATATATACACATAGTCTATATATATCTAAGCTACTGTTTTAGTTTGTGGCACTGACTGTATTGGTTGTAATGAAACTTTAGGCTACTAACTTTTGTATAGACACTTACATTCTTGACTAGTTTAAGGACAGGATGAGCCCTAACCACTGCACCTGGGGAATACTCAAGTCAAAAATTAAAATGACTTCAGATTTTGTATGACATATATATAGTTTTTGATGTACAGGATACAAGGATGGGAGTAGAGGAAGAAAAATTGTGACATCTGCATTGCTCAACTCCATTACTGTGGTGATACCCCTCAACTATTATAGTATTTAATCATTATTATTTCATGTTTGTGAACTAGAAAGTAACATAAATTTCTATTAAGGCTTTATAACTTTAGAGACCGTCAGGCCAGGATGTGTTCAGATTTGAATACATCTCTGAACCATACTGGCAAATCAATAGATAAGGAATAGTGAATCCCAAGAAATTTTTAATGAACTTGAGTACGATCCTGACTTTGAGACTACATAACCTGCTAAAATCCTTTTAAATCTGTGGCTACCTCCTGCCTTCCTGAAAGCCCTTGGCTTGACTCTAAAGGCTTGATGGTTGGCTTCAGAGAAACACCTCAAATTGCCTTACCAGATGGCCATGAAAAAAAATCTTTAAGTGAGTAATGGAAAATTTAGGCTGAAACCAAGGGTAAGTGAGATCTATGAGACTGTAGACTAATCTCTAGAAAGAAATGGTGGAAACTTTTGCATGAGTCATTTCAAAGTGGACTGGAAAAAGTACTGGAAAATGTACCTCAGGGGGTAATCTTGCATTGGATGAGGAATAATGTGATATACACTAACAGGTCTTTTCCTTTTTTAATTTTGATGAATCTATCATCCCAAGCAAAACATACTTATTTCCTCAGTTTAATATACCACAATCTGGAAGAGAATATGACAGAAGTGTTTGTGGATGTGATCTTTCATACGGCCCAGAAAATGTCAGAAATCAAGCTGCCAGCACACAGTACTATTTTGTCACTGTCACTGATCCACATACTAAGACAGCGGAAAGATTTGGGATGCTGAGTCAATTTAATGGGGCTTCTTTTGCTTCTTTCCCCTATAGGCTCCCCAGGGACATAGTCATGGCACCAAGCCTGTCGGAGTTTAAGAAGCATTTGGACTGTGCACTTAGTCATATGGTCTGAATTTTTGGGTAGACCTATGTGGGTAGACCAAGAGTTGGACTTGATGATCCTTATGGGTCCCTTCCAACTCAGGATATTCTATGATTCTATGATTAAGCAAAAGTGCAGGCTGTGTGAACATGAAAACTCTGCAATAAATACAGAAAATTCATTCTTGTTACTTTCATTCCACAATGCTTCATTCCTTCTAATTTCTGTAGTCCATGGTCTGTTTGTAAATGTGATGTTGTCTGCATTGTCTGCAAGAACATTAAAAGGTACTTGGGCTCATTGTTTTTGCCTTAAGTACACACATTCCCTACCCCTTTTATAATAGCAGGAATCACCATCTGTGGGTTTGTGGGTTTCTGGTTTTTTTTGTTTGTTTGTTTGTTTGTTTGTTTTAACAGACAAATCAGGCTAAATCACTGGAGAGCTGTGTTATTCTAAACAATTTATGAGACAGTCTGCCTCACTATATTTCCCTGTAGAAGGGATTGTGCTGATTTTATAAATGATTTATTACTGTTTTCTTCTGTAGGCACCAATAGACTAGGCAGAAAAAAAAAAAAAGAGTAAATTGAATGCAAAGTAATCAGTCTTCTTCCTTTAGAGCGGAACAATGCATACACATCTATATGCGTACACTAAATATTGTTAAAATTCTAAAGTAACTATTTGGTTTATGAAACAAAGGCTGTAAAAGTCTCAACATAAAAATATGGGATGGACTAACATTAACTGAGAATGTAAAAAGTGATAAGGAAGGAAAGATTTATAGTTGCCTGTGCAGAAAAACTGGCTTGTTTGTTCAGTGGCTCAAGAGATGATTAGGGCCAGGTGACTTTTCTTTCCTTTTCTTCATTTTTTTTTTCCTTTTCCCTTGTAAATTCTTTTCTGCCTGTTATCTTAACAGTTGCAGCAGGTAGTAAATTCTGAGTGAATTCTGATTGGGTTGCAACTTTGTATTCCTTTTAAAAAATACAACAAAGAAAACAAAATAAAACAAAACAAAAATCAAAGGTGAAATACAAAAGATCAGTCAGGCCAGTCCTGGCACATATGATTTATAAATATCTGCCATTCAAAAGCCAAACAAATCAACAAAGATTATTTTTGTGTAATAATAATTTTGCCTAACATACTGAGGAAGGTGAATAGCCATTTGGCAATTAGCCCATGGGGACATACACTGACTATTATTTTTTACAGTACCTAAACTAGCAACTCACTAAAAGCGATTTAGGCATACCAACAAAAACTCGTCAATGTAAATTTAAAATATAGATACAACTTTTTAAAGTTGTTTACAAATGACAAATATTTTTACTATTAATTTTAACTGATGATGTTAGTTAAATTATATTTATACTATCATTGTTACAGTCTTGAAAATACTTTACCAGAAGGACATAACCTAATGACAAACCAGTTTTATAATCTCCATTTATAGAAAGCAATAGGATCTTGCTAATAATGATTTTTCCTGAAGAAATCATTTTTTTTATTATTTTTAGGAAAAAAAAATATAAAAGCTTCAAATTTCAACAATTTTCATGTAAAGTTCTTAGTGAGCTCTATTTAAGGGAACAAAAAGGCAGCAATGCTCTACATTATGAATATTTATACTCTCTTCTGGGGAACTATTAACAGAGAAGTATTTTCAATGTCTGTAAGAGAAAGAGAAATTTACATTCATCTTTTAGAAAGCACATGAGAAGTTAATAGTCAAGAAGGCCTTATAATCTATTAATGTATATCTTTATTCTTATCCCATAGTAAGGTAATGTTTAGAAAAAAAGAGTACACACATAAATACAGGAATACAACCCTACAGAAATATATATACATAGAATTATATATATATATATATATATATATAATATATATATATCATATTATATATAATTATATATAGAGAGAATTATATATACACACACATATATATACACACACATAGAATTATACAATAATAATATATGTGGGTAAACCAATAATAATATATGTGGGTACATCAATGTGAAAACAGCAGACAGATTCAGACATAACTGACAAGCAGTAGCTGCAAAGCTGATATATACCTATAATTCTAAAATTCTGATATATACCTAAGGGGCAACATTTTAGAGAAGAACTGACAAGAAGATATTACATTTTATACAATATATATATTATAGTATAGTATAGTATAGTATATATATATAGCAGTTGTTTCAGCTCCTGTGACAGGCCTTGCTGTTTTTTCAGCTCCTGTGACAAGGCCAGCAGTCCTACCAGCTCCTGTGCCAGGCCCGGTGGTTGTTTCAACCCCTGTGGCAGGCCCTGTGGCTGGGTCAGAGAAACGAGCTGTAGCAGTGCAAGTTGCCCCTGTAGAGAAGGTGAAAAAATGGTATAGAGATTCAGGTTGTTTAGAACGCAGAGAGTGTTCTGCTAGGTCTAGGTATAGAGAAGACGAGGCTGGGCCATCAGAGGAGCAGGAGGATGATGAAGATGTCGAAAAAACAACAGTAACTACCCGAAACCTGTATCAGTGTGAGCTATGAGATGTGCGAAAATATTTTGGTCGCTGCATAGGTGAGCAGCTTCTCACCTGGCTGCTCCGGTGCTGGGACACTGGAGCCAATTGTGTGGAATTAGAGGGCAGGGAAGCCAGACGGCTGGGATCCCTTACTAGAGATGCAGGCATTCACAAAGCAATTGCAGATGGAGCACGATCTCACAGCCTCTGGAGGCATCTCCTGTCAGCTGTGAAGGAAAGGTATCCCCTCAAGGAAGAACTTGTATGTCTACCAGGCAAGTGAACCACTATGGAGAAGGGAATCCAGTACCTGAGGGAATTAGCCATATGGGAGGTGATTTATAGGGACCAAATATCCACAGAGAAGGAACAAATATCCACAGATCCAGATGAAGTCAGATGTACATAACCCATATGGAGGGACTTTGTACGGAGTGCACCATTATCATATGCCAGCTCATTGGCAGTAGTGGCCTGGAAAGACCATGAGGAACCCACAGTGGATGAAGTGGCTAAACAACTTAGGCAGTACAAAGAAAGTCTCTCCTCTTCGATACAGGCCTGCATCTCAGCTGTGGAGAAACTTTCTGAAAAGGTTCACCAACTTGAAGAGAATTTATCTTCCTCCCCTCCTGCACAAACCGGTATCTCAGCTATCAGGAGTAAGCATCCTTCTGTGCAAGGAAGATGATATAGTGGGTACAGTGGGTACACACCCCATGCTACCCTGTGGTTTTACCTACGTGACATGAAGAGGACATGAGAAAATGGGATGGAAAATCTATCGCGACCCTAGAGGCATCGGTATGTGAGTTGCAAAAGAAAACAATCGGGAAAAAGGGGTTCTCTGAAAAGCTTGCTGCTCCAACTTCCAGCAGACAGTCCTTCAAACACAGAAACAGAGAAGATTCTGACCAGGATTAGGGGGGGCCCTGCCTCCAGCCAGGGTGAGGAAAGGGACAATTGAGTTTATTGGACTGTGTGGATTTGATGGCCTGGCACGTCAGACGCACAGAAGTATAAGGCTTTAGTAGACACCGGTGCACAATGTACTCTAATGCCATCAAGTTATAAAGGGCCAGAGCCCATCTGTATTTATGGAGTGATGGGGGGATCTCAGCAATTAACTGTATTGGAGGCTGAAGTGAGTCTGACTGGGAATGAGTGGGAAAAGCACTGTATTGTGACTGGCCCGGATGCTCCGTGTATCCTTGGCATAGACTATCTTAGAAGAGGATATTTCAAGGACCCAAAAGGGTTCCAGTGGGCTTTTGGCATAGCTGCCTTAGAGACAGAGGACATTAAGCAGTTGTCTACCTTGCCTGGTCTCTCAGAGGACCCTTCTGTTGTGGGGCTGCTGAGGGTCAAAGAACAGCAAGTGCCAATCGCTACCACAACTGTGCATTGGTGGCAATATCGCACCAGCCGGGACTCCCTGGTTCCCATCCATAAGCAAATTTGTCAGTTGGAGAGCCAAGGAGTGATCAGGAAGACTCATTCACCTTTTAATAGTCCCATATGGCCAGTGCAAAAGTCTAATGGTGAGTGGAGACTAACAGTGGACTATCATGGCCTGAACGAAGTCACAACACCACTGAGTGCTGCAGTGCCGGATATGATAGAACTCCAGTACGAACTCGAATCAAAGGCAGCCAAGTGGTACACCACAATTGGTATCACTAATGCATTTTTCTCCACCCCTCTAGCAGCAGAGTGCGGGCCACAGTTTGCTTTCATTTGGAGGGGAGTCCAATATACTTGGAATCGGCTGGCCCAGGGGTGGAAACACAGCCCTACCATTTGCCATGGACTGATCCAGTCTGCGCTGTAGCAGGGGAAAGCTCCTGAACACCTGCAGTACATCGATGACATTATTGTGTGGGGTGACACAGCAAAGGAAGTTTTCGAGAAAGGGAAGAAAATAGTACAAATCCTTCTGAAAGACGGTTTTGCCACAAAAAAAAAATAAAGTCGAAGGACCTGCACGAGAGATCCAGTTTTTAGGAATAAAATGGCAAGATGGATGCTGTCAAATCCCAATGGATGTGATCAACAAAATAACAGCAATGTCTCCACCAACTAGCAAAAGAGTCATAGAATCATAGAATCATAGAATATCCTGAGTTGGAAGGGACACTTAAGGATCATCAAGTCCAACTCTTGACACCGCACAGGTCTACCCAATAGTTCAGACCATGTGACTAAGTGCACAGTCCAATCTCTTCTTAAATTCAGACAGGCTCGGTGCAGTGACCACTTCCCTGGGGAGCCTGTTCCAGTGTGCAACCACTCTCTCTGTGAAGAACCCCCTCCTGATGTCAAGCCTAAATTTCCCCTGCCTCATCTTAACCCCGTTCCCGCGGGTCCTGTCGCTGGTGTTAATGGAGTAAAGGTCTCCTGCCTCTCGACACCCCCTTACGAGGAAGTTGTAGACTGTGATGAGGTCTCCCCTCAGCCTCCTCTTCTCCAGGCTGAACAGGCCCAGTGCCCTCAGCCGTTCCTCGTACGTCTTCCCCTCTAGGCCTTTCACCATCTTCGTAGCCCTCCTCTGGACACTCTCCAACAGTTTCATGTCCTTTTTATACTGTGGTGCCCAGAACTGCACACAGTACTCGAGGTGAGACCGCACCAGCGCAGAGTAGAGCGGGACAATCACCTCCCTCGACCTACTAGCGATGCCGTGCTTGATGCACCCCAGGACACGGTTGGCCCTCCTGGCTACCAGGGCACACTGCCGGCTCATATTCAACTTGCTGTCTACCACGACCCCCAGATCCCTCTCTTCTAGGCTGCTCTCCAGCGTCTCATCGCCCAGTCTGTACGTGCAGCCAGGGTTTCCCCGTCCCAGGTGCAGGACCCGGCACTTGCTCTTATTGAACTTCATGCGGTTGGTGATCGCCCAGCTCTCCAACCTATCCAGATCCCTCTGCAAGGCCTTTCCACCCTCAACAGAGTCCACAACTCCTCCAAGTTTGGTGTCATCAGCAAACTTGCTCAAAATACCTTCTATTCCTACATCCAGATCGTTTATAAAAATATTGAAAAGTACCGGCCCTAAAACGGAGCCTTGAGGGACCCCACTGGTGACCGCCCGCCAGACTGACACAGCCCCATTTACCATAACCCTTTGGGCCCTGCCCGTTAGCCAATTGCTCACCCATCGTATGATGTTTTTATTTAGCTGTATGCTGGACATTTTGTCCAGTAGGATCCTATGGGAAACCGTGTCAAAAGCCTTGCTGAAGTCCAAAAAAATCATATCAGCTGGTTTCCCTTGGTCCACCATACGGGTGATCTTATCATAAAAGGAAATCAGGTTAGTTAGGCAGGACCTACCCTTCACAAACCCATGCTGGCTGGGACCAATGACTGCTTTGTCCCCCAGGTGCGCCTTGGTGGAGCAGAGACTCCCGGTGCACTCAGTCCCTCAAAATAGGACTATCATCAAAGTTTACAATTTATTAAAGGAATAGAGGTAAGCAAACAGTGCAGGGTGCACTGGGAGTCTGCTCCACCAAGACGCACACCAGTTACATCAAGCAGCTGATTTTTATGCTCCTAGGCTGATATATATTCATTACTACTTCTAAAAAAAACAGGGTTATTATAATTTGTTTCCGGAATCCAAACCCTCCTACTGGAGCATGTGTATCAGTCTCTGGTGGTCCCTCTGGGGGTCTCTCGTGCTGAAGGCTCATAGTCTTCCTCCTTCTTGTCCTTCTCCTTTGTCCAACTTGGCTGTATGTCAGAGACTTGTGCAACATCCCCTGCAAGCTTTGTTTTTCAGTTGTTCTTCAGTTCTCCCCTTCTCCTTAATCTCCTGGCCATATATCAGAGACTTGCATAGTGTCCCATGCAATAGTCATAATAGTTAGCAGTTGTTCTGAAACCCCCCCCCAGATATCAGAGACTTCAAGGAAAAGCCTCCAAATACATTTCCCTTCAAGCTCTCTATTGACACGAATAGCTAAAACATTCCTTTGCAAGATACAAGAACTATATACACTAACCACTCTGTTTTTCTTAGACTTGTGGTTATACAAGGGTATGTAAGACAGAAGGTCACATTCATCATACCATGCGGCCCTAGCTTTGTCCATATTGACATGAATCAGATGAACATATCTCACAATCCCCCATCTCCTTTTTCATGGCACTGATTTGTGTTTTCCTTTCTAATCAAGTCAATACTTGCCGAATTCATACCAATTGATACGAATTTTGGATCTTTGTTTGTTTTTATTATCATCAGGGAATGGGTTTTCACTTTCCCTGGTGCTCGGTCAACAGGTACCGCAGATATTTGCATTCCTTGTATAACCGAGTGTATTAGTCTGTTAATATAGGGTATTAAACATGGAATTATTAACAATCCTCCACATATCCCCAATACAACCACCCTTATTTTAGCAAACCAATCACCACCCATAAATCCTTCTCCCATAATCCTCTTAGATCGATTCCATTCCAAATTTGAACTGGGACATATGCAATTTTCTTCATTTCCTTTACAAGTTCATTTACAGCTTTTCTTTCTGTTGTGGTTTAACCCAGCGGGCAGCTAAACAACACAGGGCCACTCGCTCACCTCCCCCCCTCCTTCTCTGGGATGGGAGAGATAAATGGGAAAGGGAAGGCTGTGAGTTGAGATAAAGACAAGAAAATAATAATAATAATGACAATAATGATTGTTATATATGGAGTGGTAATTCGTGTCGAGAAAATGGTTGATATTAATAAAGAAGGGGGAGATTTGGGAATGTGGCCATGGGGTTTGGAAAGCCCCGTGGTTGAGATAACATTAGACTCTTAAGGACGAGGCCATCAGGAATATAAAAGAGTTTAGATGGAACAAATAAGGGTGATTCAGGAGACTGCATGCAGTCTCCGGTTTCTTGTTCTCCAGATGGTTCTCTTGTTCTCCAGCCATTAAGGCATGGATGTTTCTGGGTGTTTGCTGTTGTTGTTACATTCAAAGTTGTCTGACCAATGAGAAGTTGTTTTGAAAAGAACTGCTGTGGAGAGAAGGGTATAAGAGGGGAGCCTACCCTCAAGAGAAAAAAAAAAAGAAGGCAACACGATGAAGTTACATCAATAAAGAAGCAGGAAAAAGAAGTGAAGAGGAAAAGGCTGGCAGAATGGAGACCAGGACGGGAACAGGCACTTTGATTGCCTCATGAAGATAGGTTTGGCCAAACTCAGCAAAATGCTCAGAGAAGCTTGTACAGAAAGTTGCTGGAAACAGGTGCACTGGAGCTGGAGAGAAGCTCGAGCAGAGAGAAGCAGACCTGTGCACACAACTGCCTCTTGCTGGTAAGCAGTTGCGCATTATGGGGAATCATACATCCTTAGAATCAAAGACATACTCGGTTTTAGTATGTAAAAGCAATGTTCTGTGTATTTAGAAAGTTTGATATTCGTGTGTGCATGTTGGTGGTGCGTAGACTCCCCGCACACCTAGCGCTGTTTACTTGCCTTTTATACCTTTTAGAAATATTCCTTTTATAAATATTACTAAATTCAGATTGAGTTGAGACTTCATTTGTAACACACTGAAGTAACTTTAAGGGCTGCTGGCTGCTTTCTGTCTCCTACAGAAAGTCTCAGCTGGAGCTGTCAGACTGCAGGGCTCTGTCACTTGTCCCACCAAGCAGCCAGGCTGTCAGTCTTCAGTCGCTCACCCACTTTGTGTTCCCATAGCCATTCATGCTTCTCCTGCTGGCTTCACAAGCTGCCCATTCTTCATTAATTTCTGCTTTTCAGTGTTAAGGACTACCATATTGCTAGACTCGGGATCCCAAAGTAGTGTCATAAAATGTGGTAAAAAGAAACATAAAATGTGTTCACACTGCAAAGTGAGCCCTGGGTCTCTTCCCTTAGGGTCCCACTGTCTCCTAGACCTGACTGAGCATTCCCCATCTGGGCTTCCTTCCCCCACTCACCACTGCTTAGGGCATATCTCTTTCAGACCTCAGCCATCGGATTTTACCTCCTAGCTCTACAAAAGCAAATAAATTATGACACAATTTTAGTTTACACCTTCTAATAGCACTGTGGTGCAATTGCCTAAAGTAACTAGGAAAATAAAACTAATATTCACATTTTAAAGAAAATGTACAGCATTGAAGAGGCTTTCAGGGTAGGGCGTAGCTGCATTACCTGAGCGTTCCCTAGGCTTCCAACCTTAGATGCTATTGCGCTGGGGGAACCTGGTGTGCTAGCTCTAAGAAACAGTATGGAGCATAGAATGGAGTGGAGACACCGTGGTTAGGCTCTGTGACCAGGTGGGGACTTGATCGTTCTTGTGCATACCGAGACCGATAAGCTGCACTTTTGGTATCCTGAGCCAAGGACCTGTCACGTTTTGACAAATGCTGTACCCTGGTGTACTTTTGCTCATTATAACATCATTATAATACCAAAACACACCTCCATCCCAAAAGCTACCCGCCTTTAGTTCAGTACCCTGAACCAACCGGACCCATAACGGTTAATCGGCTATACCCCTTAACGCGACAAGCACTGAATTGATTGTCTATTTGCAGGCCAGAGAATTAATCCAATGATACCTTTTGATTGCAGCACTGCAAAATAATACCCTTCTGCATGGCTCTTTGGATCGACCTTCACTTCCTCTCCTACACAGGCTTCCCCCAAAGCATTTCCACAACTTTCAGTCCTCCAGTATGATATGTTGCTATTTGAAGTATAGCTACGGAGAATTTGATATTTAAACAATATTACTGAATCCACCACATTCATGTTTGCAGAATGTGCTTACTCTACCATCTGCTTCCGCTTATACGCACACTCAGACTTCTGCCCTGGGGAAGAGAAGAGAGCAAGCACCTGACAGATGCTTATTCATGATGCTTAATATTTCTGGAAAATATTCAGATGCTGAGTTTAGAAACAGGAGAAAGGCAGAGTAGAATTAAATCAAATTCCATATAAATCTATCAGAATTATCTCTCTGGAAGAATTCTATTAAAGATTAGACATGGGAAGGAAATATTATCACTTTCCCCCTTTTCATACCACTCAGTTACAACAGCATCATTGACGGTCAGTCTAGGTTTCATTCAAATCCAGAGTTACTGCATAATGAGTACTGCATTATATATATTATACTGCATGATTCCCCTCTCTTCAGTATCTGAGCACCTTCTAGCATTACTCAAAGTGATATAATTAGCATCTGTCAAGTGTGGCTCTCTCTCCACAGGAGGGAAAGATTGCCTGTGGATTTTCTTCAAGTATGCTCAGTGCCATGTGTCTGTATTAGCCAAAACATTATGAATAAAATAAAATAAAATAAAATAAAATAAAATAAAATAAAATAAAATAAAAATTATATAGAGAGAGGCAGAGAAAAATAAAAGGTCTTTGCACTTGGAACAAAGAGGAAAGAGGTGAGCGATAAATCCTCTGGTAGTTTGTCTGTGAAGCTGTACCTATCCTGATATTTGGACCTCTGTTGACACAACGTGGAAACTTGCCATCTTAGCTTTCCACTGGTTCATTAATTGTATCTTATTACCTTAAAATTACTTATATATGTCAAGGTAGCTTTTACACATGGACCCTCTTGTGCTCTAGATGGAAGGCAGAGGTTTCAGGATGCACACCAGTACTCCAGTCCTTTACCACACCAGCAGGCTTGGCAGAAGCGATTACACTCCTTTTTGACTCCAGGTGATCTTCCCATGCTTTCTTAGGAAGCTACCTCAACACTTTGGCTTTCCTTTCTTTTCTTCTTCTTGTGTGTGAGGCTGGCTAGGGATTTACTTCTTTGGGACAAATGCACATCATAGCTTATAACCGACATCTAAAATACCTCAATACCTCAGGTTCATTCATTCTTTTTTTTTTTTTCTTTTTTTTTTTTTTTTCCTCCACCTAAACAGTTCCCCTGTGACAGCTGAGCCATTACTTACCAAGGAGTTATGTGGCTTAATGACCACACGGACACCAGGGTTCTTTTAGGATCAATAACTTCAACTACGTTTTATTGAGGACATAACTTCAACTACTTTATTGAGGAAAGACTCCCTTCTTATACTATTAACTTTACAGCAGTACTTTTCCACTAACTATTCATTGGTCAACAACTTTGCCTGGCAACAGCAAACACTTAGCAACTTCCATGTCTTAACGGTCTGAGAACAAGCAGTCCAAGACAGTAAGGCATCTCCTGAATCACTCTTTTTTGTTTCTTCTAACTTGTTTACATTCCTGATGGCCTCATCCTTAAGAGCCCCATGTTATCACCAACCATAGGGCTTGTCGACTTCAATGGCGATACTCCCACAGAGTTAGCCAGTCATTGAGGTCTCCTGTGTCCTGATATATGAGCACTTTGTAAATAGCCACTGAGGTCTTGAATATTCAGCATGATGGAATTTGTTTAGTCTAGAGGAAGAGTGAGGAGAGACATTATTATCTTCAAACATGTAAAAAATAGCTGCAGAAAGGAAATGAATAAAGTGTTTTTCACCTCCAGTGGGGCTAGGACAAGCAGTAATGGGCTTAAATTGCAGTAAAGGAGATTTAGGTTGGACATGAGGGAAAAAATCCTAACTCTAAGGATTGTTAAGGATAGCAATATATTGCATAGAGAGACTGTCGATCCCCCATTACAGCAGATTTTTTTAAATGAGTTAAATTGACTCTGTAAATGACTTAAATGACTCTGTCAAAAATTGTTTAGGTACAGTTAGGGTGGGCAAAAGATTACCTGGCTCCTGAAATCCCTTCTAGCCCTGCTAACTGTGCTTCTGTGGAAAGCCAACATATTCAGCAACCTGATGTATGGAAGCACCTGAGGACATATTTGTCTATATTGCATCTTGGTCATTGTTACTGGGGAAATTTAATTCCCATGCATTTTCCCTAAGGAAAAGTGAAATTTTCAAAGGGATCCCACATGGTCTTTGTTTAGAACATTCTGCATGCTGTCCTACCCATTCTGCAAGGCATGTTTTAAAAACTCAGTTTGCCCTCAGCAGAGTTGTTTGTTTTTCAAAACTATTCAAATTGCATTCAGCTAGGATTTGATTAGTAGAAAGGTGAGATGACTTTGCTCTCTGTGCTAGGTAATAAACAGCCGCTCTAGTCTTGATTATCTCAGCAACAGAACATAATGTGCTGATCAAATGACTTTTGCATTGACATGCTTTTCTGATGTTATATATGGAGTGGTAATTTGTGTCGAGAAAATGGTTGATATTAATAAAGAAGGGGGAGATTTGAGAGTGTGGCCATAGGGGTTGGAAAGCCCCGTGGTTGAGATGACATTAGACTCTTAAGGACGAGGCCATCAGGAATATAAAAGAGTTTAGAGGGAACAAAGAAGGGTGATTCAGGAGACTCCATGCAGTCTCCGGTTTCTTGTTCTCCAGCCATTAAGGCATGGAAGTTGATGGGTGTTTGCTGTTGTTGTTACATTCAAAGTTGTTTGACCAATGAAAAGTTGTTTTGAAAAGAACTGCTGTGGAGAGAAGGGTATAAGAGGGGAGCCTACCCTCAAGAGAAAAAAAAAAAAAAAGAAGGCAACACAATGTGATGAAGTTATCATCAATAAAGAAGCAGAAAGAAGGAATGAAAAGGAACAGGCTAGCAGAATGGAGACCAGGACGGGAATAGGCACTTTGATCGCCTCCTGAAGACAGGTTCGGCCAAACTCAGCAAAATGCTCAGAGAAGCTCGTACAGAAAGTTGCTGGAAACAGGTGCACTGGAGCTGGGAAGAAGCTCGAGCAGAGAGAAGCAGACCTGTGCACACAACTGCCTCTCGCTGGTAAGCAGTTGCGCATTATGGGGAATCATATATCCTTAGAAACAAAGACTGTGCTGGTAACCTTACAGCTTATTCTCCTTATTAACAATTGGACAGTTTACGATCCTGAAACATGGAACCAAACTGAGGTCAAGGTGTGGGACTCTGCAACTAAAAATGACAACGTTGCAGTGGGGTTGCTCGGCACATGGCGAGCAATCTCTGAGGCCTTAAAGAACCATGTGGGGCCACAGTCAGAAACATGTGGCTTGCCAGACAGTGAGGGAGCTGCGGGCTCCTTTACTGATCCGACTGCTATGCCATGGGCCCCTCTGCTGCTACCGCTATTGAAGGCTTTTGCTGTTACGCCCCCTGTTGACCTGGACGTGCCTTTTGACCCAGGCCTATTGGCCTTGAAAAGGAGATGGATATGCTTTTCTTCGATCCGGGAAGAACAGGATACATAAGGCCTGAAGACCGAGCTGCTTGACAACTTAAAGCAAGACATATTGTTCAAAAGGGAAAATGGAGACTTGTTTGTAATCAAGAAAAGGAATGGAAAATGGAGACTGTTGAGTCATGGAACTTAGAGGATTGTTTGTTACCTTTCCTGATTGTACGTATGTATAGGCATACTCGGGTTTAGTATGTAAAGCAATGTTCTGTGTATTTAGAATGTTTGATGTTCATGTGTGCATGTTGGTGGAGCGTAGACTCCCCGCACACCTAGCGCTGTTTACTTGCCTTTTATACCTTTTAGAAATATTCCTTTTATAAATATTACTAAATTCAGATTGAGTTGAGACGTCATTTATAACAAATTGGTGACCCTGACGTGATCTTCTTGGGCTTTGGATCTGCGACCGGTAAAGGGAGGCGCCCCACCTAGTGGCCCTTGCCGATAGTGGCACTAGAGTCCAACAAGATTTCGAACATAAGAGGAAAATAAAGAACCAAGAGCTCTTATTTTGTGACCCCTAACTCTGCGCGCGAAGACCCAAACGAAGATACCATTCGGTTGGGGGCAATTCGGTTGTGTGACTGTGTGTAGGGGTGTAACTGAGACGGAATTTAGTTCCGAAGCTAAGAATTCATGGGTGGGTTAACCACTTACAAGACACCTCTAAACAAAGGCACATCCAGGGATTCATTTGGAAGCTTTTTAAGGGTTCCAGGGATTCGGAACTTATTTGAAGCTTCCAGGGATGCGGCCAGTGTCCTGATTTCAGTTAGAACAGAGTTAATTTTCTTCCTAGTAGCTGGTAGAATGCTATGTTTTGGCTTAGGATGAGAAGAGTGCTGATAACACCCCAATGTTTTAATTGTTGCAGAGCAGTGCTTACACCAAGCCAAGGACGTCTCAGCTTCTTGCTCTGTCCTGCCAACGGGCAGGCTGGGGGTGCAGCAAGAGCTAGGAGGGGACAGACCCAGGACAGGTGACCCAAACTAGCCAAAGGGGTTTTCCATACCATCTGACGTCATGCTAAACAATATATAGGGGTGGCTAGCCAGGGGAGGGTGGCCGGACTGCTCGGGGTTAGGCTGGGCATTGGTCAGTGGGTGGTGAGCAATTGCATTGTGCATCACTTGTTTGTACACATTAGTAGTAGTAGTACTATTTTCATCATTGTTATTATTATTATTGTTATTATTATTTTCCTGTCTTATTAAACTGTCTTTATCTCAACTCACGGGCTTCATTTTCCCATTTCTCTCACCCATCCCAGAGAGGGAGGGGGGAGGGTGAGCGAACGGCTGTGTGATGTTTAGCTGCTGGCCGGGTTAAACCACGACAGTCCTTTTGGCGCCCAACATGGGGCACCAAAGGTTGAGATAATGACAGATCTAACCAGACTGTGTTAACCTAAAATTGGTATAAGTAGTAGACCTTGTTGTTATGTCTCCTGAATGTGCTTCAGGTTTTGCTTAAAGTTAAACAACTACTTAGGAAGCTCATCCAGAGATCTGCCCGGAGGCAGTATAGTTGTGGCAGGGAGTATGGGAGGATATGGGCAGGCATCTAGATCAGTGGGCACCTCCAATGTTTTGGAGATTCACCCCTGAACAACTGCAAAATCCTAAAAAACTTGTAGAATGCTTGAAAAACAGTGTGTCATGACTCTGGCAGTTCCAAAGTGACAAAGATCATTGTAACGTGCTGGGGCCTGGCTCATGCCTACCGAGCTGCCATTGATACTGCTATCAACTTAGTGACAGACCCTGCGGCCACTCCAAGCCCTGTGACAGATCCAACAGCCACTGTGACCACTACGGTGGACTCTGCAGCCGCTCCAGCTCCGGTTCCTGCAGCCGCTCCAGTCCCAGCTCCTGCAGCCGCTCCAGTCCCAGCTCCTGCAGCCGCTCCAATTCCAGTTCCTGCAGCCGCTCCAGCTTCAGTTCCTGCAGCAGCTACTGCACCTGCAGCCGTTCCAACTCCAGTTCCAGCAGCTGCTCCAGCTCCAGTTCCTGCAGCCACTCCAGCTCCTTTGGCTGGGTCAGAGAAATGAGCTGTAGCAGTGCAAGTTGCCCCTGTAGAAAAGGTGAAAAAATGGTACAGGGATTCAGGTCGTTTAGAACACAGAGAGTCTTCTGCCAAATCTAGGTATAGAGACGACGATGCTGGGCCATCAGGGATTCAGGAGGAGGAAGATGAGGATGCCGAAAAATCAACTATAACTACCCAAAACCTATACCAGTGTGAGCTACGAGATGTGCGAAAATATTTTGGTCGTTGTATAGGTGAGCAGCTTGTCACCTGGCTGCTCCGGTGCTGGGACACTGGAGCCAATTGTGTGGAATTAGAGGGCAGGTGTCGTGGTTTAACCCGGCCGGCAGCTAAACACCACGCAGCCGTTCGCTCACCCTCCCCCCTCCCTCTCTGGGACGGGGGAGAGAAATGGAAAGTGAAGCCCGTAAGGTGAGATAAAGACAGTTTAATAAGACAGGAAAATAATAATAACAAAATAATAATAACAATAATAACAATAATAATACAATGGTGATAATAGGAAAGTAATAATAATATGTACAAACAAGTGATGCACAATGCAATTGCTCACCACCCGCTGACCGATGCCCAGCCTAACCCCGAGCAGTCCGGCCCCCTCCCCCCGGCTAGCCACCCCTATATATTGTTTAGCATGACGTCAGATGGGATGGAATACCCCTTTGGCTAGTTTGGGTCACCTGTCCTTGGTCTGTCCCCTCCCAGCTCTTACTGCACCCCCAGCCTGCCCGTTGACAGGACAGAGCAAAAGGCTGAGATGTCCTTGGCTTGGTATAAGCACTGCTCTGCAACAATTAAAGCGTTGGGGTGTTATCAGCACTCTTCTCATCCTAAGCCAAAACACAGCATTCCACCAGCTACTAGGAAGAAAATTAATTCTGTGCTAACTGAAACCAGGACATCTATCCACCCCTTATTCCATACCATTTATGTCATGCTCAGGTTACACTCTTTTCCATACATTCTAATCAGTCACCTATAGTAGTCATAGTCGTGATAACATACAGTATTATATAGTAATTAACATGGTACAATTCAATTCATGGGCTATTCTCACCCAGTATTAAATCCCCCTGAGGTACACACCGGACCTCTCCGTTCTTTTGCATCACCCACCAAGTGTATCCAGGTCCCTGAGCGAAAACAATTCCACAAATAGGTTTGCCTTTTCCTGAGGCAGGAGTAGCCCAGACTGTTTTACCCAGCATATTTCTTACATGCACTACAGGAACTTTATCCCCATCTACAGTACGTAACAGGTTTGATTGGGCAGGTCCAGCTCGGTTGGCAGATCCCCTAGTATTGACTAACCAGGTGACCTTTGCCAAATGCGTATCCCAATTTTTGAATGTCCCAGCGCCCATTGCTTTCAAGGTAGTCTTTAACAGTCCATTGTATCGTTCCACTTTCCCGGAGGTTGGTGCATGATAGGGGATGTGATACACCCACTCAATACTATGTTCTTTGGCCCAAGTGTCTATAAGGTCGTTTGGGAAATGAGTCCCATTGTCTGACTCTATTCTTTCTGGGGTGCCATGTCGCCATAAGACTTGCTTTTCAAGGCCCAGGATAGTGTTCCGGGCAGTGGCATGAGGCACAGGATATGTTTCCAGCCATCCGGTGGTTGCTTCCACCATTGTAAGTACATGGCGCTTGCCATTGCGAGTTTGAGGGAGTGTGATGTAATCAATCTGCCAGGCCTCTCCGTATTTATATTTCAGCCATCGTCCTCCATACCAAAGAGGCTTTGACCGTCTTGTTTGCTTGATTGCAGCACATGTTTCACAGTCATGAATAACCTGTGCTATAGCGTCCATGGTCAGGTCCACCCCTCGATCACGAGCCCATCTGTATGTTGCATCTCTACCTTGATGGCCTGAGGTGTCATGGGCCCAGCGGGCTATAAATAATTCACCTTTATGCTGCCAATCCAGGTCCACCTGAGCTACTTCAATCTTAGCAGCCTGATCCACCTGCTGGTTGTTTTGATGTTCTTCAGTATCCCGATTCTTGGGCACATGAGCATCTACGTGGCGTACTTTCACAGCCAGGTTCTCCACCTGAGCAGCAATATCTTGCCAAAGTGCAGCAACCCAGGTGGGTTTTCCCCTGTGCTGCCAGTTGTTTTGCTTCCATTGCTGTAACCATCCCCACAGGGCATTTGCTACCATCCATGAATCGGTGTAGAGATAGAGAACTGGCCATTTTTCTCGTTCAGCAATGTCTAAAGCCAGCTGAATGGCTTTCACTTCTGCAAACTGACTCGATTCACCTTCTCCCTCAGCAGCTTCTGCAACTCGTCGCGTAGGACTCCATACAGCAGCCTTCCATCTCCGATGATTCCCCACAATACGACAGGACCCATCAGTGAACGGGGTATATTTCTTTTCATTCTCTGGCAACTGGTTGTACAGTGGGGCTTCTTCAGCACGACCCACCTCCTCCTCTGATGATATCCCAAAGTATTTGCCTTCTGGCCAGTCCATGATCACTTCCAATATTCCTGGGCGACTGGGGTTTCCTATTCGAGCCCGCTGAGTAATCAGTGCAACCCACTTGCTCCATGTAGCATCAGTTGCATGATGCGTAGAAGAGACCCTTCCCTTGAACATCCAGCCTAGTACCGGCAATCGGGGTGCTAGGAGGAGCTGCGCTTCAGTACCGACCACCTCCGAAGCAGATCGAAATCCTTCATATGCTGCCAATATCTCCTTTTCAGTTGGAGTATAGCGGGCCTCGGATCCTCTGTATCCCCAACTCCAAAACCCCAGGGGCCGACCTCGAGTTTCCCCAGGTTCTTTCTGCCAGAGGCTCCAGGTGGGGCCGTTCTCCCCGGCTGCAGTGTAGAGCACATTCTTTACATCTGGTCCTGTTCGGACTGGCCCAAGGGCTACTGCATGGAGTATTTCCTGCTTGATTTGTTCAAAGGCTTGTCGTTGTTCAGGGCCCCATTCAAACTCATTCTTCTTACGGGTTACTTGGTAGAGCGGGTTTACAATCAGACTGTAATTTGGGATGTGCATTCTCCAGAACCCCACAACACATAGGAAAGTCTGTTTCTTTTTAGCTAGTTGGTGGAGACATAGCTGTTATTTTGTTGATCACATCCATTGGGATTTGACGACCTCCATCTTGCCATTTTATTCCTAAAAACTGGATCTCTCGTGCACGTCCTTTGACTTTATTTTGTTTTATGGCAAAGCCGGCTTTCAGAAGGATTTGGACTATTTTCTTCCCTTTCTTGAAAACTTCCTAGCTGTGTCACCCCACACAATAATGTCATCGATGTACTGCAGATGTTCAGGAGCTTCTCCCTGCTCTAGCGCAGACTGGATCAGCCCATGGCAAATGGTAGGGCTGTGTTTCCACCCCTGGGGCAGCCGATTCCAAGTATATTGGACTCCCCTCCAAGTGAAGGCAAATTGTGGCCTGCACTCTGCTGCTAGAGGGATGGAGAAAAATGCATTAGCGATATCAATTGTGGCGTACCACTTGGCTGCCTTCGACTCAAGTTCGTACTGAAGTTCCAGCATGTCCGGCACTGCAGCACTCAGTGGTGGCGTCACTTCGTTCAGGCCGCGATAGTCCACTGTTAGTCTCCACTCACCATTAGACTTTCGCACTGGCCATATGGGACTATTGAAAGGTGAATGGGTCTTGCTGATCACTCCTTGGCTCTCCAATTGACGAATTAGCTTATGGATGGGAATCAGGGAGTCTCGGTTAGTGCGATATTGCCGCCGGTGCACAGTTGTGGTAGCGATGGGCACTTGCTGTTCTTCGACCCTCAGCAACCCCACAACAGAGGGGTCCTCTGAGAGACCAGGCAAGGTAGATAATTGTTTAATGCCCTCTGTCTCTAAGGCAGCTATACCAAAAGCCCACCGGAACCCTTTTGGGTCCTTGCAATATCCTCTTCTAAGATAGTCTATGCCAAGGATACATGGAGCATCCGGGCCAGTCACAATGCGGTGCTTTTCCCACTCATTCCCAGTCAGACTCACTTCAGCCTCCAATACAGTCAACTGCTGAGATCCCCCTGTCACTCATAAATATAGATGGGCTCTGGTCCTTTATAGCTCGATGGCATTATAGTACATTGTGCACCGGTGTCTACTAAAGCCTTATACTTCTGTGCGTCTGACGTGCCAGGCCATCAAATCCACACAGTCCAATAAACTCGATTGTCCCTTTCCTCCCCCTGGCTGGAGGCAGGGCCCCCTAATCCTGGTCAGAATCTTCTTCGTTTCTGTGTTTGAAGGACTGTTTGCTGGAAGTTGGAGCAGCAAACTTTTCAGAGAATCCCTTTTTCTTGATTGTTTTCTTTTCCAATTCACGTACCCGTGCCTCTAGGGACGCAGTAGATTTTCCATCCCATTTTCTCATGTCCTCTCCATGGTCTCGTAAGTAAAACCATAGGGTGGCACGGGGTGAGTACCCACCATATCGTCTTCCTTGTGTGGGTGAACGCCTACCCCTGACAGCTGAGACACTGCTTTGTACAGGTACGGAGGAGAATAATCACTCTTCAAGTTGGTGAAACTTTTCAGAAAGTTTCTCCTAAGTGTTCTCTTTCGATCGTTGGACACTGGTTGGTTCAGGTTGGGGGGAAGATTGATTCTCTTTAAGTTGGTGGACCTCTTCAGAAAGTTTCTCCACAGCTGAGACGCAGGCCTGTAAGGAAGAGGAGAGACTTTCTTCGTACTGCCGGAGTAGTTTATTCACTTCATCCACTGTGGGTTCCTCATCCTCTTTCCAGGCCATTATTGCCAATGAGCTGGCATATGATGATGGTGCACTCCGTACAAACTTCCGCCACATGGGTCGTGTACACCTGACTTCATCTGGGTCTTTGGATGTTTGTCTGAGGTCTGGATCCTCATAAATCACTTCCCGTACGGCTAATTCCCTCAGGTACTGGATTCCCTTCTCCATAGTGGTCCACTTGCCTGGTAGACATACAAGTTCTTCCTTGAAGGGATACCTTTCCCTCACAGCTGACAGGAGACGCCTCCAGAGGCTGGTGGATTGTGCTCCATCTGCAATTGCTTTGTCAATGCCGGCGTCTCGAGCAAGGGATCCCAGCCGCTTGGCTTCCCTGCTGTCTAATTCCACACAATTGGCTCTAGTGTCCCAACATCGGAGCAGCCAGGTGACAAGCTGCTCACCTATACAATGACCAAAATCTTTTCGCACATCTCGTAGCTCGCGCTCGTTTAGGCTTCGGGTAGTTACTGTTGATTTTTCGGCATCCTCATCTTCCTCCTCCTGAATCCTTGATGGCCCAGCATCGTCGTCGTCTCTGTCGTCTCTATACCTAGATTTGGCAGAAGACTCTCTGCGTTCTAAACGACCTGAATCTCTATACCATTTTTTCACCTTCTCTACAGGGGCAGCTTGCACTGCTACTGCTCGTTTCTCTGACCTTGTTACAGGGTCTGCCACAGGGGTTGGAATACCCCCTGCAGGGTCAACTTGCACTGCCACAGCTCGTTTCTCTGACACAGCCACAGGAGCTGGAGCGGCTGCAGGAGCTGGAGCAGCTGCAGGAACTGGAGTTGGACAGTTACAGGAGCTGGGACTGGAGTAGCGGCAAGAGCTGGAGCTGGAGCGGCTTCAGGAGCTGGGACTGGAACGACTGCAGGAACCAGAGCTGGAGCGGCTGCAGGATCTGGGACTGGAGGGGCTGCAGGAGCTGGAGCTGGAGCGGCTGCAGGAACCAGAGCTGGAGCAGTTGCAGGAGCTGGGACTGGAGCGGCTGCAGGAGCTGGGACTGGAGCGGCTGCAGGAGCTGGGACTGGAGCAGCTGCAGGAATCGGAGCTGGAGCGGCTGCAGGAACTGGAGTTGGAGCAGTTGCAGGAGCTGGGACTGGAGTAGCGGCAGGAGCTGGGACTGGAGCGGCTGCAGGAGCTGGATCTGGAGCGGCTGCAGGAGCTGGGACTGGAGCAGCTGCAGGAGCTGGGACTGGAGCGACTGCAGGAGCTGGGACTGGAGCGGCTGCAGGAGCTGGGACTGGAGCGGCTGCAGGAGCTGTCACTAAGTTGATAGCAGTATCAATGGCAGCTCGATAGGCATGAGCCAGGCCCCAGCACGTTACAATGATTTGCGTTACTTTGGAACTGCCAGAATCATGACACCTTTTTTTCAAGCATTCTACCAGTTTTTTAGGATTTTGCAGTTGTTCAGGGGTGAATTTCCAAAACACTGGGGGTGCCAACTGCTCTAGATGCCTGCCCATATCCTCCCATACTCCCTGCCACAACTATACTGCCTCCGGGCAGATCTCCGGATGAGACTCCTAAGTAGTTGTTTAACTTTAAGCAGAATCTGAAGTGCATTCAGGAGGCAGAACAACAAGACTATGGTGGTCTGAGTATCCCAAGAATATTCAATATCTTCGAGAGCTATTGTGACAAGCTCGGGGGATAAGAGGGTGGTGAAGGAGGAAGGCAGAGTGATCCAGGAGGATACAGGGGTGGTGAAGGAGAAAGGGAGAGTAATCAAGTAAGAAAAAATATCTTCCCCTTTCCCCTCCACAGATTGACTCCCTAATGGAGAAAAACAATAGGTATAATTGATAATAGTTCCCAAGATACTGTTTCCAAAGTACAGAGTCGACGATGTTACTGAGTATAAATACCAAGTTAGAGTCATGACCAGATATCTTATCGTCTCATAAGCCATTGCTGCAACACTCAGTACCATAATGATCTGAAACCAGGGCCCGGAGAGGATAAACAACATGACAGAGAGCAAATACGGAAAATAATGTACTATAATACTCAATTTGGAAAACAGGTGCAGCAGAGTTGAGATTAAAGCAATCAGAATCATGACAAGCGACTATTAAGCAGGTCTAATCCTTACACCAATTTTAGTTTAACACACTCTGGTCAGATCTGCCGTTATCTCAACCTTTCGGGCCCCATGTTGGGCGCCAAAAAACTGTTGTGGTTTAACCCGGCTGGCAGCTAAACACCACACAGCCGTTCGCTCACCCTCCCCCCTCCCTCTCTGGGACGGGGGAGAGAAATGGAAAGTGAAGCCCGTGAGTTGAGATAAAGACAGTTTAATAAGACAGGAAAATAATAATAACAAAAATAATAATAACAATAATAATAATAATAATACAATGGTGATAATAGGAAAGTAATAATAATATGTACAAACAAGTGATGCACAATGCAATTGCTCACCACTCGCTGACCGATGCCCAGCCTAACCCCGAGCAGTCCGGCCCCCTCCCCCCGCCAACCACCCCTATATATTGTTTAGCATGACGTTAGATGGTATGGAATACCCCTTTGGCTAGTTTGGGTCACCTGTCCTGGGTCTGTCCCCTCCCAGCTCCTGCTGCACCCCCAGCCTGCCCGCTGGCAGGACAGATCGAGAAGCTGAAAAGTCCTTGGCTTGGTGTAAGCACTGCTCTGCAACAATTAAAGCGTTGGGGTGTTATCAGAACTCTTCTCATCCTAAGCCAAAACACAGCATTCCACCAGCTACTAGGAAGAAAATTAATTCTGTTCTAACTGAAACCAGGACAATGAGGAATAAACTGGATGAGCTAGAAGTCTTGGCCCAGTCCCACAGCTATGACATGATTGGCATAAGCAAAACCTGGTGGGATGAGTCTTGTGACTGGTGTGTCGCAATAGATGGTTACAGGCTCTTCAGGGGGGGCAGGCAGGGTAGGTGAGGCAGTGGAGTGGCGCTGTATGTGAAGGAGGGGCTGAACTGTGTGGAACTTTAAGTTCCCTGAAGAACCCTGGCTATACATACAGACTGGCCGACAAGATGCTGGAGAGCAGCCCCGCAGAGAGGGATCTGGGGGTTGTGGTTGACAGCAAGTTGAATATGAGCCAGCAGTGTGCCCTGGCAGCCAGGAGGGCCAACCGTGTCCTGGGGTGCATCAAGCACGGCATCGCTAGTAGGTCAAGGGAAGTGATTGTCCCGCTCCACTCTGCGCTGGTGCGGTCTCACCTCGAGTACTGTGTGCAGTTCTGGGCACCACAGTACAAAAAGGATGTAAAACTGTTGGAGAGTGTCCAGAGGAGGGCAACGAAGATGGTGAAGGGCCTAGAGGGGAAGACGTATGAGGGGTGGCTGAGGTCACTGGGCCTGTTCAGCCTGGAAAAGGAGACTAAGGGGAGACCTCATCACGGTCTACAGCTTCCTGACAAGGGGGAGTGGAGGGGCAGGCGCCGATCTATGTGGCAAGTGATAGGACCTGTAGGAATGGGGTCAGGCTGTCACAGGGGAGGTTCAGGCTGGATATCAGGAAGAGGTTCTTCACTGAGAGTGTTGTCATGCACTGGAACAGGCTCCCCAGTCTGAATTTAATATGGTCTGAATTTTTGGGTAGACCAGTGTGGTGCCAGGAGTTGGACTTGATGATCCTTATGGGTCCCTTCCAACTCAGGATATTCTATGATTCTATGATTCTATGAAATATACGATTTTTAAGGTCTTTTCCAACCCAAGCTATTCTGTGATTCTGTAATTTCACAGAAAGAAATAAACAAGTAATTAATTAATTGGTAAGTAATTAATTGGACCCCAGAAAATGAATAAAGCTGAATGGATTTATATGCCCTAGGATGTCCAGTTAATAATTAGTATTTGGTGTTCCAGTGCTTGATCTTGGTTTTTTATCTCATCCAAAGATCAACTGATACAAAATTTAACTTTATGCTGTCTATTAGAAGGCTCTTGCAGAAAGATAGAGATTACACTTGAACTATTTCAGGAAAATGGTAGATTATAGTTGGGCCACTCACTTTTTACGTTTTGATTTAATCACCGGATTCTCACATGAATATCAAGAAAACACTGCATTGCTTTGGGAAAAAAATGGTAATAAATATGTTTCAGAGAGTTTAGGATTGTAATCCTGATGCATGATAACGTCCTAGAGTTTGAGAAGATTTGGAAAAGGACGAGATCAGGAATATATATCTGTATTCCATGCTTCCTGCAGGCTAGTTCTCAACTGACCATGTTGGATGCTTTTCTTGTGATGATGGTCTAAATGTACTGTGCAGGGACACCAGGTACCCATCAAATGATTCTGTCTTTTACTGCTGTTTTAGGATCTACCTATGAGATCCCCAGATGTTTTGATGTTTCTTTCCTTTGCAGTTCTGTAGCCATGCTGCCAATGCTTTTTCCCCATTCCAGTATAGAGGTTTTTTACCACACACTGAAAGAAAACTGATACAATCTGTATTTGCAAATATGAATTTGAGGTACAGAAAGATACCATCTAACTGTGATATATGGAGTAATAATTCGTGTCAAGAAGATGGTTGATGTTAATAAAGAAGGGGAAGATGTGGGAGTGTGACCATGGGGGTTGACAAGCCCCATGGTTGGTGATAACATCAGACTCTTAACAATGAGGCCATCAGGAATGTAAAAAGTTTAGAGGGAACAAAGAAGGGTGATTCAGGATAAGATCTGAGAAAAATTAATGAAGTCATGGAAGATATGAGAGCACTTCAACCAGGATTACCAACTCCAACTATGCTCCCCAGTCATGGGCATTAATAGTAATAGACTTAAAGGATTGTTTGTTAAACACTTACCAGAATTCGGAAAACTTTGCCATGTTTATGTTTCAATTGATACCTTTTCTGATTGTACATATGTATAGGCGTACTCGGGTTTAATATGTAAAAGCAATGTTCTATATATTTAGAAAGTTTGACGGTTGTGTGTGCATGTTGGTAGAGCATAGACTCCCCACGCACCCAGCACTGTTTACTTGCCTTTTATAAATATTACTAAATTCAGATTGAGTTGTATCTTCATTTATAACATAACTTTCACATCACAAAAGGAGATGTATTGGAAACTTCTGCCTTGGTTTCAGCACTGTTGCTGTCTTTTTCCTGTGATATGGCATCTCTTTTTGATGTATCTGTATCATTAACTATTATTCTCAGCATCTCTAGCTAAAACACTAACTTGGTACCACTGTATATTGCACACAAGATGAATAACAGTA
This sequence comes from Anas platyrhynchos, assembly GCF_047663525.1. Lineage (NCBI taxonomy): Eukaryota > Metazoa > Chordata > Aves > Anseriformes > Anatidae > Anas > Anas platyrhynchos. Next base: position 6,479,864 of record NC_092620.1, on the reverse strand, counting down.
TTTCCTTCTCTTGGCAAAGCTTTGGACATACTATTTGTCTAATACAATATATGCAGCATTAATTATTAGTACTTTCATGTCACTGTTCATTTCCATATTAGCGGGTGAAATACTTAAGTGCATGTAGCTATACTAGTTTTCATTACTGATGCCAATTAGGAAGTGGCTATAAACTTTTAATAATATTGTAACTATATAAATACTTACTGGGATATTTTCAATAATTTTTATCAGCCACATAATCAGTTAAATAAATGAATTCTTCTGCTATAAATTTGTCACTTTTGCCACAAGTTTATTAAAGAGTGTTTAGGAGGGTGTCAAGTAATTCTCTCCCAAACCTAAGCAGAAGGTACTTTCCCACTAGCTATTAATTGGTTAACAACTTTGCCCAGCAACAGCAAACATTTAGCAACTTCTATGTCTTAAAGGTTGGAAAACAAGCATTTTGGACAGCAAGGCCTCTCTCGTGAATTGCCCATTCTTTGTCCCTTCTAACTTGTTTACATTCCTCATGGCTTCATGATCACCACTCCGATGTTATCACCAACCATAGGGCTTCTCCACCCCAATGGCGATACTCCCACATACATATATATATGTATAAAGAAATAACATTCTGAATTGAAGAACTGTCCTGGTTTCAGTTAGCACAGAATTAATTTTCTTCCTAGTAGCTGGTGGAATGCTGTGTTTTGGCTTAGGATGAGAAGAGTGCTGATAACACCCCGATGCTTTAATTGTTGCAGAGCAGTGCTTATACTAAGCCAAGGACATCTCAGCCTTTTGCTCTGTCCTGCCAACGGGCAGGCTGGGGGTGCAGTAAGAGCTGGGAGGGGACAGACCCAGGACAGGTGACCCAAACTAGCCAAAGGGGTATTCCATACCATCTGACGTCATGCTAAACAATATATAGGGGTGGCTAGCTGGGGGGGAAGGGGCCGGACTGCTCGGGGTTAGGCTGGGCATCGGTCAGCGAGTGGTGAGCAATTGCATTGTGCATCACTTGTTTGTACATACTATTATTACTTTCCTATTATCATCATTGTATTATTATTGTTATTATTTTTATTATTATTTTGTTATTATTATTTTCCTGTCTTATTAAACTGTCTTTATCTCAACTCACGGGCTTCACTTTCCATTTCTCTCCCCCGTCCCGGAGAGGGAGGGGGGAGGGTGAGCGAACGGCTGCGTGGTGTTTAGCTGCCGGCCGGGTTAAACCACAACAAGAACTGAGAATTCTATGAATTGGATTATGCTGCCTAGCCTCAGGTATCTTCTTTTACATGCTCTGGGTGTCCTGGTTTCAGCTAGAATAGATTTAATTTTCCTCCTAGTATCTGGCATGGTGCTGTGTTTGGGATTTAGGATGAAAATAATGTTGATATCACACTGGTGTTTTAATTGTTGCAGAGCAGTGCTTACACTAAGCCAAGGACTTTTCAGCTTCTCACACTGTCCTGCCAGCAGGCAGGCTGGGGGGTGCAGCAAGAGCTGGGAGGGGACAGACCCAGGACAGCTGACTGAAACTGGCCAAAGGGGTATTCTATACCATCTGATGTCATGTAATAGACTTAAAGGATTGTTTGTTAAACACTTGCCTTTTAAAACTTTGACCTTTTCTGATTGTACATATGTATAGGCATACTCAGGTTTAATATGTAAAAGCAATGTTCTGTATATTAAGAAAGTTTGACAGTTGTGTGTGCATGTTGGTAGAGCATAGACTCCATGCACACCCAGCGGTGTTTACTTGCCTTTTATAAATATTACTAAATTCAGATTGAGTTGTATCTTCATTTATAATATTATCCTTTCTTTTCTGTCCTAATAAACTGTCTCTGTCTCAAGGCAAAGACTTCATTTTCCTGATTCTCTCTACCATCCCAGAGATGGAGGGGGGCGGGTGAGTGAACAGCTCCTGGCTGCCGACTGGGTTAAACCACAGCAGTCCTTTTTGGTGCCCAATGTGGGGCACAGAAGGTTGAGATAATGACAGATTTGACCAGAGCATGATAAAACAAGATTCTTGCATTACATTATTTTAATAGTTGCTAATCAAAATGCCTATTTTTGTCATCTCAAGTTTTTTATGCCTGTTTTCCAAAATGTGTCAAAAAGCACGTTACTTAGTGTATGTGTTCCGTGTTGCATTGCTTCTCACTTCTGGGAGTTGGTATATGGCTATTATTTTGCTGTATTGTGTAACAATGCCTTATGATATGATGAAATTACCATTCATGAGACTAACCTGGTATTTGTACTTAGCATTGCCATCAACTTCATACGTTGGGAACCCTACCTCAGAAACTATTAATAATTGGACCTTTTACACTTTTTCTTTAGGGAGCCAATCTATGGAGGGGTCAGGGGAAGATGTTTTTTCCCACTTGTTCACTCTCCCTTACTCCCCTACGCATTTCTTCTCCTCCAGGTGAGTTATGGTAGCTTTCCAAATTTTTGAATATCCTTGGGATGTTCAGATCAGCATGTCCTTATTGTTATGTCTCCTGAATGCACTTCAGGTTTTGTCTCAGGTTAAACAAATACTTAAGAGTGCCATCCAGAGATCTGTCCTGAGTCAGGATAGTTATGAGTGGCAGGGAGAGTGGGAGGATATGGGCAGGCATCTAGAGCAATGGGCACCTCCAGTGCTTTGGAAATTTACCCCTGAACACCTGAAAAATCCTAAAAAACTGGTAGAGTGCTTGAAAAAGGTGTGTCATAATCCTGGCAGTACCAGACATACAGAAATCACTGCAACATTCTGGGCCTTGGCCTATGCTTACCAAGCTGCACTGAATGCCAATATAGCCCCAGTGACAGACCCTGCGGCCTCTTCAGCCCCTGAGACAGGCCTAGTGACCACTCCAAGCCCTACAATGGGCCACAGCGCTGAGCCAGGGAAACAAACTGTACCAGTGTCAGTTGCATCCGTAACCAAGGTGAAAAAATGGTTTAGAGAGTCAAATTGTTTAGAACGCAGAGAAAGTCCTGCTAAGACAAGGTATAGAGAAGATGACTCTGGGCCATCAGAGGAACAGGAGGATGAAGATGAAGATGTCAAAAAAAACAACAATAACTACCCGAAACCTATACCAGCGTGAGCTACAAGATGTGCAAAAAGATTTCGGTCACTGTATAGGTGAACAGCTTGTCACCTGACTGCTCCGGTGCTGGGACACCGGAGAGAATTTTGTGGAATTAGAGGAAAAGGAAGACAGGCGGCTGGGATCCCTTGCTAGAGATGCAGGCATTGAAAAAGCAATTGGAGATGGAGCACAATCTCACACCCTCTGGAGGCGTCTCCTCTCAGCTGTGAAGGAAAGGTATCCCTTCAAGGAAGAACTTGTAGGTGTACCAGGCAAGTGGACCACTATGGAGAAGGGAATCCAGTACCTGAGGGAATTAGCTGAACAGGAGGTGATTTATAGAGACCTAGGCAATGGACTAGGCAAATATCCACAGATCCAGATGAAGTCAGGTGTACACGACCCATGTGGCGGAAGTTTGTACGGAGTGCACCATCATCATATGCCAGCTCATTGGCAATAATGGCCTGGAAAGAGGATGAGGAACCCACAGTGGATGAAGTGGCTAAAGAACTCCGGCAGTACGAAGAAAGTCTCTCCTCTTCCTTACAGGCCTGCGTCTCGGCTGTGGAGAAACTTTCTGAAGAGTTCCACCAACTTAAAGAGAATTTATCTTCCTCCCCACCTGTACAAACCAGTGTCTCAGCTATCAGGGTGTCGTGGTTCTGCTCAAGTGGGCAGCCGAGCTCTACCACAGCCACTCTCTCACTCCCCCTCCTCAAAGAGGAATGGGGAGAAAATATGTGAAAAGGGCTCAAGGATTGAGATAAGGATGAGAAAATCACACAATAATTATTGTAACGGGCAAAACAGACTCAGCATAAGAAGATAGATAGTAAGATTTATTGCTCATTACTAACAAGCTAGAGAAGTGAGAAACAAAGGAAAGAAACCAAAAGCACCTTCCCCCCCATCCACCCTCTTCCACCTCCTCCCCCCGAGCGGTGCAGGGGAACGGGGGAATGGGGGTTATGGTCAGTCTACAGCACTTCTTCTCCGCCGCTCCTTCTCAGTCACTCTTGTCCCCTGTGCTGTGGGGTCCCACCCACGGAATACAGTCCTTGATGAACTGATCTGGCATGGGCTTCCCACAGGCAGCAGCTCTTCCAGAACTGCTCCAGATATGGGTCCGTACCACGGGGTCCATCCCTCAGGAGCAAACTGCTCCAACCTGGCTCCCCTACGGGCAGCAGCTCCTGCCAGGTCACCTGCTCCTGCGTGGTCTCCTCTCCACGGGCTACAGGTCCGGCCCGGAATCTGCTCCGGCAGGGGTCTTCCACAGGCGGCAGCCTCCATCGGTGCAGGGCCACCTACTCCACCGTGGTCTCCTCCACGGTCTGCAGCGTGGAAACCTGCTCCACCGTGGTACTCCATGGGCTGCAGGGGGACATCCTGCTTCACCATGGTCCTCACCACAGGCCACAGGGGACTTCTGCTCTGGCTCCTGGAGCACCTCTCCCCCTCCTTCTACACTGACTTTGATGCCGTTCCTCACTCCCTTCACTCTCCCAGCTGCTGTGTGGAGCAGTGTTTTTTTTCCCTGTCTTAAATATGCTCTCACAGAGGCGCAAAACAACATCACTTATTGGCTCAGCTCTGGAAAACAATGGGGCCCTTCCCAAACATGGGGCAGCTTCTAGATCTTTCTCACAGAAACCACCCCTATGGCCCTCTGCTACCAAAACCTTGCCACGTAAACCCACTACACAGGGGTAAGTGTCCTTCTGTGCAAGGAAGACAATATACATAACCAGTGCCACCCTGTGGTTTTACCTATGTGACCATGGAGAGGACATGAGAAAATGGGATAGAAAATCTACTTCAACCCTAGAGGCATGGGTACGTGAGTTGCAATGAAAAACAATCGGAAAAAAATGAGTTCTCTGAGAAACTTGCTGCTACAACTTCCAGCAGACAGTTCTCCAGACACAGAAATGAAGATTCTGACCAGGATTAGAGAGGCCCTGCCTCCAGCCAGGGGGAGGAAAGGGACAATCAGTTTTATTGGACCATGTGTGTTCAATGGCTTGGCATGCCAGACACACAGAAGTATAAGACTTTAGTAGACACTGGTGCAGTGTACTGTAATGCCATCAAGCTATAAAGAGCCAGAACTGTAGTGGTTTTACTCGGCTGGGCGGCTGAGCTCCACCTCAGATGCTCTCTCACTCCCCCTCCTCAAAGGGAAGGGGGAGAAAATATGACAGAAAGAGCTCAAGGTTTGAGATAAGGACGGGAGATTGCTCAGCAGTTATCATGACAGGCAAAACAGACTCAGCATAGGGAGATATGCACCCTCTTCTACCTCCTCCCCACGAGTGGCACAGGGAAATGGGGGTTGTGGTCAGTCTATAGCACTTAATCTCTACCACTCTTTCTCAGTCACTCTCATTCCCTGCGCTGTGGGGTCCCTCCCACAGGATGTAGTCCTTGATGAACTGATCTGGCATGGACTTCCCACAGGCAGCAGATCTTCAAGAACTGCTCCAGATATGGGTCCATACCACGGGGTCCATCATCTGATTCGTGTCAATATGGAACAATGCTAGGGCCACATGGTATGATGAACGTGACCTTCTGTCTTACATACCCTTGTATAACCACAAGTCTAAGAAAAACAGAGTGGATAATGTATATAGTTCTTGTTCTTGTATCTTGCAAAGGAATGGTCCAGCAATTCGTAGGGGATAAGAGAACAAAGGGGTTTCAGAATAACTGCTAACTATTATGACTATTGCATGGGACATTATGCAAGCCTCTGATATCTGGCCAAGAGATTAAGGAGAAAGGGAAAGCTGAAGGACGACTAAAAGACAAAGCTTGCAGGGGACGCTGCACAAGTCTCTGACATCCAGCCAAGATGGACAAAGAAGAAGGACGAGAAAAAAAGCCTGGGAAGAAGACTACAAGCCTTCAGCATGAGAGACCCCCAGAGGGACCACCGGAGACTGTGCCAGTGGGAGGGTTCGGATTCCGGGAATTAATTATAATAACCCTGTCTTTTCTAGAAGTAGTGATGAATATGTATTAGCCTAGGAGCATAAAAACCAGCCACCTGATGTAACTGGTGTGCGTCTTGGTGGAGCAGAGACTCCCGGCACACCCTGCGCTGTTTGCTTACCTCTATTCTTTTAATAAATTGTAAACTTTGATTGTAGTCCTATTTGGGACTTAGCCATTTATTACACTCAGGAGCAAACTGCTCCAACCTGGGTCCTCCACGGGCAGCAGCTCCTGCCAGGTCACCTACTCCTGTGTGGGCTCCTCTCCACGGGCTACAGGTTCAGCCCAGAATACGCTCCGGCAGGGGTCCTCCACAGTCGACAGTCTCCGTCAGTGCAGATTCACATGCTCCACCGTGGTCTCCTCCACAGGCTGCAGCGTGGAACCCTGCTCCACTGTGGTACACTGCAGGGGAACAGCCTGCTTCACTGTGGTCCTCACCACAGGCCACAGGGGACTTCTGCTCCAGCAGCTGGAGCACCTCTCCCCCTCCTTCTTCACTGACCTTGGCACCTGCAAGGCTGTTCCTCACTCCTCCCTCTCTCTGTTGTTTTTGTGTTTTGTTTTTGTTTTTGTTTTTGTTTTTTCCCTTTCTTAAGTATGCTCTCACAGAGGTGCAAACAACATCACATATTGGCTCAGCTCTGCTCAGCAGCAGGGCCCTTACCTAACATGGGGCAGCTTCTAGATTCTTCTTGCAGAAGCCACTCATATTGACACCTGCTACCAAAACCTTGCCAGGTAAACCCACTACAAGAACCCATCAGTATTTATGGGGTGAAAGGGGGATTCCATCAGTTAACCGTATTGGAGGCTGAAATAAATCTAACAGGGAATGAATGGCAAAAGCACCGTATTGTGAATGGCCCAGATGAAGTCACACCACCACTACAACCACTGAGTGCTGCAGTCCCAGACATGCTAGAACTCCAGTATGAACTGGAATCAAAGACAGCCAAGTGGTATAGAGAATCACAGAATCGTCTAGGTTGGAAGAGACCTCCAAGATCACCTAGTCCAACCTCTGACCTAACACTAACAAGTCCTCCACTAAACCATATCCCTAATCTCTACATCTAAACGTCTTTTAAAGACCTCCAGGGATGGTGACTCCACCACTTCCCTGGGCAGCCCATTCCAATGCCTCACAACCCTCTCAGTAAAGAAGTTCTTCCTAATATCCAACCTAAAACTCCCCTGGCGCAACTTTAGCCCATTCCCCCTCGTCCTGTCACCAGGCACGTGGGAGAATAGAAAAATCCCCACCTCACTACAGCCTCCTTTAAGGTACCTGTAGAGAGCAATAAGGTCGCCCAAAAGCCTCCTTTTCTCCAGGCTGAACAAACCCAGCTCCATCAGCCGCTCCTCGTAAGACACGTTCTCCAGACCCCTCACCAGTTTCGTTGCCCTTCTCTGGACTCGCTCAAGCACCTCCATGTCCTTCTTGTAGCGAGGGGCCCAAAACTGAATACAGTACTCGAGGTGCGGCCTCACCAGAGCCGAGTACAGGGGGACAATCACTTCCCTAGCCCTGCTGGCCACACTGCTTCTTATACAAGCCAGGATGCTGTTGGCCTTCTTGGCCACCTGAGCACACTGCTGGCTCATATTCAGCCGACTATCCACCAATACTCCCAGGTCCTTCTCTGCCAGGCAGCTTTCCAACCACTCTTCTCCCAGCCTGTAGCTCTGCCTGGGGTTGTTGTGCCCCAGGTGCAGGACCCAGCACTTGGCCTTGTTGAACTTCATACAGTTGACCTCAGCCCATCAGTCCAGCCTATCTATATCCTCCTGCAAAGCCTTCCTACCCTCAAGCAGATACGCCACAGTTGATATCGCTAATGCATTTTTCTCCATCCCTCTACCAGCTGAGTGCAGGCCACAGTTTGCTTTTACTTGGAGGGGTGTCCAGTACAACTGGAATTGACTTCCAAAGGGGTGGAAACACAGCCTTACCATTTGCCATGGACTGATCCAGTCTACGCTGGAGCAGGGGGAAGCTCCTGAACACCTGCAGTACATCGATGACATTATTGTGTGGGGTGACACAGCAGAGGAAGTTTTCGAGAAAGGGAAGACAATAGTCCAAATCCTTCTGAAGGCCGGTTTTGCCATAAAACAAAATAAAGTCAAAGGACGTGCACGAGAGATCCAGTTTTTAGGAATAAAATGACAAGATGGACGTCGTCAAATCCCAATGGATGTGATCAACAAAATAACAGCTATGTCTCCACCAACTAACAAAAAAGAAACACAGACTTTCCTAGGTGTTGTGGGGTTTTGGGGAATGCACATCCCAAATTACAGTCTGATTGTAAACCCACTGTACCAAGGAACCTGTAAGAAGAATGATTTTGAATGGTGCCCTGAGCAATGACAAGCCTTTGAACAGATAAAACGTGAGATAGTTCATGCAGTAACCCTTGGGCCAGTTCGAACAGGACCAGATGTAAAGAATGTGCTCTACACTGCAGCCGGGGAGAACGGCCCCACCTGGAGTCTCTGGCAGAAAGAACCTGGGGAAAACTTGAGGTCAACCCCTGGGGTTTTGGAGTCGGGGATACAGAGGATCTGAAGCCCGCTACACTCCAACTGAAAAGGAGATATTGGCAGCATAAGAAGGAGTTTGATCTGCTTCGGAAGTACTGAAGTGCAGCTCCTCCTGGTACCCTGACTGCTGTTACCGGATGTTCAAAGGAAAGGGTCCCCTCTACACATCATGCAACTGATGCTACGCGGAGTAAGTGGGTTGCACTGATTACTCAGCAGGCTCGAATAGGAAACCCCAGTTGGGAAGCGTGTCAAGATTGGGGGAAGTACTGAGCATAGAGATCAGGGCCGGGCAGAGAACTACATCACAACCAGTGCCACAAAAAAAGAATGGAGAGTCTTAGTGATCGGAGAGTCCTTGCTGAGGGGCACTTAGGCTTCCATTTGTCGCCCAGATAGCCTATCCAGAGAGGTGTGCTGTCTTCCTGGGGCACGTGTCAGAGACTGTAGGAAGGCTCTGCCACAGCTCATTAAAATAGAGGACTACTATCCTCTTGTTGTCATTCAGGTTGGATCCCAGGAAGCTGCAACTAGAAAAATTAGGAATATTAAAAAGGACTTTGCATCCCTGGGAAGGTTGTTGAAGGGATCGGAGGTGCAGGTAGTGTTCTCCTCTGTCGTCCTGCTGGGTGACCAGGACCCAGAAAGAAGGAGGTGAACGGGACAGGTGAACAACTGGCTGAGGGTGTGGTGTCTGGACCAAGGCTTTGGGTATTTTGATCTTGTGCAGTCCTTTGAGAAGCTGGGTATGTGGGCTGCTGACCGACTCCAACTCAGCAAGTGGGGCACAAGCGTGTTGAGGAGCAAGCTCTCTGGGCTGATTACCAGGGCTTTAAACTAGGCTTGACGGGGGAAGGGAGGGGAGCTAAAGGTGGCAGAGAAGGACTGGGAGGAGTTGTCACTGCTGTCACTGTTGAAGATAGTAGGGAAAAACCTCTGAGTTATCCCATAGGATCGTCCGAGGGCTTCTCAGAGAAGGTAATCCTGATACCCCATCCAGAATCTTCTTCTTGCATCCCTCCAGGGGTAACTGTGCTTGCTGCTTCCCTAAAGTGCCTTTATACCAATATGCAGAGCATGGGAAATAAACAGGATGAGCTCGAGATCTGTGTTTGGTCGCAGGGCCACAATCTCATCACGATCACAGCGACATGGTGGGACAGCTCACATGACTGGAATGCTGTCATGGAGGGCTATGTCCTTTTTAGGAAAGACAGGCTGGGGAAGCAAGGGGGTGGGGTTGCCCTTTATGTGAGGGAGCAATTAGAGTGTACCCAGCTCCACCTGGGGGAGGGTGAAGGACAAGGGGAGAGCTTGTGGGTGAGAATTAAGGGGTGGGCTGGTATGGGGGACACTGTTGTGGGGGTGTACTACAGGTCACCAGATCAGGAGGAGGAGGTTGATGAGGCCTTCTACAAGCAGCTGGTAGTAGCCTCGTGATCACGGGCGCTGGTTCTCATGGGGGACTTCAGTTTTCCAGACATCTGTTGGGTAAGCAACTCGGCCAGGCACGCGCAGTCCAAACGGTTCCTACAATGAGTTGAAGACAATTTTCTGACGCAGGTGGTGGAGCCGATGAGGAAGGGAGTGCTCCTGGACCTTGTCCTTACCAACAGGGATGGCCTTGTTAGGGATGTGAAGGTCGGGGGCAGCTTGGGATGCAGCAACCACGAGATGGTGGAGTTCAAGATGGAACTTGGTGGAAGAAGTAAGGCTAAAAGCAGGATTGCAACCCTGGACTTTTGGAGAGCCAACTTCGATCTCTTCCGGGACCTGCTTGGGAGTATCTCATGGGCTAGGTTGCTAGAAGGCAAGGGTGCTTGTGAGAGCTGGGCTACATTTAAGCAGCACTTCTTCCATGCTCAGGATTGGTGCATCCCTGAAGAATATGAAATCGGGGAAGGGGGGGCAGGAAACCTGCATGGATGAGCAAGGAGCTCATTGATAAGATCAAAAGGGAGAGGAAGGTTTATGAAATGTGGAAAAAGGGCCTGTCCTCTTGGGAGGAGTATAGAAATGTTGTCAGGGCCTGCAGGGACACGACAAGGAAGGCTAAAGCCCACCTGGAGGTGAAACTTGAAAAAGAGATAAAGGATAATAAGAAGGTTTTTTTAAAGTATGTAAACAGTAAAAGGAAGACTAGGGATAATGCAGGTCCCTTGCTGAACAAGGGGGGTGTCCTGGTAACGGGAGACACAGAAGGCAGAGATACTGAATGCTTTCTTTGCTTCAGTCTTTGCTTCAAGGACTCCCCCCCGGGACTCCTCGACCCTGGAGGGAGGAGAAAGAGCCTGGGAAGTGGAGATCAACCCCCTTGTTGACAAGGGAGCGGTTCAGGAGCATTTGATTGGGGTCAACGCACACAAATCCATGGGTCCCAATGGGATGCATCCACGTGTGCTAAGGGACTTGGCAGAGGTGATTCCCGAACCACTCTCTATCATCTTTGAAAGGTCCTGGAGAACAGGAGAGGTGCCTGAAGATTGGAGGATAGCCAGTGTCACTCCGATCTTCAAGAAGGGCAAGAAGGAGGATCCGGGAAACTACAGGCCAGTCAGGCTCACCTCTGTCCCTGGAAAGGTGTTGGAATAGCTTGTTCTGGATGCCATTTCCAAGCAATTGGAAGAGAAGAAGGTTATGAGGAGTAGTCAGCATGGATTCACCAAGGGGAAGTTGTGCTCGACCAGCCTCATTGCCTTCTATGATGGCATCACCAGCTGGGTAGATGGGGGGAGAGCAGTGGATGTCATCTACCTTGACTTTAGCAAGGCTTTTGATACTGTCTCCCACAACATCCTGCTAGCAAAGCTGAGAAAGCATGGGATAGAGGAGTGGACAGTAAGGTGGGTTGAGAACTGGCTGACTGGCTGAGCTCAGAGGGTAGTGATTGGCAGTGCAGAGTCCGTCTGGAGACCTGTGACTAGCGGTGTTCCCCAGGGATCAGTGCTGGGTCCAGTCTTGTTCAACATATTCATCGACAACCTTGATGAGGGAATAGTGTCTACCCTCAGCAAGTACACCGATGACACAAAGCTGGGACAAGTGGCCAACACGTCAGAAGGCTGTGCTGCCATTCAGTGAGACCTGGACCAGCTGGAGAGATGGGCAGGAAGAAACCAAATGAGGTTTAGTAAGAGCAAGTGTAGAGTCCTGCACCTGGAAAGGAACAACCGCATGTATCAGTACAGGCTGGGGGACAACCTGCTGGAGAGGAGCTCTGAGGAGAAGGACCTGAGGGTCCTGGTGGACGACAGGCTGACCATGAGCCAGGAGTGTGCCCTGGTGGCCAAGAGGGCTAATGGGATCCTGGCGTGCATTAAAAGGAGTGTGGCCAGCAGGTCAAGGGAGGTGATCCTCCCCCTCTACTCTGCCCTGGTCAGGCCTCACCTGGAGCACTGTGTCCAGTTCTGGGCTCCCCAGTCCCAAAAAGACAGGGATCTCCTGGAAACAGTCCAGCGGAGGGCCAAAAAGATGATACGGGGCCTGGAGCACCTTCTCTGTGAAGAAAGGCTGAGAGACCTGTGTCTGTTCAGCCTGGAGAAGAGAAGACTGAGAGGGGATCTCCTCAGTGTATATAAATATCTTAAATGTGAGAGACAGAGGGATTTGGCCAACCTCTTTTCAGTGGTTTGTGGGGACAGAAGGAGGGGCACTGGCCACAAAATGGAGCACAGGAAGTTCCGCACCAACAATACTCCTGGGAGTATTGGTTGATAGTCGGCTTAATATGAGCCAGCAGTGTGCTCAGGTGGCCAAGAAGGCCAACAGCATCCTGGCTTGTATAAGAAGCAGTGTGGCCAGCAGGGCTAGGGAAGTGATTGTCCCCCTGTACTCGGCTCTGGTGAGGCCGCACCTCGAGTATTGTGTTCAGTTTTGGGCCCCTCGCTACAAGAAGGACATTGAGGTGCTCGAGCGAGTCCAGAGAAGGGCAACGAAGCTGGTGAGGGGTCTGGAGAACGTGTCTTACGAGGAGCGGCTGATGGAGCTGGGTTTGTTCAGCCTGGAGAAAAGGAGGCTTTTGGGCGACCTTATTGCTCTCTACAGGTACCTTAAAGGAGGCTGTAGTGAGGTGGGGATTTTTCTATTCTCCCACGTGCCTGGTGACAGGACGAGGGGGAATGGGCTAAAGTTGCGCCAGGGGAGTTTTAGGTTGGATATTAGGAAGAACTTCTTTACTGAGAGGGTTGTGAGGCATTGGAATGGGCTGCCCAGGGAAGTGGTAGAGTCACCATCCCTGGAGGTCTTTAAAAGACGTTTAGATGTAGAGATTAGTGATATGGTTTAGTGGAGGACTTGTTAGTGTTAGGTCAGTGGTTGGACTCGATGATCTTGAGGTCTCTTCCAAGCTAGACAGTTCTGTGATTCTGTGATAAGAAAGAACTTCTTCACGGTGAGGGTGATGGAGTACTGCAACAGGCTGCCCAGGGAGGTTGTGGAGTCTCCTTCTCTGGAGATATTCAAGGCCCTTCTGGACGCTTACCTGGGCAACCTGCTCTAGGGAACCTGCTTTGGCGGGGGGGTTGGACCCGATGATCTCTTGAGGTCCCTTCCAATGCCTACAATTCTGTGATTCTGTGAGATCAGGAGCCTGTTTCCTCCACACTCCTATAAGCAGAGCAAGTAGTGTTTCCAGAGGCTGAATGAGATCTTGAATGGAGCTCATCATCGTGGTGATGCAGAAGACATCTCTGTCCATCTTCATGGCATCAAAGGAAACCAGGGAAGACCAGAAGCATAAACTGAGGGCCTAAATGTGGGTAAATGAGTCCAGGCAAAAATGACTGAAAGAGCTGCTGACTCTCACACTGCTCTTGGTTTCTTTATGTGACTGGGATCTTTTAAATTTATTTGTATTTGCTTGTGGGTCACTTGTCGCTACTCCAAGTTTAGTATTTTAATATGCAATAAAAGAACATGTAAGATGCCTTTTCCTGTACCCTCAGATTCTGCAACAGGGCAGTTTATTTGCTTCATTAGGAAGCTAGATGCATATTTTTTTAAGCACCGTCAGTTACAAATCAGAAACGACTAGCACATAATTGTGCATATTTTCAGATCGAGTCATAAGTGTGTATGCCAGTACCTGTTAGATTTGATTGGACAAGGTCACTGAGAAGAATATTAAGAAAATTGAGAGAGAGATGTCAAAGCATTTCCAACAGCAACAACAACCACCCCACTCATATCAACAGGGGGGAAATGGAAGCATAAACCAAATTGCATCAAAATGATCACAATTGAAGCATGTGTTATGGGAAAGGTTTGAAGTTAGCACATGTACTGAGATAGCAATATGATGATGAGGGGGAAAAAATTCCAGCATTCAGTGTCTTTGCAGCACAGATGGTCGGGTTTGCTTTCCTGGCCTAGTTGTTCATTAAAATTAATCAGATGAATCTGTCTGTCCCAAACTGTTAGTTTATGTCTCTGTCTTCTTATTCTGTGCTTTGCAACAGTGATGATACTATATTGCCCATGGGCCAAATAGTGAATTGGTATGGATCACATGATTAACTGGTGGTGGGCTGTCAGTGCTTTAACTAAACAATCCATTCAGCAGAGAAATCTAGGAAAGGGTACAAAGGGTACAACTGGATTACATCTGTGGTCTAACCATGTTTTACAAAATCACTTAGTAGGTACTACACAGTCTCTAAGCAATTATGTGTGATTAATTACAGCATCACAAATGACACCCACTTTTGGGCACTTCTTTGCCTTTCACATTTTGATAGTACTGAGTGGTAAACACTACCAGAAGCATTTTTTATTTTTACGTTTTTTGTTTTTGTTTTTTTTTTGTTTTGTTTTGTATTTTAATGTAGTAAAGGATCTGTATAATGCAAAGAACACCAGATTTTTTGTGTGTGTGTTTTCCTTCCAGAGAATGAATAACAGTTATGAAGAGTATGGTGATATATTGTTCTACTAGACAGCCATGAAGTATAAATTTCCAACATGAGATGCCTGTGGGGAGGGTAGATTTTCCTTTAGCCTCACAAGTCCCACTGACATTAACGAAGGAAGCATGCCTACAACACCCCTCACTGAATAATTTACATCTGCACAAACAAAGTCAGAAGGCAAAGCTGGAGAAACATCAGACAGCTGGCTTTAAATCAAGTCAAAAAATTGCCTGTGTTTGCGGGTGGTTTATTATTATAAAAGGGAAGCAATGCAAAGTGAAATTAAAGCTATTCTTTCAGCTTTGAGGTCTTTGGTATAGCAGGATGGTGCAGATTTCACTGGGAGGGGTAGGAAACTAAAAAGTATGAGACATGGCTGAAAGATAAAGAGATGTTTAAGGAGGCAAATTAATTATAAAGGTTGAAAGAACAGTAAAGTGTGTACTGAATTGAAAAGAGAAGTCAGAGTGGTTGTTTTGGGACTTCTTTTACAAATACATTAGACAACACAGGGGGAAAAAAATCCAGGAAGGTAGATGGAAACAGCAGGGATTTGAGACTCAGGTATTTATTTTCAGTTAGTAGCCATGATATAGACAAGAAATTAAGACCAAACTTTCAAAAGAATGTAGATGGTAAGAGATAAATATAGACAGCCAGAAACATCTTCAGGAATGCATCTTAGCAGATCAGGCTCCTAGAGGCACAAAATGAAACACGGGCTCATATGATTGTACCTATACCAGCCCTGGGTGGGCTAGCTGAGGTGTGGAAGGGATATTACTCTGTTAGTGTGGCTAATTCTTACTAATTTTAATTAAGTTGCACTTGAGTTGCACCCTGTCCAAACCTTACATAATTTCTCATGGGTGACTTAAAGTGGGTATGAAGCACTCTGGATATGAGTTTACATCCTGCAAGTGTGTGAGATCCAGATCTCCACAAGATGGCAAATTCTAAAGGATTAGATCACCACTGATTTTCTGAATAGAGAATAACTAATTCCATCTTGGGTAGGTTTTGGTGATCAAATCATTCAAGTCAGTTCAACTTTTTAAGCAGCAAATGATCTTTGACCTGCAGTGAAAGAGACAAGCCCCTTACAAAACAGTTACCTCTCAGAGGTAAATCCAGACCAAAAGCATTCATGAAAATGGTCATGCAGGCCCAGGAGAAACCAAAATTTTGGACACTATGGATTAATTTGTTGGATATTTACATGACAGTTTTGATTAGACCTAGTTTCTGGGCTGGACCCATTTTTTCTGACTGAGGAGACTCAAAGTAATGTGTCAGAGGCATACTTGATCCATCTTTGTGTCTGGGATTCTCTGGAGTTATTTTTCTCCACGAATTATAGGAGGAGGTAACTAGCTTAATTTTGAACACTAATCTTTCAAATACTTTTGCTAGAGAGAGAGATCCCAAATTCCAGATACAAACTGGGGGATCAGGAGTTTATTTGTAGTTCTGGGACTTTTTACTGTTGTCCCTTGCTCGGATTTCCTGTAATTTCCTGGGTGCTACCTTGTAGCCAAACTAAGCAACAAGTTATCCAGTAAATCATGCAGCCCTCCCAACTGAGTTCCTGGCAAGATCCTCCTGTGTTTGCTGGTGCATCAATACTCTTACACACCTGAATTGCCCACATTATCCTATATGAAGTTGTCTGCTCTGCACCTCTGATTCCAGGACTGGCTCTAGTGTAGGTGGTAGAAAGAAATCTGTGTCAATGATGTACACTGAGAATTTGTTTCCACTATTCACCCTACACTGGTAAATCCATGTAATAGTTGCCATGGTCTTTTATTTTATCATGAGGAGGGATGAGTTCTATATCTTCTGATCTTATTCTACATTGAGAAGCAAGAAGAAATGCATTAATCTAAACCAAACAAGTGACCACTATATTGCTAAACTGTCATATCCCACATAGCTCTTATCTTGTGTTAAGTAGAGTCATCTGTTCCCCAGCTACGTAAGTCACAAGATGATACTGATTTTTTTTAATGCATTTTTTTTTTCTGAAGCTACCAAGCTTGGTGATAATTTAGCTGGAAAATGCTCCATCTGAAGAGATGGAGGAAAAATCTTTCACTGAAAATATATGCCTATCACTTTAACTGATGCGTAAGATATTTTTTGCTAGGTAAGAACCTGCTGAATATATAAAAATGTTATTGTTCTGTAATTATCATTATAACATTATTGTTAGGAATGTTTTAACAATTCCTGTCAATAAAGAACAGTCCTGTCTGCCTCTGGGTCCTGCACTGGCAATTTAATTCTTGAACCACAGATGCAGTGTGTCCCAGTCTCCCCCTCATTCTAGTCAATTTATCAAGTCTTCAGAAAATACTCCTCAAATTTATGAACCTGTTTGCTTTTGTTATTCCGGACTTTTATTTCTAACAGTTACAGCCTTTTGTTTTTGTCTTTGTGGAGATTAACTTAACACTGCTATAGGTGTGACTGTCCCTGTGAATGGCTGGTGAGGAATGTTTTAATTACTCGTGAAGTGTCAATAAGAAAGCTATTTGTATTTGTATGAAGTCTTTGATGTCTGGGGGTTTCAGAACAACTGATAACAACTAGTGACTGTTATGGGATACTATGCAGGCCTCTGATATCTGGCCAGGTGGCCAAGAGATTAAGAAGAAGAAAAAAAAGAAGCTGAAGGACGGCTAGGAGACAAGACCTGCAGGGGATGCTGTATAAACTTGACACAGTGCCAAGGAGTACAAAGGGGAAGGACAAGAAAAAAGCTTGGAGAGGAAGGCTACGAGCCTTCAGCATGAAAGACCCCTAGAGACCCCCAGAGGGACCACCAGAGACTGATGCGCATGCTCCAGTAGGACCCTGGAAGCTAATTATAATAACCTATTTTTTTTAGAAGTAGTAATGAATATGTATTAGTCTAGGAGCATAAAAATGAGCTACTTGATGTAACTGGTGTGCATCCTGGTGGAGCGGAGACTCCCGGTGCACCCAGTGCTGTTTGCTTACCTCTATTCTTTTAATAAATCCTATTTTTTTATTTAATCCTATTTTGAAGACTGAGCCATTTCTAACATTAGGAAATTATAGAGTAATTTTGAATGAAAAAAAAATAAACTCCACAAAAGGGTAGGGTCGATGTTTATGATGACAAATTGTCTGACAGCCTTTAAAACAGGTGCTTTCAACAGGAAGTGGGCTGTCTTTCCTCAGTGTACTCCTCTTTCGTTATGAGCCAGAAGCTTGGGGGAAAAAATAGAAAAAAAAAAAAAAAGTTTGCAATAGATTGAGGAAAATAAGGAGGGGGAATTGAAGTTAAAATAAAATTAAAATATTGTTTCACTATTTTACCCTAATTTATTATCTATTTTTGATATCAGCATCACATAAGAAAGTTTGTCTCCTTAGGGGCAAAATAACATTTAAAATCAGTGATAAGAAACTTGTTTGTATTCTAAGTGTAATTTGTTTTATTTGCAAGCAACACAGGAAACAGTTAAAGAGCAGGCTAGATAATATATTCTTTTTAGAATCTTAGCTCTGAGTTAAGTTCCTAGGAAGCACTTTAATGTCCAGAGGTAAGTCTAATTAAGATCCCAAGAAGGAGTGCAATCTTTTCTGATGCTTTCTATATCTTGCTCTTCTACATCCCTCTACAGCATCTCTCCATATTTCTAAGATAACAACATTAGCATGTCTTTCAGAGTATCTAACCTTCTGTCAACCAAGTTCAGGAATTTGGAAGACTCTATAGACATATTGCTCATGCCTCTTACCTAAGTTTAACATCTTCAGTGTACATAGCTACACTTGAGCTAGTCACTCTAGATTCCCTCTACAGTTTATGGAGAAAAATAGCTGCTTGTAGGAGCAATCTTGAAACAGAGCTTCAGCCTTTGAAAACTGATAATTTCAAATTCAGACAACAATAAGAGATATTACTTGAAAAGTTTTATCAATGTTCTTTTTTATTTTCTGCCTGTTACGGTTTATTTGCATTTAATAAAACTATTATAGTGAACAACTGTATTGGGAAATTAACATTAATAGCAGAAAATATTTACAGATCACTGTTTAAACAACTGTTAACACAAATGGTAAGGAAAAAAAAGGATTTTATTCTGTTGGTTGTGGAAAAAAAGTCAATTCTATATCAGCATTGTGCTGATATTTTAAAACAAAAATGAAAACAAAACCAATCAAACAAACAAAAAAACAGAATGAAACAAAAGACATCCCTAAAATTAAATTTGTAAATCCATATTTAGAAGCCTATATGGATACCTTTAAAGTTGTCAGCACCACAGAGATTTCCTGAGGAGCTGGCAATGGCATTCCAGAAACTGTTATAGTACCGGTTTAAGTAGGATCTTTCTTTTCTAAGCAGACTGCACCATTTCCAGATTCAGTCTAGTGGAAGGGTCTTCTACAATAGCTGTTCTGAAGATTATCCCCATCTTTAAATCAGATAGATTTTTTAGGAGCATTATTTTAAGGAAAACTCATAAATAATGTATTCTAGACATGGTATTTTCTTTTCTATTTCTTTCTTATTATCATTATCGTATATTTCTCATAGAAAGAGTCCAGCGGAGGGCCACAAAGATGATACGGGGCCTGGAGCATCTTCCCTATGAAGAAAGGCTGAGAGACCTGGGTCTGTTCAGCCTGGAGAAAAGAAGACTGAGAAGGGATCTCATCAATGTGCATAAATACCTGAGGTGTGGGAGACAGAGGGATTTGGCCAACCTCTTCTCAGTTATTTGTGGGGACAGGACAAGGGGCCATGGCCACAAAATGGAGCACAGGAACTTCTGTACCAACATGCAAAAGAACTTCTTCACAGTGAGGGTGACAGAGCACTGGCTGCTCAGGAAGGTTGTGGAGTCTCCTACTCTGGAGATATTCAAGGCCTGTCTGGATGCCTACCTGGGTAGCCTGCTCTAAGGAACCTCCTTTGGCAGGGGGGTTGGACCCGATGATCTTTCGAGGTCCCTTCCAATCTCTTCAGTTCTGTGATTCTGTGATTTATTTATCTATGCCTTCCTTTTTAGGGTTAGATTCAGCTTTTATCCATTTTTTATATCATTCTAAAATATATTTCTTTTTTCCATCTTCCCATAAGTACTTACTTATGGTTATCATGAGAAACTCAAGGGATATAGGGATATGAAACGTTTCTTCTTTTTTTTTTTTTTCCCTATTATTTAGCTGATTAAAAAAAAAAAAAAAAAGATTACACTCCAGACCTATATGGTTGTATTAGTCAGCTTAGTCTGATTTGGGAACAGACAGGCCAGGCTTCAGTTTATCTCATCCTTTCTGGACATTGAAAATAGATCAAATGAATCACAGGGTACAATTTCAATGGAAAACATATGGTAGCAACATTTCTAAATAGCTTGAACTGATAAATAGTCCTGTGAAGTGGCTCAATTTGTTAAAATGCTAGCACATTAACTACTGCATGTGGTGGTGGCATGTTTGCATCTCTAACACTGTCTGCTTGGGTCTTATGGAAATAGACACTTGCCTTGAATTTAAGAACTGATACAGTCAGTATATTTTTCATAATGATTTATGAGGAATCACCGTTTGCAGACTGAGTGATCCATCTATGACTGCGTTAACCTCAGTCCCACCAAGCTGTATACCATGACCACATTCCACATGTTTTAGCCTCTGGTACCTTGTACTGAGAAACTGGCTGATTTCCTGAGTTGGGTCTGTCTGAGCTGGAGTCACCTTTTCCCTGCAGCAGCCCACACAGTGCTGTACTCTGCACTCGTAGCTGGAACAGCACTGATATCACTCCAGTGTTGTGTCTATTGCTGCACAATGCTGGCACAGCATCAGGACTCCTTCCAAGCCCCCAAGAGCCAGCAGGCTGGGGGTGGGCAAGTGATGGGGAGGGGACATTGCTGGGGCAGCTGACCTAAACCAACCAAAGGGATATTCCATAACACCTGATGTCACACTCAGCAATAAAAGGGGGGGCTCTCGTGGGGGAGGGGGCTGTTCCTCCTGAACAACCACTACGCGTTTTGAGGCCCTGCTTCCCAGGGCGTGGCTGAACACCGCTCGTTGATGGGAAGTAGAGAATATTTTTTTTTCCTCTCTCTGTGCTTCCGCGCGGACTGATTGTTTCTTTTGTTTCTTTTTTCCTCCCCATTCCCTTTCCCTTTAATTAAAACTTTCTCATCTCAAACCTCGAGTTCTCTGTGTTGTATTTTCTCCCCCTTCCTCTTTGAGGAGAGGGGGAGTGAGAGAGCGGTTGTGGTGGAGCTCGGCTGCCCACTTGAGTAAAACAACCACAGTCCTTTTTGGCGCCCAACGTGGGGCTCGAGGGTTGAGATAACAATAGCATTGGTTGAAGTATTTACAACTAACATATTGGTAGTCATAATGTTCAGTTTTCTGGTAATACTTTTCTGTGTGGATATGTTGTATGTAGTCCACTCTCTGTTTTATTTTTTCCTTTACATCCGATCGGAGAAAGTGTTGAAGTCTGTGCTTGTTTTTTTTATCATGTTGTGCTGTAACATACTGGCCTTCAGTTTTGTTTGGTATTCAGGCCCGGCATTGTTATCCTCCTGGTCTCATGGAGATTATCTTATTGAAAATATTAAGAATTACAGCGCCTTCTTTTTTGCCCCTAGCAGTTAATCACTGAATAATATCAGCTGTGGTGCCTTCTACTTTTCTCCCTGTGGGCTAATTACAGCAGCCTTTCAGTATCTTGGATACCCTTGGTCAGATATTATCCTCCTATTACTAGGTCTAGTGTTTGTCTTCTTCCCCAAGGTAAAGCAATTTATTAAGAATATTATCCAAGGACCTGTCCCCAGACAAAGTAGTTGTGGGTGGAAAGGTGTGTGGGGGGATTTGGGCAGGTACCTATCACGGTTTTCTCCTCCAATGGTTCTAAATTTCACCCCTGAACAAGTACAAAATCCAAGGAAACTGGTAGAATGTTTGAAAGATGTATGCCCTGACCCTGGCAATACTAGAGAACTCCACCAGCTTGCTGCACTCTGCTGGGGTCTGGCTTATGCCTATCAGATGTCAATTAACATTGCCCAGCACCCTCAAGGGGATAGGGAGGTTCCTGAATTTGATGATGAGACAGCCCACACTGTGACCACCCCAGAGGACCAACCATCTATGGTATTAGTCGCCCCTATAGTAAAGACAAAACAATGGAAACGGAAGTCAGCTCGTTTAATAAGGGAAGAAGCTCCTCCTATGGATGAGGGAGAAGAGGAAAAGGCAGGCAGCTCTAAAGCAGCGTCATCACGGCAACATCACAAAGAGACTGAAATCATAGATGAATCAGAAACTACTCGGTCTCTATCCTTGATTGAGCTGCGAGAAATACGAAAAGACTTCAGCCGTCATCCAGGTGAGCACATCCTCACTTGGCTGCTTCGATGCTGGGATAGTGGGGCCAATACCCAACAGCTAGAAGGCAATGAAGCCAAGCAGCTGGGATCCCTCTCTAGAGAAAGGCTCATTGATAGAGTAATTGGGAGAGAGGCACAAGTTCTCAGCCTCTGGAGGCGACTCCTAACAGCTGTGAAAGAAAGGTATCCCCACAAAGAGGATATTGTATACCAAGTAAGCAAATGGACCACTATGGATAAAGGTCTCCAGCAGCTGCGGGAATTAGCTGTGCTGGAGATGCTTTATAGTGATTTAAACAGACACCTAAAGACCTTGATGAAGTCCAACGCACAACGTCCATGTGGCAGAAGTTTGTACGGGCTGCACCCCCAACACATGCCAGCACACTGGCAGCAATGGATTGGGAGGAGGGGATGGGGCCAACTGTGGATAATGTGTCCAATCAACTTCATAAATATGAAGAAAATCTCTCTGCCCCAGTACGGGACTGCATTTCAGCTGTGGAGAGACTGTCCCAAAGGTTAGCTTCATCCTCACCTAGATGGAAAAAATCTTTCGGCCATCAAGTGCCAGCAGTCCCCGGCTCAAACAAGGGAGAATCCGGGATGCACACCACGAGGTACCTTGTGGTTTTATTTACGTGACCACGGGGAAGATATGAGGAAATGGGACGGTGAACCGACCTCGGCCCTAGCTGCTCGGGTACGTGAGCTACGGAAAGATACAGCAGCAACAAAGAGGGCCCCTAGGAGGATTGCTGCCCCAGTTTCTGTTGGACTAATTCCACAAACCCGCCAAGGTAAATGGTACATACTCACCATGGTAGAAGTAACTACTGGGTGGCTGGAAACATATCCAGTAAACCATGTCATGGCCCGAAACACTGTCTTGGGCCTGGAAAGACAAGTGCTGTGGCGACATGGTACAGCAGAAAGAATTGAGTCCGACAATGGGAGTCACTTCCGAAACAATTTGGTCACTTCCTGGGCCAAGAGACATGGCATTGAATGGGTGTATCACATCCCTTATCACCCACAAGCCTCTGGGAAGGTTGAGAGGTACAATGGGCTGTTAAAAACTATGCTGCGAGCATTGGGTGCTGGGACATGGAAACATTGGGATATAAATCTACCAAAGGCCACTTGGCTAGTTAACAACAGGGGGTCTGAAAGCCGTCCTGGTCCTGCTGAAACAAAACCCCTACACACTGTGGGAGAAGCTAAAGTCCCTGTAGTGCATGTGGGAAAGTGGATGGGGAAGGCAGCGTGGGTTGTGGGTCACTAGTGGCGTTCCCCAGGGCTTGGTAATGGGGCCGGTCCTCTTTAATATCTTCATCGATGATCTGGATAAGAGGATCGAATGCACCCTCAATAAGTTCGCAGATGACACCAAGTTAGGTGCATGTGTCGATCTGCTCAAGGGTAGGAAGGCTCTGCAGGAGGATATAGATAGGCTGGACCGATGGGCTGAGGTCAAATGCATGAAGTTCAACAAGGCCAAGTGCTGGGTCCTGCACCTGGGGCACAACAACCCCAGGCAGAGCTACAGGCTGGGAGATGAGTGGTTGGAAAGCTGCCTGGCGGAGAAGGACCTGGGAGTATTGGTTGATAGTCGGCTGAATATGAGCCAGCAGTGTGCTCAGGTGGCCAAGAAGGCCAACAGCATCCTGGCTTGTATCAGAAACAGTGTGACCAGCAGGGCTAGGGAAGTGATCGTCCCCCTGTACTCGGCTCTGGTGAGGCCGCACCTCGAGTATTGTGTTCAGTTTTGGGCCCCTCGCTACAAGAAGGACATGGAGGTGCTCGAGTGAGTCCAGAGAAGGGTCACGAAGCTGGTGAGGGGTCTGGAGAACGTGTCCTATGAGGAGTGGCTGAGGAAGCTGGGTTTGTTCAGCCTGGAGAAAAGGAGGCTCAGGGACGACCTTATTGCTCTCTACAGGTACCTTAAAGGAGGCTGTAGTGAAGTCTCTTCCAACCTAGACAATTCTGTGATTCTGTGAATCTGTGAAGTGCTTATCTCCAAGTAAATATACAGATAAGCTAACGGAACTATCCAGCTCCTGTCCTGGTTTTAGCTTGGATAGAGTTGGTTTTCCTCCTAATAGCTGGTAGGGTGCTATGTTTTGGATTTAGGATGAGAAGAATGTTGATAACACACTGATGTTTTGGTTGTTGCAGAGCAGTGCTTACACCGAGCCAAGGACTTTTCAGCTTCTCGCTCTGTCCTGTTGGCAGGCAGGCTGGGGGTGCAGTAAGAGCTGGGAGGGGACAGACCCAGGACAGCTGACCCAAACTAGCTAAAGGGATATTCCATACCGTCTGACGTCATGCTGGACAATATATAGGGGAGGGTAGCCGGGGTTGGGGGGGGGTGGACTGCTCAAGGATAGGCTTGGCATCGGTCATTGGGTGGTGAGCAATTTTACTGTGCATCACTTCTTTTGAAGAAAAAGCAAAGACTTCATTTTCCTGATTCTCTCTACCATCCCAGAGATGGAGGGGGGAGGGTGAGCCAACGGCTGTGGTGTTTAGCTGCCAGCTGGGTTAAACCACAACAGACCTTTGGGTGCCCAATGTGGGGCCACGAAGGGTTGAGATAGTGACGGATCTGACTAGAGTGTGTTAAAACAAGATTATGATAAGAATTACATCAGTTTAATAGTTACTAATCAAAATGCCTATTTTTGTCATCTGAAGTCTGCTTTGCCTGTTTTCCGAAATGAGTTATATAACACATTACTTAGTGTATGTGTTCCCTGTCATATTGCTTCTCACTTCTGGGAGTTGGTATATGGCTATTATTTTTCTCTACTGTGTAACACTGGCTTACGATATGATAAAATTACGGGCCATGAGACTTATCTCGTATTTCTACTCAGCATTGTCATCAACTCCATACTTTGGGAATCCTACCTCAGAAACTATTCATAATTACACCTTTCATGCTTTTTCTTCAGGGAGACAATCTATGGACGGGTCAGGGGAAGATGTTTTTTCCCATTTGTTCACTCTCCCTTTCTTCTCCAGGCAAGTTATGGTAGCTTTCCAAATCTTTGAATATCCTTGGGATGTTCAGATCAGCATGTCCTTATTGTTATGTCTCCTGAATGCACTTCAGGTTTTGTCTCAGGTTAAACAAATACTTAAGAGTGCCATCCAGAGATCTGTCCTGAGTCAGGATAGTTATGAGTGGCAGGGAGAGTGGGAGGATATGGGCAGGCATCTAGAGCAATGGGCACCTCCAGTGCTTTGGAAATTTACCCCTGAACACCTGAAAAATCCTAAAAAACTGGTAGAGTGCTTGAAAAAGGTGTGTCATAATCCTGGCAGTACCAGACATACAGAAATCACTGCAACATTCTGGGCCTTGGCCTATGCTTACCAAGCTGCACTGAATGCCAATATAACCCCAGTGACATACCCTGCGGCCACTTCAACCCCTGAGACAGGCCTAGTGACCACTTGTCGTGGTTTAACCCGGCTGGCAGCTAAACACCACGCAGCCGTTCGCTCACCCTCCCCCCTCCCTCTCTGGGACGGGGGAGAGAAATGGAAAGTGAAGCCCGTAAGGTGAGATAAAGACAGTTTAATAAAACAGGAAAATAATAACAAAATAATAATAAAAATAATAATAATAATAATACAATGGTGATAATAGGAAAGTAATAATAATATGTACAAACAAGTGATGCACAATGCAATTGCTCACCACTCGCTGACTGATGCCCAGCCTAACCCCGAGCAGTCCGGCCCCCTCCCCCCGCCAACCACCCCTATATATTGTTTAGCATGACGTTAGATGGTATGGAATACCCCTTTGGCTAGTTTGGGTCACCTGTCCTGGGTCTGTCCCCTCCCAGCTCTTACTGCACCCCCAGCCTGCCCGTTGGCAGGACAGAGCAAAAGGCTGAGATGTCCTTGGCTTGGTATAAGCACTGCTCTGCAACAATTAAAACATCGGGGTGTTATCAGCACTCTTCTCATCCTAAGCCAAAACACAGCATTCCACCAGCTACTAGGAAGAAAATTAATTCTGTCCTAACTGAAACCAGGACACCACTCCAAGCCCTACAATGGGCCACAGCGCTGAGCAAGGGAAACAAACTGTACCTGTATCGGTTGCATCCGTAACCAAGGTGAAAAAATGGTTTAGAGAGTCAAATTGTTTAGAACGCAGAGAGTCTTCTGCTAAGTTGAAGTATAGAGAAGACAAGGACGGGCCATCAGAGGAACAGGAGGATGAAGATGAAGATGTCAAAAAAAATTCAGAATCTAACCAAAACCTATACAAGCATGAGGTACAAGATGTGCAGAAAGATTTCGGTCATTGTATAGGTGAACAGCTTGTCACCTGGCTGCTCCGGTGCTGGGACACTGGAGCCAATAGTCTGGAATTATTGGGCAGGGAAGCCAGGCGGCTGGGATCCCTTGCTAGAGATGCAGGCACTGACAAAGCAATTGGAGATGGAGCACAATCTCACACCCTCTGGAGGCGTCTCCTCTCAGCTGTGAAGGAAAGGTATCCCTTCAAGGAAGAACTTTTATGTCTACCAGGCAAGTGGACCACTATGGAGAAGGGAATCCAGTACCTGAGGGAATTAGCTGAACAGGAGGTGATTTATAGAGACCTAGGCAACGGACTAGGAAAACATCCACAGATCCAGATGAAGTCAGGTGTACACGACCCATGTGGCGGAAGTTTGTACGGAGTGCGCCATCATCATATGCCAGCTCATTGGCAATAATGGCCTGGAAAGAGGATGAGGAACCCACAGTGGATGAAGTGGCTAAACAACTCCGGCAGTACGAAGAAAGTCTCTCCTCTTCCCTACAGGCCTGCGTCTCGGCTGTGGAGAAACTTTCTGAAGAGGTCCACCAACTTTATCTTCCTTATTTATCTAAATAAGAATTTATCTTCCTCCCCACCTGTACAAAGCAGTGTCTCAGCTATCAGGGGTAAGTTTCCTTCTGTGCAAGGAAGACAATATAATGGGTACACACCCCATGCTACCCTGTGGTTTTACCTACGTGACCATGGAGAGGACATGAGAAAATGGGATGGAAAATCTACTTCAACCCTAGAGGCATGGGTACGTGAGCTGCAAAAGAAAATAATTGGGAAAAAGGTGTTATCTGAGAAACTTGCTGCTACAACTTCCAGCAGACAGTTCTCCAGACACAGAAATGAAGATTCTGACCAGGATTAGAGGGGCCCTGCCTCCAGCCAGGGGGAGGAAAGGGACAATCGAGTTTATTGGACTGTGTGGATTCGATGGCCTGGCACGTCAGACGCACAGAAGTATAAGGCTTTAGTAGGCACCGGTGCACATTCTACTGTAATGCCATCAAGCTATAAAGGGCCAGAAACTATCTGTATTTATGAGGTGGCCGGCAGATCCCAGCAGTTGACTGTATTGGAGGCTGGAGTGAGTCTGACTGGGAATGAATGGCAAAAGCACCGTATTGTGACTGGCCTGGATGCTCCGTGTATTCTTGGCATAGAAGAGGAAATATCCTCCTAGAAGAGGATATTTCAAGGACCCAAAAGGGTTCCAGTGGGCTTTTGGCATAGCTGCCTTAGAGACAGAGGGCATTAAACAGTTGTCTACCTTGCCCGGTCTCTCAGAGGACCCTTCTGTTGTGGGGTTGCTGAGGGTCGAAGAACAGCAGGCACCAATCGCTACCACAACTGCACACTGGTGGCAATATCTCACCAACAGAGACTCCCTGATTCCCATCCATAAGCTAATTCGTCAATTGGAGAGCCAAGGAGTGATCAGCAAGACCCATTCACCTTTCAATAGTCCCATATGGCCAGTGCGAAAGTCTAACGGCGAGTGGAGACTAACAGTGGACTATCGTGGCCTGAACGAAGTGACGCCACCACTGAGTGCTGCAGTGCCGGATATGCTAGAACTCCAGTACGAACTTGAATCGAAGGCAGCCAAGTGGTACGCCACAATTGATATTGCTAATGCATTTTTCTCCATCCCTCTACCAGCAGAGTGCAGGCCATAGTTTGCTTTCACTTGGAGGGGAGTCCAATATACTTGGAATAGGCTGGCCCAAGGGTGGAAACACAGCCCTACCATTTGCCATGGGCTGATCCAGTCTGCACAGGAACAGGGTGAAGCTCCTGAACACCTGCAGTACATCGATGACCTTATTGTGTGGGTTGACACAGCTAGGAAGTTTTGGAGAAAGGGAAATAAACAGTCCAAAACCATTTAAAGTCTGTTTTTGCTAAAGTCAAAGGACCTGCACGAGAGATCCAGTTTTTAGGAATAAAATGACAAGATGGCCATCGTCAAATCCCAATGGATGTGATCAACAAAATAACAGCTATGTCTCCACCAACTAGCTAAAAAGAAACACAGACTTTCCTAGGTGTCATGGAGATTTGGGGAATGCACATTCCAAATTACAGCCTGATTGTAAACCTGCTCTACCAAGTAACCCGTAAGAAGAATGAGTTTGAATGGGGCCCTGAACAACGACAAGCTTTTGAACAAATCAAGCAGGAAATAGTCCATGCAGTAGCCCTTGGGCCAGTCCGAACAGGACCAGATGTAAAGAATGTGCTCTACACTGCAGCCAGGGAGAACGGCCCCACCTGGAGCCTCTGGCAGAAAGAACCTGGGGAAACTCGAGGTCGGCCCCTGGGGTTTTGGAGTCGGGGATACAGAGGATCTGAGGCCCGCTATACTCCAACTGAAAAGGAGATATTGGCAGCATATGAAGGAGTTTGATCTGCTTTGGAAGTGGTTGGTACTGAAGCTCCTGGCACCCCAACTTCTGGTACTGGGCTGGATGTTCAAAGGAAGGGTCCCCTCTACACATCATGCAACTGATGCTACATGGAGCAAGTGGGTTGCACTGATTACTCAGAGGGCTCAATAGGAAACCCCAGTCGCCCAGGAATATTGGAAGTGATTATGGACTGGCCAGAAGGCAAATATTTTGGAATATCACCAGAGGAGGAGGTGGATCGTGCTGAAGAAGCCCCACTGTACAACCAGTTACCAGAGAATGAGAAGAAATATGCCCTGTTCACTGATGGGTCCTGTCGTATTGTGGGAAAGCATCGGAGATGGAAGGCTGCTGTATGGAGTCCTACACGACGAGTTGCAGAAGCTGCTGAGGGAGAAGGTGAATCGAGTTAGTTTGCAGAAGTAAAGGCCATTCAGCTGGCTTTAGATATTGCTGAACGAGAAAAGTGGCCAGTTCTCTATCTCTACACTGATTCATAGATGGTAGCAAATGCCCTGTGGGGGTGGTTACAGCAATGGAAGCAAAACAACTGGCAGCACAGGGGAAAACCCACCTGGGCTGCTGCACTTTGGCAAGATACTGCTGCTCAGGTGGAGAACCTGGCTGTAAAGGTACACCACGTAGATGCTCATGTGCCCAAGAATCGGGCTACCGAAGAACATCAAAACAACCAGCAGGTGGATCAGGCTGCTAAGATTGAAGTGGCTCAGGTGGACCTGCACTGATAACATAAGGGTGAATTATTTATAGCCTGATGGCCCTGTGACACCTCAGACCATCAAGGTAGAGATGCAACATACAGATGGGCTCGTGATCGAGGGGTGGACCTGACCATGGACGCTATAGCACAGGTTATTCATGACTGTGAAACATGTGCTGCAATCAAGCAAACAAGACGGTCAAAGCCTCTTTGGTATGGAGGACGATGGCTGAAATATAAATATGGAGAGGCCTGGCAGATTGATTACATCACACTCCCTCAAACTCGCAATGGCAAGCGCCACGTACTTACAATGGTGGAAGCAACCACCGGATGGCTGGAAACATATCCTGTGCCTCATGCCACCGCCCGGAACACCATCCTGGGCCTTGAAAAGCAAGTCCTATGGCGACATGGCACCCCAGAAAGAATAGAGTCAGACAATGGGACTCATTTCCCAAACAACCTTATAGACACTTGGGCCAAAGAACATGGTATTGACTGGGTGTATCACATCCCCTATCATGCACCAGCGTCCGGGAAAGTTGAACAATACAATGGACTGTTAAAGACTACATTGAAAGCAGTGGGTGTTGGGACGTTCAAAAATTGGGATACGCATTTGGCAAAGGCCACCTGGTTAGTCAATACTAGGGGATCTGCCAACCGAGCTGGACCTGCCCAATCCAACCTGTTACGTACTGTAGAAGGGGATAAAGTTCCTGTAGTGCACGCAAGAAATATGCTGGGTAAAACAGTCTGGGCTACTCCTGCCTCAGGAAAAGGCAAACCCGTTCGTGGAATTGCTTTTGCTCAGGGACCTGGATGCACTTGGTGGGTAATGCAAAAGAATGGGGAGGTCCGGTGTGTACCTCAAGGGGATTTAATACTGGGTGAGAATAGCCCATGAGTTGAATTGTATCATGTTAATTATTATATAATACAGTATGTCATCACTACCATGATTTCTATGTCCATGTGCTATTAATGGTATCACAGTAACAACCACACACTTACTGATGAATGAATTTTGATAGAATTGGACAAGCAAAGCAATGTGATGGAATGAGAATGGGCTTCAGTGTGTGACAATCCAACATCACACACCATCTCTTCTGCCCTGAAAGACTGTGATGACAGATGGAGCCTGAAGTCAGTCATGGACTATGTTGTGGTTTAACCCAGCCGGCAGCTAAGCACCACACAGTCATTCACTCACCCTCCCCACTCCCTGTCTTGGATGGGGGAGAGAAACAAGAAAACTGAAGCCTGTGGGTTGAGATAGAAACAGTTTATTAGGACAGAAAATAAAATAAAATAATAATAATAATAATAATAATAATAATAATAATAATAATAATATGTACAAAAGAAGTGATGCACAGTGCAATTGCTCACCACCCAGTGACCAATGCCAAGCCTATGAGCTGACCGATGAGCAGCCCGGCCCCCTCCACCCTGGCTACCCTCCCCTGTATATTGTCCAGCATGACGTTAGATGGTATGGAATATCCCTTTGGCCAGTTTGGGTCAGCTGTCCTGGGTCTGTGCCCTCCCAGCTCCTGCTGCACCCCCAGCCTGGCCGCTAACAGGACAGAGCAAGAAGCTGAAAAGTCCTTGGCTCGGTGTAAGCACTGCTCTGCAACAACAAAAACATCAGTGTGTTATCAACATTCTTCTCATCCTAAATCCAAAACATAGCACCCTACCAGCCACTAGGAGGAAAACCAACTCTACCCTAGCTAAAACCAGGACAGCTTCTTAGAGAAAAATAGTGTATCCATTAGGATAATAGTGCCAGTCATAAAGCTGGATTCAGACCTGCTATATGCTGGGGAATTGAGGGGTGACCTATGCAAAGACATTTAAATCTACACTGCTTAACGGAGCACAGCACCCTCCAAGCTAGCATTATTCTGAGATGATGTGCCCACGGAAAGACAATGCCATGCAGGAGTTCTATTGCAGGGCTGGAAGCAACACTGTGGCGTTAGGATGGTGCTGTGCTCAGCTTGAAAGCAGGCTTGGCAGTGATTCAGGTCTCTCTGCACTGTGCTTCATTGCACCATGCAAATCTACAGCCCCAGATCCTCCAAAGAACTGAAGCCAGTGGGAATTAGAAACTTGCTCTAAACGTTTTTAAGATCCCTCCTGTAAATCAGGGATAATAAATAGAACTTTTAACTGGTAAGATGGCAAGAATAAATAGAATCATAGAATCATAGAATATCCTGAGTTGGAAGGGACCCTTAAGGATCATCAAGTCCAACTCTTGACACCGCACAGGTCTACCCAAAAGTTCAGACCATGTGACTAAGTGCACAGTCCAATCTCTTCTTAAACTCAGTCAGGCTCGGTGCAGTGACCACTTCCCTGGGGAGCCTGTTCCAGTGTGCAACCACTCTCTCTGTGAAGAACTTCCTCCTGATGTCAAGCCTAAACTTCCCCTGCCTCAGCTTAACCCCGTTCCCGCGGGTCCTGTCACTGGTGTTAATGGAGAAAAGGTCTCCTGCCTCTCGACACCCCCTTACGAGGAAGTTGTAGACTGCGATGAGGTCTCCCCTCAGCCTCCTCTTCTCCAGGCTGAACAGGCCCAGTGACCTCAGCCGTTCCTCGTACATCTTCCCCTCCAGGCCTTTCACCATCTTCGTAGCCCTCCTCTGGACACTCTCCAACAGTTTCATGTCCTTTTTATACTGTGGTGCCCAGAACTGCACACAGTACTCGAGGTGAGGCCGCACCAGCGCAGAGTAGAGCGGGACAATCACCTCCCTCGACCTACTAGCGATGCCGTGCTTGATGCACCCCAGGACACGGTTGGCCCTCCTGGCTGCCAGGGCACACTGCTGGCTCATATTCAACTTGCTGTCTACCACGACCCCCAGATCCCTCTCTTCTAGGCTGCTCTCCAGCGTCTCATCGCCCAGTCTGTACGTGCAGCCAGGGTTTCCCCGTCCCAGGTGCAGGACCCGGCACTTGCTCTTATTGAACTTCATGCGGTTGGTGATCGCCCAGCTCTCCAACCTATCCAGATCCCTCTGCAAGGCCTTTCCACCCTCAACAGAGTCCACAACTCCTCCAAGTTTGGTGTCATCAGCAAACTTGCTCAAAATACCTTCTATTCCTACATCCAGATCGTTTATAAAAATATTGAAAAGTACCGGCCCTAAAATGGAGCCTTGAGGGACCCCACTGGTGACTGCCCGCCAGCCTGACGCAGCCCCATTCACCATAACCCTTTGGGCCCTGCCCGTTAGCCAATTGCTCACCCATCGTATGATGTTTTTATTTAGCTGTATGCTGGACATTTTGTCCAGTAGGATCCTATGGGAAACCGTGTCAAAAGCCTTGCTGAAGTCCAAAAAAATCACATCAGCTGGTTTCCCTTGGTCCACCATACGGGTGATCTTATCATAAAAGGAAATCAGGTTAGTTAGGCAGGACCTACCCTTCACAAACCCATGCTGGCTGGGACCAATGACTGCTTTGTCCCCCAGGTGCGCCTCAATAAGTTCGAGAACCATCTTCTCCATGATTTTACCAGGCACTGACGTGAGACTGACAGGCCTGTAATTGCTAGGGTCTTCTTTCTGACCCTTCTTGAAAATCGGCACAACATTTGCCAGCTTCCAGTCTACCGGGACCTCTCCAGACTCCCAGGATCGTTGAAAAATAATTGAGAGAGGTTCCGCGATGACGTCCGCCAGCTCTTTCAGCACCCGGGGATGAATCCCATCCGGACCCATGGACTCGTAGGGATCCAGGTGGAGTAGCAAATCCCGCACACGTTCAGGGTCGGTTGGGAGTTTGTCTTTCCCACCGTCCCGGTCCTCCAGCTCAGGGCACCCTGGGTCCCGAAGCCCATCATCGGCATTGAAGACAGAGGCAAAGAAAGCGTTAAGCGTCTCTGCTTTGCCTATGTCATTGTCTGTGAGGAGACCTTCCCTATCAAGGAGCGGCCCTATGTATTCTTTAGTTCTCCTTTTTCCATTCACATATCTAAAAAAAACCTTTTTATTATCTCTCACAGACACAGCCAGCTTTAACTCTAGGTGTGCTTTAGCCACACAAATTTTCTTCCTACAAACACGAACAGCATCCCTGTATTCTTTCCATGTCACCTGGCCCTCCTTCCAGTAGCGAAACACTCTCTGTTTCTGCCTAATCTCCATAAGAATGTTCCTGGTCAGCCACGCCGGCCTCCTGCCGCGCCTGCCTGACTTGCGATATTTAGGAACTGCCTGTTCTTGTGCTTGGAACTGCCTGTTCTTGTGCTTACAGTTTTCTTTGTAGCTCCCAAGTTTCAAAATACATTGAAACTTGGGAGCTACAAAGTTACTATCACACTGAGGTTTATTTACTTCTGTTTCTTTGATGGATGGATGAACTTAAGCATATGTTTAAATGCTTTCCTTGATCATAGTCAGTGCTATTGGAAACTCTCCTCGTAACTGATCTGTTTCCTGGATTGTAATGGTCTATAATTTTGTTAGTGGGAAGATGCATATGAAGCAGCTTTTGCTTTTGAAGACACTATGCTAATGGATGGTTTAATTCAAAAGCCAGTTTGTTCTTAAGGAAGAACTCCATATTCAGACTCTAAATCCTGTAACTTTTGCCTGTTTAATATCTCCTAAATGTGTCTTTTTTTCCTCTCTACCTCTATTGCTAGAAATAAAACTGACTTAGTCATTGCTTCCATTGATTACTATTGTGCCTCCCTTGCTGGTCTTTCAGTTCATTCCCTCACTCTACAAAAGCAATCATTTATCTTCCTGTGTGCTCAGACTTAACTCTGCACAACACATCTATTCTGTGTATATTTTCATTTGAAATGTTGCTTTCAGTGAAGAATTTGGTTTTTATCAAGACAGACTTTTTACAGGAATAAAATATTTTATTTAAATATTATTTTTATTGAAAATACTGCCCTCTGTTTGGCTCTGTTTGGGAGAGAAGATATGTACTGGCTGACCAAATCTCTCCAAAAGCCTTTAGTGGCTAAACATCTAAGAAAATTAATCTTTGCAGGTTTGAGCTTTTATTTACGTCAAACACAGAGGTGGTCATGGAAAAGGACTATCAAACCTATTCAGACAGATTGTCATTATCCAAGTAATAGGGTTTGACATAATATAGACGATAGAAAAAAAATATATACATTAAAAACATTAGTACCTCTAAACCCAGGATGGTATCCACAAACACAGGTACAGCTTATCTCCACAGATTCAAGAGGCAAGTGTGGCCAGCACATATGTTTTGTTTTGGAAATGGATTGGGCAGCACTGCTGTTTTAGAACTTGGAAAGAAGAAATCCACAAGAAGTTCTGCATGGACCCAACTGTTAGGAATGTTTTAACAATTCGTGTCCATAAAAAACAGTCCTGTCTGCCTCTGGGCCCTGCACTGGCAATTTAACTCTTGAACCACAGATGCAGTGTGTCCCAGTCTCCCCCTCATTCTAGTCAATTTATCAAGTCTTCAGAAAATACTCCTCAAATTTATGAACCTGTTTGCTTTTGTTATTCCGGACTTTTATTTCTAACAGTTACAGCCTTTTGTTTTTGTCTTTGTGGAGATTAACTTAACACTGCTATAGGTGTGACTGTCCCTGTGAATGGCTGGTGAGGAATGTTTTAATTACTCGTGAAGTGTCAATAAGAAAGCTATTTGTGTTTGTATGAA
The DNA here is from genome assembly GCF_047663525.1 of Anas platyrhynchos. Classification (NCBI taxonomy): domain Eukaryota; kingdom Metazoa; phylum Chordata; class Aves; order Anseriformes; family Anatidae; genus Anas; species Anas platyrhynchos. Next base: position 6,444,751 of record NC_092620.1, on the reverse strand, counting down.
GTCTTTGATGTCTGGGGGTTTCAGAACAACTGATAACAACTAGTGACTGTTATGGGATACTATGCAAGCCTCTGGTATCTGGCCAGGTGGCCAAGAGATTAAGAAGAAGAAAAAAGAAGCTGAAGGACGGCTGGGAGACAAGACCTGCAGGAAATGTTCTATAAACTTGACACAGTGCCAAAGGAGTACAAAGGGGAAGGACGAGAAAAAAGCTTGGAGAGGAAGACTACGAGCCTTCAGCATGAAAGACCCCTAGAGACCCCCAGAGGAGACTGATGCGCATGCTCCAGTAGGAGGGACTGGACCCCGGAAGCTAATTATAATAACCTGTTTTTTTTTAGAAGTAGTAATGAATACGTATTAGTCTAGGAGCATAAAAATCAGCTGCTTGATGTAACTGGTGTGCGTCCTGGTGGAGCAGAGACTCCCGGTGCACCCAGCGCTGTTTGCTTACCTCTATTCTTTTAATAAATCCTATTTTTTTATTTAATCCTATTTTGAAGATCGAGCCATTTCTAACACAACTCATGCACAGAAAGAACAATGCTTGAGCATCAAATCATGTCAAACCTATAAAGTTACTATGGTCTTGTCTGCACCAAACTTCCCAGAAACATTTATTTAAAGTGAATCATGCAAAGATACTCTGGTTCTGCATGGGGCCAGCTTGTGTCCTCCATGCTAACTAACTTGGGCTCTGAGCATCATGAAAAGGTGATAATTTGGTCTTGAAACAACCTTAGATATACTTTCATGTAGTGCCATGCACCCAGAAACCTGATGGACTCAGCTGGCTGTCACAGTCTTTGTCAGACTTGAGGTGACTGAAAGTGGAATTCATCTCACTTAATGTTAGATGTCTATGCTACAGACATCTATGTCTTGATTAGTCACCCTTTATCTCCCTTTGTAGTAAATGGAAAGAAACAAGCATGATTCACCTCACCCTAAAACAGACATCTCAAATTTGGATGAATCATACCTCTACAGTGTCAGTTTTGCTCAGGCAGGGAGGGGAAATGATGGAAACACAGAGCTGCTGTCAGGAAACAGACTAGAGCTTGAGAGCTACAGATTGGCAGCACCTCATGAGAGGGGTCACTGTCAGACATACAGGTAAACAGAGACAAAAAGCATATAAACTACTTATTTATCATCATGCAGCAACTGATTCAGAAAGCCAGGAACCAGATCATTGCCTCTCAGTCAGGAATAAAGACAGTCTCTGGTCTTGGTTTCAGCATTCATGGTAAAACTAGGGGGCTTAATCAAAGAACTGTATGTATTTGCTTTCTCTCCAAGACAATTCACTGTGTGCTACATATCTACAACATCACTTCATTAACTGAGCTAAATGAGATGCAGATGACTTTATAGGCTTTAGTGATCAACCTTAGCCCTACTTCTTATTTGTTGTTGTTTTTTGTTTTTCTTTTCTTTTCTTTTCTTTTCTTTTCTTTTCTTTTCTTTTCTTTTCTTTTCTTTTCTTTTCTTTTCTTTTCTTTTCTTTTCTTTTCTTTTCTTTTCTTTTTAGTGATTTACCAAAAACAGTGAAGCCCATTGTTACCAGTGTCCTATAGCTCCATTGACCCAGGCAAGTTACTTCATCTCTCCATGCACAGATTTTACAATCTCAAAAAATGAGATAACAATTCTCTACTACTTTTTGCACAGCAATATGACAATAAAAGTTTTAGAAGAGAAAGGTGCTATCTAATACTATACTGCAGCTGGTCCTTCTCCCTAGATAGTGACAAGGATTAGTTTTGTCCCATCCATGAGAAAACTTTTATGTAATTATATCTGGATGTTTACAAACTTCATGTTTTCGGGCAGCGCTTGCTTCTGACCTCTGTAGTGTCTGCAAGAAGCTTGGAGAATTCTGTGGTCTAAAATAAAGAAAACCAATGTGTAATGAAAAAGCATCTAAATGTGGCATTCTTGTAAAGCTTGAAACATGAGCAGTTAGTCAGGGATACATAATGCAATGCCCTCATTTTCTCAAACTGGAGCTCTTTTAAGCTTGAATCCCCTGCCTTTGCTGTTGACATTCAAATTGACTTTTTGCATTTCATAATGGTAGTTCCTGCCTTGCTTTCCACTTTATCTGCCAAACCTACTGCTGGGTCTTTCTGAGATGCACAAGAGTCAAGGATAAAGCTGACTGAAAAATGCATCGCTTATTTCAGTCATTTTACTAAAGTACACTCTAGTACGAGCAAAGCAAGACAGCAAATTATTAGAATTGGATTGCTGTCATCAATTGCTTTCTCATCAGTGGCTCAATTTTCTGACAAGCCCCAGTTCTTCTTAGATTACTGCCATAATAATAATAATAATAATAATAATGCAGTCCAGTAAGCACTCAGATAAAAACAAGGCAACCTCCCAGTTGTTTGGACAGGAAAGTGCCATGTTATTGTCAGAGAAGGCTGTAATCTACAAGCAACCTACAGAAGTGCCCCCAACCCACTGCTCCCAAGCTACAGCACTGCCAGGGGCTCTTGTCTGCATGTTCTTCAGTATCCTCATGTCTACAGGATTGGTATGATTTATCTGCTTTCAAAATTCATTCCTGTCTGTTGGAGAAAGAATTAGACACTAGAAAGGAACTTACATGAAATGCAAGTCATGGGGGAGGAAAGGCTGCACTTTCACTCCCTGAGCTCCAGTCCTGAAGGTACAACTTTATACTTTATGGCTTCTAGCAAATTTTATTGTTATGAAGAAACACCTGTTGGCATTCCAGACCCTGGATTTGTGCATCTGCTAGCCTGCCCTACAACAGGAGTTCTTCAGACACAAAACATTCCCTCTTGTACAGTTGGAAAGTGTCTAGCCTGCATAGCTCTGCAACAAATAAGTAGGTAGATTTGGGAACAGAAACCACACATATTTTGTTTTTACAGATGAACCAGGGCAAATTGTATTGTCAGCACCACCAGTCTGTATCCTGATAATCCCATTGACCTCAGCAGAGTGTAACTGAGAAGAAAATTCAGCCGCAGTGCATATCCCTTATGGCTTACCATAGTACATAATTATTGCTGTTTGTTATTTCTGTTGCAGTAGAACCCACAGGATCAAATAAAGATCTGGATCCCCATTGTGCTAGGTGCAATGCAAACATATAAGCAGTCATGGTGCCTGCACTAAAGAGCTTACAGCCCTGTCTCTTAGGAGAACATTTCTTAGTCTAATAGACTTCTTTATTAAGAACTGCTAGTTACTTAATTCAGCCTAATTTTTTTCTTTGCTCAGTTTCTTCTGTTTTTCCTGCTTAGCCCCCCTAGACCATCTGTAATAATTCTCCTTCCTCTGTAGTATTGACAGCTTTCTACACCATGCAAGCAACTATTATTCCCCCTTTTGCTTCTTGATAGTCTCATCAGACACTTCTCCCTCAGCCACTTTCTGCTTTTCAAACATTTTTGTTAAAAACAAGCATTTCTTTTTATATTTTTCATTGCAACATCTTCTTTAGATCATTATTATTCCAGCATGGCTGAGTGGCACTACAGTTGTGCTATAGTGCCACAACAGCACAACTTTTTTTGTAGTGCCACAACAGCACAAGTTGTGCTGTAGTGCCACATGGCCCTGGGCCATGACGTGAAGTTTCCTTGCAGAACTCCTCAAAAGCACAATCGCACTCTCTGTTGTTCCCTTTCCTTGTCTTTTAATACCAGAGAAATGGCTCATTGTCACCTCACAGGTTTCCTTCACTGTTATTGCAACCTAAATATCACGTCTTCCATTTACTGAATGTCTGTTTCAGACTACCTCTTCGAGCACCTCTCTCCAGAGACATTAGATGATGGTTTTTTTCCACTGTTCAATAGGGGCCCCAGAAAATTAAAGAGTAAATTAAAAATGATCCAGTATTATATGATAGAATGACCAAAAGAACCCTTAAGACCCCATGTATTTTGATCCACGGAGGACGGGGTCTGTCAGGCTTTGAACATTAATAGTAGAATACCCGTGGATCCGGAAAAGAGCAAGCTGAAACACTGGAATTAGAAATTAGAGAGCAATTGATTAAGAATGAATCATGTGCTACATTTGTGCCTGTGCTGCACTTATACCTCCAGATAACAGGAGCCTCTCGGACCCCGAGAACCAGATCAAAAACAACCTCACGGTTCGGACTTTAATCAAGGGGTCTGAGATAAGGAGGACTGTTCACAAAGGGACAGGTTATGCATGTGTGTAGGAATGTTCATGTATATGTAACTCTTTACTAAAGCAAGTTGCCACATTAGGCGTGCATGACTTTGGTGGGACTACCCGCCCCGTGCCGCCCAGAACTGAGTAAACATACCTACTTTACAATCTTACTGATTGTGGAGTCAGCTTTCTGTGAGTCATTTTGGTGAGCCAGGCAGGAGACACTCTGCTCGGCTGCGGGATCGGCCGTAGCGCGGACACCCCTAGGTGCACCCTGAGTGTTTTGCTCGGAGGGGACTCCACTCTCAGCTGCTCACCGCGGGAGCAAAGATCTCCTGAAACTGCAGACAAACGGTATGTTTTCAGCTGCTGGAGGGATACTAACTGGAGTGTTAATAATTGTATGTGTTTTTATGTATGTATTTTGTGTTGAAAGTGTTTGTGTAAATGTAAGGGTTTGAAACAAAGTGTTCCAAGTCACTTCACGAAGAACACAGTCAGAGACAATACTTATTTGGTTGGTTATCATTGTAAATTATATTCCTGTGGTATGAATGAGATGTGCTAGAGGCCTCTGTGTGATTGTGCTGTGCTGTGTGAGTGCAGAGTTCCGATCCGTGGTCCCGTACTCTCCGCAAGGGGAGTGGGCGGAGACGAACGAAGTGCTTGACAGACTGAAAAGAAGTGCTGTTTTATCCAAGTTTCGAGTGGTGGTGCCTAATATATGGGCCTGGCGGTGTATCTTGTGATCCTATTTTTGCTCTTAAATGTTTTGACTGTGACAAGAAAAAGGCGGGAGCATGATCTGACTCTACTGGTGTCTGTCGTGCTTTCGGCCGTGCTTCCTGCAACATATGAGGCCCGCACAGGCCGAGACCTGGACTTACTAAGACCCAGACTCGCTGAGACCTGAACAGGCCGAGAGACCGGAGCGGCGCCGAGAGCCTGGAGCGGCGCCGGGAGACTACGAGACACTACGGAGGGACTACCGCTGGACGGAGAGAGCCCTGAGAGACGCTTCAGAGCCACGGACGGCTCTGAGAGACACAGAATAGACCGGACAGAAGCCGGAAAACGCGGGGAATTGAAGTAATTGCGGTGCGACGCGGGACATCCGAGATCGAGTTGCTACGGGAGACCAGAGGCGTCAGTGGACAACAGCAGCCGACCCTCACCGTGTGGCGAGTTGGCACATAGCAGAGGGGCGGACATCAGGACCCTGCAGCCTGTCTGACGTAACCATGGAGGCAGCGGCAGCTGTGCTGAGCTGTGCTGCTTCACTCTAGCATTCTTTTTATAAAAGGTTTATCTTGCAATGCAAAAAAAGACTATTCGTCCCCAGATCGGTGTTATAACTGTTACTAATGACGACTTAGCTCTATTGCGGGGCAGGAGTGCAGAGACGCAGATTACACTGCCAAATGACCACCGGCAGGCGCTTTCACAAACCGCTTCTAAGGTTGCAGCTGGCACTGCCTGCAGCCGTATAGCAGACGTTACACTCTCTTTCCTAACTAGTAATCATGTGTCTCATCCATTTGTGGTGAATGGTCAGTGGCAAAAAGAAAAGGAGGATGCCACTGACACTAACAGCATGGGTAATAGGAGTAGTATAAGTGACACAGGTGATGGTGCGGGGTGGCGGCGGGCACTGCCGCGCTGCGGGGCACTCTGCCTGCTGCTCGCCTTCGCCTGACTGTGCACTGCTGCCGACAGTGCTAGAGCAAAATGTGAAGACTGCTCAGATGGCAGTGATGAGAGTGCTTGTGTGAAGAAGACGTGTGCTGAATCTGACTTTGTGTGCAACAGTGGTCAGTGTGTGCCAAACAGATAGCAGTGTGATGGGGATCCAGACTGTGAAGATGGGTCTGACAAGAGTGCTGAGCTGTGTCAACCCAGTGTATCCCAGTGTCGTGGAAATGTGATGGTGAATGTATCTACAAGAAGTGGCGATGTGACAGAGATCCTTATTGCAAGGATGCAAGTGATGAAATTAACTGCCCTTCTCGGACCTGCAGGCCAGACCAGTTCAAATGTGAAGATGGGAACTGTGTCCATGGGAGTAGGCAGTGCAATGGTGTGAGAGACTGTCTGGATGGCACTGATGAAGCAAACTGTATGCAGTGCTCTGGACCTGGCAAATTCAAGTGCAGAAGTGGAGAATGCATAGATATCAATAAAGTGTGTAACCAGCAGAGAGACTGCAAGGACTGGGGTGATGAGCCCCTGAAGGAATGCAACATACATGAATGTGACTGTCCAGCTGGGAAACTGTGGAGATAGTGATGAATGCCAAAACCCTGGTATCTGTAGTCAAATCTGTATCAACCTGAAAGGTGGCTACAAATGTGAATGTAGCCGTGGCTATCAGATGAATTCTGCTACAGGAACCTGGAAAGGGCCATACGGCAAAGCAAATTACATAACCGTTGCTTAACTTGTCAGAAGATAAAAAAGAAAGTGTTTCAACAAGCAGCCACGGGAGGGAAGAATCACTGAACCCCCGGTGTGAGGGACTGTACCTTGTTTTACTGACTACTGAAACAGCTGTGAGAACCGCAGAAAGGGACCCACGCATCCAGAATAAAAGGACCAGTAACTACTGAAACTTGGAGGGTTGAGTCCGCTCCTGGGAAACTGAAACTCAAGCTAAGGAAGAACTAATATTCTGGCAACGAGGCTCTGCATGAATTAAGGATGCCAAATAAAGGGGACAAGCCTGAAGGGAGGAAAGGGAGAAGGCAAGACCGGGGCAGGACCCTCCACTGCGGTGTGTATGGTCTACCGAGGGAGAGGGAGGCAACCCCTACGGGTATTGACTGCCGAGTGAGAGGGCCTCGACCGGACTTCTCCCACACTAAGGTCAGGTTGTCCCGAGAAAATAACATAAGAACCTTTTTTTAACCTATATAAAATTGTGATTCGTTTTCCAGGAGCTGGATCACCCTGACAGGCCGAACGGTAACACAAGCCTGAATCGACCCTGAAAGCGGGCCCAACCCCTTGATTGAAGGCGTTTGCCTATTATGATCCAGCTACATGGGCAGAAGACAGATCCTGGGGCTATAGGACCCCAGTATATATATGTATTTAATAGAATAATTAAGTTACTAGCTGTAATAGAAATAGTTATAAATAAAACCGGAGATGCACTTGGACTAATTGCAAAGCAAAATACCAAGATGAGAACTGCCTTGTATCAAAATTGCCTAGCTTTGGATTATTTACTAGCACAAGAAGGAGAAGTCTGTGGAAAATTTAACTTTAGTAATTGCTGTTTAAAGATTGATGAAAAGAGTGTTTCTTCCTAGCAGCTGATAGAATGTTATGTTCCGGTTTAGGATGAGAAAAATACTAATAATATGCTGATGTTTTAATTGTTACAGAGCAGTGCTTACACCAAGCCAAGGATGTTTCAGCTTCTCACTGTCCTGCCAGCAGGCAGGCTGGGAGGAGGGCCGGACTGCTCGGGGTTAGGTTGGGCATCGGACAGCAGGTGGTGAGCAATTGCATTGTGCATCGCTTGTTTTGTACACGTTATTACTAGTAGTACTATTATTGTTATTATTTTCTTGTTTTTATCTCAACTCACAGGCTTCACTTTCCCATTTCTCTCTCCCATCCCAGAGAAGGAGGGGGGGAGGTGAGCGAGCGAGCACAAACCTGGAAGGATATGGAATGGAATTTATTTTCATGGCTGCCTGGTGGACCATGGGTTAAAAGAGTGTTATTTTTATTGTTATGTGGTGTAATGATGTTATTGTTTATACCTTGTATGATACCTTGCCTTACATTATTAATACACCGGGTGATAAATAGTACATTGGTAATAACTTCATTAAAAAAGGAAGGGGATATGTCAATTATGATGCTTAAGAATTGGACCCTCCAAGAACGGACTGATGAAATCCAGTTATTAACAACAGAAGAGACACGAATTGAGGATATTAAAAAGAAGATAAGGGATTGTGAGGAATGTTTTAACAATTCGTGTCCATAAAAAACAGTCCTGTCTGCCTCTGGGCCCTGCACTGGCAATTTAACTCTTGAACCACAGATGCAGTGTGTCCCAGTCTCCCCCTCATTCTAGTCAATTTATCAAGTCTTCAGAAAATACTCCTCAAATTTATGAACCTGTTTGCTTTTGTTATTCCGGACTTTTATTTCTAACAGTTACAGCCTTTTGTTTTTGTCTTTGTGGAGATTAACTTAACACTGCTATAGGTGTGACTGTCCCTGTGAATGGCTGGTGAGGAATGTTTTAATTACTCGTGAAGTGTCAATAAGAAAGCTATTTGTGTTTGTATGAAGTCTTTGATGTCTGGGGGTTTCAGAACAACTGATAACAACTAGTGACTGTTATGGGATACTATGCAAGCCTCTGGTATCTGGCCAGGTGGCCAAGAGATTAAGAAGAAGAAAAAAGAAGCTGAAGGACGGCTGGGAGACAAGACCTGCAGGAAATGTTCTATAAACTTGACACAGTGCCAAAGGAGTACAAAGGGGAAGGACGAGAAAAAAGCTTGGAGAGGAAGACTACGAGCCTTCAGCATGAAAGACCCCTAGAGACCCCCAGAGGAGACTGATGCGCATGCTCCAGTAGGAGGGACTGGACCCCGGAAGCTAATTATAATAACCTGTTTTTTTTTAGAAGTAGTAATGAATACGTATTAGTCTAGGAGCATAAAAATCAGCTGCTTGATGTAACTGGTGTGCGTCCTGGTGGAGCAGAGACTCCCGGTGCACCCAGCGCTGTTTGCTTACCTCTATTCTTTTAATAAATCCTATTTTTTTATTTAATCCTATTTTGAAGATCGAGCCATTTCTAACACAACTCATGCACAGAAAGAACAATGCTTGAGCATCAAATCATGTCAAACCTATAAAGTTACTATGGTCTTGTCTGCACCAAACTTCCCAGAAACATTTATTTAAAGTGAATCATGCAAAGATACTCTGGTTCTGCATGGGGCCAGCTTGTGTCCTCCATGCTAACTAACTTGGGCTCTGAGCATCATGAAAAGGTGATAATTTGGTCTTGAAACAACCTTAGATATACTTTCATGTAGTGCCATGCACCCAGAAACCTGATGGACTCAGCTGGCTGTCACAGTCTTTGTCAGACTTGAGGTGACTGAAAGTGGAATTCATCTCACTTAATGTTAGATGTCTATGCTACAGACATCTATGTCTTGATTAGTCACCCTTTATCTCCCTTTGTAGTAAATGGAAAGAAACAAGCATGATTCACCTCACCCTAAAACAGACATCTCAAATTTGGATGAATCATACCTCTACAGTGTCAGTTTTGCTCAGGCAGGGAGGGGAAATGATGGAAACACAGAGCTGCTGTCAGGAAACAGACTAGAGCTTGAGAGCTACAGATTGGCAGCACCTCATGAGAGGGGTCACTGTCAGACATACAGGTAAACAGAGACAAAAAGCATATAAACTACTTATTTATCATCATGCAGCAACTGATTCAGAAAGCCAGGAACCAGATCATTGCCTCTCAGTCAGGAATAAAGACAGTCTCTGGTCTTGGTTTCAGCATTCATGGTAAAACTAGGGGGCTTAATCAAAGAACTGTATGTATTTGCTTTCTCTCCAAGACAATTCACTGTGTGCTACATATCTACAACATCACTTCATTAACTGAGCTAAATGAGATGCAGATGACTTTATAGGCTTTAGTGATCAACCTTAGCCCTACTTCTTATTTGTTGTTGTTTTTTTCTTTTCTTTTCTTTTCTTTTCTTTTCTTTTCTTTTCTTTTCTTTTCTTTTCTTTTCTTTTCTTTTCTTTTCTTTTCTTTTCTTTTCTTTTCTTTTCTTTTCTTTTCTTTTCTTTTCTTTTCTTTTCTTTTCTTTTCTTTTCTTTTCTTTTCTTTTCTTTTCTTTTCTTTTCTTTTCTTTTCTTTTTAGTGATTTACCAAAAACAGTGAAGCCCATTGTTACCAGTGTCCTATAGCTCCATTGACCCAGGCAAGTTACTTCATCTCTCCATGCACAGATTTTACAATCTCAAAAAATGAGATAACAATTCTCTACTACTTTTTGCACAGCAATATGACAATAAAAGTTTTAGAAGAGAAAGGTGCTATCTAATACTATACTGCAGCTGGTCCTTCTCCCTAGATAGTGACAAGGATTAGTTTTGTCCCATCCATGAGAAAACTTTTATGTAATTATATCTGGATGTTTACAAACTTCATGTTTTCGGGCAGCGCTTGCTTCTGACCTCTGTAGTGTCTGCAAGAAGCTTGGAGAATTCTGTGGTCTAAAATAAAGAAAACCAATGTGTAATGAAAAAGCATCTAAATGTGGCATTCTTGTAAAGCTTGAAACATGAGCAGTTAGTCAGGGATACATAATGCAATGCCCTCATTTTCTCAAACTGGAGCTCTTTTAAGCTTGAATCCCCTGCCTTTGCTGTTGACATTCAAATTGACTTTTTGCATTTCATAATGGTAGTTCCTGCCTTGCTTTCCACTTTATCTGCCAAACCTACTGCTGGGTCTTTCTGAGATGCACAAGAGTCAAGGATAAAGCTGACTGAAAAATGCATCGCTTATTTCAGTCATTTTACTAAAGTACACTCTAGTACGAGCAAAGCAAGACAGCAAATTATTAGAATTGGATTGCTGTCATCAATTGCTTTCTCATCAGTGGCTCAATTTTCTGACAAGCCCCAGTTCTTCTTAGATTACTGCCATAATAATAATAATAATAATAATAATGCAGTCCAGTAAGCACTCAGATAAAAACAAGGCAACCTCCCAGTTGTTTGGACAGGAAAGTGCCATGTTATTGTCAGAGAAGGCTGTAATCTACAAGCAACCTACAGAAGTGCCCCCAACCCACTGCTCCCAAGCTACAGCACTGCCAGGGGCTCTTGTCTGCATGTTCTTCAGTATCCTCATGTCTACAGGATTGGTATGATTTATCTGCTTTCAAAATTCATTCCTGTCTGTTGGAGAAAGAATTAGACACTAGAAAGGAACTTACATGAAATGCAAGTCATGGGGGAGGAAAGGCTGCACTTTCACTCCCTGAGCTCCAGTCCTGAAGGTACAACTTTATACTTTATGGCTTCTAGCAAATTTTATTGTTATGAAGAAATACCTGTTGGCATTCCAGACCCTGGATTTGTGCATCTGCTAGCCTGCCCTACAACAGGAGTTCTTCAGACACAAAACATTCCCTCTTGTACAGTTGGAAAGTGTCTAGCCTGCATAGCTCTGCAACAAATAAGTAGGTAGATTTGGGAACAGAAACCACACATATTTTGTTTTTACAGATGAACCAGGGCAAATTGTATTGTCAGCACCACCAGTCTGTATCCTGATAATCCCATTGACCTCAGCAGAGTGTAACTGAGAAGAAAATTCAGCCGCAGTGCATATCCCTTATGGCTTACCATAGTACATAATTATTGCTGTTTGTTATTTCTGTTGCAGTAGAACCCACAGGATCAAATAAAGATCTGGATCCCCATTGTGCTAGGTGCAATGCAAACATATAAGCAGTCATGGTGCCTGCACTAAAGAGCTTACAGCCCTGTCTCTTAGGAGAACATTTCTTAGTCTAATAGACTTCTTTATTAAGAACTGCTAGTTACTTAATTCAGCCTAATTTTTTTCTTTGCTCAGTTTCTTCTGTTTTTCCTGCTTAGCCCCCCTAGACCATCTGTAATAATTCTCCTTCCTCTGTAGTATTGACAGCTTTCTACACCATGCAAGCAACTATTATTCCCCCTTTTGCTTCTTGATAGTCTCATCAGACACTTCTCCCTCAGCCACTTTCTGCTTTTCAAACATTTTTGTTAAAAACAAGCATTTCTTTTTATATTTTTCATTGCAACATCTTCTTTAGATCATTATTATTCCAGCATGGCTGAGTGGCACTACAGTTGTGCTATAGTGCCACAACAGCACAACTTTTTTTGTAGTGCCACAACAGCACAAGTTGTGCTGTAGTGCCACATGGCCCTGGGCCATGACGTGAAGTTTCCTTGCAGAACTCCTCAAAAGCACAATCGCACTCTCTGTTGTTCCCTTTCCTTGTCTTTTAATACCAGAGAAATGGCTCATTGTCACCTCACAGGTTTCCTTCACTGTTATTGCAACCTAAATATCACGTCTTCCATTTACTGAATGTCTGTTTCAGACTACCTCTTCGAGCACCTCTCTCCAGAGACATTAGATGATGGTTTTTTTCCACTGTTCAATAGGGGCCCCAGAAAATTAAAGAGTAAATTAAAAATGATCCAGTATTATATGATAGAATGACCAAAAGAACCCTTAAGACCCCATGTATTTTGATCCACGGAGGACGGGGTCTGTCAGGCTTTGAACATTAATAGTAGAATACCCGTGGATCCGGAAAAGAGCAAGCTGAAACACTGGAATTAGAAATTAGAGAGCAATTGATTAAGAATGAATCATGTGCTACATTTGTGCCTGTGCTGCACTTATACCTCCAGATAACAGGAGCCTCTCGGACCCCGAGAACCAGATCAAAAACAACCTCACGGTTCGGACTTTAATCAAGGGGTCTGAGATAAGGAGGACTGTTCACAAAGGGACAGGTTATGCATGTGTGTAGGAATGTTCATGTATATGTAACTCTTTACTAAAGCAAGTTGCCACATTAGGCGTGCATGACTTTGGTGGGACTACCCGCCCCGTGCCGCCCAGAACTGAGTAAACATACCTACTTTACAATCTTACTGATTGTGGAGTCAGCTTTCTGTGAGTCATTTTGGTGAGCCAGGCAGGAGACACTCTGCTCGGCTGCGGGATCGGCCGTAGCGCGGACACCCCTAGGTGCACCCTGAGTGTTTTGCTCGGAGGGGACTCCACTCTCAGCTGCTCACCGCGGGAGCAAAGATCTCCTGAAACTGCAGACAAACGGTATGTTTTCAGCTGCTGGAGGGATACTAACTGGAGTGTTAATAATTGTATGTGTTTTTATGTATGTATTTTGTGTTGAAAGTGTTTGTGTAAATGTAAGGGTTTGAAACAAAGTGTTCCAAGTCACTTCACGAAGAACACAGTCAGAGACAATACTTATTTGGTTGGTTATCATTGTAAATTATATTCCTGTGGTATGAATGAGATGTGCTAGAGGCCTCTGTGTGATTGTGCTGTGCTGTGTGAGTGCAGAGTTCCGATCCGTGGTCCCGTACTCTCCGCAAGGGGAGTGGGCGGAGACGAACGAAGTGCTTGACAGACTGAAAAGAAGTGCTGTTTTATCCAAGTTTCGAGTGGTGGTGCCTAATATATGGGCCTGGCGGTGTATCTTGTGATCCTATTTTTGCTCTTAAATGTTTTGACTGTGACAAGAAAAAGGCGGGAGCATGATCTGACTCTACTGGTGTCTGTCGTGCTTTCGGCCGTGCTTCCTGCAACATATGAGGCCCGCACAGGCCGAGACCTGGACTTACTAAGACCCAGACTCGCTGAGACCTGAACAGGCCGAGAGACCGGAGCGGCGCCGAGAGCCTGGAGCGGCGCCGGGAGACTACGAGACACTACGGAGGGACTACCGCTGGACGGAGAGAGCCCTGAGAGACGCTTCAGAGCCACGGACGGCTCTGAGAGACACAGAATAGACCGGACAGAAGCCGGAAAACGCGGGGAATTGAAGTAATTGCGGTGCGACGCGGGACATCCGAGATCGAGTTGCTACGGGAGACCAGAGGCGTCAGTGGACAACAGCAGCCGACCCTCACCGTGTGGCGAGTTGGCACATAGCAGAGGGGCGGACATCAGGACCCTGCAGCCTGTCTGACGTAACCATGGAGGCAGCGGCAGCTGTGCTGAGCTGTGCTGCTTCACTCTAGCATTCTTTTTATAAAAGGTTTATCTTGCAATGCAAAAAAAGACTATTCGTCCCCAGATCGGTGTTATAACTGTTACTAATGACGACTTAGCTCTATTGCGGGGCAGGAGTGCAGAGACGCAGATTACACTGCCAAATGACCACCGGCAGGCGCTTTCACAAACCGCTTCTAAGGTTGCAGCTGGCACTGCCTGCAGCCGTATAGCAGACGTTACACTCTCTTTCCTAACTAGTAATCATGTGTCTCATCCATTTGTGGTGAATGGTCAGTGGCAAAAAGAAAAGGAGGATGCCACTGACACTAACAGCATGGGTAATAGGAGTAGTATAAGTGACACAGGTGATGGTGCGGGGTGGCGGCGGGCACTGCCGCGCTGCGGGGCACTCTGCCTGCTGCTCGCCTTCGCCTGACTGTGCACTGCTGCCGACAGTGCTAGAGCAAAATGTGAAGACTGCTCAGATGGCAGTGATGAGAGTGCTTGTGTGAAGAAGACGTGTGCTGAATCTGACTTTGTGTGCAACAGTGGTCAGTGTGTGCCAAACAGATAGCAGTGTGATGGGGATCCAGACTGTGAAGATGGGTCTGACAAGAGTGCTGAGCTGTGTCAACCCAGTGTATCCCAGTGTCGTGGAAATGTGATGGTGAATGTATCTACAAGAAGTGGCGATGTGACAGAGATCCTTATTGCAAGGATGCAAGTGATGAAATTAACTGCCCTTCTCGGACCTGCAGGCCAGACCAGTTCAAATGTGAAGATGGGAACTGTGTCCATGGGAGTAGGCAGTGCAATGGTGTGAGAGACTGTCTGGATGGCACTGATGAAGCAAACTGTATGCAGTGCTCTGGACCTGGCAAATTCAAGTGCAGAAGTGGAGAATGCATAGATATCAATAAAGTGTGTAACCAGCAGAGAGACTGCAAGGACTGGGGTGATGAGCCCCTGAAGGAATGCAACATACATGAATGTGACTGTCCAGCTGGGAAACTGTGGAGATAGTGATGAATGCCAAAACCCTGGTATCTGTAGTCAAATCTGTATCAACCTGAAAGGTGGCTACAAATGTGAATGTAGCCGTGGCTATCAGATGAATTCTGCTACAGGAACCTGGAAAGGGCCATACGGCAAAGCAAATTACATAACCGTTGCTTAACTTGTCAGAAGATAAAAAAGAAAGTGTTTCAACAAGCAGCCACGGGAGGGAAGAATCACTGAACCCCCGGTGTGAGGGACTGTACCTTGTTTTACTGACTACTGAAACAGCTGTGAGAACCGCAGAAAGGGACCCACGCATCCAGAATAAAAGGACCAGTAACTACTGAAACTTGGAGGGTTGAGTCCGCTCCTGGGAAACTGAAACTCAAGCTAAGGAAGAACTAATATTCTGGCAACGAGGCTCTGCATGAATTAAGGATGCCAAATAAAGGGGACAAGCCTGAAGGGAGGAAAGGGAGAAGGCAAGACCGGGGCAGGACCCTCCACTGCGGTGTGTATGGTCTACCGAGGGAGAGGGAGGCAACCCCTACGGGTATTGACTGCCGAGTGAGAGGGCCTCGACCGGACTTCTCCCACACTAAGGTCAGGTTGTCCCGAGAAAATAACATAAGAACCTTTTTTTAACCTATATAAAATTGTGATTCGTTTTCCAGGAGCTGGATCACCCTGACAGGCCGAACGGTAACACAAGCCTGAATCGACCCTGAAAGCGGGCCCAACCCCTTGATTGAAGGCGTTTGCCTATTATGATCCAGCTACATGGGCAGAAGACAGATCCTGGGGCTATAGGACCCCAGTATATATATGTATTTAATAGAATAATTAAGTTACTAGCTGTAATAGAAATAGTTATAAATAAAACCGGAGATGCACTTGGACTAATTGCAAAGCAAAATACCAAGATGAGAACTGCCTTGTATCAAAATTGCCTAGCTTTGGATTATTTACTAGCACAAGAAGGAGAAGTCTGTGGAAAATTTAACTTTAGTAATTGCTGTTTAAAGATTGATGAAAAGAGTGTTTCTTCCTAGCAGCTGATAGAATGTTATGTTCCGGTTTAGGATGAGAAAAATACTAATAATATGCTGATGTTTTAATTGTTACAGAGCAGTGCTTACACCAAGCCAAGGATGTTTCAGCTTCTCACTGTCCTGCCAGCAGGCAGGCTGGGAGGAGGGCCGGACTGCTCGGGGTTAGGTTGGGCATCGGACAGCAGGTGGTGAGCAATTGCATTGTGCATCGCTTGTTTTGTACACGTTATTACTAGTAGTACTATTATTGTTATTATTTTCTTGTTTTTATCTCAACTCACAGGCTTCACTTTCCCATTTCTCTCTCCCATCCCAGAGAAGGAGGGGGGGAGGTGAGCGAGCGAGCACAAACCTGGAAGGATATGGAATGGAATTTATTTTCATGGCTGCCTGGTGGACCATGGGTTAAAAGAGTGTTATTTTTATTGTTATGTGGTGTAATGATGTTATTGTTTATACCTTGTATGATACCTTGCCTTACATTATTAATACACCGGGTGATAAATAGTACATTGGTAATAACTTCATTAAAAAAGGAAGGGGATATGTCAATTATGATGCTTAAGAATTGGACCCTCCAAGAACGGACTGATGAAATCCAGTTATTAACAACAGAAGAGACACGAATTGAGGATATTAAAAAGAAGATAAGGGATTGTGAGGAATGTTTTAACAATTCGTGTCCATAAAAAACAGTCCTGTCTGCCTCTGGGCCCTGCACTGGCAATTTAACTCTTGAACCACAGATGCAGTGTGTCCCAGTCTCCCCCTCATTCTAGTCAATTTATCAAGTCTTCAGAAAATACTCCTCAAATTTATGAACCTGTTTGCTTTTGTTATTCCGGACTTTTATTTCTAACAGTTACAGCCTTTTGTTTTTGTCTTTGTGGAGATTAACTTAACACTGCTATAGGTGTGACTGTCCCTGTGAATGGCTGGTGAGGAATGTTTTAATTACTCGTGAAGTGTCAATAAGAAAGCTATTTGTGTTTGTATGAAGTCTTTGATGTCTGGGGGTTTCAGAACAACTGATAACAACTAGTGACTGTTATGGGATACTATGCAAGCCTCTGGTATCTGGCCAGGTGGCCAAGAGATTAAGAAGAAGAAAAAAGAAGCTGAAGGACGGCTGGGAGACAAGACCTGCAGGAAATGTTCTATAAACTTGACACAGTGCCAAAGGAGTACAAAGGGGAAGGACGAGAAAAAAGCTTGGAGAGGAAGACTACGAGCCTTCAGCATGAAAGACCCCTAGAGACCCCCAGAGGAGACTGATGCGCATGCTCCAGTAGGAGGGACTGGACCCCGGAAGCTAATTATAATAACCTGTTTTTTTTTAGAAGTAGTAATGAATACGTATTAGTCTAGGAGCATAAAAATCAGCTGCTTGATGTAACTGGTGTGCGTCCTGGTGGAGCAGAGACTCCCGGTGCACCCAGCGCTGTTTGCTTACCTCTATTCTTTTAATAAATCCTATTTTTTTATTTAATCCTATTTTGAAGATCGAGCCATTTCTAACACAACTCATGCACAGAAAGAACAATGCTTGAGCATCAAATCATGTCAAACCTATAAAGTTACTATGGTCTTGTCTGCACCAAACTTCCCAGAAACATTTATTTAAAGTGAATCATGCAAAGATACTCTGGTTCTGCATGGGGCCAGCTTGTGTCCTCCATGCTAACTAACTTGGGCTCTGAGCATCATGAAAAGGTGATAATTTGGTCTTGAAACAACCTTAGATATACTTTCATGTAGTGCCATGCACCCAGAAACCTGATGGACTCAGCTGGCTGTCACAGTCTTTGTCAGACTTGAGGTGACTGAAAGTGGAATTCATCTCACTTAATGTTAGATGTCTATGCTACAGACATCTATGTCTTGATTAGTCACCCTTTATCTCCCTTTGTAGTAAATGGAAAGAAACAAGCATGATTCACCTCACCCTAAAACAGACATCTCAAATTTGGATGAATCATACCTCTACAGTGTCAGTTTTGCTCAGGCAGGGAGGGGAAATGATGGAAACACAGAGCTGCTGTCAGGAAACAGACTAGAGCTTGAGAGCTACAGATTGGCAGCACCTCATGAGAGGGGTCACTGTCAGACATACAGGTAAACAGAGACAAAAAGCATATAAACTACTTATTTATCATCATGCAGCAACTGATTCAGAAAGCCAGGAACCAGATCATTGCCTCTCAGTCAGGAATAAAGACAGTCTCTGGTCTTGGTTTCAGCATTCATGGTAAAACTAGGGGGCTTAATCAAAGAACTGTATGTATTTGCTTTCTCTCCAAGACAATTCACTGTGTGCTACATATCTACAACATCACTTCATTAACTGAGCTAAATGAGATGCAGATGACTTTATAGGCTTTAGTGATCAACCTTAGCCCTACTTCTTATTTGTTGTTGTTTTTTTCTTTTCTTTTCTTTTCTTTTCTTTTCTTTTCTTTTCTTTTCTTTTCTTTTCTTTTCTTTTCTTTTCTTTTCTTTTCTTTTCTTTTCTTTTCTTTTCTTTTCTTTTCTTTTCTTTTCTTTTCTTTTCTTTTCTTTTCTTTTCTTTTCTTTTCTTTTCTTTTTAGTGATTTACCAAAAACAGTGAAGCCCATTGTTACCAGTGTCCTATAGCTCCATTGACCCAGGCAAGTTACTTCATCTCTCCATGCACAGATTTTACAATCTCAAAAAATGAGATAACAATTCTCTACTACTTTTTGCACAGCAATATGACAATAAAAGTTTTAGAAGAGAAAGGTGCTATCTAATACTATACTGCAGCTGGTCCTTCTCCCTAGATAGTGACAAGGATTAGTTTTGTCCCATCCATGAGAAAACTTTTATGTAATTATATCTGGATGTTTACAAACTTCATGTTTTCGGGCAGCGCTTGCTTCTGACCTCTGTAGTGTCTGCAAGAAGCTTGGAGAATTCTGTGGTCTAAAATAAAGAAAACCAATGTGTAATGAAAAAGCATCTAAATGTGGCATTCTTGTAAAGCTTGAAACATGAGCAGTTAGTCAGGGATACATAATGCAATGCCCTCATTTTCTCAAACTGGAGCTCTTTTAAGCTTGAATCCCCTGCCTTTGCTGTTGACATTCAAATTGACTTTTTGCATTTCATAATGGTAGTTCCTGCCTTGCTTTCCACTTTATCTGCCAAACCTACTGCTGGGTCTTTCTGAGATGCACAAGAGTCAAGGATAAAGCTGACTGAAAAATGCATCGCTTATTTCAGTCATTTTACTAAAGTACACTCTAGTACGAGCAAAGCAAGACAGCAAATTATTAGAATTGGATTGCTGTCATCAATTGCTTTCTCATCAGTGGCTCAATTTTCTGACAAGCCCCAGTTCTTCTTAGATTACTGCCATAATAATAATAATAATAATAATAATGCAGTCCAGTAAGCACTCAGATAAAAACAAGGCAACCTCCCAGTTGTTTGGACAGGAAAGTGCCATGTTATTGTCAGAGAAGGCTGTAATCTACAAGCAACCTACAGAAGTGCCCCCAACCCACTGCTCCCAAGCTACAGCACTGCCAGGGGCTCTTGTCTGCATGTTCTTCAGTATCCTCATGTCTACAGGATTGGTATGATTTATCTGCTTTCAAAATTCATTCCTGTCTGTTGGAGAAAGAATTAGACACTAGAAAGGAACTTACATGAAATGCAAGTCATGGGGGAGGAAAGGCTGCACTTTCACTCCCTGAGCTCCAGTCCTGAAGGTACAACTTTATACTTTATGGCTTCTAGCAAATTTTATTGTTATGAAGAAACACCTGTTGGCATTCCAGACCCTGGATTTGTGCATCTGCTAGCCTGCCCTACAACAGGAGTTCTTCAGACACAAAACATTCCCTCTTGTACAGTTGGAAAGTGTCTAGCCTGCATAGCTCTGCAACAAATAAGTAGGTAGATTTGGGAACAGAAACCACACATATTTTGTTTTTACAGATGAACCAGGGCAAATTGTATTGTCAGCACCACCAGTCTGTATCCTGATAATCCCATTGACCTCAGCAGAGTGTAACTGAGAAGAAAATTCAGCCGCAGTGCATATCCCTTATGGCTTACCATAGTACATAATTATTGCTGTTTGTTATTTCTGTTGCAGTAGAACCCACAGGATCAAATAAAGATCTGGATCCCCATTGTGCTAGGTGCAATGCAAACATATAAGCAGTCATGGTGCCTGCACTAAAGAGCTTACAGCCCTGTCTCTTAGGAGAACATTTCTTAGTCTAATAGACTTCTTTATT
Organism: Anas platyrhynchos; assembly: GCF_047663525.1. Classification (NCBI taxonomy): domain Eukaryota; kingdom Metazoa; phylum Chordata; class Aves; order Anseriformes; family Anatidae; genus Anas; species Anas platyrhynchos. Next base: position 6,424,442 of record NC_092620.1, on the reverse strand, counting down.
AAGAACTGCTAGTTACTTAATTCAGCCTAATTTTTTTCTTTGCTCAGTTTCTTCTGTTTTTCCTGCTTAGCCCCCCTAGACCATCTGTAATAATTCTCCTTCCTCTGTAGTATTGACAGCTTTCTACACCATGCAAGCAACTATTATTCCCCCTTTTGCTTCTTGATAGTCTCATCAGACACTTCTCCCTCAGCCACTTTCTGCTTTTCAAACATTTTTGTTAAAAACAAGCATTTCTTTTTATATTTTTCATTGCAACATCTTCTTTAGATCATTATTATTCCAGCATGGCTGAGTGGCACTACAGTTGTGCTATAGTGCCACAACAGCACAACTTTTTTTGTAGTGCCACAACAGCACAAGTTGTGCTGTAGTGCCACATGGCCCTGGGCCATGACGTGAAGTTTCCTTGCAGAACTCCTCAAAAGCACAATCGCACTCTCTGTTGTTCCCTTTCCTTGTCTTTTAATACCAGAGAAATGGCTCATTGTCACCTCACAGGTTTCCTTCACTGTTATTGCAACCTAAATATCACGTCTTCCATTTACTGAATGTCTGTTTCAGACTACCTCTTCGAGCACCTCTCTCCAGAGACATTAGATGATGGTTTTTTTCCACTGTTCAATAGGGGCCCCAGAAAATTAAAGAGTAAATTAAAAATGATCCAGTATTATATGATAGAATGACCAAAAGAACCCTTAAGACCCCATGTATTTTGATCCACGGAGGACGGGGTCTGTCAGGCTTTGAACATTAATAGTAGAATACCCGTGGATCCGGAAAAGAGCAAGCTGAAACACTGGAATTAGAAATTAGAGAGCAATTGATTAAGAATGAATCATGTGCTACATTTGTGCCTGTGCTGCACTTATACCTCCAGATAACAGGAGCCTCTCGGACCCCGAGAACCAGATCAAAAACAACCTCACGGTTCGGACTTTAATCAAGGGGTCTGAGATAAGGAGGACTGTTCACAAAGGGACAGGTTATGCATGTGTGTAGGAATGTTCATGTATATGTAACTCTTTACTAAAGCAAGTTGCCACATTAGGCGTGCATGACTTTGGTGGGACTACCCGCCCCGTGCCGCCCAGAACTGAGTAAACATACCTACTTTACAATCTTACTGATTGTGGAGTCAGCTTTCTGTGAGTCATTTTGGTGAGCCAGGCAGGAGACACTCTGCTCGGCTGCGGGATCGGCCGTAGCGCGGACACCCCTAGGTGCACCCTGAGTGTTTTGCTCGGAGGGGACTCCACTCTCAGCTGCTCACCGCGGGAGCAAAGATCTCCTGAAACTGCAGACAAACGGTATGTTTTCAGCTGCTGGAGGGATACTAACTGGAGTGTTAATAATTGTATGTGTTTTTATGTATGTATTTTGTGTTGAAAGTGTTTGTGTAAATGTAAGGGTTTGAAACAAAGTGTTCCAAGTCACTTCACGAAGAACACAGTCAGAGACAATACTTATTTGGTTGGTTATCATTGTAAATTATATTCCTGTGGTATGAATGAGATGTGCTAGAGGCCTCTGTGTGATTGTGCTGTGCTGTGTGAGTGCAGAGTTCCGATCCGTGGTCCCGTACTCTCCGCAAGGGGAGTGGGCGGAGACGAACGAAGTGCTTGACAGACTGAAAAGAAGTGCTGTTTTATCCAAGTTTCGAGTGGTGGTGCCTAATATATGGGCCTGGCGGTGTATCTTGTGATCCTATTTTTGCTCTTAAATGTTTTGACTGTGACAAGAAAAAGGCGGGAGCATGATCTGACTCTACTGGTGTCTGTCGTGCTTTCGGCCGTGCTTCCTGCAACATATGAGGCCCGCACAGGCCGAGACCTGGACTTACTAAGACCCAGACTCGCTGAGACCTGAACAGGCCGAGAGACCGGAGCGGCGCCGAGAGCCTGGAGCGGCGCCGGGAGACTACGAGACACTACGGAGGGACTACCGCTGGACGGAGAGAGCCCTGAGAGACGCTTCAGAGCCACGGACGGCTCTGAGAGACACAGAATAGACCGGACAGAAGCCGGAAAACGCGGGGAATTGAAGTAATTGCGGTGCGACGCGGGACATCCGAGATCGAGTTGCTACGGGAGACCAGAGGCGTCAGTGGACAACAGCAGCCGACCCTCACCGTGTGGCGAGTTGGCACATAGCAGAGGGGCGGACATCAGGACCCTGCAGCCTGTCTGACGTAACCATGGAGGCAGCGGCAGCTGTGCTGAGCTGTGCTGCTTCACTCTAGCATTCTTTTTATAAAAGGTTTATCTTGCAATGCAAAAAAAGACTATTCGTCCCCAGATCGGTGTTATAACTGTTACTAATGACGACTTAGCTCTATTGCGGGGCAGGAGTGCAGAGACGCAGATTACACTGCCAAATGACCACCGGCAGGCGCTTTCACAAACCGCTTCTAAGGTTGCAGCTGGCACTGCCTGCAGCCGTATAGCAGACGTTACACTCTCTTTCCTAACTAGTAATCATGTGTCTCATCCATTTGTGGTGAATGGTCAGTGGCAAAAAGAAAAGGAGGATGCCACTGACACTAACAGCATGGGTAATAGGAGTAGTATAAGTGACACAGGTGATGGTGCGGGGTGGCGGCGGGCACTGCCGCGCTGCGGGGCACTCTGCCTGCTGCTCGCCTTCGCCTGACTGTGCACTGCTGCCGACAGTGCTAGAGCAAAATGTGAAGACTGCTCAGATGGCAGTGATGAGAGTGCTTGTGTGAAGAAGACGTGTGCTGAATCTGACTTTGTGTGCAACAGTGGTCAGTGTGTGCCAAACAGATAGCAGTGTGATGGGGATCCAGACTGTGAAGATGGGTCTGACAAGAGTGCTGAGCTGTGTCAACCCAGTGTATCCCAGTGTCGTGGAAATGTGATGGTGAATGTATCTACAAGAAGTGGCGATGTGACAGAGATCCTTATTGCAAGGATGCAAGTGATGAAATTAACTGCCCTTCTCGGACCTGCAGGCCAGACCAGTTCAAATGTGAAGATGGGAACTGTGTCCATGGGAGTAGGCAGTGCAATGGTGTGAGAGACTGTCTGGATGGCACTGATGAAGCAAACTGTATGCAGTGCTCTGGACCTGGCAAATTCAAGTGCAGAAGTGGAGAATGCATAGATATCAATAAAGTGTGTAACCAGCAGAGAGACTGCAAGGACTGGGGTGATGAGCCCCTGAAGGAATGCAACATACATGAATGTGACTGTCCAGCTGGGAAACTGTGGAGATAGTGATGAATGCCAAAACCCTGGTATCTGTAGTCAAATCTGTATCAACCTGAAAGGTGGCTACAAATGTGAATGTAGCCGTGGCTATCAGATGAATTCTGCTACAGGAACCTGGAAAGGGCCATACGGCAAAGCAAATTACATAACCGTTGCTTAACTTGTCAGAAGATAAAAAAGAAAGTGTTTCAACAAGCAGCCACGGGAGGGAAGAATCACTGAACCCCCGGTGTGAGGGACTGTACCTTGTTTTACTGACTACTGAAACAGCTGTGAGAACCGCAGAAAGGGACCCACGCATCCAGAATAAAAGGACCAGTAACTACTGAAACTTGGAGGGTTGAGTCCGCTCCTGGGAAACTGAAACTCAAGCTAAGGAAGAACTAATATTCTGGCAACGAGGCTCTGCATGAATTAAGGATGCCAAATAAAGGGGACAAGCCTGAAGGGAGGAAAGGGAGAAGGCAAGACCGGGGCAGGACCCTCCACTGCGGTGTGTATGGTCTACCGAGGGAGAGGGAGGCAACCCCTACGGGTATTGACTGCCGAGTGAGAGGGCCTCGACCGGACTTCTCCCACACTAAGGTCAGGTTGTCCCGAGAAAATAACATAAGAACCTTTTTTTAACCTATATAAAATTGTGATTCGTTTTCCAGGAGCTGGATCACCCTGACAGGCCGAACGGTAACACAAGCCTGAATCGACCCTGAAAGCGGGCCCAACCCCTTGATTGAAGGCGTTTGCCTATTATGATCCAGCTACATGGGCAGAAGACAGATCCTGGGGCTATAGGACCCCAGTATATATATGTATTTAATAGAATAATTAAGTTACTAGCTGTAATAGAAATAGTTATAAATAAAACCGGAGATGCACTTGGACTAATTGCAAAGCAAAATACCAAGATGAGAACTGCCTTGTATCAAAATTGCCTAGCTTTGGATTATTTACTAGCACAAGAAGGAGAAGTCTGTGGAAAATTTAACTTTAGTAATTGCTGTTTAAAGATTGATGAAAAGAGTGTTTCTTCCTAGCAGCTGATAGAATGTTATGTTCCGGTTTAGGATGAGAAAAATACTAATAATATGCTGATGTTTTAATTGTTACAGAGCAGTGCTTACACCAAGCCAAGGATGTTTCAGCTTCTCACTGTCCTGCCAGCAGGCAGGCTGGGAGGAGGGCCGGACTGCTCGGGGTTAGGTTGGGCATCGGACAGCAGGTGGTGAGCAATTGCATTGTGCATCGCTTGTTTTGTACACGTTATTACTAGTAGTACTATTATTGTTATTATTTTCTTGTTTTTATCTCAACTCACAGGCTTCACTTTCCCATTTCTCTCTCCCATCCCAGAGAAGGAGGGGGGGAGGTGAGCGAGCGAGCACAAACCTGGAAGGATATGGAATGGAATTTATTTTCATGGCTGCCTGGTGGACCATGGGTTAAAAGAGTGTTATTTTTATTGTTATGTGGTGTAATGATGTTATTGTTTATACCTTGTATGATACCTTGCCTTACATTATTAATACACCGGGTGATAAATAGTACATTGGTAATAACTTCATTAAAAAAGGAAGGGGATATGTCAATTATGATGCTTAAGAATTGGACCCTCCAAGAACGGACTGATGAAATCCAGTTATTAACAACAGAAGAGACACGAATTGAGGATATTAAAAAGAAGATAAGGGATTGTGAGGAATGTTTTAACAATTCGTGTCCATAAAAAACAGTCCTGTCTGCCTCTGGGCCCTGCACTGGCAATTTAACTCTTGAACCACAGATGCAGTGTGTCCCAGTCTCCCCCTCATTCTAGTCAATTTATCAAGTCTTCAGAAAATACTCCTCAAATTTATGAACCTGTTTGCTTTTGTTATTCCGGACTTTTATTTCTAACAGTTACAGCCTTTTGTTTTTGTCTTTGTGGAGATTAACTTAACACTGCTATAGGTGTGACTGTCCCTGTGAATGGCTGGTGAGGAATGTTTTAATTACTCGTGAAGTGTCAATAAGAAAGCTATTTGTGTTTGTATGAAGTCTTTGATGTCTGGGGGTTTCAGAACAACTGATAACAACTAGTGACTGTTATGGGATACTATGCAAGCCTCTGGTATCTGGCCAGGTGGCCAAGAGATTAAGAAGAAGAAAAAAGAAGCTGAAGGACGGCTGGGAGACAAGACCTGCAGGAAATGTTCTATAAACTTGACACAGTGCCAAAGGAGTACAAAGGGGAAGGACGAGAAAAAAGCTTGGAGAGGAAGACTACGAGCCTTCAGCATGAAAGACCCCTAGAGACCCCCAGAGGAGACTGATGCGCATGCTCCAGTAGGAGGGACTGGACCCCGGAAGCTAATTATAATAACCTGTTTTTTTTTAGAAGTAGTAATGAATACGTATTAGTCTAGGAGCATAAAAATCAGCTGCTTGATGTAACTGGTGTGCGTCCTGGTGGAGCAGAGACTCCCGGTGCACCCAGCGCTGTTTGCTTACCTCTATTCTTTTAATAAATCCTATTTTTTTATTTAATCCTATTTTGAAGATCGAGCCATTTCTAACACAACTCATGCACAGAAAGAACAATGCTTGAGCATCAAATCATGTCAAACCTATAAAGTTACTATGGTCTTGTCTGCACCAAACTTCCCAGAAACATTTATTTAAAGTGAATCATGCAAAGATACTCTGGTTCTGCATGGGGCCAGCTTGTGTCCTCCATGCTAACTAACTTGGGCTCTGAGCATCATGAAAAGGTGATAATTTGGTCTTGAAACAACCTTAGATATACTTTCATGTAGTGCCATGCACCCAGAAACCTGATGGACTCAGCTGGCTGTCACAGTCTTTGTCAGACTTGAGGTGACTGAAAGTGGAATTCATCTCACTTAATGTTAGATGTCTATGCTACAGACATCTATGTCTTGATTAGTCACCCTTTATCTCCCTTTGTAGTAAATGGAAAGAAACAAGCATGATTCACCTCACCCTAAAACAGACATCTCAAATTTGGATGAATCATACCTCTACAGTGTCAGTTTTGCTCAGGCAGGGAGGGGAAATGATGGAAACACAGAGCTGCTGTCAGGAAACAGACTAGAGCTTGAGAGCTACAGATTGGCAGCACCTCATGAGAGGGGTCACTGTCAGACATACAGGTAAACAGAGACAAAAAGCATATAAACTACTTATTTATCATCATGCAGCAACTGATTCAGAAAGCCAGGAACCAGATCATTGCCTCTCAGTCAGGAATAAAGACAGTCTCTGGTCTTGGTTTCAGCATTCATGGTAAAACTAGGGGGCTTAATCAAAGAACTGTATGTATTTGCTTTCTCTCCAAGACAATTCACTGTGTGCTACATATCTACAACATCACTTCATTAACTGAGCTAAATGAGATGCAGATGACTTTATAGGCTTTAGTGATCAACCTTAGCCCTACTTCTTATTTGTTGTTGTTTTTTTCTTTTCTTTTCTTTTCTTTTCTTTTCTTTTCTTTTCTTTTCTTTTCTTTTCTTTTCTTTTCTTTTCTTTTCTTTTCTTTTCTTTTCTTTTCTTTTCTTTTCTTTTCTTTTTAGTGATTTACCAAAAACAGTGAAGCCCATTGTTACCAGTGTCCTATAGCTCCATTGACCCAGGCAAGTTACTTCATCTCTCCATGCACAGATTTTACAATCTCAAAAAATGAGATAACAATTCTCTACTACTTTTTGCACAGCAATATGACAATAAAAGTTTTAGAAGAGAAAGGTGCTATCTAATACTATACTGCAGCTGGTCCTTCTCCCTAGATAGTGACAAGGATTAGTTTTGTCCCATCCATGAGAAAACTTTTATGTAATTATATCTGGATGTTTACAAACTTCATGTTTTCGGGCAGCGCTTGCTTCTGACCTCTGTAGTGTCTGCAAGAAGCTTGGAGAATTCTGTGGTCTAAAATAAAGAAAACCAATGTGTAATGAAAAAGCATCTAAATGTGGCATTCTTGTAAAGCTTGAAACATGAGCAGTTAGTCAGGGATACATAATGCAATGCCCTCATTTTCTCAAACTGGAGCTCTTTTAAGCTTGAATCCCCTGCCTTTGCTGTTGACATTCAAATTGACTTTTTGCATTTCATAATGGTAGTTCCTGCCTTGCTTTCCACTTTATCTGCCAAACCTACTGCTGGGTCTTTCTGAGATGCACAAGAGTCAAGGATAAAGCTGACTGAAAAATGCATCGCTTATTTCAGTCATTTTACTAAAGTACACTCTAGTACGAGCAAAGCAAGACAGCAAATTATTAGAATTGGATTGCTGTCATCAATTGCTTTCTCATCAGTGGCTCAATTTTCTGACAAGCCCCAGTTCTTCTTAGATTACTGCCATAATAATAATAATAATAATAATAATGCAGTCCAGTAAGCACTCAGATAAAAACAAGGCAACCTCCCAGTTGTTTGGACAGGAAAGTGCCATGTTATTGTCAGAGAAGGCTGTAATCTACAAGCAACCTACAGAAGTGCCCCCAACCCACTGCTCCCAAGCTACAGCACTGCCAGGGGCTCTTGTCTGCATGTTCTTCAGTATCCTCATGTCTACAGGATTGGTATGATTTATCTGCTTTCAAAATTCATTCCTGTCTGTTGGAGAAAGAATTAGACACTAGAAAGGAACTTACATGAAATGCAAGTCATGGGGGAGGAAAGGCTGCACTTTCACTCCCTGAGCTCCAGTCCTGAAGGTACAACTTTATACTTTATGGCTTCTAGCAAATTTTATTGTTATGAAGAAACACCTGTTGGCATTCCAGACCCTGGATTTGTGCATCTGCTAGCCTGCCCTACAACAGGAGTTCTTCAGACACAAAACATTCCCTCTTGTACAGTTGGAAAGTGTCTAGCCTGCATAGCTCTGCAACAAATAAGTAGGTAGATTTGGGAACAGAAACCACACATATTTTGTTTTTACAGATGAACCAGGGCAAATTGTATTGTCAGCACCACCAGTCTGTATCCTGATAATCCCATTGACCTCAGCAGAGTGTAACTGAGAAGAAAATTCAGCCGCAGTGCATATCCCTTATGGCTTACCATAGTACATAATTATTGCTGTTTGTTATTTCTGTTGCAGTAGAACCCACAGGATCAAATAAAGATCTGGATCCCCATTGTGCTAGGTGCAATGCAAACATATAAGCAGTCATGGTGCCTGCACTAAAGAGCTTACAGCCCTGTCTCTTAGGAGAACATTTCTTAGTCTAATAGACTTCTTTATTAAGAACTGCTAGTTACTTAATTCAGCCTAATTTTTTTCTTTGCTCAGTTTCTTCTGTTTTTCCTGCTTAGCCCCCCTAGACCATCTGTAATAATTCTCCTTCCTCTGTAGTATTGACAGCTTTCTACACCATGCAAGCAACTATTATTCCCCCTTTTGCTTCTTGATAGTCTCATCAGACACTTCTCCCTCAGCCACTTTCTGCTTTTCAAACATTTTTGTTAAAAACAAGCATTTCTTTTTATATTTTTCATTGCAACATCTTCTTTAGATCATTATTATTCCAGCATGGCTGAGTGGCACTACAGTTGTGCTATAGTGCCACAACAGCACAACTTTTTTTGTAGTGCCACAACAGCACAAGTTGTGCTGTAGTGCCACATGGCCCTGGGCCATGACGTGAAGTTTCCTTGCAGAACTCCTCAAAAGCACAATCGCACTCTCTGTTGTTCCCTTTCCTTGTCTTTTAATACCAGAGAAATGGCTCATTGTCACCTCACAGGTTTCCTTCACTGTTATTGCAACCTAAATATCACGTCTTCCATTTACTGAATGTCTGTTTCAGACTACCTCTTCGAGCACCTCTCTCCAGAGACATTAGATGATGGTTTTTTTCCACTGTTCAATAGGGGCCCCAGAAAATTAAAGAGTAAATTAAAAATGATCCAGTATTATATGATAGAATGACCAAAAGAACCCTTAAGACCCCATGTATTTTGATCCACGGAGGACGGGGTCTGTCAGGCTTTGAACATTAATAGTAGAATACCCGTGGATCCGGAAAAGAGCAAGCTGAAACACTGGAATTAGAAATTAGAGAGCAATTGATTAAGAATGAATCATGTGCTACATTTGTGCCTGTGCTGCACTTATACCTCCAGATAACAGGAGCCTCTCGGACCCCGAGAACCAGATCAAAAACAACCTCACGGTTCGGACTTTAATCAAGGGGTCTGAGATAAGGAGGACTGTTCACAAAGGGACAGGTTATGCATGTGTGTAGGAATGTTCATGTATATGTAACTCTTTACTAAAGCAAGTTGCCACATTAGGCGTGCATGACTTTGGTGGGACTACCCGCCCCGTGCCGCCCAGAACTGAGTAAACATACCTACTTTACAATCTTACTGATTGTGGAGTCAGCTTTCTGTGAGTCATTTTGGTGAGCCAGGCAGGAGACACTCTGCTCGGCTGCGGGATCGGCCGTAGCGCGGACACCCCTAGGTGCACCCTGAGTGTTTTGCTCGGAGGGGACTCCACTCTCAGCTGCTCACCGCGGGAGCAAAGATCTCCTGAAACTGCAGACAAACGGTATGTTTTCAGCTGCTGGAGGGATACTAACTGGAGTGTTAATAATTGTATGTGTTTTTATGTATGTATTTTGTGTTGAAAGTGTTTGTGTAAATGTAAGGGTTTGAAACAAAGTGTTCCAAGTCACTTCACGAAGAACACAGTCAGAGACAATACTTATTTGGTTGGTTATCATTGTAAATTATATTCCTGTGGTATGAATGAGATGTGCTAGAGGCCTCTGTGTGATTGTGCTGTGCTGTGTGAGTGCAGAGTTCCGATCCGTGGTCCCGTACTCTCCGCAAGGGGAGTGGGCGGAGACGAACGAAGTGCTTGACAGACTGAAAAGAAGTGCTGTTTTATCCAAGTTTCGAGTGGTGGTGCCTAATATATGGGCCTGGCGGTGTATCTTGTGATCCTATTTTTGCTCTTAAATGTTTTGACTGTGACAAGAAAAAGGCGGGAGCATGATCTGACTCTACTGGTGTCTGTCGTGCTTTCGGCCGTGCTTCCTGCAACATATGAGGCCCGCACAGGCCGAGACCTGGACTTACTAAGACCCAGACTCGCTGAGACCTGAACAGGCCGAGAGACCGGAGCGGCGCCGAGAGCCTGGAGCGGCGCCGGGAGACTACGAGACACTACGGAGGGACTACCGCTGGACGGAGAGAGCCCTGAGAGACGCTTCAGAGCCACGGACGGCTCTGAGAGACACAGAATAGACCGGACAGAAGCCGGAAAACGCGGGGAATTGAAGTAATTGCGGTGCGACGCGGGACATCCGAGATCGAGTTGCTACGGGAGACCAGAGGCGTCAGTGGACAACAGCAGCCGACCCTCACCGTGTGGCGAGTTGGCACATAGCAGAGGGGCGGACATCAGGACCCTGCAGCCTGTCTGACGTAACCATGGAGGCAGCGGCAGCTGTGCTGAGCTGTGCTGCTTCACTCTAGCATTCTTTTTATAAAAGGTTTATCTTGCAATGCAAAAAAAGACTATTCGTCCCCAGATCGGTGTTATAACTGTTACTAATGACGACTTAGCTCTATTGCGGGGCAGGAGTGCAGAGACGCAGATTACACTGCCAAATGACCACCGGCAGGCGCTTTCACAAACCGCTTCTAAGGTTGCAGCTGGCACTGCCTGCAGCCGTATAGCAGACGTTACACTCTCTTTCCTAACTAGTAATCATGTGTCTCATCCATTTGTGGTGAATGGTCAGTGGCAAAAAGAAAAGGAGGATGCCACTGACACTAACAGCATGGGTAATAGGAGTAGTATAAGTGACACAGGTGATGGTGCGGGGTGGCGGCGGGCACTGCCGCGCTGCGGGGCACTCTGCCTGCTGCTCGCCTTCGCCTGACTGTGCACTGCTGCCGACAGTGCTAGAGCAAAATGTGAAGACTGCTCAGATGGCAGTGATGAGAGTGCTTGTGTGAAGAAGACGTGTGCTGAATCTGACTTTGTGTGCAACAGTGGTCAGTGTGTGCCAAACAGATAGCAGTGTGATGGGGATCCAGACTGTGAAGATGGGTCTGACAAGAGTGCTGAGCTGTGTCAACCCAGTGTATCCCAGTGTCGTGGAAATGTGATGGTGAATGTATCTACAAGAAGTGGCGATGTGACAGAGATCCTTATTGCAAGGATGCAAGTGATGAAATTAACTGCCCTTCTCGGACCTGCAGGCCAGACCAGTTCAAATGTGAAGATGGGAACTGTGTCCATGGGAGTAGGCAGTGCAATGGTGTGAGAGACTGTCTGGATGGCACTGATGAAGCAAACTGTATGCAGTGCTCTGGACCTGGCAAATTCAAGTGCAGAAGTGGAGAATGCATAGATATCAATAAAGTGTGTAACCAGCAGAGAGACTGCAAGGACTGGGGTGATGAGCCCCTGAAGGAATGCAACATACATGAATGTGACTGTCCAGCTGGGAAACTGTGGAGATAGTGATGAATGCCAAAACCCTGGTATCTGTAGTCAAATCTGTATCAACCTGAAAGGTGGCTACAAATGTGAATGTAGCCGTGGCTATCAGATGAATTCTGCTACAGGAACCTGGAAAGGGCCATACGGCAAAGCAAATTACATAACCGTTGCTTAACTTGTCAGAAGATAAAAAAGAAAGTGTTTCAACAAGCAGCCACGGGAGGGAAGAATCACTGAACCCCCGGTGTGAGGGACTGTACCTTGTTTTACTGACTACTGAAACAGCTGTGAGAACCGCAGAAAGGGACCCACGCATCCAGAATAAAAGGACCAGTAACTACTGAAACTTGGAGGGTTGAGTCCGCTCCTGGGAAACTGAAACTCAAGCTAAGGAAGAACTAATATTCTGGCAACGAGGCTCTGCATGAATTAAGGATGCCAAATAAAGGGGACAAGCCTGAAGGGAGGAAAGGGAGAAGGCAAGACCGGGGCAGGACCCTCCACTGCGGTGTGTATGGTCTACCGAGGGAGAGGGAGGCAACCCCTACGGGTATTGACTGCCGAGTGAGAGGGCCTCGACCGGACTTCTCCCACACTAAGGTCAGGTTGTCCCGAGAAAATAACATAAGAACCTTTTTTTAACCTATATAAAATTGTGATTCGTTTTCCAGGAGCTGGATCACCCTGACAGGCCGAACGGTAACACAAGCCTGAATCGACCCTGAAAGCGGGCCCAACCCCTTGATTGAAGGCGTTTGCCTATTATGATCCAGCTACGTGGGCAGAAGACAGATCCTGGGGCTATAGGACCCCAGTATATATATGTATTTAATAGAATAATTAAGTTACTAGCTGTAATAGAAATAGTTATAAATAAAACCGGAGATGCACTTGGACTAATTGCAAAGCAAAATACCAAGATGAGAACTGCCTTGTATCAAAATTGCCTAGCTTTGGATTATTTACTAGCACAAGAAGGAGAAGTCTGTGGAAAATTTAACTTTAGTAATTGCTGTTTAAAGATTGATGAAAAGAGTGTTTCTTCCTAGCAGCTGATAGAATGTTATGTTCCGGTTTAGGATGAGAAAAATACTAATAATATGCTGATGTTTTAATTGTTACAGAGCAGTGCTTACACCAAGCCAAGGATGTTTCAGCTTCTCACTGTCCTGCCAGCAGGCAGGCTGGGAGGAGGGCCGGACTGCTCGGGGTTAGGTTGGGCATCGGACAGCAGGTGGTGAGCAATTGCATTGTGCATCGCTTGTTTTGTACACGTTATTACTAGTAGTACTATTATTGTTATTATTTTCTTGTTTTTATCTCAACTCACAGGCTTCACTTTCCCATTTCTCTCTCCCATCCCAGAGAAGGAGGGGGGGAGGTGAGCGAGCGAGCACAAACCTGGAAGGATATGGAATGGAATTTATTTTCATGGCTGCCTGGTGGACCATGGGTTAAAAGAGTGTTATTTTTATTGTTATGTGGTGTAATGATGTTATTGTTTATACCTTGTATGATACCTTGCCTTACATTATTAATACACCGGGTGATAAATAGTACATTGGTAATAACTTCATTAAAAAAGGAAGGGGATATGTCAATTATGATGCTTAAGAATTGGACCCTCCAAGAACGGACTGATGAAATCCAGTTATTAACAACAGAAGAGACACGAATTGAGGATATTAAAAAGAAGATAAGGGATTGTGAGGAATGTTTTAACAATTCGTGTCCATAAAAAACAGTCCTGTCTGCCTCTGGGCCCTGCACTGGCAATTTAACTCTTGAACCACAGATGCAGTGTGTCCCAGTCTCCCCCTCATTCTAGTCAATTTATCAAGTCTTCAGAAAATACTCCTCAAATTTATGAACCTGTTTGCTTTTGTTATTCCGGACTTTTATTTCTAACAGTTACAGCCTTTTGTTTTTGTCTTTGTGGAGATTAACTTAACACTGCTATAGGTGTGACTGTCCCTGTGAATGGCTGGTGAGGAATGTTTTAATTACTCGTGAAGTGTCAATAAGAAAGCTATTTGTGTTTGTATGAAGTCTTTGATGTCTGGGGGTTTCAGAACAACTGATAACAACTAGTGACTGTTATGGGATACTATGCAAGCCTCTGGTATCTGGCCAGGTGGCCAAGAGATTAAGAAGAAGAAAAAAGAAGCTGAAGGACGGCTGGGAGACAAGACCTGCAGGAAATGTTCTATAAACTTGACACAGTGCCAAAGGAGTACAAAGGGGAAGGACGAGAAAAAAGCTTGGAGAGGAAGACTACGAGCCTTCAGCATGAAAGACCCCTAGAGACCCCCAGAGGAGACTGATGCGCATGCTCCAGTAGGAGGGACTGGACCCCGGAAGCTAATTATAATAACCTGTTTTTTTTTAGAAGTAGTAATGAATACGTATTAGTCTAGGAGCATAAAAATCAGCTGCTTGATGTAACTGGTGTGCGTCCTGGTGGAGCAGAGACTCCCGGTGCACCCAGCGCTGTTTGCTTACCTCTATTCTTTTAATAAATCCTATTTTTTTATTTAATCCTATTTTGAAGATCGAGCCATTTCTAACACAACTCATGCACAGAAAGAACAATGCTTGAGCATCAAATCATGTCAAACCTATAAAGTTACTATGGTCTTGTCTGCACCAAACTTCCCAGAAACATTTATTTAAAGTGAATCATGCAAAGATACTCTGGTTCTGCATGGGGCCAGCTTGTGTCCTCCATGCTAACTAACTTGGGCTCTGAGCATCATGAAAAGGTGATAATTTGGTCTTGAAACAACCTTAGATATACTTTCATGTAGTGCCATGCACCCAGAAACCTGATGGACTCAGCTGGCTGTCACAGTCTTTGTCAGACTTGAGGTGACTGAAAGTGGAATTCATCTCACTTAATGTTAGATGTCTATGCTACAGACATCTATGTCTTGATTAGTCACCCTTTATCTCCCTTTGTAGTAAATGGAAAGAAACAAGCATGATTCACCTCACCCTAAAACAGACATCTCAAATTTGGATGAATCATACCTCTACAGTGTCAGTTTTGCTCAGGCAGGGAGGGGAAATGATGGAAACACAGAGCTGCTGTCAGGAAACAGACTAGAGCTTGAGAGCTACAGATTGGCAGCACCTCATGAGAGGGGTCACTGTCAGACATACAGGTAAACAGAGACAAAAAGCATATAAACTACTTATTTATCATCATGCAGCAACTGATTCAGAAAGCCAGGAACCAGATCATTGCCTCTCAGTCAGGAATAAAGACAGTCTCTGGTCTTGGTTTCAGCATTCATGGTAAAACTAGGGGGCTTAATCAAAGAACTGTATGTATTTGCTTTCTCTCCAAGACAATTCACTGTGTGCTACATATCTACAACATCACTTCATTAACTGAGCTAAATGAGATGCAGATGACTTTATAGGCTTTAGTGATCAACCTTAGCCCTACTTCTTATTTGTTGTTGTTTTTTTCTTTTCTTTTCTTTTCTTTTCTTTTCTTTTCTTTTCTTTTCTTTTCTTTTCTTTTCTTTTCTTTTCTTTTCTTTTCTTTTCTTTTCTTTTCTTTTCTTTTCTTTTCTTTTCTTTTCTTTTCTTTTCTTTTCTTTTCTTTTCTTTTCTTTTTAGTGATTTACCAAAAACAGTGAAGCCCATTGTTACCAGTGTCCTATAGCTCCATTGACCCAGGCAAGTTACTTCATCTCTCCATGCACAGATTTTACAATCTCAAAAAATGAGATAACAATTCTCTACTACTTTTTGCACAGCAATATGACAATAAAAGTTTTAGAAGAGAAAGGTGCTATCTAATACTATACTGCAGCTGGTCCTTCTCCCTAGATAGTGACAAGGATTAGTTTTGTCCCATCCATGAGAAAACTTTTATGTAATTATATCTGGATGTTTACAAACTTCATGTTTTCGGGCAGCGCTTGCTTCTGACCTCTGTAGTGTCTGCAAGAAGCTTGGAGAATTCTGTGGTCTAAAATAAAGAAAACCAATGTGTAATGAAAAAGCATCTAAATGTGGCATTCTTGTAAAGCTTGAAACATGAGCAGTTAGTCAGGGATACATAATGCAATGCCCTCATTTTCTCAAACTGGAGCTCTTTTAAGCTTGAATCCCCTGCCTTTGCTGTTGACATTCAAATTGACTTTTTGCATTTCATAATGGTAGTTCCTGCCTTGCTTTCCACTTTATCTGCCAAACCTACTGCTGGGTCTTTCTGAGATGCACAAGAGTCAAGGATAAAGCTGACTGAAAAATGCATCGCTTATTTCAGTCATTTTACTAAAGTACACTCTAGTACGAGCAAAGCAAGACAGCAAATTATTAGAATTGGATTGCTGTCATCAATTGCTTTCTCATCAGTGGCTCAATTTTCTGACAAGCCCCAGTTCTTCTTAGATTACTGCCATAATAATAATAATAATAATAATAATGCAGTCCAGTAAGCACTCAGATAAAAACAAGGCAACCTCCCAGTTGTTTGGACAGGAAAGTGCCATGTTATTGTCAGAGAAGGCTGTAATCTACAAGCAACCTACAGAAGTGCCCCCAACCCACTGCTCCCAAGCTACAGCACTGCCAGGGGCTCTTGTCTGCATGTTCTTCAGTATCCTCATGTCTACAGGATTGGTATGATTTATCTGCTTTCAAAATTCATTCCTGTCTGTTGGAGAAAGAATTAGACACTAGAAAGGAACTTACATGAAATGCAAGTCATGGGGGAGGAAAGGCTGCACTTTCACTCCCTGAGCTCCAGTCCTGAAGGTACAACTTTATACTTTATGGCTTCTAGCAAATTTTATTGTTATGAAGAAACACCTGTTGGCATTCCAGACCCTGGATTTGTGCATCTGCTAGCCTGCCCTACAACAGGAGTTCTTCAGACACAAAACATTCCCTCTTGTACAGTTGGAAAGTGTCTAGCCTGCATAGCTCTGCAACAAATAAGTAGGTAGATTTGGGAACAGAAACCACACATATTTTGTTTTTACAGATGAACCAGGGCAAATTGTATTGTCAGCACCACCAGTCTGTATCCTGATAATCCCATTGACCTCAGCAGAGTGTAACTGAGAAGAAAATTCAGCCGCAGTGCATATCCCTTATGGCTTACCATAGTACATAATTATTGCTGTTTGTTATTTCTGTTGCAGTAGAACCCACAGGATCAAATAAAGATCTGGATCCCCATTGTGCTAGGTGCAATGCAAACATATAAGCAGTCATGGTGCCTGCACTAAAGAGCTTACAGCCCTGTCTCTTAGGAGAACATTTCTTAGTCTAATAGACTTCTTTATTAAGAACTGCTAGTTACTTAATTCAGCCTAATTTTTTTCTTTGCTCAGTTTCTTCTGTTTTTCCTGCTTAGCCCCCCTAGACCATCTGTAATAATTCTCCTTCCTCTGTAGTATTGACAGCTTTCTACACCATGCAAGCAACTATTATTCCCCCTTTTGCTTCTTGATAGTCTCATCAGACACTTCTCCCTCAGCCACTTTCTGCTTTTCAAACATTTTTGTTAAAAACAAGCATTTCTTTTTATATTTTTCATTGCAACATCTTCTTTAGATCATTATTATTCCAGCATGGCTGAGTGGCACTACAGTTGTGCTATAGTGCCACAACAGCACAACTTTTTTTGTAGTGCCACAACAGCACAAGTTGTGCTGTAGTGCCACATGGCCCTGGGCCATGACGTGAAGTTTCCTTGCAGAACTCCTCAAAAGCACAATCGCACTCTCTGTTGTTCCCTTTCCTTGTCTTTTAATACCAGAGAAATGGCTCATTGTCACCTCACAGGTTTCCTTCACTGTTATTGCAACCTAAATATCACGTCTTCCATTTACTGAATGTCTGTTTCAGACTACCTCTTCGAGCACCTCTCTCCAGAGACATTAGATGATGGTTTTTTTCCACTGTTCAATAGGGGCCCCAGAAAATTAAAGAGTAAATTAAAAATGATCCAGTATTATATGATAGAATGACCAAAAGAACCCTTAAGACCCCATGTATTTTGATCCACGGAGGACGGGGTCTGTCAGGCTTTGAACATTAATAGTAGAATACCCGTGGATCCGGAAAAGAGCAAGCTGAAACACTGGAATTAGAAATTAGAGAGCAATTGATTAAGAATGAATCATGTGCTACATTTGTGCCTGTGCTGCACTTATACCTCCAGATAACAGGAGCCTCTCGGACCCCGAGAACCAGATCAAAAACAACCTCACGGTTCGGACTTTAATCAAGGGGTCTGAGATAAGGAGGACTGTTCACAAAGGGACAGGTTATGCATGTGTGTAGGAATGTTCATGTATATGTAACTCTTTACTAAAGCAAGTTGCCACATTAGGCGTGCATGACTTTGGTGGGACTACCCGCCCCGTGCCGCCCAGAACTGAGTAAACATACCTACTTTACAATCTTACTGATTGTGGAGTCAGCTTTCTGTGAGTCATTTTGGTGAGCCAGGCAGGAGACACTCTGCTCGGCTGCGGGATCGGCCGTAGCGCGGACACCCCTAGGTGCACCCTGAGTGTTTTGCTCGGAGGGGACTCCACTCTCAGCTGCTCACCGCGGGAGCAAAGATCTCCTGAAACTGCAGACAAACGGTATGTTTTCAGCTGCTGGAGGGATACTAACTGGAGTGTTAATAATTGTATGTGTTTTTATGTATGTATTTTGTGTTGAAAGTGTTTGTGTAAATGTAAGGGTTTGAAACAAAGTGTTCCAAGTCACTTCACGAAGAACACAGTCAGAGACAATACTTATTTGGTTGGTTATCATTGTAAATTATATTCCTGTGGTATGAATGAGATGTGCTAGAGGCCTCTGTGTGATTGTGCTGTGCTGTGTGAGTGCAGAGTTCCGATCCGTGGTCCCGTACTCTCCGCAAGGGGAGTGGGCGGAGACGAACGAAGTGCTTGACAGACTGAAAAGAAGTGCTGTTTTATCCAAGTTTCGAGTGGTGGTGCCTAATATATGGGCCTGGCGGTGTATCTTGTGATCCTATTTTTGCTCTTAAATGTTTTGACTGTGACAAGAAAAAGGCGGGAGCATGATCTGACTCTACTGGTGTCTGTCGTGCTTTCGGCCGTGCTTCCTGCAACATATGAGGCCCGCACAGGCCGAGACCTGGACTTACTAAGACCCAGACTCGCTGAGACCTGAACAGGCCGAGAGACCGGAGCGGCGCCGAGAGCCTGGAGCGGCGCCGGGAGACTACGAGACACTACGGAGGGACTACCGCTGGACGGAGAGAGCCCTGAGAGACGCTTCAGAGCCACGGACGGCTCTGAGAGACACAGAATAGACCGGACAGAAGCCGGAAAACGCGGGGAATTGAAGTAATTGCGGTGCGACGCGGGACATCCGAGATCGAGTTGCTACGGGAGACCAGAGGCGTCAGTGGACAACAGCAGCCGACCCTCACCGTGTGGCGAGTTGGCACATAGCAGAGGGGCGGACATCAGGACCCTGCAGCCTGTCTGACGTAACCATGGAGGCAGCGGCAGCTGTGCTGAGCTGTGCTGCTTCACTCTAGCATTCTTTTTATAAAAGGTTTATCTTGCAATGCAAAAAAAGACTATTCGTCCCCAGATCGGTGTTATAACTGTTACTAATGACGACTTAGCTCTATTGCGGGGCAGGAGTGCAGAGACGCAGATTACACTGCCAAATGACCACCGGCAGGCGCTTTCACAAACCGCTTCTAAGGTTGCAGCTGGCACTGCCTGCAGCCGTATAGCAGACGTTACACTCTCTTTCCTAACTAGTAATCATGTGTCTCATCCATTTGTGGTGAATGGTCAGTGGCAAAAAGAAAAGGAGGATGCCACTGACACTAACAGCATGGGTAATAGGAGTAGTATAAGTGACACAGGTGATGGTGCGGGGTGGCGGCGGGCACTGCCGCGCTGCGGGGCACTCTGCCTGCTGCTCGCCTTCGCCTGACTGTGCACTGCTGCCGACAGTGCTAGAGCAAAATGTGAAGACTGCTCAGATGGCAGTGATGAGAGTGCTTGTGTGAAGAAGACGTGTGCTGAATCTGACTTTGTGTGCAACAGTGGTCAGTGTGTGCCAAACAGATAGCAGTGTGATGGGGATCCAGACTGTGAAGATGGGTCTGACAAGAGTGCTGAGCTGTGTCAACCCAGTGTATCCCAGTGTCGTGGAAATGTGATGGTGAATGTATCTACAAGAAGTGGCGATGTGACAGAGATCCTTATTGCAAGGATGCAAGTGATGAAATTAACTGCCCTTCTCGGACCTGCAGGCCAGACCAGTTCAAATGTGAAGATGGGAACTGTGTCCATGGGAGTAGGCAGTGCAATGGTGTGAGAGACTGTCTGGATGGCACTGATGAAGCAAACTGTATGCAGTGCTCTGGACCTGGCAAATTCAAGTGCAGAAGTGGAGAATGCATAGATATCAATAAAGTGTGTAACCAGCAGAGAGACTGCAAGGACTGGGGTGATGAGCCCCTGAAGGAATGCAACATACATGAATGTGACTGTCCAGCTGGGAAACTGTGGAGATAGTGATGAATGCCAAAACCCTGGTATCTGTAGTCAAATCTGTATCAACCTGAAAGGTGGCTACAAATGTGAATGTAGCCGTGGCTATCAGATGAATTCTGCTACAGGAACCTGGAAAGGGCCATACGGCAAAGCAAATTACATAACCGTTGCTTAACTTGTCAGAAGATAAAAAAGAAAGTGTTTCAACAAGCAGCCACGGGAGGGAAGAATCACTGAACCCCCGGTGTGAGGGACTGTACCTTGTTTTACTGACTACTGAAACAGCTGTGAGAACCGCAGAAAGGGACCCACGCATCCAGAATAAAAGGACCAGTAACTACTGAAACTTGGAGGGTTGAGTCCGCTCCTGGGAAACTGAAACTCAAGCTAAGGAAGAACTAATATTCTGGCAACGAGGCTCTGCATGAATTAAGGATGCCAAATAAAGGGGACAAGCCTGAAGGGAGGAAAGGGAGAAGGCAAGACCGGGGCAGGACCCTCCACTGCGGTGTGTATGGTCTACCGAGGGAGAGGGAGGCAACCCCTACGGGTATTGACTGCCGAGTGAGAGGGCCTCGACCGGACTTCTCCCACACTAAGGTCAGGTTGTCCCGAGAAAATAACATAAGAACCTTTTTTTAACCTATATAAAATTGTGATTCGTTTTCCAGGAGCTGGATCACCCTGACAGGCCGAACGGTAACACAAGCCTGAATCGACCCTGAAAGCGGGCCCAACCCCTTGATTGAAGGCGTTTGCCTATTATGATCCAGCTACGTGGGCAGAAGACAGATCCTGGGGCTATAGGACCCCAGTATATATATGTATTTAATAGAATAATTAAGTTACTAGCTGTAATAGAAATAGTTATAAATAAAACCGGAGATGCACTTGGACTAATTGCAAAGCAAAATACCAAGATGAGAACTGCCTTGTATCAAAATTGCCTAGCTTTGGATTATTTACTAGCACAAGAAGGAGAAGTCTGTGGAAAATTTAACTTTAGTAATTGCTGTTTAAAGATTGATGAAAAGAGTGTTTCTTCCTAGCAGCTGATAGAATGTTATGTTCCGGTTTAGGATGAGAAAAATACTAATAATATGCTGATGTTTTAATTGTTACAGAGCAGTGCTTACACCAAGCCAAGGATGTTTCAGCTTCTCACTGTCCTGCCAGCAGGCAGGCTGGGAGGAGGGCCGGACTGCTCGGGGTTAGGTTGGGCATCGGACAGCAGGTGGTGAGCAATTGCATTGTGCATCGCTTGTTTTGTACACGTTATTACTAGTAGTACTATTATTGTTATTATTTTCTTGTTTTTATCTCAACTCACAGGCTTCACTTTCCCATTTCTCTCTCCCATCCCAGAGAAGGAGGGGGGGAGGTGAGCGAGCGAGCACAAACCTGGAAGGATATGGAATGGAATTTATTTTCATGGCTGCCTGGTGGACCATGGGTTAAAAGAGTGTTATTTTTATTGTTATGTGGTGTAATGATGTTATTGTTTATACCTTGTATGATACCTTGCCTTACATTATTAATACACCGGGTGATAAATAGTACATTGGTAATAACTTCATTAAAAAAGGAAGGGGATATGTCAATTATGATGCTTAAGAATTGGACCCTCCAAGAACGGACTGATGAAATCCAGTTATTAACAACAGAAGAGACACGAATTGAGGATATTAAAAAGAAGATAAGGGATTGTGAGGAATGTTTTAACAATTCGTGTCCATAAAAAACAGTCCTGTCTGCCTCTGGGCCCTGCACTGGCAATTTAACTCTTGAACCACAGATGCAGTGTGTCCCAGTCTCCCCCTCATTCTAGTCAATTTATCAAGTCTTCAGAAAATACTCCTCAAATTTATGAACCTGTTTGCTTTTGTTATTCCGGACTTTTATTTCTAACAGTTACAGCCTTTTGTTTTTGTCTTTGTGGAGATTAACTTAACACTGCTATAGGTGTGACTGTCCCTGTGAATGGCTGGTGAGGAATGTTTTAATTACTCGTGAAGTGTCAATAAGAAAGCTATTTGTGTTTGTATGAAGTCTTTGATGTCTGGGGGTTTCAGAACAACTGATAACAACTAGTGACTGTTATGGGATACTATGCAAGCCTCTGGTATCTGGCCAGGTGGCCAAGAGATTAAGAAGAAGAAAAAAGAAGCTGAAGGACGGCTGGGAGACAAGACCTGCAGGAAATGTTCTATAAACTTGACACAGTGCCAAAGGAGTACAAAGGGGAAGGACGAGAAAAAAGCTTGGAGAGGAAGACTACGAGCCTTCAGCATGAAAGACCCCTAGAGACCCCCAGAGGAGACTGATGCGCATGCTCCAGTAGGAGGGACTGGACCCCGGAAGCTAATTATAATAACCTGTTTTTTTTTAGAAGTAGTAATGAATACGTATTAGTCTAGGAGCATAAAAATCAGCTGCTTGATGTAACTGGTGTGCGTCCTGGTGGAGCAGAGACTCCCGGTGCACCCAGCGCTGTTTGCTTACCTCTATTCTTTTAATAAATCCTATTTTTTTATTTAATCCTATTTTGAAGATCGAGCCATTTCTAACACAACTCATGCACAGAAAGAACAATGCTTGAGCATCAAATCATGTCAAACCTATAAAGTTACTATGGTCTTGTCTGCACCAAACTTCCCAGAAACATTTATTTAAAGTGAATCATGCAAAGATACTCTGGTTCTGCATGGGGCCAGCTTGTGTCCTCCATGCTAACTAACTTGGGCTCTGAGCATCATGAAAAGGTGATAATTTGGTCTTGAAACAACCTTAGATATACTTTCATGTAGTGCCATGCACCCAGAAACCTGATGGACTCAGCTGGCTGTCACAGTCTTTGTCAGACTTGAGGTGACTGAAAGTGGAATTCATCTCACTTAATGTTAGATGTCTATGCTACAGACATCTATGTCTTGATTAGTCACCCTTTATCTCCCTTTGTAGTAAATGGAAAGAAACAAGCATGATTCACCTCACCCTAAAACAGACATCTCAAATTTGGATGAATCATACCTCTACAGTGTCAGTTTTGCTCAGGCAGGGAGGGGAAATGATGGAAACACAGAGCTGCTGTCAGGAAACAGACTAGAGCTTGAGAGCTACAGATTGGCAGCACCTCATGAGAGGGGTCACTGTCAGACATACAGGTAAACAGAGACAAAAAGCATATAAACTACTTATTTATCATCATGCAGCAACTGATTCAGAAAGCCAGGAACCAGATCATTGCCTCTCAGTCAGGAATAAAGACAGTCTCTGGTCTTGGTTTCAGCATTCATGGTAAAACTAGGGGGCTTAATCAAAGAACTGTATGTATTTGCTTTCTCTCCAAGACAATTCACTGTGTGCTACATATCTACAACATCACTTCATTAACTGAGCTAAATGAGATGCAGATGACTTTATAGGCTTTAGTGATCAACCTTAGCCCTACTTCTTATTTGTTGTTGTTTTTTTCTTTTCTTTTCTTTTCTTTTCTTTTCTTTTCTTTTCTTTTCTTTTCTTTTCTTTTCTTTTCTTTTCTTTTCTTTTCTTTTCTTTTCTTTTCTTTTCTTTTCTTTTCTTTTCTTTTCTTTTCTTTTCTTTTCTTTTCTTTTCTTTTCTTTTCTTTTCTTTTCTTTTCTTTTCTTTTCTTTTCTTTTTAGTGATTTACCAAAAACAGTGAAGCCCATTGTTACCAGTGTCCTATAGCTCCATTGACCCAGGCAAGTTACTTCATCTCTCCATGCACAGATTTTACAATCTCAAAAAATGAGATAACAATTCTCTACTACTTTTTGCACAGCAATATGACAATAAAAGTTTTAGAAGAGAAAGGTGCTATCTAATACTATACTGCAGCTGGTCCTTCTCCCTAGATAGTGACAAGGATTAGTTTTGTCCCATCCATGAGAAAACTTTTATGTAATTATATCTGGATGTTTACAAACTTCATGTTTTCGGGCAGCGCTTGCTTCTGACCTCTGTAGTGTCTGCAAGAAGCTTGGAGAATTCTGTGGTCTAAAATAAAGAAAACCAATGTGTAATGAAAAAGCATCTAAATGTGGCATTCTTGTAAAGCTTGAAACATGAGCAGTTAGTCAGGGATACATAATGCAATGCCCTCATTTTCTCAAACTGGAGCTCTTTTAAGCTTGAATCCCCTGCCTTTGCTGTTGACATTCAAATTGACTTTTTGCATTTCATAATGGTAGTTCCTGCCTTGCTTTCCACTTTATCTGCCAAACCTACTGCTGGGTCTTTCTGAGATGCACAAGAGTCAAGGATAAAGCTGACTGAAAAATGCATCGCTTATTTCAGTCATTTTACTAAAGTACACTCTAGTACGAGCAAAGCAAGACAGCAAATTATTAGAATTGGATTGCTGTCATCAATTGCTTTCTCATCAGTGGCTCAATTTTCTGACAAGCCCCAGTTCTTCTTAGATTACTGCCATAATAATAATAATAATAATAATAATGCAGTCCAGTAAGCACTCAGATAAAAACAAGGCAACCTCCCAGTTGTTTGGACAGGAAAGTGCCATGTTATTGTCAGAGAAGGCTGTAATCTACAAGCAACCTACAGAAGTGCCCCCAACCCACTGCTCCCAAGCTACAGCACTGCCAGGGGCTCTTGTCTGCATGTTCTTCAGTATCCTCATGTCTACAGGATTGGTATGATTTATCTGCTTTCAAAATTCATTCCTGTCTGTTGGAGAAAGAATTAGACACTAGAAAGGAACTTACATGAAATGCAAGTCATGGGGGAGGAAAGGCTGCACTTTCACTCCCTGAGCTCCAGTCCTGAAGGTACAACTTTATACTTTATGGCTTCTAGCAAATTTTATTGTTATGAAGAAACACCTGTTGGCATTCCAGACCCTGGATTTGTGCATCTGCTAGCCTGCCCTACAACAGGAGTTCTTCAGACACAAAACATTCCCTCTTGTACAGTTGGAAAGTGTCTAGCCTGCATAGCTCTGCAACAAATAAGTAGGTAGATTTGGGAACAGAAACCACACATATTTTGTTTTTACAGATGAACCAGGGCAAATTGTATTGTCAGCACCACCAGTCTGTATCCTGATAATCCCATTGACCTCAGCAGAGTGTAACTGAGAAGAAAATTCAGCCGCAGTGCATATCCCTTATGGCTTACCATAGTACATAATTATTGCTGTTTGTTATTTCTGTTGCAGTAGAACCCACAGGATCAAATAAAGATCTGGATCCCCATTGTGCTAGGTGCAATGCAAACATATAAGCAGTCATGGTGCCTGCACTAAAGAGCTTACAGCCCTGTCTCTTAGGAGAACATTTCTTAGTCTAATAGACTTCTTTATTAAGAACTGCTAGTTACTTAATTCAGCCTAATTTTTTTCTTTGCTCAGTTTCTTCTGTTTTTCCTGCTTAGCCCCCCTAGACCATCTGTAATAATTCTCCTTCCTCTGTAGTATTGACAGCTTTCTACACCATGCAAGCAACTATTATTCCCCCTTTTGCTTCTTGATAGTCTCATCAGACACTTCTCCCTCAGCCACTTTCTGCTTTTCAAACATTTTTGTTAAAAACAAGCATTTCTTTTTATATTTTTCATTGCAACATCTTCTTTAGATCATTATTATTCCAGCATGGCTGAGTGGCACTACAGTTGTGCTATAGTGCCACAACAGCACAACTTTTTTTGTAGTGCCACAACAGCACAAGTTGTGCTGTAGTGCCACATGGCCCTGGGCCATGACGTGAAGTTTCCTTGCAGAACTCCTCAAAAGCACAATCGCACTCTCTGTTGTTCCCTTTCCTTGTCTTTTAATACCAGAGAAATGGCTCATTGTCACCTCACAGGTTTCCTTCACTGTTATTGCAACCTAAATATCACGTCTTCCATTTACTGAATGTCTGTTTCAGACTACCTCTTCGAGCACCTCTCTCCAGAGACATTAGATGATGGTTTTTTTCCACTGTTCAATAGGGGCCCCAGAAAATTAAAGAGTAAATTAAAAATGATCCAGTATTATATGATAGAATGACCAAAAGAACCCTTAAGACCCCATGTATTTTGATCCACGGAGGACGGGGTCTGTCAGGCTTTGAACATTAATAGTAGAATACCCGTGGATCCGGAAAAGAGCAAGCTGAAACACTGGAATTAGAAATTAGAGAGCAATTGATTAAGAATGAATCATGTGCTACATTTGT
This sequence comes from Anas platyrhynchos, assembly GCF_047663525.1. NCBI lineage: Eukaryota > Metazoa > Chordata > Aves > Anseriformes > Anatidae > Anas > Anas platyrhynchos. The sequence goes on along the minus strand of NC_092620.1, from coordinate 6,398,017 downwards.
GCCTGTGCTGCACTTATACCTCCAGATAACAGGAGCCTCTCGGACCCCGAGAACCAGATCAAAAACAACCTCACGGTTCGGACTTTAATCAAGGGGTCTGAGATAAGGAGGACTGTTCACAAAGGGACAGGTTATGCATGTGTGTAGGAATGTTCATGTATATGTAACTCTTTACTAAAGCAAGTTGCCACATTAGGCGTGCATGACTTTGGTGGGACTACCCGCCCCGTGCCGCCCAGAACTGAGTAAACATACCTACTTTACAATCTTACTGATTGTGGAGTCAGCTTTCTGTGAGTCATTTTGGTGAGCCAGGCAGGAGACACTCTGCTCGGCTGCGGGATCGGCCGTAGCGCGGACACCCCTAGGTGCACCCTGAGTGTTTTGCTCGGAGGGGACTCCACTCTCAGCTGCTCACCGCGGGAGCAAAGATCTCCTGAAACTGCAGACAAACGGTATGTTTTCAGCTGCTGGAGGGATACTAACTGGAGTGTTAATAATTGTATGTGTTTTTATGTATGTATTTTGTGTTGAAAGTGTTTGTGTAAATGTAAGGGTTTGAAACAAAGTGTTCCAAGTCACTTCACGAAGAACACAGTCAGAGACAATACTTATTTGGTTGGTTATCATTGTAAATTATATTCCTGTGGTATGAATGAGATGTGCTAGAGGCCTCTGTGTGATTGTGCTGTGCTGTGTGAGTGCAGAGTTCCGATCCGTGGTCCCGTACTCTCCGCAAGGGGAGTGGGCGGAGACGAACGAAGTGCTTGACAGACTGAAAAGAAGTGCTGTTTTATCCAAGTTTCGAGTGGTGGTGCCTAATATATGGGCCTGGCGGTGTATCTTGTGATCCTATTTTTGCTCTTAAATGTTTTGACTGTGACAAGAAAAAGGCGGGAGCATGATCTGACTCTACTGGTGTCTGTCGTGCTTTCGGCCGTGCTTCCTGCAACATATGAGGCCCGCACAGGCCGAGACCTGGACTTACTAAGACCCAGACTCGCTGAGACCTGAACAGGCCGAGAGACCGGAGCGGCGCCGAGAGCCTGGAGCGGCGCCGGGAGACTACGAGACACTACGGAGGGACTACCGCTGGACGGAGAGAGCCCTGAGAGACGCTTCAGAGCCACGGACGGCTCTGAGAGACACAGAATAGACCGGACAGAAGCCGGAAAACGCGGGGAATTGAAGTAATTGCGGTGCGACGCGGGACATCCGAGATCGAGTTGCTACGGGAGACCAGAGGCGTCAGTGGACAACAGCAGCCGACCCTCACCGTGTGGCGAGTTGGCACATAGCAGAGGGGCGGACATCAGGACCCTGCAGCCTGTCTGACGTAACCATGGAGGCAGCGGCAGCTGTGCTGAGCTGTGCTGCTTCACTCTAGCATTCTTTTTATAAAAGGTTTATCTTGCAATGCAAAAAAAGACTATTCGTCCCCAGATCGGTGTTATAACTGTTACTAATGACGACTTAGCTCTATTGCGGGGCAGGAGTGCAGAGACGCAGATTACACTGCCAAATGACCACCGGCAGGCGCTTTCACAAACCGCTTCTAAGGTTGCAGCTGGCACTGCCTGCAGCCGTATAGCAGACGTTACACTCTCTTTCCTAACTAGTAATCATGTGTCTCATCCATTTGTGGTGAATGGTCAGTGGCAAAAAGAAAAGGAGGATGCCACTGACACTAACAGCATGGGTAATAGGAGTAGTATAAGTGACACAGGTGATGGTGCGGGGTGGCGGCGGGCACTGCCGCGCTGCGGGGCACTCTGCCTGCTGCTCGCCTTCGCCTGACTGTGCACTGCTGCCGACAGTGCTAGAGCAAAATGTGAAGACTGCTCAGATGGCAGTGATGAGAGTGCTTGTGTGAAGAAGACGTGTGCTGAATCTGACTTTGTGTGCAACAGTGGTCAGTGTGTGCCAAACAGATAGCAGTGTGATGGGGATCCAGACTGTGAAGATGGGTCTGACAAGAGTGCTGAGCTGTGTCAACCCAGTGTATCCCAGTGTCGTGGAAATGTGATGGTGAATGTATCTACAAGAAGTGGCGATGTGACAGAGATCCTTATTGCAAGGATGCAAGTGATGAAATTAACTGCCCTTCTCGGACCTGCAGGCCAGACCAGTTCAAATGTGAAGATGGGAACTGTGTCCATGGGAGTAGGCAGTGCAATGGTGTGAGAGACTGTCTGGATGGCACTGATGAAGCAAACTGTATGCAGTGCTCTGGACCTGGCAAATTCAAGTGCAGAAGTGGAGAATGCATAGATATCAATAAAGTGTGTAACCAGCAGAGAGACTGCAAGGACTGGGGTGATGAGCCCCTGAAGGAATGCAACATACATGAATGTGACTGTCCAGCTGGGAAACTGTGGAGATAGTGATGAATGCCAAAACCCTGGTATCTGTAGTCAAATCTGTATCAACCTGAAAGGTGGCTACAAATGTGAATGTAGCCGTGGCTATCAGATGAATTCTGCTACAGGAACCTGGAAAGGGCCATACGGCAAAGCAAATTACATAACCGTTGCTTAACTTGTCAGAAGATAAAAAAGAAAGTGTTTCAACAAGCAGCCACGGGAGGGAAGAATCACTGAACCCCCGGTGTGAGGGACTGTACCTTGTTTTACTGACTACTGAAACAGCTGTGAGAACCGCAGAAAGGGACCCACGCATCCAGAATAAAAGGACCAGTAACTACTGAAACTTGGAGGGTTGAGTCCGCTCCTGGGAAACTGAAACTCAAGCTAAGGAAGAACTAATATTCTGGCAACGAGGCTCTGCATGAATTAAGGATGCCAAATAAAGGGGACAAGCCTGAAGGGAGGAAAGGGAGAAGGCAAGACCGGGGCAGGACCCTCCACTGCGGTGTGTATGGTCTACCGAGGGAGAGGGAGGCAACCCCTACGGGTATTGACTGCCGAGTGAGAGGGCCTCGACCGGACTTCTCCCACACTAAGGTCAGGTTGTCCCGAGAAAATAACATAAGAACCTTTTTTTAACCTATATAAAATTGTGATTCGTTTTCCAGGAGCTGGATCACCCTGACAGGCCGAACGGTAACACAAGCCTGAATCGACCCTGAAAGCGGGCCCAACCCCTTGATTGAAGGCGTTTGCCTATTATGATCCAGCTACATGGGCAGAAGACAGATCCTGGGGCTATAGGACCCCAGTATATATATGTATTTAATAGAATAATTAAGTTACTAGCTGTAATAGAAATAGTTATAAATAAAACCGGAGATGCACTTGGACTAATTGCAAAGCAAAATACCAAGATGAGAACTGCCTTGTATCAAAATTGCCTAGCTTTGGATTATTTACTAGCACAAGAAGGAGAAGTCTGTGGAAAATTTAACTTTAGTAATTGCTGTTTAAAGATTGATGAAAAGAGTGTTTCTTCCTAGCAGCTGATAGAATGTTATGTTCCGGTTTAGGATGAGAAAAATACTAATAATATGCTGATGTTTTAATTGTTACAGAGCAGTGCTTACACCAAGCCAAGGATGTTTCAGCTTCTCACTGTCCTGCCAGCAGGCAGGCTGGGAGGAGGGCCGGACTGCTCGGGGTTAGGTTGGGCATCGGACAGCAGGTGGTGAGCAATTGCATTGTGCATCGCTTGTTTTGTACACGTTATTACTAGTAGTACTATTATTGTTATTATTTTCTTGTTTTTATCTCAACTCACAGGCTTCACTTTCCCATTTCTCTCTCCCATCCCAGAGAAGGAGGGGGGGAGGTGAGCGAGCGAGCACAAACCTGGAAGGATATGGAATGGAATTTATTTTCATGGCTGCCTGGTGGACCATGGGTTAAAAGAGTGTTATTTTTATTGTTATGTGGTGTAATGATGTTATTGTTTATACCTTGTATGATACCTTGCCTTACATTATTAATACACCGGGTGATAAATAGTACATTGGTAATAACTTCATTAAAAAAGGAAGGGGATATGTCAATTATGATGCTTAAGAATTGGACCCTCCAAGAACGGACTGATGAAATCCAGTTATTAACAACAGAAGAGACACGAATTGAGGATATTAAAAAGAAGATAAGGGATTGTGAGGAATGTTTTAACAATTCGTGTCCATAAAAAACAGTCCTGTCTGCCTCTGGGCCCTGCACTGGCAATTTAACTCTTGAACCACAGATGCAGTGTGTCCCAGTCTCCCCCTCATTCTAGTCAATTTATCAAGTCTTCAGAAAATACTCCTCAAATTTATGAACCTGTTTGCTTTTGTTATTCCGGACTTTTATTTCTAACAGTTACAGCCTTTTGTTTTTGTCTTTGTGGAGATTAACTTAACACTGCTATAGGTGTGACTGTCCCTGTGAATGGCTGGTGAGGAATGTTTTAATTACTCGTGAAGTGTCAATAAGAAAGCTATTTGTGTTTGTATGAAGTCTTTGATGTCTGGGGGTTTCAGAACAACTGATAACAACTAGTGACTGTTATGGGATACTATGCAAGCCTCTGGTATCTGGCCAGGTGGCCAAGAGATTAAGAAGAAGAAAAAAGAAGCTGAAGGACGGCTGGGAGACAAGACCTGCAGGAAATGTTCTATAAACTTGACACAGTGCCAAAGGAGTACAAAGGGGAAGGACGAGAAAAAAGCTTGGAGAGGAAGACTACGAGCCTTCAGCATGAAAGACCCCTAGAGACCCCCAGAGGAGACTGATGCGCATGCTCCAGTAGGAGGGACTGGACCCCGGAAGCTAATTATAATAACCTGTTTTTTTTTAGAAGTAGTAATGAATACGTATTAGTCTAGGAGCATAAAAATCAGCTGCTTGATGTAACTGGTGTGCGTCCTGGTGGAGCAGAGACTCCCGGTGCACCCAGCGCTGTTTGCTTACCTCTATTCTTTTAATAAATCCTATTTTTTTATTTAATCCTATTTTGAAGATCGAGCCATTTCTAACACAACTCATGCACAGAAAGAACAATGCTTGAGCATCAAATCATGTCAAACCTATAAAGTTACTATGGTCTTGTCTGCACCAAACTTCCCAGAAACATTTATTTAAAGTGAATCATGCAAAGATACTCTGGTTCTGCATGGGGCCAGCTTGTGTCCTCCATGCTAACTAACTTGGGCTCTGAGCATCATGAAAAGGTGATAATTTGGTCTTGAAACAACCTTAGATATACTTTCATGTAGTGCCATGCACCCAGAAACCTGATGGACTCAGCTGGCTGTCACAGTCTTTGTCAGACTTGAGGTGACTGAAAGTGGAATTCATCTCACTTAATGTTAGATGTCTATGCTACAGACATCTATGTCTTGATTAGTCACCCTTTATCTCCCTTTGTAGTAAATGGAAAGAAACAAGCATGATTCACCTCACCCTAAAACAGACATCTCAAATTTGGATGAATCATACCTCTACAGTGTCAGTTTTGCTCAGGCAGGGAGGGGAAATGATGGAAACACAGAGCTGCTGTCAGGAAACAGACTAGAGCTTGAGAGCTACAGATTGGCAGCACCTCATGAGAGGGGTCACTGTCAGACATACAGGTAAACAGAGACAAAAAGCATATAAACTACTTATTTATCATCATGCAGCAACTGATTCAGAAAGCCAGGAACCAGATCATTGCCTCTCAGTCAGGAATAAAGACAGTCTCTGGTCTTGGTTTCAGCATTCATGGTAAAACTAGGGGGCTTAATCAAAGAACTGTATGTATTTGCTTTCTCTCCAAGACAATTCACTGTGTGCTACATATCTACAACATCACTTCATTAACTGAGCTAAATGAGATGCAGATGACTTTATAGGCTTTAGTGATCAACCTTAGCCCTACTTCTTATTTGTTGTTGTTTTTTTCTTTTCTTTTCTTTTCTTTTCTTTTCTTTTCTTTTCTTTTCTTTTCTTTTCTTTTCTTTTCTTTTCTTTTCTTTTCTTTTCTTTTCTTTTCTTTTCTTTTCTTTTCTTTTCTTTTCTTTTCTTTTTAGTGATTTACCAAAAACAGTGAAGCCCATTGTTACCAGTGTCCTATAGCTCCATTGACCCAGGCAAGTTACTTCATCTCTCCATGCACAGATTTTACAATCTCAAAAAATGAGATAACAATTCTCTACTACTTTTTGCACAGCAATATGACAATAAAAGTTTTAGAAGAGAAAGGTGCTATCTAATACTATACTGCAGCTGGTCCTTCTCCCTAGATAGTGACAAGGATTAGTTTTGTCCCATCCATGAGAAAACTTTTATGTAATTATATCTGGATGTTTACAAACTTCATGTTTTCGGGCAGCGCTTGCTTCTGACCTCTGTAGTGTCTGCAAGAAGCTTGGAGAATTCTGTGGTCTAAAATAAAGAAAACCAATGTGTAATGAAAAAGCATCTAAATGTGGCATTCTTGTAAAGCTTGAAACATGAGCAGTTAGTCAGGGATACATAATGCAATGCCCTCATTTTCTCAAACTGGAGCTCTTTTAAGCTTGAATCCCCTGCCTTTGCTGTTGACATTCAAATTGACTTTTTGCATTTCATAATGGTAGTTCCTGCCTTGCTTTCCACTTTATCTGCCAAACCTACTGCTGGGTCTTTCTGAGATGCACAAGAGTCAAGGATAAAGCTGACTGAAAAATGCATCGCTTATTTCAGTCATTTTACTAAAGTACACTCTAGTACGAGCAAAGCAAGACAGCAAATTATTAGAATTGGATTGCTGTCATCAATTGCTTTCTCATCAGTGGCTCAATTTTCTGACAAGCCCCAGTTCTTCTTAGATTACTGCCATAATAATAATAATAATAATAATAATGCAGTCCAGTAAGCACTCAGATAAAAACAAGGCAACCTCCCAGTTGTTTGGACAGGAAAGTGCCATGTTATTGTCAGAGAAGGCTGTAATCTACAAGCAACCTACAGAAGTGCCCCCAACCCACTGCTCCCAAGCTACAGCACTGCCAGGGGCTCTTGTCTGCATGTTCTTCAGTATCCTCATGTCTACAGGATTGGTATGATTTATCTGCTTTCAAAATTCATTCCTGTCTGTTGGAGAAAGAATTAGACACTAGAAAGGAACTTACATGAAATGCAAGTCATGGGGGAGGAAAGGCTGCACTTTCACTCCCTGAGCTCCAGTCCTGAAGGTACAACTTTATACTTTATGGCTTCTAGCAAATTTTATTGTTATGAAGAAACACCTGTTGGCATTCCAGACCCTGGATTTGTGCATCTGCTAGCCTGCCCTACAACAGGAGTTCTTCAGACACAAAACATTCCCTCTTGTACAGTTGGAAAGTGTCTAGCCTGCATAGCTCTGCAACAAATAAGTAGGTAGATTTGGGAACAGAAACCACACATATTTTGTTTTTACAGATGAACCAGGGCAAATTGTATTGTCAGCACCACCAGTCTGTATCCTGATAATCCCATTGACCTCAGCAGAGTGTAACTGAGAAGAAAATTCAGCCGCAGTGCATATCCCTTATGGCTTACCATAGTACATAATTATTGCTGTTTGTTATTTCTGTTGCAGTAGAACCCACAGGATCAAATAAAGATCTGGATCCCCATTGTGCTAGGTGCAATGCAAACATATAAGCAGTCATGGTGCCTGCACTAAAGAGCTTACAGCCCTGTCTCTTAGGAGAACATTTCTTAGTCTAATAGACTTCTTTATTAAGAACTGCTAGTTACTTAATTCAGCCTAATTTTTTTCTTTGCTCAGTTTCTTCTGTTTTTCCTGCTTAGCCCCCCTAGACCATCTGTAATAATTCTCCTTCCTCTGTAGTATTGACAGCTTTCTACACCATGCAAGCAACTATTATTCCCCCTTTTGCTTCTTGATAGTCTCATCAGACACTTCTCCCTCAGCCACTTTCTGCTTTTCAAACATTTTTGTTAAAAACAAGCATTTCTTTTTATATTTTTCATTGCAACATCTTCTTTAGATCATTATTATTCCAGCATGGCTGAGTGGCACTACAGTTGTGCTATAGTGCCACAACAGCACAACTTTTTTTGTAGTGCCACAACAGCACAAGTTGTGCTGTAGTGCCACATGGCCCTGGGCCATGACGTGAAGTTTCCTTGCAGAACTCCTCAAAAGCACAATCGCACTCTCTGTTGTTCCCTTTCCTTGTCTTTTAATACCAGAGAAATGGCTCATTGTCACCTCACAGGTTTCCTTCACTGTTATTGCAACCTAAATATCACGTCTTCCATTTACTGAATGTCTGTTTCAGACTACCTCTTCGAGCACCTCTCTCCAGAGACATTAGATGATGGTTTTTTTCCACTGTTCAATAGGGGCCCCAGAAAATTAAAGAGTAAATTAAAAATGATCCAGTATTATATGATAGAATGACCAAAAGAACCCTTAAGACCCCATGTATTTTGATCCACGGAGGACGGGGTCTGTCAGGCTTTGAACATTAATAGTAGAATACCCGTGGATCCGGAAAAGAGCAAGCTGAAACACTGGAATTAGAAATTAGAGAGCAATTGATTAAGAATGAATCATGTGCTACATTTGTGCCTGTGCTGCACTTATACCTCCAGATAACAGGAGCCTCTCGGACCCCGAGAACCAGATCAAAAACAACCTCACGGTTCGGACTTTAATCAAGGGGTCTGAGATAAGGAGGACTGTTCACAAAGGGACAGGTTATGCATGTGTGTAGGAATGTTCATGTATATGTAACTCTTTACTAAAGCAAGTTGCCACATTAGGCGTGCATGACTTTGGTGGGACTACCCGCCCCGTGCCGCCCAGAACTGAGTAAACATACCTACTTTACAATCTTACTGATTGTGGAGTCAGCTTTCTGTGAGTCATTTTGGTGAGCCAGGCAGGAGACACTCTGCTCGGCTGCGGGATCGGCCGTAGCGCGGACACCCCTAGGTGCACCCTGAGTGTTTTGCTCGGAGGGGACTCCACTCTCAGCTGCTCACCGCGGGAGCAAAGATCTCCTGAAACTGCAGACAAACGGTATGTTTTCAGCTGCTGGAGGGATACTAACTGGAGTGTTAATAATTGTATGTGTTTTTATGTATGTATTTTGTGTTGAAAGTGTTTGTGTAAATGTAAGGGTTTGAAACAAAGTGTTCCAAGTCACTTCACGAAGAACACAGTCAGAGACAATACTTATTTGGTTGGTTATCATTGTAAATTATATTCCTGTGGTATGAATGAGATGTGCTAGAGGCCTCTGTGTGATTGTGCTGTGCTGTGTGAGTGCAGAGTTCCGATCCGTGGTCCCGTACTCTCCGCAAGGGGAGTGGGCGGAGACGAACGAAGTGCTTGACAGACTGAAAAGAAGTGCTGTTTTATCCAAGTTTCGAGTGGTGGTGCCTAATATATGGGCCTGGCGGTGTATCTTGTGATCCTATTTTTGCTCTTAAATGTTTTGACTGTGACAAGAAAAAGGCGGGAGCATGATCTGACTCTACTGGTGTCTGTCGTGCTTTCGGCCGTGCTTCCTGCAACATATGAGGCCCGCACAGGCCGAGACCTGGACTTACTAAGACCCAGACTCGCTGAGACCTGAACAGGCCGAGAGACCGGAGCGGCGCCGAGAGCCTGGAGCGGCGCCGGGAGACTACGAGACACTACGGAGGGACTACCGCTGGACGGAGAGAGCCCTGAGAGACGCTTCAGAGCCACGGACGGCTCTGAGAGACACAGAATAGACCGGACAGAAGCCGGAAAACGCGGGGAATTGAAGTAATTGCGGTGCGACGCGGGACATCCGAGATCGAGTTGCTACGGGAGACCAGAGGCGTCAGTGGACAACAGCAGCCGACCCTCACCGTGTGGCGAGTTGGCACATAGCAGAGGGGCGGACATCAGGACCCTGCAGCCTGTCTGACGTAACCATGGAGGCAGCGGCAGCTGTGCTGAGCTGTGCTGCTTCACTCTAGCATTCTTTTTATAAAAGGTTTATCTTGCAATGCAAAAAAAGACTATTCGTCCCCAGATCGGTGTTATAACTGTTACTAATGACGACTTAGCTCTATTGCGGGGCAGGAGTGCAGAGACGCAGATTACACTGCCAAATGACCACCGGCAGGCGCTTTCACAAACCGCTTCTAAGGTTGCAGCTGGCACTGCCTGCAGCCGTATAGCAGACGTTACACTCTCTTTCCTAACTAGTAATCATGTGTCTCATCCATTTGTGGTGAATGGTCAGTGGCAAAAAGAAAAGGAGGATGCCACTGACACTAACAGCATGGGTAATAGGAGTAGTATAAGTGACACAGGTGATGGTGCGGGGTGGCGGCGGGCACTGCCGCGCTGCGGGGCACTCTGCCTGCTGCTCGCCTTCGCCTGACTGTGCACTGCTGCCGACAGTGCTAGAGCAAAATGTGAAGACTGCTCAGATGGCAGTGATGAGAGTGCTTGTGTGAAGAAGACGTGTGCTGAATCTGACTTTGTGTGCAACAGTGGTCAGTGTGTGCCAAACAGATAGCAGTGTGATGGGGATCCAGACTGTGAAGATGGGTCTGACAAGAGTGCTGAGCTGTGTCAACCCAGTGTATCCCAGTGTCGTGGAAATGTGATGGTGAATGTATCTACAAGAAGTGGCGATGTGACAGAGATCCTTATTGCAAGGATGCAAGTGATGAAATTAACTGCCCTTCTCGGACCTGCAGGCCAGACCAGTTCAAATGTGAAGATGGGAACTGTGTCCATGGGAGTAGGCAGTGCAATGGTGTGAGAGACTGTCTGGATGGCACTGATGAAGCAAACTGTATGCAGTGCTCTGGACCTGGCAAATTCAAGTGCAGAAGTGGAGAATGCATAGATATCAATAAAGTGTGTAACCAGCAGAGAGACTGCAAGGACTGGGGTGATGAGCCCCTGAAGGAATGCAACATACATGAATGTGACTGTCCAGCTGGGAAACTGTGGAGATAGTGATGAATGCCAAAACCCTGGTATCTGTAGTCAAATCTGTATCAACCTGAAAGGTGGCTACAAATGTGAATGTAGCCGTGGCTATCAGATGAATTCTGCTACAGGAACCTGGAAAGGGCCATACGGCAAAGCAAATTACATAACCGTTGCTTAACTTGTCAGAAGATAAAAAAGAAAGTGTTTCAACAAGCAGCCACGGGAGGGAAGAATCACTGAACCCCCGGTGTGAGGGACTGTACCTTGTTTTACTGACTACTGAAACAGCTGTGAGAACCGCAGAAAGGGACCCACGCATCCAGAATAAAAGGACCAGTAACTACTGAAACTTGGAGGGTTGAGTCCGCTCCTGGGAAACTGAAACTCAAGCTAAGGAAGAACTAATATTCTGGCAACGAGGCTCTGCATGAATTAAGGATGCCAAATAAAGGGGACAAGCCTGAAGGGAGGAAAGGGAGAAGGCAAGACCGGGGCAGGACCCTCCACTGCGGTGTGTATGGTCTACCGAGGGAGAGGGAGGCAACCCCTACGGGTATTGACTGCCGAGTGAGAGGGCCTCGACCGGACTTCTCCCACACTAAGGTCAGGTTGTCCCGAGAAAATAACATAAGAACCTTTTTTTAACCTATATAAAATTGTGATTCGTTTTCCAGGAGCTGGATCACCCTGACAGGCCGAACGGTAACACAAGCCTGAATCGACCCTGAAAGCGGGCCCAACCCCTTGATTGAAGGCGTTTGCCTATTATGATCCAGCTACATGGGCAGAAGACAGATCCTGGGGCTATAGGACCCCAGTATATATATGTATTTAATAGAATAATTAAGTTACTAGCTGTAATAGAAATAGTTATAAATAAAACCGGAGATGCACTTGGACTAATTGCAAAGCAAAATACCAAGATGAGAACTGCCTTGTATCAAAATTGCCTAGCTTTGGATTATTTACTAGCACAAGAAGGAGAAGTCTGTGGAAAATTTAACTTTAGTAATTGCTGTTTAAAGATTGATGAAAAGAGTGTTTCTTCCTAGCAGCTGATAGAATGTTATGTTCCGGTTTAGGATGAGAAAAATACTAATAATATGCTGATGTTTTAATTGTTACAGAGCAGTGCTTACACCAAGCCAAGGATGTTTCAGCTTCTCACTGTCCTGCCAGCAGGCAGGCTGGGAGGAGGGCCGGACTGCTCGGGGTTAGGTTGGGCATCGGACAGCAGGTGGTGAGCAATTGCATTGTGCATCGCTTGTTTTGTACACGTTATTACTAGTAGTACTATTATTGTTATTATTTTCTTGTTTTTATCTCAACTCACAGGCTTCACTTTCCCATTTCTCTCTCCCATCCCAGAGAAGGAGGGGGGGAGGTGAGCGAGCGAGCACAAACCTGGAAGGATATGGAATGGAATTTATTTTCATGGCTGCCTGGTGGACCATGGGTTAAAAGAGTGTTATTTTTATTGTTATGTGGTGTAATGATGTTATTGTTTATACCTTGTATGATACCTTGCCTTACATTATTAATACACCGGGTGATAAATAGTACATTGGTAATAACTTCATTAAAAAAGGAAGGGGATATGTCAATTATGATGCTTAAGAATTGGACCCTCCAAGAACGGACTGATGAAATCCAGTTATTAACAACAGAAGAGACACGAATTGAGGATATTAAAAAGAAGATAAGGGATTGTGAGGAATGTTTTAACAATTCGTGTCCATAAAAAACAGTCCTGTCTGCCTCTGGGCCCTGCACTGGCAATTTAACTCTTGAACCACAGATGCAGTGTGTCCCAGTCTCCCCCTCATTCTAGTCAATTTATCAAGTCTTCAGAAAATACTCCTCAAATTTATGAACCTGTTTGCTTTTGTTATTCCGGACTTTTATTTCTAACAGTTACAGCCTTTTGTTTTTGTCTTTGTGGAGATTAACTTAACACTGCTATAGGTGTGACTGTCCCTGTGAATGGCTGGTGAGGAATGTTTTAATTACTCGTGAAGTGTCAATAAGAAAGCTATTTGTGTTTGTATGAAGTCTTTGATGTCTGGGGGTTTCAGAACAACTGATAACAACTAGTGACTGTTATGGGATACTATGCAAGCCTCTGGTATCTGGCCAGGTGGCCAAGAGATTAAGAAGAAGAAAAAAGAAGCTGAAGGACGGCTGGGAGACAAGACCTGCAGGAAATGTTCTATAAACTTGACACAGTGCCAAAGGAGTACAAAGGGGAAGGACGAGAAAAAAGCTTGGAGAGGAAGACTACGAGCCTTCAGCATGAAAGACCCCTAGAGACCCCCAGAGGAGACTGATGCGCATGCTCCAGTAGGAGGGACTGGACCCCGGAAGCTAATTATAATAACCTGTTTTTTTTTAGAAGTAGTAATGAATACGTATTAGTCTAGGAGCATAAAAATCAGCTGCTTGATGTAACTGGTGTGCGTCCTGGTGGAGCAGAGACTCCCGGTGCACCCAGCGCTGTTTGCTTACCTCTATTCTTTTAATAAATCCTATTTTTTTATTTAATCCTATTTTGAAGATCGAGCCATTTCTAACACAACTCATGCACAGAAAGAACAATGCTTGAGCATCAAATCATGTCAAACCTATAAAGTTACTATGGTCTTGTCTGCACCAAACTTCCCAGAAACATTTATTTAAAGTGAATCATGCAAAGATACTCTGGTTCTGCATGGGGCCAGCTTGTGTCCTCCATGCTAACTAACTTGGGCTCTGAGCATCATGAAAAGGTGATAATTTGGTCTTGAAACAACCTTAGATATACTTTCATGTAGTGCCATGCACCCAGAAACCTGATGGACTCAGCTGGCTGTCACAGTCTTTGTCAGACTTGAGGTGACTGAAAGTGGAATTCATCTCACTTAATGTTAGATGTCTATGCTACAGACATCTATGTCTTGATTAGTCACCCTTTATCTCCCTTTGTAGTAAATGGAAAGAAACAAGCATGATTCACCTCACCCTAAAACAGACATCTCAAATTTGGATGAATCATACCTCTACAGTGTCAGTTTTGCTCAGGCAGGGAGGGGAAATGATGGAAACACAGAGCTGCTGTCAGGAAACAGACTAGAGCTTGAGAGCTACAGATTGGCAGCACCTCATGAGAGGGGTCACTGTCAGACATACAGGTAAACAGAGACAAAAAGCATATAAACTACTTATTTATCATCATGCAGCAACTGATTCAGAAAGCCAGGAACCAGATCATTGCCTCTCAGTCAGGAATAAAGACAGTCTCTGGTCTTGGTTTCAGCATTCATGGTAAAACTAGGGGGCTTAATCAAAGAACTGTATGTATTTGCTTTCTCTCCAAGACAATTCACTGTGTGCTACATATCTACAACATCACTTCATTAACTGAGCTAAATGAGATGCAGATGACTTTATAGGCTTTAGTGATCAACCTTAGCCCTACTTCTTATTTGTTGTTGTTTTTTTCTTTTCTTTTCTTTTCTTTTCTTTTCTTTTCTTTTCTTTTCTTTTCTTTTCTTTTCTTTTCTTTTCTTTTCTTTTCTTTTCTTTTCTTTTCTTTTCTTTTCTTTTCTTTTCTTTTCTTTTCTTTTCTTTTCTTTTTAGTGATTTACCAAAAACAGTGAAGCCCATTGTTACCAGTGTCCTATAGCTCCATTGACCCAGGCAAGTTACTTCATCTCTCCATGCACAGATTTTACAATCTCAAAAAATGAGATAACAATTCTCTACTACTTTTTGCACAGCAATATGACAATAAAAGTTTTAGAAGAGAAAGGTGCTATCTAATACTATACTGCAGCTGGTCCTTCTCCCTAGATAGTGACAAGGATTAGTTTTGTCCCATCCATGAGAAAACTTTTATGTAATTATATCTGGATGTTTACAAACTTCATGTTTTCGGGCAGCGCTTGCTTCTGACCTCTGTAGTGTCTGCAAGAAGCTTGGAGAATTCTGTGGTCTAAAATAAAGAAAACCAATGTGTAATGAAAAAGCATCTAAATGTGGCATTCTTGTAAAGCTTGAAACATGAGCAGTTAGTCAGGGATACATAATGCAATGCCCTCATTTTCTCAAACTGGAGCTCTTTTAAGCTTGAATCCCCTGCCTTTGCTGTTGACATTCAAATTGACTTTTTGCATTTCATAATGGTAGTTCCTGCCTTGCTTTCCACTTTATCTGCCAAACCTACTGCTGGGTCTTTCTGAGATGCACAAGAGTCAAGGATAAAGCTGACTGAAAAATGCATCGCTTATTTCAGTCATTTTACTAAAGTACACTCTAGTACGAGCAAAGCAAGACAGCAAATTATTAGAATTGGATTGCTGTCATCAATTGCTTTCTCATCAGTGGCTCAATTTTCTGACAAGCCCCAGTTCTTCTTAGATTACTGCCATAATAATAATAATAATAATAATAATGCAGTCCAGTAAGCACTCAGATAAAAACAAGGCAACCTCCCAGTTGTTTGGACAGGAAAGTGCCATGTTATTGTCAGAGAAGGCTGTAATCTACAAGCAACCTACAGAAGTGCCCCCAACCCACTGCTCCCAAGCTACAGCACTGCCAGGGGCTCTTGTCTGCATGTTCTTCAGTATCCTCATGTCTACAGGATTGGTATGATTTATCTGCTTTCAAAATTCATTCCTGTCTGTTGGAGAAAGAATTAGACACTAGAAAGGAACTTACATGAAATGCAAGTCATGGGGGAGGAAAGGCTGCACTTTCACTCCCTGAGCTCCAGTCCTGAAGGTACAACTTTATACTTTATGGCTTCTAGCAAATTTTATTGTTATGAAGAAACACCTGTTGGCATTCCAGACCCTGGATTTGTGCATCTGCTAGCCTGCCCTACAACAGGAGTTCTTCAGACACAAAACATTCCCTCTTGTACAGTTGGAAAGTGTCTAGCCTGCATAGCTCTGCAACAAATAAGTAGGTAGATTTGGGAACAGAAACCACACATATTTTGTTTTTACAGATGAACCAGGGCAAATTGTATTGTCAGCACCACCAGTCTGTATCCTGATAATCCCATTGACCTCAGCAGAGTGTAACTGAGAAGAAAATTCAGCCGCAGTGCATATCCCTTATGGCTTACCATAGTACATAATTATTGCTGTTTGTTATTTCTGTTGCAGTAGAACCCACAGGATCAAATAAAGATCTGGATCCCCATTGTGCTAGGTGCAATGCAAACATATAAGCAGTCATGGTGCCTGCACTAAAGAGCTTACAGCCCTGTCTCTTAGGAGAACATTTCTTAGTCTAATAGACTTCTTTATTAAGAACTGCTAGTTACTTAATTCAGCCTAATTTTTTTCTTTGCTCAGTTTCTTCTGTTTTTCCTGCTTAGCCCCCCTAGACCATCTGTAATAATTCTCCTTCCTCTGTAGTATTGACAGCTTTCTACACCATGCAAGCAACTATTATTCCCCCTTTTGCTTCTTGATAGTCTCATCAGACACTTCTCCCTCAGCCACTTTCTGCTTTTCAAACATTTTTGTTAAAAACAAGCATTTCTTTTTATATTTTTCATTGCAACATCTTCTTTAGATCATTATTATTCCAGCATGGCTGAGTGGCACTACAGTTGTGCTATAGTGCCACAACAGCACAACTTTTTTTGTAGTGCCACAACAGCACAAGTTGTGCTGTAGTGCCACATGGCCCTGGGCCATGACGTGAAGTTTCCTTGCAGAACTCCTCAAAAGCACAATCGCACTCTCTGTTGTTCCCTTTCCTTGTCTTTTAATACCAGAGAAATGGCTCATTGTCACCTCACAGGTTTCCTTCACTGTTATTGCAACCTAAATATCACGTCTTCCATTTACTGAATGTCTGTTTCAGACTACCTCTTCGAGCACCTCTCTCCAGAGACATTAGATGATGGTTTTTTTCCACTGTTCAATAGGGGCCCCAGAAAATTAAAGAGTAAATTAAAAATGATCCAGTATTATATGATAGAATGACCAAAAGAACCCTTAAGACCCCATGTATTTTGATCCACGGAGGACGGGGTCTGTCAGGCTTTGAACATTAATAGTAGAATACCCGTGGATCCGGAAAAGAGCAAGCTGAAACACTGGAATTAGAAATTAGAGAGCAATTGATTAAGAATGAATCATGTGCTACATTTGTGCCTGTGCTGCACTTATACCTCCAGATAACAGGAGCCTCTCGGACCCCGAGAACCAGATCAAAAACAACCTCACGGTTCGGACTTTAATCAAGGGGTCTGAGATAAGGAGGACTGTTCACAAAGGGACAGGTTATGCATGTGTGTAGGAATGTTCATGTATATGTAACTCTTTACTAAAGCAAGTTGCCACATTAGGCGTGCATGACTTTGGTGGGACTACCCGCCCCGTGCCGCCCAGAACTGAGTAAACATACCTACTTTACAATCTTACTGATTGTGGAGTCAGCTTTCTGTGAGTCATTTTGGTGAGCCAGGCAGGAGACACTCTGCTCGGCTGCGGGATCGGCCGTAGCGCGGACACCCCTAGGTGCACCCTGAGTGTTTTGCTCGGAGGGGACTCCACTCTCAGCTGCTCACCGCGGGAGCAAAGATCTCCTGAAACTGCAGACAAACGGTATGTTTTCAGCTGCTGGAGGGATACTAACTGGAGTGTTAATAATTGTATGTGTTTTTATGTATGTATTTTGTGTTGAAAGTGTTTGTGTAAATGTAAGGGTTTGAAACAAAGTGTTCCAAGTCACTTCACGAAGAACACAGTCAGAGACAATACTTATTTGGTTGGTTATCATTGTAAATTATATTCCTGTGGTATGAATGAGATGTGCTAGAGGCCTCTGTGTGATTGTGCTGTGCTGTGTGAGTGCAGAGTTCCGATCCGTGGTCCCGTACTCTCCGCAAGGGGAGTGGGCGGAGACGAACGAAGTGCTTGACAGACTGAAAAGAAGTGCTGTTTTATCCAAGTTTCGAGTGGTGGTGCCTAATATATGGGCCTGGCGGTGTATCTTGTGATCCTATTTTTGCTCTTAAATGTTTTGACTGTGACAAGAAAAAGGCGGGAGCATGATCTGACTCTACTGGTGTCTGTCGTGCTTTCGGCCGTGCTTCCTGCAACATATGAGGCCCGCACAGGCCGAGACCTGGACTTACTAAGACCCAGACTCGCTGAGACCTGAACAGGCCGAGAGACCGGAGCGGCGCCGAGAGCCTGGAGCGGCGCCGGGAGACTACGAGACACTACGGAGGGACTACCGCTGGACGGAGAGAGCCCTGAGAGACGCTTCAGAGCCACGGACGGCTCTGAGAGACACAGAATAGACCGGACAGAAGCCGGAAAACGCGGGGAATTGAAGTAATTGCGGTGCGACGCGGGACATCCGAGATCGAGTTGCTACGGGAGACCAGAGGCGTCAGTGGACAACAGCAGCCGACCCTCACCGTGTGGCGAGTTGGCACATAGCAGAGGGGCGGACATCAGGACCCTGCAGCCTGTCTGACGTAACCATGGAGGCAGCGGCAGCTGTGCTGAGCTGTGCTGCTTCACTCTAGCATTCTTTTTATAAAAGGTTTATCTTGCAATGCAAAAAAAGACTATTCGTCCCCAGATCGGTGTTATAACTGTTACTAATGACGACTTAGCTCTATTGCGGGGCAGGAGTGCAGAGACGCAGATTACACTGCCAAATGACCACCGGCAGGCGCTTTCACAAACCGCTTCTAAGGTTGCAGCTGGCACTGCCTGCAGCCGTATAGCAGACGTTACACTCTCTTTCCTAACTAGTAATCATGTGTCTCATCCATTTGTGGTGAATGGTCAGTGGCAAAAAGAAAAGGAGGATGCCACTGACACTAACAGCATGGGTAATAGGAGTAGTATAAGTGACACAGGTGATGGTGCGGGGTGGCGGCGGGCACTGCCGCGCTGCGGGGCACTCTGCCTGCTGCTCGCCTTCGCCTGACTGTGCACTGCTGCCGACAGTGCTAGAGCAAAATGTGAAGACTGCTCAGATGGCAGTGATGAGAGTGCTTGTGTGAAGAAGACGTGTGCTGAATCTGACTTTGTGTGCAACAGTGGTCAGTGTGTGCCAAACAGATAGCAGTGTGATGGGGATCCAGACTGTGAAGATGGGTCTGACAAGAGTGCTGAGCTGTGTCAACCCAGTGTATCCCAGTGTCGTGGAAATGTGATGGTGAATGTATCTACAAGAAGTGGCGATGTGACAGAGATCCTTATTGCAAGGATGCAAGTGATGAAATTAACTGCCCTTCTCGGACCTGCAGGCCAGACCAGTTCAAATGTGAAGATGGGAACTGTGTCCATGGGAGTAGGCAGTGCAATGGTGTGAGAGACTGTCTGGATGGCACTGATGAAGCAAACTGTATGCAGTGCTCTGGACCTGGCAAATTCAAGTGCAGAAGTGGAGAATGCATAGATATCAATAAAGTGTGTAACCAGCAGAGAGACTGCAAGGACTGGGGTGATGAGCCCCTGAAGGAATGCAACATACATGAATGTGACTGTCCAGCTGGGAAACTGTGGAGATAGTGATGAATGCCAAAACCCTGGTATCTGTAGTCAAATCTGTATCAACCTGAAAGGTGGCTACAAATGTGAATGTAGCCGTGGCTATCAGATGAATTCTGCTACAGGAACCTGGAAAGGGCCATACGGCAAAGCAAATTACATAACCGTTGCTTAACTTGTCAGAAGATAAAAAAGAAAGTGTTTCAACAAGCAGCCACGGGAGGGAAGAATCACTGAACCCCCGGTGTGAGGGACTGTACCTTGTTTTACTGACTACTGAAACAGCTGTGAGAACCGCAGAAAGGGACCCACGCATCCAGAATAAAAGGACCAGTAACTACTGAAACTTGGAGGGTTGAGTCCGCTCCTGGGAAACTGAAACTCAAGCTAAGGAAGAACTAATATTCTGGCAACGAGGCTCTGCATGAATTAAGGATGCCAAATAAAGGGGACAAGCCTGAAGGGAGGAAAGGGAGAAGGCAAGACCGGGGCAGGACCCTCCACTGCGGTGTGTATGGTCTACCGAGGGAGAGGGAGGCAACCCCTACGGGTATTGACTGCCGAGTGAGAGGGCCTCGACCGGACTTCTCCCACACTAAGGTCAGGTTGTCCCGAGAAAATAACATAAGAACCTTTTTTTAACCTATATAAAATTGTGATTCGTTTTCCAGGAGCTGGATCACCCTGACAGGCCGAACGGTAACACAAGCCTGAATCGACCCTGAAAGCGGGCCCAACCCCTTGATTGAAGGCGTTTGCCTATTATGATCCAGCTACATGGGCAGAAGACAGATCCTGGGGCTATAGGACCCCAGTATATATATGTATTTAATAGAATAATTAAGTTACTAGCTGTAATAGAAATAGTTATAAATAAAACCGGAGATGCACTTGGACTAATTGCAAAGCAAAATACCAAGATGAGAACTGCCTTGTATCAAAATTGCCTAGCTTTGGATTATTTACTAGCACAAGAAGGAGAAGTCTGTGGAAAATTTAACTTTAGTAATTGCTGTTTAAAGATTGATGAAAAGAGTGTTTCTTCCTAGCAGCTGATAGAATGTTATGTTCCGGTTTAGGATGAGAAAAATACTAATAATATGCTGATGTTTTAATTGTTACAGAGCAGTGCTTACACCAAGCCAAGGATGTTTCAGCTTCTCACTGTCCTGCCAGCAGGCAGGCTGGGAGGAGGGCCGGACTGCTCGGGGTTAGGTTGGGCATCGGACAGCAGGTGGTGAGCAATTGCATTGTGCATCGCTTGTTTTGTACACGTTATTACTAGTAGTACTATTATTGTTATTATTTTCTTGTTTTTATCTCAACTCACAGGCTTCACTTTCCCATTTCTCTCTCCCATCCCAGAGAAGGAGGGGGGGAGGTGAGCGAGCGAGCACAAACCTGGAAGGATATGGAATGGAATTTATTTTCATGGCTGCCTGGTGGACCATGGGTTAAAAGAGTGTTATTTTTATTGTTATGTGGTGTAATGATGTTATTGTTTATACCTTGTATGATACCTTGCCTTACATTATTAATACACCGGGTGATAAATAGTACATTGGTAATAACTTCATTAAAAAAGGAAGGGGATATGTCAATTATGATGCTTAAGAATTGGACCCTCCAAGAACGGACTGATGAAATCCAGTTATTAACAACAGAAGAGACACGAATTGAGGATATTAAAAAGAAGATAAGGGATTGTGAGGAATGTTTTAACAATTCGTGTCCATAAAAAACAGTCCTGTCTGCCTCTGGGCCCTGCACTGGCAATTTAACTCTTGAACCACAGATGCAGTGTGTCCCAGTCTCCCCCTCATTCTAGTCAATTTATCAAGTCTTCAGAAAATACTCCTCAAATTTATGAACCTGTTTGCTTTTGTTATTCCGGACTTTTATTTCTAACAGTTACAGCCTTTTGTTTTTGTCTTTGTGGAGATTAACTTAACACTGCTATAGGTGTGACTGTCCCTGTGAATGGCTGGTGAGGAATGTTTTAATTACTCGTGAAGTGTCAATAAGAAAGCTATTTGTGTTTGTATGAAGTCTTTGATGTCTGGGGGTTTCAGAACAACTGATAACAACTAGTGACTGTTATGGGATACTATGCAAGCCTCTGGTATCTGGCCAGGTGGCCAAGAGATTAAGAAGAAGAAAAAAGAAGCTGAAGGACGGCTGGGAGACAAGACCTGCAGGAAATGTTCTATAAACTTGACACAGTGCCAAAGGAGTACAAAGGGGAAGGACGAGAAAAAAGCTTGGAGAGGAAGACTACGAGCCTTCAGCATGAAAGACCCCTAGAGACCCCCAGAGGAGACTGATGCGCATGCTCCAGTAGGAGGGACTGGACCCCGGAAGCTAATTATAATAACCTGTTTTTTTTTAGAAGTAGTAATGAATACGTATTAGTCTAGGAGCATAAAAATCAGCTGCTTGATGTAACTGGTGTGCGTCCTGGTGGAGCAGAGACTCCCGGTGCACCCAGCGCTGTTTGCTTACCTCTATTCTTTTAATAAATCCTATTTTTTTATTTAATCCTATTTTGAAGATCGAGCCATTTCTAACACAACTCATGCACAGAAAGAACAATGCTTGAGCATCAAATCATGTCAAACCTATAAAGTTACTATGGTCTTGTCTGCACCAAACTTCCCAGAAACATTTATTTAAAGTGAATCATGCAAAGATACTCTGGTTCTGCATGGGGCCAGCTTGTGTCCTCCATGCTAACTAACTTGGGCTCTGAGCATCATGAAAAGGTGATAATTTGGTCTTGAAACAACCTTAGATATACTTTCATGTAGTGCCATGCACCCAGAAACCTGATGGACTCAGCTGGCTGTCACAGTCTTTGTCAGACTTGAGGTGACTGAAAGTGGAATTCATCTCACTTAATGTTAGATGTCTATGCTACAGACATCTATGTCTTGATTAGTCACCCTTTATCTCCCTTTGTAGTAAATGGAAAGAAACAAGCATGATTCACCTCACCCTAAAACAGACATCTCAAATTTGGATGAATCATACCTCTACAGTGTCAGTTTTGCTCAGGCAGGGAGGGGAAATGATGGAAACACAGAGCTGCTGTCAGGAAACAGACTAGAGCTTGAGAGCTACAGATTGGCAGCACCTCATGAGAGGGGTCACTGTCAGACATACAGGTAAACAGAGACAAAAAGCATATAAACTACTTATTTATCATCATGCAGCAACTGATTCAGAAAGCCAGGAACCAGATCATTGCCTCTCAGTCAGGAATAAAGACAGTCTCTGGTCTTGGTTTCAGCATTCATGGTAAAACTAGGGGGCTTAATCAAAGAACTGTATGTATTTGCTTTCTCTCCAAGACAATTCACTGTGTGCTACATATCTACAACATCACTTCATTAACTGAGCTAAATGAGATGCAGATGACTTTATAGGCTTTAGTGATCAACCTTAGCCCTACTTCTTATTTGTTGTTGTTTTTTTCTTTTCTTTTCTTTTCTTTTCTTTTCTTTTCTTTTCTTTTCTTTTCTTTTCTTTTCTTTTCTTTTCTTTTCTTTTCTTTTCTTTTCTTTTCTTTTCTTTTCTTTTCTTTTCTTTTCTTTTCTTTTCTTTTCTTTTCTTTTCTTTTCTTTTCTTTTCTTTTCTTTTCTTTTCTTTTCTTTTCTTTTTAGTGATTTACCAAAAACAGTGAAGCCCATTGTTACCAGTGTCCTATAGCTCCATTGACCCAGGCAAGTTACTTCATCTCTCCATGCACAGATTTTACAATCTCAAAAAATGAGATAACAATTCTCTACTACTTTTTGCACAGCAATATGACAATAAAAGTTTTAGAAGAGAAAGGTGCTATCTAATACTATACTGCAGCTGGTCCTTCTCCCTAGATAGTGACAAGGATTAGTTTTGTCCCATCCATGAGAAAACTTTTATGTAATTATATCTGGATGTTTACAAACTTCATGTTTTCGGGCAGCGCTTGCTTCTGACCTCTGTAGTGTCTGCAAGAAGCTTGGAGAATTCTGTGGTCTAAAATAAAGAAAACCAATGTGTAATGAAAAAGCATCTAAATGTGGCATTCTTGTAAAGCTTGAAACATGAGCAGTTAGTCAGGGATACATAATGCAATGCCCTCATTTTCTCAAACTGGAGCTCTTTTAAGCTTGAATCCCCTGCCTTTGCTGTTGACATTCAAATTGACTTTTTGCATTTCATAATGGTAGTTCCTGCCTTGCTTTCCACTTTATCTGCCAAACCTACTGCTGGGTCTTTCTGAGATGCACAAGAGTCAAGGATAAAGCTGACTGAAAAATGCATCGCTTATTTCAGTCATTTTACTAAAGTACACTCTAGTACGAGCAAAGCAAGACAGCAAATTATTAGAATTGGATTGCTGTCATCAATTGCTTTCTCATCAGTGGCTCAATTTTCTGACAAGCCCCAGTTCTTCTTAGATTACTGCCATAATAATAATAATAATAATAATAATGCAGTCCAGTAAGCACTCAGATAAAAACAAGGCAACCTCCCAGTTGTTTGGACAGGAAAGTGCCATGTTATTGTCAGAGAAGGCTGTAATCTACAAGCAACCTACAGAAGTGCCCCCAACCCACTGCTCCCAAGCTACAGCACTGCCAGGGGCTCTTGTCTGCATGTTCTTCAGTATCCTCATGTCTACAGGATTGGTATGATTTATCTGCTTTCAAAATTCATTCCTGTCTGTTGGAGAAAGAATTAGACACTAGAAAGGAACTTACATGAAATGCAAGTCATGGGGGAGGAAAGGCTGCACTTTCACTCCCTGAGCTCCAGTCCTGAAGGTACAACTTTATACTTTATGGCTTCTAGCAAATTTTATTGTTATGAAGAAACACCTGTTGGCATTCCAGACCCTGGATTTGTGCATCTGCTAGCCTGCCCTACAACAGGAGTTCTTCAGACACAAAACATTCCCTCTTGTACAGTTGGAAAGTGTCTAGCCTGCATAGCTCTGCAACAAATAAGTAGGTAGATTTGGGAACAGAAACCACACATATTTTGTTTTTACAGATGAACCAGGGCAAATTGTATTGTCAGCACCACCAGTCTGTATCCTGATAATCCCATTGACCTCAGCAGAGTGTAACTGAGAAGAAAATTCAGCCGCAGTGCATATCCCTTATGGCTTACCATAGTACATAATTATTGCTGTTTGTTATTTCTGTTGCAGTAGAACCCACAGGATCAAATAAAGATCTGGATCCCCATTGTGCTAGGTGCAATGCAAACATATAAGCAGTCATGGTGCCTGCACTAAAGAGCTTACAGCCCTGTCTCTTAGGAGAACATTTCTTAGTCTAATAGACTTCTTTATTAAGAACTGCTAGTTACTTAATTCAGCCTAATTTTTTTCTTTGCTCAGTTTCTTCTGTTTTTCCTGCTTAGCCCCCCTAGACCATCTGTAATAATTCTCCTTCCTCTGTAGTATTGACAGCTTTCTACACCATGCAAGCAACTATTATTCCCCCTTTTGCTTCTTGATAGTCTCATCAGACACTTCTCCCTCAGCCACTTTCTGCTTTTCAAACATTTTTGTTAAAAACAAGCATTTCTTTTTATATTTTTCATTGCAACATCTTCTTTAGATCATTATTATTCCAGCATGGCTGAGTGGCACTACAGTTGTGCTATAGTGCCACAACAGCACAACTTTTTTTGTAGTGCCACAACAGCACAAGTTGTGCTGTAGTGCCACATGGCCCTGGGCCATGACGTGAAGTTTCCTTGCAGAACTCCTCAAAAGCACAATCGCACTCTCTGTTGTTCCCTTTCCTTGTCTTTTAATACCAGAGAAATGGCTCATTGTCACCTCACAGGTTTCCTTCACTGTTATTGCAACCTAAATATCACGTCTTCCATTTACTGAATGTCTGTTTCAGACTACCTCTTCGAGCACCTCTCTCCAGAGACATTAGATGATGGTTTTTTTCCACTGTTCAATAGGGGCCCCAGAAAATTAAAGAGTAAATTAAAAATGATCCAGTATTATATGATAGAATGACCAAAAGAACCCTTAAGACCCCATGTATTTTGATCCACGGAGGACGGGGTCTGTCAGGCTTTGAACATTAATAGTAGAATACCCGTGGATCCGGAAAAGAGCAAGCTGAAACACTGGAATTAGAAATTAGAGAGCAATTGATTAAGAATGAATCATGTGCTACATTTGTGCCTGTGCTGCACTTATACCTCCAGATAACAGGAGCCTCTCGGACCCCGAGAACCAGATCAAAAACAACCTCACGGTTCGGACTTTAATCAAGGGGTCTGAGATAAGGAGGACTGTTCACAAAGGGACAGGTTATGCATGTGTGTAGGAATGTTCATGTATATGTAACTCTTTACTAAAGCAAGTTGCCACATTAGGCGTGCATGACTTTGGTGGGACTACCCGCCCCGTGCCGCCCAGAACTGAGTAAACATACCTACTTTACAATCTTACTGATTGTGGAGTCAGCTTTCTGTGAGTCATTTTGGTGAGCCAGGCAGGAGACACTCTGCTCGGCTGCGGGATCGGCCGTAGCGCGGACACCCCTAGGTGCACCCTGAGTGTTTTGCTCGGAGGGGACTCCACTCTCAGCTGCTCACCGCGGGAGCAAAGATCTCCTGAAACTGCAGACAAACGGTATGTTTTCAGCTGCTGGAGGGATACTAACTGGAGTGTTAATAATTGTATGTGTTTTTATGTATGTATTTTGTGTTGAAAGTGTTTGTGTAAATGTAAGGGTTTGAAACAAAGTGTTCCAAGTCACTTCACGAAGAACACAGTCAGAGACAATACTTATTTGGTTGGTTATCATTGTAAATTATATTCCTGTGGTATGAATGAGATGTGCTAGAGGCCTCTGTGTGATTGTGCTGTGCTGTGTGAGTGCAGAGTTCCGATCCGTGGTCCCGTACTCTCCGCAAGGGGAGTGGGCGGAGACGAACGAAGTGCTTGACAGACTGAAAAGAAGTGCTGTTTTATCCAAGTTTCGAGTGGTGGTGCCTAATATATGGGCCTGGCGGTGTATCTTGTGATCCTATTTTTGCTCTTAAATGTTTTGACTGTGACAAGAAAAAGGCGGGAGCATGATCTGACTCTACTGGTGTCTGTCGTGCTTTCGGCCGTGCTTCCTGCAACATATGAGGCCCGCACAGGCCGAGACCTGGACTTACTAAGACCCAGACTCGCTGAGACCTGAACAGGCCGAGAGACCGGAGCGGCGCCGAGAGCCTGGAGCGGCGCCGGGAGACTACGAGACACTACGGAGGGACTACCGCTGGACGGAGAGAGCCCTGAGAGACGCTTCAGAGCCACGGACGGCTCTGAGAGACACAGAATAGACCGGACAGAAGCCGGAAAACGCGGGGAATTGAAGTAATTGCGGTGCGACGCGGGACATCCGAGATCGAGTTGCTACGGGAGACCAGAGGCGTCAGTGGACAACAGCAGCCGACCCTCACCGTGTGGCGAGTTGGCACATAGCAGAGGGGCGGACATCAGGACCCTGCAGCCTGTCTGACGTAACCATGGAGGCAGCGGCAGCTGTGCTGAGCTGTGCTGCTTCACTCTAGCATTCTTTTTATAAAAGGTTTATCTTGCAATGCAAAAAAAGACTATTCGTCCCCAGATCGGTGTTATAACTGTTACTAATGACGACTTAGCTCTATTGCGGGGCAGGAGTGCAGAGACGCAGATTACACTGCCAAATGACCACCGGCAGGCGCTTTCACAAACCGCTTCTAAGGTTGCAGCTGGCACTGCCTGCAGCCGTATAGCAGACGTTACACTCTCTTTCCTAACTAGTAATCATGTGTCTCATCCATTTGTGGTGAATGGTCAGTGGCAAAAAGAAAAGGAGGATGCCACTGACACTAACAGCATGGGTAATAGGAGTAGTATAAGTGACACAGGTGATGGTGCGGGGTGGCGGCGGGCACTGCCGCGCTGCGGGGCACTCTGCCTGCTGCTCGCCTTCGCCTGACTGTGCACTGCTGCCGACAGTGCTAGAGCAAAATGTGAAGACTGCTCAGATGGCAGTGATGAGAGTGCTTGTGTGAAGAAGACGTGTGCTGAATCTGACTTTGTGTGCAACAGTGGTCAGTGTGTGCCAAACAGATAGCAGTGTGATGGGGATCCAGACTGTGAAGATGGGTCTGACAAGAGTGCTGAGCTGTGTCAACCCAGTGTATCCCAGTGTCGTGGAAATGTGATGGTGAATGTATCTACAAGAAGTGGCGATGTGACAGAGATCCTTATTGCAAGGATGCAAGTGATGAAATTAACTGCCCTTCTCGGACCTGCAGGCCAGACCAGTTCAAATGTGAAGATGGGAACTGTGTCCATGGGAGTAGGCAGTGCAATGGTGTGAGAGACTGTCTGGATGGCACTGATGAAGCAAACTGTATGCAGTGCTCTGGACCTGGCAAATTCAAGTGCAGAAGTGGAGAATGCATAGATATCAATAAAGTGTGTAACCAGCAGAGAGACTGCAAGGACTGGGGTGATGAGCCCCTGAAGGAATGCAACATACATGAATGTGACTGTCCAGCTGGGAAACTGTGGAGATAGTGATGAATGCCAAAACCCTGGTATCTGTAGTCAAATCTGTATCAACCTGAAAGGTGGCTACAAATGTGAATGTAGCCGTGGCTATCAGATGAATTCTGCTACAGGAACCTGGAAAGGGCCATACGGCAAAGCAAATTACATAACCGTTGCTTAACTTGTCAGAAGATAAAAAAGAAAGTGTTTCAACAAGCAGCCACGGGAGGGAAGAATCACTGAACCCCCGGTGTGAGGGACTGTACCTTGTTTTACTGACTACTGAAACAGCTGTGAGAACCGCAGAAAGGGACCCACGCATCCAGAATAAAAGGACCAGTAACTACTGAAACTTGGAGGGTTGAGTCCGCTCCTGGGAAACTGAAACTCAAGCTAAGGAAGAACTAATATTCTGGCAACGAGGCTCTGCATGAATTAAGGATGCCAAATAAAGGGGACAAGCCTGAAGGGAGGAAAGGGAGAAGGCAAGACCGGGGCAGGACCCTCCACTGCGGTGTGTATGGTCTACCGAGGGAGAGGGAGGCAACCCCTACGGGTATTGACTGCCGAGTGAGAGGGCCTCGACCGGACTTCTCCCACACTAAGGTCAGGTTGTCCCGAGAAAATAACATAAGAACCTTTTTTTAACCTATATAAAATTGTGATTCGTTTTCCAGGAGCTGGATCACCCTGACAGGCCGAACGGTAACACAAGCCTGAATCGACCCTGAAAGCGGGCCCAACCCCTTGATTGAAGGCGTTTGCCTATTATGATCCAGCTACATGGGCAGAAGACAGATCCTGGGGCTATAGGACCCCAGTATATATATGTATTTAATAGAATAATTAAGTTACTAGCTGTAATAGAAATAGTTATAAATAAAACCGGAGATGCACTTGGACTAATTGCAAAGCAAAATACCAAGATGAGAACTGCCTTGTATCAAAATTGCCTAGCTTTGGATTATTTACTAGCACAAGAAGGAGAAGTCTGTGGAAAATTTAACTTTAGTAATTGCTGTTTAAAGATTGATGAAAAGAGTGTTTCTTCCTAGCAGCTGATAGAATGTTATGTTCCGGTTTAGGATGAGAAAAATACTAATAATATGCTGATGTTTTAATTGTTACAGAGCAGTGCTTACACCAAGCCAAGGATGTTTCAGCTTCTCACTGTCCTGCCAGCAGGCAGGCTGGGAGGAGGGCCGGACTGCTCGGGGTTAGGTTGGGCATCGGACAGCAGGTGGTGAGCAATTGCATTGTGCATCGCTTGTTTTGTACACGTTATTACTAGTAGTACTATTATTGTTATTATTTTCTTGTTTTTATCTCAACTCACAGGCTTCACTTTCCCATTTCTCTCTCCCATCCCAGAGAAGGAGGGGGGGAGGTGAGCGAGCGAGCACAAACCTGGAAGGATATGGAATGGAATTTATTTTCATGGCTGCCTGGTGGACCATGGGTTAAAAGAGTGTTATTTTTATTGTTATGTGGTGTAATGATGTTATTGTTTATACCTTGTATGATACCTTGCCTTACATTATTAATACACCGGGTGATAAATAGTACATTGGTAATAACTTCATTAAAAAAGGAAGGGGATATGTCAATTATGATGCTTAAGAATTGGACCCTCCAAGAACGGACTGATGAAATCCAGTTATTAACAACAGAAGAGACACGAATTGAGGATATTAAAAAGAAGATAAGGGATTGTGAGGAATGTTTTAACAATTCGTGTCCATAAAAAACAGTCCTGTCTGCCTCTGGGCCCTGCACTGGCAATTTAACTCTTGAACCACAGATGCAGTGTGTCCCAGTCTCCCCCTCATTCTAGTCAATTTATCAAGTCTTCAGAAAATACTCCTCAAATTTATGAACCTGTTTGCTTTTGTTATTCCGGACTTTTATTTCTAACAGTTACAGCCTTTTGTTTTTGTCTTTGTGGAGATTAACTTAACACTGCTATAGGTGTGACTGTCCCTGTGAATGGCTGGTGAGGAATGTTTTAATTACTCGTGAAGTGTCAATAAGAAAGCTATTTGTGTTTGTATGAAGTCTTTGATGTCTGGGGGTTTCAGAACAACTGATAACAACTAGTGACTGTTATGGGATACTATGCAAGCCTCTGGTATCTGGCCAGGTGGCCAAGAGATTAAGAAGAAGAAAAAAGAAGCTGAAGGACGGCTGGGAGACAAGACCTGCAGGAAATGTTCTATAAACTTGACACAGTGCCAAAGGAGTACAAAGGGGAAGGACGAGAAAAAAGCTTGGAGAGGAAGACTACGAGCCTTCAGCATGAAAGACCCCTAGAGACCCCCAGAGGAGACTGATGCGCATGCTCCAGTAGGAGGGACTGGACCCCGGAAGCTAATTATAATAACCTGTTTTTTTTTAGAAGTAGTAATGAATACGTATTAGTCTAGGAGCATAAAAATCAGCTGCTTGATGTAACTGGTGTGCGTCCTGGTGGAGCAGAGACTCCCGGTGCACCCAGCGCTGTTTGCTTACCTCTATTCTTTTAATAAATCCTATTTTTTTATTTAATCCTATTTTGAAGATCGAGCCATTTCTAACACAACTCATGCACAGAAAGAACAATGCTTGAGCATCAAATCATGTCAAACCTATAAAGTTACTATGGTCTTGTCTGCACCAAACTTCCCAGAAACATTTATTTAAAGTGAATCATGCAAAGATACTCTGGTTCTGCATGGGGCCAGCTTGTGTCCTCCATGCTAACTAACTTGGGCTCTGAGCATCATGAAAAGGTGATAATTTGGTCTTGAAACAACCTTAGATATACTTTCATGTAGTGCCATGCACCCAGAAACCTGATGGACTCAGCTGGCTGTCACAGTCTTTGTCAGACTTGAGGTGACTGAAAGTGGAATTCATCTCACTTAATGTTAGATGTCTATGCTACAGACATCTATGTCTTGATTAGTCACCCTTTATCTCCCTTTGTAGTAAATGGAAAGAAACAAGCATGATTCACCTCACCCTAAAACAGACATCTCAAATTTGGATGAATCATACCTCTACAGTGTCAGTTTTGCTCAGGCAGGGAGGGGAAATGATGGAAACACAGAGCTGCTGTCAGGAAACAGACTAGAGCTTGAGAGCTACAGATTGGCAGCACCTCATGAGAGGGGTCACTGTCAGACATACAGGTAAACAGAGACAAAAAGCATATAAACTACTTATTTATCATCATGCAGCAACTGATTCAGAAAGCCAGGAACCAGATCATTGCCTCTCAGTCAGGAATAAAGACAGTCTCTGGTCTTGGTTTCAGCATTCATGGTAAAACTAGGGGGCTTAATCAAAGAACTGTATGTATTTGCTTTCTCTCCAAGACAATTCACTGTGTGCTACATATCTACAACATCACTTCATTAACTGAGCTAAATGAGATGCAGATGACTTTATAGGCTTTAGTGATCAACCTTAGCCCTACTTCTTATTTGTTGTTGTTTTTTTCTTTTCTTTTCTTTTCTTTTCTTTTCTTTTCTTTTCTTTTCTTTTCTTTTCTTTTCTTTTCTTTTCTTTTCTTTTCTTTTCTTTTCTTTTCTTTTCTTTTCTTTTCTTTTCTTTTCTTTTCTTTTCTTTTCTTTTTAGTGATTTACCAAAAACAGTGAAGCCCATTGTTACCAGTGTCCTATAGCTCCATTGACCCAGGCAAGTTACTTCATCTCTCCATGCACAGATTTTACAATCTCAAAAAATGAGATAACAATTCTCTACTACTTTTTGCACAGCAATATGACAATAAAAGTTTTAGAAGAGAAAGGTGCTATCTAATACTATACTGCAGCTGGTCCTTCTCCCTAGATAGTGACAAGGATTAGTTTTGTCCCATCCATGAGAAAACTTTTATGTAATTATATCTGGATGTTTACAAACTTCATGTTTTCGGGCAGCGCTTGCTTCTGACCTCTGTAGTGTCTGCAAGAAGCTTGGAGAATTCTGTGGTCTAAAATAAAGAAAACCAATGTGTAATGAAAAAGCATCTAAATGTGGCATTCTTGTAAAGCTTGAAACATGAGCAGTTAGTCAGGGATACATAATGCAATGCCCTCATTTTCTCAAACTGGAGCTCTTTTAAGCTTGAATCCCCTGCCTTTGCTGTTGACATTCAAATTGACTTTTTGCATTTCATAATGGTAGTTCCTGCCTTGCTTTCCACTTTATCTGCCAAACCTACTGCTGGGTCTTTCTGAGATGCACAAGAGTCAAGGATAAAGCTGACTGAAAAATGCATCGCTTATTTCAGTCATTTTACTAAAGTACACTCTAGTACGAGCAAAGCAAGACAGCAAATTATTAGAATTGGATTGCTGTCATCAATTGCTTTCTCATCAGTGGCTCAATTTTCTGACAAGCCCCAGTTCTTCTTAGATTACTGCCATAATAATAATAATAATAATAATAATGCAGTCCAGTAAGCACTCAGATAAAAACAAGGCAACCTCCCAGTTGTTTGGACAGGAAAGTGCCATGTTATTGTCAGAGAAGGCTGTAATCTACAAGCAACCTACAGAAGTGCCCCCAACCCACTGCTCCCAAGCTACAGCACTGCCAGGGGCTCTTGTCTGCATGTTCTTCAGTATCCTCATGTCTACAGGATTGGTATGATTTATCTGCTTTCAAAATTCATTCCTGTCTGTTGGAGAAAGAATTAGACACTAGAAAGGAACTTACATGAAATGCAAGTCATGGGGGAGGAAAGGCTGCACTTTCACTCCCTGAGCTCCAGTCCTGAAGGTACAACTTTATACTTTATGGCTTCTAGCAAATTTTATTGTTATGAAGAAACACCTGTTGGCATTCCAGACCCTGGATTTGTGCATCTGCTAGCCTGCCCTACAACAGGAGTTCTTCAGACACAAAACATTCCCTCTTGTACAGTTGGAAAGTGTCTAGCCTGCATAGCTCTGCAACAAATAAGTAGGTAGATTTGGGAACAGAAACCACACATATTTTGTTTTTACAGATGAACCAGGGCAAATTGTATTGTCAGCACCACCAGTCTGTATCCTGATAATCCCATTGACCTCAGCAGAGTGTAACTGAGAAGAAAATTCAGCCGCAGTGCATATCCCTTATGGCTTACCATAGTACATAATTATTGCTGTTTGTTATTTCTGTTGCAGTAGAACCCACAGGATCAAATAAAGATCTGGATCCCCATTGTGCTAGGTGCAATGCAAACATATAAGCAGTCATGGTGCCTGCACTAAAGAGCTTACAGCCCTGTCTCTTAGGAGAACATTTCTTAGTCTAATAGACTTCTTTATTAAGAACTGCTAGTTACTTAATTCAGCCTAATTTTTTTCTTTGCTCAGTTTCTTCTGTTTTTCCTGCTTAGCCCCCCTAGACCATCTGTAATAATTCTCCTTCCTCTGTAGTATTGACAGCTTTCTACACCATGCAAGCAACTATTATTCCCCCTTTTGCTTCTTGATAGTCTCATCAGACACTTCTCCCTCAGCCACTTTCTGCTTTTCAAACATTTTTGTTAAAAACAAGCATTTCTTTTTATATTTTTCATTGCAACATCTTCTTTAGATCATTATTATTCCAGCATGGCTGAGTGGCACTACAGTTGTGCTATAGTGCCACAACAGCACAACTTTTTTTGTAGTGCCACAACAGCACAAGTTGTGCTGTAGTGCCACATGGCCCTGGGCCATGACGTGAAGTTTCCTTGCAGAACTCCTCAAAAGCACAATCGCACTCTCTGTTGTTCCCTTTCCTTGTCTTTTAATACCAGAGAAATGGCTCATTGTCACCTCACAGGTTTCCTTCACTGTTATTGCAACCTAAATATCACGTCTTCCATTTACTGAATGTCTGTTTCAGACTACCTCTTCGAGCACCTCTCTCCAGAGACATTAGATGATGGTTTTTTTCCACTGTTCAATAGGGGCCCCAGAAAATTAAAGAGTAAATTAAAAATGATCCAGTATTATATGATAGAATGACCAAAAGAACCCTTAAGACCCCATGTATTTTGATCCACGGAGGACGGGGTCTGTCAGGCTTTGAACATTAATAGTAGAATACCCGTGGATCCGGAAAAGAGCAAGCTGAAACACTGGAATTAGAAATTAGAGAGCAATTGATTAAGAATGAATCATGTGCTACATTTGTGCCTGTGCTGCACTTATACCTCCAGATAACAGGAGCCTCTCGGACCCCGAGAACCAGATCAAAAACAACCTCACGGTTCGGACTTTAATCAAGGGGTCTGAGATAAGGAGGACTGTTCACAAAGGGACAGGTTATGCATGTGTGTAGGAATGTTCATGTATATGTAACTCTTTACTAAAGCAAGTTGCCACATTAGGCGTGCATGACTTTGGTGGGACTACCCGCCCCGTGCCGCCCAGAACTGAGTAAACATACCTACTTTACAATCTTACTGATTGTGGAGTCAGCTTTCTGTGAGTCATTTTGGTGAGCCAGGCAGGAGACACTCTGCTCGGCTGCGGGATCGGCCGTAGCGCGGACACCCCTAGGTGCACCCTGAGTGTTTTGCTCGGAGGGGACTCCACTCTCAGCTGCTCACCGCGGGAGCAAAGATCTCCTGAAACTGCAGACAAACGGTATGTTTTCAGCTGCTGGAGGGATACTAACTGGAGTGTTAATAATTGTATGTGTTTTTATGTATGTATTTTGTGTTGAAAGTGTTTGTGTAAATGTAAGGGTTTGAAACAAAGTGTTCCAAGTCACTTCACGAAGAACACAGTCAGAGACAATACTTATTTGGTTGGTTATCATTGTAAATTATATTCCTGTGGTATGAATGAGATGTGCTAGAGGCCTCTGTGTGATTGTGCTGTGCTGTGTGAGTGCAGAGTTCCGATCCGTGGTCCCGTACTCTCCGCAAGGGGAGTGGGCGGAGACGAACGAAGTGCTTGACAGACTGAAAAGAAGTGCTGTTTTATCCAAGTTTCGAGTGGTGGTGCCTAATATATGGGCCTGGCGGTGTATCTTGTGATCCTATTTTTGCTCTTAAATGTTTTGACTGTGACAAGAAAAAGGCGGGAGCATGATCTGACTCTACTGGTGTCTGTCGTGCTTTCGGCCGTGCTTCCTGCAACATATGAGGCCCGCACAGGCCGAGACCTGGACTTACTAAGACCCAGACTCGCTGAGACCTGAACAGGCCGAGAGACCGGAGCGGCGCCGAGAGCCTGGAGCGGCGCCGGGAGACTACGAGACACTACGGAGGGACTACCGCTGGACGGAGAGAGCCCTGAGAGACGCTTCAGAGCCACGGACGGCTCTGAGAGACACAGAATAGACCGGACAGAAGCCGGAAAACGCGGGGAATTGAAGTAATTGCGGTGCGACGCGGGACATCCGAGATCGAGTTGCTACGGGAGACCAGAGGCGTCAGTGGACAACAGCAGCCGACCCTCACCGTGTGGCGAGTTGGCACATAGCAGAGGGGCGGACATCAGGACCCTGCAGCCTGTCTGACGTAACCATGGAGGCAGCGGCAGCTGTGCTGAGCTGTGCTGCTTCACTCTAGCATTCTTTTTATAAAAGGTTTATCTTGCAATGCAAAAAAAGACTATTCGTCCCCAGATCGGTGTTATAACTGTTACTAATGACGACTTAGCTCTATTGCGGGGCAGGAGTGCAGAGACGCAGATTACACTGCCAAATGACCACCGGCAGGCGCTTTCACAAACCGCTTCTAAGGTTGCAGCTGGCACTGCCTGCAGCCGTATAGCAGACGTTACACTCTCTTTCCTAACTAGTAATCATGTGTCTCATCCATTTGTGGTGAATGGTCAGTGGCAAAAAGAAAAGGAGGATGCCACTGACACTAACAGCATGGGTAATAGGAGTAGTATAAGTGACACAGGTGATGGTGCGGGGTGGCGGCGGGCACTGCCGCGCTGCGGGGCACTCTGCCTGCTGCTCGCCTTCGCCTGACTGTGCACTGCTGCCGACAGTGCTAGAGCAAAATGTGAAGACTGCTCAGATGGCAGTGATGAGAGTGCTTGTGTGAAGAAGACGTGTGCTGAATCTGACTTTGTGTGCAACAGTGGTCAGTGTGTGCCAAACAGATAGCAGTGTGATGGGGATCCAGACTGTGAAGATGGGTCTGACAAGAGTGCTGAGCTGTGTCAACCCAGTGTATCCCAGTGTCGTGGAAATGTGATGGTGAATGTATCTACAAGAAGTGGCGATGTGACAGAGATCCTTATTGCAAGGATGCAAGTGATGAAATTAACTGCCCTTCTCGGACCTGCAGGCCAGACCAGTTCAAATGTGAAGATGGGAACTGTGTCCATGGGAGTAGGCAGTGCAATGGTGTGAGAGACTGTCTGGATGGCACTGATGAAGCAAACTGTATGCAGTGCTCTGGACCTGGCAAATTCAAGTGCAGAAGTGGAGAATGCATAGATATCAATAAAGTGTGTAACCAGCAGAGAGACTGCAAGGACTGGGGTGATGAGCCCCTGAAGGAATGCAACATACATGAATGTGACTGTCCAGCTGGGAAACTGTGGAGATAGTGATGAATGCCAAAACCCTGGTATCTGTAGTCAAATCTGTATCAACCTGAAAGGTGGCTACAAATGTGAATGTAGCCGTGGCTATCAGATGAATTCTGCTACAGGAACCTGGAAAGGGCCATACGGCAAAGCAAATTACATAACCGTTGCTTAACTTGTCAGAAGATAAAAAAGAAAGTGTTTCAACAAGCAGCCACGGGAGGGAAGAATCACTGAACCCCCGGTGTGAGGGACTGTACCTTGTTTTACTGACTACTGAAACAGCTGTGAGAACCGCAGAAAGGGACCCACGCATCCAGAATAAAAGGACCAGTAACTACTGAAACTTGGAGGGTTGAGTCCGCTCCTGGGAAACTGAAACTCAAGCTAAGGAAGAACTAATATTCTGGCAACGAGGCTCTGCATGAATTAAGGATGCCAAATAAAGGGGACAAGCCTGAAGGGAGGAAAGGGAGAAGGCAAGACCGGGGCAGGACCCTCCACTGCGGTGTGTATGGTCTACCGAGGGAGAGGGAGGCAACCCCTACGGGTATTGACTGCCGAGTGAGAGGGCCTCGACCGGACTTCTCCCACACTAAGGTCAGGTTGTCCCGAGAAAATAACATAAGAACCTTTTTTTAACCTATATAAAATTGTGATTCGTTTTCCAGGAGCTGGATCACCCTGACAGGCCGAACGGTAACACAAGCCTGAATCGACCCTGAAAGCGGGCCCAACCCCTTGATTGAAGGCGTTTGCCTATTATGATCCAGCTACGTGGGCAGAAGACAGATCCTGGGGCTATAGGACCCCAGTATATATATGTATTTAATAGAATAATTAAGTTACTAGCTGTAATAGAAATAGTTATAAATAAAACCGGAGATGCACTTGGACTAATTGCAAAGCAAAATACCAAGATGAGAACTGCCTTGTATCAAAATTGCCTAGCTTTGGATTATTTACTAGCACAAGAAGGAGAAGTCTGTGGAAAATTTAACTTTAGTAATTGCTGTTTAAAGATTGATGAAAAGAGTGTTTCTTCCTAGCAGCTGATAGAATGTTATGTTCCGGTTTAGGATGAGAAAAATACTAATAATATGCTGATGTTTTAATTGTTACAGAGCAGTGCTTACACCAAGCCAAGGATGTTTCAGCTTCTCACTGTCCTGCCAGCAGGCAGGCTGGGAGGAGGGCCGGACTGCTCGGGGTTAGGTTGGGCATCGGACAGCAGGTGGTGAGCAATTGCATTGTGCATCGCTTGTTTTGTACACGTTATTACTAGTAGTACTATTATTGTTATTATTTTCTTGTTTTTATCTCAACTCACAGGCTTCACTTTCCCATTTCTCTCTCCCATCCCAGAGAAGGAGGGGGGGAGGTGAGCGAGCGAGCACAAACCTGGAAGGATATGGAATGGAATTTATTTTCATGGCTGCCTGGTGGACCATGGGTTAAAAGAGTGTTATTTTTATTGTTATGTGGTGTAATGATGTTATTGTTTATACCTTGTATGATACCTTGCCTTACATTATTAATACACCGGGTGATAAATAGTACATTGGTAATAACTTCATTAAAAAAGGAAGGGGATATGTCAATTATGATGCTTAAGAATTGGACCCTCCAAGAACGGACTGATGAAATCCAGTTATTAACAACAGAAGAGACACGAATTGAGGATATTAAAAAGAAGATAAGGGATTGTGAGGAATGTTTTAACAATTCGTGTCCATAAAAAACAGTCCTGTCTGCCTCTGGGCCCTGCACTGGCAATTTAACTCTTGAACCACAGATGCAGTGTGTCCCAGTCTCCCCCTCATTCTAGTCAATTTATCAAGTCTTCAGAAAATACTCCTCAAATTTATGAACCTGTTTGCTTTTGTTATTCCGGACTTTTATTTCTAACAGTTACAGCCTTTTGTTTTTGTCTTTGTGGAGATTAACTTAACACTGCTATAGGTGTGACTGTCCCTGTGAATGGCTGGTGAGGAATGTTTTAATTACTCGTGAAGTGTCAATAAGAAAGCTATTTGTGTTTGTATGAAGTCTTTGATGTCTGGGGGTTTCAGAACAACTGATAACAACTAGTGACTGTTATGGGATACTATGCAAGCCTCTGGTATCTGGCCAGGTGGCCAAGAGATTAAGAAGAAGAAAAAAGAAGCTGAAGGACGGCTGGGAGACAAGACCTGCAGGAAATGTTCTATAAACTTGACACAGTGCCAAAGGAGTACAAAGGGGAAGGACGAGAAAAAAGCTTGGAGAGGAAGACTACGAGCCTTCAGCATGAAAGACCCCTAGAGACCCCCAGAGGAGACTGATGCGCATGCTCCAGTAGGAGGGACTGGACCCCGGAAGCTAATTATAATAACCTGTTTTTTTTTAGAAGTAGTAATGAATACGTATTAGTCTAGGAGCATAAAAATCAGCTGCTTGATGTAACTGGTGTGCGTCCTGGTGGAGCAGAGACTCCCGGTGCACCCAGCGCTGTTTGCTTACCTCTATTCTTTTAATAAATCCTATTTTTTTATTTAATCCTATTTTGAAGATCGAGCCATTTCTAACACAACTCATGCACAGAAAGAACAATGCTTGAGCATCAAATCATGTCAAACCTATAAAGTTACTATGGTCTTGTCTGCACCAAACTTCCCAGAAACATTTATTTAAAGTGAATCATGCAAAGATACTCTGGTTCTGCATGGGGCCAGCTTGTGTCCTCCATGCTAACTAACTTGGGCTCTGAGCATCATGAAAAGGTGATAATTTGGTCTTGAAACAACCTTAGATATACTTTCATGTAGTGCCATGCACCCAGAAACCTGATGGACTCAGCTGGCTGTCACAGTCTTTGTCAGACTTGAGGTGACTGAAAGTGGAATTCATCTCACTTAATGTTAGATGTCTATGCTACAGACATCTATGTCTTGATTAGTCACCCTTTATCTCCCTTTGTAGTAAATGGAAAGAAACAAGCATGATTCACCTCACCCTAAAACAGACATCTCAAATTTGGATGAATCATACCTCTACAGTGTCAGTTTTGCTCAGGCAGGGAGGGGAAATGATGGAAACACAGAGCTGCTGTCAGGAAACAGACTAGAGCTTGAGAGCTACAGATTGGCAGCACCTCATGAGAGGGGTCACTGTCAGACATACAGGTAAACAGAGACAAAAAGCATATAAACTACTTATTTATCATCATGCAGCAACTGATTCAGAAAGCCAGGAACCAGATCATTGCCTCTCAGTCAGGAATAAAGACAGTCTCTGGTCTTGGTTTCAGCATTCATGGTAAAACTAGGGGGCTTAATCAAAGAACTGTATGTATTTGCTTTCTCTCCAAGACAATTCACTGTGTGCTACATATCTACAACATCACTTCATTAACTGAGCTAAATGAGATGCAGATGACTTTATAGGCTTTAGTGATCAACCTTAGCCCTACTTCTTATTTGTTGTTGTTTTTTTCTTTTCTTTTCTTTTCTTTTCTTTTCTTTTCTTTTCTTTTCTTTTCTTTTCTTTTCTTTTCTTTTCTTTTCTTTTCTTTTCTTTTCTTTTCTTTTCTTTTCTTTTCTTTTCTTTTCTTTTCTTTTCTTTTCTTTTCTTTTCTTTTTAGTGATTTACCAAAAACAGTGAAGCCCATTGTTACCAGTGTCCTATAGCTCCATTGACCCAGGCAAGTTACTTCATCTCTCCATGCACAGATTTTACAATCTCAAAAAATGAGATAACAATTCTCTACTACTTTTTGCACAGCAATATGACAATAAAAGTTTTAGAAGAGAAAGGTGCTATCTAATACTATACTGCAGCTGGTCCTTCTCCCTAGATAGTGACAAGGATTAGTTTTGTCCCATCCATGAGAAAACTTTTATGTAATTATATCTGGATGTTTACAAACTTCATGTTTTCGGGCAGCGCTTGCTTCTGACCTCTGTAGTGTCTGCAAGAAGCTTGGAGAATTCTGTGGTCTAAAATAAAGAAAACCAATGTGTAATGAAAAAGCATCTAAATGTGGCATTCTTGTAAAGCTTGAAACATGAGCAGTTAGTCAGGGATACATAATGCAATGCCCTCATTTTCTCAAACTGGAGCTCTTTTAAGCTTGAATCCCCTGCCTTTGCTGTTGACATTCAAATTGACTTTTTGCATTTCATAATGGTAGTTCCTGCCTTGCTTTCCACTTTATCTGCCAAACCTACTGCTGGGTCTTTCTGAGATGCACAAGAGTCAAGGATAAAGCTGACTGAAAAATGCATCGCTTATTTCAGTCATTTTACTAAAGTACACTCTAGTACGAGCAAAGCAAGACAGCAAATTATTAGAATTGGATTGCTGTCATCAATTGCTTTCTCATCAGTGGCTCAATTTTCTGACAAGCCCCAGTTCTTCTTAGATTACTGCCATAATAATAATAATAATAATAATAATGCAGTCCAGTAAGCACTCAGATAAAAACAAGGCAACCTCCCAGTTGTTTGGACAGGAAAGTGCCATGTTATTGTCAGAGAAGGCTGTAATCTACAAGCAACCTACAGAAGTGCCCCCAACCCACTGCTCCCAAGCTACAGCACTGCCAGGGGCTCTTGTCTGCATGTTCTTCAGTATCCTCATGTCTACAGGATTGGTATGATTTATCTGCTTTCAAAATTCATTCCTGTCTGTTGGAGAAAGAATTAGACACTAGAAAGGAACTTACATGAAATGCAAGTCATGGGGGAGGAAAGGCTGCACTTTCACTCCCTGAGCTCCAGTCCTGAAGGTACAACTTTATACTTTATGGCTTCTAGCAAATTTTATTGTTATGAAGAAACACCTGTTGGCATTCCAGACCCTGGATTTGTGCATCTGCTAGCCTGCCCTACAACAGGAGTTCTTCAGACACAAAACATTCCCTCTTGTACAGTTGGAAAGTGTCTAGCCTGCATAGCTCTGCAACAAATAAGTAGGTAGATTTGGGAACAGAAACCACACATATTTTGTTTTTACAGATGAACCAGGGCAAATTGTATTGTCAGCACCACCAGTCTGTATCCTGATAATCCCATTGACCTCAGCAGAGTGTAACTGAGAAGAAAATTCAGCCGCAGTGCATATCCCTTATGGCTTACCATAGTACATAATTATTGCTGTTTGTTATTTCTGTTGCAGTAGAACCCACAGGATCAAATAAAGATCTGGATCCCCATTGTGCTAGGTGCAATGCAAACATATAAGCAGTCATGGTGCCTGCACTAAAGAGCTTACAGCCCTGTCTCTTAGGAGAACATTTCTTAGTCTAATAGACTTCTTTATTAAGAACTGCTAGTTACTTAATTCAGCCTAATTTTTTTCTTTGCTCAGTTTCTTCTGTTTTTCCTGCTTAGCCCCCCTAGACCATCTGTAATAATTCTCCTTCCTCTGTAGTATTGACAGCTTTCTACACCATGCAAGCAACTATTATTCCCCCTTTTGCTTCTTGATAGTCTCATCAGACACTTCTCCCTCAGCCACTTTCTGCTTTTCAAACATTTTTGTTAAAAACAAGCATTTCTTTTTATATTTTTCATTGCAACATCTTCTTTAGATCATTATTATTCCAGCATGGCTGAGTGGCACTACAGTTGTGCTATAGTGCCACAACAGCACAACTTTTTTTGTAGTGCCACAACAGCACAAGTTGTGCTGTAGTGCCACATGGCCCTGGGCCATGACGTGAAGTTTCCTTGCAGAACTCCTCAAAAGCACAATCGCACTCTCTGTTGTTCCCTTTCCTTGTCTTTTAATACCAGAGAAATGGCTCATTGTCACCTCACAGGTTTCCTTCACTGTTATTGCAACCTAAATATCACGTCTTCCATTTACTGAATGTCTGTTTCAGACTACCTCTTCGAGCACCTCTCTCCAGAGACATTAGATGATGGTTTTTTTCCACTGTTCAATAGGGGCCCCAGAAAATTAAAGAGTAAATTAAAAATGATCCAGTATTATATGATAGAATGACCAAAAGAACCCTTAAGACCCCATGTATTTTGATCCACGGAGGACGGGGTCTGTCAGGCTTTGAACATTAATAGTAGAATACCCGTGGATCCGGAAAAGAGCAAGCTGAAACACTGGAATTAGAAATTAGAGAGCAATTGATTAAGAATGAATCATGTGCTACATTTGTGCCTGTGCTGCACTTATACCTCCAGATAACAGGAGCCTCTCGGACCCCGAGAACCAGATCAAAAACAACCTCACGGTTCGGACTTTAATCAAGGGGTCTGAGATAAGGAGGACTGTTCACAAAGGGACAGGTTATGCATGTGTGTAGGAATGTTCATGTATATGTAACTCTTTACTAAAGCAAGTTGCCACATTAGGCGTGCATGACTTTGGTGGGACTACCCGCCCCGTGCCGCCCAGAACTGAGTAAACATACCTACTTTACAATCTTACTGATTGTGGAGTCAGCTTTCTGTGAGTCATTTTGGTGAGCCAGGCAGGAGACACTCTGCTCGGCTGCGGGATCGGCCGTAGCGCGGACACCCCTAGGTGCACCCTGAGTGTTTTGCTCGGAGGGGACTCCACTCTCAGCTGCTCACCGCGGGAGCAAAGATCTCCTGAAACTGCAGACAAACGGTATGTTTTCAGCTGCTGGAGGGATACTAACTGGAGTGTTAATAATTGTATGTGTTTTTATGTATGTATTTTGTGTTGAAAGTGTTTGTGTAAATGTAAGGGTTTGAAACAAAGTGTTCCAAGTCACTTCACGAAGAACACAGTCAGAGACAATACTTATTTGGTTGGTTATCATTGTAAATTATATTCCTGTGGTATGAATGAGATGTGCTAGAGGCCTCTGTGTGATTGTGCTGTGCTGTGTGAGTGCAGAGTTCCGATCCGTGGTCCCGTACTCTCCGCAAGGGGAGTGGGCGGAGACGAACGAAGTGCTTGACAGACTGAAAAGAAGTGCTGTTTTATCCAAGTTTCGAGTGGTGGTGCCTAATATATGGGCCTGGCGGTGTATCTTGTGATCCTATTTTTGCTCTTAAATGTTTTGACTGTGACAAGAAAAAGGCGGGAGCATGATCTGACTCTACTGGTGTCTGTCGTGCTTTCGGCCGTGCTTCCTGCAACATATGAGGCCCGCACAGGCCGAGACCTGGACTTACTAAGACCCAGACTCGCTGAGACCTGAACAGGCCGAGAGACCGGAGCGGCGCCGAGAGCCTGGAGCGGCGCCGGGAGACTACGAGACACTACGGAGGGACTACCGCTGGACGGAGAGAGCCCTGAGAGACGCTTCAGAGCCACGGACGGCTCTGAGAGACACAGAATAGACCGGACAGAAGCCGGAAAACGCGGGGAATTGAAGTAATTGCGGTGCGACGCGGGACATCCGAGATCGAGTTGCTACGGGAGACCAGAGGCGTCAGTGGACAACAGCAGCCGACCCTCACCGTGTGGCGAGTTGGCACATAGCAGAGGGGCGGACATCAGGACCCTGCAGCCTGTCTGACGTAACCATGGAGGCAGCGGCAGCTGTGCTGAGCTGTGCTGCTTCACTCTAGCATTCTTTTTATAAAAGGTTTATCTTGCAATGCAAAAAAAGACTATTCGTCCCCAGATCGGTGTTATAACTGTTACTAATGACGACTTAGCTCTATTGCGGGGCAGGAGTGCAGAGACGCAGATTACACTGCCAAATGACCACCGGCAGGCGCTTTCACAAACCGCTTCTAAGGTTGCAGCTGGCACTGCCTGCAGCCGTATAGCAGACGTTACACTCTCTTTCCTAACTAGTAATCATGTGTCTCATCCATTTGTGGTGAATGGTCAGTGGCAAAAAGAAAAGGAGGATGCCACTGACACTAACAGCATGGGTAATAGGAGTAGTATAAGTGACACAGGTGATGGTGCGGGGTGGCGGCGGGCACTGCCGCGCTGCGGGGCACTCTGCCTGCTGCTCGCCTTCGCCTGACTGTGCACTGCTGCCGACAGTGCTAGAGCAAAATGTGAAGACTGCTCAGATGGCAGTGATGAGAGTGCTTGTGTGAAGAAGACGTGTGCTGAATCTGACTTTGTGTGCAACAGTGGTCAGTGTGTGCCAAACAGATAGCAGTGTGATGGGGATCCAGACTGTGAAGATGGGTCTGACAAGAGTGCTGAGCTGTGTCAACCCAGTGTATCCCAGTGTCGTGGAAATGTGATGGTGAATGTATCTACAAGAAGTGGCGATGTGACAGAGATCCTTATTGCAAGGATGCAAGTGATGAAATTAACTGCCCTTCTCGGAC
Source organism: Anas platyrhynchos (assembly GCF_047663525.1). Lineage (NCBI taxonomy): Eukaryota > Metazoa > Chordata > Aves > Anseriformes > Anatidae > Anas > Anas platyrhynchos. The sequence continues at coordinate 6,353,304 of NC_092620.1, read as the reverse complement.
CTGCAGGCCAGACCAGTTCAAATGTGAAGATGGGAACTGTGTCCATGGGAGTAGGCAGTGCAATGGTGTGAGAGACTGTCTGGATGGCACTGATGAAGCAAACTGTATGCAGTGCTCTGGACCTGGCAAATTCAAGTGCAGAAGTGGAGAATGCATAGATATCAATAAAGTGTGTAACCAGCAGAGAGACTGCAAGGACTGGGGTGATGAGCCCCTGAAGGAATGCAACATACATGAATGTGACTGTCCAGCTGGGAAACTGTGGAGATAGTGATGAATGCCAAAACCCTGGTATCTGTAGTCAAATCTGTATCAACCTGAAAGGTGGCTACAAATGTGAATGTAGCCGTGGCTATCAGATGAATTCTGCTACAGGAACCTGGAAAGGGCCATACGGCAAAGCAAATTACATAACCGTTGCTTAACTTGTCAGAAGATAAAAAAGAAAGTGTTTCAACAAGCAGCCACGGGAGGGAAGAATCACTGAACCCCCGGTGTGAGGGACTGTACCTTGTTTTACTGACTACTGAAACAGCTGTGAGAACCGCAGAAAGGGACCCACGCATCCAGAATAAAAGGACCAGTAACTACTGAAACTTGGAGGGTTGAGTCCGCTCCTGGGAAACTGAAACTCAAGCTAAGGAAGAACTAATATTCTGGCAACGAGGCTCTGCATGAATTAAGGATGCCAAATAAAGGGGACAAGCCTGAAGGGAGGAAAGGGAGAAGGCAAGACCGGGGCAGGACCCTCCACTGCGGTGTGTATGGTCTACCGAGGGAGAGGGAGGCAACCCCTACGGGTATTGACTGCCGAGTGAGAGGGCCTCGACCGGACTTCTCCCACACTAAGGTCAGGTTGTCCCGAGAAAATAACATAAGAACCTTTTTTTAACCTATATAAAATTGTGATTCGTTTTCCAGGAGCTGGATCACCCTGACAGGCCGAACGGTAACACAAGCCTGAATCGACCCTGAAAGCGGGCCCAACCCCTTGATTGAAGGCGTTTGCCTATTATGATCCAGCTACGTGGGCAGAAGACAGATCCTGGGGCTATAGGACCCCAGTATATATATGTATTTAATAGAATAATTAAGTTACTAGCTGTAATAGAAATAGTTATAAATAAAACCGGAGATGCACTTGGACTAATTGCAAAGCAAAATACCAAGATGAGAACTGCCTTGTATCAAAATTGCCTAGCTTTGGATTATTTACTAGCACAAGAAGGAGAAGTCTGTGGAAAATTTAACTTTAGTAATTGCTGTTTAAAGATTGATGAAAAGAGTGTTTCTTCCTAGCAGCTGATAGAATGTTATGTTCCGGTTTAGGATGAGAAAAATACTAATAATATGCTGATGTTTTAATTGTTACAGAGCAGTGCTTACACCAAGCCAAGGATGTTTCAGCTTCTCACTGTCCTGCCAGCAGGCAGGCTGGGAGGAGGGCCGGACTGCTCGGGGTTAGGTTGGGCATCGGACAGCAGGTGGTGAGCAATTGCATTGTGCATCGCTTGTTTTGTACACGTTATTACTAGTAGTACTATTATTGTTATTATTTTCTTGTTTTTATCTCAACTCACAGGCTTCACTTTCCCATTTCTCTCTCCCATCCCAGAGAAGGAGGGGGGGAGGTGAGCGAGCGAGCACAAACCTGGAAGGATATGGAATGGAATTTATTTTCATGGCTGCCTGGTGGACCATGGGTTAAAAGAGTGTTATTTTTATTGTTATGTGGTGTAATGATGTTATTGTTTATACCTTGTATGATACCTTGCCTTACATTATTAATACACCGGGTGATAAATAGTACATTGGTAATAACTTCATTAAAAAAGGAAGGGGATATGTCAATTATGATGCTTAAGAATTGGACCCTCCAAGAACGGACTGATGAAATCCAGTTATTAACAACAGAAGAGACACGAATTGAGGATATTAAAAAGAAGATAAGGGATTGTGAGGAATGTTTTAACAATTCGTGTCCATAAAAAACAGTCCTGTCTGCCTCTGGGCCCTGCACTGGCAATTTAACTCTTGAACCACAGATGCAGTGTGTCCCAGTCTCCCCCTCATTCTAGTCAATTTATCAAGTCTTCAGAAAATACTCCTCAAATTTATGAACCTGTTTGCTTTTGTTATTCCGGACTTTTATTTCTAACAGTTACAGCCTTTTGTTTTTGTCTTTGTGGAGATTAACTTAACACTGCTATAGGTGTGACTGTCCCTGTGAATGGCTGGTGAGGAATGTTTTAATTACTCGTGAAGTGTCAATAAGAAAGCTATTTGTGTTTGTATGAAGTCTTTGATGTCTGGGGGTTTCAGAACAACTGATAACAACTAGTGACTGTTATGGGATACTATGCAAGCCTCTGGTATCTGGCCAGGTGGCCAAGAGATTAAGAAGAAGAAAAAAGAAGCTGAAGGACGGCTGGGAGACAAGACCTGCAGGAAATGTTCTATAAACTTGACACAGTGCCAAAGGAGTACAAAGGGGAAGGACGAGAAAAAAGCTTGGAGAGGAAGACTACGAGCCTTCAGCATGAAAGACCCCTAGAGACCCCCAGAGGAGACTGATGCGCATGCTCCAGTAGGAGGGACTGGACCCCGGAAGCTAATTATAATAACCTGTTTTTTTTTAGAAGTAGTAATGAATACGTATTAGTCTAGGAGCATAAAAATCAGCTGCTTGATGTAACTGGTGTGCGTCCTGGTGGAGCAGAGACTCCCGGTGCACCCAGCGCTGTTTGCTTACCTCTATTCTTTTAATAAATCCTATTTTTTTATTTAATCCTATTTTGAAGATCGAGCCATTTCTAACACAACTCATGCACAGAAAGAACAATGCTTGAGCATCAAATCATGTCAAACCTATAAAGTTACTATGGTCTTGTCTGCACCAAACTTCCCAGAAACATTTATTTAAAGTGAATCATGCAAAGATACTCTGGTTCTGCATGGGGCCAGCTTGTGTCCTCCATGCTAACTAACTTGGGCTCTGAGCATCATGAAAAGGTGATAATTTGGTCTTGAAACAACCTTAGATATACTTTCATGTAGTGCCATGCACCCAGAAACCTGATGGACTCAGCTGGCTGTCACAGTCTTTGTCAGACTTGAGGTGACTGAAAGTGGAATTCATCTCACTTAATGTTAGATGTCTATGCAGACATCATTTGTCGGCTGAATATGAGCCAGCAGTGTGCTCAGGTGGCCAAGAAGGCCAACGGCATCCTGGCTTGTATCAGAAACACTGTGACCAGCAGGGCTAGGGAGGTGATTGTCCCCCTGTACTCGGCTCTGGTGAGGCCGCACCTCGAGTACTGTGTTCAGTTCTGGGCCCCTCGCTACAAGAAGGACATCGAGGTGCTTGAGCGGGTCCAGAGAAGGGCGACGAAGCTGGTGAGGGGCCTGGAGAGCAAGTCCTATGAGGAGCGGCTGAAGGAGCTGGGCTTGTTCAGCCTAGAGAAAAGGAGGCTCAGGGGTGACCTTATCACTCTGTATAAGTATATTAAAGGAGGCTCTAGCGAGATGGGGGTTGGCCTGTTCTCCCATGTGCCTGGTGACAGGACGAGGGGGAATGGGCTAAAGTTGCGCCAGGGGAGTTTTAGGTTAGATGTTAGGAAGAATTTCTTTACTGAAAGGGTTGTTAGACATTGGAACAGGCTGCCCAGGGAGGTGGTTGAGTCACCATCCCTGGAAGTCTTCAAAAGACGTTTAGATGTAGAACTTAGGGATATGGTTTAGTGGGGACTGTTAGTGTTAGGTCAGAGGTTGGACTCGATGATCTTGAGGTCTCTTCCAACCTAGAGATTCTGTGATTCTGTGATTCTGTGATCTATGTCTTGATTAGTCACCCTTTATCTCCCTTTGTAGTAAATGGAAAGAAACAAGCATGATTCACCTCACCCTAAAACAGACATCTCAAATTTGGATGAATCATACCTCTACAGTGTCAGTTTTGCTCAGGCAGGGAGGGGAAATGATGGAAACACAGAGCTGCTGTCAGGAAACAGACTAGAGCTTGAGAGCTACAGATTGGCAGCACCTCATGAGAGGGGTCACTGTCAGACATACAGGTAAACAGAGACAAAAAGCATATAAACTACTTATTTATCATCATGCAGCAACTGATTCAGAAAGCCAGGAACCAGATCATTGCCTCTCAGTCAGGAATAAAGACAGTCTCTGGTCTTGGTTTCAGCATTCATGGTAAAACTAGGGGGCTTAATCAAAGAACTGTATGTATTTGCTTTCTCTCCAAGACAATTCACTGTGTGCTACATATCTACAACATCACTTCATTAACTGAGCTAAATGAGATGCAGATGACTTTATAGGCTTTAGTGATCAACCTTAGCCCTACTTCTTATTTGTTGTTGTTTTTTTCTTTTCTTTTCTTTTCTTTTCTTTTCTTTTCTTTTCTTTTCTTTTCTTTTCTTTTCTTTTCTTTTCTTTTCTTTTCTTTTCTTTTCTTTTCTTTTCTTTTCTTTTTTCTTTTCTTTTCTTTTCTTTTCTTTTTAGTGATTTACCAAAAACAGTGAAGCCCATTGTTACCAGTGTCCTATAGCTCCATTGACCCAGGCAAGTTACTTCATCTCTCCATGCACAGATTTTACAATCTCAAAAAATGAGATAACAATTCTCTACTACTTTTTGCACAGCAATATGACAATAAAAGTTTTAGAAGAGAAAGGTGCTATCTAATACTATACTGCAGCTGGTCCTTCTCCCTAGATAGTGACAAGGATTAGTTTTGTCCCATCCATGAGAAAACTTTTATGTAATTATATCTGGATGTTTACAAACTTCATGTTTTCGGGCAGCGCTTGCTTCTGACCTCTGTAGTGTCTGCAAGAAGCTTGGAGAATTCTGTGGTCTAAAATAAAGAAAACCAATGTGTAATGAAAAAGCATCTAAATGTGGCATTCTTGTAAAGCTTGAAACATGAGCAGTTAGTCAGGGATACATAATGCAATGCCCTCATTTTCTCAAACTGGAGCTCTTTTAAGCTTGAATCCCCTGCCTTTGCTGTTGACATTCAAATTGACTTTTTGCATTTCATAATGGTAGTTCCTGCCTTGCTTTCCACTTTATCTGCCAAACCTACTGCTGGGTCTTTCTGAGATGCACAAGAGTCAAGGATAAAGCTGACTGAAAAATGCATCGCTTATTTCAGTCATTTTACTAAAGTACACTCTAGTACGAGCAAAGCAAGACAGCAAATTATTAGAATTGGATTGCTGTCATCAATTGCTTTCTCATCAGTGGCTCAATTTTCTGACAAGCCCCAGTTCTTCTTAGATTACTGCCATAATAATAATAATAATAATAATAATGCAGTCCAGTAAGCACTCAGATAAAAACAAGGCAACCTCCCAGTTGTTTGGACAGGAAAGTGCCATGTTATTGTCAGAGAAGGCTGTAATCTACAAGCAACCTACAGAAGTGCCCCCAACCCACTGCTCCCAAGCTACAGCACTGCCAGGGGCTCTTGTCTGCATGTTCTTCAGTATCCTCATGTCTACAGGATTGGTATGATTTATCTGCTTTCAAAATTCATTCCTGTCTGTTGGAGAAAGAATTAGACACTAGAAAGGAACTTACATGAAATGCAAGTCATGGGGGAGGAAAGGCTGCACTTTCACTCCCTGAGCTCCAGTCCTGAAGGTACAACTTTATACTTTATGGCTTCTAGCAAATTTTATTGTTATGAAGAAACACCTGTTGGCATTCCAGACCCTGGATTTGTGCATCTGCTAGCCTGCCCTACAACAGGAGTTCTTCAGACACAAAACATTCCCTCTTGTACAGTTGGAAAGTGTCTAGCCTGCATAGCTCTGCAACAAATAAGTAGGTAGATTTGGGAACAGAAACCACACATATTTTGTTTTTACAGATGAACCAGGGCAAATTGTATTGTCAGCACCACCAGTCTGTATCCTGATAATCCCATTGACCTCAGCAGAGTGTAACTGAGAAGAAAATTCAGCCGCAGTGCATATCCCTTATGGCTTACCATAGTACATAATTATTGCTGTTTGTTATTTCTGTTGCAGTAGAACCCACAGGATCAAATAAAGATCTGGATCCCCATTGTGCTAGGTGCAATGCAAACATATAAGCAGTCATGGTGCCTGCACTAAAGAGCTTACAGCCCTGTCTCTTAGGAGAACATTTCTTAGTCTAATAGACTTCTTTATTAAGAACTGCTAGTTACTTAATTCAGCCTAATTTTTTTCTTTGCTCAGTTTCTTCTGTTTTTCCTGCTTAGCCCCCCTAGACCATCTGTAATAATTCTCCTTCCTCTGTAGTATTGACAGCTTTCTACACCATGCAAGCAACTATTATTCCCCCTTTTGCTTCTTGATAGTCTCATCAGACATTTCTCCCTCAGCCACTTTCTGCTTTTCAAACATTTTTGTTAAAAACAAGCATTTCTTTTTATATTTTTCATTGCAACATCTTCTTTAGATCATTATTATTCCAGCATGGCTGAGTGGCACTACAGTTGTGCTATAGTGCCACAACAGCACAACTTTTTTTGTAGTGCCACAACAGCACAAGTTGTGCTGTAGTGCCACATGGCCCTGGGCCATGACGTGAAGTTTCCTTGCAGAACTCCTCAAAAGCACAATCGCACTCTCTGTTGTTCCCTTTCCTTGTCTTTTAATACCAGAGAAATGGCTCATTGTCACCTCACAGGTTTCCTTCACTGTTATTGCAACCTAAATATCACGTCTTCCATTTACTGAATGTCTGTTTCAGACTACCTCTTCGAGCACCTCTCTCCAGAGACATTAGATGATGGTTTTTTTCCACTGTTCAATAGGGGCCCCAGAAAATTAAAGAGTAAATTAAAAATGATCCAGTATTATATGATAGAATGACCAAAAGAACCCTTAAGACCCCATGTATTTTGATCCACGGAGGACGGGGTCTGTCAGGCTTTGAACATTAATAGTAGAATACCCGTGGATCCGGAAAAGAGCAAGCTGAAACACTGGAATTAGAAATTAGAGAGCAATTGATTAAGAATGAATCATGTGCTACATTTGTGCCTGTGCTGCACTTATACCTCCAGATAACAGGAGCCTCTCGGACCCCGAGAACCAGATCAAAAACAACCTCACGGTTCGGACTTTAATCAAGGGGTCTGAGATAAGGAGGACTGTTCACAAAGGGACAGGTTATGCATGTGTGTAGGAATGTTCATGTATATGTAACTCTTTACTAAAGCAAGTTGCCACATTAGGCGTGCATGACTTTGGTGGGACTACCCGCCCCGTGCCGCCCAGAACTGAGTAAACATACCTACTTTACAATCTTACTGATTGTGGAGTCAGCTTTCTGTGAGTCATTTTGGTGAGCCAGGCAGGAGACACTCTGCTCGGCTGCGGGATCGGCCGTAGCGCGGACACCCCTAGGTGCACCCTGAGTGTTTTGCTCGGAGGGGACTCCACTCTCAGCTGCTCACCGCGGGAGCAAAGATCTCCTGAAACTGCAGACAAACGGTATGTTTTCAGCTGCTGGAGGGATACTAACTGGAGTGTTAATAATTGTATGTGTTTTTATGTATGTATTTTGTGTTGAAAGTGTTTGTGTAAATGTAAGGGTTTGAAACAAAGTGTTCCAAGTCACTTCACGAAGAACACAGTCAGAGACAATACTTATTTGGTTGGTTATCATTGTAAATTATATTCCTGTGGTATGAATGAGATGTGCTAGAGGCCTCTGTGTGATTGTGCTGTGCTGTGTGAGTGCAGAGTTCCGATCCGTGGTCCCGTACTCTCCGCAAGGGGAGTGGGCGGAGACGAACGAAGTGCTTGACAGACTGAAAAGAAGTGCTGTTTTATCCAAGTTTCGAGTGGTGGTGCCTAATATATGGGCCTGGCGGTGTATCTTGTGATCCTATTTTTGCTCTTAAATGTTTTGACTGTGACAAGAAAAAGGCGGGAGCATGATCTGACTCTACTGGTGTCTGTCGTGCTTTCGGCCGTGCTTCCTGCAACATATGAGGCCCGCACAGGCCGAGACCTGGACTTACTAAGACCCAGACTCGCTGAGACCTGAACAGGCCGAGAGACCGGAGCGGCGCCGAGAGCCTGGAGCGGCGCCGGGAGACTACGAGACACTACGGAGGGACTACCGCTGGACGGAGAGAGCCCTGAGAGACGCTTCAGAGCCACGGACGGCTCTGAGAGACACAGAATAGACCGGACAGAAGCCGGAAAACGCGGGGAATTGAAGTAATTGCGGTGCGACGCGGGACATCCGAGATCGAGTTGCTACGGGAGACCAGAGGCGTCAGTGGACAACAGCAGCCGACCCTCACCGTGTGGCGAGTTGGCACATAGCAGAGGGGCGGACATCAGGACCCTGCAGCCTGTCTGACGTAACCATGGAGGCAGCGGCAGCTGTGCTGAGCTGTGCTGCTTCACTCTAGCATTCTTTTTATAAAAGGTTTATCTTGCAATGCAAAAAAAGACTATTCGTCCCCAGATCGGTGTTATAACTGTTACTAATGACGACTTAGCTCTATTGCGGGGCAGGAGTGCAGAGACGCAGATTACACTGCCAAATGACCACCGGCAGGCGCTTTCACAAACCGCTTCTAAGGTTGCAGCTGGCACTGCCTGCAGCCGTATAGCAGACGTTACACTCTCTTTCCTAACTAGTAATCATGTGTCTCATCCATTTGTGGTGAATGGTCAGTGGCAAAAAGAAAAGGAGGATGCCACTGACACTAACAGCATGGGTAATAGGAGTAGTATAAGTGACACAGGTGATGGTGCGGGGTGGCGGCGGGCACTGCCGCGCTGCGGGGCACTCTGCCTGCTGCTCGCCTTCGCCTGACTGTGCACTGCTGCCGACAGTGCTAGAGCAAAATGTGAAGACTGCTCAGATGGCAGTGATGAGAGTGCTTGTGTGAAGAAGACGTGTGCTGAATCTGACTTTGTGTGCAACAGTGGTCAGTGTGTGCCAAACAGATAGCAGTGTGATGGGGATCCAGACTGTGAAGATGGGTCTGACAAGAGTGCTGAGCTGTGTCAACCCAGTGTATCCCAGTGTCGTGGAAATGTGATGGTGAATGTATCTACAAGAAGTGGCGATGTGACAGAGATCCTTATTGCAAGGATGCAAGTGATGAAATTAACTGCCCTTCTCGGACCTGCAGGCCAGACCAGTTCAAATGTGAAGATGGGAACTGTGTCCATGGGAGTAGGCAGTGCAATGGTGTGAGAGACTGTCTGGATGGCACTGATGAAGCAAACTGTATGCAGTGCTCTGGACCTGGCAAATTCAAGTGCAGAAGTGGAGAATGCATAGATATCAATAAAGTGTGTAACCAGCAGAGAGACTGCAAGGACTGGGGTGATGAGCCCCTGAAGGAATGCAACATACATGAATGTGACTGTCCAGCTGGGAAACTGTGGAGATAGTGATGAATGCCAAAACCCTGGTATCTGTAGTCAAATCTGTATCAACCTGAAAGGTGGCTACAAATGTGAATGTAGCCGTGGCTATCAGATGAATTCTGCTACAGGAACCTGGAAAGGGCCATACGGCAAAGCAAATTACATAACCGTTGCTTAACTTGTCAGAAGATAAAAAAGAAAGTGTTTCAACAAGCAGCCACGGGAGGGAAGAATCACTGAACCCCCGGTGTGAGGGACTGTACCTTGTTTTACTGACTACTGAAACAGCTGTGAGAACCGCAGAAAGGGACCCACGCATCCAGAATAAAAGGACCAGTAACTACTGAAACTTGGAGGGTTGAGTCCGCTCCTGGGAAACTGAAACTCAAGCTAAGGAAGAACTAATATTCTGGCAACGAGGCTCTGCATGAATTAAGGATGCCAAATAAAGGGGACAAGCCTGAAGGGAGGAAAGGGAGAAGGCAAGACCGGGGCAGGACCCTCCACTGCGGTGTGTATGGTCTACCGAGGGAGAGGGAGGCAACCCCTACGGGTATTGACTGCCGAGTGAGAGGGCCTCGACCGGACTTCTCCCACACTAAGGTCAGGTTGTCCCGAGAAAATAACATAAGAACCTTTTTTTAACCTATATAAAATTGTGATTCGTTTTCCAGGAGCTGGATCACCCTGACAGGCCGAACGGTAACACAAGCCTGAATCGACCCTGAAAGCGGGCCCAACCCCTTGATTGAAGGCGTTTGCCTATTATGATCCAGCTACGTGGGCAGAAGACAGATCCTGGGGCTATAGGACCCCAGTATATATATGTATTTAATAGAATAATTAAGTTACTAGCTGTAATAGAAATAGTTATAAATAAAACCGGAGATGCACTTGGACTAATTGCAAAGCAAAATACCAAGATGAGAACTGCCTTGTATCAAAATTGCCTAGCTTTGGATTATTTACTAGCACAAGAAGGAGAAGTCTGTGGAAAATTTAACTTTAGTAATTGCTGTTTAAAGATTGATGAAAAGAGTGTTTCTTCCTAGCAGCTGATAGAATGTTATGTTCCGGTTTAGGATGAGAAAAATACTAATAATATGCTGATGTTTTAATTGTTACAGAGCAGTGCTTACACCAAGCCAAGGATGTTTCAGCTTCTCACTGTCCTGCCAGCAGGCAGGCTGGGAGGAGGGCCGGACTGCTCGGGGTTAGGTTGGGCATCGGACAGCAGGTGGTGAGCAATTGCATTGTGCATCGCTTGTTTTGTACACGTTATTACTAGTAGTACTATTATTGTTATTATTTTCTTGTTTTTATCTCAACTCACAGGCTTCACTTTCCCATTTCTCTCTCCCATCCCAGAGAAGGAGGGGGGGAGGTGAGCGAGCGAGCACAAACCTGGAAGGATATGGAATGGAATTTATTTTCATGGCTGCCTGGTGGACCATGGGTTAAAAGAGTGTTATTTTTATTGTTATGTGGTGTAATGATGTTATTGTTTATACCTTGTATGATACCTTGCCTTACATTATTAATACACCGGGTGATAAATAGTACATTGGTAATAACTTCATTAAAAAAGGAAGGGGATATGTCAATTATGATGCTTAAGAATTGGACCCTCCAAGAACGGACTGATGAAATCCAGTTATTAACAACAGAAGAGACACGAATTGAGGATATTAAAAAGAAGATAAGGGATTGTGAGGAATGTTTTAACAATTCGTGTCCATAAAAAACAGTCCTGTCTGCCTCTGGGCCCTGCACTGGCAATTTAACTCTTGAACCACAGATGCAGTGTGTCCCAGTCTCCCCCTCATTCTAGTCAATTTATCAAGTCTTCAGAAAATACTCCTCAAATTTATGAACCTGTTTGCTTTTGTTATTCCGGACTTTTATTTCTAACAGTTACAGCCTTTTGTTTTTGTCTTTGTGGAGATTAACTTAACACTGCTATAGGTGTGACTGTCCCTGTGAATGGCTGGTGAGGAATGTTTTAATTACTCGTGAAGTGTCAATAAGAAAGCTATTTGTGTTTGTATGAAGTCTTTGATGTCTGGGGGTTTCAGAACAACTGATAACAACTAGTGACTGTTATGGGATACTATGCAAGCCTCTGGTATCTGGCCAGGTGGCCAAGAGATTAAGAAGAAGAAAAAAGAAGCTGAAGGACGGCTGGGAGACAAGACCTGCAGGAAATGTTCTATAAACTTGACACAGTGCCAAAGGAGTACAAAGGGGAAGGACGAGAAAAAAGCTTGGAGAGGAAGACTACGAGCCTTCAGCATGAAAGACCCCTAGAGACCCCCAGAGGAGACTGATGCGCATGCTCCAGTAGGAGGGACTGGACCCCGGAAGCTAATTATAATAACCTGTTTTTTTTTAGAAGTAGTAATGAATACGTATTAGTCTAGGAGCATAAAAATCAGCTGCTTGATGTAACTGGTGTGCGTCCTGGTGGAGCAGAGACTCCCGGTGCACCCAGCGCTGTTTGCTTACCTCTATTCTTTTAATAAATCCTATTTTTTTATTTAATCCTATTTTGAAGATCGAGCCATTTCTAACACAACTCATGCACAGAAAGAACAATGCTTGAGCATCAAATCATGTCAAACCTATAAAGTTACTATGGTCTTGTCTGCACCAAACTTCCCAGAAACATTTATTTAAAGTGAATCATGCAAAGATACTCTGGTTCTGCATGGGGCCAGCTTGTGTCCTCCATGCTAACTAACTTGGGCTCTGAGCATCATGAAAAGGTGATAATTTGGTCTTGAAACAACCTTAGATATACTTTCATGTAGTGCCATGCACCCAGAAACCTGATGGACTCAGCTGGCTGTCACAGTCTTTGTCAGACTTGAGGTGACTGAAAGTGGAATTCATCTCACTTAATGTTAGATGTCTATGCTACAGACATCTATGTCTTGATTAGTCACCCTTTATCTCCCTTTGTAGTAAATGGAAAGAAACAAGCATGATTCACCTCACCCTAAAACAGACATCTCAAATTTGGATGAATCATACCTCTACAGTGTCAGTTTTGCTCAGGCAGGGAGGGGAAATGATGGAAACACAGAGCTGCTGTCAGGAAACAGACTAGAGCTTGAGAGCTACAGATTGGCAGCACCTCATGAGAGGGGTCACTGTCAGACATACAGGTAAACAGAGACAAAAAGCATATAAACTACTTATTTATCATCATGCAGCAACTGATTCAGAAAGCCAGGAACCAGATCATTGCCTCTCAGTCAGGAATAAAGACAGTCTCTGGTCTTGGTTTCAGCATTCATGGTAAAACTAGGGGGCTTAATCAAAGAACTGTATGTATTTGCTTTCTCTCCAAGACAATTCACTGTGTGCTACATATCTACAACATCACTTCATTAACTGAGCTAAATGAGATGCAGATGACTTTATAGGCTTTAGTGATCAACCTTAGCCCTACTTCTTATTTGTTGTTGTTTTTTGTTTTTCTTTTCTTTTCTTTTCTTTTCTTTTCTTTTCTTTTCTTTTCTTTTCTTTTCTTTTCTTTTCTTTTCTTTTCTTTTCTTTTCTTTTCTTTTCTTTTCTTTTCTTTTCTTTTCTTTTCTTTTCTTTTCTTTTCTTTTCTTTTCTTTTCTTTTCTTTTCTTTTCTTTTCTTTTTAGTGATTTACCAAAAACAGTGAAGCCCATTGTTACCAGTGTCCTATAGCTCCATTGACCCAGGCAAGTTACTTCATCTCTCCATGCACAGATTTTACAATCTCAAAAAATGAGATAACAATTCTCTACTACTTTTTGCACAGCAATATGACAATAAAAGTTTTAGAAGAGAAAGGTGCTATCTAATACTATACTGCAGCTGGTCCTTCTCCCTAGATAGTGACAAGGATTAGTTTTGTCCCATCCATGAGAAAACTTTTATGTAATTATATCTGGATGTTTACAAACTTCATGTTTTCGGGCAGCGCTTGCTTCTGACCTCTGTAGTGTCTGCAAGAAGCTTGGAGAATTCTGTGGTCTAAAATAAAGAAAACCAATGTGTAATGAAAAAGCATCTAAATGTGGCATTCTTGTAAAGCTTGAAACATGAGCAGTTAGTCAGGGATACATAATGCAATGCCCTCATTTTCTCAAACTGGAGCTCTTTTAAGCTTGAATCCCCTGCCTTTGCTGTTGACATTCAAATTGACTTTTTGCATTTCATAATGGTAGTTCCTGCCTTGCTTTCCACTTTATCTGCCAAACCTACTGCTGGGTCTTTCTGAGATGCACAAGAGTCAAGGATAAAGCTGACTGAAAAATGCATCGCTTATTTCAGTCATTTTACTAAAGTACACTCTAGTACGAGCAAAGCAAGACAGCAAATTATTAGAATTGGATTGCTGTCATCAATTGCTTTCTCATCAGTGGCTCAATTTTCTGACAAGCCCCAGTTCTTCTTAGATTACTGCCATAATAATAATAATAATAATAATAATGCAGTCCAGTAAGCACTCAGATAAAAACAAGGCAACCTCCCAGTTGTTTGGACAGGAAAGTGCCATGTTATTGTCAGAGAAGGCTGTAATCTACAAGCAACCTACAGAAGTGCCCCCAACCCACTGCTCCCAAGCTACAGCACTGCCAGGGGCTCTTGTCTGCATGTTCTTCAGTATCCTCATGTCTACAGGATTGGTATGATTTATCTGCTTTCAAAATTCATTCCTGTCTGTTGGAGAAAGAATTAGACACTAGAAAGGAACTTACATGAAATGCAAGTCATGGGGGAGGAAAGGCTGCACTTTCACTCCCTGAGCTCCAGTCCTGAAGGTACAACTTTATACTTTATGGCTTCTAGCAAATTTTATTGTTATGAAGAAACACCTGTTGGCATTCCAGACCCTGGATTTGTGCATCTGCTAGCCTGCCCTACAACAGGAGTTCTTCAGACACAAAACATTCCCTCTTGTACAGTTGGAAAGTGTCTAGCCTGCATAGCTCTGCAACAAATAAGTAGGTAGATTTGGGAACAGAAACCACACATATTTTGTTTTTACAGATGAACCAGGGCAAATTGTATTGTCAGCACCACCAGTCTGTATCCTGATAATCCCATTGACCTCAGCAGAGTGTAACTGAGAAGAAAATTCAGCCGCAGTGCATATCCCTTATGGCTTACCATAGTACATAATTATTGCTGTTTGTTATTTCTGTTGCAGTAGAACCCACAGGATCAAATAAAGATCTGGATCCCCATTGTGCTAGGTGCAATGCAAACATATAAGCAGTCATGGTGCCTGCACTAAAGAGCTTACAGCCCTGTCTCTTAGGAGAACATTTCTTAGTCTAATAGACTTCTTTATTAAGAACTGCTAGTTACTTAATTCAGCCTAATTTTTTTCTTTGCTCAGTTTCTTCTGTTTTTCCTGCTTAGCCCCCCTAGACCATCTGTAATAATTCTCCTTCCTCTGTAGTATTGACAGCTTTCTACACCATGCAAGCAACTATTATTCCCCCTTTTGCTTCTTGATAGTCTCATCAGACACTTCTCCCTCAGCCACTTTCTGCTTTTCAAACATTTTTGTTAAAAACAAGCATTTCTTTTTATATTTTTCATTGCAACATCTTCTTTAGATCATTATTATTCCAGCATGGCTGAGTGGCACTACAGTTGTGCTATAGTGCCACAACAGCACAACTTTTTTTGTAGTGCCACAACAGCACAAGTTGTGCTGTAGTGCCACATGGCCCTGGGCCATGACGTGAAGTTTCCTTGCAGAACTCCTCAAAAGCACAATCGCACTCTCTGTTGTTCCCTTTCCTTGTCTTTTAATACCAGAGAAATGGCTCATTGTCACCTCACAGGTTTCCTTCACTGTTATTGCAACCTAAATATCACGTCTTCCATTTACTGAATGTCTGTTTCAGACTACCTCTTCGAGCACCTCTCTCCAGAGACATTAGATGATGGTTTTTTTCCACTGTTCAATAGGGGCCCCAGAAAATTAAAGAGTAAATTAAAAATGATCCAGTATTATATGATAGAATGACCAAAAGAACCCTTAAGACCCCATGTATTTTGATCCACGGAGGACGGGGTCTGTCAGGCTTTGAACATTAATAGTAGAATACCCGTGGATCCGGAAAAGAGCAAGCTGAAACACTGGAATTAGAAATTAGAGAGCAATTGATTAAGAATGAATCATGTGCTACATTTGTGCCTGTGCTGCACTTATACCTCCAGATAACAGGAGCCTCTCGGACCCCGAGAACCAGATCAAAAACAACCTCACGGTTCGGACTTTAATCAAGGGGTCTGAGATAAGGAGGACTGTTCACAAAGGGACAGGTTATGCATGTGTGTAGGAATGTTCATGTATATGTAACTCTTTACTAAAGCAAGTTGCCACATTAGGCGTGCATGACTTTGGTGGGACTACCCGCCCCGTGCCGCCCAGAACTGAGTAAACATACCTACTTTACAATCTTACTGATTGTGGAGTCAGCTTTCTGTGAGTCATTTTGGTGAGCCAGGCAGGAGACACTCTGCTCGGCTGCGGGATCGGCCGTAGCGCGGACACCCCTAGGTGCACCCTGAGTGTTTTGCTCGGAGGGGACTCCACTCTCAGCTGCTCACCGCGGGAGCAAAGATCTCCTGAAACTGCAGACAAACGGTATGTTTTCAGCTGCTGGAGGGATACTAACTGGAGTGTTAATAATTGTATGTGTTTTTATGTATGTATTTTGTGTTGAAAGTGTTTGTGTAAATGTAAGGGTTTGAAACAAAGTGTTCCAAGTCACTTCACGAAGAACACAGTCAGAGACAATACTTATTTGGTTGGTTATCATTGTAAATTATATTCCTGTGGTATGAATGAGATGTGCTAGAGGCCTCTGTGTGATTGTGCTGTGCTGTGTGAGTGCAGAGTTCCGATCCGTTGGGAGGCGGTTCTGAAGGGCAGAGGGGTCCAGGAAGTCTGGGCGCTCTTCAAGAAGGAAATCTTAATGGTGCAGGAGCAGTCTTCCCCCACGTGCCCAAACACGAGCCGTCGTGGAAGAAGACCGGCCTGGCTCAACAGAGAGTTGCAGCTTGAGCTTAGGAGAAAAAAGAGGGTTTATAATCTTTGGAAAAAAGGGCGGGCCACTGAGGAGGACTATAAGGATGTTGCAAGGCTGTGCAGGGACAAAATTAGAAAGGCCAAAGCTCATCTGGAGCTCAATCAGGCTACTGCCGTTAAAGACAACAAAAAATCTTTTTAGAAATACATCGATGCAAAACGGAGGACTAAGGAGAATCTCCATCCTTTACTGGATGCGGGGGGAAACCTTGTTACAAAAGATGAGGGAAAAGTGGAGGTGCTTAATGCCTTCTTTGCCTCAGTCTTTAGCGGCAATACCGGTTCTTCTCTGGATATCCAGTACCCTGAGATGGTGGAAGGGGATGGGGAGCAGAATGTGGCCCTCACTATCCATGAGGAAATGGTTGGTGACCTGCTACGGCACTTGGATGTGCACAAGTCGATGGGGCCGGATGGGATCCACCCAAGGGTACTGAGAGAACTGGCAGAGGAGCTGGCCAAGCCACTTACCATCATTTATCAGCAGTCCTGGCTATCGGGGGAGGTCCCAGTTGACTGGCGGCTAGTAAACATGATGCCTATCTACAAGAAGGGCCAGAAAGCAGACCCGGGGACTATAGGCCTGTCAATTTGACCTTAGTGCCAGGGAAGCTCATGGAGCAGATTATCTTGAGTGTCATCACGCGGTACTTGCAGGGTAAGCAGGCGATCAGGCCCAGTCAGCATGGGTTTATGAAAGGCAGGTCCTGCTTGATGAACCTGATCTCCTTCTATGACAAACTGACACGTTTGGTGGATGAAGGAAAGGCTGTGGATGTGGTCTACCTTGACTTCAGCAAGGCCTTTGACACCATTTCCCACAGCATTCTCCTCAAGAAACTGGCTGCTCTTGACTTGGACTGGCGCACGCTTCATTGGGTTAGAAACTGGCTGGATAGCTGGGCCCAAAGAGACATGGTGAATGGAGTTAAATCCATTTGGAGGCTGGTCACTAGTGGTGTTCCCCAGGGCTCGGTGCTGGGACCAGTCCTCTTTAATATCTTCATTGATGATCTGGATGAGGGCATTGAGTGCACCCTCAGTAAGTTCGCAGATGACACCAAGTTAGGTGCGTGTGTTGATCTGCTTGAGGGTAGGAAAGCTCTGCAGGAGGATCTGGATAGGCTGGACCAATGGGCTGAGGTCAACTGCATGAAGTTCAACAAGGCCAAGTGCCAGGTCCTGCACCTGGGGAGCAATAACCCCAAGCAGATCTACAGGCTTGGAGAGGAATGGTTGGAAAGCTGCCTGGCGGAGAAGGACCTGGGAGTATTGGTGGATAGTCGGCTGAATATGAGCCAGCAGTGTGCTCAGGTGGCCAAGAAGGCCAACGGCATCCTGGCTTGTATAAGAAGCAGTGTGGCCAGCAGGGCCAGGGAAGTGATCGTCCCCCTGTACTCGGCTCTGGTGAGGCCGCACCTCGAGTACTGTGTTCAGTTTTGGGCCCCTCGCTACAAGAAGGACATAGAGGTGCTTGAGCGAGTCCAGAGAAGGGTGACGAAGCTGGTGAGGGGTCTGGAGAACAAGTCCTACGAGGAGCGGCTGAGGGAGCTGGGCTTGTTCAGCCTGGAGAAAAGGAGGCTCAGGGGCAACCTTATTGCTCTCTACAGATACCTTAAAGGAGGCTGTAGAGAGGTGGGGGTTGGTCTATCCTCCCACGTGCCTGGTGACAGGACGAGGAGGAATGGGCTAAAGTTGTGCCAGGGGAGTTTTAGTTTGGATGTTAGGAAGAACTTCTTTACCAAAAGGGTTGTTAGGCATTGGAATGGGCTGCCCAGGGAAGTGGTGGAGTCACCATCCCTGGAGGTGTTTAAAAGACGTTTAGATGTAGAGCTTAGTGATATGGTTTAGTTGAGGACTTGTTAGTGTTAGGTCAGAGGTTGGACTCGATGATCTTGAGGTCTCTTCCAACCTAGAAATTCTGTGATTCTGTGATTAGTACTAAAAATTATCTATATGTGCTCTCACTAATGGAACAAGGGAATTGGCATTCCTCGTGGACCTTAACCCAACCCCATTCTTGGCAAGAAGTATTAGACCCTGACAGGTTAGCTAGTAGGAAGAGGGGGTACAGAATTCCCTGCTGATTAACAATCTAGTGAAATAATTAGTGTTATTCTCTTTTCATTTAATTATGGAATATTCACAAATATATTTTTATTAGATACCACAAAAGGAAGTGTCTGTGCAGAATTTTGACTTCATCTATGCTGTTCAGAAGGCCTTTTGTAAAGGGTTTAGGGAAACCTCTCCCTTCTCACTTTATTTCCAAACATATTTTAAACAAATAAGGAGTTTTTACAGTTTTATTAAGATCTGGTTCAACATGCTCAGAAATAGAAAGATTTATATTGATTTCATTAGGATTATATCAGGCTTAAATGCATAAGACTGCATTGCAATTTCCAGACTACATGTTCACTCAATATATTAGAGCAATGGGTGAACAATCAGCAATGATGAACCCTATTCAGATTCTAATATGTCTTTCTTCCTGTCTGTCATAATAGTTTATATCAATCAAAACATGTCATTTTACAGGATATTATGAGAAACAATAATAGGGAAAGGACTTTACACTACATGTGTTATTTTAAATAAAGTGAAAGTGAAGTGAATGAGAAAATGTTTGTGTTATCTGGGAAATGCCAGACCCTGTAGTTCACTGACCAGCCCAATTATTTACATGTATTCATGCATCAGTACTGAGATGTGTGCTGGGGTCCCCTTGCAATACACATGCAAGAACAAAGTCATGTTCATAGTAAGAAGGGACCTACTTCACTGACAATCCAAGTGCAGCATGGAGTTACTGTTCATACAAGTCTATGCAAATGTATGAAACAAATCCTATTTGGCTAATATCCAGCTGTATATTTTAACTACCAAACAACTCCTTTCCCATTAGAGGGTATAGTCATCACCTCTGCAAAGCTAGAGTGTCACTAGAGGCGCTAAAAAGAGACCAGATGAGCTTCCCTTCTGTTTCCCTGAGAAGTGTGATGCTGTGAAAAAACTACAGGCAGTGTGAGCTGGTGTTCGAACAGAGCTAACAGCGCCATGAATTAAAACACAGCATTCGTTTTAGCTCTTGTGCTAGAAGTCATCACATAAAGAGGAAACTCACAATGATAAATGGACTCCTTCTGTGTAAATTACTATGGAAAGGGGAAAGAATATTAAAACCTAGTAGCAGTTTGGGATAGCATGGTCAAAATGGGACACTGTCTGGTCAGATTACAGTACCAGCCACGTGAACCATAGACTTATTTTCAGGTCATCTCCAATCTGTGCTGCTTATCTTCTGTGGGGTGTTATTAGTTCATGATAATCACACTCACTGCAGTTCTTTTAATGCTATTATAAAAAATACTTTTATGTTGGGTAGATGTATTATTTATTATGTGTTGGGAGGAAATGAAGTTGTTAGTTCTGAATGTTGTACAGCAGTTGGAGCTGAGCTGCACAGTTCCAGGTCCAAAGAACTCTGTCTCCTGTTTCATAATATTAGTGATTTATTCCCTGTGCTATTAAGCTGTTTGAATGACTCCATGCAGATCTTGGGGCCAGCATTTTATTTCTGCCATCTAAGCTAAAGCTGTAACAGCAAGGGCTGACATTTTCTTTTCCTTCTTTTCTCACTATTTCTCACTATTTCTCACTATTTCTCACTATTTCTCATTCTTTCTTTCTTTCTTTCTTTCTTTCTTTCTTTCTTACTTTTCTTTCTTACTTTTCTCACTTTCCCCATGTTAAATGAGACAAAATGTCCTATTGCTATTGTGGTGGTTTTACTCAGGTGGGCAGCCGAGCTCCACCACAACCGCTCTCTCACTCCCCCTCTCCTCAAAGAGGAAGGGGGAGAAAATACAACACAGAGAACTCGAGGTGTGAGATGAGAAAGGTTTAATTAAAGGGAAAGGGAATGGGGAGAAAAAGAAACAAAAGAAACAGTAAGTCCACGAGGAAGCACAGAGAGAAGGGAAAAAATTATTCTCTACTTCCCATCAACGAGCGATGTTCGGCCACGTCCTGGGAAGCAGGGCCTCAAAACGCGTAGTGGTTGTTCAGGAGGAACAGCCCCCTCCCCCACGAGAGCCCCCCCTTTTATTGCTGAGTGTGACATCAGGTGTTATGGAATATCCCTTTGGTTGGTTTAGGTCAACTGCCCTGGTTATGTCCCCTTCCCATCACTTGCCCACCCCCAGCCTGCTGGCTCCTGGGGGCTTGGAAGTAGTCCTGATGCTGTGCCAGCATTGTGCAGCAATAGACACAACACTGGAGTGATATCAGTGCTGTTCCAGCTATGAGTGCAGAGCACAGCACTGTGTGGGCTGCTGCAGGGAAAAGGTGACTCCAGCTCAGACAGACCCAACACAGTTATGTGTAACAATTCTCATAGTTGTACATCATTTAAAGCAATCAAGGTGTTGTGCTGCCGCTGAACGTATCACTTTGATTTCATCCCATTTAGTTTCACACTTATGAGGGACTACACTGATATGATTCTGCCTATCATTTTACTACTTTTTTTCTCTATTTGGGATGTATGTCTACCTCAAAAATACAACAAAATGATATCTTTCTGTTCAAAATTTAAGACAATTTACATAACACTGAATCTTCTAGAGAGGTCCCAGACAGAACTGCAGTGACTCTAATGGTGTTGCCTTATCTGCCCCAGCAATTTATTGCACCTAAAGAAGAATTTCAACTTACATTCCATTCAGGAAGTGTCCTCAGTTGGGTAGGTGATAAAGTTAAGCATTCATTGACTTATGCCTTTTGAATTAATTCTTAAGGATCAACTGTGGATTTATAAGATTTTTTAATCTATTAAAGAACTATCCTAATATGAATACAATAGTCTTTTGTAAAGTGTGTTGACTTCTGTCCTGGTTTCAGTTAGAACAGAGTTAATTTTCTTCCTAGTAGCTGGTGGAATGCTGTGTTTTGGCTTGGGATGAGAAGAGTGCTGATAACATGCTGATGTTTCAATTGTTGCAGAGCAGTGCTTATACCAAGCCAAGGACATCTCATCTTCTTGCTCTGTCCTGCCAACAGGCAGGCTGGGGGTGCAGTAAGAGCTGGGAGGGGACAGACCCAGGACAGGTGACCCAAAGTGGCCAAAGGGGTATTCCATCCCATCTGACGTCATGCTAAATAATATATAGGGGTGGCTAGCCAGGGGAGGGGGCCGGATTGCTCGGGGTTAGGCTGGGCATCGGTCAGCGGGTGGTGAGCAATTGCATTGTGCATCACTTTTTTGTACATATTATTAGTAGTAGTACTATTATCATCATTGTATTATTATTATTATTATTATTATTATTATTATTATTATTATTATTATTATTATTATTTTCCTGTCTTATTAAACTGTCTTTATCTCAACTCACGGGCTTCACTTTCCATTTCTCTCCCCCATCCCAGAGAGGGAGGGGGAAGGGTGAGCGAACGGCTGCGTGGTGTTTAGCTGCCGGCCGGGTTAAACCACGACAACTTCATTCATATTTCTGGAAGTACACTGATGCAACTCAACTAAAATAGGACTCCACCTCTGAATGGCATGGCCTTTTTTCAGACCAAGCTTTTTGAACAGCTATAGTCAAATTATGTTTTCTAAATATTAAAAATCTTTGTTATAGTCAATAGGTTCAAATATAAAATAATTACTAGAAAGCAAGATTGCAACTTTTTATTTAACAGTGAAATACCCTGAGTTTAAATTTCTAACTTTTTACTGAAAATAAAGTTCTTTGATAATAATACTGGTAGGTTCTCCTCATATCAGGCATAATGTAGTATTTAATTTTGAAGTGTTTATAGAATATTTATGAGGATATTAGGAAAATATAAAAAGCCAAGCTAAAAATAATTAATTCTTTTCCCCAGAATCTAATTTCTTACTTTCAGCTACAGCTGTAACTAAACCTGGGTGGCATTTTCTGCCTCAGTGCTTTTTCTTTCTTGTTTGTTTTTTTGTTTTTTTTCCACTGGGGGGAAAAACAGGAAAAAAAGAAAGTGACACTGATGAATACTATAAATGCCTGATGATTTTACAGCTTTTTTTTTCCTTCTAAAAGTGAAAAAATAAAGCTGTCAAGCAATAATAGGTCATTCTGTACATGTTTTCTAACGGTTGAAATGAACTTTTGGCTTCAATATTTATACATTTATAAATCTAAAAGATAAAAAGAAAATCTGCAAAATCAAGTCCTTGGATTTTTTTCAAAAGGTTGCTTTGTTTTGCTTTTTCCTTCATCCACAATGTACAAAAGTTGTGCTCACATTTGAGTATCAGTCAATGCTATGCTTATTTGGTAGGCTTCAGCTCATCTTAACTTAAAAGGCAAGATTCAGTTCACAAGTTAAAAGTCTAAATGAAAGTGTTTTTATGTATATAAATAAGTTTGCGTTTCAGTAAGCAAAGGTTTGAGGTTTCATTTGGTTGCCCAAACTCTGTGAGAAGGATCTCATGGTGATATCTGGAAATATAAGTGCTACAGTTTCCCCTTTTGTAAGAAATGGCTTCTCCATAGCAAAGGAATACAAATTGCTTCATTCTTTCAATGTATATGCCACCAACCGTGCAAAGAAATTCCTTAAATTGTGATAAAATTGCTCATTTCCTGAAGTGAACACAACAAACAGACACAGTAATTTTTAGTAGATTTTGATTAAATTCAGTTTTCCAGATGTTTGCCTGTAATCAGCTTAGGAACTCAAATCTCAGAATGGTAATATTCACACAACAGCTGTTGCAAATTTTTATTTTGAATCACACCAATCTAGGATTGGATTTCTTTACAGGCAGCCTCAGTGTTACATGAGGAACTGAATGATTACATTAAAAAAAAAAATGTTCTGACCATTTAAACAGTTTTGTTTTTATATTATAGCCCAATTTTCAAGTTTGTTTTTTTTTTTCATGATTTGATGGACTTATTTTTCTTCACCATTCAGTGAATTTTTTTATTGATTTTTTTTTCCAGCTAGTTTTATAATAAAAATGTATTTGAAGAAAATATTAGAGTAGCCATAACATCAGCTCTCTCTTACTGAGGGCCTAACTTCATATCTCATATTGAGGACAGACTCCCTTCTTATACAATTCGCCCCACAGCAGTACTTTTCCACTAACTATTCATTGGTCAAACAACTTTGCCTGGCAACAGCAAACACCCAGCAACTTCCATTCCTTAACGGCTGGAGAACAAGCAAGACAGCAAGGCATCTCCTGAATCACCCTTCTTTGTTGACATATATATACTATCAGAAAAGGTAACAAACAATCCTTTAAGTCTATTACTATCAATGTCCATGACTGGGGGAGCACAGGTGGCCTGGTTGAAGTGCTCCCATATCTTCCATGACTTATAACAGTCTCCATTTTCCATTCCTTTTCTTGATTACAAACACCGGAGAATTCCAGGGCTAGTTGTGGGAACAATATGTCTCGCTTTAAGTTGTTAAGCAACTCGGTCTTCGGGCCTTATGTATCCTAATCTTCCCGGATTGAAGAAAAATGTATCTATCTCCTTTTCAAGGCCAATAGGGCCTGGGTTAAAAGGCATGTCAACCCAGCAGATTATATGAGATTATATGAGTAATATCTCCTTAGAACACAAACTTAAGAGATATAATAATCAATGAGATCTGGTATCCTTATTATAACATGAATTCATTGCTATAAACGATGCCACCAAAGTTGTTGATGTAAACTACAAAATCCACAGAACTGTAGATGGCAGGCCTGAGATCAGGAAAAAAAGGAATTAAAAATTTACTAAATGTGACAGTGATGGTCTCTGGTTTTACAGTAATATATGCCATTATAGTGTATGTTTTGAAACATCCTGCTTGTTTTATGCTGAGATTTCACAATGAAGGAGTCAGATCAGAGACCTTTAACTTGGGTTTGTCTCAAGATACTCTGATTTTTTTGCCTGCACTGATCCAGCCCCGTTTAAGCAGAAGTATATGCACCGCAGTGCTGCCCATCACTGTTGAGGACCATATGAATTTGCTTTAGTATGGCACCTGCTGTCCTCAGAGATACAAATACGTCCTGCAGTGTTTTGTCTGTAAAGTAGTTTTCAGACCAATAGCTTATTTACTGACCCACATTGCCTTTCATAAGGAGCAAAATATTAGAAGGCATTTCAGCCTTGGCTTCACAGCCTAATATTAGATAAGAATGTTTAAAATGCCGAGGAAAGGCTTTTGTCCACAGTCTGAGGTCAGGTTTTGAAATCTTTGAAAACTCTCTCTCCGGGGAGGCTGTGTAGAGAGAGAGACATCCTTTCAACTCACCCTTGAATGCACTTTGAACAAGCAGCTGCTTTTACTGTAAGCATGTTATTAATGGTCTCTTTTCAAAAGCAAAGATAGCACCCTGGAAAATGTTCTATTGATTTCAGCTTTCCTGTAGGCCCCCTTTAAGTATTGAAAGGCTGCAATGAGATCTCCCCAGAGCCTTCTCTTCTCCAGACTGAACATCCCCAGCTCTCTCAGCCTTTCTTCATAGGAGAGGTGCTCCAGCCCTCTGATCATCTTTGTGGCCTTCCTCTGGATGCGTTCTAACAGGTCCACATCTTTCTTGTACTCGGGGACCCAGACCTGGACACAGTACTCCAAGTGGGGCCTCACAAGGGCAGAGGGGGACAATCACCACCCTTGACCTGTTGGCCACGTCTCTTTTGATGCAGTCCAGGATACAGTTGGCCTTCTGGGCTGCAAGCACACATTGCTGGCTCATGTCCAGCTTCTCATCTATCAGAACCCCCAAATCCCTCTCCGTAGGGCTGCTCTCAATAGGTTCTTCTCCCAGTCTGTACTCATGCCTGGGATTGCCCCATCCCAGGTTCAGCACCCTGCACTTGGACTTGTTGAACCTTATTTGGTTCACATGGGCCCACTTCTCAAGCTTATCCAAGTCCCTTTGGATGGCATCCCTTCCTTCTGTTGTATTAACTACACCACTCAGCTTGGTGTCATCTGCAAACTTGCTGAGGGTGCACTCAATCCCATCATCTAGGTCACTGATGAAAATATTGAAAAGCACCGGTCCCAAGACAGACCCCTGAGGGACACCGGTTGTCACCGGCCTCCATCTGGACATAGAGCCATTGACCACTATTCTTTGGGTGCGACCTTCAAGCCAATTCCTTATCCACCAAATGGCCCACCCTTCAAATCCATATCTCTTCAATTTAGAAATCAGGATGTTGTGTGGGACCGTGTCAAAAGCCTTACAGAAGTCCAGGTAGATTACATCAGTTGGTCTTCCTTTGTCAACTGATGATGCTGTCACTCCATCACAGAAGGCCACCAGACTGGTCAGGCATGATTTGCCCTTGGTGAAGCCATGCTAGATGTCTCGGATCACCTCCTGGTCTTGCATGTGCCTTAACATTGCTTCCAGGAGGATCTGTTCCATGATCTTGCCAGTCACAGAGGTGAGGCTCACCGGTCTGTAGTTCTCCGGGTCTTCCTTCCTACCCTTTTTAAAAATGGGAGTGATGTATCCCTTTTTCCAGTCACTGGGGACTTCACCTGACTGCCATGACTTTTCAAATATGATGGAGAGTGGTTTGACAGCTACATCAGCCAATTCCCTCAGAACCCTGGGATGGATGTCATCAGTCCCCATAGACTTGCAGCTGTTCAGTTGTATCAGGAGGTCCCAAACCTGCTCTTCACTTACAGTGGGAGGGACTCTGCTCCCGCAGCCCCCACCTAGAGGCACCTAGAGGTTCAGAGACTTGAGAGATGTGGGAAGCCTGACTGCCAGTGAAGACTGAGGCAAAGAAGTTGTTAAGTACCTCAGCCTTCTCCATGTCTGTTGTTACCAGTCCTCCATCTACATTTTTCAGAGGTGGTACACTCTCCTTAGTCTTTCTTTCTGGCCAATGTACCTGTAGAATCCCTTCTTGTTATTTTTTGCATCCCTTGCCAAGTTTAGCTCTGTCAGTGCCTTGGCTTTCCTGATCCCATCCCTGCACATCCCGACAGCGTTTCTGTACTCTTCCCAGGGCACATGGCCCTGTTTCCAATACCTATGCAGTTCCTTCTTTTGCCGAAGTTTGACCAGAAGGTCCTTGCTCAGCCATGCTGGTTTCCTGCCTTCCCTGCTTGATTTATTGCACATGAGGATGGAGAGCTCTTGTGCTCTAAGAAAAATATCCTTAAAGAGTTGCCAGCTCTGATCAGATCTTTTTTCCTTAAGGACAGTGTCCCACAGGATCTCATCCACTAATTCTTTGAATAACTGGGAGTTTGCTCTTCTAAAGTTGAGGGTTTTGACTTTGCTCTTTGCCAGGCCCACATCCCTCGAGATCACAAACTCAACCAGGGTGTGGTTACTGCAACCCAGACTGCCTCCAATCTTAACCTCTTTAATGAGGTCATCCACA
Source organism: Anas platyrhynchos (assembly GCF_047663525.1). NCBI lineage: Eukaryota > Metazoa > Chordata > Aves > Anseriformes > Anatidae > Anas > Anas platyrhynchos. The sequence continues at coordinate 6,326,381 of NC_092620.1, read as the reverse complement.
CTGGTGAACACCAGATCCAGAAACACTTCTCTGGTTGTTTTGTCTAATACCTGGATGAGGAAGTTGTCCTCAATGCACTCCAGGAGTCTCCTGGATTGCTTACTGCCTGCTGTGTAGCTTTCCCAGCAGATATCTGGGTGATTGAAACATTCTACCACATATTTTTATATAATATTCTTGAAGAAGAATCCATAAGTAAGAAATTGTGAACAACTTGAAATATGATTTTTTTTTGACTTTTTCTTTTTTTGATTTCTTTTTTTGGTTATAGTTGCTATTAATTAATTATATCACACAGAGTAAAGCTTGTTTCCAAACATTTTTGCTTGTGGCCTAAAAAGAAGTCTTGACCACTGGTTTAGAAACCTCTTAACTGATAATCCAAATGACACAGCAACCACATTGAATTATATGCTACATTAACACCTGGAGAGGGCTTGATCACGTCAGCTGCCCATGAGTGAATCTCAGAGTTACTGATACTTTAGAAGTCTGAGCTACAGAAATTGTGGGATGGTGTGAAAGGTTCTGCCGAAATCAAATGGGCATGGGCAGGGCAGGGTAGGGCAGGGCAGGGCAGGGAAGGGAAGGGAAAATAGTTTTTGTATTTGTGTAAAGAGGATTTAGAATAGATCATAAATGTTTTAACGACTTCTAATCCCAAAACCCATATAAAAGAAGAAAATATCTTTTGATATTTTAATCAAATTCCAGAATTCTGAGAACTCATGATTTTTTAATGGTGGTAACTGCAAAACTCTACCTCTAAATAAATTGTATGATTTTTTCAGAGGCAGACAGTAGAGAACATAACTACCATATATACTAGAAGGTGTAAGATATGAGCCAGAAGCACATCTACCTACTAAGCCAGAAACTATTATGCATAAAATGTACACAACATTAATAACGATACCCTTTTGACAAATTCTGTGGTTCCCTAACATCGCTTGTGTTGGTTGCACTGAACACAGACAATTAAAGTTCTTAATTGGAAGCCAAGACACAAATTTAAGTATAGGTAATGCTGTTTGAAAATTCTGGTTTAACTTTCCAAACTCTTTTTAACCAAGAACATCAATTTCTCCTTTCACGTGTCATTAGCTGTAGGAAGTGTATCAACCAACTGAAAAAAATGTCCATGAGGTGCAGTCTTTGTGTTTTCAATTATTTGCTCATTAAGACTTAGATATACTCATCAATATGGTATACTCAGTATACCATATTTCATCCCATTTTCCTTCTCTACTCCTTCTTCCACTCCGGATATTACTATTTGAAGCCACACTTAAAACATCTTATCAAAGCCTGTCCCTGCTAGGATTCAGGCTGCAACAAAGGCAGCCTTCCTTGCCTGCCATTCCTTCATCTCTCTTCCTCTCCTTTCCATCCTGGCCCTGACTCCCCCTGAAGATTTTCTTCCTGTTATAAATGAAGTCTAAACTCAATGTGAATTTAGTAATATTTATAAAAAGTATAAAAGGTATAAAAGGCAAGTAAACAGTGCTGGCTGTGGGGGGAGTCTACGCTCCACCAACACGCACACACAAACATCAAACATCCTAAATATACAGAACATTGCCTTTACATACTAAAACCCGAGTATGCCTATACAATCAGAAAAGGTAACAAACAATCCTTTAAGTTCCATGACTTAACAGTCTCCATTTTCCATTCATTTTCTTGATTACAAACAAGTCTCCATTTTCCATTCCATTTGAACTATGTCTCACTTTAAGTTTTTAAGCAACTCGGTCTTCGGGCCTTATGTATCCTAATCTTCCCGGATCGAAGAAAAATGTATCCATCTCCTTTTCAAGGCCAATAGGCCTGGGTCAAAAGGCACGTCCAGGTCAACAGGGGGCGTAACAGCAAAAGCCTTCGATGGCTGTAGCAGCAGAGGGGCCCATGGCGTAGCAGTCAGATCAGTAAAGGAGCCCGCAGCTCCCTCACTATCTGGCAAGCCACATGCTTCTGACTGTGGCCCCACATGGCTCTTTAAGGCCTCAGAGACTGCTCGCCAGGTGCCGAGCAATCCCACTGCAACCTTGTCGTTTTTAGTTGCAGAGTCCCACACCTTGACCTCAATTTGGTCCCATATTTCAGGCTCATAAACAGTCTCCCCACTTATACCCTTCTCTCCACAGCAGTTCTTTTCAAAACAACTTTTCATTGGTCAAACAACTTTGAAAGTAACAGCAACAGCAAACACACAGAAACTTCCATGCCTTAACAGCTGGAGAACAAGAAACCGGAGACTGCATGGAGTCTCCTGAATCACCCTTCTTTGTTCCCTCTAAACTCTTTTATATTCCTGATGGCCTGGTCGTTAAGAGTCTAATGTTATCTCAACCACGGGGCTTGCTGACCCCGATGGCCACACTCCCACATCTCCCCCTTCTTTATTAATAACAACTATCTTCTTGACACGAATGATTATGCCATATATCACAACTGTGTTTTGGAACTAGTAGATGCGCTCTCTCCTGCTTGTGGGGCGCCCGGCATTGCAATCGTGAATGAGGTTTGTTATAAATGAGGTCTCAACTCAATCTGAATTTTGTAATATTTATAAAACAAATATTTCTAAAAGGTATTGTTATATATGGAGTAGTAATTCATGTGGGGCCACAGTCAGAAGCATGTGGCTTGCCAGATAGTGAGGGAGCTGCGGGCTCCCTCACTTTTTGTGATTGTGGCTCCACATGGCTCTTTAAGGCCTCAGAGACTGCTCGCCAGGTGCCGAGCAATCCCACTGCAACCTTGTCGTTTTTAGTTGCAGAGTCCCACACCTTGACCTCAGTTTGGTCCCATATTTCAGGCTCATAAACTGTCCGATTGTTAATAAGGAGAATGAGCTGTAAGGTTACCAGGACAGTCTTTGTTCCTAAGGACGTATGATTCCCCATAATGCGCAACTGCTTACCAGCGAGAGGCAGTTGTGTGCACAGGTCCGGTTCTCTCAGCTCGAGCTTCTCTCCAGCTCCAGTGCCGTCTATTTCCAGCGACGAGCTTCTCTGAGCGGTTTGCTGAGTTTGGCCGAACCTATCTTCATGAGGCGATCAAAGTGCCTGTTCCCGTCCTGGTCTCCATTCTGCCAGCCTGTTCCTCTTCACTTCTTTTTCCTGCTTCTTTATTGATGTAACTTCATTGTGCTGCCTTTTTTAATCTTGAGGGCAGGCTCCCCTCTTATACCCTTCTCTCCACAGCAGTTCTTTTCAAAACAACTTTTCATTGGTCAAACTACTTTGAATGTAACAACAACAGCAAACACCCAGAAACATCCATGCCTTAACGACTGGTGAACAAGCAACCCATCTGGAGAACAAGAGACCCAAGACTGCATGGAGTCTCCTGAATCACCCTTCTTTGTTCCCTCTAAACTCTTTTATATTCCTGATGGCCTCATCATTAAGAGTCTAATGTTATCTCAACCACGGGGTTTTCCAACCCCCATGGCCACATTCCTAAATCTCCCCCTTCTTTATTAATATCAACCATTTTCTCGACACGAATTACCACTCCATATATAACAAGTTCTACTGATTTAAAGATCAAAGCCGAAATTTTCTTAAGTGGTATATTCTTTATTGCAGCGCTGGATGCACGGGGGATCCTTCCGCCTATCGTGCATGTTCGAAGTGACAAAATATCTCATATTTATACAGCGAAACAATGAATATTCAATTAGCATGCATACATATTCATTACCTAACCCCGCCTACCCTCGCTTCGTATGCTAATTAGCTTATCAGTCCTTGCGCTTGCGCAAAGCCTTCCAAGAATTGTGGGCCGGGGTCTCCAGGATGTGGGCAGTGGTCTTTGGGAGGAAGGCCGTAGGTCTTCCTCGTGATGCACTTTTCACCTTTTGCTTAATCAGTTGTTTTCCAAGCTGTAAAAATGCTGAGTTGGCTTTCAGTTTAACTGAGGGTCAGCAGATAACAGGAAGTCTCAGTTAACAAGACAAGACAATTGACTCAAGTTATCTCAAGTCTCAGCCTGACTAACGGTTAACAGATACTGGGATGTTTTCAAATAACAAGATGCTTAAATATAACAAAAGGTCTACAGATAACAAGATGTCGTTTACTTTGTCCTTGCTAACTTTTAACCACAAGTTTTATTCTATCCTAAAGTGAGTTTATACTATATCATTCCCCCCTTTTCTGGAAAATCTAGTAAATTCTTTTACTTAATACAGAAATTTTCTTCCCAGTCTTTATGATATGTACCCCTCAATACCTGACCATGCACATTTGTCAAGGAGGTTAACATGGACATTCGTTGTAACAATTTCCAATTCCAAACAAGTAATACAAAAGACAATATTAAACTTACACCAACTAATATCAATAAAACAATAATTGGGTGACTCAATGTGTTCAAAATCCCAGTTACAGTTGGCGACCATCCAAAAAGTGTATCCCACCAGTTGTGACTTGTGTCTCGTTTTACTCTTTGCAAAACTCTGCTTATTTCCTTTGTATCATGATGGACAGTAATTAGAGTCTTCTCTCCATTTTCCTGAATGCCTTTTAAAATTCTAATCAGGTCTTGGTGTTTAACTAGTTGCTTCACTAGTGTGAGGTTCATCCCAATAGGTGTAGGTAGTAACTTATGATACATTGTGTTGTTAGACTTGATCAGCTGGTGGGATACCACTGGTGCCAAATATAGAATATCACACCCGACAATTCTAACAAAGTTACAAATACAGAAATTAGAATGATGTTTGCTATGGAGAGTTATGTTCTCCTTATCTACTTCTACAAAATCACAAGCAGTTCTTAAACACACACACCCTTGACCAACATATACAAGCACATTCTTTTGGCTAGTATTTGGATGAATTTCAAAGTGACAGATACCTTGCTCCATGTCAAAACATACATCCTGAGCCTCAATTGTATTGCTTTCACAAATAAATCCTCGTTGTTCCCTGGTAACACATGATTCTAGATTTACAGACTGCCATTTCCCATTCTCCATCCGTATAGTAAGCACGAAGGCAGTAGCCATGTTAACAATGGGCATAAGTACAATTTACCAGGGTCCACAAGGACTGGAACTTCTCAAAATCATTGGCATTGTCCCAGACTGCCTTTTGGACTTCAGCTGGAAAAATGCCTTCACTTCCTTCCCTAATGATCAAGGCAGCCGTTGCCTGCAACCATAACTGTGCTTGCATACAACTAAGAGCTAAGGATACATTATCTTGTGTCCACTCTTCTCCTAATTTTCACCATTCTGATGGTTTATGTAAATAGTTACCATTTGTTCGCCAGATGACCATAACTGATAACTTTCCATTAAAGTTCTTATCCTCTGTTGTTACGGCTTTAGTTCAAGGCCACCCACCATTCTCTGTTATCACAGAGGCACCTTCTTGAATCACAATTACAACTATAAGCCATAAAAACAAAACAATTCTATGAACAAATTTTCTACCAACCATATTACCAAATACTCCCGACCATAATGTCCTCATCTTGATCGACTAAGCTTTAGTTTCAGTTCATTGTCACCTAGTGTTACTTTTCAGGGAGCTCCTGGAGCCTTCTTCACTTGGGAATAGTGGATCCAAGCGGCTTGTTCTCTAATCTTGATAGCAGTGTGAGTTGTCAGCAACACTTGATACAGTCCATTCCATTTTTCCTGTAGGGGTTGTCCTGAAAAAGTCTTTATACATATATTCCGCAGGCTTAAAGGGGTGGATTGGTTGATCCAACCCTCTAGCCCTAGTCCATAACACAAATTTATGTACTTTATTTAATTGTTTTTGAAGTTCAGTTATATAAGTATATAAATATTCTGATCCCAGCTGCATTAGATCCTCTCCACTAAATATAAATTGATATGGCCTTCCATATAAAATTTCAAAGGGGCTCAAATTCTTCTTTACCCTAGGTTTAACTCTAATTCTAAGTAATGCTAAAGGGAGGGATTGAGGCCATGACAAATTAGCCTCTTGTCCGATTTTAGCTATTTGTTGTTTAATTAAATGGTTCATTTTTCTACCTGCCCACTTGCCTGCAGTCTATAAAGAGTATGCAGTTGCCAATCTATCTTTAGAATCTTACTTATCTGTTGTACCACTTGCACACAAAAATCTGAACCTCTCTCAGAAGACATTGCTACTGGAATCCCAAAGCATGGTATTATTTCATTTAACAAGACTTTAACCACTTCTCTTGCTTTGTTTGTTCGACAAGGAAAAGCTTCGGGCCATCCTGGAAACATGTCAGTCAGAACCAGTAAATAACAAAACCCCCCTTTTCTAGGGAGTTCTGAAAAAATCAATTTACCACTGTTGTCCCAGATAATTTCCTTTACCAATTATTCCAAATTTTATTCTATTCCTGGTATTGGGGTTATTACGTAAACAGATGCTACATTGTTAAGTTACTTGTTTTATTGTTGTGTATAAATTTCATCCCACTAATGTCTGACTCATGCTCTTATGCAATGTGTCAGCTCCCCGATGTGTTTTATTGTGTTCTGTAAGAACTATGGGCCATATCAAATTAGAGGGTATTATTACACAGTTATCTTTTAAATATACTCATCTATCTGGTTTCATTTTACCTTTCAAATCTTCAATTAATTTTAAGTCTTCTTTTGTATAATTTGGCTTTTTGGTTCATGTATATAGTTTGGATTTTACCGTCTGGTATTAAAGACAATGCCTTCACCTCAGTTATTTCAGCTGCCTGTTTAGCCTCCTGATCTGCCAATCGATTTCCAATTTCAAAATCAGCGTTTCCCTTTTGGAGTCCTTGACAATGCATGATAGCTACCTTCTCTGATTGTTTTACAGCCTCTAACAATTTTAAAATTTCTTCAGCATGTTTTTTTTTGTTTTCCCTGAGCAGTCAGCAATCCACGTTCTTTCCAAATCACTCCATGAGCATGTATCATGCTGAATGCATATTTAGAATCTGTCCAAATATTTATTTTCCTTCCTGCTGCCAGTTCCAGTGCTCACGTAAGTGCAATTACCTATGCTTTCTGGGTGGACGTCCCAGGGAGTAATGGTTTGGACTCAATTACCTGTTGAGCAGTTGTAACAGCATATCCTGCCTTATGTTGTCCTTGTTTTACAAAGCTGCTCCCATCAGTATACCAAGATTCATCAGCATCTTCTAAAGGTTCTTCCTTAAGATCGGGTCGACTAGAATACACAGTCTCCATTGTTTCTATACAATCATGGGTTATAGGTTCATCCAGAGTTCCGCTAAGGAAAGAAGCTGGATTTACGACGTTAGTGACCACAATTTCCACATCATCTTGTTCTACTAATATTGCTTGATATTTTAAAATCTCTGTGGTGAAAGCCAATGGTTTCCTTTTTGTTCCAAAACTGTTGAGACCGTATGGGAGACTAACATTATCATTTTCTGTCCCATTGTAAACTTCCGAGCTTCTTGTATATTGATAACAACAGCTGCAACAGCTCGAAGGCATACGGGCCATCCTTTACTTACTTCATCTAATTGTTTAGAGAAGTAAGCTACTGCTCGTTTATAGGGACCCAATCTTCGTGCTAGTACTCCCAAAGCTATCCCTTGTCTCTCATGAGAAAACAACCAGAAGGGTTTCGAAAGATCCGGTAATCCCAAAGCTGGAGCTTGCATCAATTCTCGTTTAAGTTGTTTAAAGGCGTTTCGTGCTTCTCCAGTCCAGACTAATTTTGACTGATTACTCTATCAATTCATATAGAGGCTTTACCATTAGTCCATAATTATAAATCCAAAGGCAACACCAACCTGTCATTCCTAGAAAGGTTCGTAGCTCCTTTACCGTTTGGGGTTCTGGAGTCCGGCAAATGACTTCCTTACGTTCAGTTCCTAGTTCTCGCTGACCTCCTGAAATTCCAAATCCCAAGTAGGTCACGTGTTGTTGAACCAGCTGGACTTTCTGTTGAGAGACTCGTTATCCATTTAAACCCAGAAAATTAAGGAGACTTATAGTCCATTGAATACAACTCTCTTTAGTCTCGGTAGCTATTAAGAGATCATCTACGTATTGTAACAAAGCCCCTTCAGTGTCCGGAGGTATCCAAGTTTCAAGTTCCTTTGCTAATTGGTTTCCAAAAATAGTGGGGCTATTCTTGAATCCTTGTGGTAGCACTGTCCACTGTTAACTGTGTCTTTCTGCCTGAGTCAGGGTTTTCCCATTCAAAGGCAAATAGGTTTTGGCTTTCAGTGGCTAAAGGTAGGCAGAAGAAGGCATCTTTTAAATCCAGTACGGTAAATCAGACGACTATTCCTTAATTTAGTCAGCAAAGTATAAGGGTTTGCCACTACTGGATGTATATCTTCAGTGATCTTATTTATGGCCCTCAGATCCTGAACTAGCCTATATCTTTTTCCATCTGCCTTTTTAATTGGCAATATGGGTGTATTGTATTCTGATTCACATTCAATCAATAATCCATACTGTATGAATCTATCAATTATCTCTTTAATTCCTTTCCTATCTTCTATCCTCAAAGGATATTGCTTAACCTTAATGGGTTTCTCTCCTGGCTTTAATTTAATAATTATTGGGGTCACATTTTTAGCTCTTCCAGAGACTTCAGTGGCCCAAACTCCTGGATATACTTGATTTATGATCTCTAAGGGTATTTCACTTTTAGGGTCAGTTTGTATTAGTGCCAGGCTTAACACATTTATTAGTTGTTCTTCTCCTATCCTTAATTCCATTTTCCTTTTTTCGAAGATAATTTCTGCTTCTAATTGTTCTAACAGATCTCAACCTAATAGAGATTTTGGAGATCCAGGTAGATATAAAAACCTATGTATCCCCATTTGTTTCCTGTTATAAATGAGGTCTGAATTTTGTAATATTTATAAAACAAATATTTCTAAAAGGTATATAAAAGGCAAGTAAACAGCGCTGGGTGTGCAGGGAGTCTACGCTCCACCAATACGCACACACAAACATCAAACGTTCTAAATACATGTATACAGAACATTGCTTTACATAATAACCCGAGTATGCCTATACATACATACAATCAGGATAGGTAACAAACAATCCTTTGAGTTCCATAACTTAACAGTCCCCATTCTGCCAGCCTGTTCCTCTTCACTTCTTTTTCCTGCTTCTGTACCGATGTAACTTCATAGTGTTGCCTTTTTTTTTTTTTTTTTAAGAGCAGGCTCCCCTCTAATACCCTTCTCTCCACAGCAGTTCTTTTCAAAACAACTGTTTAATTAGTCAAACAACTTTGAATGTAACAACAACAGCAAACACCCAGAAACATCCATGCCTTAATGGCTGGAGAACAAGAAACCACCTGGAGAACAAGAAACCCCAGACTGCATGGAGTCTCCTGAATCACCCTTCTTTGTTAATATCAACCATTTTCTCGACACGAATTACCACTCCATATATAACATTTCCCCAACTTGTATTTCAAAGGTTCACAAAAATAAGCCTTTTCGGTCACACCCTTTTACGTTAACATAATCATTCCGTAAAGGCATTAATGCTTGATTTAGAACTGAATACGTTGCCCCATATCAATAAGAAATTTCACTTCTGTTCCTCTCCTAACTTCATTATAATCAGTGGAGGATCTGCTAGGGTAGATTCCCCGGGTCCCCATTAGACCTGTTGAAATCAGGGGCCGATGATTACCCTAGAAAAAGGCTAGTCGATTTGTCCTCTGAAGCCAGGTCCAAACCGTTTTGTTTGTTTTTTTTCTCTTCCCCATTACATTTCAGAGTTGGTCCAAAAATTCCACAGGGGTTTCTTTTAGACCTTGTTGGAAGCATATTCTCAATTCCCAATTCGTCCAGATTCTAGTATTTACTTAACCGTTCATAATTTTCAGGATGATTAGGGTCTTAGTGGGGGTCGGTCAGGAAAATGCAATTCTCCACAGTTCCCTGAGCGATCCCATCGGCAATCTGAGCTCACACATGAACTCAGGTTGTTTTCAGAGTTAACTGCTTTTCTGTTTCTGTGACAACTCTCTGGGACCCATCATGATCCCTTTGCCCCAGAGGGCTAACACCCAAGATTTTAAGGTCTCAGCCCCAGGCCGAGGCAGAACCGTTATCATTCCTACATCCTCTTTCCCTGCTCATTCAACTTCAAACGCCTTTAACACTTGCAATAACCCTTTTAACACTTCCTTTATCTTTCTCCAGCCTGTACTTTTCTAATGCCAGCATCAAAAGCGCAGTCAGGGACCAACTTAATTCCGTACCTTTTCCCACCAAGATGCTGAAACAACATCAGTATACAACATTCCATCCTATTTTCCTTCTCAAAAACAACATTGACTGTAGCAAAGTATTATAGTTTAAAGCTCCATTAAAAGGCCACTTTTTTCAACATTCCAGCTTATAAAGCAGCCACCATTGATTACAATATTTTGTCAGAGTTTTCTTATTTTCACTTCCACCCGGAGCCCCCCCTATATCCTTCCAACAACTCAAAATACAGCCCAACGTACTTTTCTTAGGAATTTCACTGCTTACTTGTCCCCCCATTTTCCAGTTCACACTTTCAGAATACATGTATCACTTACAAAACTGTGGGCACACAGGTATCTTTCAATAGCGATGTCACAAAACTACTATTATTACCAGGAGATATTGCCAAAATCACAATAACAATAATCAGAGTCAAATTCCACATGCGATAGGTCAGAAAACCAAAATATGTAACACTGTAACCATATCTTTCTTATAACAACGCCACGAAACTACTATTATCACCAAGAAAATAGCCAAAATCGCAGTAACAATAACCAGAGTTAAATATCACACTCCATGAGTCAGAAAACCAAAGTAGGCAACACAATTCCAGATGGACCTTAAAGCGAGCTCTTTCCTTAAGGTCCCCAAATATACTTATGGTGCTTACCACAAAGTATATACCAAATACTGCCTTGCAGAAGATCACCTTCTGACTTACAGACAGTTCCAGATACAGATGGACCTCAAGGTCCTCAAATATACTTGTGGTACTAACCACAAAGTATATACCAAATACTGTCCTGCAGAAGATCACCTTCCGACTTAACGGACAGTTCCAAATGACCGGTCTACCAGAAAACCAAACCAGAATAAAGAATATACTCACTTACAATGATGGGGTCCTTGTCTGCCTCCGCAGTGATCCGGTGAGTCGAGGAGTCCCTCCGGGAAATCCCGGGGGTACCCTAGGGAGTCCTGTCCCCAGCGGGTCCTGCGGACCGGCAGAGAGGTTGTCCCATCTGGGTCGCCAAATTGATTTAAAGATCAAAGCCGAAATTTCCTTAAGTGGTATATTCTTTATTGCAGCGCTGGATGCACGGGGGATCCTTCCGCCTATCGTGCATGTTCGAAGTGACAAAATATCTCATATTTATACAGCGAAACAATGAATATTCAATTAACATGCATACATATTCATTACCTAACCCCGCCTACCCTCGCTTCGTATGCTAATTAGCTTATCAGTCCTTGCGCTTGCGCAAAGCCTTCCAAGAATTGTGGGCCGGGGTCTCCAGGATGTGGGCAGTGGTCTTTGGGAGGAAGGCCGTAGGTCTTCCTCGTGATGCACTTTTCACCTTTTGCTTAATCAGTTGTTTTCCAAGCTGTAAAAATGCTGAGTTGGCTTTCAGTTTAACTGAGGGTCAGCAGATAACAGGAAGTCTCAGTTAACAAGACAAGACAATTGACTCAAGTTATCTCAAGTCTCAGCCTGACTAACGGTTAACAGATACTGGGATGTTTTCAAATAACAAGATGCTTAAATATAACAAAAGGTCTACAGATAACAAGATGTCGTTTACTTTGTCCTTGCTAACTTTTAACCACAAGTTTTATTCTATCCTAAAGTGAGTTTATACTATATCACTACTTCACTTTTTTATATATGGAGTGGTAATATGGAGTGGAAATATAGAAACCCTTGAAGCAAATGGATTGGCAAAAAACAACAGTATCACTTCTGACTTAAATGACTGTCAGAATCCATACCCTAGTGGTATGGATCTTATAACTGTTATTATTGTTATTTTTTCAATAACTGTTATCTAACTATCACCATAGCTGTCCTCCTAACTCCAAGGACAAACATTAACATTATCACACCATTTGCCCCTGTGACACTTTCATGGATTTTATCTTTTCTTGTTGTTTAACTTACATTTTCTTCAGTCCAATATTTTTGAAATACCTGCCACAAAGTCAGATTCAATTATACCTGTTTAACTCCTTAAGTGTTTTTATAGGTTCCTAATATTATGTATCTAAATTTCTTTGCATTCACCATCCAGATTCACCACCTGTTAAACCTCATCTCACCAGTGAACTAGGAAAGTATTGCATGTTTTGAGAAAGAGGCTAGTGAGCTAGAGGCTAGTATTTCACAGTGCAAATTAAAATGGCATGAAGAATCAGGAAATTTGACAACAGTTTCTTTGCTTACCCTGTGAGACCATTCTTTGGGAAAACGTGCGTAAAGTGAAATAGCTCCATGAAAGAAGAACACAGACTAAATTGGCTGGGGTTAACAGTTAGGAAAAAGCAGGACATAGAAAGGACAAGTCGGTATGCAAATGCTCATTAAACTTAGCAGAATCAGGTACCTAACTCTCACTTTAGCTTTTGTAAATATTCCTCCAAACTTCTGCATAGTGTAAGCAGCAGCATGTCAGATAGCTTGGACACATCAGATTCAGGATAATGCCAACTGGGCAATTACAGCATTTCAGTATCATAAACCTGGGGTAAAATATAGGTCTTCTGAGTTCATTACAGGATGTAACACTGATGTTTCCACTAAGCAAGTCACAGTTTCTCCATTCACACCTAAAACAGTGAAAGAATAATAAAAAAATAAGGCTGCAGAACTAAAGGGATGCTGTGGACAGAGAAGGCATAGGGGCTGTTGAGGACTCCTTTATGATTAACGATTACTGGACAGACCCAAAACTTGAAATGACCAGACAGACCAATGTCCAGTAAGTGACAGACCATATAATTACCAAATTTCAGAGTATAAAACTAGCAGACTGCTTCCAATTATAATGTGAAAGGGCAACTTCACAGTTGTGCCACTTAGTAGTGCTGGGGAAAGGCAAAGGAAAATGTGTTAAAGGCCTAATGAGGTGTGTGGGTGGAAGTTACTGCCATAGTTTACGGCTGTTCAGGTTGTTAGTTCCTACAGTGTGTCACTATTTGTTATATATGGAGTGGTAATTCGTGTCAAGAAGATAGTTGTTATTAATAAAGAAGGGGGAGATGTGGGAGTGTGGCCATCGGGGTCGGCAAGCCCCGTGGTTGAGATAACATTAGACTCTTAACGACCAGGCCATCAGGAATATAAAAGAGTTTAGAGGGAACAAAGAAGGGTGATTCAGGAGACTCCATGCAGTCTCCGGTTTCTTGTTCTCCAGCTGTTAAGGCATGGAAGTTTCTGTGTGTTTGCTGTTGCTGTTACTTTCAAAGTTGTTTGACCAATGAAAAGTTGTTTTGAAAAGAACTGCGAACATGGAGAGAATTGAAACTGCAACCTGAGTGGGACGGACTGTTCCAAGTGCTCCTGACTACTGAGACAACAGTAAGAACGTCTGAGAAAGGTTGGACTCATACCTAGGTAAAAGCATCAGTTAACCCTGATACCTGAGAGACTGCTTTAACAAAGACTTTTAAGGTTAAAACTGTTAAAACTATCTATTGTGAACCTTTAACTTCTCCTTATATGAATTCTTAATGAATTAATGAGTAAAAGGGATTCAATTACACAGAATTGGCGTGTTTCCAGGGAACACTCTCTGGAAGTGGGAGAAAAAGAAAGGGCATTCAGTCCCCACCAGAAGAATCCTTATTAGTTTGTGATTTTTATTGTTTATCTTAATTATTATTTCTTAGTTATTAGAGGGGTGTATATATGTGAGAAACACTCTGTAGCCAATAACTTAGGCTCAGGCGAGGATCTCAGTGAAGTAGTAATTTATTCGCGATTGCAATGGCGGGCGCCCCACAAGCAGGAGAGAGCGCATCTACTAGTTCCAAAACACAGTTTATATACCTTTTGATGGCAGGACCCTCCCCTGTTTCCCCACTGAGTGGGTAATCCAGGTTCACAATCTATCTGATGCTTCACAAACAATGCATAGTCTTCAGTTGCCGGCCTGTTAAATTTCAAATTTCTTTTGACATTTTTACTGCTTGAAGTGGTAATGTTTCTTCACTTATCTGACTTGACTTGACACCGTGATTTTCACCTAATTGTCCTAAGGAGTCTGGTTGTCTGCATTTTACAAGGTCGCCTGCTAAACTTTCTTATCACTGTAAGCATATCTCAGTACCACATTCCCTCCTTCTAAACAATGTAACTCTGCAAAAACAACATTTCTATTCCCACAATTCCCCCCTTTTCTTTTTTTATAAACTGTTGATTTTTGCAAAACCTTTCTCTAAGGTGCAATTTGATAGACTTCTTCTTCTTTGCTTTCCATCTCCTCATTATCTCCTTATCTGAGTAAGGTGGTAGCTCCATGGTCATTTGTTTCAATAGTGCGGTTTCAGTTAACCACTGTACTAGTCCTCTTACACAGGGGATAATGCAGCAACCAATGGCTGTCAAAACTCCTACAACTACGATCAATGTTGCAAATATGCCTATTTTTTTTTTTTATTTTATTTTTTTTTTCTGCCAATTCACTGGCAAGGGTGGTAAGCCCTTGCAATGCTCTTGTTACCGAGCCATCTGGGACACTATTGTTGGGTATAAGAGTGCAACAATGGTTGCTCAGTATTACACACACAAACACACCTCCTTCCTCTGCGAGCATCATATCTAATGCTATCCTGTTTTCCCAAGCCATTTTGCTGATGGCATCTAGTTGTTCAGCGATTCCTCTCATTGCATCCTTGGTATAATTGATGAATCTCTGCTGATTATAATAGAAATAATTAATCCAATCCGCATTTTTATTGATTGTTACCCACCAGAACAGTGACTCAAACCCTGCAGCAATTTGATTTCTGGCTTTATGTTCATCTGCAACTCCTCTAGGTACCCCCATAGAATCTATGTATACTCTATCATCAAATGATATTCCTAAGCCTCTTTTACTTCCTCTGGGTATTTGTGATGTTTCTCTTTCAAATGCCAGGGTGAAGGGTATAGCTAATTGAACAAGTGCACAAGTGCCTTCCCAATTAGATGGTAGGGTGGACCGTAAGATCTTCCCTCCACCGTACCACCAGAGATCTGCCCTGGGGATCTCTAGTCTTGAGCAGTTTCCCATCAAGTCCTTGGTAGCACAAGGCAAATTCTCCCAGATGCCAGGTAGCACTCACACCCTGCCGTGAGAGGCAAGCTGTATGGCTATCTATAGCTGTAGAGTATGCAGGGGGAACCGTGATACTGTTATCATGCAAGAAACAGCAAAGAGAGACTTACAGGCCTCATTTCCCCAGGCAGTCTTTTCTTGGTACAATGCAATCATACATCGCATCCCTTGGAGTCTTTGGTCCACCCCCACGGGAAGGGCACTATCTGGGCAATCGGTCATCCCGAGGCACAAGCATAGCAGTAGCTACGGTTGAGACTCTGGATGGTATATTTGACCCATTCTATCCAGGCATTCACATCCCCATACCTTGTTTGAACTGACACATTTCAGAGGGCTTCCTGTTTTCTCTCCTGTTTTCTCCTTGAGTTTCTCCCTTTCTCTGATGGCAACAGAGGATTGTTTCCATACAGCTATTCTCAATCTGGCTGTTGGGTCTCTCCCAGTTATTTGTTCTCTCTGCTCAATTGTCGTTGGGCATTTAAATCTCCACAAGCTAACACCTCACAAACATCAAACGTGACAGATTGTGGTACATAAACCTCTGTCACAGTCACCCATATTTTGATGGGGTATCCCGTTTTTGCTATTATCTGGTCATGCCTTTTCCAAGTTGCCAATTGACCAAGGCCTTCTCTGAGGCCTAGAATCACTAAAAACAAAATTAGTAATCAATTTTTCCCTGTCATCATTTTTAAACCTTAGGTTTCCAAATAATTATTGATACAAAAAGTAAGATGTACACTACTACTATAACAACCCCCCCTTGGGAGCACTGCAATTCACTATAGGTCTGTTCTTTCTCTCAATCACAAGTCACAGTCGTTAGTTACCTGTGAAAATAAAAGGTTAGTTTACAATTGTAAGCTCTTATCTTGCTCAGAGTCCACTATGAGATTTTTCAATTTCAACTTCCAACAAGTCTTTTGTAGGAACAGCTTCCCAGGTACTAGCGTCAACGGATGCCTTCACTCGAGTATAGTGAGTCGAACCTTTTTCCACAGTTCTTACAGCTGTTTCAGTGGTTAGTAATTGTCCTTCCCATTCAGGCCGGAGTTGACTCTTTCCAGGTCCAAACCAGGACCCGGTTTCCTGGGTGATGGTGGTGAATGGGGAATTCCAAAGGTGGGATTTGAGCCAACAACCCACAGGTCCTGAGAAATGACAAAGAAGAGGACAACCCCAGAATACAGTTCTTAAGAAAACTCTCTTGTTTTGAATTGTGGTATCTCATCCCTTCTGCCCAGATAGGGCAATCTGAACAGCATCTCATATGGTAAAATTCCTGTATCCTTTCTTGGTGCTGTTTAAACCTGTAGGAGTAAGCATTTTACCCAAGGAAGTTGGGTTTCTAACACTAGTTTAGTTAATTGCTTCTTTAATGTCTGATTCATTCGTTCCACCTTCCCAGAAGAGGAGGGGTGCCAGGGGCTGTGAAAATCCCACTCAATCTCTAAGGCCTGCTTTAACCCTTGCAGTAAAGCTTTACACCCATCCAGTCACATGGTCAATTAGAACAAACAAGTAACTCAGTAAAGTCTACCTGTATATTTTGGAAAGGTCAAAGCCCTGGCTCCCGTCCCCCTCTAGATGGGTTACAGAAGACCTTTTTATTTACCTTTTGACATGTGGTACATCCTCTACATATGTGCTTCCCTAAAGTGTATATTCCTACACAGACATACTTTCTTAGCACAACATCACACATTGCTTGCACTTCCCAATGACTCTTTTGATGTAAAACAGTTAATATTTGCCTCATTATCACTTTATTCAGCATTTCTCTCCCATTAGGGAGTATCCATTTTCCTTCAGACTTCATGGCTCCTGATTCCTTAAAAAAAATCTTTTTAAAACTTTTAGTTCTTTCTTAATTTTCAACAATTCCCTGAATCCTCTCTGCATTTATTCTGTTTTCTTTCAGACATTAGATGCCTTAAATACCTGATTTCTCTTTCTCCATATTGTACTTTATTATTATTATTTTTTTTTTTAATACTCCCAAGCCCTGCTTTCCCAGAAAGTTGAATAGCTTGTTAGTAGCTTTCTTCACAACTCTTTTCTCCTGTCCTGACAATAGAAAATGATCCACATATTTGTTAACATTAATACCTCCTTGGGAGGTTATAATTGCTCCAAAATATATATATATATATATATATATATATATATATATTTTTTTTTTAGAACTTACCCAAATAGATAGGTGGCCCTGTAAACCCCTGAGGTAAAATTGTCCACCTATATTGTTGCTTCCGCCCCCATTTCAGGGTCTTTCCAGTCAGAGGTGAATATACATGTATGTTTGCTCTCAGGGCCTGCGAGCACTCCATTAATAACACTGTTATTCCAGTCTAACAATTTACTATTTGAATGCCCAATTTAATCATCAAATCCCTTCTCAACAAGTTAGTCCCTGCCTTGGGTACATAATTACCCAGTGATCATTTTATCCCCTGGTCTCAGCTTGGTATCCCCCAAAAGTGGCACTGTTATCCCAGCCCCTTCTGCCCCCATCACTTTTTAGGGTTTCATTAGTTAATTTAATCCCTGATACTTTACAAGTCAGTAATGACCTAGCTGTTCCCCAGTGTATTGGGTTTGATGGCAAGGTTCGGGGGGGTGTGAGAGGTGTGGGGGTGGGAAACTGCAGTGGCAGCCCCCGTGAGAAAAACCCAGAAGCCTCCCCGTGGCAGATAAGGGACAATTTCATCTGGCCCCAAAGGGGCCCACTGCTGCCCAGAGCCAAGCCATGAGCAATACAGTCCCTGCCTCTGTGAGAGCACATCCACGAAAACAAACAAACAAAGAAACAAACAAAAGCCTGCTGCTCAACAGCAGTTGGGAGAGCAAGAACTCCCCCCCCCCCCCCCGCAGACACCAAAGTCAGTGCAGAAGGAGGGGGAGGAGGCGCTCCAGGCGCTGGAGCCGAAGCCCCCCTGCTGGAGAGGCCCCTGGTGGAGCAGGCTGTTCCCCCCTCCCTGATGCTTGGGAAACTGAACAAACACCACAGCAAATATACCAAAACTTCTAGACTGTTACTTAGATAATGCCTACATCACCTTTCCCTGCTCATTCAACTTCAAACAGCTCTGTTAAATACTACATGCCACACCTTTAACACCTTCAGCAACCCTTTTAACACTTCCTTTATCTTTCTCCAGCCTATACTTTTCTAATACCAGCACCAAAGGCTCAGTCAGGGTCCAACTTAATTCCATACCTTTTCCCTCCAAGATAAACAACATATCAATATAGCGTATTTCATCCAATTTTCCTTCTTTCTTCCTTCTTCCACTCCAGATATTCCTATTCGAAGTGGCCAGCCTGGCCACACTTAAAACATCTTATCAAAGCCTGTCTCTGCTAGGACTCAGGCCACAACACAGGCAGCCTTCTTTGCCTGCCATTCCTTCATCTCTCTTCCTCTCCTTTCCATCCTGGCCCTGACTCCCCCTGAAGATTTTCTTCCTCTTTCTCCAACGCTCTGCCTCACTACCCGCTGCACTGTCAATACCATTGTTTCGCTCTCCTTCTTTTTTTTTTTTTTTTTTTTTTTTTTTTTTCCTTCTTATCTCCCCTCCGGACACACACCTCCAGGGCCTCCCGCAGGAGTTCACTACATCCCCCCACCTTCTGAAGCATTTTCTGCATATTTTGCCAGGCTTTAATCACACAATGAACTTTCAAGAGCCCTTGGGATACTGGGTCCTCAGGTCTCATCCCCAAGTACTTTCTCATTCTGACCCCAAGTCTCTCATATGATTTCTGTGTTGCACACTATTATTATTCCAGCCAGGATTGGCAAGTGGGTATTTCTGCCCTGCCGGTATTACCCCTGGTCCTGGAGGATGAGCTCTTTCCCATTCTTGTATAGCAGCTCTCCTCCTGATCATTCCCATTTCTTTCCCTGTAAACAACATACTTATAGACATAATTCCCTCCCCCAAGAGTATAAGTCAGGTCGTAGGAACTGGTCTAATTGTTCAACTAGGCTGTTGGGGTCCTTGAATAAAGACTTCCTCTCCTTCTTAAAAGTTCTAACCTCTCTGCTGGTAAGGAGGGGGGGGGGGTAGTTCACCTAAGAGGATACACAGTTATTGTTAGTACTGTTAGTATCAGGGAAGGCAAAATTCTCAATATCTCTTCTACCTTGTTCTAATTCTTGCCAGAACCTAGAGTACGATCCTTCTTTAGGGACAGTGTTAATTACAGCCCCTGTCTCCCTTCCTGGAGTGACTGCTGCTGTCACCAGTTCAATATTAAGATTATAGGGAGCATAACTTGGCTCCTTCTCTGAAAAAGGAATCTTCTTGTTTACACATAAATTTAAAGCCTGAATTTTCATCAGACCCGTATTTTGGCCAAAATACTGCTGTTTCCTTAATTGGTTCTTTTGTCCAGACTGATACACAATATTTAACCTTTTTTTTAAAAAAAAATTATTTTTCTTTTACACTTTTACAACCCCTCTAATTTTGGGATTATGTTTCCAATTTCTTATAATTCTTCAGGAAGAACTATTAGTAGGCACTCCCCCAGGGATATCTCCCTGTCCCCTGGAACTCATATTTTCCCATTTTTCCTAACCCTCGCCAGTATGTGCTACAGAAATTTCCCTTCTGCAGTGTACCACACACCAACGTACTGAAAAATGGGGGTGTACCACCAAGCACTTCCCCGTGCCAGCGTTACCGCACACCTATGAGTTTACCAGATTCCCTGGAACTCGTGCTTCCCATCTTTCCTAACCCTCACCAGTATGTGCTACAGAATTTTCCCTTCTGCAGTGTACCACACACCAACGTACTGAAAGATGGGGGTGTACTGCCAAGCACTTCCCCGTGCCAGCGTTACCGCACACCTGAGTTTACCAGATTCCCTGGTGTACTTCCAAGCACTTCCCCGTGCAAGGATTACCGTACACCAGATTCCCCTGGTGTAGTGCCAGCACTTCCCCGTGCAAGGGCTTACCATACACCAGATACCCGACCCCCAAGGCAATACTTAATATTTCTTACCTTGGTCTGTGCACAGAGTTACCGGATCGATTCTTAAAAACCCGGAGTGCCTACCTTCTTCCTTTCCCCACTACTTCACGGATCCTGCCTCTTTAACCAGTCTCGGGCCCTCTGTCAGCTTTCCGCAGAACCGCCACCGTCGATGCACAGGACCGCTGAAATCAGCGGGGCATGCCTTCCTGCTGCTGCGGCGGTGGGGCTCCCCAGTAGGTGACTGGATCCCGGACGAGCCCCCAAATTGTGAGAAACACTCTGTAGCCAATAACTTAGGCTCAGGCGAGGATCTCAGTGAAGTAGTAATTTATTCGCGATTGCAATGGCGGGCGCCCCACAAGCAGGAGAGAGCGCATCTACTAGTTCCAAAACACAGTTTATATACCTTTTGATGGCAGGACCCTCCCCTGTTTCCCCACTGAGTGGGTAATCCAGGTTCACAATCTATCTGATGCTTCACAAACAATGCATAGTCTTCAGTTGCCGGCCTGTTAAATTTCAAATTTCTTTTGACATTTTTACTGCTTGAAGTGGTAATGTTTCTTCACTTATCTGACTTGACTTGACACCGTGATTTTCACCTAATTGTCCTAAGGAGACTGGTTGTCTGCATTTTACAAGGTCGCCTGCTAAACTTTCTTATCACTGTAAGCATATCTCAGTACCACATTCCCTCCTTCTAAACAATGTAACTCTGCAAAAACAACATTTCTATTCCCACATATATACATAGAAACAATGTGTTTTAAGTTTATCTTAGTAATACCTATTCTCAATGGATTAGTGATAGGATGGAGGGAAAAATCAGCATTTCCAATTAATCCAGAACATCTCTTGAGTTCTATCGAAATAATTGTTGGATTTGCACCTAGATGCCTAGGGAGACTGAAGAGGCCTTGTCCCTGATTGCTATTTCCAGCAGCAACTGTGTCTGGATTCTCTAGGTTTCTAAAAATGACAGATCATACTCAGTCCCAGGAAGGAATAGATTTTGAAGTTGAGTTCCCTACACATAGTCCTGGAACAAATATACTGTGTTATCAAAGGTGTCTTTTAAATAACATTGATAGAAAACTCAGGGGGCAATATTACTGGGTGTGGAAATATCCAAGAAAAAGGGAAGAATCCGTACTGTACTGAATATGCACACCAGATACAACATGAGAATCCTGTAAACGGATGGCCTGTCCTGAATGGCAAGGAGTAGTACTGGCTATGTGGCAATAAAGCCAGGAAGTTTTTGCTGCTAGGATGGAAGGGAGCTTGCACTCTAGAGGCAATAATTCCAAATGTAACTATTATTGAAGACCCACAAAGCCAAAGCCCCCTTGAGACCACACACAGAATTAAGCAGACTCCAGATAATCCTCTAGTAAAATTCTCAAGCATTTCACAGTTTTGCAAGGTGTTTTTTACCTTGGTTAGGGGTGAGCAAATTAGAAAACACTATTGTAAATAGCTATAATTGAAGAACTAGAAAATAAGTTAGATAAGTTTGCAAAAATAGTACTCTAGAATCAAATGGCATTAGATTTATTAATAACCTCATAAGGAGGAGCGTGTACTGTAATTAATACCAGTTGCTGTATATATGCAGATCAAATGGAACGAATTTGACTGATCTAAGAAAAAGATCTGGAAAAAACAAAAACAAAAAGAAAACAACAACAAAAACAAACAAACAAACAAACAAACAAAAAACCACAACAAGATCCTATATAGAGTAGCTAGAGATGACAATTCCTGGGGATTTAGAAACATTTGGGAGAAACTAATTTCGTGACTATCTGAATAGAATTGGCTCAAACAAACATTTGTTGGTATTGTAATAATAATGGCATTGTGTATCTGTCATCCCCCATGACATCCGAAGAAGAAGATTGCACCTTAATGTTGGAAAAACTCAAAAATGCGGTATGTGAAGAGGTGTAAAAACAACAGTAGGAGTTAGAAAAGAAGAGGGGGGAATTGTGAGAAACAAAGTTGTGTTTTTGCAGTAGAGAATTACTTTTCTGTATTCCAAGGTAGTTGTGTAGTCATATAAGGAGAAATGCTAAGTAGATAAGTGGACAGTAGAAGGCCTCACTGTTCCAAAATAAGGTAGAAGCTTGAGAAAAACAGAATGAGCAGTGTGAGAACAGTAAAACAAAGATCACAAGTTCTCAAAACATAAGAATGGAGCAATTGAAGGGTTGAAAAAAAGAAAAAAATGTACATATATGGTATAGAGGAGCATCGAGTAGCTTGTGAACCTGTAGTATACAACCAATGAGGAAACAGGGGAGGTGATCAGGCGTCAGGTAATAGGGAATAAAAGGTTATGATTTGTTTACAGAAATGTGCTGCTGATTGACAGGACGCCCGCCATTGCAATCGTGATTAAAATAGCTTCACAGAAGATCCTGTCTGAAGAAAATTATTTGAGATTTTTCTCACATTATGTAACAAAAGAAAAATTAGAGTAGCAAATTCAGTCCTAACAATTCTGACATAGTATCTCCTGCTGAGCTGTCACCACCTAGCAAATTCGTTGCAATGTTCCTTGTTGTAATTCAGGTTAAAGTCATAGGTGCATAGCTGACTATCTTTAAATGATATGTACTTGGTTGAACGCATTTATTTCTTAAGCAAGTCAAATCATGGGTAATCAAAATTATTTGCTTTCATCAAATTAATGGAATCACAGTATCTTTTAGGATGGAAACAACCTCAGGAGGCCTATAGTTCCTGCTCAAAGTAGGGTCAACCTTTAAGTTAGACCAGTTAATCAGGCCTTTGTCCAGTCTGATCTTGAAAAACTCCAAGAACTGAGACTGCATAAATTTTCTGAGCAACCTTTTTCAATGTCTGACAGCTCTCCTGAGAATTATTTTATTTATTATAAGGCAGACTCTTCTTTGTTTTAGTTTGTGCTCATTGTCTTATATCCATTCATCATGCATCTCCATAAAGAGCCTGGTTCCATCTTCATGATAAATTCTACTGTTTTAAAATTAGTAGTTCAGTTTGGAAAGTGCTAAATTTCTGCATAAAACATTTATTAATTTCAAAACATTTTTAATACTGTTGTTTAAAAATGGCATATTACTATTAAACAAATGAAAAAGAAAATAAAATTGTATAGTGTGGGTGAGGTTAAACATTTTATTTTAGTGAAAAAGAAGGTGTTGGGTTTTTTTTGTTTTTCTATTGGCCCCTAAAATGAAAAAGTGTATATTCACAAAGTTCTAGGTAAGCTTTAAGTTTATAGTGATTTAGGAACTGCTGGTGGAAAATTGGTAGAAGTTCTTTTCTGTCAACTAAAGAAAATAATACAACCTTCAATCTACAAGAAGAGCTGTGATTTGGAAAATACAACATGATAGAAATGGATTATGGTGACATTCCATTCGGATATATGACTTCACTGCTTCTGTAAGCCTTGTCCTTTTAATATGGATTTAATAAAGTCAGGCAACACAAGGAAGTCATAGCACCATGTCCAGGTGCTTCTTGAACACGGCGAGGGATGGTGACTCCACCACCTACCTGGGCAGGCCATTCCAGTGCCTAACCACTCTTTGAGAGAAAAAGATTTTCCTGATATCTAATCTAAATCTCCCCAGGTGCAACTTGTGGCCATTTCCTCAAGTCCTATCATTAGTTACCTGAGAGAAGAGGCCTACCCCCTCCTCATCACAACTTCCCTTCAGGAAGTTGTAGAGTGCAATGAGGTCTCCCCTGAGACTCCTCTTGTCCATACTAAACAAGCCCAGTTCCCTCAGCCGCTCCTCATAAGACTTGTGCTCCAGACCCCTGTACCGGGTCTGGCTGGGATGTTAACTTTTCCTGCAGCAGCCCATACAGTGCTCAAGAGAGAGTACTTCAATAATCCAAAAGGGTACCGGTGGGCTTTTGGCATAGCTGCTTTGAGCACAGAGAAGATTAGGCAGCTGTCTACCCTGCCTGGCCTTTCAGAAGACCCTTCCATTGTAGGATTGCTGAAGGTTGAAGAACAGCAGGTACCAATCACTACCACAACGGTGCACCAGTAGCAATATCGCACCAACTGAGACTCCCTGATTCCCATCCATGAGTTGGTTCATCATCTGGAGACCCAAGGAGTGATCAGCAAGACTCGCTCACCCTTTAATAGTCCTATATGGCCAGTGCGAAAGTCTACTGGCGAGTGGAGGCTAACAGTGGACTATTGTGGCCTGAATGAAGTCACGCCACCACTAAGTGCTGCAGTGCCAGACATGCTAGAACTTCAGTATGAACTAGTCAAAGGCAGCCAAGTGGTATGCCAAAATTGATATTGCTAATGCATTTTTCTCCATCCTTTTGGCAGCAGCATGCAGGCCGCAGTTTGCTTTCACTTGGAGGTGTGTCCAATACACCTGGAATCAACTTCCCCAGGGGTGGAAACACAGCCCTACTATTTGCCACGGACTGATCCAGTCTGCACTGAAACAAGGGTGAGGTGTTGGTAGCTCGATGGGCCCATGAAACATCAGGACATCTGGGGAGGGATGCCACATATAGATGGGCTTGTGATCGAGGGGTGGACTAGACAATTGAGGAGATTACACAGGTTACCCATGAGTGTGAGACCTGTGCTGCAACCAAACGAGCCATAAAGGTAAAATCTCCCTGGCACAGGGGAAGGTGGCTAGGGTTTCAATATGGTGAGGCCTGGCAAATTGACTATATCGGACCACTCCCACAAACCCACCAAAGCAAACGGTACATACTTACCATGGTAGAAGCAACTACAGGGTGGCTGGAAACATACCCCGTAAACCATGCCACGGCCCAAAACACTGTCTTGGGTCTAGAAAGGCAAGTGCTATGGTGTCATGGTACACCAGAGAGAATTGAGTCTGACAACGGGAGTCATTTCTGAAATAATCTTGTCACCTCCTGGGCCAGGAGACATGGCATTGAGTGGGTATATCACCTCCCTTATAATACACAAGCCTCTGGGAAGGTTGAGAGGTACAATGGACTGTTAAAGACTATGTTAGGAGCATTGGGTGCTGGGACATGGAAACAATGGGACATACATCTACCAGAAGCCACTTGGCTAGTTAACAACAGGGGATCTGACAGCCATGCTGGTCCTACCGAAACAAAACCCCTACACACAGTGAAAGGAGCTAAAGTCCCCATAGTGCATGTGGGAAAGTGGATGGGGAAGGCAGTGTGGGTTGCTCCTGCCTTGGGAAAAGGCAAACCCACTTGCCCACAGGGACCAGGATACACCTGGTGGGTCATGCAAAAGAACGGGGATATCAGGTGCGTGCCTCAAGGAGATTTAACCTTGAGAGAAAACTAATCTGTAATCTAAGTTATATGTTGTAGGCAGATGCTGCAGGATCAACGACAGGTCAACTTTGCAAGGAGCCAGGCAAGTGCAACAAAGACTTGAGTCTCTTCCAACCTAGAAATTCTGTGATTCTGTGATTCTGTAAGCTGGTGCTGGAGTCCAGACATCCAACTCCGCCTGCCCTGAGTGACCATTTTGGCAGATGAAGACCAAATCGTCAACAGTTCTTATGAACATTTTCTGAGAAAGACCTATAGAATGAAAAGATATACCTGCCTATTAATCTGTTAAAGGACAAGGAATAATGGTGATGAGAATACTTATATGCTAAAGTATGGGGGATCTGAGAATGACACAAATGTGTACTGGATCTGGCTGGAATGTTAACTTTCCCGGCAGCAGCCCATACAGTGCCGTACTCTCTCTGTACTTGTAGCTGGAACAGCAGCGTTATCACACCAGTGTTGTGTCTACTGCTGAGCAGCAGTGGCACAGTATTGGGCCTCTCTCTAACACTCCTAGAGGATGGGCAAAAAGTGAGGAGAGAAACATCACTAGGGCAGCTGACCTAAACCAATCAAAGGGATATTCCATACCATGTGATGTCACACTCAGCAATAAAAGGTGGAAACAGGAAGAAGAGGGGAGGGGTGGGCTCTCGTTGAGAAGACATCGGTCCTCCTCTTGAACACCGGCTACGTGCGTTGAGGCCCTGCTTCAAGGATGTGGTCAATCATCGCTCATTTGTGGGAAGTAGAGAGTAATTTCTTTCCTCTGCACTTCCACATAGATTTTAGTTGTTTTGTTTTTTTCCCTTTCCCCCTCCCTTTTCCCCTTTCCCTTTTTTTTCCCTTTAGTTAAATTGTTTAGTTAATGATAATCTTTCCTTAATCATTATTTTTTCCCTTTAATTAAATTATCCTTATCTCAACCCATGAGTTGTTCTTTACTTTACTTCTTCCCTTCCTCATCTAAGGAAGGGGAGTGAGAGAGCAGTTGTAGCGTTTAGCTGCCTAGCACGGTAAAACCACCACTGCCCCTCACCAGTTTTGTTGCCCTTCTCTGGACACGCTCCAGGGCCTCGATGTCCTTCTTGTAGTGAGGGTCCCAAAACTGAACACAATACTCGAGGTGTGGCCTCATCAGAACAGAGTTCAGGGGGATGATCACCTGCTGGCTACACTATTTCTAATACAGGCCAGGATGCCATTGGCCTTCTTGGCCACCTGAGCACACTGCCAGCTCATGTTCAGTGGATCATCGATCAACACTCCCAGGTCCCTTTCCTCTTCACAGTCTTCTAGCCACTCTGCCCCAAGCCTATAGCACTGCATGTGGTTATCGTGGCCAAAGTGCAGGACCCGGTACTTGGCCTTGTTAAACCTCATCCCATTCACCTCAGACCAGCAGTCCAGTCTATCCAGATCCCTCTGAAGGGCCATCCTACACTCAGGCAGATCGACACTACCTCCCAATTTGGTTTCACCTGCAAACTTACTGAGGATACACTCAATCCCCTCATCTAAGGATGCCGAGGTGATCGGCTCCAGGGCAGACGTGTTCTGTAGCGGAGCGGGGGATCAGACAGGCAGGGCTAATTTTTCCAGCATCGAGCTTACTTGAGGGAGCCGCCAGGACCCAGCAGCCCTCGTAAGGGAGGCTGATGAGGTGCAGGCGGAGCCAGCAGCACCCCCTCCCCCCAGCTCCCCCTAGGGAGCGCGAGCAACTTGGAGCATGGCGAACAGGGTGGGCAAACAGGGCGTGGCGCGTCAGAAGGGAGTGGCGCGGCAGTTCGCACAGGCAGGGCGAACAGGAAGGGCAGATCATTCCACCCTGCCCATACGAACACCTCCTGTAATGACAGCCTCACATTAGCTAGGCTGCAATGGTCTCCACCAGGCACGGTGCGCTCTCCAGGAAGACAGACCAACTACCCGTCCAAAAATGCAGCAGTTCAGTTCACTGGATGCGGGGAGTGTCTGAGCCTGTTGCTGCCATCGGCAGGAGGAAGAGAAACTGTGTGCGTGACGTGCGAGCAGGTGGATGACCTGGTCCGCATGGTGGCCGAGCTCAAGGAGGAGGTGGAGAGGTTGAGGGATATCAGGGAGTGCGAGCGGGAGATAGACTGGTGGAGCAACTCCCTCAAGGAGAGGTACCGGGGTGAGACACCCCAAATGGGGGTGGACCCCCTGCCCTGTCACTGTCGGGCAGAGGGAGGGGACCTGGGAGTTGAGGAGGAATGGAGACAGGTCCCTGCTTGACCTCGCAGGCGATGCCCTCCCCTTCCAGCCCCGCCTTCCCAGGTGCCCTTATACAACAGGTTTGAGGCCCTGGAGCTTGAGAGACCTGTGGGTGAGGATGACGTAGGAAGCCTACCCAGGAGGATGCCTAGGGCAAGGAAGTCAACTCCACGCCTCAGGATTGCCTCCACCAAGAAAGAAAGAAGGGTGATTGTTGTAGGTGACTCTTCTCAGGGGAACAGAGGGCCCTATTTGTCATCCTGACCCTACCCGTAGGGAAGTCTGCTGTCTCCCTGGGGCCAGGGTCAGGGACGTTGCCAGGAAGCTTCCCAACCTGGTTTGCCCCTCCGACTATTATACTCTTTTGATAGTCCAGGCTGGCAGTGACAATGTTGAAGAGAGAAGCCTCAAGGCTATCAAACGGGACTTTAGGGGGCTGGGACGATTAGTGGAGGGAGCGGGAGTACAGGTATTGTTTTCGTCTATCCCTACGGTGGCAGGGAGGGGTACAGACAGGACATGGAAAGCCCACCTGATAAACACATGGCTCAGGGGCTGGTGCCAGCACAGAAATTTGGGGTTTTTTGACCATGGGACGCTTTACTCAGCACCGGGCCTGATGGCCGAAGACGGGTCCCTATCTCTAATGGGAAAAAGGATCCTGGGATCCGGAGCTGGCAGGGCTCATTGAGAGGGCTTTAAACTAGGTAAGAAGGGGGATGGGGCTGAAACAAGGCTTGTTGGAGCTGTGCCAGGGGGAACAATGGCAAGGCCGGGGGATAAGGCAATGGCCCAGCTGAAGTGCATCTACACCAATACACGCAGCATGGGTAACAAACAGGAGGAGCTGGAAGCCATCGTGCGGCAGGCAGGCTATGACTTGGTTGCCATCACGGAAACGTGGTGGGACCACTCTCATGACTGGAGTGAATCATAGAATCATAGAATCATAGAATCATAGAATCATAGAATCATAGAATATCCTGAGTTGGAAGGGACCCTTAAGGATCATCAAGTCCAACTCTTGACACCGCACAGGTCTACCCAAAAGTTCAGACCATGTGACTAAGTGCACAGTCCAATCTCTTCTTAAATTCAGACAGGCTCAGTGCAGTGACCACTTCCCTGGGGAGCCTGTTCCAGTGTGCAACCACTCTCTCTGTGAAGAACTTCCTCCTGATGTCAAGCCTAAACTTCCCCTGCCTCAGCTTAACCCCGTTCCCGCGGGTCCTGTCACTGGTGTTAATGGAGAAAAGGTCTCCTGCCTCTCGACACCCCCTTACGAGGAAGTTGTAGACTGCGATGAGGTCTCCCCTCAGCCTCCTCTTCTCCAGGCTGAACAGGCCCAGTGCCCTCAGCCGTTCCTCGTACGTCTTCCCCTCCAGGCCTTTCACCATCTTCGTAGCCCTCCTCTGGACACTCTCCAACAGTTTCATGTCCTTTTTATACTGTGGTGCCCAGAACTGCACACAGTACTCGAGGTGAGGCCGCACCAGCGCAGAGTAGAGCGGGACAATCACCTCCCTCGACCTACTAGCGATGCCGTGCTTGATGCACCCCAGGACACGGTTGGCCCTCCTGGCTGCCAGGGCACACTGCTGGCTCATATTCAACTTGCTGTCTACCACGACCCCCAGATCCCTCTCTTCTAGGCTGCTCTCCAGCGTCTCATCGCCCAGTCTGTACGTGCAGCCAGGGTTTCCCCGTCCCAGGTGCAGGACCCGGCACTTGCTCTTATTGAACTTCATGCGGTTGGTGATCGCCCAGCTCTCCAACCTATCCAGATCCCTCTGCAAGGCCTTTCCACCCTCAACAGAGTCCACAACTCCTCCAAGTTTGGTGTCATCAGCAAACTTGCTCAAAATACCTTCTATTCCTACATCCAGATCGTTTATAAAAATATTGAAAAGTACCGGCCCTAAAATGGAGCCTTGAGGGACCCCACTGGTGACTGCCCGCCAGCCTGACGCAGCCCCATTCACCATAACCCTTTGGGCCCTGCCCGTTAGCCAATTGCTCACCCATCGTATGATGTTTTTATTTAGCTGTATGCTGGACATTTTGTCCAGTAGGATCCTATGGGAAACCGTGTCAAAAGCCTTGCTGAAGTCCAAAAAAATCACATCAGCTGGTTTCCCTTGGTCCACCATACGGGTGATCTTATCATAAAAGGAAATCAGGTTAGTTAGGCAGGACCTACCCTTCACAAACCCATGCTGGCTGGGACCAATGACTGCTTTGTCCCCCAGGTGCGCCTCAATAAGTTCGAGAACCATCTTCTCCATGATTTTACCAGGCACTGACGTGAGACTGACAGGCCTGTAATTGCTAGGGTCTTCTTTCTGACCCTTCTTGAAAATCGGCACAACATTTGCCAGCTTCCAGTCTACCGGGACCTCTCCAGACTCCCAGGATCGTTGAAAAATAATTGAGAGAGGTTCCGCGATGACGTCCGCCAGCTCTTTCAGCACCCGGGGATGAATCCCATCCGGACCCATGGACTCGTAGGGATACAGGTGGAGTAGCAAATCCCGCACACGTTCAGGGTTGGTTGGGAGTTTGTCATCCCCACCGTCCCGGTCCTCCAGCTCAGGGCACCCTGGGTCCCGAAGCCCATCATCGGCATTGAAGACAGAGGCAAAGAAGGCGTTAAGCGTCTCTGCTTTGCCTATGTCATTGTCTGTGAGGAGACCTTCCCTATCAAGGAGCGGCCCTATGTATTCTTTAGTTCTCCTTTTTCCATAGACATTTTTAAAAACCCCTTTTTATTTTCTCTCACAGACACAGCCAGCTTCAACTCTAGGTGTGCTTTAGCCACACGAATTTTCTCCCTACAAACACGAACAGCATCCCTG
This sequence comes from Anas platyrhynchos, assembly GCF_047663525.1. NCBI lineage: Eukaryota > Metazoa > Chordata > Aves > Anseriformes > Anatidae > Anas > Anas platyrhynchos. Next base: position 6,295,656 of record NC_092620.1, on the reverse strand, counting down.
TATTCTTTCCATGTCACCTGGCCCTCCTTCCAGTAGCGAAACACTCTCTGTTTCCGCCTAATCTCCATCAGAATGTTCCTGGTCAGCCACGCCGGCCTCCTGCCGCGCCTGCCTGACTTGCGATATTTAGGAACTGCCTGTTCTTGTGCTTCTAGGAGGCATCGCTTAAAGAATGACCAGCACTGGTAGACATCGAGGCCTTCAAGAGCAGCTTCCCAGGGGACCTTGCTGACTAGTTCCCTGAGCAGCCTGAAGTCCGCCTTCCCCATATCTAGGGATGAGGTTTTGGTGGCACTTTTCCTTCTGTCACCGTAAATTTTGAACTCAACCACTTCATGGTCGCTATGACCGAGGCAGCCACCAATCACCACATCTCCCACCAGACCCTCTCTGTTTTCTAGCAACAGGTCTAGGAGGGCACCTTTCCTAGTTGGCTCCGTTAGCACCTGCACCAAGAAGTTATCATCTAGGTGCTTCATGAACCTCCTGGACTTGCTCGTGTCAGCCGTGTGGCACTCCCAGTTAACGTCTGGCAAGTTGAAGTCCCCCATAAGGACAAGGGAGTTAATCTCGAGGCCTCTCTTAGTTCTGTAAAGAATAATTTATCGGCACTATCGTCCTGGCCAGGCGGTCTGTAATAGACTCCCACAACGACATCCCCTTTATTCGTTCGTCCCTTGATCCTTACCCAGAGGCTCTCAACTTTGCCATCGCCGACCTGAAGTTCCACACAGTCCAGCCCCTGCTTCACATACATCGCCACCCCACCACCTCGCCTACCCTGCCTGTCCCTCCTGAAGAGCCTGTAACCATCTATCGCAACACCCCAGTCACAGGACTCATCCCACCAGGTTTCGCTTATGCCGATGATGTCGTAGTTGCTGCAATGACTGGCTAGAAGCTCTTCAGAAGGGACAGGCAGCATGGAAGGGGTGGTGGTGTGGCTCTCTATATTAGAGAGTCTTTCGATGTTGTGGAACTTGAGGCTGGGAATGACAAGGTTTAGTCCCTTTGCTTAGGATCGGCGGGAAGGCCAACAAGGCTAGCATCCTGGTTGGGGTCTGTTATAGACCGCCAAACCAGGATGAGGAGACGGATGAGGATTTCTACAGGCAGCTGACAGAAGTTGCGAAATCGTTGGCGCTTGTTCACGTGGGGGACTTCAACTTCCCAGACATATCCTGGAAACACAACACAGCCCAGAGAAAGCAGTCTAGGAGGTTTCTGGAGAGCGTGGAAGATAGCTTCCCGACGCAGCTGATTAGTGAGCCTACCAGGGGTGGCGCCCCGCTAGACCTTCTGTTCACAAACAGAGAAGGACTGATGGGAGATGTGGTGGTCGGAAGCTGTCTTGGGCAGAGTGACCACGAAATGGAAGAGTTCTCTATTCTTGGAGAAGCCAGGAAGGGGACCAGTAAAACCGCTGTAGTCCAGGAAAGCTGGGCACTCTTCAAGAAGGAAATCTTAATGGCGCAGGAGGGGTCTGCCCCCACGTGCCCAAACACGAGCCGTCGTGGAAGAAGACCGGCCTGGATCAACAGAGAGTTGCAGCTTGAGCTTAGGAGAAAAAAGAGGGTTTATAATCTTTGGAAAAAAGGGCGGGCCACTGAGGAGGACTATAAGGATGTTGCAAGGCTGTGCAGGGACAAAATTAGAAAGGCCAAAGCTCATCTGGAGCTCAATCAGGCTACTGCCGTTAAAGACAACAAAAAATCTTTTTAGAAATACATCGATGCAAAACGGAGGACTAAGGAGAATCTCCATCCTTTACTGGATGCGGGGGGAAACCTTGTTACAAAAGATGAGGAAAAGGTGGAGGTGCTTAATGCCTTCTTTGCCTCAGTCTTTAGTGGCAAGAGCAGTTCTTCTCTGGATACCCAGTACCCTGAGATGGTGGAAGGGGATGGGGAGCAGAATGTGGCCCTCACTATCCATGAGGAAATGGTTGGCGACCTGCTACGGCACTTGGATGTGCACAAGTCGATGGGGCCAGATGGGATCCACCCGAGGATACTGAGAGAACTGGCGAAGGAGCTGGCCAAGCCGCTTTCCATCATTTATCAGCAGTCCTGGCTATCGGGGGAGGTCCCAGTTGACTGGCGGCTAGTAAACATGATGCCTATCTACAAGAAGGGCCAGAGAGCAGACCCGGGGACTATAGGCCTGTCAATTTGACCTTAGTGCCAGGGAAGCTCATGGAGCAGATTATCTTGAGTGTCATCACGCGGCACTTAAAGGGTAAGCAGGCGATCAGGCCCAGTCAGCATGGGTTTATGAAAGGCAGGTCCTGCTTGACGAACCTGATCTCCTTCTATGACAAACTGACACGTTTGGTGGATGAGGGAAAGGCTGTGGATGTGGTCTACCTTGACTTCAGCAAGGCCTTTGACACCATTTCCCACAGCATTCTCCTCAAGAAACTGGCTGCTCTTGACTTGGACTGGCGCACGCTTCATTGGGTTAGAAACTGGCTGGATAGCTGGGCCCAAAGAGTCATGGTGAATGGAGTTAAATCCATTTGGAGGCCGGTCACTAGTGGCGTTCCCCAGGGCTCGGTGCTGGGACCGGTCCTCTTTAATATCTTCATTGATGATCTGGATGAGGGCACTGAGTGCACCCTCAGTAAGTTCGCAGATGACACCAAGTTAGGTGCGTGTGTTGATCTGCTTGAGGGTAGGAAGGCTCTGCAGGAGGATCTGGATAGGCTGGACTGATGGGCTGAGGTCAACTCAGCCCCAAGCAGAGCTACAGATGGAGAGGACCTGGGAGTATTGGTGGATAGTCGGCTGAATATGAGCCAGCAGTTTGCTCACGTGGCCAAGAAGGCCAACGGCAGAAGCAGTGTGGCCAGCAGGGCTAGGGAAGTGATTGTCCCCCTGTACTCGGCTCTGGTGAGGCCGCACCTTGAGTACTGTGTTCAGTTTTGGGCCCCTCGCTACAAGAAGGACATGAAGGTGCTTGAGCGAGTCCAGAGAAGGGTGACGAAGCTGGTGAGGGGCCTGGAGAACAAGTCTTACAAGGAGCAGCTGAAGGAGCTGGGCTTGTTCAGCCTGGAGAAGAGGAGGCTCAGGGGCGACCTTATCGCTCTCTACAGGTACCTTAAAGGAGGCTGTAGCGAGGTTGGGGTTGGTCTGTTCTCCCACGTGCCTGGTGACAGGACGAGGAGGAATGGGCTAAAGTTGCGCCAGGGGAGTTTTAGGTTGGATGTTAGGAAGAACTTCTTTACCAAAAGGGTTGTTAGGCATTGGAATGGGCTGCCCAGGGAAGTGGTGGAGTCACCATCCCTGGAGGTCTTTAAAAGACGTTTAGATGTAGAGCTTAGTGATATGGTTTAGTGGAGGACTTGTTAGTGTTAGGTCAGAGGTTGGACTCGATGATCTTGAGGTCTCTTCCAACCTAGAAATTCTGTGATTCTGTGATTCTGTGATCTAGGTCATCAATAAAGATATTAAACAAGATAGGCCCCAGTACAGACCCCTGGGGAACACCACTTGTAACGGGACGCCAGCTGAAGTAAACTCCATTAACGACTACTCGTTTGGCATGGCCCTCCAGCTGGTTCTTTACCCCGGGAAGTATATACCTGTCCATGCCACGGGCATCCAGTTTCCCCGGGAGAATACAGTGAGAGACCATGTCAAATGCTATTCTGAAGTCTAAGTAGACTACATCAACAGCCTTTCCCTCATCTACCAGCCTTGTCACACGATCATAGAAGGAGATGAGTTTGCACAAGCACGACCTGCCTTTTGTGAACCAGTGCTGGCTGGGCCTGATCCCCTGGATGCCACGCAAGTGCCGTGTGATCTCACCTAAGATGATTTTCTCCATAACTTTCCCTGGAACCGAGGTCAGGCTGACAGTCCTGTAGTTCCCCAGGTCTTTCTTATGGCCCTTCTTGTAGATGGGAGTCACATTGGCAAGCCTCCAATCTTCTGGGACCTCTCCAGATAACCAAAAACGCTGATAGATGGTGGAAAGCGGCTTGGCAATCACCTCTGCTGACTCCCTCAGCACCCTAGGGTGGAGCTCGTCTGGACTTGTGACATTCCAGATGGAGGAGCAGATCTCTAACTGTCTCTTCCTGGATCACAGGGGGGGATTCTCTACCTCCATCACAGGGAACATACAGGTCAGGGCATAAAGTACCCTGAGGATAACTGATCTGACTGTTAAAGACAGATGTAAAGAAGGTGTTGAGGACCTCAGCCTTATTCTTATCCTCAGTGATCACATTCCCTGCTGTATCAAGTAAAGGATGGAAATTTTCCTTGGTTCTTCTCTTGCTGTTAATATATTTGTAAAAGGATTTCTTGTTCTCTTTTACTGCAGTGGCCAATCTGAGTTCAAGCTGGGCTTTTGCCTTTCTAACTTCCTCTCTGCATATCTTAGCAACTTCCTTGTAGTCACCCCAAGTAGCCTGTCCCTTCTTCCAGCAGATGTAGACTCTCTTTTTCTCCCGGAATCTCAACAAAAGTTCATGGTAAAATGTTTGAGCTGATTTTGATTTAAAACAGGGATTGAGGGAATACCTTTTGCCCAGTTCCTACCATGACTGTTGGATGCTGATGCTGATTTATCTGATCCAAAAATAAAACCTTGGATACACCAAGGAAAGATCACTTTGAAGATCCTCTGGTGATATTCTTTTTATGTTTCTCCTTATCATTAGCTACCATCCAGTGTTGAAGTAAGGAGACCAATCACAAGAGGTCTTTGATTTGAATCAGTTCAGCCATTATGATTTTGCTTTTCTTTGTACCATCTTCTTTCAAAAGTGCCACAAAATTTTTGTGTGCAGTGCAGTTGATGGTGTGTGACTGTACTTGGTTGTTCTCTAGGAGTGTCTTTGATAATTTATGTTAGTATGACACAATATTGGACTGCAAAATTAGTAAAATTAAATAGGTTTCCATGCATTGTGTAGGCTCAAAAGCCCTAGGTGGGTGTTGTGTAGCAAAGAAAAGAGGTGTTCTCTGTGAACACCTGAGTTCAGTGTGCCCAGCACATTGCCTCCTCAGTCCCCATCCACCTGGCTGTTGTTCTGGCCAGGTTTGTGTTTACACTGACACTGCTCCAGCAGGTGTGAGTATGACAGGACACCAGTGCCCTCTGCCCAGCTGCTCTGCAGGACCCTTCTGTCTGCTGTGTGCAGCAGCCATCTGAAATGACTGAGAAACTCCAGATAAGGAAGCATTTTGATGGCTGCTGTGAAGTATAAGGGGACACTAACATTTTTGGATAAAAGGGGAAAATTTAACTCAAGTGCCTTTGACTCCTGTAAGGTTTTTAATGACTCAGCTCAGCATGTCACATTTACTGCCACCTATCAGTCATCTCCCTAACTCTTTTCTAGGCTTTTACAGCATTCAGAAACTGGTTTACCACAGTGGAAAGATCTGTAGTGTTCTTTCAGTCCCTGACCGGCATTTTGTATGACACATACCCTGTGTGCCTTCTTTTATATAAAAATAATAATTTGGGTTCCAGACAAATAAACAAAACAAGCAAACCTCAAACCCTCACTAGATCTGATTTCACTTCAGACAAGTATAATCTTCATTGAATGGCAGAGGGACTGTGGCACTGAGTCCTCAGGCAGTCAGTCTCAGGCAGGTGAAAGTAATATATACATCTGACACTGGTATGAACAGTACCATAAGCAGTACCATAAGTACCATAAGTACCATAAGGAGGTAGAGGAAGGATGTGTGAGTGTCAGGAGCACTGCTGGAGTAACTTTGCAGACAGCCTCGGTTCCTTGTTTTTTCCTCAGACTCTTCTTCTCCCCATGGCCATTGTGAAGTGAGGCATTCACCCCCTTGACTTTTGCCACTTCAGTTGTGGGTATTTAATCAGTTAGTCTTTCCCTAAATGCAACAAAGAAGCAAGTAGATCTAGAGGATAATCTATCCTATCCAGAAATAAATGTGGCAGAACAGCTCATGGAGATCTCCTTGCTCCATTTGTTACAGAGGAAACTTCAGTGACTGCTTGGAGTGGGCAACTCACTTTCAGATGGCTGAAGTTAAGACCAACCATAATTTCTACCCCCTGTCCATTGGTATCCCAATTAGTCAGAAAGTGACAACAGCACAGAGAATTAAGAGAATAAATACTTAAAATTAAGATAGGTATATTGATTAAGGATTATTGGTGTGGAAAAGACCTAGCTTCCCTCCCCAGTGCCTGGCTTTGGAGCAGGACACAGCATAAGTACTCTCTTATTCACATTTGCTCTATAGTGTAAGTGTATTGCTTACTGTCTCTTGTTTAAACGTTACAGCCACAAAACGAGCTAATAAATTCCTGGCTGACATGCCTGACAGAGCAATAAGTAAAAACAGGAAAGCATCTATTGCATATTACCCTGAATTTATCAGCTTTCCCTTCAAAAGGGGAAATAACATAAGGCAAATTATGGGAAGTTTTTGGTTTTTTTTAATCTGCTAGAAAAATATGCCCTGTGTCCCAGTCAAAAAACAAGCTGTTGTGAAGTAACCACATTATTTAAAGATACAAGTCAAGCAGGAAGAGGAAAACCAAACAATAATGGCTTGAAAATTTCCCACAAGTATGCTCTGACAGTCAGAAGGCAGTGATGGACTTGCTGACAGAGCCTGGGCTGCAGGGCTTTTCCAAGGCCAGAGGGATAGGAAAGGGAATGAAGGGGACTCTCTTCCCTTGCAAATATTTGTCTCTGGCTATACATTTCTGCTGTTTGCTTTACTGTTGTCTTTAAAGTCAAATCAATATGTCAGCAGCTAAAATTTCATCTCATCTTCCAGCCTGAGGTCACTCCTAAACACGGAGGTGTGTCTGAGATACCACCAGTTACCAATGCAAGAAACCACAGGCAGGATTTCTTGGAGTGTGCATGCAAGTTTAAGCCACACTCCTTTAAACACTTCAATCCATGCATAACTTAAAGCAAACTAGAATTTAAAACTGAATGCCACATAGGCCTAATGTTTGATCACTGAACCTGTTAGCTGGTGAAAGGGTCCATGTGTGTTTTCACATTTGTCTGGCTGCTCTGACAAGATGCATTGTCATGTAGAACCAGATTAATACACAGGGAGACTTTGTCGTTAAAGAAATACAAGGTGATTTATTTTATTATGAACGAGAGGGCTACATTTGCAGTACAAACAGCTACAGTGTTCTCTGAGCTCATATTCCTCTGTGTGGCACATGGATAACTTGTAGTAACCTGGATCCTGAAACTGGGGCAATGCATTTATTTAAATCCTCAGGGAAGAAACTACTTCTAATCCAGGTGCTTAATGGCATAACCATGTGTAAACCGAAATGTACAACATACCTTCATCCTGCTATTAAAGCAGCACATTAAAAGGAAAATAATGAGGAAGGAGTGTCAGAAGAAACCTTAAGAATTTTCATCTTACTAACAATTCAAATATTGTGGATGATGTTATGTATGGCCAGAATTTTACCCTTGAATTCAAGCTGACACTAAAACACTTCTTGAAGGAGAAGCTAAATTCAGCTCCTGATGTTAAGAAGACAGAATAAAACAAATGATCTAGTCCAGCACCTCCACTCTGACCCTGACTCAGGAAGAGATGCTTCACTCTCCCCGGGTGCACTAAGTGCCCTTGCTGCATGCTTTCCCGCCAGCTGCTGCAGAGAAACAGACAGGCAGAAAGTCAGAAAACACAGAATAATATGCCCTGAGCAGAATTAGCTTCCCCTCAATCAGATGGGAAGAAAGCAGGTGAATTAATAGTCAAATACTGCAAGAAAACAAGGTGCATTGCTTAGACCCAAATCAAAGTGCTGGAATTCTGATATATCCCAGCCTGGTGAGACTTGCCAAAATTTTCAGTAGCACTGGAAAAAATATATGAGCATTTGTGCAGTTGTTAATGCTGTTCAACCCCTAGTCTTAGTGATCCAGCTGGGCTGAGCTGCTTTATATACCTGATATCTTAGATTTGGTGAAAAAAACTGCTGAAACAGATTTGATAACAAGAAATTAGCTTAAATGATGTCTCTGCACATCTAATCAGAGGTGAAGCTGTGTCCAGACTGAACAAATCTTTAGTTTCTTTTTCACTAGTTTCATTGTTTCCTTCTCCTTCTGAGGGAGGAAAAACAAGACAAAAATATTTTTTCATGGTATTTTGGCACTTCTGTTTCCTGCATGAAAACAGCCCCTCACCTTCACACCTACACATACAGTAATAGAGGAAGGAAAGGCTTTCAGTTTCACTAGGAACAGAAATGCCTGTTTCTACTCTCAAGAAAAAAAAAAAAAAAAGAAGTTTTGAGCTACTTCATGGAAACATCTGGGTGAGAGAGAACAGGAGGTGTCAAGAGAAAATAACAACTCATATCACATGGTTTTGATGTGGAATGCTTTTGACACATTTATCATACTTGCCATTCTGGAGGAGCAGGGTTAGATGTATGCCAGATAAGAAAAGCAGCAGTGAAAGCCCTCTCTTTTCAGAAAGAGGCAGCCTCATTTAATCCAAATTGCATTTCTGAGCATAGCAAATTAGCTGTAAATGCAATTTTATGGTTGTTCTAGGGAGAAAATGTGGGTGGAGCAGACTGCAAGAAGAGAGAAAATAAGCAAATTGAGCAATAAAGACACAGACTAGTTGCAACAGGATATGAAAAGTTCTAAAGTAAGTTTCCTCTCATCTTGCTAATCTTGTATAAAAGGCTCTACATTTATTTTCCACCAAAACATTCTTTGTGGCTGAACATTTTTTTTCCTACTGGCTTTGAAGCCCAACCTTTATTGTTAATATTCAGAACAAAAATATGAACCAACTGTTTGAAAAACTGCAAAGTTTTCTAAACTTATTTGTATAGGAGACTATGTAGTACCTATCTCCATGATATCTAAACAGCAGCTTAGAAGCAGAAATTACAATAAATCAGTAACACATGGATAAAGAGAATTTTTCAGACATATTGTGATTAAATCAGTGGACAATATTGTAAGTAAGTGTTGTTCATCTGACTGTAATGCAAGTTTAAAAATTCGTGCAATTCTTTTTAGTTTCACAGCTGCCTTGAGAAAGAGACATGGGGTTCCTCTTTACCATGAAATATACCAAAAACAGAGCATGAGAACTAAAGCTGCCCAAATTGATAGCTGCCTTTTAGCTCTCCTTTGGACCACAGCAATTAACTTTCTCCAAGGCAATTCTGCAAGACAGAGACCTATTTCTGAGAAGCAATATGGATGTGAACCTGTTGCTGTCATATAGCCTCTGGACCAGAAATTGGTCCTTGACTTCTTTTGTTTAGCTGTAGAGACATATCAATGAATCATTCAGATACTGTTGAGGGATTTTTGAAACAGCAAGGAGGCCATGACATGCTGCAGCTGAGCAAACCAAGCTACCAGTTGGTAGTTTGCTATAAAAGTCAGGCTATTCGGGTAATAAAGAGAGAGCATGATCTGACCATACTAGTGTCTGTTGTGTTTTCGGCCGTTCTTCCTGCAACATATGGCACCCGAACAGGCTGAGACCCGGCAAGACACGGAGATGCTGAGAGACTCCAAGCATAGACCCGGACAGAGGTATTGCAGTGAGACGCGGAGACAGAGAATCGCGGTGAGACGTGGAGCAGAATCGCGATGAGACGCGGAAGAGTGAAGTATTGCGGTGAAACACGGGACAGCCGGGGTCGAGTTGCTATGGGAGATCGGCGGCGTCAGTGGAAACGGCAGACGACCGCCACCGTGTGGCGAGTTGGCACATAGCAGAGGGGTGGAGATCACGACCCTGCGGCTCGTCTGACGTAACCACGGAGGAGGAAGCGGCTATCCAGCTTCTCTCTAGTATTCTCTCTAAGACAGGTCTATATTCCAATGTAAAAAAAGATCAAATCCTTGGTGCACTGGGCTCAAAAGGAGGATTTCTGAAGGGAATCCCTCTAATATGTAGCTCAGCTGAGTGGTGGCACATAGCAGATCGCTTATGGGATAAAGCCATCTCAAGTGGACAGCTAGATAAAGATGTAAGTGGGACGTGGCACACAGTGATTAATGTGCTGTACGGTATGAAAACTGAACAGCAGCTGGCTATGGCGGTGGCGCAAGCTTTATCAGTACTGTCTGGGACTCACAGAACGCCGAGTATAAAACCTGAGACCTCAGGAACGCGGCTGACACAATTGTTGGTTCCTGCACCCACCCCTGTTCGGGGTATGACCTCTCCAATAAAGTTATCAGCAGCACAAATAACTAAGGGACTATCGGAGCAGAGTGCTGATGGGGAGTGGGGGCTGCCCTCCCTACCCCACGCGCCGGAAAATCTTGATGAAGCTGTGCTGCCAGCATCTGTGCCACTGCCAGGCAGCAATAAATCCACTCGGGATGCTTCGCCAATGAGAGGTGCAGCAGCAGCTTGCGAAAATCGACCTTCACTGGAGGAGCTGTTCCAAGAACTGCTAGAGAAATTGGAGAACTTAAAAATTACATATTCGGAGGAGCTTCCTCTCTCGTCTGCCCCACCGGAGCCGACTCCCTCATTATCCGCGGTGCTTGGTCAGTGGCAAAAAGAGAAAGGGGAGAATAAGGGGCGACAAAGACAGAAACAGTATCAGGAGGATGCCACTGACACTAACAGCACTGGGAATAGGAATAGCATAAGTGAAACAGGTGATGGCAAGGGTGGAATGATAGGGCAGCATTTTCGAATTCTGGAATGGATTTTCCTATCGATTCAGCCAAAAATGAGTGTTCAAACATGGGTAGAAGCTATCACAGAGTTAGTACGTGAGGGTTGCTCTCGGAGTATTAAGATCAGCAGGCAGGAACCAGGAGATATTAATCTGCTGATGACTCAGGATCATTTGGAATGGTGTTTACAGCAAGCCATACCACTACAAGAAGCTGTGTTAGGTTTCCCAGGATTGGTACATTCCCGAACTCCAAAGGGGCCTCTCTGGCAAGTTATAAGATCATATAAATGGCAGGTAGTACCATGGCTTTCGTCCTGACCAGTGGTGGGTCACACTGTATACACTGATGCAGGTGCGTTAAGTAGGAAGGCTGTGTGTGTGTGATACGAGAATGGAAATTGGGAGAAAATCATAATTCCGGGGATCCCACATCGGGATCCCACAGCTCTGATTAAATATGTATCCTTTGTTCAGCTACATCGGAGTCAGATTTGGCCTACATATGTGTTTCGTTACTATTTTAAATAGGAAAAAACACGGAGAGAAGAAATAAACAGTTGCTGAACTTCTCCAATTACTGCTAATCACATTTACACCCTGTGGTTTGCAGATTTAGAAATCAATTGGTGGCTTCCCTTTTCTACAGCAGGCAGTAAATGTGACAATTTAGAAAAAGGACTAGAAGACACCTCAATTCAGCTTAGATACCCTTTTTAATATCCCCCAGTGAATTTATCGCTTCAGTGTTTGATGTGACATAAAGATTATACAGCATCATTTACTAAAATGATAGTGTTCTGTGAGATTGATACTGAAAAAACTCGTTATCATTCCTTTTTATATATAAATATATTTTCTTTCCATTGAACCTGAGGCATTTGGAAATTACATCCCAAGCAAAACTCTGCAGTGAAATCTTGCTGGAACATTTGATGGGCTACACATTTTCCTTTCAAGGTTATGAAAAATGAGCTCTAATAAAAAGCGGTATCAAATACAATGATCTCTGATTTGTTTTATGAAGTGGAGGACACTCCTCCCAGCATCTGATGGTGATTTAGCCATGCCAAATTGGTAAGAGAGTTACTGTCAGTGTCACTTAGTATGATCTTTACTTGAAGAGTTTCTTAAATGTGTAGATAAACTCAAATTAGCCATGTACATGTTTTGAGCATCATAAATGATGAACCAGCAGGGTCAAGCAGTCCAAAGCTGCTTATGATTACTTAATCTGGGAAAAGACTTAGCAGGAGACTGTCGAAGCACATCTTGCAATGCGTGTTTGCAAACATACATGCATTCATAAACACATGGCTGCAAAACCATGCTCCTATCCACTATTTAAATTGAAGGTGGAAAGAAATGATATCGTCTGAGCAGAAATCAGTATGTGGGGAGAGAGAATAACCTTTCTAATAGTTCTTTCTATTCCTTCTACACACAAGCAGGAGGTAGGAAAACAAATGAATGTCTGGAAAAAGACTGGTATGGAAGAAACACCATATCTACCCAAGCTTTTTGATTTTTCAAAATAGGTCTGAAAGACCTATGTTTTCTATGGGAATATGCATTCTGAAAGGTTTTTACAAACTTTATCTGTGTGTATAATTTTAGTCTTTACTGAAACAAGAAAACAGAGTGAAGTGAAAAATAATGGTGAGGTAAGGAGGAAGGAAAAGTTAACCAAACCTTTTTAAACTTAAAATTCAGTCAGTTCATGTTCGCACTGATGTTAAGAAAAAAAATAAATACAGACTTCTTTCTTTATTTTCTATTACTCAACAATAAAACTTAATTGTAGAGCTGTTGTAGTTTAACCCAGCTGGCAGCTAAACACCACACAGCCGTTCGCTCACCCTCCCCCCTCCCTTTCTGGGATGGGGGAGAGAAACGGGAAAATGAAGCCCATGAGCTGAGATACAGTTTATTAAGACAGAAAAATAATAATAATAATAATAACAATAATGATGATAATAGTACTACTACTAATAATAATGTGTACAAAACAAGTGATGCACAATGCAATTGCTCACCACCCACTGACCGATGCCCAGCCTAACCCCGAGCAGTCCGGCTCTCCTCCCCCCGGCTAGCCACCCCTATATATTGTTTAGCATGACGTCAGATGGGATGGAATACCCCTTTGGCCACTTTGGGTCACCTGTCCTGGGTCTGTCCCCTCCCAGCTCCTGCTGCACCCCCAGCCTGCCCGCTGGCAGGACAGATCGAGAAGCTGAAAAGTCCTTGGCTTGGTGTAAGCACTGCTCTGCAACAATTGAAACATCAGCATGTTATCAGCACTCTTCTCATCCTAAGCCAAAACATAGCATTCTACCAGCTACTAGGAAGAAAATTAATTCTGTCCTAACTGAAACCAGGACAAGAGCTTATTTTATAGTATTCCATAAATACATCAGTTGACAAAATCCAAGCTTTTGCTTGACAAATGATCTCATGAAGTATTCAGTCACTTCCATGGTTTTGGTACTATTTATGAAAATGTTAAATGAACAACAGTGACATCTCCAATAAAGTAGCATATATGACAGATATTACTCTGAAGTTCAAGAAATACTTTTCAACAGGAATGTTCTTATTTTGGACTCCAATATTTTATGTGATCAGTGGAAGAAAATATCCGACTGACCTTTTGTCAACTCAGAGATCTCTTAAATTTACGGGTTGATTTCAGAGAAGTAAAAATTGCATCATCAGACCTAATGTTTCCTTGAATCGAGCAATTCCCTTTTTTTTTCCTTCATGATATAAGATAGTGTTTTTCTGTCCTTAATACCAAAATAAGATAGTTAAAAAATCTTCTATCCCACTGTTAAATAGTAATCGTTTAAACTGTCATTGAATGTACAACTCTCATATTTTCGACTACACATTGGATCAGTGATAACATTTTTATAAAATGCATAGTTACATGAACTTGTAATCATGCACAAAGAATAAATAAATTTCACAGAAGCTGCTAAGCAGTTTTAATTTGATGTGACTGAAAGTTCAGAAGTTTACTCAAATCTTACATAAAATATATTGGTTTTGTTTTGATCCTTATAATGTCATTTCCATATGTCTCTGTATTTTATCAGTTGGGTGTCTTTTGTAGTGTCTATGAACAAAAACCAGATGTAAACCATCTCAATTATACTAAAATTAATACAGCTAAAGAAAGAGTTTTGAATTTCTCACACAACAAATTTGAAAAGACTAATGTTTTGCAAAGTATATCTACATGTCAGCCCATGTTAGATATGTCCATGACCTATGTTCTCAAGGCACAGTCTACCTTGAAATTTTAGTGAAGCTCTGTAGACACTTTGCTTATATTTGCTGAAGGGTTCACAAACCTTTTCTAATCTTTTAGCAAATCAAAATTCAGTATGAGATTTCTTAATGTAATTTTGACTTTTTAAGAAATATGCTGTTAACTGAATCTTCATGTCTGATTTATTATTATTATTATTATTATTATTATTATTATTATTATTACTTTTTAACTACTAGTTCAAATGTACCTCATCTTCACTGCATCCCCAGTCTGGATTCAGTTCATCATGCCAGGTAAAACTGAGATGTTTGTTACTTGTTACAGTTCATTATCTTGTGAATTACTCATAGGATTTGAAAAATGCTACCACAATCACCACTGGACAGCTAGTTTACTGGCTGACTCAGCAGGATGGTATAAGGGGAATGGGAAATGGGGGCTGCGGTCAATCCCTAACACTTCATCTCCGGCGCTTCTTCGGGGTCACTCTCTGCCCTTGCTCCACATGGGATCCCTCCCACAGGATGCCATCCTTCTCAAACTAATCCTGCAGGGGATGCCCACAGGCAGCAGATCTTCAAGAACTGCTCCAACATGGCTCCATACCACAGGGTCCATCCCCCAGGAGCAAACTGCTCCAGCACGGCTCCCCCGTGGGCGGCAGCTCCCTCCAGACCCCCTGCTCCTGCGTGGGCTCCTCTCCACGGGCTGCAGCTCTGGCCTGGGGCCTGCTCCTGCAGGGGTTCTCCATGGGCCACAGCCTCCTCCAGGCCACATCCATCTGCTCCACCAGGGGCTCCTCCATGGGCTGCAGTGTGGAGATCTGCTCCACCATGGGACTCATGGGCTGCCGGGGGACAGCCTGCTCCACTGGGGCCTCTGTACAGGCCTCAGGGGAACACAGTGCCTGGAGCACTTCCTGCCCTCCTTGGGGGCAGGGTTTCACTGACCTTGGGGGCTGCAGGGCTGGTTCTCTCACATTTTCTCACTCCTCTCTCCCAGCTGCTGTGGTACAGCAGTTTTTTTTTTTTTTTTCCCTTTCTTAAACCTGCTCTCCCAGAGGCACAACCAACATCTATCATTGGTTCAGCTCTAGCCAGCAGTGGATCCCTTTTGGAGCTGGCTGGAGCTGGCTCTGATCTGATGTGGGGCAGCTGCTGGGCTCTGCTCACAGAGGGCACCCCTGCAAGCCCTACTGACACCAAAACCTTGCTACATAAACCCAATACACCATCCCATTAACTATATGAAGTATTTCTTATAGGCTGGCATTCATCTTACCTACCTCTGGATTCAGGACCTAGTATATATACACACAAATAAAAATAAATAAATACACACAAAATCTCATAGAATAATAGAATGTCTTGCGTTGGAAGGAACCTTAAAGATAATCTAGTTCCAACCCCCCTGCTCTGGGCAGGGATGCCACCCACTAGATCAGGTTGGCCAAGGCTCCATCAAACCTGGCCTTGAACACCTCCAGGGATGGGGCATCCATGACTTCTCTGGGCAACCTGTACCAGTGCCTCACTACCCTTACAGTGAAGAATTTCTTCTGAATGTCTAATCTAAATAAACCCTTTTTTAGTTTAAGACCGTTCCCCTTTGTCCTACCACTATCTACCCAAGTAAAGAGTCCCTCTCTATCGTTTTTATAAGACGCCTTTAAGTACTGAAAGGCTGCAACAAGGTCTCCCTGGAGCCTTCTGTTTTCCAGGCTGAACAGCCCCATCTCTCAGCCTTTCTTCATAGGAGAGGTGCTCCAGCCCTCTGATCACCTTTGCAGCCCTCCTCTGGACTCACTCTAACAGGTACAGAACCATCTCACAGAGAATCTTCCTGGGATGGAATGAACTGCCCTATAAACTTGTCCAAATTAGATGAAATGAATTGATCCCATGTATGTAGAGTTGTTTGGTTTTGCTTGTTTGTTTGGTTTTGTTTGTTTGCTTGCTTGCTTGCTTTGTGTTGTTGTTTGTTTTTTTTTTTCCCCTTGCTTTTCTGTCTTTTAGGGGGCATTATTTGTATTGACTCTGGAAGCATAGCCTGCATTGCATCTGAGAGCAGTGAGACATTTGGCCGTTCTTACCTAGGAATAGGAGTGCTGGAATTGGCAGCCAATTGTCAAGACAAATCCTTTGAACTCATGGTTTTGATCCTGGAAACCGGTAGAAATCTGAATGAGCTCACAGCCCCTGTGGCACGAACACTCTTTTACAAAGCTTGGGTTGATGCCATAGAGAACTATAGACATGATCACTGTGGTTTTTTAATGACCCTACTATTCTCTCAGGAGCAATATTAGTAAGTATTATGAGTCAGTGCTTTTTAGTAGTAGCTTTATTATGTATCTGTGGAATTACAAGAATGAATGGTCAAAACTTTAACCTTCAGTTAACAAAATGGATAGCTGGGGAAAAGTTTTAACCAAAAATGAACTTTTATTTATATTTTTAACTGTGTTTATATCAATATTTTAATTGTGTTGTTCACAATGAATATGTCTCTAATATTTTTTTAGCTTGTGATCTCCTGTCCCTGACCAGAGCTGACATTTTGGCAGGATATAGGAGATTCCAGAATGGCCAATAAGTAAATCTAACTGTTCTCTAGAGATATTAAACTGGCAGATTTTACAGGCGCTAACTTCACACACAATCAGAGCTAGGTCACTGCATGAAGTACCAGCAATCCCTCTTTTCTAAAGTCTTTTGAGCCAAGTTTTCATTATTGCGATACAAATCTCTGTCTTCCCCTTTGCAGCTTATCCTAATACTACCTACCAGCAGCAAGTGCCTGGAGGCAGAGGGTGTGTGCACTTTAGTGATAAAGTGAAGTAAAGGTATATATATCTCTACACCAGTGCTAACCTTAGCAAACACATCCTCAGTGGTAAAGAAGCTCCATGAGGAGTGAGTAGATCTTGTCCCAGAACTATCTAATTGAGCAATTGCAAATATATTTCAACATTTCCAGTCTAAATGTGTCCAACTTTTCTGTTTGTTCTGCTTTGAATGAGGTAGGTAGCACATTAAAATGCACAGACCATATCCTAATCATCTCATAGCCTAAACAGATAGATCACATGCAGGATAACTCACTACCTTGCCCTCCTCCTTTTACCTAATCAACCTTTCCTTTTCCTCCAGCAAACTGGGAACAGATTTCTTGCTTAGCTAATTAACTCTGAAATGCTTTCTACCATCACATCTTCAAGCCTGTCCCTTAAATATTATGTGCATGTTAGTGTGATAATGAGAGCAGATTTCTGATTCTCTGCATTTTCAAGGTAGAAGAACTGAGATATAGAAATGTTAAGTTATAATTTGCCTTACCTAAGTTTAAACATCTCAGAATTAGATCTCTGAGCTACTAATTTTAGGCTACGTTTATATTCATAAGGCAGCTGCAGAAGACAGTTATTTGACCTACCTTATGCTGATACAATTTTTTTCCAAATTATTAATTATAAAAATATGTTGCTAGAATGTAAATACACACCTATAGTGCGTGTAGATAAAAATGTCATCAAAGCAAGTGTGTAACTGAGATGGTAGCTTATATTCCTTGAAAGCATTTCAGTGTAGGCACTTTCTCATCTGAAGCATTTCTGTTACATTTTATTCACCATAATTCTTCAGGTGCAAAAGGGTACTTCTGAAATATATCTTAAAGAAGATGTAGCCTAATCCACAAGGATTAAGACAAGCCAAAATTATAAAGTAGATGGGATATTTTTAGCTATTATTATTGCTAGCCATTACAAAGGAATAGTAATGTTGCTAGGTGGCTCGCAGAAGTGGAGAAAGCCAAGTGTTTGTGTGAAGGTAACTCCACTGTATATGACAACAACACAGTAAGTGGTGTGTGATTTTTACTGTAATAGAAAACAGTCAGAACTATGTTCTGGCAAGGAGAGATGCCATGAAGATCCTACACCCTTATTTTAAGCTCTTTTACCTTCCAAAACTAGGGACACCATCAGCTCCCTTTTAAGAATTGACCCGGAATATTTTAATTCCCAAATTCTTCAGAGAAAGTGCTTGGGACTGGTTTTTGACACTGGCCAATATCACATCAGGGAAAATTTTAGCAGTGTACCAGTATAGATTTCAATAATGACTTGGTTTATCATGAATTAGCAGTATTATAGAGAGGTTTCATTATTCAATGAGAAACCAAAGTTAAAATGTATTCAGGATTTTGGAAAACATTTATTGTCTAGGCAAATTATTATAACATATTTTCACTATTAATTTAAGCTCATATATATTACATTATGTATATACATAATATATACACTATTGATAATGGTGTAGTTCTTGGTGATGAGGGACTGGTCACAACTGAAGTCACCTCTTTCAACACAAAACATGGTTTAAACCACATGATTTCCCTATCATCTGTAGGCTTTCTTTAAATTAATTATTAGCATCAGGAATTAGTTATTCTGGAAGCACAGCATGCCAGACTAGGTTGATCACTGATCTAGTAATGAATGAAACAAAATGAAACAATAGCAAAAAAAAATCAAAAGAAACATAGCATCTGGAGAAGTGATTACTAGAAAGTGAGCAGAATATGATGGACCAGAAGACTACCAAAAAAAAAAAAGACAATAGAGAGCTGAGACAGTAAATGGTTCAATGAAAGAGGAAAGATTGATTAGGGAGTTTGTGAGATTAGGAAGTCAGCTATAAATACCCTTGTAGTTAGCTGAATTGTTAGATTTAAAGACTAGTTTGTAGGCAAGTAAGCAGCATCGCTGATGAAAAAGAATAAAAAGAGAAGGAAAGAGTAAAATAAAGATGTGGAGAAGCCACTGACTAATCCTTGATGACAGTATTAACTGTAAATGAGAGTTCATTATTCATGCAGGGGTTAAAGACTTCAAAGATTCACAGTTTTGGTTTTCTACTTAAAAGCCATTACCCCTGGTCCTGGCACTCCACCCTCTGACAGAGTCCCTCCCCAGCTTTCCTGTAGACCCATTTTAGGTACTGGAAGGCCTCTGTAAGGTCTCCCCGGAGTGTTCTCTTCTCCAGGCTGAACAACTCAAACTTCCTCAGCCTGCCCCTATAGGAGAGGTGCTCCAGCCCTCTGATAATCCTTGTGTCTGTTCTCTGGATTCATTCTAATACTTCCATGTCCTTCTTGTGCTGGGGGCCCAGAGCTGAACACAGGGCTCCAGGTGGGGTCTCACAAGGGGAGAATAGAGGGGGAGAATCCCTCCCTCGCCCTGCTGGCCACACTGCTTTTGGTGTAACCCAGGATATGTTTGGCTTTCTGGGCTGCGAGAGCACATTGCCATCTTTATATATTAAAGTACACCTTTTCTGAGACTAGACAATTTTAGGTGAATGAATTACAAGATTAATATTATTAAAAATAAAAAAGAAAAAAAGAGTATTTTGTGTCCTAATCCAGAAAGCATTTGTTTCCTTCCATTAGCTACAGAAAGCTTAGAATTAGATCCTGGATGGAATAATTTGGCTTCCTTTGCAAGTAACTCTTGAAGAAAGAAATGAGATACAATCATGAGATCACCTTTTACAAATTATTTATCCAAACCTACTTATAATCTAATAAAACACTCTTAAATCCACACTAGATGTATTTAGTTTTAGAAAACTTCCAAGTTTCTTTGATATTCAGTGATGAAAAAGAAAATTAAGTAGTGATGGATACTCCCTCTTTTTTCCCCCCTCAGCTTAGATCTCTGTTAGATAAAATATATCCTCATTGCTTTGAATAAATAAAAGAAAACAGGGAGTTGGGAAATGGTTTGCTGAATGTGAAACAGAGGCAAACTGCGTGTCAGATATGCATGGGTTGAAATGTGGCACAAAGGCCACTCACATTGAACCTTTAACAAAATCTTGTAATACTTAGAGACACGGGTAAAGGAGCTTTGAAGCAGGCTACAGAAGAAGAAAGTATTGTTATCAAACACACTAGGAACAGGTGAAATGAGAGACAAAATGTATTGCTAAAGGTTACCTTAAGAAAACAGAAATAAGGCAGTAATCAAAATCACATTTTTGATGTAATTTTGATGTGATGAGGGGACTGCATTGTCCCCTTCAGAAGCAGGTGCAACAGCCTGACAATAATACAATAAAAATCCTATTAGCTGTGTCTCCATGACACTTCTGGTATCCATGGGACCCATAATATCTTTAATGCAGACAATAAATCCAGACGATTTCCTTCTTCAATTGCTCCCAATATGGCTCCATTCCTAGCACTGTTCAGCTAACCTTTTATTGCCACATTTTCTCATGAATGCTGAATCACTTTCTAATCTTTACAATGAAACAAATGGAGTCCCCACTAAGTGAGACACATCAGTCAGGTTTAGTTATCCAAGCGCAATTGCATCCAGGTACATTGCTGTGGATTACAACCAGCAGAGACTCAGCATTGACTATAAAAATATCAGTTCCATGTCTGCAAACTTTGGGGGAGGCTTTATGGCAAATATGGTCTGATCAAAACAGCCTAGATTAACCCCAACGTGGCCAGAGCAGAGAGTGCATCAGTAGGTTGAAAGGACATCTATGTGTGGTTAAAAGGTGTACAGTGAGTTAAAACAAAATTATGTGAAATTGGAGCCAGCTTAACCAAAAATATTAACAAAAACAAGGATAATCACATGCAGGAGGTGACAATACATCATCTTTTTGTATCTCCTCAGAGCTATGGATGCTTACAGAAATTTGCTAAATATAAGTTTACAGCTTACAGCTTTGTTAATCACAGTAGCTGAAGGCAGCCCATGAGTTATTCACTCATAAGAGACAGTGTGGTATTACTAAATGAAAGGATAATTTATTGCTTGAATCAACATCTGACAGTAGTCCAGCTACCATCTGTGCATGGCCCTGTGGAAATTCTCAAGTTAAGACTCACCTCCATTACTATCAGAAGAGCCCCAGAAAGCACCACTGAAGCACATCAAAAGCATCAATACACCACTGGCTTTCTTAATTTCTAAGCTCACTAGCTACCTGCATGGCAGCTGTATCTCCAAGAGATGGTAGAAGGCAGAGCCTGGAAAACTTAGAGACCATTTCAGAGGCTGCTTTCTCAGAGGAGCAAAGGATTATCCTTCATCCTGAATGTGGGTAGTTAGGGTCTGGCGGCCGGAAGATGTTGTGCTGTACGGAAAGGTGGAGCCCCTCCCTTGATGGACAGTAGCGTGTGGTCTGTGATGTAAGCAAGCGGAAGTGACGCTATGGGCCTCTGGTATATAACGCCATGTGACTCGACAATAAACGCCATTTGCCATCCACCACATTGGTGTCTGTGAGCCGATGGACCGAGCAGCCTGGGGTTGGTCGCTGTGCCATTCCTGAACCAGGTCGCCACTGTCCCCTGAAGGCAACAAGTGGTGCCGAAATCCGGGAAAACTCCTGGATTCGGGTGAACGGCGGCCGGAGCGGCGGGACCAGCCCGGCGGGGAGGAAGCTCCCGGACCAACAAGGAAGATGGAAACCCTTGTGAAGGTCGTATCAAAATTATGGAAGCTATGGGGTGGCTCAGCTGAGGAAGCCAGGGGTGCCGGTGGGGAACCAGAGCCTGAGGAAATCTGGGAGAGACCACCGCCATGTGCGCCCCAGTACGGCGCCGAACTAGAAGACGAAGAGTCGGGTGAAGAAGCCTCCGGCGGGAACGGGGATGAAGTGCTAGGTTTTACTAACACGTGGAAATGGGAGAAAGAGAACGGCTGTGGGGGCGACCGGGGAGGAGGTAGAAGCGCAAGAGAGGGGCAGAGAGCTCATCGGAACGGCCATCTGAAAAAACGCTCTTGTGGGGCAAATGCCTCGTCGAGAAGGCGGCGGGGCGAGCCACGAGGGAGAGAGCGGCCTGCCTGCAGGGGTGGTGGGCGGGGCCTGAACTCGATGGGAGGTTACAGGAACTTGGAGGTGACCAGTCAGTCGAGCTCCGACTCCGGATCAGATAGCGATTCACATTCGGAGGAGGAAATGGGGACAGATGGCAAAAACATCCCCAACTGAAATAAAGCTGCACCGTGAGGGGGAGAAATTTCTCTCAAGGATTGGAGGAAAATTAAGATTGCATGTGCCGTCTGGGCTCTATCGGCCATGCTAGCGTTCCCGGTCTGGGTGACAGATGGGGGGCAGAGGGTTCACTCACCAATAAACCCTAAGGATGTACAAGTGATTGTTAAAGCCATTGCGGATATAGGGCTTCATTCTGCAATGGTCTTCACCCTCATAGATGGTGTTTTCAGGGGAGACGACATGCTCCCGTTTGATATAAAACAAACTTGTCGACTGATCTTTGATGGGGGGATGATCGTTTTTAAACAAGAATAGGAGGACAACTGTATGAGACTACTGGCCCAAGTAACTGGGGCGGATCACCCACTGTATGGCTCTAGCCTGCAGCGGCTAATGGGTATGGACCCAACAGTGATCACCCCCCAGGAGCAAGCCCAGGGCCTGTGGGCCCATGAAGTTATGGCAACTCGTGAGGCCAGAGACGCTCCAAACAGCCAACACTCCAACTTCAGTGGAAAATGCAGCCTCAAGGAATGATCAACTCGCCTACTATTTGCCAGATCACAGTGTATTGGGCGCTGGCACCAGTTCAGCGCATTGACCCGACCGCAACTCAGAATAAAACTAATGAAAACTGAGTTTCTGTTCACAGGAACGGATCATCGGACACCCCCGTAATCTGTATACCCCGGTGACATGAGAGGACAATAAGTCAGCAAGCGTCCTGTCTAAGCTTGAGAGTTCCACACTGGCAGAATCCAGACAACAGCGAAGGGGCCTCCGTGGGTGGGGGGCTGCGATGCCTTTGTGTGATCTTATCTTTGGACCTTGTATACTAAATAAGCTTGTGTTGTTTGTTAAAAGTTGGTTAGAGAAAGTTAACATTATGTTGGTAGAACACCAACTACTTTAAGAGTGTATTTACTCAGGGTTACCAGTTACCTCCTAGTTTTCTCCTGGTTATTGTGCCTTTATGTTTTTTAGTTAAGTTATGATGTCTACGTCTTAAGATTGTTATATTTTAGCTAATTTGGTTGTGCATAGGGAGGGGGGAAATGTGGGTAGTTAGGGTCTGGCGGCCGGAAGATGTCGTGCTGTACGGAAAGGTGGAGCCCCTCCCTTGATGGACAGTAGCGTGTGGTCTGTGATGTAAGCAAGCGGAAGTGACACTATGGGCCTCGGGTATATAACCCCATGTGACTCGCCAATAAATGCCATTTGCCATCCACCACATTGGTGTCTGTGAGCCGATGGACCGAGCGGCCTGGGGTTGGTCGCTGTGCTGTTCCTGAACCAGGTCGCCACTGCCCCCTGAAGGCAACACCTGAAGCCCCAGTGTCTGGTGAAAGATTTGCTTGGATAAAAAGTCAAGTTGCAGCGCAGTCATTTTCAGTCTCTTCTTATTCACAAAGTTGAAAATGATTAATTTTTAGGGAATGGATTTCAACTCTGTGTTTATATGTATTACTCTGTAAAGGCAAGTTTTAACATGTGGTTAAAAAAATGACAAGTGGTTGTGAATGACATAGCTAAAGTACAGCAATATGCTTAGACAGGCTTTTTAAAATTCTGTCCACTTTGTTGTGATTTAGACTACCTCTTTAATTACTTTTTACGGCTGGCTGCTTAGAATTGTACATTGTTTATAGACCTATTTCCATACAGGTCTTGTCATATGATCCAGTTTTAAGGGGAACTAAATAATTTTTTGTGCTCTCATTCCAGTCCAAGCTCAACAGCAGCAGCCAGCATGAAAACAAGCACCTGTCAATGAGAACTTCCTCTTGGGACAGAAGTGTATTCCCCTGAGAACCTCCTCAGTATAGTAAACTATAACACTCATTATATATGGCCAGCAAAGTTTTTTCTGTGACTGCACGCACAAGAGCAGTGAAGACTTGACCTGTGAGGCTGCCTTGTCATGCTCCCTACCCTATTGTCACCTACAACAGGTGCACCTGCAGCAAGATTGTAAGCCTCCTTGAAAATAAGTGAGAGTCTGGCCTTCTGGGCTGCTCAAATCCTCTATTTGAACACATACATATGTACACAGAGCAAAGAAGATATTGCATCTCTGATGGGGAAAAAAAAAAAAAGTTTTCCCAGATTTTAAAAGAAAACATGGTTATTGTTGCCTGCCAAGGCCATGTGATTAAGTATAAAAGGGACTAACTTGCTGTTGTAACGAATTAAAATAAAAATAAAAAAAAAAAAGAGCAAGCACAAGGACTTATAAATTAAAACTTACAGGTCATTTGCACATGAGCTCAGAATTAGTCCCACATGGAAACTTTAAGTTCTGGTTCTCTACTACTCTACTAAGCTTAGCTTAATGATATACAACATTAACAGTAGCTTTTAAAGTAGCACTTAAAGCAATAGCAATTGATGGACTTGGTGCCAACTAAGAGGATGTGAGGGTTCTACTTAAAGCAAAGATAATTTCTGTCCATCTTTCTCCTGTTAAAGGGTACTAATTTCTGTCCATCTTTCTCCTGTTAAAGGGTACTCTTTAGCTCTTTTTTCATATGTAGTTTCTGTTGTTTCCAGAAAAGTTTTATATGTGATTAGCTCATAACAGATCTCCTGTGTAACTGTTGTCCTTTTAGTTCTTTCTTTGCTCCTTAGAGATGGCAGTCATTTCCCTGCCACCATGTTTGTATTGGGCTGAGTAATCCCATGAGATTTTATCTCTGCTCATTCAGCAGTTCCTCTTTCTGAGAGCTCCCCCAGTTCCTTCCCAAGTCCTGAAGGCCTTCTCTGCATTTTGGGCACAAATGCAGAGAAGACCTTCAGCACTCTTGATCATGGATAACCATAAGTAAACCACACTCCAAATATTTGATTTTTATTCAAATATAAGCTAATGGGAGGTCAGAAATGGTACCACTTATAATCTTTGCAAATAACAACAAATTGTTGGCAAAGCCTAGAAGAGAACTGAAAACTGAGGAAATAAGAAGAAAGTCCCTGGCAGCCAAATGAGTAGGCTGGTTCATACTGAAAGAGGAAAAGATTTATTGTTTCTTCTTTCTTTGCTTGTGTGCTCATGATCTCTTAAAGGGGGCACTGACTTGTTTAGGTGAGCTGTGGACATACTCACCATTCTGCTCTTTCTGCTAGGGGGTTGATAATCTTGGCTCCCAGCAGGTTGAAAAACTGTAGGCAGTAACAGCTTAAACATTTTTCAGGTAAGATTTCCACACATTATTCAGACCTTTTACACAAACATAGTGTTTGCTTGAGGTCTGTGCAATATGGACCATTTTCATGCCACCTTAGTAGTATACAGGGACATGAGTGGATTTTTTTGTTGTTGTTGTCCTACAGTTACTGTGTGAAGTTCTTTGAGAAACTTGAGTATTGAACTGATGTGAAATATTATTACTTATTTAACATACAGAATGTGCAAAAGTAAAATTTCATTCTGTTTATAGCTTCCCATCCTGCACAATGATCAGCAATACCTTAGCTGATATCTTTAACACAATGTTTAGTTAGGCACACATTTAAAAATAGATAGATAAATAAATAAAAATGAGTTCTTTGTTTACAGAGCTTTGCAAAAGCCATGAGATAATACCCAAATACCTGTTTCTGAAACTTCACATTCCCAGCTTCATCCTTTTTGATGACTTTTGAAGTTCATAACTTTTTCCTTTTCATATCTGGTTTCTCTCAGTCCCATATTTTCCCTTCCAGGTATTCCAAAAAAGGAATATCCCCAGCAAGACATTTCCTCAAACACCCTGCTAAATAATCTTCAATACCACTTTTTATTATTTTGCATTCCCTTAAGCTTACTATAATCTTAGTGTTCACCACTTGTGAAGGAAGGGAAAGGGGAAAAGGGAAAATAAAAAGAAGGGAGGAAAACAAACAAACAAAATAAATGAAAGCTATATGGAAGTGCAGAGGAAAGAAATTACTCTCTACTTCCCACAAATGAGCGATGATTGACCACGTCCTTGAAGCAAGGCCTCAACGCACATAGCCGGTGTTCAAGAGGAGGACCGATGTCTTCTCAACGAGAGCCCACCCCTCCCCTCTTCTTCCTGTTTCCACCTTTTATTGCTGAGTGTGACATCACATGGTATGGAATATCCCTTTGATTGGTTTAGGTCAGCTGCCCTAGTGATGTTTCTCTCCTCACTTTTTGCCCATCCTCTAGGAGTGTTAGAGAGAGGCCCAATACTGTGCCACTGCTGCTCAGCAGTAGACACAACACTGGTGTGATAACACTGCTGTTCCAGCTACAAGTACAGAGTACGGCACTGTATGGGCTGCTGCCGGGAAAGTTAACATTCCAGCCAGACCCAGTACACCACTTCCTGAGCCAACAATGCACTTTGTTACTAAACTTGTCTCTCTGATACATATTCACCCTATGTTCTCTGGCATTCCAACAATGAAAATTCTGTGTTCTTCTGCTCTGAATTCAATGGAATCCTGTTTCCTGTGGCTGTTCTTGTCTGTTCTTGAATGAAAGAAAGATGAGAAGCCAGTAAATTAGTAACCACAATCAAAAGATATAGGAGATCAAATATTTGCTGCATAAAAAGAATATGGCATAATCCAATTAGAGTAGGCTAGATGTTTTGTTCTTCAACTATTCTTATTATGTCTTGACTTGTCAGATAAGACCAGGCTCCTCAAAATTCCTAGCATGTTTGCTTACTCAACAAAATTACCATAAAAATGCTTTGGGGTTGTGCTCCACTTAAAGAGGGTGAAATACATTAATCAAACTATATCCAAAGAAATGGTGCACCATCCAAAGAAGACTAATTACTTAAAAGCTTATTTTAGGTTTCAAAAACATTCATGGGATGTCTTCTCTAAACGTGTCCTGGTTTTGGCTAGTATAGAGTTAATTTTCCTCCTAGTAGCTGGTATGGTGCTGTGTTTTGGATTTAGGATGAGGATAATGTTCAAAACACCCTGATGTTTTAATTGTTGCAGAGCAGTGCTTACATAAGGATTTTTCGGCTTCCCACACTGTCCTGCCAGCGGGCAGGCTGGGGGTGCAGCAGGAGCTGGGAGGGGACAGAGCCAGGATACCTGGCCCAGGCTGGCCAAAGTGGTATTCCATACCAGATGGTGTCATGCTGAACAATATATAGGGGTGGCTGGCCAGGGTGGTGTGGTGGTTTTACTCGTGTGGGCAGCAGAGTTCCACCTCGGCCGCTCTCTCACTCCCCCCTCCTCAAAGAGGAAGGCAGAGAAAATACAACACAAAGAGCTCAAGGTTTGAGATAAGGATGATTTAATTAAAGGGAAAAGGGAGAGGAAAAAAAAGAAAAGAAAAAGAACAAAGGCCACTTGGAAGCACAGAGAGAAAGGAAAGAAAAAAAAAAGGTACTCTACTTCCCATCAACAAGTGATGTTCGGCCATGTCCTGGAAAACAGGCCCTCAAAACGCGTAACAGTTGTTCGGGAGGACAGCCCCCTCCCCCACAAGAGCCCCCCTTTTTATTGCTGAGTGTGACATCATGTGGTATGGAATATCCCTTTGGTTGGTTTAGGTCAGCTGCCCTGGTGATATCCCCTCCCCATCACTTGCCCACCCCCAGCTTGCTGGCTCTTGGGGGCTTGGAGGGAGTAACCTGTGTGATGGCCTCAATGGTCCACCCCTCAATCACGAGCCCATCTGTATGTGGCATCCCTCCCCAGATGTCCTGATGTTTCATGGGCCCATCGAGCTACAAACAGCTCACCCTTACATCCCCAGTCCAGGTCCACCTGATCCACTTCAATTTTCGAAGCTCGATCCACTTCTTCATTGTTCTGATGTTCTTCAGTAGCGCAACTCTTGGGCATGTGGGCATCTACATGACGTACTTTTACATCCAGTTTTTCTACCCAGGCAGCAATATCTTGCCACAGGATAGCAGCCCAGATAGGTTTACCTCTGCGCTGCCAGTTTCTCTATTTCCATTGCTGCAGCCACCCCCACAGAGCATTTGCCACCATCCATGAGTCAGTGTAGAGATACAATATTGGCCATTTTTCTTTTTCAGCAAGCTCTAGGGCCAGTTGTATGGCTTTCACTTCTGCATACTGACTCGACTCACCTTCCCCTTCCATGGCCTCCACAGCTCGTCGTGTGGGACTCCACACAGCAGCTTTCCATTTCCGATGGCTCCCGGCAGGATCTGTCAGTAAACAACATGTACTGCTTTCTGTCTTCTGGCAACTCATTTTATGGTGGTGCTTCTTCAGCACGAGTTACCTCTTCTGTCGACACTCCGAAATCCCTGCCCTCCGGCCAGTCCATGATCTCTTCCAGGATTCCTGGACAGCTGGGTTTCCCCATTTGAGCCCAGTGTATAATTAATGCTACCCACTTACTCCACATAGTGTTGGTTGCATGGTGTGTAGTGGGGATTTTCCCTTTGAACATCCAATGTAACACAGGTAGCCGTGGGGCCAAGAGGAGTTGTACTTCTGTACCAACAACTTCTGAAGCAGTTCGAATCCCCTCATATGCTGTTAATATTTCCTTTTCAGTTGGGGTGTAATTGGCTTCTGATCCTCGATAGCCCCAACTCCAGAATCCAAGAGGTTGGCCTTGAGTTTCCCCTCCCCATCACTTGCCCACCCCCAGCTTGCTGGCTCTTGGGGGCTTGGAGGGTGTCCTGATGCTGTGCCAGCATTATGCAGCAATAGACACAACACTGAAGTGATACCAGTGCTGTGCTAGCTACCAGTGCAGAACACAGCACTGTGTGGGCTGCTGCAGGGAAAGTTAACTCCTTCCCAGACAGACTCAGCACAGGTGGGGGGACCACTGCTCAGGGACGGGCTGGGCATTGGTCAGTGGGTGGTGAGCAATTGCATTGTGCATAATTAGTAGTAGTAGTACTGTTATCATTATTATTATTATTTTCCTTTCTTTTCTGTTCTAATAAACTGTCTTCATCTCAATCCACAGGCTTTCATTTTTTTTGTAATTCTCTCCCCCATCCCAGAGAGGGACGGGGGAGGGTGAGCTTAGTGTGCTTGTGTGGTGCTTAGCTGCTGTCCAGGTTAACCCACAACACAATTTCATTCAGTGCCCTCCGATAGTTATTTGTCAACCATGAAAAAAATATATATATTATTTACTATATACTTTCCCCATAGAACATTCATGGTTTTATGAACATTAGTCACAAGCCAGCATCTACCCTGTTTGTCTCATTTTAAAACTGTTAAGACCACAGCATCTCCTCAAATAGAATTCTCTACTTTTTGTACTGTTCTTCTATACTCTTCTGAGACTAATTTCAAATGTAGACAATCAATAGATTTATAGCACTAATATATATATATTATTTTTCCTAGTAATTTCTAGTATTTTATTGACATTTTATACTACTTCTGAACATAAGGTGATATTGTCAGTGATGTTCAATGGTGACTGCAATATAATTTTCCTGTGTAGTAATTTATCTTTGTGCTTATGCTATGCACACTTTTTTTTACTTCATCTGCATATACTTTGAATTTATCAACAAAAAAGAGTGGTTAGCTTGGCACATGAAAATTTCTGATTGTGGGGGGTAGACCTAGCCAAAATACTTCTCAATGAAAAGTCATTTATCATAACATTAAATTGCATAAAGAGCTAATTAAGCTGTTCAGTGAAATTACACTCTGACAGATGCTTACCTGTTCATACAAAAGTCACCCAAATTCTTAAGAAATAGCTCAACATCTTACATATTTTCCCTTAAACAGCAGTCCTGTCTTGGTTTTGTTTGTTTGCTTGTTTTTTAATAATGCTGCAGTCATAACTAAATCTGAATGAGCTCAAGAGGAAGCAACTGATGGGCAAATTACCTTTTGTAGAATAAAAATAGTGTTCAACATTTTACTTTAGAATCATGTCTCAGCTTTCTTTCACCAGGAAGTAAAATTTGGCAGCATAATATGATGCTCTATTTAAAATAAATACAATCTGTGGACAGGTCTGAAAGCGAGAACGACAAACGTTCATTTTTACTAAGGTGTTTATTTATTTCCTTTTGTGTTAACCTGAAATTCCTTTTTTCATATTGAAACCCAACAAACTCAGAAAGGAATACCATCACCGTACCAAAGTAATTCTCCTTGCTTCATGGCTTAAACTAATCTTTAAGTCCTTGGAGTTAAGTACTCCTCACAGCTATTGCTGTCAGAATCACCTCATGCAGGTACCATCTTCTCCCTTCCTCTGAAATACTTGTTGCTTTGGTCATGCTTGAAGACAAAACCCTGTGAAGAATAATCACTATGCTCTTTAGTATTCTTTATATTTTATATACGTGTTATATATACTTATATTCATTATATATTATATATATATAATAAATATTATATATAAAATGTGTATAAATATAAAGTATGTATATAAAATAATCACAGAATCACAGAATCACAGAATTTCTAGGTTGGAAGAGACCTCAAGATCATCGAGTCCAACCTCTAACCTAACACTAACAGTCCCCACTAAACCATATCCCTAAGCTCTACATCTAAACGTCTTTTGAAGACTTCCAGGGATGGTGACTCCACCACCTCCCTGGGCAGCCTGTTCCAGTGCCTAACAACCCTTTCAGTAAAGAAGTTCTTCCTAACATCTAACCTAAAACTCCCCTGGTGCAACTTTAGCCCATTCCCCCTCGTCCTGTCACCAGGCACGTGGGAGAACAGGCCAACCCCCACCTCACTACAGCCTCCTTTAAGGTATCTGTAGAGAACGATAAGGTCGCCCCTGAGCCTCCTCTTCTCCAGGCTGAACAAGCCCAGCTCCTTCAGCCGCTCCTCGTAGGACTTGTTCTCCAGGCCCCTCACCAGCTTCGTCGCCCTTCTCTGGACCCGCTCAAGCACCTCGATGTCCTTCTTGTAGCGAGGGGCCCAAAACTGAACACAGTACTCGAGGTGCGGCCTCACCAGAGCCGAGTACAGGGGGACGATCACCTCCCTAGCCCTGCTGGTCACACTGTTTCTGATACAAGCCAGGATGCCATTGGCCTTCTTGGCCACCTGAGCACACTGCTGGCTCATATTCAGCCGACTGTCCACCATCACTCCCAGGTCCTTCTCTGCCTGGCAGCTCTCCAACCACTCATCTCCCAGCCTGTTGCTCTGCTTGGGGTTATTGCGCCCCAGGTGCAGGACCGGGCACTTGGCCTTGTTAAACTTCATGCAGTTGACCTCAGCCCATCGGTGCAGCCGACAATTAGTGGAATCATATCTAAACATTCAAATCAGTGCAAGCAACTGCAATGTGTTAGGAGACAAAACTGATGACTACTGTGAGTTACAGTAGGCTGTTCCCACCTCAACCACATTCTAGGCTTTCTGTAAGGATTTCCTATTTGTTTTCTTGGGAATGAGTTCAATATCTATAGTTCATTTCTTAAACATTAAAAACTATACCTAAACAAGATACACAGATCAAATAGCATTTTCCTAATAAGGGATATCCACCATTTCTAAGAAGATGTCTATCTTGATTGAGAAGTTCAAACTTGTCTATTTAAAATATGTTTATCTGAGTCAGTTCTTGAGTCAATCTATAACTAAATCTTTCCCAGACCTCAACAAGAGTACAAATGTATAGGCTGGAATATATCTGATCAAATTTAAGCACTGACAATTAAATTTGCCACTTAATTTTATTCATTCACAGTGTTGATCTGTATACTGGAGGTAGTTACTGTAGTGTCACTTGGTAGAGATTTAATTTGTGTAGGTTTAGGCAGTACACCTGCCTGTACAGACATCTATTTTAGCATGAGTTGAATCATGCCCTCTGTTCCACTGACTAGAAAGGCAGCTAAAGATAGTTGGCTAGTGAAGTGATAGATACCTGCCTTGTGTGAGAAACTAAGTTGTGTTTTTGCAGTAGAACATGTTTTTGAAGTAGAGTGTGTTTTTGCTGTAGAAAGCTAACCTGTATTCAAAGGTAGTTGTGTAGTCATAATAAGGAGAAATGCTAAGTAGATAAGAGGACAGTAGAAGGCCTTACTATTCCAAAATAAGGTAGAAGCTTGAGAAAAACAGGATGAGCAGTGTGAGAACAGTAAAACAAAGATCACAAGTTCTCAAAACATAATAAAGGAGGAAAAAAAAAAAAGGAAAAAGGAGAAATTAAAGGGTTGATCAAAAAAAAACAGTACATATATAGTATAGAGGAGTGTCGAGTAGCTTGTGAACCTGTAGTACTCAGCCAATGCGGAAAGAGGGGAGGTGATCAGGTGTTGGGTAATAGGGAATAAAAGGTTATGATATGTTTACCATAATGTGCTCCTAATTGGCAGGACGCCCGCCATTGCAATTGCGAATAAAATAGCTTCACAGAAGGTCCCGTCTGAAGAAAATTATTGAGATTTTTCTCACACTTGTAGATAGCCTCATTTAATCACATGGATTCTACTTCTGCGTTACAGTTATCACCCCTACAGCCAGTGGAGAGAAATAGACTTTAAATTCCATTCATCAAATCCTAAAATAGACATTAAAAGTAGGTTAGATGGCATTAAAAAGACCTGTTTCTCTTGGTTGACTGAAAAGGAGCCTGAAGAAAATTGTAAATATCAACCACTTAGACATCTAAGACTGAAAGAAATGTCTTTTCTGGTAGAGCAGTGCTAGGGTAGCTCAGCAGTTTCTTGCTCTGAAGGCAATGTGGAGCTGCCTGTCAGAGCCAGTGCTCAGTCCTGCTCCCTGCTCAGACAATCTCAGTGCTGGAACCTAACAGACCTCAGTAATACCAAATGGCACTAGATTCAAGTTTAGGAATGATGTGAAAATAAAATTTCATGAGACAAAGTCCTACTTATTTTTTCATTACCTCAGAAGAGATTTGGCATACCTTACCTGATTAGGTCTTGCTTTGAGTTAATAGTTTGCATTCCAGAAGTGCTTCATAACCTGTGTTCTCCCATGAATATAATCTTTCTTTGAGTGTATGTTCCTGAAAAAATTTCCATTTTCTAGAGTATGTTTTCCAGAAAAGACTAGATGATTGCATACCATTTTTCATTGGCTTTATTAATTAGGTTAAGGAGCTCAGAAATATAGCTTTTTTCCTTCTCTGGAGCATTGTCGTGGTTTAACTCGGCCGGCAGCTAAACACCACACAGCCGTTCCCTCCCCCTCCCCTCTCCCTCTCTGGGATGGGGGAGAGAAACGGGAAAGTGAAGCCCGTGAGTTCAGATAAAGACAGTTTATTAAGACAGGAAAATAATAATAACAATAATAATAATGACAATAATAATAATAATTACAATGATGATAATAGTACTAATAATGTGTACAAACAAGTGATGCACAATGCAATTGCTCACCACCCACTGACCGATGCCCAGCCTAACCCCGAGCGCTCCGTCCCCCCTCCCCCGGCTAGCCACCCCTATATATTTCTTAGCATGACGTCAGATGGGATGGAATACCCCTTTGGCCACTTTGGGTCACCTGTCCTGGGTCTGTCCCCTCCCAGCTCCTGCTGCACCCCCGCCTGCCCATTGGCAGGACAGAGCAAGAAGCTGAAATGTCCTTGGCTTGATGTAAACATTGCTCTGCAACAATTAAAACACTGGGGTGTTATCAGCACTCTTCTCATCCTAAGCCAAAACATAGCATTCTACCAGCTACTAGGAAGAAAATTAACTCTGTCCTAACTGAAACCAGGACATATATCCACCCCTTATTCCATACCATTTATGTCATGCTCAGGTTGCACTCTTTCCCATACATTCAAATTAATCACCATTTTCATCTAGGGTATATAGTATTCATGGTATTGATGACGTACAGTATTATATAGTAATTAACATGATACAATTCAATTCATGGGCTATTATCACCCAGTATTAAATCCCCTTGAGGCACACACTGGACCTCTCCGGTCTTTTGCATTACCTGCCAAGTGTATCCAGGTCCCTGAGCAAAAGCAATTCCACGAATGGGTTTGCCTTTTCCTGATGCAGGAGTAGCCCAGACTGTTTTACCCAGCATATTTCTTATGTGTACTACAGGAACTTTATCCCCTTCTACAGTATGTAACAGGTTTGATTGGGCAGGTCCAGCTCGGTTGGCAGATCCCCTAGTATTGACTAACCAGGTGGCCTTTGCCAAATGCGTGTCCCAATTTTTGAATGTCCCAGCACCCATTGCTTTCAATGTAGTCTTTAACAGTCCATTGTATCGTTCAACTTTCCCGGACGCTGGTGCATGATAGGGGATGTGGTACACCCACTCAATACCATGCTCTTTGGCCCAAGTGTCTATAAGGTTGTTTGGGAAATGAGTCCCATTGTCTGACTCTATTCTTTCTGGGGTACCATGTCACCATAGGACTTGCTTTTCAAGGCCCAGGATAGTGTTCCGGGCGGTGGCATGAGGCACAGGATATGTTTCCAGCCATCCGGTGGTTGCTTCCACCACTGTAAGTACGTGGCGCTTGCCATTGCGAGTTTGAGGGAGTGTGATGTAATCAATCTGCCAGGCCTCTCCATATTTATATTTCAGCCATCGTCCTCCATACCAAAGAGGCTTTGACCGTCTGGTTTGCTTGATTGCAGCACATGTTTCACAGTCATGAATAACCTGTGCTATAGCGTCCATGGTCAGGTCCACCCCTCGATCACGAGCCCATCTGTATGTTGCATCTCTACCTTGATGGCCCGAGGTGTCATGGGCCCATCAGGCTATAAATAATTCACCTTTATGCTGCCAATCCAGGTCCACCTGAGCTACTTCAACCTTAGCAGCCTGATCCACCTGCTGGTTGTTTTGATGTTCTTCAGTAGCCCGATTCTTGGGCACATGAGCATCTACGTGGCGTACCTTTACAGCCAGGTTCTCTACCCGAGCAGCAATATCTTGCCACAATGCAGCAGCCCAGATGGGTTTGCCCCTACACTGCCAGTTGTTTGGCTTCCATTGCTGTAACCACCCCCACAGGGCATTTGCTACCATCCATGAATCGGTGTAGAGATAGAGAACTGGCCACTTTTCTCGTTCAGCAATATCTAAAGCCAGCTGAATGGCCTTCACTTCTGCAAACTGACTCGATTCACCTTCTCCCTCAGCAGCTTCTGCAACTCGTCGCGTAGGACTCCATACAGCAGCCTTCCATCTCCGATGCTTCCCCACAATACGACAGGACCCATCAGTGAACAGGGCATATTTCTTCTCATTCTCTGGTAACTGGTTGTACAGTGGGGCTTCTTCAGCACGACCCACCTCCTCCTCTGATGATATCCCAAAGTATTTGCCTTCTGGCCAGTCCATGATCACTTCCAAGATTCCTGGGCGACTGGGGTTTCCTATTCGAGCCCGCTGAGTAATCAGTGCAACCCACTTGCTCCATGTAGCATCAGTTGCATGATGCGTAGAGGGGACCCTTCCCTTGAACATCCAGCCCAGTACCGGCAATCGGGGTGCTAGGAGGAGCTGCACTTCAGTACCGACCACCTCCGAAGCAGATCGAACTCCTTCATATGCTGCCAATATCTCCTTTTCAGTTGGAGTGTAGCAGGCCTCAGATCCTTTGTATCCCCAACTCCAAAACCCCAGGGGTCGGCCTGGAGTTTCCCCAGGTTCTTTCTGCCAGAGGCTCCAGGTGGGGCCGTTCTCCCCGGCTGCAGTGTAGAGCACATTCTTTACATCTGGTCCTGTTCGAACTGGCCCAAGGGCTACTGCATGGACTATTTCCTGCTTGATTTGTTCAAAGGCTTGTTGTTTCTCAGGGTCCCATTCAAACTCATTCTTCTTACAGGTTACTTGGTAGAGTGGGTTTACAATCAGACTGTAATTTGGGATGTGCATTCTCCAAAACCCCACAACACCTAGGAAAGTTTGTGTTTCTTTTTTGCTAGTTGGTGGAGACATAGCTGTTATTTTGTTGATCACATCCATTGGGATTTGACGACGTCCATCTTGCCATTTTATTCCTAAAAACTGGATCTCTCGTGCAGGTCCTTTGACTTTATTTTATTTTATGGCAAAACCGGCTTTCAGAAGGATTTGGACTATTTTCTTCCCTTTCTCAAAAACTTCCTCTGCTGTGTCACCCCACACAGTAATGTCATCGATGTACTGCAGGTGTTCAGGAGCTTCCCCCTGCTCCAGCGCAGACTGGATCAGTCCATGGCAAATGGTAGGGCTGTGTTTCCACCCCTTTGGCAGTCAATTCCAGGTGTATTGGACACCCCTCCAAGTGAAAGCAAACTGTGGCCTGCACTCTGCTGCTAGAGGGATGGAGAAAAATGCATTAGCGATATCAATTGTGGCATACCACTTGGCTGCCTTTGATTCCAGTTCGTACTGGAGTTCCAGCATGTCTGGCACTGCAGCACTCAGCAGTGGTGTGACTTCGTTCAGGCCACGATAGTCCACTGTTAGTCTCCACTCGCCATTAGACTTTCACACTGGCCATATTGGACTATTAAAAAGTGAATGAGTCTTGCTGATCTCTCCTTAGTCTCCAGTTAACAAATTAGCTTATGGATGGGAATCAGGGAGTCTTGGTTGATTAGATATTGCCACCGGTGCACAGTTGTGGTAGCGATTGGCGCTTGCTGTTCTTCGACCCTCAGCAACCTCACAACAGAAGGGTCCTTTGAGAGACCAGGCAAGGTAGACAGCTTTTTAATGTCCTCTGTCTCTAGGCAGCTATGCCAAAAGCCCACTGGAACCCTTTTGAGTCCTTGAAATATCCTCTTCTGAGATAATCTATGCCAAGGATGCATGGAGCATCAGGGCCAGTCACAATACGGTGCTTTTGCCATTCATTCCTAGTCAGACTCACTTCAGCCTCCAGTACAGTTATCTGCTGGGATCTCCCCGTCACTCCATAAATACAGATGGGCTCTGGCCCTTTATTGCTTGATGGCATTAGAATACATTGTGCACCGGTGTCTACTAAAGCCTTATACTTCTGAGCGTCTGATGTGCCAGGCCATCGAATCCACACAGTCCAATAAACTCGATTGTCCCTTTCCTCCCCCTGGCTGGAGGCAGGGCCCCTCTAATCCTGGTCAGAATCTTCTTCGTTTCTGTGTTTGAAGGACTGTCTTCTGGAAGTTGGAGCAGCAAACTTTTCAGAGAATCCCTTTTTCCAGATTGTTTTCTTTTGCAGCTCACGTACCTGTGCCTCTGGGGTCGTGGTAGATTTTCCATCCCATTTTCTCATGTCCTCTCCATGGTCACGTAGATAAAACCACAGGGTGGCATGGGGTATGTACCCACCATATCGTCTTCCTTGTGCGGATGAACGCTTACCCCTGGTAGCTGAGACATTGCTTTGTAGAGGTGGGGAGGAAAATAATCTCTCTTCAAGTTGGTGGAACTTTACAGACAATTTCTCCCAAGTATTCTCTTTTAGTTGGTGGACACTAGTTTGTTCAGGTGGGGAGGAAGATAGATTCTCTTTAAGTTGGTGGAATTCTTCAGAAAGTTTCTCCACAGCTGAGATGCAGTCCTGTAGGGAAGAGGAGAGACTTTCTTCGTACTGCTGGAGTTGTTCAGCCACTTCATCCACTGTGGGTTCCTCATCTTCTTTCCAGGCCACTATGGCCAGTGAGCTGTCATATGATGATGGTGCACTCCGTACAAACTCCTTCCACATGGGTTGTTTACATTTGACTTCATCTGGATCTGTGGATGTTTGTCCAAGGTCATGAAGATCTACAAAAATATCGAGGAGGAAAAAATTCTTCACTTCAGGAATTCAGAAATGAAATTATACCGTGATCATGTTATTAGTTAAAGAAAACTTGAAACTGTATGTCACTGGTGAAAGGACTTTGTATGTTCCACCTTTGAAACCCAAGGGGAAAACACAAATAGCTCCTAATTTTGCTTTTGTTGTCATGAAGTAGGAGCTAGAGGCAATAGGAAGATGCTCATTTCCAAATGGAGATCAAGAAGACTAGAACAGGTCACAGAAATGGCAAGGACAACTATCAAGAGGAAAGAAAATCTTCACAAAGTTTCTCTTGAGCCTGGTTTCCCAGCCCCCTCCTTAGGACAGTCTCAAGAGATGTCCAAACTGCTCTCTGTGGGGATCTGTGTCGAAGGGGGTATTCAGAGAGAGCCTGGGACAGTACCCTCACCAGATAGACATTCACCTCCCCCATGGCCTTCCCACATGTTGCGACTTGAAGCAGAAAAGCTCCTTTCCATCCTTCCTGAGCCTTGCTGTGCTCTTTCTGCACAACCACCCCATATCTCCCTCTTCTACCACTCTGCCTATTCTCCCCACAGAAAGAAAGGGGAGCTCCTTCATCTGTGATGTATGGCATGAAAAATAACCTGCAAGCATTCAGAGAAGTGAACTTGTGTTCAGTTTCTCTCCTGGAAACGTGTTTTGTACTACAGAGGGCCCAAATACAAGGATAGTCCCTTCTTTGTTTTTGTACTCACTTTTAGGAAGCTGCAGACTATTGAAAAGGAAACCTGTAACATCAAGTCACAAATAATCTCTGAACAAAATATCACATGCATATAGGAGGCTGTTTATAGCCCGTCCCCTTTCCTAGAGCTGCTTTGTTTATCTGGGCCTAGATTCAAGTCCTTTGAGACACTGATTATTCCTGAGAGCAACCATCAAACCACATACATGGGTACAATACTCAAAATTCACACTCTGTTTCTTAATTAATTGACTAATTCAATCAGGAAGCAGCGAGACAACCAGGTGACTGGTGTAAGTAATAGATGCAGTGTTTTGAGGTCTCAGCAATGAATGTCCTCCCTAGACTCTGTATGAGCTATTGTGGTGTAAATGCCTGAAGTAACTAGGAAAATAAAACTAACATTCACACTTTTAAGGAAAAGGTACAGCATTGAAGAGGCTTTCAGGGTAGGGCATAACTGCATTATCTGAGCATTCCCTAGGCTCCCAACCTTAGATGCTATCGCGCTGGGGAAACTTGGTGTGCTAGCTCTAAGGAACACCACGGAGCGTAGAGTGGAGTGGAGACACCACAGCTAGGCTCTGTAATCAGGTGGGGCCTCGATTGTTCTTGTGCACAAAGCTGCACTTTTTGCCACCCTAAGCCAAAGACCTGTCATGTTTTGACAAATGCTGTACCCTAGTGTACTTTTTGCTCATTATAATATCATTATAATACCAAAACACACCTCCATCCCAAAAGCTACCCGCCTCCAAGGTGCGACCACCCCTCACTGAGCATGCGCTCTGAATTTCTCGGAGCCTATTACTTTAAACGGAGACAGGAGAACTTTACACCAATCATAACTAAGATATGCTTGACTAGAGCCACTCAAGCTCCACCTAAAAGATAGAAAATAATATAAATTGGCCCAAGAGAGAGGGGATGTTAGGGAGGATACCATCGTCAGGGGAGATACCATCCCGAGGACATACAGCATCCTTAGGACCTCCTGACTCCTGGGATCAGTCGACGGGCTGAACCTCTCTTCCCCCCCATTGGGACGCCTTTGGGTGAGATCTGAATATTTGCTTATAAATCTCTATATAGAGTCTTTAATCCTTTCACGCGTTTATTTCTAGGCTGTGCACCCATAACATCTATAACACCTATAACACCTATAACACCTGTCACATCTGTAACACCTATAACGCCTGTGTATTTCATACATACTAACTTGCTTTTGCAGACAGTCACTATCGCCGGCAATCCAAAAGAACCTGATTATCTGTTGCTGTAATAAACCATACTTGATTGCATTGTGATAGCTTTCATTAATGCGACTTGGGTGAGGGTGATTATCTGTGATAATTCAGTGTTCTGAATCTAACCAGACCCCCAGACGGTTAATGCATTGTTGGTGAATGTCTGAACGGACCCCCAGGTGGTTAATACGTTTTTGGTGAATGTCTGAGTGGACCCCCAGTTTTGGTGAATGTCCGACTGGTTCAGTACTCTGAATCCAAACGGGCCCGTAACGGTTAATCAGCTACACCCCTTTAACGCGACAGCTATTCATTACTTCACAGGTTGTTTTCATTAAGGAATACACGTGAGAATGTTGTGTTTGGCTCATAAACATTTCACAAACTAAAAAGAGCAACCCACAACCAAATAAACTGTCCATCTTAAATGATTCACTCAGCTCTGTTATTTTCTATTAAAAACCCTTACAGAACTTGGACCATTCCTCTTTCGTATAAACAAACAGCTTGGTACATGGCTATTTGGTTTGATTTATTTAAATAATAAAGAAAACTTGAGAGAAAATTAGATAAAATAAGGAGATAAAGGAAAGTGTATCAGGTGATTTATAGTAACCATAATTATATGATTATGCTCAACAAACATCCATACATCTAGTGCAATATGTTTCACGAGAAGATCACTCCTAACACCCTGTTGAAGTGTCTCTGGCAGGCTGTGCTTCTCAGCCTGGATGTAGTGCTCCAGCAAATGATGACTGACATTTACATAGCACCTTTCACCTCCAGATCCCAAAGCACCTGACAGATTTTTCAATGTGATTACCGGCTATAGGCCAGGTTCTGCTCTCTGATGCATCAAGGTAGAGGGAAGGACCTTGCCATGGTAGTCTGGCTATAACCTCAGTTACATTACTGCAACTCTACTAAACCACTTTTTAATCAAAGGTCATTTTACCAGTCTCTGAAATTCCACCACTCTTACTACCTTTCACTTCTGCATGGCAAATACTTGGATTGTAAACAGTCCACCCACGGATACCTTGTGGCAAAGAAACAACAGTGGTTATACTCTTTTAAGGACTTCGGGTAATTAATAGTGATCTGCTCAAAAATAATCCAGCCTAAAGGCTTTAAAAATCATTGAGCAAAGCAATGGTTTATGATGGCTGGACCCTTACAATCCATGGGTCCAGTTTAATCTCAAAAGATACAGGTCTGGCTGGGATGTTAACTTTCCCTGCAGCAGCCCATACAGTGCTGTACTCTGTACTTGTAGCTGGAACAGCAGTGTTATCACACCAGTGTTGTGTCTACTGCTGAGCAGCACTGGCACAGCATCAGGCCCCTCTCTAACCTTCCTAGGGGATGGACAAAAAGTGAGGAGAGAAACATCACTAGG
The DNA here is from genome assembly GCF_047663525.1 of Anas platyrhynchos. Classification (NCBI taxonomy): domain Eukaryota; kingdom Metazoa; phylum Chordata; class Aves; order Anseriformes; family Anatidae; genus Anas; species Anas platyrhynchos. Next base: position 6,254,638 of record NC_092620.1, on the reverse strand, counting down.
GCAGCTGACCTAAACCAACCAAAGGGATATTCCATACCATGTGATGTCACACTCAGCAATAAAAGGTGGAAACAGGAAGAAGAGGGGAGGGGTGGGCTCTCGTTGAGAAGACGTCGGTCCTACTCCTGAACACCGGCTACGTGCGTTGAGGCCCTGCTTCAAGGATGTGGTCAATCATCGCTCATTTGTGGGAAGTAGAGAGTAATTTCTTTCCTCTGCACTTCCACACAGCCTTTACTTGTTTTGTTTTGTTTCCCCTTTCCCCCTCCCTTTTCTCCCTTCCCTTTTTTCCCTTTAGTTAAATTGTTTAATTAATAATAATCCTTCCTTAATAATTATTTTTCCCTTTAATTAAATTATCCTTATCTCAATCTGTGAGTTGTTCTTTTCTTTACTTCTTCCCTTCCTCATCTAAGGAGGGGGAGTGAGAGAGCAGTTGTGGTGGAGTTCAGCTGCCTAGCATGGTAAAACCACCACAGGGCCCATAGCCCTGGAAATTGCCAAATGCTGCAAATCCCACCTCCACAAACAGATATGAAGGTTGTCAGAATCTTGTCCAACTCTGTTTTAGTATTAATAAATATTAACACCCTCTACACAGTACTTATGACTAGTGTTTCCCAGGATATATTGCACATACAATTGTGTCTTTATTTTTTTTTAATTGTTCATATGGCAGATACTCATTTAGAAGGTGTCTAAATCAGCTGGGAGAATTGCTCACACAGGTAATTTGAGATGCAACTACAGCATCGGATTTTGCTGCAGCATTTTGAGATCATTTAGATGATGATTTTGAGTTCCTGGGCTTCTATTTGTTGAAAACCTGCACAAAGAAAGTTGTAGAGATTAAGTTATGGGCATTACAAAACAAGAAATCCTGCTCATCCCACTGAACTTTGAAATTCATGCTCTTCTGTCTTGAACATAGCCTAATTTACTCTTTACACCTATACCAGCACAGACTATGCTTTTTATTACTAGAAATACTGTAGTGGGTTGCCCAAAAACTGACCTTACACATTAACTAGAAACCAGAAGTGTGAGACTGGTGTCAGGCCACCTCATGAAAACAAGCATCCGTCTAGCCATATGAAGATTGTATTTTAGGGAGTAAGATGCAACTAGAGATGTGAATGAGGGTACAATCATCTCACACAAGCATTTACAAGTATCAGTGACCAGGTTCTCTGTCCTTCAGCTCACTGGCTGCAACAATTCACCCACATCCTGGAGATGGATCGATAAAATAAATCTTCCTTTGTTGTTTTCTTCCACTTAAAATTACATCTGGGTGGGAAATATATCTGATTGCTTGTGTAGGATAAAATGTACAGCATAAGAAGAGAATGATGAATGAGACAGATCCATGTCTCCAACTGATCCAACAGAAAGGGTACCACTAGGTAGATATCCTCCAGGCTTGTTCTTGGAAGGAGTATTCAGTACAAGACCTCGTCAGGACTATATGAGTAAATACGTGCCTGCTAATATTCCACATGTACATTAACTATTGCTAATCACCACTGCTCTGCATGTGACAGAAATTGCTGTCTTCATTACTCTGATCACCAATAGATAAACAGTGCATCTGTAACCACACTTGCTTGCAATTGCTGAGCACTTTCAAACAGCTGCAGCACTAGGGCAGAATTGGCCAGCTGTGCATTTTAATCATATTGCACACAAATCTCCTCCTTGGGAAAAAAAAAAAAAAAAAAAGGAAATAAGACCAAGAGATCAGCTGCCGCTTAATAACATTGATGGAGGAATAGTTAACAGAAGCAAGTGATTAATTAGTGAGTCAAAGGCCAATTCCACTTTGTTACTTTTATTTACCCGAGACAAGATCAAATCAAATAAGAGCTCCTAGCTCACACAGTGCTCTCAAATTCTCAAATTCTATTAAAAAAATGTTTGGCTGAATGGAATGCAACAAGTCATGCAATCTATTGTAACAACAGGGGCTCCTGACTAGCTTTCCTGGGAGCTTTTATTCTTTGAATTGGAAAGACCTTATTGAGTCTAGAGTCCCACAGCTCTAGCAAGCGAAACAAAACAGGTGTTGCCAGAACCATATGTATTATATTTGACAGAGAGGAAAGTTAGCTCATTTTCACATGAACATGTACGCAGGCATAAAATAAATTGATTCATAGCATTTGCCAACAGACAATATCCTCTATTCTATTAACATGTTCCACCCTCTTAATGAAACATTGGATTATAGGTTCTGCTCTCAGTTTCAAGGTAGATTGTCTTCTAACCTTAAAAAAATTAGCAAGCCTATCTGTAATGTAAGAGCATTTTTTTCCCCTGTTTGGATTGTTTAACATTTTGGGTCAATTACCAGTTTTAACTCTGAGCAAAATGGGGCCTCGTTCCTATTAGTGCTCTAGTAAGACCTAGAAAACCCACTGAAATACTGGAATATCAATGTTTCTGCTCGCTGCAGAAGTGGATCTACCTATGAATTCAAAACCTCTCCTGAATGACCAGAAAATGTTTTCTAGATGCACAATTCTAGGGTGACTTCATATCTATGGCGAGCTAAATAGAAATCCTGGATTCAGACATGCTTGGAAATACAAATCTTCATCCAAAACCAAGTGATGTGGTTTGGGACCACCTTTAGGTTTTACAAGATTTGGGCACTGAAGGTACATGTTGCCAGAGTGTCGTGGTTTAACCCGGCCGGCAGCTAAACACCACGCAGCCGTTCGCTCACCCTCCCCCCTCCCTCTCTGGGACGGGGGAGAGAAATGGAGAGTGAAGCCCGTGAGTTGAGATAAAGACAGTTTAATAAGACAGGAAAATAATAATAACAAAATAATAATAACAATAATAATAATAATGATACAATGGTGATAATACGAAAGTAATAGTATGTACAAACAAGTGATGCACAATGCAATTGCTCACCACCCGCTGACCGATGCCCAGCCTAACCCCGAGCAGTCCGGCCCCCTCCCCCCGGCTAGCCACCCCTATATATTGTTTAGCATGACGTCAGATGGTATGGAATACCCCTTTGGCTAGTTTGGGTCACCTGTCCTGGGTCTGTCCCCTCCCAGCTCTTACTGCACCCCCAGCCTGCCCGTTGGCAGGACAGAGCAAAAGGCTGAGATGTCCTTGGCTTAGTATAAGCACTGCTCTGCAACAATTAAAGCATCGGGGTGTTATCAGCACTCTTCTCATCCTAAGCCAAAACACAGCATTCCACCAGCTACTAGGAAGAAAATTAATTCTGTGCTAACTGAAACCAGGACATCTATCCACCCCTTATTCCATACCATTTATGTCATGCTCAGGTTACACTCTTTTCCATACATTCTAATTAGTCACCTATAGTAATCATGGTAGTGATAACATACAGTATAATATACTATTTAACATGGTACAATTCAGTTCATGGGCTATTCTCACCCAGTATTAAATCTCCTTGAGGTACACACCGGACCTCTCCGTTCTTTTGCATCACCCACCAAGTGTATCCAGGTCCCTGAGCGAAAACAATTCCACGAATAGGTTTGCCTTTTCCTGAGGCAGGAGTAGCCCAGACTGTTTTACCCAGCATATTTTTTACATGCACTACAGGAACTTTCTCCCCATCTACAGTACGTAACAGGTTTGATTGGGCAGGTCCAGCTCGGTTGGTAGATCCCCTAGTATTGACTAACCAGGTGGCCTTTGCCAAATGCGTATCCCAGTTTTTGAACGTCCCAGCGCCCATTGCTTTCAAGGTAGTCTTTAACAGGCCATTGTATCGTTCAACTTTCCCGGAGGCTGGTGCATGATAGGGGATGTGATACACCCATTCAATACCATGTTCTTTGGCCCAAGTGTCTATAAGGTTGTTTCGGAAGTGAGTCCCATTGTCTGATTCTATTCTTTCTGGGGTGCCATGTCGCCATAGGACTTGCTTTTCAAGGCCCAGGATGGTGTTCCGGGCGGTGGCATGAGGCACAGGATATGTTTCCAGCCATCCGGTGGTTGCTTCCACCATTGTAAGTACGTGGCGCTTGCCATTGCGAGTTTGAGGGAGTGTGATGTAATCAATCTGCCAGGCCTCTCCATATTTATATTTTAGCCATCGTCCTCCATACCAAAGAGGCTTTGACCGTTTGGCTTGCTTGATTGCAGCACATGTTTCACAGTCATGAATAACCTGTGCTATAGCGTCCATGGTCAAGTCCACCCCTCGATCACGAGCCCATCTGTATGTTGCGTCTCTACCTTGATGGCCTGAGGTGTCATGGGCCCATCGGGCTATAAATAATTCACCTTTATGCTGTCAATCCAAGTCCACCTGAGCTACTTCAATCTTAGCAGCCTGATCCACCTGCTGGTTGTTTTGATGTTCTTCAGTAGCCCGATTCTTGGGCACATGAGCATCTACGTGGCGTACTTTCACAGCCAGGTTCTCTACCCGAGCAGCAATATCTTGCCACAATGCAGCAGCCCAGATGGGTTTGCCCCTACGCTGCCAGTTGTTTTGCTTCCATTGCTGTAACCATCCCCACAGGGCATTTGCTACCATCCATGAATCGGTGTAGAGATAGAGAACTGGCCATTTTTCTCGTTCAGCAATGTCTAAAGCCAGCTGAATGGCTTTCACTTCTGCAAACTGACTCGATTCACCTTCTCCCTCAGCAGCTTCTGCAACTCGTCGCGTAGGACTCCATACAGCAGCCTTCCATCTCCGATGCTTCCCCACAATACGACAGGACCCATCAGTGAACAGGGCATATTTCTTCTCATTCTCTGGCAACTGGTTGTACAGTGGGGCTTCTTCAGCACGACCCACCTCCTCCTCTGATGATATCCCAAAGTATTTGCCTTCTGGCCAGTCCATGATCACTTCCAATATTCCTGGGCGACTGGGGTTTCCTATTCGAGCCCGCTGAGTAATCAGTGCAACCCACTTGCTCCATGTAGCATTAGTTGCATGATGCGTAGAGGGGACCCTTCCCTTGAACATCCAGCCCAGTACCGGCAATCGGGGTGCTAGGAGGAGCTGCGCTTCAGTACCGACCACCTCCGAAGCAGATCGAACTCCTTCATATGCTGCCAATATCTCCTTTTCAGTTGGAGTATAGCGGGCCTCAGATCCTCTGTATCCCCGACTCCAAAACCCCAGGGGCCGACCTCGAGTTTCCCCAGGTTCTTTCTGCCAGAGGCTCCAGGTGGGGCCGTTCTCCCCGGCTGCAGTGTAGAGCACATTCTTTACATCTGGTCCTGTTCGAACTGGCCCAAGGGCTACTGCATGGACTATTTCCTGCTTGATTTGTTCAAAGGCTTGTCGTTGTTCAGGGCCCCATTCAAACTCATTCTTCTTACGGGTTACTTGGTAGAGTGGGTTTACAATCAGACTGTAATTTGGGATGTGCATTCTCCAAAACCCCACAACACCTAGGAAAGTCTGTGTTTCTTTTTTGTTAGTTGGTGGAGACATAGCTGTTATTTTGTTGATCACATCAATTGGGATTTGACGACGTCCATCTTGCCATTTTATTCCTAAAAACTGGATCTCTCGTGCAGGTCCTTTGACTTTATTCTGTTTTATGGCAAAACCGGCTTTCAGAAGGATTTGGACTATTTTCTTCCCTTTTTCGAAAACTTCCTCTGCTGTGTCACCCCACACAATAATGTCATCGATGTACTGCAGGTGTTCAGGAGCTTCCCCCTACTCTAGCGCAGACTGGATCAGCCCATGGCAAATGGTAGGGCTGTGTTTCCACCCCTGGGGCAGCCTATTCCAAGTATATTGGACTCCCCTCCAAGTGAAGGCAAATTGTGGCCTGCACTCTGCTGCTAGAGGGATGGAGAAAAATGCATTAGCGATATCAATTGTGGCGTACCACTTGGCTGCCCTCGATTCAAGTTCATACTGAAGTTCCAGCATGTCCGGCACTGCAGCACTCAGTGGTGGCGTCACTTCGTTCAGGCCACGATAGTCCACTGTTAGTCTCCACTCGCCATTAGACTTTCGCACTGGCCATATGGGGCTATTGAAAGGTGAATGGGTCTTGCTGATCACTCCTTGGCTCTCCAATTGACGAATTAGCTTATGGATGGGAATCAGGGAGTCTCGGTTAGTGCGATATTGCCGCCGGTGCACAGTTGTGGTAGCGATTGGCACTTGCTGTTCTTCGACCCTCAGCAACCCCACAACAGAGGGGTCCTCTGAGAGACCAGGCAAGGTAGATAATTGTTTAATGCCCTCTGTCTCTAAGGCAGCTATACCAAAAGCCCACCGGAACCCTTTTGGGTCCTTGCAATATCCTCTTCTAAGATAGTCTATGCCAAGGATACATGGAGCATCCGGGCCAGTCACAATACGGTGCTTTTCCCACTCATTCCCAGTCAGACTCACTTCAGCCTCCAATACAGTCAACTGCTGAGATCCTCCTGTCACTCCACAAATATAGATGGGCTCTGGTCCTTTATAGCTCGATGGCATTATAGTACATTGTGCACCGGTGTCTACTAAAGCCTTATACTTCTGTGCGCGTGATGTGCCAGGCCATCGAATCCACACAGTCCAATAAACTCGATTGTCCCTTTCCTCCCCCTGGCTGGAGGCAGGGCCCCCCTAATCCTGGTCAGAATCTTCTTCGTTTCTGTGTTTGAAGGATTGTCTGCTGGAAGTTGGAGCAGCAAACTTTTCAGAGAATCCTTTTTTCCTGATTGTTTTCTTTTGCAACTCACGTACCCGTGCCTCTAGGGTCGCGGTAGATTTTCCATCCCATTTTCTCATGTCCTCTCCATGGTCTCGTAAGTAAAACCACAGGGTGGCACGGGGTGAGTACCCACCATATCGTCTTCCTTGTGTGGGTGAACGCCTACCCCTGACAGCTGAGACACTGCTTTGTACAGGTGCGGAGGAGAATAATCTCTCTTCAAGTTGGTGAACCTTTTCAGAAAGTTTCTCCCAAGTGTTCTCTTTTGGTCGGTGGGCACTGGTTGGTTCAGGTGGGGAGGACAATAGATTCTCTTCAAGTTGGTGAACCTTTTCAGAAAGTTTCTCCACAGCTGAGACGCAGGCCTGTAAGGAAGAGGAGAGACTTTCTTCGTACTGCCGGAGTTGTTTAGCCGCTTCATCCACTGTGGGTTCCTCATCCTCTTTCCAGGCCATTATTGCCAATGAGCTGGCATATGATGATGGTGCACTCCGTACAAACTTCCGCCACATGGGTCGTGTACACTTGACTTCATCTGGATCTTTGGATGTTTGTCTGAGGTCTGGATCCTCATAAATCACTTCCCGTACGGCTAATTCCCTCAGGTACTGGATTCCCTTCTCCATAGTGGTCCACTTGCCTGGTAGACATAAAAGTTCTTCCTTGAAGGGATACCTTTCCCTCACAGCTGAGAGGAGACGCCTCCAGAGGCTGGTGGATTGTGCTCCATCTGCAATTGCTTTGTCAATGCCGGCGTCTCGAGCAAGGGATCCCAACCGTCTGGCTTCCCTGCCGTCTAATTCCACACAATTGGCTCCAGAGTCCCAGCACCGGAGCAGCCAGGTGACAAGCTGCTCACCTATACAGCGACCAAAATCTTTTCGCACATCTCGTAGCTCGCGCTCGTTTAGGCTTCGGGTAGTTACTGTTGCTTTTTCGGCATCCTCATCTTCCTCCTCCTGAATCCTTGATGGCCCAGCGTCGTCATCATCTTCGTCATCTCTATACTTAGTTTTGGCAGAAGCCTTACCTGGATTGGCAGAAGACTCTCTGCGTTCTAAACGACTTGAATTTCTATACCATATTTTCACCTTCTCTACAGGGGCAGCTTGCACTGCTACTGCTCGTTTCTCTGACTTTGTTACAGGGTCTGGCACAGGGGTTGGAATGCCCTCTGCAGGGTCAACTTGCACTGCTACAGCTCGTTTCTCTGACCCCGTTACAGGGGTTGGAATACCCTCTGCAGGATCAACTTGCACTGCTACAGCTCGTTTCTCTGACCCCGTTACAGGGATTGGAATACCCTCTGCAGGGTCAACCTGCACTGCTACAGCTCGTTTCCCTGACCCCGTTACAGGGGTTGGAATACCCTCTGCAGGGTCAACCTGCACTGCTACAGCTCGTTTCCCTGACCCCGTTACAGGGGTTGGAATACCCTCTGCAGGGTCAACCTGCACTGCTACAGCTCGTTTCCCTGACCCCGTTACAGGGGTTGGAATACCCTCTGCAGGGTCAACTTGCACTGCTACAGCTCGTTTCTCTGACCCCGTTACAGGGGTTGGAATACCCTCTGCAGGGTCAACCTGCACTGCTACAGCTCGTTTCCCTGACACGGCCACAGGAGCTGGAGCAGTTGCAGGAACCGGAGCTGTAGCGGCTACAGGAGCTGGAGCTGGAGCGGCTTCAGGAGCTGGAGCTGGAGCAGCTTCAGGAGCTGGGACTGGAGCAGTTGCAGGAACTGGGACTGGAGTAGCGGCAGGAGCTGGAGCTGGAGCGGCTGCAGGAGCTGGGATTGGAGTAGCGGCAGGAGCTGGAGCTGGAGCAGCTTCAGGAGCTGGAGCTGGAGCGGCTGCAGGAGCTGGGATTGGAGTAGCGGCAGGAGCTGGAGCTGGAGCAGTTGCAGGAACTGGAGCTGGAGTGACTGCAGGAGCTGGAACTGGAGCGGCTGCAGGAACCGGAGCTGGAGCGGCTGCAGGAACCGGATCTGGAGCGGCTGCCGAGTCCACCGTAGGGGTCACAGTGGCCGTTGGATCTGTCACAGGGCTTGGAGTGGCCGCAGGGTCTGTCACTAAGTTGATAGCAGTATCAATGGCAGCTCGATAGGCATGAGCCAGGCCCCAGCACGTTACAATGATTTGTGTTACTTTGGAACTGCCAGCATCATGACACCTTTTTTTCAAGCATTCTGCCAGTTTTTGAGGATTTTGCCATTGCTCAGGGGTGAATTTCCAACACACTGGGGGTGCCAACTGCTCTAGATGCCTGCCCATATCCACCCATACTCCCTGCCACCCACAACTATCCTGCCTCCGGGCAGATCTCCGGATGAGCTCCCCAAGTAGTTGTTTAACTTTAAGCAGAATCTGAAGTGCATTCATGAGGCAGAACAACAAGACTATGGTATTCCGAGTATCCCAATAATATTCAATATCTTGGAGAGCTATTTTGACAAGCTCAGGGGATAAGAGGGTGGTGAAGGAGGAAGGCAGATATTTTGAGGGAGAAGGCAGAGTGATCCAGGAGGATACAGGGGTGGTGAAGGAGAAAGGGAGAGTAATCAAGTAAGAAAAATTATCTTCCCCTTTTCCCTCCACAGACTGACTCTCTAATGGAGAAAAACAATAGGTATAATTGCTAATAGTTCCCAAGATACTGTTTCCAAAGTACAGAGTCCACGATGTTACTGAGTATGAATACCAAGTTAGAGTCATGACCAGATATCTTATCGTCTCATAAGCCATTGCTATAATACTCAGTACCATAATGATCTGAAACCAGGGCCCAGAGAGGATAAACAACACTACAGAGAGAAAATACGGAAAATAATGTACTATAATACTCAATTTGGAAAACAGGCGCAGCAGAGTTGAGATTAAAGCAATCAGCATCATGACAAGTGACTATTAAGCAGGTCTAATCCTTACACCAATTTTAGTTTAACACACTCTGATCAGATCTGCCGTTATCTCAACCTTTCGGGCCCCACGTTGGGCGCCAAAAAGGCTGTCGTGGTTTAACCCGGCCGGCAGCTAAACACCACGCAGCCATTCGCTCACCCTCCCCCCTCCCTCTCTGGGACGGGGGAGAGAAATGGAGAGTGAAGCCCGTGAGTTGAGATAAAGACAGTTTAATAAGACAGGAAAATAATAATAACAAAATAATAATAACAATAATAATAATAATGATACAATGGTGATAATACGAAAGTAATAGTATGTACAAACAAGTGATGCACAATGCAATTGCTCACCACCCGCTGACCGATGCCCAGCCTAACCCCGAGCAGTCCGGCCCCCTCCCCCCAGCTAGCCACCCCTATATATTGTTTAGCATGACGTCAGATGGTATGGAATACCCCTTTGGCTAGTTTGGGTCACCTGTCCTGGGTCTGTCCCCTCCCAGCTCTTACTGCACCCCCAGCCTGCCCGTTGGCAGGACAGAGCAAAAGGCTGAGATGTCCTTGGCTTAGTATAAGCACTGCTCTGCAACAATTAAAGCATCGGGGTGTTATCAGCACTCTTCTCATCCTAAGCCAAAACACAGCATTCCACCAGCTACTAGGAAGAAAATTAATTCTGTGCTAACTGAAACCAGGACACAGAGTCAACATGGGAGGTGTGGGAAACACTGAGGACGAGAGCAAAAGTCAGGTTCTTTTGGGCTGTGCTGCAAACCTAGCACAGGGCTGGATTCACCAAGAAACTCATCAGGGCCTTGCTCTGGGCTGGTATGCAGCTCCACGTGATGTCGCTCTCCAAGACAAAATATGAGGTAATAAAAATTGGGCTGCATTACCCCACCAAGCTTTAGCCCTGCTCTGAATGAACTCAGGGTGACTGTGTTTTGTTTACTGGAAAGAGAGGTAGTTCGTTGCATGCAATGCTTGGATCTTCAGAATCCTGGGCTGATAGCAGAAAGATGAATGACAGATGAGAAGAAAGCCTCCATGAATTATTTTCTGTCTCCGTCACATATTTGCTATTGGATATGGACAAATCCAGAAGAGCTAATCCATAATCTAGCTCTCTGTGCCCCCATGTTTTATCTGGGAAAAAAATGTGTTTACCTACATGTGTTTAAATATAAAAGCGGGGGTGCTGCCACCATGGAACCCAGATAAGTTTGTCAGGCTCAAAGATCTGAGTGCAAGTCTGACCACATGACTTTCCAAACTCCAAGGGACTTCACAGTTATATGGAGAAAACCACTCAGATTCACTCACACTGAGAGGTCTCAGACACTTTCTTTTTTTTTTTCTTTTCTCTCCTGCAATTCACTTAGTATATGAAGATTTAAATGCTTCTAGGCATAATGGGCTTAGAGGTTAACAATATAATAAATTAAATTAAGTTCAGGATTTTGACTATACTGAGCCAGAAAACCTTAGTCTAATCAAGTTATCCTGTGGATGAGGTTTGACACTGGTGTGTCACAATAAAAGCGGCTTGAAACCAAACCTGAACCACATTCCATGAACACTTGAGAATAGTCCATGATTGTGTTTTATTTTCTACCTTGAAAGGTCATATTTGACTGATAATGACATTTTCTATCCTCCAAAGCACATGTAGGCTGGAAATAACATCACCTTGCCTGAGGGAGCTTTATAACACCTCCTTGATTTTGTGGCACTCAGCTTTACAAATTGGTAAAATTGAGTCAGATGAGGACCTACCCAACAACAAAACATCAGGCTTTCCAGATCTACCAGGAGGTGTGACCCATGCTGGTTTTCACAGCCTCTTACCCACCCTGCTTTCACACCAGAGGCCAGCAGAAACCATAAGACAAGAAGACAACGTGCCATTTGGGCATGGAGCATTTTCCTGCATAGTGCCCCTGTTCATCATATGCAAAATGTACTGGAGAGTGAGCTCTCTTCTCCCAAGGTGATGTATCTCCTACAGCAATGGTAGGGTGCTATGGGTGGTAAAGCTCTGCTTTTTCCACGACTTTTGGGTATGGCAGATCTCCCAAACTGTACATTTTGCCTGCAGCTGCAGCGATGCCTCACAACACAGCAGCTCTGACTCCAAGTGATCGCAGCTGGCGCATCTCTTTGAGCTGAATTGGTGAAAGACAGAGTAAATGACAGGTTACTTCAATGCAACTCTTAGCAAGAACTTATGGAGATTATTATGAAGGAGCTGGAAAGACATCACTGGAATCTGCTTGTGGAGCTGGCAAATGAGCGATAGCTTTCTTTGATAACTTTTAATCACTGTGTTTTCTACTTATGCAAATTGCAATAATACCTTTGATGCTTTGGATTTCTATAGCATTGAGGTTTGTGGCAGTGACATGAAGATTCAGAGCTGGATGCTCAACTGCCGCTAACTTGTTTCTACATCGAAGATATATCACATTTGGTGGTGATATACATTGATTCATGTAGTACATGTATCATCAGAACACACATTCAGAAACATACCACAAAGTGCTACTTAGGGAGTCTCCATTCTAGTTTCAGCATGGTTTAGGGTTTTCTTGCACTAATTGCCTAATTTATCCTGCACCAAGCTTTCTATTAGTCCTCTGCTGTAAAAAAAAAAAAAACAAACAAACAAAAAAAACAAACAGGCAGAGCAAGCCTGTGCCTGCTTGCAATACTCCACAAAAATACAAAAATATTAATATGTGTCTACACATATGTGTGATACCCAATGACTTTTAAGAGAGGGAGCTTTAGGAGCTTTATCAATCTAATTCTCACTTGGTGATACAGTAGGTTTTATATGCCTAAATTACCATGCTGATTTTGAAAAAGAGAATTAGGGCTCCTAAGTCACTTAGGCAGTCTTGAAAATGACATCAAAGATCTTTGCACAGGCATAGAGCTTAGTGAATATCATTACCTGGTAAAATGTCTTCTCATAAGACACGTGGAAATTGCCTATTTATTCCACTCTGGCTCCATCATGGGATTAGTCCTTATATTACAGTTACCAGTGGTTTGTCCAGTTCAGCCTTCCATCGGTTTCTTTGAAAGATAATTCAATAGGCCAGGAGACCATAATGCTGTCAGTAGCTGTGGTGCTATTAGATCATACTGCCACTAATTGAGGCTTAATATGTCCCCTTGCCTAAAATAATGTATTGTGGGTAATTTTATCTTGATATTCAATCTAAACTTTCCATCTCATTACTCCCAGCCTTACCTACTACAGCCACCCTAAATGATTACTCGGCCTGTTTTCATCTATGATAAAGATGTGGATGGTTATCATATTCCACCCCCTGCTCATCTGTCTGTAATTAGGCCAAGGTATAAAGTGAGCTGGATCACCCAGGGTCACCAGCTTGGACTAAAAGAGAAGGTCAAAAGGGGGATGGGGAGCTCTACCAAAGCAGTGTTAGTGATGAGCTGGACTGTGAATAAAAGTGAGTCCAGCATCTGTAACCCAATTTATTTTAATCTGCTCTACTCTTTTTTATGTACCTCTTTTTTTCCTAGTTATTTATACTGATATCACAGTATAAATAACTATCACTGATATAAATAAATATCACTGATATTTATACTGATATTCAGCACTGAGGATGCCCGTATGGCCCAAAGTTTGCAAAGTTTTGGGAAACATGATATACATTAAAATTTTCTTTTGTGACACAAGAGTTTTCATTGTTAGTAATGTTACAAGGAATGCCTACACAGTCAGATACACGAGCTCTAATTTAAGAAAAGATCTGCACCCAAATATACACTCTAAGACTTGCACTGAGCACTCAAGCAAGCTTCACAGATCTACATCCTTGTTCCCTGGTCTGGAAACACTACTATGCAGCATATTTAATGGACCACCTCTCAGACATGGACACACATGCTGAAGTGAGCACAGTGCTGATATTTTGAGAAAGAATCATTATATCAAACTACAGCAAAGAAGCAGAGGTAGGACTGAGCTCACAAAGTCCCCCAAAATGATGTGTGCACAATGTTAGAGCTCAGCTTCACTACTTGTGCCTGATTCATTGTAATCTGGAGATGACCTGAAGAATCCTACCAGCTTTATATGTGCTGTTCTAAAACGGTAGACATCCTGCACCATACTCTCCAGGACCCTGGAGATACCCCAAACACTCCCCAACATTTCAAAGGGCATTAGAAATCCATATGTGGGTAACTGAATCCGAACCCCTGTCACACCACATTTACAACGTACAGAGTCTGAAATCTGCCTATGAAAATCCTTTGGTTATTTTGGGCTGTTATATGTGTGCTAGCTTTTTTTCAGAATTTTCATTTCATGAGTGTCCTGGTTTCAGTTAGGACAGAGTTAATTTTCTTCCTAGTAGCTGGTAGAATGCTATGTTTTGGATTAGGATGAGAAGAGTGCTGATAACACCCCGATGCTTTAATTGTTGCAGAGCAGTGCTTATACTAAGCCAAGGACATCTCAGCTTCTTGCTCTGTCCTGCCAATGGGCAGGCTGGGGGTGCAGCAGGAGCTGGGAGGGGACAGACCCAGGACAGGTGACCCAAACTAGCCAAAGGGGTATTCCATACCATCTGACGTCATGCTAAACAATATATAGGGGTGGCTAGCCAGGGGAGGGGGGCCGGACCGCTCGGGGTTAGGCTGGGCATCAGTCAGCGGGTGGTGAGCAATTGCATTGTGCATCACTTGTTTGTACACATTATTAGTAGTAGTACTATTATCATCATTATTGTTAGTATTGTTTTCCTGTCTTAATAAACTGTCTTTATCTCAACTCACAAGCTTCACTTTCTCATTTCTCTCCCCCACCCCAGAGAGGGAGAGGGGAGGGGGAGGGAACGGCTGTGTGGTGTTTAGCTGCCGGCCGAGTTAAACCACGACAGTCCTTTTGGCGCCCAACGTGGGGCTCGAAGGGTTGAGATAACGACAGATATGACCAGAGTATGTTAAACTAAAATTGGTATTAGACCTGCTTAATAGTTACTTGTCATAATGCTGATTGCTTTAATCTCAAGTCTGCTGCACCTGCTTTCCAAATTGAGTATTATAGCACGTTATTTTCCGTATGTGCTCTCTGTCATGTTGTTTATTCTTTCCAGGCCCTGGTTTAAGATCATTATGGTACTGTGCGTTGTAACAGTGGCTTATGAGACGATGAAATTTCTGGTCATGACTCTAACTTGGTATTTGTACTCAGCAACGTCGTCGACTCTATACTTTGGTAATTGTATCTCGGAAACTATTAGTAATTATACCTATTGCCTTTTTTCATCAGGGAGCCAATCTGTGGAGGGGAAAGGGGAAGATATTTTTTCTTATTCGATCACTCTCCCTTTCTCATTCACCACCCTCTTATCCTCCGAGCTTGTTACAATAGCTCTTCAAGATATTGAATATCCTTGGGATACTCAGACCAGCATGGTCTTGTTGTTATGCCTCCTGAATGTGCTTCAGGTTTTGCTTAAACAACTACTTAGTAATCTCATCTAGAGATCTGCCCGGAGGCAGGATAGTTGTGAGTGGCAGGGAGTATGGGAGGATATGGGCAGGTTTCTAGAGCAGTGGGCACCCCCAGTGTTTTGGAAATTCACCCCTGAACAACTGCAAAATCCTAAAAAAATGGTAGAATGCTTGAAAAACAGTGTGTCATGACTCTGGCAGTTCCAAAGTGACACAGATCATTGTAACGTGCTGGGGCCTGGCTCATGCCTATCGAGCTGTGACTGATACTACTATCAACTTAGTGACAGACCCTGCGGCCACTCCAACCCCTATGACAGACCCAACAGCCAGTACAACCCCTACGATGGACCCTGCAGCTGATCCAGCTCCGGTTCCTGCAGCCGCTCCAGTTCCAGTTCCTGCAGCCATTACAGTTCCTGCAACCGCTCCAGTTCCAGTTCCTGCAGCCACTCCAGCTCCTGCAGTCGTTCCAGCTCCTGCAGCTGCTCCAGCTCCAGCTCCTGCAGCCACTCCAGATCCTGTAACTGGGTCAGAGAAACGAACTGTAGCAGTGCAAGTTGCAGAAGTTGCTGAGGGAGAAGGTGAATCGAGTCAGTTTGCAGAAGCGAAGGCCATTCATCTGGCTTAAGATATTGCTGAACGAGAAAAGTGGCCAGTTCTCTATCTCTACACTGATTCATAGATGGTAGCAAATGCCCTGTGGAGGTGGTTACAGCAATGGAAGCAAAGCAACTGGCAGCGCAGGGGCAAACCCATCTGGGCTGCTGCATTGCGGCAAGATATTGCTGCTCGGGTAGAGAACCTGGCTGTAAAGGTACGCCACGTAGATGCTCATGTGCCCAAGAATCGGGCTACTGAAGAACATCAAAACAACCAGCAGGTGGATCAGGCTGCTAAGGTTGAAGTAGCTCAGGTGGACCTGGATTGGCAGCATAAAGGTGAATTATTTATAGCCCGATGGGCCCATGACACCTCAGGCCATCAAGGTAGAGATGCAACATACAGATGGGCTCGTGATCGAGGGGTGGACCTGACCATGGAC
This sequence comes from Anas platyrhynchos, assembly GCF_047663525.1. Taxonomy (NCBI): domain Eukaryota; kingdom Metazoa; phylum Chordata; class Aves; order Anseriformes; family Anatidae; genus Anas; species Anas platyrhynchos. The sequence continues at coordinate 6,238,512 of NC_092620.1, read as the reverse complement.
GCTATAGCACAGGTTATTCATGACTGTGAAACATGTGCTGCAATCAAGCAAGCCAAACGGTCAAAGCCTCTTTGGTATGGAGGACGATGGCTGAAATATAAATATGGAGAGGCCTGGCAGATTGATTACATCACACTCCCTCAAACTCGCAATGGCAAGAACCATGTACTTACAATGGTGGAAGCAACCACCGGATGGCTGGAAACATATCCTGTGCCTCATGCCACCGCCCGGAACACTATCCTGGGCCTTGAAAAGCAAGTCCTATGGTGACATGGTACCCCAGAAAGAATAGAGTCAGACAATGGGACTCATTTCCCAAACAACCTTATAGACACTTGGGCCAAAGAGCATGGTATTGAGTGGGTGTATCACATCCCCTATCATGCACCAGCGTCCGGGAAAGTTGAACGATACAATGGACTGTTAAAGACTACATTGAAAGCAATGGGCGCTGGGACATTCAAAAATTGGGACACGCATTTGGCAAAGGCCACCTGGTTAGTCAATACTAGGGGATCTGCCAACCGAGCTGGACCTGCCCAATCAAACCTGTTACATACTGTAGAAGGGGATAAAGTTCCTGTAGTACACATAAGAAATATGCTGGGTAAAACAGTCTGGGCTACTCCTGCCTCAGGAAAAGGCAAACCCATTCGTGGAATTGCTTTTGCTCAGGGACCTGGATACACTTGGCAGGTGTATTGGGTCTGGCTGGAATGTTAACTTTCCCGGCAGCAGCCCATACAGTGCTGTACTCTGCACTTGTAGCTGGAACAGCAGTGTTATCACACCAGTGTTGTGTCTACTGCTGAGCAGCAGTGGCACAGTATTGGGCCTTTCTCTAAACCTCCTAGGGGGTGGGCAAAAAGTGAGGAGAGAAACATCACTAGGGCAGCTGGCCTAAACCAACCAAAGGGATATTCCATACCATGTGATGTCACACTCAGCAATAAAAGGTGGAAACAGGAAGAAGAGGGGAGGGGTGGGCTCTCGTTGAGAAGACGTCGGTCCTCCTCTCGAACACCGGCTGCGTGCGTTGAGGCCTTGCTTCAAGGACGTGGTCAATCATCGCTCATTTGTGGGAAGTAGAGAGTAATTTCTTTCCTCTGCACTTCCATATAGCCTTCATTTATTTTGTTTTTTTTTGTTTTCCTCCCTTCTTTTTATTTTCCCTTTTCCCCTCCCTTTCCCCTTTCCCTTTTTATTTCCCCTTAGTTAAATTGTTTAGTTCATGGTAGTCTTTATTTAATTATTATAATTATTTCCCTTTAATTAAATTATCCTTACCTCAACCCGTGAGTTGTTCTTTGCTTTACTTCTCCCCCTCCTCATCTAAAGGAGGGGGAGTGAGAGAGCGGTTGTGGGGTTTAGCTGCCCAGCATGGTAAAACCACCACAGTCCTTTTTGGCGCCCAACGTGGGGCTCGAAGGGTTGAGATAACAATAGAATTTATTAAACGCATATAACTAACACACTTGCTTGCTAGTAACCATGTACATTGCCCTGTTAATAATAGCTTTGTTCCTATGTCATGCAATCCGTGTCATATTCTCCTTTCTCCTATATATCCGATCCGACAAAGTGCTACAATCTGTGTTCACTTTTTTTAATTTGCTGTGCTGCCAAGCACTGACCTTGGTTTTAATCTGGAATTCAGGCTCTGCGCTGTTATCATTTGGGTCCCATGGAAACTATCTTTCAGAGAATATTCAGAACTACACTGCCTTCCTTTTCTCATCTGGACACCAGTTTATTAATAATATTAGGAATGGTACCTTTCCCTTCTTTCACAGTGGGCTAATTACAACCGTTTGGGAGTATTTTGAAGATCCATCTGTAACCCATGTATTGCTATTTCTAATTCTGAACAACCGGTTTCATTTTCTCTCTAAGATTAGTCGATTGTTTAGAAAACTTACTTGGGAATCTGTCCCGAAACAGTCTTGTGGTGAGTGGCTAGGTGTGTGGGATGATGTTAGCAGATGCCTGTCACGAGTGTCTCCTCCAATAGTTTTGAACTTCACCCCTGAGCAAGTGCTAAATCCTAAAAACTTGGTAGAATGTTTGAGAGTTGTATGTCCTGACCCTGATAATGCCGGAGAACGACAGCTTGCAGCATTGTGCTGGGTCCTGGCTTATTCCTATCAAACACTGTTTAACATCATCCAGCAACTTGAAGAGAGGGAGGAAGTCTCTGAATCTGATGACCAAGTAACACACGCTGTGGCTGACCCAGAAGACCAACCAACTATGGTATCAGTCGCCCCCATAGTCAAGTCAAAACAATGGAAATGGAGGTCAGCTCGTTTCATAAGGGAAGAAGGCTCTCCTAAGAAGGAGGGAGAAGGGGAAATGGCAGGCACCTCTAAAGCAGGGCCATCACAAAAACAGCAGGAAGACGAGACAGAAATCATAAAGGAATCAGAAATCACTCTATCCTTATCCCTGAGTGAGATGCGAGAAATACGAAAGGATTATGGTCGACGCCCAGGTGAACACATCCTCACTTGGCTGCTCCGATGCTGGGATGCTGGGGCCAATAGCCTACAATTAGAAGGCAATGAAGCCAAGCAGCTGGGATCCCTCTCTAGAGAAAGGGTAATCGACAAAGTAATCGGGAGAGGAGCACAGGCCCTCAGCCTCTGGAGACGACTCCTGGCAGCTGTGAGAGAAAGATATCCCCATAAGGAAGATATTGTATATCAAATAGGCAAGTGGACCACTATAGATAAAGGTCTCCAGCATCTGCGGGAATTAGCTGTGCGGGAGATGATTTATAGTGATTTGGACAATGCCCAGACACCTCAAGACCCCGATGAAGTCCAGTGCACAACATCCATGTGGCGTAAATTTGTGCGGAGTGCACCACCAGCACATGCCAGTACCCTGGCATCAATTAACTGGGATGAGGGGATGGGACCAACAATGTATGATATGTCCTGCCAGCTCCAAAAATATGAAGACAATCTCTCTGCTCCGCTACAGTCCTGTGTCTCTGTCCTGGTTTCAGTTAGCACAGAATTAATTTTCTTCCTAGTAGCTGGTGGAATGCTGTGTTTTGGCTTAGGATGAGAAGAGTGCTGATAACACCCCGATGCTTTAATTGTTGCAGAGCAATGCTTATACTAAGCCAAGGACATCTCAGCCTTTTCCTCTGTCCTGCCAACGGGCAGGCTGGGGGTGCAGTAAGAGCTGGGAGGGGACAGACCCAGGACAGGTGACCCAAACTAGCCAAAGGGGTATTCCATACCATCTGACGTCATGCTAAACAATATATAGGGGTGGCTAACCGGGGGAAGGGGGGCCGGACTGCTCGGGGTTAGGCTGGGCATCGGTCAGCGAGTGGTGAGCAATTGCATTGTGCATCACTTGTTTGTACATATTATTATTATTTCCCTATTATCACCATATTATTATTATTGTCATTATTGTTATTATTATTTTGTTATTATTATTTTCCTGTCTTATTAAACTGTCTTTATCTCAACTCACGGGCTTCACTTTCCATTTCTCTCCCCCGTCCCAGAGAGGGAGGGGGGAGGGTGAGCGAACGGCTGCGTGGTGTTTAGCTGCCGGCCGGGTTAAACCACGACAGTCTTTTTGGCGCCCAACGTGGGGCCCGAAAGGTTGAGATAACGGCAGATCTGACCAGAGTGTGTTAAACTAAAATTGGTGTAAGGATTAGACCTGCTTAATAGTCACTTGTCATGATGCTGATTGCTTTAATCTCAACTCTGCTGCGCCTGTTTTCCAAATTGAGTATTATAGTACATTATTTTCCGTATTTGCTCTCTGTCGTGTTGTTTATCCTCTCCGGGCCCTGGTTTCAGATCATTATGGTACTGTGTGTTGTAGCAATGGCTTATGAGACGATGAAATATGTGGTCATGACTCTAACTTGTTATTTGTATTCAGTAACATCGTCGACTCTGTACTTTGGAAACTGTATCTTGGAAACTATTAGCAATTATACCTATTGTTTTTTTTCATTAGGGAGTCAATCTGTGGAGGGGAAAGGGGAGGATATTTTTCCTTACTTGCTTACTCTCCCTTTCTCCTTCACCACCCCTGTATCCTCCTGGATCACTCTGCCTTCCTCCTTCACCACCCTCTTATCCCCTGAGCTTGTCACAATAGCTCTCCAAGATATTGAATATTTCTGGGATACTCAGAATACCATAGTCTTGTTGTTCTGCCTCCTGAATGCACTTCAGGTTCTGCTTAAAGTTAAACAACTGCTTGGGAAGCTCATCCGGAGATCTGCCCGGAAGCAGTATAGTTGTGGGTGGCAGGGAGTATGGGTGGATATGGGCAGGCATCTAGAGCAGTTGGCACCCCCAGTGTGTTGGAAATTCACCCCTGAAAAATGGCAAAATCCTCAAAAACTGGCAGAATGCTTGAAAAAAAGGTGTCATGATTCTGGCAGTTCCAAAGTAACACAAATCATTGTAACGTGCTGGGGCCTGGCTCATGCCTATCGAGCTGCCATTGATACTGCTATCAACTTAGTGACAGACCCTGCGGCCACTCCAAGCCCTGTGACAGATCCAACGGCCACTGTGACCCCTACGGTGGATTCTGCAGCCGCTCCAGTCCCAGTTCCTGCAACTGCTCCAGTCCCAGCTCCTGAAGCCGCTCCAGCTCCAGCTCCTGAAGCCGCTCCAGCTCCAGCTCCTACTGCTGCTCCAGTCCCAGCTCCTGCAACTGCTCCAGCTCCAGCTCCAGCTCCTGTAGCCGCTACAGCTCCAGTTCCTGCAACTGCTCCAGCTCCCGCAGCCGCTCCAGCTCCTGTGGCCGTGTCAGAGAAACGAGCTGTAGCAGTGCAAGTTGACCCTGCAGAGGGTATTCCAACCTCTGTGGCAGACCCTGTAACAAAGTTAGAGAAACGAGCAGTAGCAGTGCAAGCTGCCCCTGTAGAGAAGGTGAAAAAATGGTATAGGGATTCAGGTCGTTTAGAACGCAGAGAGTCTTCTGCCAATCCAGGTAAGGCTTCTGCCAAAACTAGGTATAGAGATGACGATGCTGGGCCATCAGGGATTCAGGAGGAGGAAGATGAGGATGCTGAAAAATCAACAGTAACTACCTGAAACCTATACCAGTGTGAGCTACGAGATCTGCGAAAAGATTTTGGTCGTTGTATAGGTGAGCAGCTTGTCACCTGGCTGCTTCGGTGCTGGGACGCCAGAGCCAATTGTGTTGAATTAGACGCCAGGGAAGCCAGACGGCTGGGATCCCTTGCTAGAGACGCGGGCACTGACAAAGCAATTGCAGATGGAGCACAATCTCATAGCCATTGGAGGCGTCTCCTCTCAGCTGTGAGGGAAAGGTATCCCTTCAAGGAAGAACTTGTATGTCTACCAGGGAAGTGGACCACTATGGAGAAGGGAATCCAGTACCTGAGGGAATTAGCCATACGGGAGGTGATTTATGAGGACCCAGACCTCAGACAAACATCCAAAGACCCAGATGAAGTCAAGTGTACACGACCCATGTGGCGGAAGTTTGTACGGAGTGCACCATCATCATATGCCAGCTCATTGGCAATAATGGCCTGGAAAGAGGATGAGGAACCCACAGTGGATGAAGCGGCTAAACAACTCCGGCAGTACGAAGAAAGTCTCTCCTCTTCCTTACAGGCCTGCGTCTCAGCTGTGGAGAAACTTTCTGAAAAGGTTCACCAACTTGAAGAGAATCTATTGTCCTCCCCACCTGAACCAACCAGTGTCCACCGACCAAAAGAGAACACCTGGGAGAAACTTTCTGAAAAGTTTCACCAACCTGAAGAGAGATTATTCTCCTCCGCACCTGTACAAAGCAGGGTCTCAGCTGTCAGGGGTAGGCGTTCACCCACACAAGGAAGACGCTATGGTGGGTACTCACCCCGTGCCACCCCGTGGTTTTACTTACGAGACCATGGAGAGGACATGAGAAAATGGGATGGAAAATCTACCACGACCCCAGAGGCACGGGTACGTGAATTGCAAAAGAAAACAATCAGGATAAAGGGATTCTCCGAAAAGTTTGCTGCTCCAACTTCCAGCAGACAGTCCTTCAAACACAGAAACGAAGAAGATTCTGACCAGGATTAGGGGGGCCCTGCCTCCAGCCAGGGGGAGGAAAGGGACAATCGAGTTTATTGGACTGTGTGGATTCGATGGCCTGGCACATCACGCGCACAGAAGTATAAGGCTTTAGTAGACACCGGTGCACAATGTACTATAATGCCATCGAGCTATAAAGGACCAGAGCCCATCTATATTTGTGGAGTGACAGGAGGATCTCAGCAGTTGACTGTATTGGAGGCTGAAGTGAGTCTGACTGGGAATGAGTGGGAAAAGCACCGCATTGTGACTGGCCCGGATGCTCCATGTATCCTTGGCATAGATTATCTCAGAAGAGGATATTTCAAGGACTCAAAAGGGTTCCAGTGGGCTTTTGGCATAGCTGCCTAGAGACAGAGGACATTAAACAGCTGTCTACCTTGCCTGGTCTCTCAGAGGACCCCTCTGTTGTGGGGTTTCTGAGGGTCGAAGAACAGCAAGTGCCAATCGCTACCACAACTGTGCACCGGTGGCAATATCGCACTAACCGAGACTCCCTGATCCCCATCCATAAGCTAATTCGTCAATTGGAGAGCCAAGGAGTGATCAGCAAGACCCATTCACCTTTCAATAGTCCCATATGGCCAGTGAGAAAGTCTAATGGCGAGTGGAGACAAACAGTGGACTATCGTGGCCTGAACGAAGTGACGCCACCACTGAGTGCTGCAGTGCCGGACATGCTGGAACTTCAGTATGAACTTGAATCGAAGGCAGCCAAATGGTACGCCACAATTGATATCGCTAATGCATTTTTCTCCATCCCTCTAGCAGCAGAGTGCAGGCCACAATTTGCCTTCACTTGGAGGGGAGTCCAATATACTTGGAATCGGCTGCCCCAGGGGTGGAAACACAGCCCTACCATTTGCCATGGACTGATCCAGTCTGCGCTAGAGCAAGGGGAAGCTCCTGAACACCTGCAGTACATCGATGACATTACTGTGTGGGGTGACACAGCAGAGGAAGTTTTCGAGAAAGGGAAGAAAATAGTCCAAATCCTTCTGAAAGCCGGTTTTGCCATAAAACAAAATAAAGTCAAAGGACCTGCACGAGAGATCCAGTTTTTAGGAATAAAATGGCAAGATGGACGTCGTCAAATCCCAATTGATGTGATCAACAAAATAACAGCTATGTCTCCACCAACTAACAAAAAAGAAACACAGACTTTCCTAGGTGTTGTGGGGTTTTGGAGAATGCACATCCCAAATTACAGTCTGATTGTAAACCCACTCTACCAAGTAACCCGTAAGAAGAATGAGTTTGAATGGGGCCCTGAACAACGACAAGCCTTTGAACAAATCAAGCAGGAAATAGTCCATGCAGTAGCCCTTGGGCCAGTTCGAACAGGACCAGATGTAAAGAATGTGCTCTACACTGCAGCCGGGGAGAACGGCCCCACCTGGAGCCTCTGGCAGAAAGAACCTGGGGAAACTCGAGGTCGGCCCCTGGGGTTTTGGAGTCGGGGATACAGAGGATCTGAGGCCCGCTATACTCCAACTGAAAAGGAGATATTGGCAGCATATGAAGGAGTTCGATCTGCTTCGGAGGTGGTCGGTACTGAAGCGCAGCTCCTCCTAGCACCCCGATTGCCGGTACTAGGCTGGATGTTCAAGGGAAGGGTCCCCTCTACGCATCATGCAACTGATGCTACATGGAGCAAGTGGGTTGCACTGATTACTCAGCGGGCTCGAATAGGAAACCCCAGTCGCCCAGGAATATTGGAAGTGATCATGGACTGGCCAGAAGGCAAATACTTTGGGATATCATCAGAGGAGGAGGTGGGTCGTGCTGAAGAAGCCCCACTGTACAACCAGTTGCCAGAGAATGAAAAGAAATATGCCCTGTTCACTGATGGGTCCTGTCGTATTGTGGGGAAGCATCGGAGATGGAAGGCTGCTGTATGGAGTCCTACGCGACGAGTTGCAGAAGCTGCTGAGGGAGAAGGTGAATCGAGTCAGTTTGCAGAAGCGAAGGCCATTCATCTGGCTTAAGATATTGCTGAACGAGAAAAATGGCCAGTTCTCTATCTCTACACCGATTCATGGATGGTAGCAAATGCCCTGTGGGGATGGCTACAGCAATGGAAGCAAAACAACTGGCAGCGTAGGGGCAAACCCATCTGGGCTGCTGCATTGTGGCAAGATATTGCTGCTCGGGTAGAGAACCTGGCTGTGAAAGTACGCCACGTAGATGCTCATGTGCCCAAGAATCGGGCTACTGAAGAACATCAAAACAACCAGCAGGTGGATCAGGCTGCTAAGATTGAAGTGGCTCAGGTGGACCTGGATTGGCAGCATAAAGGTGAATTATTTATAGCCCGCTGGGCCCATGACACCTCAGGCCATCAAGGTAGAGATGCAACATACAGGTGGGCTCGTGATCGAGGGGTGGACCTGACCATGGACGCTATAGCACAGGTTATTCATGACTGTGAAACATGTGCTGCAATCAAGCAAGCCAAACGGTCAAAGCCTCTTTGGTATGGAGGACGATGGCTGAAATATAAATATGGAGAGGCCTGACAGATTGATTACATCACACTCCCTCAAACTCGCAATGGCAAGAACCATGTACTTACAATGGTGGAAGCAACCACCGGATAGCTGGAAACATATCCTGTGCCTCATGCCACCGCCCGGAACACCATCCTGGGCCTTGAAAAGCAAGTCCTATGGCGACATGGTACCCCAGAAAGAATAGAGTCAGACAATGGGACTCATTTCCCAAACAACCTTATAGACACTTGGGCCAAAGAACATGGTATTGAGTGGGTGTATCACATCCCCTATCATGCACCAGCGTCCGGGAAAGTTGAACGATACAATGGACTGTTAAAGACTACCTTGAAAGCAATGGGCGCTGGGACATTCAAAAATTGGGACACGCATTTGGCAAAGGCCACCTGGTTAGTCAATACTAGGGGATCTGCCAACCGAGCTGGACCTGCCCAATCAAACCTGTTACATACTGTAGAAGGGGATAAAGTTCCTGTAGTACACATAAGAAATATGCTGGGTAAAACAGTCTGGGCTACTCCTGCCTCAGGAAAAGGCAAACCCATTCGTGGAATTGCTTTTGCTCAGGGACCTGGATACACTTGGCAGGTAATGCAAAAGACTGGAGAGGTCCAGTGTGTGCCTCAAGGGGATTTAATACTGGGTGAGAATAGCCCATGAATTGAATTAACATGAATATCATGTTAATTACTATATAATACTGTACGTCATCAATACCATGACTACTATATACCCTAGATGAAAATGGTGATTAATTTGAATGTATGGGAAAGAGTGCAACCTGAGCATGACATAAATGGTATGGAATAAGGGGTGGATAGATGTCCTGGTTTCAGTTAGAACAGAGTTAACTTTCTTCCTAGTAGCTGGTAGAATGCTATGTTTTGGCTTAGGATGAGAAGAGTGCTGATAATACCCCGATGTTTTAATTGTTGCAGAGCAGTGCTTATACCAAGCCAAGGACATTTCAGCTTCTTGCTCTGTCCTGCCAACAGGCAAGCTGGGGGTGCAGCAGGAGCTGGGAGGGGACAGACCCAGGACAGGTGACCCAAACTAGCCAAAGGGGTATTCCATCCCATCTGACGTCATGCTAAACAATATATAGGGGTGGCTAGCCAGGGGAGGGGGGCCGGAGCGCTCGGGGTTAGGCTGGGCATCGGTCAGTGGGTGGTGAGCAATTGCATTGTGCATCACTTGTTTGTACACATTATTATTAGTAGTACTATAATCATCATTATTGTTATTGTTATTATTATTTTCCTGTCTTAATAAACTGTCTTTATCTCAACCCACAAGCTTCACTTTCCCGTCTCTCTCCCCCACCCCAGAGAGGGAGAGGGGAGGGAGAGGGAACGGCTGTGTGGTGTTTAGCTGCCGGCCGAGTTAAACCACGACAATTAGAAATTTTGAATCTGAACAAATTTGAGACATCAGAATTTCTTGCTGGACAGGAAATGTATTTTTTTACCAGCTCTATCTATTGAGTATAAAGTTACCATTGGGTATGGGAAACAAGATACTTTTCTCTAGAAAAACAAGCAAAGTTCCAGGGTGAAAATTTCACACTAGATAAAGCGCCTTTATTGTGTATTATGTACTGAAGGTGCTCCTATGAAACCAAGAGTAAATTTAAAAGGACAAGAAAAGCAGATAAAGGAAGGCTAGAAAATGGATGGAAGGCATTGGAAGAAACGACAAGCCAGAAGAAGTATCCAGAATTCAAACCAAAAAACGAGGTACTCATGGGTAACTGGTCTCCTGGATGATGTGAAGGGCAAGCTTTGCAAATATTTCCAACTTGCACTGCACTATTCTGCTCATGATGCTACACCCCTGCCTGAGCCTAAGGTAAATGCTGCTGCTACCAGCTTCAGAGTCTATCATGAAAGGGGACAAGCTGTTTACAGAGCTGCCCAAAGTTGGTGGTAGTCTGTGAAAAACGCTATTCTGTTTTATGCAATAAACCCTTTCCATCCCCACCAGAAAGCCTTGGCCCAGTCCATGTGTGAAAGGTGCTGCCCAAAGCATGTCAGCTGTGCCTCAGGAGGAGACATGGGGTTAGCTGCATCACAGGGTGCACGGCTGTAAAGTACCAGGTAACCAAGGACCACTTTAGTCTCACAAGCACATGAACAAGCAGCATGGGGGGGGGGCAAAAAGAGTTTCAGTAGGATTTTCCCATGATGTGAATTTAGCAACAGCAAATTATTCAACACCTGTGGATTGGGGTCATTACCCCATCTTTGCTTCTGCTCCAAAATCTCTTCTTGCTTTTTCAGGAGGTGTTGGCCTTGGATATTGAGTCACATCCTTCCTGCCAAAATTCATTCCAACGGCTCTGCACAGAGAGGCCGAGTTCTCCCACCAGCTGTGCTACTGCTCCCATCAGGGTGACAGGCTGGGTGAAAAATGCAGGCAGCAAGAGACAGAAGAGGGGTGTGAGGAAGGAGAGGAGATATTGGTACATAGCTTGGAAATCATCTGATGCCTCTGGACTGTGAACTACTGTTGAAGAATTCAAGCATACAAGTTTTTGCATCACAGTTATGGATAAGCCATATAGGATGTAAGATAACCTGGAGGCTGGACTGCCCAGCACATACCAGATCAAGAAATAACAATGTTTGTTCTACCTTTATAACCTGCCCTTAACAGGATGGCTGCTATACCAATGCCTTTCAGCAAACAAGTGCACTTTTTCATCGTAAATGAAGATTGAAGATTTTTTTTCTTTCTATGACTAAAGCTCAGAGTATATTCTGACAGATATGGGATTGTGAGAAACAAGGGAACAAGCAACAGATGTAGCAAAGAGCTAATTAGTAAATTGAAGATTAAAAAACCCTGGTCTATCATATGTGGAAATGATTCCCACCACATTTCAAAACCACAATGGTACCTTTACAATCAGTAGATAAATACACACAATAAAAACAATAGGAATGACTAGCAAAGTCTAATGAAAAGGTGCAAAGCCTTGAAATCCTGATCAATTCATCACTAACCTGGGACAGACAGGAAGAGTGTCCAGGCTTAAAAAATGTCCTTTTTCTTGACACATCTGCACCCATAGGAAATTCCACCCTTCCTCCCACAGAATCAGGCCACATGGTATCATATGTTTGTCATTTCCAGGATGGATTACTGTAACTCTGGGCATTTGATGATGAATAAGAAAACAACATGCAGGGAACAAACCCCTTCTCCCCACTTCCTGCAGAGGTGAAGCAGACCTGAATACATGAAGCCCATCCAGGAGTCCTTCCACTCTAGTTTGCAATCAAGTGTGTAATTCACCAAAAAACTTCATTCAGAAAGGTTTATGTTTTCAAGTCAAAATCTCTTATTTTCCCATTCTCTAATGACCATATTTATCTAAGAATAATAAATTATAACAAAAAGAAGCACATGGAATTCAACCTAAAATGTATTTTTCCAGTGTATCAGTATGTGGCGAAAAGTAAAAAACAAAACAAACAACACAACAACAACAACAAAACAACTGTATAAAACTGTATAAACTCAAATAAAATACTGTAATCCCAATGTAGAATGCAAATAGTTCATTAAAACTAGATACATTAAAGAAAAACTCCCTCGGTTTGAAGTTTTTATGGTATGTACCCTTATAAAGGTCTAAATCAGAAAAAATAATCAAGTCTTACTTTTCTTCTTGTTAAGTCTGGGCTGTAAAATACCTCTTATAAAGTGTGAGGGGAAGAGCTGTTATGAAATTAGGGATCTTCTGTAGCTTCAGCTGGAGACCAGAATGAAGGTCCTCAGGTCTTAACATGGACTAATTTCTGTCACCCTGTGACTGAAGAATGCAGATCGTGTATTCTTATGGCCTCCTAAGAAGAACTGCCATATATGAAAGCTACAAGTGGTGGCCAGCCATCAATGGACCCAACAGCAGATTCTGTGACTTACTAAAGAGATTTTGGAAAAATGGACCCCTAGGAAAAATGATGGAGGATAGTAGTAGTCCCATCAAATGCAGCTTTAAGTTTAACCAGAAAGAAGACTGAGCAACCAAAAGGATTGAAATGCACCAGTAAGATACCTAGAGGGCATCCACTGCTAAATTTCCACTTGCTCTTAGCTGGCCATATTATAGCAGAAAAGGGTTTTTGTCTGTTTGTTTGCTTGTTTGCTCCTGCCTGTGTCTGCCCAAGAGGTTTCAAAGCTGTCCTCTTAGATCGGGTGCTTGCTGCACTGGCCCTGTCAGTGGGTGGCAGTAGTGACAGTGGTGACCTCTCCCAGTCCCTCTGAGCCCTGTTCTTCTATGACTCAAGTGTGCTCCACGCAGAGATTGCACGGAAACCACTCTGGAGCAGAACCAATGTTGGGAGCAGCTGCCAGCTTGTGAGGCAGTTTGTTGGGCCGAGAGAGTGACACTGTGACGCTGGAAGCATCCCCAGCTGCTGGCAGCCTTCACGGAGGTGTTGCTTCAGACATCCCTATCTCTAAGAGGGCTGAGATGAGTTTTTTTCCCCCCAGGTCCTCACTGCCTGTTACAGGCTTCCTTCTGTGCTCATTTCATGAATGAAAGTCTCTGCCCAGCTAGGAGCTCTTGGCACAGGTTATAACAGGCCGTGCTCTTTGCTCTGGAGTTCACTGGTACAAGTGCTCGTGTTTTACCCAGTTCAGTGTCTGACATGCAAATTCCCCAAGACACAAAAAAAGAAATTCTGGGAGACTGCTGAGGTGTTCCTGGCCGTGGAGGTTTGGACTTGAATTGCTGCAAAAACCCAAGCAGCATTTTCCTGGGCTTTTTGAGATTTGTGAACCTATTTATTGCTGAAATGTGACTTTGAGGAAGATTTCTACTGTTGGCTGGTTGGTTTGCTGGATTTTGTTTTTGTTGTTATAGTTTCTTGTTGCCTTCAGGGGGCAGTGGCGACCTGGTTCAGGAACGGCACGGCGACCAACCCCAGGCCGCTCGGTCCATCGGCTCACAGACACCAATGTGGTGGATGGCAAATGGCGTTTATTGGCGAGTCACATGGGGTTATATACCCGAGGCCCATAGCGTCACTTCCGCTTGCTTACATCACAGACCACACGCTACTGTCCATCAAGGGAGGGGCTCCACCTTTCCGTACAGCACGACATCTTCCGGCCGCCAGACCCTAACTACCCACATCTCCCCCCTCCCTATGCACAACCAAATTAGCTAAAATATAACAATCTTAAGATGTAGACATCATAACTTAACTGAAAAACATAAGGCACAATAACCAGGAGAAAACTAGGAGGTAACTGGTAACCCTGAGTAAATACACTCTTAAAGTAGTTGTTGGTGTTCTACCAACATAATGTTAACTTTCTCTAACCAACTTTTAACAAACAACACAAGCATATTTAGTATACAAGGTCCAAAGATAAGATCACACAAACGCATTGCAGCCCCCCACCCACGGAGGCCGCTTCGCTGGTGTCTGGATTCTGCCAGTGTGGAACTCTCAGGCTTAAACAGGACGCTTGCTGACTTATTGTCTTCTCATATCGCCGGGGTATACAGATTACAGGGGTGCCCGATGATCCGTTCCTGTGAACAGAAACTCAGTTTTCATTAGTTTTGTTCTGAAGTTGGGGCGTTGGCTGTTTGGAGCTTCTCTGGCCGCACGAGTTGCCATACCTTCGTGGGCCCTCAGGCCCTGGACTTGCGCCTGGGGGGTGATCACTGTTGGGTCCGTACCCATTCGCCGCTGCAGGCTAGAGCCATACAGTGTGTGATCCGTCCCAGTTACTTGGGCCAGTTGTCTCTTACAATTGTCCCCCCATTCTCGTTTAAAAATGATCATCCCACCCCCGTCAAAGATCAGTCTACAGGTTTGTTTTATATCAAACGGGAGCATGTCGTCTCCCCTGAAAACACCATCTATGAGGGTGGAGGCCATTGCAGAATGAAGCCCTTTATCCACAATAGCTCTAACAATCGCTTGTACATCCTTAGGGTTTGTTGGTGAGTGAACCCTCTGCCCTCCGTCTGTCACCCAGACCGGGAACGCTAGCATGGCCGATAGAGCCAAGATGGTGCACGCAATCTTAATTTTCCTCCAATCTGTGAGAGGAATTTCTCTGCCTCGTGGTGCAGCTTTATTTCGGATGGGGATATTTTTGCTATCTGTCCCCATTTCCTCCTCCGAATTTGAATCGGTATGTGATCCGGAGTCAGAGCTTGACTGACTGCTCACCTCCGAGTTCCGGTACCCTCCCATCGAGTTCCGGCCCCGCCCCCCACCCCTGCGGGCGGGCCGCTCCCTGCCTCGTGGCTCGCCCCGCCGCCTGCTCAGCGAGGCGTTTGCGCCACAGGAGCGTGTTTTCAGATGGCCGTTCCGATCGGCTCTCTGCCCCTCTCTCACGCTTCTACCTCCTCCCCGGTCGTCCCCGCAACCGTTCTCTTTTTCGCATTTCCACTTGTTAGTAAAACCTAACGCTTCATCCCCGTTCCCGCCGGAGGCTTCTTCACCCAATTCTTCGTCTTCTAGTTCAGCACCGTACTGGGGCGCACATGGCCGTGGTCTCTCCCAGATTTCCTCAGGCTCTGGTTCCCCACCGGCACCCCTGGCTTCCTCAGCCGAGCCACCCCACAGCTTCCACAACTTTGATACGACCTTCACAAGGGTTTCCATCTTCCTTGTTGGTCCGGGAGCTTCCTCCCCGCCGGGCTGGTCCCGCCGCTCCGGCCGCCATTCACCCGAATCCAGGAGTTTTCCCGGGTTTCGGCACCACTTGTTGCCTTCAGGGGGCAGTGGCGACCTGGTTCAGGAACGGCACGGCGACCAACCCCAGGCCGCTCGGTCCATCGGCTCACAGACACCAATGTGGTGGATGGCAAATGGCGTTTATTGTCGAGCCACATGGGCTTATATACCCGAGGCCCATAGCGTCACTTCCGCTTGCTTACATCACAGGCCACACGCTACTGTCCATCAAGGGAGGGGCTCCACCTTTCCGTACAGCACGACATCTTCCGGCCGCCAGACCCTAACTACCCACAGTTTCTTTTTTTTCCATGGGTAAGTTTTCCAGTGTTGCTGGGGACGTTGTTTCTTGAAAGGACTGTTGTGGTAAGAAATGGCTGCAGCTGGAGTTAAGGCACCTAAAAATAATTGTAATAGAAATAAACAAATACTATCATTCTAAACACGTGACAAAATACACTTAGGATAGAACTTCTAATTACTTGACCTTAGACTCCTGTGAAATGTGTTCATCTGATTTGTGTCAATATGGAACAATGCTAGAGCCGCATGATATGATGAAATGTGACCTTCTGTCTTACATACCCTTGTATAACCACAAGTCTAAGAAAAACAGAGTGGTTAATGTATACAGTTCTTGTATCTTGCAAAGGAATGGTCCAGCAATTCGTGTCAATAGGGGATAAGAGAACAAAGGGGTTTCAGAATAACTGCTAACTATTATGACTATTGCATGGGACACTATGCAAGTCTCTGATATCTGGCCAAGAGATTAAGGAGAAGGGAAAAAGCTGAAGGACGACTAAAAGACAAAGCTTGCAGGGGACGCTGCACAAGTCTCTGACATCCGGCCAAGATGGACAAAGGAGAAGGACAAGGAAAAAGCCTGGGAGGAAGACTATGAGCCTTCAGCATGAGAGACCCCCAGAGGGACCACCGGAGACTGATACGCATGTGTCAGTAGGAGGGTTCGGATTCCGGGAACTAATTATAATAACCCTGCCTTTTGTAGAAGTAATAATGAATATGTATTAGCCTAGGAGCATAAAAACCAACCGTCTGATATAACTTGTGTGCGTCTTGGTGGAGCAGAGACTCCCAGCGCACCCAGTGCTGTTTGTTTACCTCTATTCGTTTAATAAATTGCAAACTTTGATTGTAATCCTATTTGGGACTTAGCCATTTATTCCACTCCTGTCTTCAGCAAACTCCGTGGACTCTGCGTGGGACTCCCTGTCGTTTTGTGGGAGCCTCACCCTCTCCTCACTAAACTTTCAAAGGACTGAATGTTCTCCCAGCCAACCAGATTCACTCTGCGTCAGGAACCCATGTTTGCATGTGCTCTAACAAATTAGCTCTTGTTAGTTCCTTTGGTCCCAGTTAAAACATTTTTCAGTTTTCGGTGGTTTTGGTTTAATAATGCTGTTAATAAAACATTAACAGCATTAAAACACTTTATGTGACATACCCCGGCCCTATCCACACACCTGATTAGACAAGCACAGAGCACTTCAGGTTCTTTAAGAGACATCCACTGAATATATGAACTAACCTAAAAGCATTCTGGAGACCATACAGGTGTTAATATTAAGATTAATAGGCCAAGGTCTCATCTTTTTGATATATCTGGCCTTTGCCAAAAGTAAAAAAAAATAAAGTCATTTATTCATCTAAAATACCTTCATCTCCACGAGGCTGTGAAATTAATATTGCCAGGTGCTACAGGGGCTAATAGTGGACAACAGCTTCTGGGACTGTGTTAAAATTCATGGGGTCACTCCTGAAGTAAGGTTTGATTTGGTATAAACCTGGATTTGCCAGATTTGTTGAGATGAAAAGTGTCGTGTCCATGTACAATTGTTTTGAGTGATCTTATCTCAGGATTGTATCGATCACAGATCATTTGTCATGCAGACTTGTTGAAGGCATGAGACAGGTCCCAGAGACCAAGTAGACAATACCATACACATACCCAGACAACAAAGCCCATGTGATAGCCTCCCACTAAATTAACTCCTCCTATTCTTCACGGAAATGATGACAAAAGATGCACATCTCCAGGGAACAAGTTTTCCACCTTGCCTGACCCATCTGACAATCATAGGACTCAGAAAGTGTCTTACAATAGGACCATCGCATATAAAGGCCAACTTTCAAGCAGAGGTTGTAAGAAATCAGGCATGAAAGACTCAAGTGAAAGATTTCATCTGGCAGAGCAAAAATGATATAAGTGCCCACTCCTGGAACATGCACATCATGCCTTGTGCACTCACAAGCACACATAGATACACCTCTGTTGCACACCTAAAGTATGAAAAGCTATCACATAAAATGCTGCATTTTTGTCAGCCATCCCTGTACCTTGCAAACGACTTTATATAGGAAACCAACTTTACACTGCACTAAGCTCCACCCATACAGATTATGTTGTCATGGTAACTAAAGTACCTCAAAGGCAAAAGAACAGATGGAGATGGAAGAAAAAAATAATCTAAGGACCAAAAGTGAACATATGTAGTGCAAGAAAAAATATTAAGCTGTGGGCAGCTATTAGGTTTATTATCATTTGCAAAGGGAGACCTCGATAAACTCAGTCACAGCTCTGCAGTAAGGAGTGGCACAATCAAATCAGGCTTGTGACAATACCAATTTTCCAGTAGCCCATATTCCCTCTTGCTTTCCCTTACACAAATCTCAGAAATAATTGTCCTTGCTCCCTTAATGACTTGTTTTGGTTTAAGGACAACAGCAGCCAAAACAGGCTGAAAGAACATAACTAGTCATATGCTTGACTGCCCATTGCATGTCTCCAAGATCAAAGTCTCCAAAAGGGAGTGAGGACTTTGTGGCTGTCCCTCTGCCACACAGACTGAAGTAGCCAGGGGAGCAAAATCAAGAAGACAGTATTTGTCAGGTGCACATATACAGCCTGCAACCGGCTATGTCCCACTCATGTGTATTCTGGCTGGCTCCTGCACTTTGCATTTACGTGCTCTGTTACATAAAGTACACGCTGGCAACTCAGCAGCAATTTGGAACATCTTTAAAATTGGGTTAATAGTTATGACACAGTCTTTGCTTGACTTCCTCTGGAATTAGTCCATCTTTGTGGATTGCTGTCAATCAGAAGGGAAACTTGCAATTTACATAGGACAATTTGTTCTGAGCAAGGCAAGTGCAATTTGGGAACAGGAGCTGTGATAGAGAGAAAAAAATATCTTGTATTTTTAGCTTGCTCTCACTAGAAGTTTTCTGCTCTATATTATATAATTTATTTGAGATGCAGAGTTCTGTCAAAGTGAAAAAAGTAAAAAACGTATCCTGCTACCTAAACTCCTTGCAGCTTAAACTGGACAGAGCTGGCATAAACTCTGGAGTGAGGAAATCTTATCTGTGGGCTAGGACAGAAGAGCCTAGGGCATGAGACATGTGAATTCAAGCCCTTCTGCCCAAGGCTCACACTGTGACCCGATGTACATAATTTTCATTTTTTTATGTCTCCCCTCCTTGTCTGAAATGCAGTCCCCTCATGTCCTGCAGATTGTGAGTATAAATGATTTTGTATGAAACCATTATCTGCTCAGATCCTGCTATAACCAAGGGGTGAGCAAGCACCTAAGGTAGCTGCATCCTCTTCTTAAATAACATTTTATTGTCGGTGACGTTTTACCACCCATGCTGTTAGTCGGCATTTTACTCCCAATGAGCAAGGGGACTGTGCGAGTCTCTCTCAATCACAGATGCTGCTATGTGAGCACAGTGCTATGCAGCTGGAGTAAGAAATGCTTCATCAGTTAACATTTTAAATCAAAACCAAAAGAAAAAAGGGGGGGAAATAACACAAAACCTTATTTATGTACTAAATTCTACAAGCACATGTAATGCTTTTGGTGCTGCTGATTTCTTTCTGACTTTCCTCTCCTTTCTTTTCCAAAACCTAAACATGGAGCAGCAAATCTGTGAGCTGTTAATGCTCTTTCGAGGCGAAACGCCACAGGAACCCTTGCAGACAGACGCAGACATCCGTCCCTGCGCCGGCAGCCAGGTGTGCGACCTGCCGGCAGGGGGCAATGCTTCATGTCTATTAAACCAAAACCACCGAAAACTGAAAAATTAAGAGGTATGTGGGAAAGGGGTCAGGAAAAAAAAAGATGCTGAGGTGCAAGAGGGGAGGGAGTACGACAGCAGTGGAGCAAAACCTACCTGCACTCACCACATACCAAGATCACGGTAGTTTTGAGTTTTTTCCAGCCAGCTTGCTGATAAGGAAACTCTGCGATAAGAAAACATTGATAAATTGGTGTGGATTAAAATTTGCACCACACATTCCCCAGAGCACGGAGAATCAATCAGCCCTCAGTTCTGTGGCCCAAGCATTTTTGCCTGGTTCTCCCTCGAGTTTAGATTATTGATGCTCCAGGTGAGTTGGGGGCTCATCATCCAAGGCTGGCAGCCATCAGGGAATGATAACCAACAGGGAGGGGAAGGAGGGCATAATTAGGTATCCTGAGGTTATTCTATAGCCCTGTCATTCAAAAATATAATCTGCTCTCTGCTGAGGGTGCTACTACTTACTGAGGTATAGACTTGAGCATCCCACAGGCACATGGACCAGCCTGATGCCAACAGCTGCTGGGCTGGGAGAGGTGCTGTCCTTGGATGAGACCCAATGCAGATGACAGAGGTTTAACACCAGTGATTCTTACTGAACTTTACACCCTGGCCTTGCAGGATCCCCTTCTCACCTCACATGAGCTGGTGAGCCCATGTGAGGTGACAAAACACCCCGACGTATTACTTATGTTTGCACACTATTATTGTCCTGGTTTCAGTTAGGACAGAGTTAATTTTCTTCCTAGTAGCTGGTAGAATGCTATGTTTTGGATTAGGATGAGAAGAGTGCTGATAACATGCTGATGTTTTAATTGTTGCAGAGCGGTGCTTACACCAAGCCAAGGACGTCTCAGCTACTCACTCTGTCCTGCCAGCGGCCAGGCTGGGGGTGCAGCAGGAGCTGGGAGGGGACAGACCCAGGACAGGTGACCCAAACTAGCCAAAGGGGTATTCCATCCCATCTGACGTCATGCTAAACAATATATCTCTCCCCTATCCCAGAGAGGGAGGGGGGAAGGTGAGCGAACGGCTGTGTGGTGTTGATATAGTATAAACTCACTTTAGGATAAAATAAAGCTTGTGGTTTGATATTGTATAAACTTACTTTAGGATAGAATAAAACTTGTGGAATGATATTGTATAAACTCACTTTAGGATAGAATAGAACTTGTGATTAAAAGTTAGCAAGGACAAAGTAAACAACATCTTGTTATCTGTAGACCTTCTGTTACGTTTAAGCATTTTGTTATTTGAAAACATCCATTTTGTTATTTGAAAACAGCCATTTGCCGAGGCGATCGGCTCCGGGGCAGACGCGTTCTGCAGCGGAGCGGGGGATCGGGCCAGGCAGGGCTAATTTTCCGGCATCGAGCCGACTTCAGGGAGCCGCCAGGACCCGGCAGCCTTCGTGAGGGAGGCTGACGAGGCGAAGGCGGAGCCAGCAGCGCCCCCTCCCCGGCCGTTCAAAAGCAGCCCCTAGGGAGCGCGAGCGACCAGGACGGGCAAACAGGGCGTGGCGCGTCAGAGGGGAGTGGCGCGGCAGTTCGCGCAGGCAGGGCGGGCAGGAAGGGCGGAGAGCAACCCCCTGCCCACACGAACACCTCTTAACGACAGTCTTTAGCTAGGTGATAATGGTCTCCACCAGGCACGGTGCGCTCTCCAGGAAGTCGGTATACACCCAGACCGACTGCCTGTTAAAGAATGCAGCGGTTCAGGTCACCGGATGCAAGGAGTGTCTGAGCCTGCTGCTGCCATCGGCGGGAGGCAGAGACGCTGCGTGCGTGAGGTGCGAGCAGGTGGATGACCTGATCCGCCTGGTGGCGGAGCTCAAGGAGGAGGTGGAGAGGTTGAGGGCCATCAGGGAGTGTGAGCGGGAGATAGACTTCTGGAGTAACTCCCTGCAGGGCCTCAAGGAGAGGTACCAGGGTGAGACACCCCAAATGGGGGTGGACCCCCTGCCCTGTCGCCGTCGGGCAGAGGGAGGGGATCTGGGAGTTGAGGAGGAATGGAGACAGGTCCCTGCGCGACATGGCAGGCGATGCCCTCCCCTTCCGGCCCCACCTTCCCGGGTGCCCTTACAAAACAGGTTTGAGGCCCTGGAGATTGAGAGACCAGCAACTGAGGAAGAGATAGAAAGTGTTCCCAGGAGGATGCCTAGGGCGAGAAGGTCGACTCCACGCCTCAGGACTGCCTCCACCAAGAAAGAAAGGAGGGTGATTGTTGTGGGAGACTCTGTCCTTAGGGGAACAGAGGGCCCTATTTGTCAGCCTGACCCTACCCGTAGGGAACTCTGCTGCCTCCCTGGGGCCAGGGTCAGGGACGTCGCCAAGAAAGTCAAGCGCCTGGTACGGCCCACTGACTACTACCCGCTACTGGTCTTTCAGGCTGGTAGCGATGAAGTAGCAACGAGAAGTCCGAAGGCGATCAAAAGAGACTTTAGGGATTTGGGGCGACTACTTAGAGGATCAGGCGCACAGGTTGTGTTTGCCTCTGTCCTTCCGATAGGGGGGATCGAAGCTGAAAGGCGTGCTGTTCACATAAACTTGTGGCTTCGAGACTGGTGTGACTGGCAGAACTTTGGGTTCTTTGATCACGGGAAGGTCTATGCTACACCGGGCCTGATGGCACCGAATGGGATGGGCCTCTCTCGGAGAGGGGTAAGGATCTTGGGTCAGGAGTTGGCAGGGCTGATAGATAGGGCTTTAAACTAGAGTCGAAGGGGGAAGGGGCTAAAACCAGGCGCGCCGGTGAGGACCTAAGGGATGGTACGCTAGAATCAGAGGGGCTGTGTGCCAGTGAGGTCCTTCGGTTAGATCCACAAGGTGCTGAGTGTAAGGAGACGCACCTGAAATGCTTCTACACGAACGCACGCAGTATGAGGAATAAAATGGATGAGCTAGAAGTCCTGGCCCAGTCCCGCAACTACGACATCATCGGCATAAGCGAAACCTGGTGGGATGAGTCCTGTGACTGGGGTGTTGCGATAGATGGTTACAGGCTCTTCAGGAGGGATAGGCAGGGTAGGCGAGGTGGTGGGGTGGCGATGTATGTGAAGCAGGGGCTGGACTGTGTGGAACTTCAGGTCGGCGATGGCAAAGTTGAGAGCCTCTGGGTAAGGATCAAGGGACGAACGAATAAAGGGATGTCGTTGTGGGAGTCTATTACAGACCGCCTGGCCAGGACGATAGCGCCGATAAATTATTCTTTACAGAACTAAGAGAGGCCTCGAGATTAACTCCCCTTGTCCTTATGGGGGACTTCAACTTGCCAGACGTTAACTGGGAGTGCCACACGGCTGACACGAGCAAGTCCAGGAGGTTCATGAAGCACCTAGATGATAACTTCTTGGTGCAGGTGCTAACGGAGCCAACTAGGAAAGGTGCCCTCCTAGACCTGTTGCTAGAAAACAGAGAGGGTCTGGTGGGAGATGTGGTGATTGGTGGCCGCCTCGGTCATAGCGACCATGAAGTGGTTGAGTTCAAAATTTACGGTGACAGAAGGAAAAGTGCCACCAAAACCTCATCCCTAGATATGGGGAAGGCGGACTTCAGGCTGCTCAGGGAACTAGTCAGCAAGGTCCCCTGGGAAGCTGCTCTTGAAGGCCTCGATGTCCACCAGTGCTGGTCATTCTTTAAGCGATGCCTCCTAGAAGCACAAGAACAGGCAGTTCCTAAATATCGCAAGTCAGGCAGGCGCGGCAGGAGGCCGGCGTGGCTGACCAGGAACATTCTGATGGAGATTAGGCGGAAACAGAGAGTGTTTCGCTACTGGAAGGAGGGCCGGGTGTCATGGAAAGAATACAGGGATGCTGTTTGTGTTTGTAGGGAGAAAATTCGTGTGGCTAAAGCACACCTAGAGTTGAAGCTGGCTGTGTCTGTGAGAGAAAATAAAAAGGTTTTTTTTAGATATGTGAATGGAAAAAGGAGAACTAAAGAATACATAGGGCCGCTCCTTGATAGGGAAGGTCTCCTCACAGACAATGATATAGGCAAAGCAGAGACGCTTAACGCCTTCTTTGCCTCTGTCTTCAATGCCGATGATGGGCTTCGGGACCCAGGGTGCCCTGAGCTGGAGGACCGGGACGGTGGGGATGACAAACTCCCAACCGACCCTGAACGTGTGCAGGATTTGCTACTCCACCTGGATCCCTACAAGTCCATGGGTCCGGATGGGATTCATCCCCGGGTGCTGAAAGAGCTGGCGGACGTCATCGCGGAACCTCTCTCAATTATTTTTCAACGATCCTGGGAATCTGGAGAGGTCCCGGTAGACTGGAAGCTGGCAAATGTTGTGCCGATTTTCAAGAAGGGTCAGAAAGAAGACCCTAGCAATTACAGGCCTGTCAGTCTCACGTCAGTGCCTGGTAAAATCATGGAGAAGATGGTTCTCAAACTTATTGAGGCGCACCTGGGGGACAAAGCAGTCATTGGTCCCAGCCAGCATGGGTTTGTGAAGGGTAGGTCCTGCCTAACTAACCTGATTTCCTTTTATGATAAGATCACCCGTATGGTGGACCAAGGGAAACCAGCTGATGTGATTTTTTTGGACTTCAGCAAGGCTTTTGACACGGTTTCCCATAGGATCCTACTGGACAAAATGTCCAGCATACAGCTAAATAAAAACATCATACGATGGGTGAGCAATTGGCTAACGGGCAGGGCCCAAAGGGTTATGGTGAATGGGGCTGCGTCAGGCTGGCGGGCGGTCACTAGTGGGGTCCCTCAAGGCTCCATTTTAGGGCCGGTACTTTTCAATATTTTTATAAACGATCTGGATGTAGGAATAGAAGGTATTTTGAGCAAGTTTGCTGATGACACCAAACTTGGAGGAGTTGTGGACTCTGAGGGTGGAAAGGCCTTGCAGAGGGATCTGGATAGGTTGGAGAGCTGGGCGATCACCAACCGCATGAAGTTCAATAAGAGCAAGTTCCGGGTCCTGCACCTGGGACGGGGAAACCCCGGCTGCACGTACAGACTGGGCGATGAGACGCTGGAGAGCAGCCTAGAAGAGAGGGATCTGGGGGTCGTGGTAGACAGCAAGTTGAATATGAGCCAGCAGTGTGCCCTGGCAGCCAGGAGGGCCAACCGTGTCCTGGGGTGCATCAAGCACGGCATTGCTAGTAGGTCAAGGGAGGTGATTGTCCTGCTCTACTCTGCGCTGGTGTCCTGGTTTCAGTTAGCACAGAATTAATTTTCTTCCTAGTAGCTGGTGGAATGCTGTGTTTTGGCTTAGGATGAGAAGAGTGCTGATAACACCCCGATGCTTTAATTGTTGCAGACCAGTGCTTATACTAAGCCAAGGACATCTCAGCCTTTTGCTCTGTCCTGCCAACGGACAGGCTGGGGGTGCAGTAAGAGCTGGGAGGGGACAGACCCAGGACAGGTGACCCAAACTAGCCAAAGGGGTATTCCATCCCATCTGACGTCATGCTAAACAATATATAGGGGTGGCTAGCCGGGGGAAGGGGGGCCGGACTGCTCGGGGTTAGGCTGGGCATCGGTCAGCGAGTGGTGAGCAATTGCATTGTGCATCACTTGTTTGTACATATTATTATTATTTCCCTATTATCACCATATTATTATTATTGTTATTATTGTTATTATTATTTTGTTATTATTATTTTCCTGTCTTATTAAACTGTCTTTATCTCAACTCACGGGCTTCACTTTCCATTTCTCTCCCCCGTCCCAGAGAGGGAGGGGGGAGGGTGAGCGAACGGCTGCGTGGTGTTTAGCTGCCGGCCGGGTTAAACCACGACAGTCTTTTTGGCGCCCAACGTGGGGCCCGAAAGGTTGAGATAACGGCAGATCTGACCAGAGTGTGTTAAACTAAAATTGGTGTAAGGATTAGACCTGCTTAATAGTCACTTGTCATGATGCTGATTGCTTTAATCTCAACTCTGCTGCGCCTGTTTTCCAAATTGAGTATTATAGTACATTATTTTCCGTATTTGCTCTCTGTCGTGTTGTTTATCCTCTCCGGGCCCTGGTTTCAGATCATTATGGTACTGTGTGTTGTAGCAATGGCTTATGAGACGATGAAATATGTGGTCATGACTCTAACTTGTTATTTGTATTCAGTAACATCGTCGACTCTGTACTTTGGAAACTGTATCTTGGAAACTATTAGCAATTATACCTATTGTTTTTTTTCATTAGGGAGTCAATCTGTGGAGGGGAAAGGGGAGGATATTTTTCCTTACTTGCTTACTCTCCCTTTCTCCTTCACCACCCCTGTATCCTCCTGGATCACTCTGCCTTCCTCCTTCACCACCCTCTTATCCCCTGAGCTTGTCACAATAGCTCTCCAAGATATTGAATATTTCTGGGATACTCAGAATACCATAGTCTTGTTGTTCTGCCTCCTGAATGCACTTCAGGTTCTGCTTAAAGTTAAACAACTGCTTGGGAAGCTCATCCGGAGATCTGCCCGGAAGCAGTATAGTTGTGGGTGGCAGGGAGTATGGGTGGATATGGGCAGGCATCTAGAGCAGTTGGCACCCCCAGTGTGTTGGAAATTCACCCCTGAAAAATGGCAAAATCCTCAAAAACTGGCAGAATGCTTGAAAAAAAGGTGTCATGATTCTGGCAGTTCCAAAGTAACACAAATCATTGTAACGTGCTGGGGCCTGGCTCATGCCTATCGAGCTGCCATTGATACTGCTATCAACTTAGTGACAGACCCTGCGGCCCCTCCAAGCCCTGTGACAGATCCAACGGCCACTGTGACACCTACGGTGGATTCTGCAGCCGCTCCAGATCCGGTTCCTGCAGCCGCTCCAGTCCCAGCTCCTGCAGCCGCTCCAGTCCCAGCTCCTGCAGCCGCTCCAGTCCCAGCTCCTGCAGCCGCTCCAGTCCCAGTTCCTGCAGCCGCTCCAGTCCCAGTTCCTGCAGTCGCTCCAGTCCCAGCTCCTGAAGCCGCTCCAGCTCCAGCTCCTACTGCTGCTCCAGTCCCAGCTCCTGCAACTGCTCCAGCTCCAGCTCCAGCTCCTGTAGCCGCTACAGCTCCAGTTCCTGCAATTGCTCCAGCTCCTGCAGCCGCTCCAGCTCCTGTGGCCGTGTCAGAGAAACGAGCTGTAGCAGTGCAAGTTGACCCTGCAGAGGGTATTCCAATCCCTGTAACGGGGTCAGAGAAACGAGCTGTAGCAGTGCAAGTTGACCCTGCAGAGGGTATTCCAATCCCTGTAACGGGGTCAGAGAAACGAGCAGTAGCAGTGCAAGCTGCCCCTGTAGAGAAGGTGAAAAAATGGTATAGAGATTCAGGTCGTTTAGAACGCAGAGAGTCTTCTGCCAATCCAGGTAAGGCTTCTGCCAAAACTAGGTATAGAGATGACGAAGATGACGACGACGCTGGGCCATCAAGGATTCAGGAGGAGGAAGATGAGGATGTCGAAAAATCAACAGTAACTACCCGAAGCCTAAACGAGCGTGAGCTACGAGATGTGCGAAAAGATTTTGGTCGCTGTATAGGTGAGCAGCTTGTCACCTGGCTGCTCCGGTGCTGGGACTCTGGAGCCAATTGTGTGGAATTAGACGGCAGGGAAGCCAAGCGGCTGGGATCCCTTGCTCGAGACGCCGGCATTGACAAATCAATTGCAGATGGAGCACAATCCACCAGCCTCTGGAGGCGTCTCCTGTCAGCTGTGAGGGAAAGGTATCCCTTCAAGGAAGAACTTGTATGTCTACCAGGCAAGTGGACCACTATGGAGAAGGGAATCCAGTACCTGAGGGAATTAGCCATACGGGAAGTGATTTATGAGGATCCAGACCTCAGACAAACATCCAAAGACCCAGATGAAGTCAAGTGTACACGACCCATGTGGCGGAAGTTTGTACGGAGTGCACCATCATCATATGCCAGCTCATTGGCAATAATGGCCTGGAAAGAGGATGAGGAACCCACAGTGGATGAAGCGGCTAAACAACTCCGGCAGTACGAAGAAAGTCTCTCCTCTTCCTTACAGGCCTGCGTCTCAGCTGTGGAGAAACTTTCTGAAAAGGTTCACCAACTTGAAGAGAATCTATTGTCCTCCCCACCTGAACCAACCAGTGTCCACCGACCAAAAGAGAACACCTGGGAGAAACTTTCTGAAAAGTTTCACCAACTTGAAGAGAGATTATTCTCCTCCGCACCTGTACAAAGCAGTGTCTCAGCTGTCAGGGGTAGGCGTTCACCCACACAAGGAAGACGATATGGTGGGTACTCACCCCGTGCCACCCTGTGGTTTTACTTACGAGACCATGGAGAGGACATGAGAAAATGGGATGGAAAATCTACCGCGACCCTAGAGGCACGGGTACGTGAGTTGCAAAAGAAAACAATCAGGATAAAGGGATTCTCCGAAAAGTTTGCTGCTCCAACTTCCAGCAGACAGTCCTTCAAACACAGAAACGAAGAAGATTCTGACCAGGATTAGGGGGGCCCTGCCTCCAGCCAGGGGGAGGAAAGGGACAATCGAGTTTATTGGACTGTGTGGATTCGATGGCCTGGCACATCACGCGCACAGAAGTATAAGGCTTTAGTAGACACCGGTGCACAATGTACTATAATGCCATCGAGCTATAAAGGACCAGAGCCCATCTATATTTGTGGAGTGACAGGAGGATCTCAGCAGTTGACTGTATTGGAGGCTGAAGTGAGTCTGACTGGGAATGAGTGGGAAAAGCACCGCATTGTGACTGGCCCGGATGCTCCATGTATCCTTGGCATAGACTATCTTAGAAGAGGATATTGCAAGGACCCAAAAGGGTTCCGGTGGGCTTTTGGTATAGCTGCCTTAGAGACAGAGGGCATTAAACAATTATCTACCTTGCCTGGTCTCTCAGAGGACCCCTCTGTTGTGGGGTTGCTGAGGGTCGAAGAACAGCAAGTGCCAATCGCTACCACAACTGTGCACCGGTGGCAATATCGCACTAACCGAGACTCCCTGATCCCCATCCATAAGCTAATTCGTCAATTGGAGAGCCAAGGAGTGATCAGCAAGACCCATTCACCTTTCAATAGTCCCATATGGCCAGTGAGAAAGTCTAATGGCGAGTGGAGACTAACAGTGGACTATCGCGGCCTGAACGAAGTCACGCCACCACTGAGTGCTGCAGTGCCGGACATGCTGGAACTTCAGTATGAACTTGAATCGAAGGCAGCCAAGTGGTACACCACAATTGATATCGCTAATGCATTTTTCTCCATCCCTCTAGCAGCAGAGTGCAGGCCACAATTTGCCTTCACTTGGAGGGGAGTCCAATATACTTGGAATCGGCTGCCCCAGGGGTGGAAACACAGCCCTACGATTTGCCATGGGCTGATCCAGTCTGCGCTAGAGCAGGGGGAAGCTCCTGAACACCTGCAGTACATCGATGACATTATTGTGTGGGGTGACACAGCAGAGGAAGTTTTTGAGAAAGGGAAGAAAATAGTCCAAATCCTTCTGAAAGCCGGTTTTGCCATAAAACAAAATAAAGTCAAAGGACCTGCACGAGAGATCCAGTTTTTAGGAATAAAATGGCAAGATGGACGTCGTCAAATCCCAATGGATGTGATCAACAAAATAACAGCTATGTCTCCACCAACTAGCAAAAAAGAAACACAGACTTTCCTAGGTGTTGTGGGGTTTTGGAGAATGCACATCCCAAATTACAGTCTGATTGTAAACCCACTCTACCAAGTAACCCGTAAGAAGAATGAGTTTGAATGGGGCCCTGAACAACGACAAGCCTTTGAACAAATCAAGCAGGAAATAGTCCATGCAGTAGCCCTTGGGCCAGTTCGAACAGGACCAGATGTAAAGAATGTGCTCTACACTGCAGCCGGGGAGAACGGCCCCACCTGGAGCCTCTGGCAGAAAGAACCTGGGGAAACTCGAGGTCGGCCCCTGGGGTTTTGGAGTCGGGGATACAGAGGATCTGAGGCCCGCTATACTCCAACTGAAAAGGAGATATTGGCAGCATATGAAGGAGTTCGATCTGCTTCGGAGGTGGTCGGTACTGAAGCGCAGCTCCTCCTAGCACCCCGATTACCGGTACTAGGCTGGATGTTCAAGGGAAGGGTCCCCTCTACGCATCATGCAACTGATGCTACATGGAGCAAGTGGGTTGCACTGATTACTCAGCGGGCTCGAATAGGAAACCCCAGTCGCCCAGGAATATTGGAAGTGATCATGGACTGGCCAGAAGGCAAATACTTTGGGATATCATCAGAGGAGGAGGTGGGTCGTGCTGAAGAAGCCCCACTGTACAACCAGTTGCCAGAGAATGAAAAGAAATATGCCCTGTTCACTGATGGGTCCTGTCGTATTGTGGGGAAGCATCGGAGATGGAAGGCTGCTGTATGGAGTCCTACGCGACGAGTTGCAGAAGCTGCTGAGGGAGAAGGTGAATCGAGTCAGTTTGCAGAAGTGAAAGCCATTCAGCTGGCTTTAGACATTGCTGAACGAGAAAAATGGCCAGTTCTCTATCTCTACACCGATTCATGGATGGTAGCAAATGCCCTGTGGGGATGGTTACAGCAATGGAAGCAAAACAACTGGCAGCGTAGGGGCAAACCCATCTGGGCTGCTGCATTGTGGCAAGATATTGCTGCTCGGGTAGAGAACCTGGCTGTGAAAGTACGCCACGTAGATGCTCATGTGCCCAAGAATCGGGCTACTGAAGAACATCAAAACAACCAGCAGGTGGATCAGGCTGCTAAGATTGAAGTAGCTCAGGTGGACTTGGATTGGCAGCATAAAGGTGAATTATTTATAGCCCGATGGGCCCATGACACCTCAGGCCATCAAGGTAGAGATGCAACATACAGATGGGCTCGTGATCGAGGGGTGGACCTGACCATGGATGCCATAGCAAAGGTTATTCATGACTGTGAAACATGTGCTGCAATCAAGCAAGCCAAACGGTCAAAGCCTCTTTGGTATGGAGGACGATGGCTGAAATATAAATACGGAGAGGCCTGGCAGATTGATTACATCACACTCCCTCAAACTCGCAATGGCAAGCGCCACGTACTTACAATGGTGGAAGCAACCACCGGATGGCTGGAAACATATCCTGTGCCTCATGCCACCGCCCGGAACACCATCCTGGGCCTTGAAAAGGAAGTCCTATGGCGACATGGCACCCCAGAAAGAATAGAATCAGACAATGGGACTCACTTCCGAAACAACCTTATAGACACTTGGGCCAAAGAACATGGTATTGAGTGGGTGTATCACATCCCCTATCATGCACCAGCCTCCGGGAAAGTTGAACGATACAATGGCCTGTTAAAGACTACCTTGAAAGCAATGGGCGCTGGGACGTTCAAAAACTGGGATACGCATTTGGCAAAGGCCACCTGGTTAGTCAATACTAGGGGATCTACCAACCGAGCTGGACCTGCCCAATCAAACCTGTTACGTACTGTAGATGGGGATAAAGTTCCTGTAGTGCATGTAAAAAATATGCTGGGTAAAACAGTCTGGGCTACTCCTGCCTCAGGAAAAGGCAAACCTATTCGTGGAATTGTTTTCGCTCAGGGACCTGGATACACTTGGTGGGTGATGCAAAAGAACGGAGAGGTCCGGTGTGTACCTCAAGGAGATTTAATACTGGGTGAGAATAGCCCATGAACTGAATTGTACCATGTTAAATAGTATATTACACTGTATGTTATCACTACCTTGATTACTATAGGTGACTAATTAGAATGTATGGAAAAGAGTGTAACCTGAGCATGACATAAATGGTATGGAATAAGGGGTGGATAGATGTCCTGGTTTCAGTTAGCACAGAATTAATTTTCTTCCTAGTAGCTGGTGGAATGCTGTGTTTTGGCTTAGGATGAGAAGAGTGCTGATAACACCCCGATGCTTTAATTGTTGCAGAGCAGTACTTATACTAAGCCAAGGACATCTCAGCCTTTTGCTCTGTCCTGCCAACGGGCAGGCTGGGGGTGCAGTAAGAGCTGGGAGGGGACAGACCCAGGACAGGTGACCCAAACTAGCCAAAGGGGTATTCCATACCATCTGACGTCATGCTAAACAATATATAGGGGTGGCTAGCCGGGGGAAGGGGGGCCGGACTGCTCAGGGTTAGGCTGGGCATCAGTCAGCGAGTGGTGAGCAATTGCATTGTGCATCACTTGTTTGTACATATTATTATTATTTCCCTATTATCACCATATTATTATTATTATTGTTATTATTGTTATTATTATTTTGTTATTATTATTTTCCTGTCTTATTAAACTGTCTTTATCTCAACTCACGGGCTTCACTTTCCATTTCTCTCCCCTGTCCCAGAGAGGGAGGGGGGAGGGTGAGCGAACGGCTGCGTGGTGTTTAGCTGCCGGCCGGGTTAAACCACGACAGCTGGTGCGGCCCCACCTCGAGTACTGTGTGCAGTTCTGGGCACCACAGTATAAAAAGGACATGAAACTGTTGGAGAGTGTCCAGAGGAGGGCTACGAAGATGGTGAAAGGCCTGGAGGGGAAGACGTACGAGGAACGGCTGAGGGCACTGGGCCTGTTCAGCCTGGAGAAGAGGAGGCTGAGGGGAGACCTCATCGCAGTCTACAACTTCCTCGTAAGGGGGTGTCGAGAGGCAGGAGACCTTTTCTCCATTAACACCAGCGACAGGACCCGCGGGAACGGGGTTAAGCTGAGGCAGGGGAAATTTAGGCTTGACATCAGGAGGGGGTTCTTCACAGAGAGGGTGGTTGCACACTGGAACAGGCTCCCCAGGGAAGTGGTCACTGCACCGAGCCTGTCTGAATTTAAGAAGAGATTGGACTGTGCACTTAGTCACATGGTCTGAACTTTTGGGTAGACCTGTGCGGTGTCAAGAGTTGGACTTGATGACCCTTAAGGGTCCCTTCCAACTCAGGATATTCTATGATTCTATGATCCCATTATCCATTAACACTCAGTCAGGCTGAGACTTGAGATAACTTGAGTCAACGGTCTGTTATGTCTTGTTAACTGAGACATCCTGTTATCTGCCGACCCTCAGTTAAACCGAAAGACAACTCAGCATTTTTACAGCTTGGAAAACAACTGATTAAGGAAGTGCATTACGAGGAAGACCTACGGCCTTCCTCCCAAAGACCACTGCCCACATCCTGGAGACCCCAGCCCACAATTCTTGGAAGGAATTGCGCAAATGCAAGGACTGATAAGCTAATTAGCATACGAAGCGAGGGTAGGCGGGGTTAGGTAATGAATATGTATATGTGCTAATTGAATATTCATTGTTTCGCTGTATAAATACGAGATAGTTTGTCACTTTGAACATGCACGATAGGCGGAAGGATCCCCCGTGCATCCAGCGCTGCAATAAAGAATATACCACTTAAGGAAATTTCGGATTTGATCTTTAAATCAGTGTTTAGCTGCCGACAGGGTTAAACCACAACAATTATTCAAATAGAACTTTACGCTGAAAAGTGGTACACCTATATCCTCATGTTTCCATCTTCAAAACTTTCAGGTGTCCCACAACAATGGTAAATAATTACACATAAAATAACACATAAAGCACCTGTGCATCAAGTTTTGTGAAGTCCTGGAAGGAATGGAACAGATAAAATTACTTACATTTCAGATAAAGAAGGTCAATGCATAGCGAGAACTGTATGTTATTCATTGCCGACTTTTCCTGAGAGACATTACAGAACACTAATAGCATGTGAGCACACTCATTTTTTATACAAATGCTTTTGAATCCAGTCTCAGCTAAACTGTGAAATGCATCCTCCAACTGCTGACATTATCTCAGGTCTGTGTTCCTGTGTTGGGTCTGGCTGGGATGTTAACTTTCCCTGCAGCAGCCCATAAAGTGCTGTGCTCTGCACTTGTAGCTGGAACAGCACTGGTCTCACTCCAGTGTTGTGTCTATTCCTGCATAGTGCTGGCACCGCATCAGGACTCCCTCCAAGTCCCCAGGAGCCAGCAGGCTGGGGGTGGGTAAGTGATGTTGTGGTTCTGCTCGAGTGGGCAGCCGAGCCCCACCACAGCCGCCCTCTCACTCCCCCTCCTCAAAGAGGAATGGGGAGAAAATATGCGAAAAAAGGCTCAAGGACTGAGATAAGGACGAGAAAACCACGCAATAATTATTGTAACGGGCAAAACAGACTCAGCATAAGAAGATAGATAGTAAGATTTATTGCTCATTACTAACAAGCTAGAGAAGTGAGAAACAAAGGAAAGAAACCAAAAGCACCTTCCCCCCCATCCACCCTCTTCCACCTCCTCCCCCCCGAGCGGCGCAGGGGAACGGGGGAATGGGGGTTATGGTCAGTCTACAGTGCTTCTTCTCTGCCGCTCCTTCTCGGTCACTCTCGTCCCCTGTGCTGTGGGGTCCCACCCACGGGATGCAGTCCTTGATGAACTGATCCGGCGTGGGCTTCCCACAGGCAGCAGCTCTTCCAGAACTGCTCCAGATATGGGTCCGTACCACGGGGTCCATCTCTCAGGAGAAAAGTGCTCCAACCTGGCTCCCCTACGGGCAGCAGCTCCTGCCAGGTCACCTGCTCCTGTGTGGTCTCCTCTCCACGGGCTACAGGTCTGTCCCAGAATCCGCTCCGGCAGGGGTCTTCCACAGGCGGCAGCCTCCGTCGGTGCAGGGCCACCTGCTCCACCGTGGTCTCCTCCACAGGCTGCAGCGTGGAACCCTGCTCCACTGTGGTACTCCATGGGCTGCAGGGGGACATCCTGCTTCACCATGGTCCTCACCACAGGCCGCAGGGGACTTCTGCTCCAGCGCCTGGAGCACCTCTCCCCCTCCTTCTACACTGACCTTGGCACCTGCAAGGCTGTTTCTCACTCCCTTCACTCTCCTGGCTGCTGTGTGTCGCAGCGTTATTTTCCCTGTCTTAAATATGCTCTCACGGAGGTGCAAAACAACATCGCTTATTGGCTCAGCTCTGGAAAACAATGGGGCCCTTCCCAAACATGGGGCAGCTTCTAGATCTTTCTCACAGAAACCACCCCTCTGGCTCCCTGCTACCAAAACCTTGCCACGTAAACCCACTACAGACGTGGAGGGGACATCACCAGGGCAGCTGACCTAAACCGACCAAAGGGATATTCCATACCATATGGTGTCACACGCAGCAATAAAAAGTGGAAAAGGGTGAGGGGCGGAGGTGGGAGGGGGCGGCTCT
This sequence comes from Anas platyrhynchos, assembly GCF_047663525.1. NCBI lineage: Eukaryota > Metazoa > Chordata > Aves > Anseriformes > Anatidae > Anas > Anas platyrhynchos. Next base: position 6,203,938 of record NC_092620.1, on the reverse strand, counting down.
CATGGTAGAAGTTTCTGTCCTCCTGAACAATCGCTACACGTATTGAGGCCCTGCTTTCCAGGACATGGCTGAACATCACTCCTTGATGGGAAGTAGAGAGTAACTGCTTTCTATTTTTTCTCTTCTCTGTGCTTCTGAACGGCCTTTGCTTTTTTTGTTTTCCTCTTTTTTTTTTTTTTCCCCCTCTTCCTTTTCCCTTTAATGAAAACATCCTTATCTCAAACCTTGAGCTCTCTGTGTCATCTTTTCTCCCCCTTCCTCTTTGAGGAGGGGTGTTAGAGGAAGCACAGCTGAAAGCACGACAGACACCAGTAGAGTCAGATCATGCTCCATTTTTTTGCCCGAATAGCCTAACTTTTATAGTGAACTTAACAGGCGTGGATAGTGTCTCACACAAGATTATTGGTCAAAAGCACTCAGACAAACAACTACAAGAAAACAACTCCACCTGCAAGAAAACAACCCCCTTGTGATTAGCAGTCACGCAGACCTTGTTCTTGAAGCCAGCTGCTGGCAACAATATTTTTCTAAATTCCTCAATTGGGCGATGTGGGAACACTGTCATGGGAATGTTAGGAATGTTTTAACAATTCGTGTCCATAAAGAACAGTCCTGTCTGCCTCTGTGTCCTGCACTGGCAATTTAATTCTTGAACCACAGATGCAGTGTGTCCCAGTCTCCCCCTCATTCTAGTCAATTTATCAAGTCTTCAGAAAATACTCCTCAAATTTATGAACCTGTTTGCTTTTGTTATTCCGAACTTCTATTTCTAACAGTTACAGCCTTTTTTTTGTCTTCTTTGAGATTAATTTAACACGGCTATAGGTGTGACTGTCCCTGTGAATGGCTGGTGAGGAATGTTTTAATTACTAATGAAGTGTCAATAAGAAAGCTATTTGTGTTTGTATGAAGTCTTTGATGTCTGGGGGTTTCAGAACAACTGATAACAACTAGTGACTGTTATGGGATACTATGCAGGCCTCTGATATCTGGCCAGGTGGCCAAGAGATTAAGAAGAAGAAAAAAAAGAAGCTGAAGGACGGCTAGGAGACAAGACCTGCAGGGGATGCTGTATAAACTTGACACGGTGCCAAGGAGTACAAAGGGGAAGGACGAGAAAAAAACTTGGAGAGGAAGGCTACGAGCCTTCAGCACGAAAGACCCCTAGAGACCCCCAGAGGGACCACCGGAGACTGATGCGGTGGAGGGACTGGACCCCGGAAGCTAATTATAATAACCTGTTTTTTTTAGAAGTAGTAATGAATATGTATTAGTCTAGGAGCATAAAAATCAGCTACTTGATGTAACTGGTGTGCATCCTGGTGGAGTGGAGACTCCCGGTGCACCCAGCGCTGTTTGCTTACCTCTATTCTTTTAATAAATCCTATTTTTTTATTTAATCCTATTTTGAAGATTGAGCCATTTCTAACAGGAACTTGTCATAGTTGCCCTGTAGCTTGGTTTGCTCAGCTACAGCAAGCCATGGGATTTTTGCTGTTTCAAAAAATCCCTCAACAGAGGGGGAGTGAGAGAGCGACCGTGGTGGAACTCAGCTGCCCACCTGAATGAAACGACCACAGTTCCCTGTTTGTGACTGGACCAATAAAATCACACAGAGCAAAGAAGGAAGATGTTTTCATATTCTCTGAGGTTTGATCACAGAATCACACAGAATCACAGAATCACAGAATTTCTAGGTTGGAAGAGACCTCAAGATCATCGAGTCCAACCTCTGACCTAACACCAACAGTCCCCACTAAACCATATCCCTAAGCTCTACATCTAAACGTCTTTTAAAGACTTCCAGGGATGGTGACTCCACCACTTCCCTGGGCAGCCTGTTCCAATGTCTAACAACCCTTTCGGTAAAGAATTTCTTCCTAAGATACAACCTAAAACTCCCCTGGTGCAACTTAAGCCCATTCCCCCTCGTCCTGTCACCAGGCACGTGGGAGAACAGGCCAACCCCCACCTCTCTACAGCCTCCTTTGAGGTATCTGTAGAGAGCAATAAGGTCGCCCCTGAGCCACCTTTTCTCCAGGCTGAACAAGCCCAGCTCCTTCAGCCGATCCTCGTAGGACTTGTTCTCCAGGGTGGTCCTCACCAGCTTCGTTGCCCTTCTCTGGACCCGCTCAAGCACCTCGATGTCCTTCTTGTAGCGAGGGGCCCAAAACTGAACACAGTACTCGAGGTGCGGCCTCACCAGAGCCGAGTACAGGGGGACGATCACCTCCCTAGCCCTGCTGGTCACACTGTTTCTGATACAAGCCAGGATGCTGTTGGCCTTCTTGGCCACCTGAGCACACTGCTGGCTCATATTCAGCCGACTGTCCACCATCACTCCCAGGTCCTTCTCCGCCAGGCAGTTCTCCAACCACTCATCTCCCAGCCTGTAGCTCTTCTTGGGGTTATTGCATCCCAGGTGCAGCACCCAGCACTTGGCCTTGTTAAACTTCATGCAGTTGACCTCAGCCCATTGGTGCAGCCTATCCAGATCCTCCTGCAGAGCCTTCCTACCCTCGAGCAGATCGACACATGCACCTAGCTTGGTGTCATCTGCAAATTTACTGAGGGTGCACTCAATGCCCTCATCCAGATCATCGATGAAGATATCAAAGAGGACCGGTCCCAGCACCGAGCCCTGGGGAACGCCACTAGTGACTGACCTGCAACTGGACTTGACTCCATTCACCACGACTCTTTGGGCCCAGCTATCCAGCCAGTTTCTAACCCAACGAAGTGTGCGCCAGTCCAAGTCAAGAGCAGCCAGTTTCTTGAGGAGAATGCTGTGGGAGACGGTGTCAAAAGCCTTGCTGAAGTCAAGGTAGACCACATCCACAGCCTTTCCCTCATCCACTGTAGTGGGTTTACGTGGCAAAGTTTTGGTAGCAGGGAGCCATAGGGGTGGTTTCTGTGAGAAAGGTCTAGAAGTCGCCTCATGTTTGGGAAGGGCCCCATTTTTTTCCAGAGCTGAGCCAATAAGCGATGTTGTTTTGTACCTCCGTGAGAGCATATTTAAGACAGGGAAAAAAAAGCTGCGACACACAGCAGCCGGGAGAGTGAAAGGAGTGAGGAACGGCCTTGCAGGTGCCATGGTCAGTGCAGAAGGATGGGGAGAGGTGCTCCAGGTGCCGGAGCAGAAGTCCCCTGCGGCCTGTGGTGAGGACCATGGTGAAGCAGGATGTCCCCCTGCAGCCCATGGAGTGCCACGGTGGAGCAGGGTTCCACGCTGCAGCCTGTGGAGGAGACCACGGTGGAGCAGGTGGCCCTGCACCGATGGAGGCTGCCGCCTGTGGAAGACCCCTGCCGGAGCAGATTCTGGGCTGGACCTGTAGCCCGTGGAGAGGAGACCACGCAGGAGCAGGTGACCTGGCAGGAGCTGCTGCCCGTGGGGGAGCCAGGTTGGAGCAGTTTTCTCCTGAGGGATGGACCCCATGGTACGGACCCATATCTGGAGCAGTTCTGGAAGAGCTGCTGCCTGTGGGAAGCCCACGCTGGATCAGTTCATCAAGGACTGCATCCCGTGGGTGGGACCCCACAGCACAGGGGACGAGTGACCGAGAAGGAGCGGCAGAGAAGAAGCACTGTAGACTGACCATAACCCCCATTCCCCCATTCCCCTGCGCCGCTCGGGGGGGAGGAGGTGGAAGAGGGTGGATGGGGGGGAAGGTGCTTTTGGTTTCTTTCCTTTGTTTCTCACTTCTCTAGCTTGTTAGTAATGAGCAATAAATCTTACTATCTATCTTCTTATGCTGAGTCTGTTTTGCCCGTTACAATAATTATTGTGTGGTTTTCTCGTCCTTATCTCAATCCTTGAGCCTTTTTTCGCATATTTTCTCCCCATTCCTCTTTGAGGAGGGGGAGTGAGAGAGCGGCTGTGGTGGGGCTCGGCTGCCCACTCGAGCGGAACCACGACATCCACCCAGCACGTCACGTTGTCATAGAAGGATATCAGGTTCGTCAAGCAGGACCTGCCTTCCATAAACCCATGCTGACTGGGCCTGATCGCCTGCTTGCCCTGCAAGTGCTGCGTGATGACTCTCAAGAGGATCTGCTCCATGAGCTTCCCTGGTACTGAGGTCAAACTGACAGGCCTGTAGTTTCCCGGGTCAGTCCTCCGGCCCTTCTTGTAGATGGGCGTCACGTTTGCTAGCCGACAGTCAACTGGGACCTCCCCCGATAGCCAGGACTGTTGATAAATGATGGTAAGTGGCTTGGCCAGCTCCTCTGCATATTCTTTCAGTACCCTTGGGTGGATCCCATCCGGCCCCATCGACTTGTGCACGTCCAAGTGATGTGCACAAGTTTTTTTGATGCACAGTTTTTTTGGGGAGGTGGTAAGGGGAGTGCAGTTCATACTTTAATAAAACTGAGTCTATTATGTGTTTGTTTGTTTGTTTGTTTTCAGAAGAAAAAATAAATTAATTAAAATTGTCCTTTCCATAGGACATCCATGGGTAAAGACAATCAGTTATCCCTGATCCAGTTAATGCTATTCATGCCTAACAGATCAGTCCCACTAAATGCAATGGCAGACCCATTCAAGAATAGCCAACTGTGTCACATGTGGAGCACTTATCTAGAAGAAGAGGTTCAGGTATCTGCTCTGACTTGGATAGGCTGGAAATGTAAGTCATATCACACATTACCACAGAAATCTTGCCATGAAGGTGACACTGTCACTTTCTCTGCCAAGTCCATCCTGGATTGGAGAAATCTTCCTTAGCACAGTTTGTCAAAGCAAAAACTTCCAGTTGCACTCATTCTATAATTCCTTAGGAAAAGTCATGATTTGTACTCACCTTATGGTGGTGTTTCTACAGTCTGATATTTTCAACTAGGAGTAGTAGGATGTGATCAGAATTATATAGGACTTTTTGTGAGAGCTGGGCTATGTACACATTGCTGTCAGACAAATTTGGACGGACATTTACATGATTCTTATGGAAATTTATTTTCAAAGACTGTCAAGCCAGGAAGGACCATCTAGGTCACCTAGTCTGTCTCCAGCCTGTCAGGGATATCAGTGTTTCACCTTGGTTTAGGCTAAAGAATAATTTAATTCTTTCAGATAAACCTTTGTTTCCAGAAAGGAATCCCTGGGCAAATCCAGAATTACTCTGGGGAAATAAAACATCTATCCACGAAGTGGACCTCAAAGCTTTAACTGAGGTCTTTCCATTACAGTTCCTGGACAGACTTAGGGATTAGTTGGATTTACAGTGGGTAGGGGTCACTTAAAACATTTTGTAGGAAATGCTGAAGGGAGAAAGTTTCCCAGGCCAGCTCCAATGAGAAATTAGGTGCTTATTTCTAGGCCTTTGTTACCTTGTAATTTCCTCCCCTACAAGTCATTTTCTCCCCAAAATTGAAACTGTTTCTCATAGCTAAACATAATTCTTCACTGCTTGCCCTGCAAATCATTTTCTCCAGCCCTCAATCATTTTTGTGGCTCTTTTCTGTACCCTCTCCAATTTTGTCACCATATGTTTTGAAATGTGGCTGTCAGACCCATAAACAGCCTCTCAGGTTCAGCCTTACCAATGCTATACACTGCAGGTCACCTGGCTGCAGAGCCAAGGATCACATCAGCACTTTGGGATTTGAGGGTCCAGCTCTGAGCTGGCACTGTGGTGTTTCTCCAGGCTGCAGTCGGTCACATTACAGGGCTTTTGTCTGAGTTCCCAAGAAGCAGAACTAGCATTAAAATGCATTTTGTTTGCCTGAGCCAAGCGGTGCAGCTTTTTTCACCAGGCCACCCTGGACTCTTATTCTTTGCTATTTTGCCAACCATAATGTTTTCTACAAATGTCATCAGGAGTAGTTTTATATTTACTTCCAGATCACTGATGAATAGCATAGGGGAAAACTCTAGTAACACTCCTCTTTGACAATAATTTTGCATTGATAATTACTTTCAGGGAATTGTCAGTTAGGCAGTTCTTAACTCATTTTATGTCTGCTCTTGTCCTGAACCCAATTACTTTTGCCTGGCTAAAAAATATCTTATAGAAAGTCATCCAGTCTCCAACCTGAAAATGTCATGAGATGGTGATTTTTACCAATCTTCCTACTAAAATTCTGGAATGATTAATCACTATGAACCACGTACATCTTCATAGCAATGTGATCTTCTTTCTGATTTCAACTCCTAGTTATCAGTTCATTTTATGACTTTCTTTTAGAGTTAGATCAAATAATTCTTTATACCTAGAATTCCCAAACAGACTCAGTATTTCCATTCACTTCCCATCCTAAATTATGTAGCTTTAAATTACCTTCTTGCCAGACCCGGCTTCATTGACTGATGTAACATTTTTGCTAATGTGTTATGTTTCTTATTCATGTTCCTGCTTCTATATTAGTTTATAAAGCCTTAAATATATATATGTATGTGTATGTATATATATACAAGTCTCTCTCTATATAATATGCAAAACTGTTATTGAAATCCACAGCATATTAGATCAACAATGCACATGAGAATCCAGGGTGTGTTTTGATGCTTAGTAGCAATTAGTTTCTTTGAAGTTATTTATGAGGGAAAAAATTTCATGCACTTACAAGATCAGAGTTACTTGTCTGCTCTGGAATGGCTGCGAAATATAATCACAACTGGAAGACTAATAACAAATCAATGGATGTTGAAAGAGTTACAGGAGGCAAACATTCAAAGGTTTTCAAAAGGACTCGCAAGTCTGAGCAGCCTGTGCAAAGGGCAGATCCTAGTCTTCTGCTGGTGTATCAGCAAATGCTGCATAAATGAGCCCTGCAACTTTTGTGTGCTGCCTCATTACAGAGAAATGTTTAGTCACTGGTTTGATAATGGGAAGGCAGCTGTGGAAAGATCTGGTAGATAAGAAAGTCTGGACTTGAACCTGAGCCTCCTATGTGGTCATCCCCCGTGCTGTAATACAATGTTGCTAAGCTACCAAGGTCTTCTTCTAATTGTCCTGGTTGAGAAATAGAAAACAAAAACTTTTTCTTTTGTTTTCAGATAGTAATGAGTATGGCATAGTTTTTGTCCCTATCAAAGAGATGCTGATTATCAAAATACTCAACAAGAGTAATGGTTTGGGATGCTGGGGAGTAAATATACTAGTGGAGAAACAACCAAAGAGTGTATTTATATCTACTAAAATTAGCTTTGTGCTTGGTTTCCAACCCTTGAATTTTGATTCTTGTTTGTCTTTATTCACGCAACAATGTTGAAACTCAATACCACGTCTGAGGGATTTGCAAAATAAAAGGGCAACTTTTAAAATCACTGTTAATTCTATTTTTTGACCAATTGTTCAAACAGCTGATTTTCCAATTCTTGAACAGAAAATGGAAAATACATTTACATTTCCCCCTATTTTCAACTGTCTTGGAGTATAATCTCTCATCTCGTGTTGCAATGAGATCCAATGAATTGCTAAGCAGCATATGCCTAAGAGTCAATGTGTGTGTAGATAGGTAGATAGATATCTTCTATGTAAAACTCAGAAGTGCACTAGAGAGCTAAAAAGCTAAAACACATAAACAAAATGGTCTGCTTTAAGCAGTTAAAACAACTGTAAATAGTGTTTTTTAATCATTTATTTTATTTTTTGAAGCACATAAAGCACTGCCAGTGTTTTACTGGGGCCTTGCAAGATACCCTTTTTCGTTTACATTAATTTACATGTCACCCAACAATTCTGCCTAACATTAATTCATACCTTGAACCTAGAAAGGCTTGTATACATATTTAACTCAATATACTATTTATATAAAAACAACAGGCTTATGGCCTTCATTATAAAACATCTGTAAGTCATACACAAATAGGAAACGCATCTCAGGTCCACTGAAGGAACCAAAATGACTGTATGAATTCCATGCTGTTTTTTAAGTGAAAAGAACAAAGAAAAGTAAATTTCCTTCTGCAGATTAACCACTCAGATTGTACTAACTCCCTGACACACTGCAGAATCGGAGAAAGAGATTTTTTAAAAAAGCAAAATGTTTTAGATCTAGAAGACAAAACTATAGGTAAGAAATCCTTTGAAGTCAACCCTGTGTGCATAACAATTTATGCACGTCTCCTGCCTTCGCATCCCCTGGCCCAGGGCACGTTTTGGGCACTACTACTTATTAATACAGGGGGAGGTTTCATCCTCACCTTCACAAAGCTGTCGAGGTCTTTGCTTGCCCTCTCCAGTACCATGTCAGGTCTGAGCAGTGGTCAGTGGACCCTAAGAATCCCCTGCCCAGGGCAAGAGCCCGCAAGGGCTGCGGTGTCACAAGGGTATGTGCAGGGGGTAGTGGGAGGGGAGACTTCGGGGTGGGCTGAGTAGCTCTGAGCCCAGTCTCTCACCTTCTCTGCCTTTTCTCCCCTGCCCCCCATCAGTGCTGCTGTGTCAAGTAGTGGCACCGTTGAGTACATTAACCCGGGGCTGAGCATTGCAGCCACACCGAGTGTGAGCGTGTGTGTGCTTGTGTGCCATTTATTCCCCCCCCCCTCCCCCCGGCAGTGCTGCAGGACTCCGGGAGCGACAGAAACTGCGGAAAGAGAGCCGAAGCCAGAAGCCCCCAGATCTGCTTAAACAAATCACTGCCCCCCTCAGAGAGGAAGAGGGAGGGAGGGGGAAACCCAGACCCAAAGACAAAATACAAGACAGAGAAAAAAAAAAATAAAAATCAGCGGGGAGTAAAAAACGGCCCCCAAAACACCCCCTTGCCGAGACGGGAGGTGGAAACGGGTGCGCGCCCATTAAAGACTCGGGGTGCTGGAGGGGATCCCCCCGCCTCCTCTTTGCCCTCCCCCGGCCCGGCGCGGGGCAGTGCGGCCCTCCGGCACCAGCACCCGGGCCCGTTCTGGAAAAGAGAGCAGGAATAAAGGGAACAGCTTCCTCGCCGACAAAAAAAAAAAAAAAAAAAAAAAAAAAGCCTTTTTCTCCTTTTTTTTTTTTTCCCTTCAACTCCTCGCCGGGAAAAAAACAAAAACGAAAACGCTTCCCCTCCCCGCGCCCCCCTGCAAGAGGCCCCAAAACAACCGGCAACAACGAACAGGCAGCAAAAAAAAAAAAAAAGCCCCCATTCAAAACCAAAATCAAAAACAAAGAAGGAAAAGAAAAGGAAAAGCGAGAAGCGAGAGAAACAGAGACAAGCTCCATCGATTTCAAATCCAGGATTTTATCCGGTGCATTATTATTTTTTTTATTTTTGCTCTCCCTTTTTTTTTCCTTTTTTGCCTCCTTCCCTTCCTCCTTTCTTCCCCCCCCCCCCCCCCATCCTCCTTCTCACCCCCCTTTTCCTTTCCATTTTATTTTGGATCCTGCTAAATTTAGCCGGGATTGCTCTCTGAGTGTTGCGTGTTAATTTGATTTACTCTAGGATTCCAGCTTCCGAGACGCCATTCCTCCCCCCCCCCCGCTCTCTCTCACTCTGTTTATCTATCTATCATTTATCTAGCGAGTTCTCCAGCTGTCTGTCTGTCCGTCCATCTCCCTCTCCCCGGGTGCTTTCCCTCCTCCCCCTGCCCTCCTCCCTCTGCGCGTGCTGCGCGGCCGTGCGCTCCCCTGACAGATGAACACCGCCATGGGTTTGCCGCAACACAAGCAAAAGCACCTTTGGGGGTTGTAGCGAGGGCTCGAAACCGGGATCTAAAAGAGAAGAGACAAGAAGGGGGAAAGCCGAGGGAGGAGGAGGAAGAAAGAAGAAGAAGAGGAAGCTGCTAAGAAGCCCCCGCGACAAAAACCGGGAGGCATCGAGGAAAGGTCTGTCTTGCTGATCCGGATTGCGGGAGGGTCTCGTCCTTTCCTTTCCTTTCCTTTCCTTTCCTTTCCTTTCCTTTCCTTTCCTTTCCTTTCCTTTCCTTTCCTTTCCTTTCCTTTCCTTTCCTTTCCTTTCCTTTCCTTTCCTTTCCTTTCCTTTCCTTTCCTTTCCTTTCCTTTCCTTTCCTTTCCTTTCCTTTCCTTTCCTTTCCTTTCCTTTCCTTTCCTTTCCTTTCCTTTCCTTTCCTTTCCTTTCCCGTTAATGTCGTTTCCTTTTATTTTCGTGTTGTGACTTCGCAATGGCGCGGAAAGGGCTTTATTTGGGGGGGGTGTTCTCTGCCCTGCGACGCCTTCGAGCCCTCTTCCCTCGACTCCTTCCCATGCTTTGTAGCTGCCGCTGCCGGGGGTTGCATGGGCGCTTTTTTTTTTTTTTTTTTTTTTTTTTTTCAGGGGCGGGGATGGTTACGAGCGTGCTGCTGGGAAGGGGTTGCAATTTTTTTTAGGAGTTTGCATGTGTCGCCCCCTTTTACCTCCCCTCCCCCCCCAAATTCGCTAGCCCGTATGTGTTCCCCCAGAGGGGTCGCGGGGAGGTGGCAGCTCTGCGTGGGGAAAGCAGGAGGGAGAGTCGCCCCGGCTTCGTAAATTGCAGGTTAAGTGGAGCTAGAGAGCAACTCTGTAACCTTTTTGGGATCCCTGAGTGTGAGCAGGTGGGCATGAGGGTGGACGTGCACCCCCCCCTCCCCGGGGCTCGGCTCCTCTACCCCTCTGACATTGGACGGGAGCGGGGCTGGGGGGTATTTAGAGGTGTGGGATCCCCCGTTCGTTGTCAGAGTGAGGTGTGTTGTTAATTGGGGGGTAATTAGTCCCTGCGCAACGCCCCCAGTGAGCCCGGGGGGGGGGGGGGGGGGGGGGGGGAAGTAGTGTGTATATGTTTGCAAGTATTGGTGCAAGGCTCCCTGCCCACATAGACACGCGCACACTGACACTCTTTCACACACACATATGCATGCACATTCATGTGCACGTGCACACAGAGAGACACACTTATGTACACGTGATCACATGCACTCACACATATACTTGCACACACATACCACACAGTCATGCATGTACACTTGTGTACACATGCATGCACATACATGCACAATTGCATGTACACATGTACTCACACCCACATGCACACAAATGCACACACTCTCTCACACACACTCCCTCACATACACACAATCTGTCACACATTCACAGACACCCACACTTACTCTCTCACACCCTCTCACAGTCCCCCCGCACCACGGACATGGGGAAATCAGGTCTCTGACATGAAGCAGTGGCTGCCTCCTGTCCTGCTCACAGCGTGCAGTGCGCGGGTGAGTGTGGGATTCGGTGAGTATGTGTTGGATTCGGTCCTTGTGTCCGTGCAGTACCCTAGCACCATCCGCCACACTGTATTTGGCGCAGCTTGCCACTTCCTGTGCGTATTCCTGTCCCTACAAAGGCCGCTGAGAGAAGGATTTCCAATTTGTTTCCGCTTCCAATAAACGCTGCTGATAATCTCGGGCCTGATGTTCCAAGAGCACCTCACCACCGGCAGCGGCCCCAGGGCTGGAGGTGACAGGGTCCCCCGGCCCCTCTGGGTCCCTGGGGCGATGCCGGGGGGTGTGAAACAACAACGGGGTGCCCCCACCCCGGGCTGCTGCTGGGGCCGAGGTGTTGGGGCTCTGCCTGAAATGTCTGTCTGTCAGGTGTGCGAAGCGCTGAGCTGCCAGCCCTCTACTGCCAGGGAGCGTATCACCACCCCTCGGCAGCGACAGCGGCTCTCTGTGGGAAAAGGACTGTTGGGGGCCATGGCCCCAAGCGGCAGCAGCCCCCGACCCGCCTGCCTCAGGCCGGGACGACTGGGGAGCATTGCCCCAAACCTGCAGAAACACAGGGGGAAAACACCTCGGGGTGCAAACCCCCACGCCAGCCTTCTGCGTGAAGGGAGACACACAGGTTTGTTTTTTTTAAATTCAGTTTTGGCCATTTGCCTTTTAGCCAAAAGGGGAAAAACCCTCCAAACAATGTAGTTGTGCTTTAGCCTCTGCTCTTAGCTCGGAAGGGTTATGTAAAAGCAGGGGGGGAAGCAGAAACACAGTGAACGGAGACTTCTCTTCCATCTCTTATTAGCTTTTTTTTTTTTTTTTTAACTTTTCAGACTCAAAGTTCTAATTGAAACCAGAAATCTATTGAGAAGTAACTAAGCCAAGAAACCCTCTGTTTTCTCTGCAACTAGGGATGGGGAATAAATACTTTTTTTTCTGATATTATTTCAAGTTGCTTGAGCTCTTTGGTTCCTGTCAAAAAGCCCAGCATAGATTATTAACACATTATCATTTTAGGAGGATGCACTTTCTGAAATGCAATAAAATAGTGTGTTAGGTTAGTGCAGAGCTATAAACTATGCTAGTTGTTGGCAAATAAAAGAAACAGTGGCCATGATTTATTATTAATACTAATTGTAACTGAACTATTTAGCTTGACTTGATACTTGCTGGGTTTCTCTACTGAGGTTTCTCAGTATCATTTCCAATAATGTACTTTGATTAAGTTGGGAACTGTTCTTTAATAATTGCTGTGGCCACATTCTTAATTAACACAAGAAGTTAAATGCTTGAAAAGGTCCAACCATCATTTTTTGGCTTCAGATGCTGCTTAATCTCCTCTTCTGGTCTGTTTTGAACCCATCCTTTGAGCTCCTTTCCCCAGCACACGTTTCTTAGGTGTAAATGCCAGATTACCAACAGGAGACTTGTTTTCCATTACAAGATTTGGCTAATCCCAGTTTCAGTTTTTGCCCTCTCAGCAGGGCTCAATTGCTCACACATAATCTTTCCCTTCTGTTTTCTTTCCTCTTTGGACAACAGGATTGAAAAACTCTTGCCTTGTGCTTGGAGACTTGCAATTACACAGCAATTTTGAGTCTTGACCCAACTAGTAGCAAGAAAGACTGTTGTCTAATGAACCACGTAAAAACAGTTCTGGGATCCAACAGATAGCTGTGCTGGAAATGAAAGCTCTCCCAGTGAATTGATTACTGATTTGTTTAACCATATGCCCAGGCGTCTTTCTTGCTGCCTCTTAACTACCTATCTCTGGAGTATCTGTTATCTGTGTGTCTGCAACGATGTTGAAAAGAAGCATTAATGCCTGCCAAAATGTGCTCTGTGATGCATGGATTTAAGCCACGTTTAGAAAGTTCAGCCTGCCATTTTTGCCTACCATAACATGTGAGCACACTGGGTTTTGAGCATTTAAGTGCTGCAATTAAACATGCGTTTGACAAGGGGAGAAGTGCTGCTAGGTTGTGCATGGAGAAGAAAATGGGTAGTCAGATGAAACCCATTGCAAAACCTAGCCTCAGCTAACTTGTTGCTGGGAAATCCAGGCAATTTTAGGACATCGGTGATCCAAGGTTTAGAGCTAGTCCAAAGCCTAGCAAGAAAGGTGGGAATCTGTGGGACAACTTCAGCAGAGAAGGTTCCCAATGTTTTGCTGCAGGGCTTGTGGTTTCTACTGGGACTGGTTTTGCTGCTGTTATAGGTTCTGCTCTTGTTACTTTCTCTCTTTTCAACTTGAAAAAAAAAAAAAAAGTTTCCTTTCCTGTTATTATTGTTGAGGAAATGAAATGACTCATACTTTTAGGAAATTGTCATTTTGATTAAAGATAGGCTTTAAAACCCCTCAACTACAGGTTTTAGCCTGGGGGCACTGTCAGATCTGAAAATCATTTCCAAACTTTCAAGGTTGGGATTGCTTTGCCTTCTGATATGAAATCACATTGCAAGTGTGTGTTGTTAGCACAGTTACTTTTGAGATGTTCTCAAACCCTTAGAGATGGCTTCTTTCTCCTTCTCCCATGTAAAAGCTTCACTTGATGTGGCTTCAAAAGTTCATTGCACCTTCAGACCTGCTCAGCAATCAGGTGCTGTGAACAAGCGCAGCTCCCCCCATAGCCCCCTGGGTTCTGCGGTCATGTTTAACTGGAAGGGAGAGCAAGGTGAGGGGAATACATAGTTGGGGCTGAAAAAGGAAGGCTACATCATTCCTTAAACTGAATAAAAGCAGTCAGAGAATTTGACGTCTTGTCCTTCAGAGCTGGGGAAATGTGTGAAGGAAGTAGGGAGTGGTGATTTCTGTTTATCAGCTCTTGAGAGTGAGCAGAGTTCGGGGCAATTTTTCCCTTTTGGAGATGGATTTACTTTGCAGCACAGATTGTCCAAACACAGTGATGAGCTTTTACTGTGGGGCAGCTGGATATGAAAAGAAATCTTCTGACATTATTTCATTTAGGCTTTTGTTGTCTTATGAAATTGAACATTTCAAAGAGTTCTCAGATTAGTCAATTCTTTCTACAAAAGGCCAAATTGAAACTCTGGACCTCAGACATCTTGGAGACAGAAAGGACTTGATCCAGGTTTGGTTTTGATCTTTCTGTCCCTAGTTTACTTCCCAGCTGGGGAACTTTGCAAGGTCCCAGACCTCTGTATCTCTATGATCTTTGACCGGTTCCTGTCCTCCGAACCCATGTGCTGTTGTCAGTGTGTGGCGATGACCCTGTTGACTTGAGATATGAAGGGGAAAGTGATGGGGCTGAAGCACAGGTGACAAAACAGGAAGACACCAAAGAAGTACTCAGTCACTGGTGTTGCTCACAGACCAGATACTCTTGTTTAATAGTGGTGACAGTGGTGGGGCTCTTGTATGTGTGCATCCAGCACAGGGGTCTTGTGTGGAAACAAGGGCTTGTGCAAGTAATGAGGATGAGCCTGAGTTGTCTTCCCCATGCAGGGTTCACGAGTCTGATGTACTTTTCTGAAAGCAAGCTCAGTGTGTGGAAAAACCATGCAGGAGGTGGCCAATTTCTGTACAAACCTGAGGTCAGAAGGTGGCGGGGAGGTCCTGACCTACCCTGGTGAATACAGGAGCATGGGGTGGGCAAATACTCTGCTCTGCAGTCTGTCATATACTGGGATGGAAATGCCTGGTGGAGAGGGGTATTGGGGTTGAGGCTAAACACTGTGGATGGGGAGACCCTTAGTCAGCCTCTTACTTTCTCCAAAGTAGTGGGATGTTGTTCCCATTGCTGTCCCGAGTTGTTAAGGACCGTATGAATGCAGCAGTGAATGAGAGCAGTTTCCTCTACTCTAGTACAGTATCTCCTGTAATAGTGCTTGGGAAAGCTGTTCAGAAGAATGTGTGGTAGGCAGGCATGGGGCAACCCAGGACTCACTTGAATACCTCAAAGTTAGAGATGGGTTAAAGATCGGAAGCCTGAGGTTTTATGTTACTTTGAAATTTTTGTTAGCCTTAACCTTTAAAACTGAGAGCTACATATGTATACAATGAATCATTCTGTTCCTGTTCCTTATATTTTAGCAGATGGGGAAGCTGGTTTTAAGGTGGAAGGGAGAAAATGATGATACTCAAACCAGAGGTCAAGCTACAAGGTGTTATAAGCACGTATTTCCTCCATACGAATCCACGTATCCTGAGTATCCTACTGATGTGATTTCTAAGACTTGGACACTGGCCTAACTTCCCTGTGTGTTTCCAGATTCAGTGTGTTCTGGAGTGATGCTGTGATCCGTACCCACCTCTCCTTGAATCTTGCTAATTTTTTGGCTTTGGAGAATGCAATGGGGTTTCCACTGGAAACACCTCTGAAATTCTATTATTTTGCTAGAAAAGGAAATCCTTCCTGTAGTTTTTTTCTTCCTTCTTCCTTTTTCTCTAAAACCTTCCTATGGAGCTCTATAGTGTGGATTCAGTAGTATTTTGTACAGGGAAATAATTCTCTGCTGAATTCTTCAGTTCTTTTTCAGAAGGGATCAGAGATGTGAAGCTTAACTAGGGGAGTTTAGTAAGTGTTTGAACAGGATTGTATACATGCAAAGTATTATAACAGGCATCTGGGCAAAGTGTTATTATACATGCCCATTGTATGGCATGTATATGCCATACAATGGGTGCCCATTGCCATCCTTGTAACTTCCATAAACCTTCACCTAATGGGCTGAAAAATGTCATACTTTCTCTTTGCTTGATGGCAATTTTCTTCCTGAAAGGTTGAATGAATTCCCTCCAGCTGTCAGTTGTTCCTTTTTTTTTTCTTTTTTCCAATTTATTCAGAAAAAGTGAGGGTGGGGGAAGAAGGGGAAACACTTTTCTCTTTTAAATTATTCTAACCATACGCTTTTAAACAGGGCAACAGTCTAACCTGCTGCACTTTGAGCTAATAAATGGATATAAACATAGGGCTTGTTGAAGGCCCATGTCTTCTTTTAGTGTGTGAGGGTAACAAAAAAAAATGAAGGTCATGGCTTCTGAAGCTATGACAATTTAAAAGTGTCGTTGTGGACATCCTAAAGTCAATCAAGATCTTTTAGTCTGTTGGCTTTAACAGTGAGGCACCTTCCTTACAAATCCTGCTAAGTGCCATAAATGTCACTTGCTATAAGTGCTGGTTTACATTAGATTCAAATTTTGTGTCATTGAGGTAGTCACAGAAACACTGATCCTGCTCCTCCATCCTTTTATTGGAGTTGAAGACACATCTGCTCTTAAAATATCCTAACTTTCGCACATGGCTTTCAGGCCAGAATATTTTGTTAAGGCCTCACTCAGACCTTCCAGGGCCTAAAGGAAAACCTCTAACAAAAAATAATATAATATTACAGTAACAAATAGCTGCAGCATAGCTCAAGGTGGGGACTGGGACCCTATGCAAATCTGCATCTGTCTCCTGGCACCCCTCTCCCACAGAAGAGCGCAGTGGCAGATGCCTCCCTTCAGGCCCCGAGAGTCCTAAGCAAAGGACTTGGACTGGGAGCACGGGGACCTGTAGGTCATTAGTGGAAAGAATGGGCACCCAGAACTGAGCTGACCCCCAAATTCTGACCCCATCTTGACCCTTAATATCTTCCTGAAGTCTGTGGTGTTACAAGGGAGTAATGACCCAAAGTCCTGTCCCTGCTCAGATGGGAATTTGAGTGCTTCCTGCCTGTTTGCCTCCTTGGACGGAGCCGGACCCAGACATGTGCAACACCTCTCAAAGAGCACAATGAAGTGGTTCAGCTGGAGAGGCTTTTGGGGGGTGCAGGTACTCAGCAGGCTCTTATCTCCCCTCTGACTCAACTTCTCCCAGCACTTCTGTAACTGTTTCCTCTTCAACCTCAATAGAGGCTACTCCTTTCCTTTGCCCACAGAAGCTGCCAGCTGTCTTGCCTTTATTCCTGTCCTCAGGTCTTCCACTGGCACACTCTGTCTAATGTTTATGCCTCTTTACTCCTCTGTCCTGGCACCGTGGGCTGCTCTTTGCCTTGTGCACATCCAGCCACGTCCACTTGTGTCCTGCTCTGTGTTTGCCTCCTGCAGTTCATGAGGCTCTAAGGGACTTTCTTGTTTTCCTGTCCCAGACATCCTCTCCTCCCTCAAAGCCAAAGGACTGATATGTTCTGCAAGGAAAGGAAGCAGTCTCAGTGCCCTCCTCTAAATACCCCAAATTATTGCTCTTCCTCTTGCATGCCCTTTATGTGCTCTGTTTTCCCACAGTCCCCTCTTGATGCTGGGGATTCTTGGTACATTTTACAGCACCAAGCAAGATATCACTTCTTACTTATCACAGAAACCCACAGTGCTAAGTGTCCATGGACAAAATCCAACCTTTCTTATTCCTAGCCTCACTGAAGCATGTGGAATTGGGTAACATGGGATGTGTTGTTTGTACAGCCTCTAGACTAGGCACAGGATAGATCCTGGACCAAAGCCTTTTTGGTCCTCCTTGTGCCATCGCTCTGAGGAATGGATGCTGAGCCAAGATCTGGTGCATCCCCTATCAGATGTGTTGTTTCATTTTATTTATTTTTTTGTTTTTCCTGAAGGGAGGGAAAGCTGGTGTATTTGGCACTTGTGCAAGCGAAAATGAAATAATGGAGGAGGGGAGAAAACAGAAGAGAAAGAAGTCCGGTGATAGTGGCAGTAAACAAAAACAAAGCTTTTGTTAATGATTTATGTAGAGGAATCATTTTCAACACATTTCAGAGAGCAGAGGGAAATGGTTGATCAGAGGGAGAAGGAGAGATTACTGCCCTACCACGATGGTTTTAGAAGGAGGCTACTGTGTCTGATGGCAGCTTTCCAAGAGCAGAAGCAATCTAGAAAAGTTTGGTAACAGATGATGGAATTGTACAGGGTTTTGCTTTCTTTGGCTGGTCTCTGTGCTAATATCCTTTCCCTAAATACCCATAAAACTTTCAATTTGTAGTTTGGAGTGGCTTCCACTGCCTCCAGGATGGTGCACTTGGCAAGAGCTAGGTAGAATGGAAATAGCACTTGAAGTCTTCTTGTGCATGTTGCCACTTTTTCTCAACAAGTTTTATGGCTCTTGTTAATGGAATAAGCTTTGTCCTTGTAGCAGCACACACTGTTGCACCCAACAGAGTGCTCAGGATATTCTGCTGGTTAATCTCGGGAGCTACCTTGGGATATACATCATGCTGAGAGTGATGATGCGTAGTCTGGAGGCTCAGCAACCTGGTGTTGACCCCATGTAGGCAAATCTCCTGGCTTGGCTCTTTGTGTTGTAATGAGCTGGAGCGCAGTTGGCATCTCATTCTGCTTTTTAGTGTCCCAGAGGCCTAATCTTAACAAGGGTGATGGGTAAAAATTACATGCTCTCTGACATCACTATCCCTTGATTCAGAGGTATAAATCCAGTGAATTGAGCCCAGCTTTACAGCAGTCGTGCAGCAGCATTGGCCTCAGAGGGCATGAGTGGGATGAGGTTTGTCCTTCAGAGACCAGCACTGAGCAGCAGGAGGTGTTTACATATCTGATGACCACACTCCCTTCCCTCACACCCAGATGTAGCTCTAGGTTGTGAGTGAGTAGATTTATAAAACCTTGGCACGGTTCTTAGGCAGGAGCTCGTAAAAGTCCTTGAGCAACATGATGGGCATCTCTCCTCCTACCACAGATGGGTGCTTTGCTACGCTGGCTGTTGCCACAGCTGTACCTTGGGCAGTATTGCTTTTATGGGCCTAATGATTTATGGCTGTGTCGGTTGTTTAATCATTCAGTTGGCCCTCCCTTCAGTGCAGCACGATAGTTACTTACATAGAAAGGTGACTATCTGATCTAATTATGGACTCTCAAACCTAGTTATGGAGTCAAATGATTCCATAATCTACTCTTAATGTCTCTATGTTGAGAAGACAGATACACACGTGTAATGTGCACACTTACATGCCTCCTTAATTATGGATATGCTTGGGCTCTCATTTATTTCTCTCTCTTTATCTTGGGGAGAGATGCTTGCAGCCTCATCTGGTTGTGAGAAATCTTCAGATTATCTTGTCTTTTCCCCTCCAGTGTGGCTTTTCCTGGCTCCCTTTGCTGGGTTTGGACACACTGAGACAGAACCATCAGTCAGTTTTACTTGGTCATGCTGGTGGAGGTGCAGAGGGCTGGTAGCATTTAGACTCAGGGCAATCCAAAGGAAATGAGTGAAGATTATATTTCTGCTGTTGTTCTGGTAGCTGCCATTAATCTTTGCACCTTATTTTCATGTGGATAGATCACACCTGAGATAGCTTGCACCCTTTCAGAAATAATCCTCATATAACCAACGAGAAATCAGAGGCGGAGGTGGAAGGAGTGGAACAAAAGCAGCGGATGCCATGGAGAGCAGGGGACTACATGGAGAGCAGTCACCTTTCTTCTGTGTAACCCCCTCTGCATCAACTTGCCCCATTAATGAATCATATGCCCTAGTTAGTTAGTTGGCTTTGTATATAATCTGTGGATTATAGGCCTTCACATATGGTCATTCTGAACACAATTATCCCTATGAGTTGAGAATCTCATACAGTATCTGGTGTATATCCACATACATTTTATGCATGTCTGTATCCATAGATGGATAGCTTATCATATAGATGGGAGTTTTAGCAGTATATTTAAAATTGTTATGCAGTAATGAGTCCAATTTACCCAGTGTTGGAGATGAAGGGCAAAAAATATATCATGGAAGCACAGAATGGCTGAGGTTGGAAAGACCTTTGGAGATGGTCCAGTCTACTGTGTTGCTCAGCACAGGGTCACCTAGGACAGGATGCTCAGGGCTGTGCTTGGTTGGGATTTGAACATCACCAGACCATCTCCAATTTTTTGATAAAAGATTTTTTTTTTTTTTCTTCTTGAAGGGGAAGTCTTTCTGCCTTGTTTCTGTACAGACTGACATGAGGCAGGTGCAAGAGAGAGGGTGTTTTCTGTGGGATCTACAGTGTGGATGGAAAATAGCTGCCACAGTCATTTTTCCAGCTCCCTGACAAAGCTGGGTTGCTCTTGCAGAGTATCAGGGGCGCAGGAAGTAGCTAAGGCTGAGGTTCAAAGATGCGATGAATCTAGCCCCAAGGCTCTGAGCAGCAGATTAAACATGCTGCTGGTGCATGATAATGATCCTGTATAAACTAATTTGCCTGGTTCAAATCTGATAAATAAATAGTGGTGGCTTAATTTCATCCCAGCAGGCTTTGTACTACATCAGACTGTGTCACCTGCCTGCACCATGCTGGCTTTATGACTCACAAGTTGTCCCCATCCTCTGGGTCTGCTTTTAAATTTGCACAAAGGAAGCCTTGACCTCTATCTTGTGCACTCTGGTCCATTCGATAAAAGTGTGATCATGCTCCTGTGCCTGGTCTGCATCAAATTTGTGCTGCTGGGTAATCTGGCAGTGCACAGACCCTGTACCATAAGCTGTGTGGTCACAGCACTGTGCTTGAAATTCATAGATTTTTTTTGCAAAGCAATAATGATGAACTAGGTTGGGGGCTCTTTTTGTATTACTAATGCAGGTTAACTGAGTTCAGCACAGCTTGCTGCATGTCAGGCTTTTTTTCTTTTTTTTTTTTTTTAATCTCCCATGATGGATTCTAAAGTTTCACTAATACTTCTCATAAAAGCAGGTTTCTGACCAAAACTTTCCCTTGAATGTAATGTAGGTTGTCCGCTGACCTCTGCCCCAGAGGCAGCTGTGTTTCAGCAGTGGCATTTAAAATCGAGGAAGCAACCCAGGAGTCTTTGGAGTGAAAGGTGATATGTCATAATTAAATATTGCTGTATAGTCTCCAGTGCTTTTTGTGGTGAATGGTTTTAAAAAGATGGTGCATAAAGAGGCTTCCAGCATTTCTGATATTAGATTAGGGATTTTGCAACTGTATTTTGCATGACAGAATATGAGACCCCAAGACAACATGACAGATGTGGGACTCCACTTCACTTTTGGTATGATGCTCTCAGACTTGTGCCTCAGTTTCCCCTTGTTTGAACAGAACCTGTTCAATAGATTTTTTTTTGTTTGTTTGTTTTCTTCGCAAGGCATTTTGGACTCTATAGCTAAAACAAAAGCAATTTGTAGCTACAGTCATGCCTAAGATTAGTGTACTCTGGGATTTGGGTAACATCTTTTAAAATTGCTCTGAGCTCTCTTCTGGTGCTCATGTGTTTGAGCAAATCAGCCAGAGCAGCAGCACAAAGGCTGGGCAGCTGAACCTGTCTTGCTTGTGTTTACCTAAGCAGTGGTGCCTCTGCACCTCTGTTTGCTTATTACAAACACGATTGTTACCGGGCACAGGGCAAAAGCTGTGACAAGTATTATGCCTGCTTTCATTTCATGGATAATCCCAAACATGGTGGATTTCTTCCTTCCTTCCTTCCTTCCTTCCTTCCTCCCTCCCTCCCTCCCTCTCCCCCTCCCCCTCCCTCCCTCTCCCCCCTCCAGCAAGGCAGTAGGCTCTTACTTTTTGTTTTTATCCTTAGCAAATTTTCAGTTTAATCACTTAACAGCCCTGATATCTTAATACAAGCGTGAGCAGTTGCCTAAGGCAGGAGAAGGGAGTGTATTTTGAGCCCTTAATGGCAGGCATCTAGTATGATCTTAAGGGAGGTCTTCTCCTTCAGGCCTTTACTTCTAGGAGCATGTTTGATAAGAGACATATGAGCAGCTAGGCTGAGCATACAGGTGTTTGATTATTTCTCAGTACTTATCAGAGGAAGTGTGAATTTCTCCCTAATTAAGAGCTAATCCCAACTTCTGTGAAATTTGTTGTCATTCACCTGTGAGTTATCCTCCTCAAATTTAACTTGACTGCAGGAAACCTGCTAGCAGTAACACTTTCCTCTGAGAGCTTAATTTGGCTGGTGAAGTACCTCTGCAGTTGCTTGTTGAACAGGAATTGATGCTTGTGAGCCTGGGAGAGGGCAGTTTGGGTAGGCATTTAAAAGCCTCTCTTAGCTGTTTAAAATAAAGCTAGGAAGCTTGGGAAAAAAAAAAAAAAAAAAAACAAAAAGCAGTATTCTTGTTTCCAGGTCTGCACTTTGCCAGCTAAAGCGGAAATGCTGCTGGAGGACGAGTGTTTGTTGCCTCCCCTTCACTGCTTGTGCTTGCAGGCCAGCCCAGAGCTGGGGAGATACAGGACATGAGGAAGAGGGAGAAGCCCAGGAAGCTGCAGCTGAATCAGAACCTGAGGTTTTCCCAGTGACTTCAGCAGGGGCAGTTTGGAGATTGATTTTTCCCTAGTTTTGAAGCTCAAACCCCTATATCTTTTGGGGGAGATGCTAGAAAAAAGCTATTGCCACTGCAGTTGAAAGCACGGGGCTGAACAGCTCCTCTTGCAGAGCTGCAGTGTGCCCCAAGCTGAGGAAAGGGAAGGTTGGGACTTTGCCCAGGAGGTTACTTATTCAGGAGCCTGAAGTGAGGTTTCCTGATTAGTCAAAGTGCTTGTAGCCTGCCCAAACAAGAAAGATGAGTATAGTGTTCCTGCACCTGAGTCACTTAACTATTAACCCTGAAGGAGAGTAAGGAGATACCTTAAAAAAAAAAAAAAATAATAAATCACCCAGTTAATTCAGTGTAGTGTTTGAATGCAGGGTTCTTTGTTGCTACCTGTTGGTCTGGTGATATCATCATTTGCTGGCTCTTGGCATGACAGGAGGCTAATATTTTAAAGCTGGTTTTAGTGTGAACTTATCTGATGCTGGTATAATGTGGTGCCTTTATTCAGATGTTGCTGGTTTCTACTAACCCTGAGGTGCTGAGACCCCTTGGGGCAGGAGCCTGGCTTTGGGTGAGGCCTCCATAAAACACTGAGCTGGGAAGGGTGTTTTGGGCACAGAGTCAGGAGCTTTATCTCATGTCCCATTTGACATAAGGTCCCAAGAGGTTTTATTCTTTACGCCATATCCCATGGTCTTTTCTCTACACCCTTGGTGGCTGAGGGTGTGGTGGCCGCATCCTGCTGAGGCAGATGTGTCCTGTGAGAAGCCTGCTCTTTTTCACCAGCATCGAGAGAGGTTAAAAGCCTGTGGGCAGAGGTCAGCACAGACTATTCATTGTATATTTGTGCATACCAGAGCAGTAACTCCCTGGAATGCTGCACAGCTGAGCTTTTACCACCTTGTGTTTGTGTTGCAGCACAGGAGCATGTGTACATTTTGTCCATCTCCAAGGAGATTAGCAATGTGAACTGGCAGATAAATAGGATGGCCTTTTTTTTGATTGGACCGGTTGGAAGAGGAAGGTAACCCTGACTGCTGTCACCTCCATAGGCACAAAGGAGAGGCAAGGTGCAAGGTCAGTCAATTAGGTGGAGCAGCTTCTTGCAATTGGGTGGCTTTAATGTACTAATTGTGTTAGTAATTAGCGAGCACCACATGGTAAACACTTAGGTTCAGAACTGTGTAAGGGCATTAACTAACCCACCCTACAATGAGTCTGAACAAGGTAGGCATTATCATCCTTTCATTGGTAGTAAAAGTGAGAGACTTGCTGACCACAGGGTGAGTCAGGACAGGCATGTGAGAGACTGTAGCTCTGTTAGTTCTTCAAGATCACCTTAATTGAGGCCAGAGTGACAGCAGCTCTGGGAAATGAGCCTCTTCCCTATTGCCAGATGTGTATCTTAAGCACGTGTTATTTGGTGATAGGTAGCAAGGTGATTGGTGATTATTTGGTGATAGGTAGCAAGTTTTTTATTTTTCCTTTACAATTTATTGCTACTAAAAATGGCCTGGAAAATCCCTGGTTGTTCTCAGATCTTGCCTGTGGTTGGTCAAGGGGTAGGGTTTGGCAGTGTAGCAGAGCTTATCTAGTGTAAGGAGCTGCTGCTGTGAGAGTAGGTCTGTGTCCCCAGCATTGACTCCTGGCAGTGCCTTCTTGTTTTCTTTTCCCTATGTTAGAAGGGATTTTCTTCTGACCCACCAGGGAGCTGTTTCAGGGTAGTAAAATAGTGGCAAATTTCTCTCTGAGATATCCTTATGTTATGTTGTGTTATGTTATCCTTATGTTAATCAGCTTGGCTGCTCTAGGGTACCAGACCCAGCCCTCAAAAATGCTGGTTCCCGCTTTGCATCAGGGAATGCCCTTGAAAAGTTGCATGGGAAGCCCAGCCATTCTGTGTTTCAGTCATTTCCACACCTGCATTCAATATATATGCATGTGTTAACTTCCTTTTTTCTTCTCCTTTTTTTTGACAGTGGCAGATCTGATTTCTTCTGAGCTCCTTGCAGCCTCTAGGTGACTGGGATATTGAACTTGGTGGACAGCTGCAATTCGTTCCCTGGGATCCTACCTGCCCTTTCTCTCCCCTTCCCTTCCTGTGCTCTCCTTCCCTCTGATAAAACTCCAGTGTGTTGTGGTACTGCTATGGAACCCAGGGAGACTTTGGGCAGCTCCCAGCAAAGGGGAGGTGAGGTGGATTTTTTGCTGGCCACTGTCGCCTCTGCAAAGCCTCCACCTGCCTCTGGCTGCACAGGAGAGATGATGCTGCCCATGGCGGGCTCGGGGAAAGGGATCCTGGTGAGCAGAAAGCGGATGGAGCCCGAAGAAGAGGATGAGCTGGGTTACGGGAGAGATGTGGATTCCACTTCTAATGCAGACAGTGAGAAATGGGTGCCAGGAGATGGGCTAGAAGAGCAAGAGTTTTCTATCAAGGAAGCTAACTTCACAGAGGGGAGTTTAAAACTAAAGATCCAAACCACCAAGAGAGCTAAAAAGCCCCCAAAGAACTTGGAGAACTATATTTGCCCTCCTGAGATCAAAATCACCATCAAGCAATCTGGGGAGCAGAAGCTTTCCAGAGCTGGGAAAAATAGCAAAGCAGCTAAGGAGGAGGACAGAGCATGCTCCAAAAAGAAGGTAAGTACTATGCTTTCCTGTATTTCCCCTTGAACCAGGTGGCAGAGGGAGAGGGTGCTTTGTGTCTGAGACACAACCTTCAGGCAGTTTATGAGACCCTGTTTGGCTACAGAGGAGACAAAACCATGCTGGTATTGTCCTGTGGTGCTGTGAGAGCTTCAAAGGTGATCTTGAGCTGTCCTTCAGGTGCACCAATTCGAAAGGGATCAGAAGTTCAGCTGAGCCTCTTCTCTTTTTGTGTGTAAGTGAGATTTAAGATTCATCTTTACATGAATGATAAATGAAGGAGCCCACTTCTAAACTGCTTTGTGTCTGAGCACTAATGCTTGAGCCTTTTGGCAAGCTTTTCAATTACATTTTTAAAATACAGGTATGTGCATAGAGAACAATTGAATCCATTCCTATATACCAAGCAAATGGTTCCATTATTATTGATTATGGCATTGTGCTAGCAACACTATGGATATGCTTCAGAAAATACTTCTATTATAAGTCTCATTCTTCCAGATGCTTATCGTTTTCTTGAAATATCCTTCTGGAGAGAATTCTTTGGTAGCTTAAGCTAGGGTCAAAATTATATTTTTCTTCTTTTTGGTGTGTGTGTGTGTGATTCAGTCAAGAAGAGGAACAGGGTATAAAGAAAAGATTTTATTTATATGAGCTGATTTCAGGAGAAACCTTTCTGTTTTCTTGTTGGTTTAATTTTCAGTAATGTGCCCTATACTTACATTTTTAAAAGAAATTGAATTCTGAGGCAGCACTGAGGGTGGGTGGGGGGATGAAACCTTGTGACTACTCATGTTATTTTGGGTGTAGGAGTACTTTTTGTCCTAGGAATCAGACAAAGGAGCCTTGGTCAGGTTGAGGATTTATCACAATACAAATACTTCACTTCCGCTTCTTAAGCAACGTGTGGACTCCTGTCTGAACTCATCACAAAGTCTATGTCTGATGAAAGACTCAAATATCTCTAAAACCTGGAGAAATGGATCTGTGATATAGGCTTGCACCAGTCTAGAGCTCAGGGGATGACTGTTCAATGTAACTTTGATCCCTTGCTGTGTACAGAAGGTCCCTGCTTCTCCTGTACCTCATACCCATGATGGATGCTCAAAGGGCTACTTTAAGCCTGGAGGAGGCTACTTGCCAGTGGCCCTCTCAGGAGGCAGTGTCTTTCACAGGTTGACCTTTACCAAAAGTCTGTTGACAACTCTAAATCAGTTTCTGAAGCAGCAACATTTCTCACTGATGTGAGGCAGAGCCCAGGGAGGTTAATGTTACTGAGGGTACTTGCATTGGAAGCTGAACTTGTGTGGGGGAGAAATCAAGGGGAATTTTTCTTAGAACCCTGGTAAATGGCGTACTCCTTGCACACCAAAAATAGCACAGTGGAGTTTTGGTCCAGTAATACACTGGGAATAGATTTTTCCCACCTATTGAGAAGGATGGGCTGCTTTCTTAGCACTGAGCAGTGTCTTATTTCTATTTCCTTATATTCCCTGAGTACTTGCAGCAGTCTCAAGAGAAACAGTGGTTGTGTGAGACTCAGCTCAGAGACAGCAAAGGTGTTGCAAGCAATCCCTCTATGGCCAAGCAGGGAGAAAAAAGACTTGCTAACCACTGCATACCGCACATGGGTGTGTGGACTGTGAAGAATATGGGTGCTTAGAAATCAGACCTTTCATTTCTGTTTATTCCTCAGTTAGATGTCTGGGGAAGGCATGTTCATTCTTTGATGTGGCTATTCAAAAAGGTTAAATAAATAAAGCTAGCTGTAATGAAACGGGGGGGGGGGGTGTAGTGTGGTGATGTTTAGGGTGAGACTTTAATTGCTGGAAGATAAGGAGTTGGAAAGAGGCAGATCACAGTCCATATGTGGTTGCATCCAGCCTGTGCTTGTGTTGTGAGGTCTAAGCTGGCTCGTGCTATGCTCTCAGGCTGGGAGTGCTTGGGGTAGCACTGGCCTAATCTGACCATTTAAAAAATAGAGAAAACACAGCAGGTGGATCCTCTGAGCAGATGGGGAGAGGCCCACTGCACCAGTGAATTGATTAGCATAACACCCAACGGCTGCTGCACAGCAGCTGTTGAGCTGGAGCTGGGCAGGGGCTGGAGGCAGCGTGGCAGAGAGGAGTCCCCAGCAGGGATTTGGAGGACCACGGAGCTGTGATCTTGAGGAGTTTGATGCCTAGAGACCTGTACCCAGCATCCCTGGGGTGGTGAGCATCCTGTACCCCTGTAGTCAGGATTTTGCAATGCAGTTGGCTCTTAGTGCTTGGGTTATAGGATCAGCATCTCGCATCAAGGGGGTGGTGGAAGGCACTGTATGGTGGAAGGCAAGCTGGAAATTGGTTGGAGAAGGGCTTAAGCACTGGCAGTGTGACTGCTCTAATGGCTGCTGTGTGTCTCGTGGCAGTTACAGAGATTTTTTTGTGAAGATAGAGTTCAGAGGAAGCAGAAAGTTGCAACTCGAAATGCCCATCTGTGGGCTTTCCTGAGAGAGGAGCATGCAGGTAGCTTCTGCAGATACTTGCAGAAATGCTGAAAGCTGCAGTAGTGGTTACAGTGTAATTGCCACATTTAAATGATTCTGGTAGTTTTGATCTTGCAGTCACGTGCTGCTACAGAGTTAGGCTGTTTGCCTGTTGCTTTAATCAACACAAACTCCAGGGGGAAAAAAAAAGTCCAAAAAAAAAAAAAAACTACTTTGCAGCAGCAGGGGACAAATACACTTAAACTGGTGGGGCAGATATGCAGCTGCCATTGTTTCACTGTCCTCTGGATTTTTGTTATGAGAGTTTGGCCCTATGTATGTATTTCCCTCGTACATGGGCACAGTGTCATTATTTGAGTTTACCTCCTTGCTTATGGATGGGATGCAGCTTGGATTACACTCAGCTCTCCAATGACCATGCTTGTTTCTTGGGTATGGCTTGTCCTACAGTGAAACTATCCTCCTCTGTAAGGAGGAGCAAACTTTACTAGGACTTGAAAAATCATTTAAGCTTGCATAATAATTTCAGCCACATCTCCAGTAGTCCCCAGTGCTTTGAAACACTGCTTCAGCATTCTTGCAGGAGTTTCAATACACACAGCACAGAGGGAAAGTAATGAAAATATGGAAGCAATTTAAGTAACAGTGTGTGGGTATGCAAAGGACTGGTAAAGTCAGCAATGTAAAAAGGGGCTGTGAATCGGGGATATAGTACTTATTCAGTGGCCACTTAAGGAGGAAGATGATAAGCCTGTTCCAAAGCTTTGCGCTGTTCTGCTAATTAGGCAATAGGGTCCAGAGCCTGATTTCCAAAACTGTGGTATGGGGTGTGGTGGTGACTAGAAGGGGGCTCTGCAGAGGTGTGCTGCTCATGTGGTAGGGTCTGATTTTTCTTCCCCTCCTTTGATTCCAGCTGCTACGCTATTTAATGTATGTTTACATCTTTTAATATACTTATTGTTATAAATGAGGTCTCAACTCAATCTGAATTTTGTAATATTTATAAAACAAATATTTCTAAAAGGTATAAAAGGCAAGTAAACAGTACTGGGTGTGCGGGGAGTCTATGCTCCACCAACATGCACACATGAACATCAAACATTCTAAATATACAGAACATTGCTTTACGTACTAAACCCAAGTATGCCTATACATACGTACGATCAGGAAAGGTAACAAACAATCCTTTAAGTTCCATGACTTAACAGTCTCCATTTTCCATTCCTTTTGAACAATATGTCTCACTAAGTTGTCAAGCAACTCGGTCTTCAGGCCTTAGGTATCCCGTCCTTCCCGGATCAAAGAAAAGCATATCCATCTCCTTTTCAAGGCCAATAGGCCTGGGTCAAAAAGCACGTTCAGGTCAAGAGGGGGCGTAACAGCAAAAGCGTTCGATGGCTGTAGCAGCAGAGAGGCCGATGGCTATGGCATAGCAGTCAGATCAGTAAAGGAGCCCGCAGCTCCCTCACTGTCTGGCAAGCCACACGTTTGTGATTGTGGCTCCACATGGCTCTTTAAGGCCTCAGAGACTGCTCGCCAGGTGCCGAGCAATCCCACTGCAACCTTGTCGTTTTTAGTTGCAGAGTCCCACACCTTGACCTCAGTTTGGTCCCATATTTCAGGCTCATAAACTGTCTGGTTGTTAAGAAGGAGAATAAGCTGTAAGGTTACCAGGACAGTCTTTGTTCCTAAGGACATATGATTCCCCATAATGCACAAGTGCTTACCAGTGAGAGGCAGTTGTATGCACGGGTCCGCTTCTCTCCAGCTCCAGTGCGCCTGTTTCCAGCGACTTTCTGTACGAGGCAATCAAAATGCCTGCTCCCGTCCTGGTCTCCATTCTGCCAGCCTGTTCCTCTTCACTCCTTTTTCCTGCTTCTTTATTGATGTAACTTCATCGTGTTGCCTTTTTCTTTATCTTGAGGGCAGGCTCCCCTCTTATACCCTTCTCCCCACAGCAGTTCTTTTCAAAACAACTTTTCATTGGTCAGACAACTTTGAATGTAACAACAACAGCAAACACCCAGAAACATCTATGCCTTAATGGCTGGAGAACAAGAAACCAGAGACTGCATGGAGTCTCCTGAATCACCCTTCTTTGTTCCCTCTAAACTCTTTTATATTCCTGATGGCCTCATCATTAAGAGTCTAATGTTATCTCAACCACGGGGCTTGCCGACCCCAATGGCCACACTCCCACATCTCCCCCTTCTTTATTAATATCAACCATTTTCTCGACACGAATTACTACTCCATATATAACACTTATGTTGCTTTTCTGTGTGAGCAATTGCCCTGGGGATGTTATGTGATGGTGTATGGGAGGGGAGGTGCTTGAGGAGAGGATGGGGCTGGGTGTAGTTGCCCTGGCCCTGAGCAGGATGGGAGAGCTCCAGTGCTGGAAGCCTCTGCTGTTCTCAAGGCTTGGCTGCAACCCAAGAACTCTTGGTTTTTCCATTGTGGCTTTGCTAAGTTTCACATCAGCTTCCCCCTCTTGAAGTTAAGAGCTAAGGTAGCTTCCTACCCCTCTTCCAGGGTTGCCTGGTGGGTGAATTGCAGCTTGGGCTGTCCATGCCACTGTTTGTGCAGCAATTGCAAAGTGTGGAGGTGTTTGCAAGTGTTTGCTCTGATTTCAACTGTTCTGCACCTGGGGATGGAGTGGGCTGAACCATGGCTGCTTCTAGACTGGCAAAAGGCTTTTCCCTTCTGGTGAGGGGGAAGCCAAGAGCCCAAAGGGTAACCTGCCTGCCTGCTGTGAGCCCTGCAGGCGCTGCTCTTGGTGCTGCTTTCTTCCTGCCTGCAGCAGGGTTGCTCAAGCCCAGAGCCCTTGGCATCCCTAGAAGTGCCTCTTCCTTTGGATAAGGGCAAACATGCTGTCAGTTTGGAATGGCACTGAAAGCGTGGCACCAAATGCAAAGAAGCAATCCATCAGCATTCCCTGCTTGTCATGTAGTGTTTAACAAGCCCCAGATGAGTAGTGGTTCCCAGATTTTGTTTTTATCCTCCCCCCCCCCCATTTGCCCTGTCTAGTTTTCTGTGTCTGCAAACACTTCATTTCCCACCCTCATACCCCACTCCTTTCTTTAAACATAACCTGATAAAGAAACTCTTTGGAGTTTCCATCATACGTGCAATGTCCTGCTTCAGGGGATGTTAACTCATTTGTTATTGAACTTTTTATTTTTTGAGAGCTTCAGATGGGTGAACGCATTTCATTGCTGAGAAACAAGTGGCAGTAAGTAAGTTGGAAGTAAAGCTTCCTTGTGGGCAGTTAGAAGAAGCTCTGTCCTTGTTTTTTCTGGCAATCCCCCCAGTTGTGTGCCCGCAGGTATATGCATTTTTTCCATGGGAAGCAGTTCTAGCACCTTTTCCCTTGAAATTCCATTCATCCTCTTCCTTTCCTCTGCTTAGCCTCACATGGGCAACTTTCTTCTCCAGTTCCCCCTCCTTGAGGACTCTCATGTGGTGTTTTTTTTCTCCCTTTGTACCTTTCCTTCTTCCACAAGATCATGACCACTTCCACCCCTGCTTCCTTCCCCTTCTTTGCATTGCTGACTGCACATTGCACTTTCCTTACAGGTTCTTGTGTGCATCTGCATCTCTTGCCGAATGACCCCTGTGCTGTACTCCTCTCCCCTGTGACTTGGGTACATGATCATCCAGTTACTCAAAGTGCATGGTTATTTCCCCTTTGCTAAGGGCATCCCTGTGTGTCAGCTCTTCCTACTGCAAACTGAACGTGGCTTGGGGAGTTGGTGTAAGTACTTGCTCCATGCACTGCAAAGGGCTTAGCACGGAGATGCTTGTGCATCTGCTTGAAGTGCTAGGATTTGATTTTATGGCTTTTCTTCTTTGTTTTCCAAGGGATGAAGCCCCTGTAGCCCCTTTGTATTCCTGTGCTAGGTTGGTTCCCACCCTTGTGTAGGGAAACCTTGAGGCTGCTCTAAATGATGCTGGTGGCAGGTCCCTGAGGTGCACAGCAGCAGTGGGAGGTGAGGAGTAGGGGTGTGGATCTCAGCCTCTGCCCTGGTCATGGGCTAGTAGGAGAGCCCCAGAAATGCCAGCACAGTGGGGAAGTCTTCTGTGAGTTGTGTTTAGGGAAAACTGCCTTTTGAGCAGGGGAGAGACCACTTCAGAGCTGCTCTAACAGGCATGAGGCATCTGGTGCCTCATTTCCTGGTGCCACATTTCCTTGTTCCCTCGTGCTGTGCCTCTTTTTCTTCAAACCATGACAAAAATATCCCCTCTGCTGGTTTGGGGACTGAGGAGATGCTGCAGGGCTTTAATGGGGAAGGAACAAGAACCAAAGAAGGGCAGCTGGAGGTCCCATGCTCCCTCCATGCTGAACTGCAGGACTGGATGGGTGCTGCTCCCAGCAGCCTTGTAAATGCCTGGCCAAGTCAGTGCAAGCTGGTTGTGTTTTGAAAGCACCAGGGCCTCCAGGCTAAAAGAGGTGTGCTGGAGATGTGACATACTGGCATATGCATCCAGAGCAGTGAATCTCTGTGCTTCTTGTGTCCTCATTTGCAGAGGTTTGGGGATGCACAGGAGTGTCAGGCCTTAATGCATTCATTCATGTTCTTCCAGTATCTCCTTTTGCATTAAGTGCTCCCCCTCCTCTCCTTCCAGGCATGCCTGACCACAAATACCTTCTGATTTACCTTCAGCTCTTTTCATCTTTACTCTCTTTTTCACACGCATGCATGCCCAGCTATTCACCCTCAGGTCAGGTCTAATCCTTCACATACTTCGTTCCCAGCTGGGCTTCTCACTGCCCATGTCCCCCTGCATGGTCAGTGGGACTGCATGATGGACTCATCTTGAGTTCATTTGAATGAAGAAGAGGGGCTTCATTTGATGCTCTTTTTTCTTTTTTTTTTCCCCTCCCTTTCCTGTGAGCATTGAAGTATGTGAAAGTTGGTTTCTAACCACATTCCTTTTCTGTGGCTTCTATGGTGAACTTATTGGCTATTCCATCTTTGGGAGCCCCTCAGAGGTACTTCTGTCTGGATAATTTGAACAAAACTTCTTGGAATATTATATCTTAAAGATTTTTGTTGAACTTGACCAAAATTGGTCAAAATACCCTAAAAACATTGAGGAGAGGGTGTACTGGGTCTGGCTGGAATGTTAACTTTCCCGGCAGCAGCCCGTACAGTGCTGTACTCTGCACTTGTAGCTGGAACAGCAGTGTTATCACACCAGTGTTGTGTCTACTGCTGAGCAGCAGTGGCACAGCATTGGGCCTTTCTCTAACCCTCCTAGGGGGTGGGCAAAAAGTGAGGAGAGAAACATCACTAGGGCAGCTGACCTAAACCAATCAAAGGGATATTCCATACCATGTGATGTCACACTCAGCAATAAAAGGTGGAAACAGGAAGAAGAGGGGAGGGGTGGGCTCTCATTGAGAAGACGTCGGTCCTCCTCTCGAACACCGGCTGCGTGCGTTGAGGCCTTGCTTCAAGGACGTGGTCAATCATCTCTCATTTGTGGGAAGTAGAGAGTAATTTCTTTCCTCTGGACTTCCATATAGCCTTCATTTATTTTGTTTTCCTCCCTTCTTTTTATTTTCCCTTTTCCCCTCCCTTTTCCCCTTTCCCTTTTATTTCCCCTTAGTTAAATTGTTTAGTTCATGGTAGTCTTTATTTAATTATTATAATTATTTCCCTTTAATTAAATTATCTTTATCTCAACCTGTGAATTGTTCTTTGCTTTACTTCTCCCCCTCTTCATCTAAAAAGAGGGGGAGTGAGAGAGTGGTTGTGGGGTTTAGCTGCCCAGCACGGTAAAACCACCAAGGGTCATGTAGTCAGGCCAAGGAGTCGTCTGTGTCTGTTTGCATACGCAAAAACAGTATGATCACATTGGACTTGTTTTCTTAGGAAACCAGTCTAAAAATATCCAGAGTAAACATGCATTTTTTTTTTTTTAACTCAGACTTTTCCAACTCTTGAGACTTTAAAATGATTCCATTTGATATGTGACCCTGGAGGACAAATCCAGTTAGCTGTATTTTCATAAGAGCAGTGTTTTCCATTTCTTACCATGACCTCTAATGTGAATTAGACCATTGGCACTTGGCTCCTTCATCTCAGGACACATAGTATTATTTGTATATTGTGATGGGCTGCAGGCGGTTGCTATCAGGAGAGGGATTCTCAAGCTCTGGTGTGCACACCAGTAGCAGAATGTTGCTTTTGAGTAGGCTGCTCAACCTGGGAAAAGTTCTGATGTTTTGAGGTAGTATCACCCAAAACCACCCCCCAGAGCTATGGGTTTGCAGAAGGGCTGGGGTGGGTGTCTTACTACAGAAATGAGGTTGCCTATTTAAGATGTGGCCTGGACTGTGGCTTTGTGGAAGCCAGAGTTGCTGGAGATGAGGATGTGGTCATTCAAGATGAACAGTCAATTGCAGCTGCATTTGCAGAGCTAAGTGTGTCTCTGCCAGGCTTGTTTCAAGATGATGCATCGTGTTCCTCTTGCAAGTCAAAGTCTACTATGGTGGGCCCTGTATGAAGGCAGCAGAAGAGACTGTCCTCCTGCAAGAAGCCCACAAACTCTGTGAAAATTAAAGCAGAAGAAATAAAAAAATCTTGTTTCTTAGTACAGTGTGTGAAAGAGACTAATCAAATTAATGACTCAGTCAAGGAATCTGTTACAGGCTGGGGTAACATTTAGCCCTTCTTCATTGTGCTGTGGTTGCTTAACCATAACACAACTGAGTCTCCCAGATGGTGGTCTGATCTTAGAGTGCTGGCTTCTGGGAGCCAGTCATCATCTTGTCACTGACATGGGCAATTTGTTTCAAAATTAACTCGCTGCATCTTTGGTAGCTTAATGATAAATTTATCACAAAGAAGAGTTAGGGCTTGGTGTGGAAATGGGGGGGATTGAAATTTTGAGGTATGTCTGCAGTTGGTCAATCTAGATGCTCTTAATGGTTATTTCTGGTCTCTCAACCCTAAAATGTGGTAAGAGTCCTCCAGTAAATATTCCTTATTTATCTTCTCATCAGTTTCTCATGGCTTTGTCTCATCTGTTTTTAGAGAGAGATGGTATCTTCTATTGACATTGGTGTTACAATAACTCCATCAATATAAACCTGGGTGGTTCACTGAGGATTTTCAGTGCTTCACAGCCTTATAGCTTTGTGTGAGCTGCTCTTGATCCACATGCTAAAAGATGAGAATCAGCTCCAAGGGGGTGTGTGGGTAATTTTCCCTTGCCCAATGCTCCTGGAAGAGGAATGTGGTGGCACAAGCAGCCACGCCAGAGGCCACAGCCAGCTCTCCTTGATGGTTGCTTGGCTCTGTCTGATGAGGAGGGCCAAGCAGTGGATGTTTAGATGTGTCACTGACGATCATGCTCTTGCTTTACTGTGGGGGCAATGCTGCTTGTTCCCAACCACGTGCTTCCGTGCAGAGGTGCTTCTGTAACATGCTTGGCAAACACTTCCAAGGAGGGTATGTGAGAAATGTTTTCCTCATACTTTTGATGCAGAGTCAACACTAATTTCTAAACTTACTTGTTGTTAGTCTTCCTTGCATCCCAGTATACGCTAAAATATTGTCCTGTCTCAGGTAGCTTCACTTGCTGTATTTCCGGGTGGGTAACTTACTAAAAACTCACTCTTAAGGCTAATAAAAATAGACCTGAAGCAGATATTTTCTCACTGGGCAGCAGCAACACTATCAGAGGCTTGATCAGCTGTCATTTCTGCCTCCTACCAAAATCTCTTCATCTGTAGGGAAAATACCTAAATCGGTATCCTGTGTAGGGTGTATTAGCAGGGAGCTTGAAGACACTTGTTTTGCCTCATCTTCCAAGGGAACTGATGCTACTGAATTGATGATGTGCTTTACTACTTATAGCCTATGTATGTGCAGGTTAGATGGGGATAATTAACGTCTTGCCTGTTTGCTGATACTGCTTTCCCCAGTGCTCAGCTCTTTCCGAAGATAGCCTCTCGCTTTTCCTGGAATATTTTCCTTCAATAATTCATGTAATCATTAGGATGAATTCCCTCCAGCATTTTCTCTCTTGTCTTAATTCCACTGCATTATTTGTAACTACATTCCTGATTTGAAGGGGGGGGGGGGGGAGCCGAGCCTGTTTCCTTCTGTGACTATGGCAAAAGAGTCACAAGAAGAGTGTGATGGGAGGGATTGATCTGTCCTTAGGTCACTGACTCGGGGCATGGGCAGGAGCTGCTATTAGCCACTCCGGGACAGCAATTGCCAACATGCTTAATGGGAATTTGGGAGGTGTGGGGCAGCTCCATGGGAGGGCAGTGTGTCCTTTGCTGCTCCCCATGCTTTGGTTGGCAGATATGGCATGTGACAAAGTCGTGCTTCATCCTTGGAGGCAATGCAAGGCTTGGGTGCTTGGGTGAGGAGCCCTTGGTTCTGATTGGGTCACCATTGAAAATAATGGGAATTTGGCTGTTGATGTCACCTAGAAGGTAGAGAAGGTTTCAAAGAAATGGGAGGTTAGCTTGTGATGGACAGCCAAGTCCTCAGCCCAAGTGCAAGAGAGTGACTTACCCTTGGTTTTTTTTTTTTTGGTTTTTTTTTTTTTGCATCTGTAGGTGTTCCTATTGCTGATGTGTACATAAGATTTTGCACAGGTTCTGAGTTGTGAATCTCTTTGCAGCAAAATGAGGAAGTAGCACAGATGCTAATTACTGTCTAAATAAGTCTTTTACTATTTTATTGTGAATTTGGCTGCTGAACTTCACTTCCACCTGCTAAAACAATGGTGTGTGGGACCATCATGAAGTGCTGAAAAGGTGGGATGGAAACCTAAAATCACCCTGTTATTTTTCTGTCTACCTAACTTCAGCTAATAAAACTCTGCATGAGCCTGTGGGGTATGGCAGCTGTGTGCTGGAGCTACAAGTTGACTCAGTCCATCTAGGCCACATGGTTTAATAGGCCTCCGTGAAATCCCTGGGTTGGAGGCCATCCACCATGCCTGTCTTTGTCACATCGCAGTGATGTGTATCCTGGCAGATTTTTCTTCTTGTTCCCTTCCTGGCATGGAAAGAACCATCTGCTGGGTTGGCTTTCAGAAGAATTTTGAAAAATACCAATTTCCCTTTGTTCCAAGAGGAGGGGAGGGTAACAGGACAGAAGGGGGAAGGAGAGCCTGACCTAAAACCAAGTCACTGTTTGCAGGGTTTTTTTTTTGGTGTGATGCCACAGCTCTGAAGGGTGAACGTAAATGAACATAAAGGGTGTTCTGAGGTTGAAAGGGGAAAAAAGGTGGAAAAAATTATTTTGACTGCTTTTTCTCAAAAAATATTCTCCTATCTGTGATATAGTAATGTAGTAATGTGATGTAGTAATAATTAGTGTCAAGAAGATGCTTGATATTATTATATCAACCATTGATAAATAAATGGTTGATAAATAAAGAAGGGGAAGATGTGTGAGTGTGGCCATGGGGTTCGGAAAGCCCCGTGGTTGATGATAACATCAGACTCTTAAGGATGAGGCCATCAGGAATATAAAAGAGTTTAGAGGGAACAAAGAAGGGTGATTCAGGAGACTCCATGCAGTCTCTGGTTTCTTGTTCTCCAGCCATTAAGGCTGGGTGTTTGCTGTTGCTGTTACTTTCAAAGTTGTCTGACCAATGAAAAGTTGTTTTGAAAAGAACTGCTGTGGGGAGAAGGGTATAAGAGGGGAGCCTGTCCTCGAGATGAAAAAAAAAAAAAAAAAAAAAAGGCAACACGATGTGATGAAGTTATGTCATCAATAAAGAAGCAGAAAGAAGGAATGAAAAGGAACAGGCTAGCAGAACGGAGACCAGGACGAGAACAGGGACGTTGATTGCCTTATGAAGATAGGTTCGGCCAAACTCAGCAAACCGCTCAAAGCAGAAAGTCACTGGAAATAGGCGCAATGGAGCTGGGAAGAAGCTCAAGCTGAGAGAAGTGGACCCGTGCACACAACTGCCCCTCGCTGGTAAGCAGTTGCGCATTGTGGGTGTGAGAAACACTCTGTAGCCAATAATTTAGGCTCAGGCAAGGATCTCAGTGAAGTAGTAATTTATTCGCGATTGCAGTGGAGGGCGCCCCACAAGCAGGAGAGCTCACCTACTAGTTCCAAAACACAGTTTATATACCTTTTGATGACAGGACCCTCCCCTGTTTCCCCACTGAGTGGGTAATCCAGGTTCACAATCTATCTGATGCTTCACAAACAATGCATGGCCTTCAGTTGCCGGTCTGTTAAATTTCAAATTTCTTTTGATGTTTGAAGTGGTAATGTTTCTTCACTTATCTGACTTGACTTGACACCGTGATTTTCACCTAATTGTCCTAAGGAGTCTGGTTGTCTGCATTTTACAAGGTCGCCTGCTAAGCCTTCTTATCACTGTAAGCATATCTCAGTACCACATTCCTTTCCTCTAAACAATGTAACTGCAAAAAACAATATTTCTATTCCCACATTCTCTACAAGGATTTTAAGTTTTGGCCTAAGAAGTGCAGAAATGTGAGCAAGTGGACTTCTCAGGCTTAGCTGAATTACTCTGACCCTGTAAGACAGTTCGGTTCAGGTTTTGAGTTCAAGGTGATGATTCATGTTGGTTTTTAGGTTGCTTGAACCTGTATACCCACATCCTCAATTATTTTCTGTTAACCACTGCACTGAGGGAACCCACTTCAGACAGTCTCATTTCATTTTTAATTGAGTAAAAACTCAGAAGTCTGCCAGTTGCATCGCATCTGAGTGTTAGCTCCAGGAGAGGTCTGCATGGATGGTATGGTAGCAGGTGACCCAAGATGTGTGATGTCATTTGAAGTGCATTTCACTGGATTTTGCTCTGTGGCACTGACTTGTATGCCTGCCTTATAAAGTTTGGTAGCTCACTCTTGCTACCCACTGCCCCAGCCTTCCTTTTGGTGGGTGGATGGCACTGCCTTCCCCTGTGCTGTGCTCACAGCCCCTGGCAGGGCTTCCCTTTGGGGAGCTTCCAGCGATAAGGGCTTGCCTGGTCTGGCACACTGAGAACAGAGCCAAGCTACAGCTGCAGCCTAGACAAAAGGCAAACTAGACCTACTATTTATGTAGTTACTTAAACATGATTTAGCCTAAATAATGTACGCTGTGACTTGGCTGGGGGAGGAGAAGAGAGGGGCTTGTTTCTAATGAGCCGAGAGATAACACAATTAATTACATATGAAAGATAAGACAGCAAACTGTTTACAGTAGGGAGAAACAAAATACTGATGTGAATAATTAAAGCACCCGTGTGACGGAAGGTTCATCAGTTTCTCATAAAGTGGGCAGCTGGGTATGGCCCCAGGAGAGCGGTGCAGGATGCTTGGGGGGGCAGCAGGGCCGGTGTGGGCTTTCTGGGCTGTCTGCAGTTTCGCTGTCGAAGTTGAGCAGGCACTTTTGAGGATGCCAGGCTGTGCTCTGGGCATTATTTTCATCACATGCACTTTTGACAGTGGGATTGTTAGCTATTAATCTCGGTGACACATGAGATGGGGAGAAGAGTGGTCAATGTGGGAAAAGCAGAACAAAGGCTCAGGAGATGATTGGATACCTGCCTTGGGATGCTGTGGGCCATGCGGAGGAGGGACAAGATGAAGGAGGCTTCCCCCCTCCCCCCCCTTTTTTTTTTTAAATATGTTAATTATTCTCATCAGTGCTGTGCTCTGCACTCATAGCTGGAACAGCACTGGTATCACTCCAGTGTTGTGTCTATTGCTGCACGGCATCAGGACTCCTTCCAAGCTCCCAAGAGCCAGCAGGCTCAGGGTGGGCAAGTGATGGGGAGGGGACATTGCTGGGGCAGCTGACCTAAACCAACCAAAGGGACATTCCATAACACCTGATATCACACTCAGCAATACAAAGGGGGGCTCTCGTGGGGGAGGGGGCTGTCCTCCTGAACAACCATTATGTGTTTTGAGGCCCTGCTTCCCAGGACGTGGCCGAACATCACTCGTTGATGGGAAGTAGAGAATATTTTTTTTCCTTTCTCTCTGTGCTTCTGCGTGGCCTTGTTCTTTTTTTTCTTCTCCCCATTCCCTTTCCCTTTAATTAAACCTTTCTCATCTCAAACCTCGAGTTCTCTGTGTTGTATTTTTTCCCCCTTCCTTTTGAGGAGAGGGGGAGTGAGAGAGCGGCTGTGGTGGAACTCGGCTGCCCACCTGAGTAAAACCACCGCAACAGTGTGGATGAGATCTAATTGTGTCAGTAAAACATGGCAATCATTCAACCCTTGAGTACATCAACTCCATGTAGACAATATTGAAGTCAGAAAAATGAAACATTCTTCAATAACTTTCTCAATCTAAAATGAGATTATACAGGGTGAAAGGGATTGGGAGCAGCATTTTTCCTCAGGGGTAGCTCAAGATGGAACCAAAGGGACTTCATGGTGACCGTACCCCTCAGTTGTGTTTCTCCTGGTGGTAAGGGTGGTGGCATCAGTTTCAGCTGTTGCTTATACAGTCATAAAGTCAAAGCTGGTGCTGATGGAGATGCACTCACTTGCTTTTTGCTGCTAGCAGTGAGGGACCCTGTAGCAGCACTTGCATGATGCCTGCACATGGGCACAGTCATCATAGTCATTGTGAAAGCATGGCACAGCTAGCACGTTGCTCTGCAGCAGGAAACAGAGTCCAAGCAAAGAGAGAAATTTTGTTTGGTGCGTCACTGATCAGCTGCACCAACTCCTGCTTCAGGTCAGCACTGCAGTCTCTCTTGCTTGCTCTCAGACATGGGAGGCTTTGGTGGCACTTGGGAGAAAGGAATTCTATCCAGGTGTGGCCTGATTTGACCAAAGGTACTCCATTGGCATTTCACACCCTGACATCTTTCTCCAAGGGGCGATTTAATCACTCACATCCCCTCTGCCCTAAGCCTTCTGCCTCACCATTACCCAAATGCTCCTGCTAAAGCTGATGATGTCCTGAGAAGGTTTCAATTAACATGAAGTGAAGCCCCAGCTCATTCAGTTACCCAGCCATCCTCTTGTCTTTAAATCGTGGGTCTGTCTTGACCTTCCTGCACCCCTCTTGGTTGCTGCCCGGGTTTCACAAGTGAGAACAAAGTAATACTTTTTTGCCTTGTCCAAAGAGCTCACTCAAGCAGGTGATTGTCGTGCCTGCTTTTTCAGTCCCAAAATGAAGTGCTGAGAGTGTTGTCCTGTGAAAACATCCTGTATATTCTCCTGGGACTGAACTTTGCTTTCTGAGTGCAAGTGGCACTGAAAGGAAAAGAGGTCAAAATTGCAGGACACAGGGAATAATTCCTAGGTGCTGAAATTAGGAGAAATGTGAGCACTCCTCTGTGCTCCTCATGGAGTAGGGAACAAGAGAGCTTTAATAGCTCTAGTTGCAATTGCTAAAGAACAGGGAGAAAAAAAAAACTGAACAGGAAGATGAAAAGTCAATCAAAATTAGCTAACAAAAAAAAACACTACTTTTTTTCTTTCTTTTTTGCACGCTGCATTATATTTGCATATGGTGTGTATCTTAAACTCCAAAGGGGTTTGGACCTCAAAGCCCATGTGCATCCAGTATGCAAACCATAAAACCGTAAACATGTGGGTTTTGTGCTTAAATTGAAAATATTAAGCCATTCTGTTTTGATTTCCTTCTCTGCAAATCAGGGGTATGATAGCACAGGTCATCCTCTATGAAAAAGGAGGTAGTTTTTAAGATCTATCATCACTTTGAACACTGAAGTGATGTCTTGTTTCATTTTGTTTGGTCTGTTCTAGTTTCTAGTCAAAACTAGAGAAATACAAAGGATCTTGAGTCAGCAATGCTTTTGTTTTTTTGTTTGAATTTGAAGACATAAAATGAAAGGGGGGGGAGGAAACAGGAAATACAAATTGAAATTAAAAAGGAGACTTGAAGAGGCCCAAGACAAATGGAAAATCTGAGCTTTGCTGGGGTGCCTTCAGCTGTGATGATATGAAGCTTGAGCTAAACCTGGTGTGGAGAACTGTAATTCATGCAGTAGAAACAGAAGAGCCTTCCTCAGGGGAATGGTAAGTCTGCTCCCCATCAGAGGTTTTGTTTTTTAAAATGACACCCATAATATCAGTATCTTTTCTTAGAGTTTTTTTGTGTGGAGAGCCAGACCACTCTGGAAATCAGTTTCAAGGGAAACTGAGGCTCAGAGCTTTAACCTGAGTTTCTAGAGGCTATTTGTACAGTACATTGCTGTTTCAAAAAGCCTAAATTTCACAATTTACAGGCTAGTTCTGGGCCAAAAGGAGTGATGGTGTTTTACGGTAAGGGATATGTACTGCGATATTATTAATTCAGTTGCTTGCTCATTTCTGTAGCCTTTTGCAGCTAGAGTAGTGGCTTATCCATTCCTGTTTCCTACAGGACATTTATTTGGGATATTTTAGAAATTGTAAATATGCTTTATCCTTCCCCCATGGTATTTGTTACATGTGAAGCATATACGATGGAAGAGTGTAGGTGAATGTTATGCATTAAAAATAGAGTGAAGTAACATGGGCGGCAATTGAAGAAAAGAAAATGTTTGAAGTTTGGTTGGGAAGATCTCCCCCAGACTTTGAATGAAAGAAGTCATCTTTGTCTTCCCCAAAAAATTATAATTCTTTTTACAAAAAATGAAAAGCGCAGAAATCAGCATTTTTCAGGTGTCAGACATCCACAGGAAAATCTACATTGTTTTCAGAAATTTCATATCAAAATAAAGTGGCTTTTTTTTTTTTAACTTGATCTGAGTGAGCATTGGGTTATTATTATTTTTTTTTTAATCCAACAGCACTGGAAACCCAGTCCAAACTGGAAGATTTATAAGGGTTTGGATTCCTCTGGTGGGTTTGACTTGGGGCCTTTGAAGCCTTTGAGGCCTAACCGTAATGGCTGCCCCCCCACCCCCCCAGGGATTCAGGGACTTTTAGCTGTGATTGGTCTCTGTTGTCACAAGTTAGGCTGGCTGCTGGCCTTCTGTGCACACTTGCCATTGACTTGCCTGTAACTGCCCTGATTCTGGCAGTTTTAGGTCTGGCTCTTGTGGAGATACGAGGCAAAAGTCCTGTGGCTTTTCTTGCCATTCACTGCTGGCGTGGATGCTCAGGTTCTGGCCGGCCACCTCTCACACTGAATTTGCAGCCTACTGTAACTCAAAGCCTTGTTTATTTATTTTTCCCTCTGAATTTCCAAACTGGATGCCAGAGCAGCTGTTACAAGGATTTGAGGTAGGACAAAGGGCCTTCAAACTGCCGAAGGGAGTAAAATGAGATCTGCTGGCTCAGGTGAGTGCTGCTGCCAAGCCCCAGTGCCTGGTGGCATGGTGGCGGTCAGGTGGGACTCACAGGGCAGAGGGACTCGGGCCTTCAGGCTGCTCTCACATCTTTCATGCATTGTACTGGCCATGTGGTTGGGCTTCCTTGGCCAGCCAGATACACCAGTTCCTGAACGTTTCAGTTCATTGTTATTAACTGGGGAATTCTGATTTAATGGTATATTGGACAGATTGTGCTTGAAACCATTCTCCTTTCCTTCCATGCTGTTTTCACAGAATAATGTGAGATGATCTTTGGCAAGTCCCCTTCTGTTTAAAAGAAAATCCAGTGGAGGAATCAGATTAATTGCTGGCTCTGTGTGCTTTTCTGTTCACTGAAACATCTTCCCATTGTATAGTAAAATCAAATGTAAAGACTTTGGAACTTGACCTGGTGGCAGGTGCTAACTCTTGGGAATACGAATGTTCAGCTGTAGGAGAAATTTCTGTTGCAGCCACACTGTAGAAGCAATTAGGTAGAGGATGCAGTAAGGTACAAGGGAATGAGTCCACAGAGGTGCTTCATGGTGAGGTCATAAGCCACAAGAGCAGCATGTGGATCAGCTGGTGATGTCAGCCGAAACCTGCAGTGGAATTTGTCTCTGGGGTGGGAGAGGACTTCTCTGACTGTTGTTGCTGTGCTGCTTTTAATGGATTGGTTCCCAAAGCTGGAAGCCCTGCTGTGGAGTGGCTGCAGCAGTGTTAAAGACAGAAACATTGCTTTGTTTCCTTTTTAGGCAATCTTCTGCTTTCTATTTCCACTATCACAAAGCATTTTGCATTCACAAAGCATCTTTTCCTTTTTAAAAGCTGCAAGTAGGCTTCTTGGATGAGGAAAGAATCATTTTGTATTAGTAGGAACTACAAACGCAATTGCTGGAAAAATCAATGTAGCCTTTGCTTTGGAGCACCTGGTGCCATACTATGCATGTTACCTACATACACGTACATGTGCAGATGAAGTAGAAAAATGAGGAGTCTAAAACAGGCTCTTTTTGTTCAGTAGTTGCAGGCAGAGGAATGATCACAGATAGAAAAAAATCACCCTGCTCAGCTGTAGAGTCAGGCTGCAATGTGAAAACATAAGCATGAATCAGAAGGTACCATCAGCAGGCAGGAACATCTCTTTTCTGTGGAGGACTCAGGTGTAAGCACTCTGGTAATGGAAGGGCTCTTTCCCTAATGGTTTCTGCAGTGACACCTTTTCTTCTGAGAAGCACCTGGGGCTTCTCTGTGTCTGCATGCAAACCCTGCTGCCTTGGGAAGAGGTCTGCTCTTCTTCCCAAGCTGCCTCTCCCTGGAGGGGCTTCCCCACCATGATCTCATGGAGCAATAATGGTCGTTATCATCATCTCATGGCTCAGTGGTGCCTGCTTTGAGATGAACCAAGCATATGGCTTTTGATACCCATCTCAGTGAGAGGCACATGTTTTTGCACACACTCTTCTCTACTACTCGCAGTTTGCACTCTGCAGCCAAACACAATTCTGAATTCTGCTTCTGTTTCTTGTAGGTAAATATACATGCAACTGGGTAAAAGGACTGGAATGCAATTAAATTTCTTATCACCACATGCACCAGCCTTTTCAATTGTAAGCAATGTGTCATTGCAAATTAAGAAAAAATAGCAGTAAAAGG
Organism: Anas platyrhynchos; assembly: GCF_047663525.1. Classification (NCBI taxonomy): domain Eukaryota; kingdom Metazoa; phylum Chordata; class Aves; order Anseriformes; family Anatidae; genus Anas; species Anas platyrhynchos. The sequence continues at coordinate 6,159,538 of NC_092620.1, read as the reverse complement.
GGTTGCAAATGCAGTTTTCTTACCCCCTTTTCAGAAAATAGCTTTGCAGTTTTATTTTTTTTTTAATTATTTTCCAAGTTAAGTTTTGTCCTTTTTAATCTGGAGGTTGTAATTTCTGCTTGGAAAACATGAAATTTCTGCTATCCCACAGCTTTGCTTTCTCCCCAGCCTGGCACAAATCTTTGATGGTTGGCCATGCAGTTTCTTGAGCTCTTCCCTCTTTACTTTTTTCTTCTAAAATTATCTCTGCACTCAACAATTTGTAAGGTTTGAAACTTGTGTGTGTTTAGGAAAGCAATGCAGAAATAACTGGGTGTTTCAGGATCATTTTGATTTTTATTTTTTGGTATCTCTTTTTTCTTCTGATTTTGATACTGGTATGTATCAAAACCAGGGCAGACCTGCAACTCCCCCCACACCCAATTACATCCTTGCTTATCTGCTTGTGTTGCTGTATTGAAAGAAAAAAAAAGCCTCAGCACAATTGTATTCTGCAGTTTTTTTTTTTTTTTTTTTTGTGTGTGTGTGTTGTTTTTTTTTTTTCTTCTTTTCCAGCCTGAGTCTGGAGAGGAGCTCTCCATTTGCCTCCTCTGGCTGGGATTTCTCAGTGGGAAGCTCCTTGCTGGAGCACGGTGCCAGGGGAGCAGTACATAAGCTGATCCCTCTGAACAGGTTAAATAAACAGGAGTGTGTTTGGGTTAATTGTTGCTGGTTCTGCTGCTCTCCATTACTGATCTATCTGGGAGTCTGGCCAAGGAGCAGATGTGAGAGACGGTATCATCACCTCCCTCCTCGTTCTCATTGTGTCTGGCTTTATCCCTCTTCTTCCCTCCTACACATTATATCCCCCCCCCCCCCCCCCCCGGCTAAGCAAATAGGCCAAATGGCAGCGAGGAGAACAGACAAGTGAGCCATGGCATATGGGCAGCCTGTTTAATTTTGGCTCCTGTTGGGAAGTCGCTTGAAGGGAGATAAGTTATAAAAGGAGGGGAGGAGCAGGAAGAAGGGGCGACCCTTTTGGGGGATGAAGCAGCCCAGCTGAGGGAGTTGGGGTGCAGAGGGCTTGAAGCCCTGGCCGCATTCCTGATACAAAACCGTAAATTAGCTGTTTCTGTGTCAGCTTGTCTAGGAAGTCTTTTCAGCTGCAGACAGGGAGGAAAGATGGAGATATCTGTCCTCGAAGGAGGAGGAGGAGGGTCCGATTTCCACCTCACTGCCCTCCCGTAGGCCACTGGGAGGTGGGACAGGGAGAAGTCCTCCCAGCTGCAAAAGAATCACATCGCCCATAGTGGTTTTTCTTTGTGCATCTGTTTGTGTAGGCATGCAGGAGTGTGCGTGCCTCTGCATCTGCAGGTGCATCATGCTTACACACTGCTGATGGCAGATGACTGTGGGCTTCTTTGAGGGAAAAGGCTGTAGGTTTTGTTAAAAAAAAAAAAAAAAAAAAAGTAAATTGACACAAAACAAAATGAAAGGCAGCTTAGTAGTGATGTATTTTGCAGTTGTTCACTTTCCCTCTTTTGGTGTTCATTTTCTCCTGTTTTACTTCTTGAATTTAAAATGTTAGCTATGAACTTCTTGCTGTCTGTTCACACAGGTCATGCGCTTTGGGTTTTTCTGAGGGACACTACAGTGGGCCTTGCCCTGAATGTATCTCAGTGATTTAGGGACAAAATTACACTTAATTGAACTAAATTGTGTTTGTGTGAAGCTTACTGGCTTCATTTTGATGAATTGTGAGTTTTGGAGATGGGCTGGCGGTGGTTGATTTTTCTTAGTTTTTATAAATGTGTTAATTTTGCATCAAAAGTGCATTGAGATGTAGTTGCCAAATGTGTTTGGGAACTCGAAGTTTTATTCCTGTTGATGTTCAGTGAAGTTTGGGGTTCCTTGGTACCTGCTTCCATCTCTGAAAACTGTCCGGTCAGCATCCGGAGTGGTGGAGTAGGACCCTGGCTCTGCATGCCTGTGGATGGGATTCAGCTGTGAGCTCCATGCTTGCCCTTGGTGGGGTTGGAAACCTCTACAAACCAATTAGGTCTGAAAATATCAAGACCTGTTGGCAGAACATAGACAGCCCTGGACCATGGTTGTGCTCCATGCCTGCACAAAGAACTTTTTCTATGACATCAGGCTAGGAGATTAGTGGTTGGAGAGCTGCCAGGCGGAGAAGGACCTGGGAGTATTGGTTGATAGTCAGCTGAATATGAGCCAGCAGTGTGCTCAGGTGGCCAAGAAGGCCAACGGCATCCTGGCTTGTATAAGAAGCAGTGTGGCCAGCAGGGCCAGGGAAGTGATCGTCCCCCTGTACTTGGCCCTGGTGAGCTTGCACCTTGAGTACTGTGTTCAGTTTTGGGCCCCTCGCTACAAGGACATGGAGGTGCTTGAGCGAGTCCAGAGAAGGGCGACGAAGCTGGTGAGGGGTCTGGAGAACAAGTCCTACGAGGATCGGCTGAAGGAGCTGGGTTTGTTCAGCCTGGAGAAGAGGAGGCTCAGGGGCAACCTTATTGCTCTCTACAGGTACCTTAAAGGAGGCTGTAGTGAGGTGGGGGTTGGTCTGTTCTCCCATGTGCCTGGTGACAGGACGAGGGGGAATGGGCTAAAGTTGTGCCAGGGGTGTTTTAGTTTGGATATTAGGAAGAACTTCACTGAGAGGGTTGTTAGGCATTGGAATGGGCTGCCCAGGGAAGTGGTTGAGTCACCATCCCTGGAGGTCTTTAAAAGACGTTTAGATGTTAACTTAGCGATATGGTTTAGTGGGGGACTTGTTAGTGTTTGGACTCGATGATCTTGAGGTCTCTTCCAACCTAGACAATTCTGTAATGAGAAGAAAAACACATTTGAAAATGAAAGACTTCAGCCTTGTTATCCCACCATCAAACTTAACCTTGAATCTTTCACCATCTGATCCCTGCAGACTCTGTTCCTTTGGCATTGCTACAAATTGTTGCAGCCCTCCATCATTTCCAACCTCTCAATTACCACGTTTGGGCACCTGTGGTGGTTTTACTCAGGTGGGCAGTTGAGTTTCACCACAGCTGCTCTCTCATTCTCCCTCCTCAAAGAGGAAGGGGGAGAAAAGATGACACAGACAGCTCAAGGTTTGAGATAAGGATGTTTTCATTAAAGGGAAAAGGGAGGGGGGGGGAGGGAAAAGAGGGAGGAAAAAAAAAAAGCAAAGTCTGTGCAGAAGCACAGAGGAGGAAAAAAAAAAAAAAAAGGCGGTTACTCTCTACTTCTCATCAGTGAGCGATGTTTGGCCATGTCCTGGGAAGCAGGGCCTCAATACATGTAATGGTTGTTTGGGAGGATAGACACTTTCACCACAAGAGTTCCCGCCCCTTCCCCTTTTCCACTTTTTATTGCTGCGTGTGACACCATATGGTATGGAATATCTCTTTGGTCGGTTTAGGTCAGCTGCCCTGGCAGCAATGTGCCAGCATTGTGCAGCAATAGACACAACACTGGAGTGAGACCAGTGCTGTTCCAGCTACAAGTGCAGAGCACAGCACTTTAAGGGATGCTGCAGGGAAAGTTAACATCCCAGCCAGACTCAGCACAGCACCTGCCCAAGCTGGCTGCAGTTTTCCTCTTTATATGAATGATAATAGAAAGGCTTTTTGTTTTGCTGTTAAAACAGGTGGGGACCTCTACAGTCTTCCTGCGTGGGGTTTGAATATCACCTCATCTTGTCTTAGTGTTTTTTTTATTTGTTTTTTGTTTTTGTGGAGCCTTAGTACTGTTTTCAGTCTTTTGAGGAAAAAAAAACCTGTTGAAATAACGTCCTAGGTGTTATAAATGAGGTCTCAATTCAATCTGAATTTTGTAATATTTATAAAACAAATATTTCTAAAAGCTATAAAAGGTATAAAAGGCAAGTAAACAGCGCTGGGTGTGCGGGGAGTCTACACTCCACCAACATGCACACACATCAAACATTCTAAATACATGTATACAGAACATTGCTTTACATAAAAACCCGAGTATGCCTATACATATATACAATCAGGATAGGTAACAAACAATCCTTTAAGTTCCATGACTTAAGTCTCCATTTTCCATTCCTTTTGAACAGTGTCTTGCTTTAAGTTGTCTCCTTCTCAAGGCCAATAGGCCTGTGTCAAAAGACACGTCCAGGTCAACAGGGGGCGTAACAGCAAAGGCTTGCGATGGCTGTAGCAGCAGAGGGGCCCATGGCTATGGCGTAGCAGTCGGATCAGTAAAGGAGCCTGCAGCTCCCTCACTGTCTGGCAAGCCACACGTTTGTGATTGTGGCTCCACATGGCTCTTTAAGGCCTCAGAGACTGCTCACCAGGTGCCAAGCAATCCCACTGCAGCCTTGTTGTTTTTAGTTGCAGAGTCCCACACCTTGACCTCAGTTTGGTCCCATATTTCAGGCTCAAACTGTCCGATTGTTAATAAGGAGAATGAGCTGTAAGGTTACCAGGACAGTCTTTGTTCCTAAGGACGTATGCTTCCCCATAATGCGCAACTGCTTACTGATTCAAAGATCGAAGCCGAAATTCCTTTAAGTGGTATATTCTTTATTGCAGCGCTGGATGCACGGGGGATCTCTCCACCTATCGTGCATACCCAAAGCGGAAAGCAGTCTTGAATTTATACAATCAAACTATCAATATTCTACAAGCACCTATACATATGCATTACCTATCCCCACCTTCCCTCGCTTCTCATGCTAATTAGCCTTTTGGCACCTTGCGCCTGCGTAGAGCCTCCCAAGAATTGTGGGCAGGGGTCTTTGGGACGTGGGCAGGGGTCTCTGGGAGGAAGACCCCGAGTCTTCCTCACAGTGTACTTTTCACCTTTGGTCAGGAATCTGCTGAATTGGCACGTTTCTTAATTGCGAGAGCTGGTTGTTGCTAATTCTTCCAGTTGTTGTATCTTTATAATGAATTCCAATGTCCAGTTTTGAGATTTATAGTCCTTACATTTGTTTCTCTGTCCGTCTGCCGCTTCCTTATCATGAGTTCCAGTGTCTTGTTTCGAGATATACAGTCCATGTCTGGGGATTGTCCTTGCCTCCCCAATACCTCCTTAATCATTACCAGCGAGGGGCAGTTGTGTGCACAGGTCCGCTTCTCTCAGATTGAGCTTCTCTCCAGCTCCAGTGCGCCTGTTTCCAGCGACTTTCTGTACGAGCTTCTCTGAGCAGTTTGCTGAGTTTGGCCAAACCTGTCTTCATGAGGCAATCAAAGTGCCTGCTCCCGTCCTGGTCTCCATTCTGCCAGCCTTTTCCTCTTCACTTCTTTTTCCTGCTTCTTTATTGATGTAACTTCATTGTGCTGCCTTTTTTATCTTGAGGGCAGGCTCCCCTCTTATACCCTTCTCTCCACAGCAGTTCTTTTCAAAACAACTTTTCATTGGTCAGACAACTTTGAATGTAACAACAGCAAACACCCAGAAACATCTATGCCTTAAGGGCTGGAGAACAAGAGAACCATCTGGAGAACAAGAAACCAGAGACTGCATGGAGTCTCCTGAATCACCCTTCTTTGTTCCCTCTAAACTCTTTTATATTCCTGATGGCCTCATCATTAAGAGTCTAATGTTATCTCAACCATGGGGCTTGCTGACCCCAATGGCCACACTCCCACATCTCCCCCTTCTTTATTAATATTAACCATTTACTTGAAACGAATTACCACTCCATATATAACATAGGGAATGTTTATTGTTGTCGTGGTTCCGCTCGAGTGGGCAGCTGAGCTCCACCACAGCCGCTCTCTCACTCCCCCTCCTCAAGGAGGAATGGGGAGAAAATATGTGAAAAGGGCTCAAGGGTTGAGATAAGGACGAGAAAACCACACAATAATTATTGTAACAGGCAAAACAGACTCAGCATAAGAACGTAGTAAGATTTATTGCTCATTACTAACAAGCTAGAGAAGTGAGAAACAAAGGAAAGAAACCAAAAGCACCTTCCCCCCCATCCACCCTCTTCCACCTCCTCCCCCCGAGCGGCGCAGGGGAAAGGGGGAATGGGGGTTATGGTCAGTCTACAGCACTTCTTCTCTGCCGCTCCTTCTCGGTCACTCTTGTCCCCTGTGCTGTGGGGTCCCACCCATGGGATGCAGTCCTTGATGAACTGATCCGGCGTGGGCTTCCCACAGGCAGCAGCTCTTCCAGAACTGCTCCAGATATGGGTCCGTACCATGGGGTCCATCCCTCAGGAGAAAAGTGCTCCAACCTGGCTCCCCTACGGGCAGCAGCTCCTGCCAGGTCACCTGCTCCTGTGTGGTCTCCTCTCCACGGGCTACAGGTCCGGCCCGGAATCTTCTCGGGCAGGGGTCTTCCACAGGCGGCAGCCTCCGTCGGTGCAGGGCCACCTGCTCCACCGTGGTCTCCTCCACGGTCTGCAGCATGGAACCCTGCTCTACCGTGGCACTCTATGGGCTGCAGGGGGACATCCTGCTTCACCATGGTCCTCACCACAGGCCGCAGGGGACTTCTGCTCCGGTGCCTGGAGCACCTCTCCCCCTCCTTCTACACTGACCTCGGTGCCTGCAAGGCCGTTCCTCACTCTCCCAGCTGCTGTGTGTCGCAGCTTTTTTTTCCCTGTCTTAAATATGCTCTCACAGAGGCGCAAAACAACATCGCTTATTGGCTCAGCTCTGGAAAACAATGGGGCTCTTCCCAAACATGGGGCAGCTTCTAGATCCTTCTCACAGAAACCACCCCTCTGGCTCCCTGCTACCAAAACCTTGCCACGTAAACCCACTGCAATTTTTATTTTCAGTTTCAGTACACCTAAGTTTCTTCAGTTCTGATAGAGATTACTAGCTCCTACCATCGTATTTGTTCTGAATATGAGATCAGTGTGACGCTTTAAAAGCAAAATTGATTGGACGTTGACACTTCTTCATCTACTCCCATTTCAGCACAAAAAAGGAGTGTTTTTCAAGTCTGACCTCCTAATGCAAGTGCTCTGTCTTGGGCTCTGCAGCTGAGGAGGAGAAAACTTGCAAGGTCTGACTCTTTCAAATATGTGGCAGTTGAAAAGAAGATAATTAGGACAGGAAAATCCAAACTAATTTTGCAAATGGTATTTATCCTCTTCTCTTTTTGTGTCTGTTTCTATATTCTACACATCCACCTACCTTCAAAGGTAAGCTGATAAAAAGGATTTGCTTGGCCTTTTTTTTGCTGGTGCCACATGCATGGGGCAAGGGCGCCGTTTTTATGTGGTGCTGTGTGACAGAGGTTGCAGGTGAAATTACCTTAGAGGGGCCAATGCCATCTGGAGGGGGCAGCTCACAGGGCTGAAGTCCTTCTTTTTTCTATTTCTGTACTTTGGGGCTTTGCTGTTATGTGGGACCAGGTCCTTTACAGCTCATAAGTGCATGCAAGTGTTTATGGAGCAAACTGTCAGCAGTGGCAACCATCTGTAATTCTTCAGCCTTTTGTAGTAGATTGTGTGTGAGAGAGCTAAAAGCATGGCCAGGAGGGAAGGGGGATTACTCAGATGGGAAAGGCTGGGCTTTTTTTTTCCTGGGAAACAGCCTGCCTGTGTTCTTTTATGCTTTTCAGGCTCAAGGCTGAGAGCGAGCATACATATGTGCGAGGGCATGCGCGCATCTGTGTCCATACAGTTGCTCAAGTGGAAAAAAAACATGTTTGTGGTTCACACAGGAGGAATTTCTGATGAAGACAACAGTGCTAAGCAGAAAGGCACACCTTGATCTCTTGAAAGTGAGGGGCATGCTCGCGCATACAGGCACACATACTGGCTGGTCTCTGCATAATATGTGCAAAGCACTGCCCTTCAATGAATGTAACCTATGGCGGCTGGGATGCAGCCGGCCAGACCCCACCATTAATAAACTGGGAACGTTCTTCTCCTTTTTAGTCCCTTTCAATGCCAGCCCTGCAGTTTGATCTCCCTTGAATGCTGCTCCCCCTCATTTGGGACTCCAGTTCTGAGAAGATTTGGTGCGTTGTTTGAGGTCACAGGATGTCGGATTGCTTTTGAAGCTTTTGTATTGATTCCAGGCTCCTGAATGAAGCTGTCATGTGTGTCTGTGGTTGGCTAGCAGGCTGTCCGGCTGCAAGCTGTGCCTTCCTTTGTTGTTTAGGCCTCATTGAGCTGAGGGAAGAGGCTCATTTCAGGGTGATTTACCACCACCCAAACACCAGCTGTCTGTTGTACTGCTGCTTGCCTCCATCTTGGGTTCAGTTCCCATTTCCCTCTGTTCCCCACTTTTGCTCTCCCCCTCTACTGCGTTCCTCTGTGGGCTCTTGGGCATAGTTTCCTCAAGACTTTTCATCACACTTGCAGAACAGCATAAAAACCTTAAATGCTGAATATGTTGTTCATTTCAATGTCACTTATGCACCCCCACTTCCTTTTTTTTAAGGGTTCACCATTGTGGTGCTATATGCGTTTTCTTCTTGGTTAAAGAGTGAACTATAGCTCTAGAAAAAATAAAATTGCTATGTCCCCCAGGGCTTGTTACTTAGTAGGCAAAAGTAGTGCAAAACAGCAGTGATTTCAATTTATAAGTAGCTATGAAGCTCAGCAGCACCACTGCAGGATGCATTGCATGCCTTACCTCGTGCAGGGTGATAGCAAAGGTGGCCACAAAATCACAGAATCACAGAACTGTAGGGGTTGGAAGGGACCTCGAAAGATCATCGGGTCCAACCCCCCTGCTAAAGCAGGTTCCTCAGAGCAGGCTGCCCAGGTAGGCATCCAGACAGGCCTTGAATATCTCCAGAGGAGACTCCACAACCTCCCTAGGCAGCCTGTTCCAATGCCCCGTCACCCTCACCGTGAAGAAGTTCTTTCGCATGTTGGTGCAGAACTTCCTGTGCTCTAACTTGCAGCCATTGCCCCTTGTCCTATCCCCACAAACCACTGAGAAGAGGTTGGCTACATCCTTCTGTCCCCCATCCCTCAGATATTTATATACACTGAGGAGATCCCCTCTCAGTCTTCTCTTCTCCAGGCTGAACAGACCCAGGTCTCTCAGCCTTTCCTCATAGGGAAGATGCTCCAGGCCCCGTATCATCTTTGTGGCCCTCTGCTAGACTCTTTCCAGGAGATCCCTGTCTTTCTTGTACTAGGGAGCCCAGAACTGGACACAGTACTCCAGGTGAGGCCTGACCAGGGCAGAGTAGAGGGGGAGGATCACCTCCCTTGACACTGCTGGCTCATGGTCAACCTGTCGTCCACCAGGACCCCCAGGTCCTTCTCCTCAGAGCTCCCCTCCAGCAGGTCGTCCTCCAGCCTGTACTGATACTTCGGGTTGTTCCTGCCCAGGTGCAGGACTCTACACTTGCCCTTATTAAACCTCATTTGGTTTCTTGCTGTCCATCTCTCCAGCCGGTCCAGGTCTCACTGAATGGCAGCACAGCCTTCTGGCGTGTCAGACACTCCTCCCAGCTTTGTGTCATCGGAGTACTTGCTGAGGGCAGACAGTATTCCCTCGTCAAGGTCATCGATGAAGATGTTGAACAAGACCAGACCCAGCACCGACACCTGGGGAACACCGCTAGTCACAAGCCTCCAGCCAGACTCTGCTCCGCCGATCACCACCCTCTAAGCTCAGCCAGTCAGCCAGTTCTCAACCCACCTTGCCGTCCACTCCTCTATCCCACACTTTCTCAGCTTTGCTAGTAGGATGTCCTGGGAGACAGTATCAAAAGCCTTGCTAAAATCAAGGTAGATGACATCCACTGCTCTCCCCTCATCTACTCAGCTGGTGATGCCATCATAGAAGGCAACAAGGTTGGTTGAGCACAACTTCCCCTCAGTGAATCCATGCTGACTATTCCTCATAACCTTCTTCTCTTCCAATTGCTTGGAGATGGCATCCAGAACAAGCTGTTCCAACACCTTTCCAGGGACAGAGGTGAGCCTGACTGGCCTGTAGTTTCCCGGATCCTCCTTCCTGCCCTTCTTGAAGACCGGAGTGACATTGGCTATCCTCCAGTCTTCAGGCACCTCACCCGTTCTCCAGGACCTTTCAAAGATGATAGAGAGCGGTTCGGCGATCACATCTGCCAGCTCCCTTAGCACACGTGGATGCATCCCATCGGGACCCATGGATTTGTGTGCGTTGAGTGTACTCAGACGCTCCCGAACCACTCCCACGTCCACCAGGGGGGAGCCCTCCATTTCCCAAACCCTTTGTCCTATTGCCTGGGTCAAGTAGTCCTGGGGGAGTGTCCTTGAAGCAAAGACTGAAGCAAAGAAAGCATTCAGTATCTCTGCCTTCTCAGTGTCTCCCATGACCAGGACACCCCCCTCATTCAGCAAGGGACCCACATTATCCCTAGTCTTCCTCTTGCTGTTTACATACTTGAAAAAAACCTTCTTATTATCCTTTATCTCTTTTGCAAGCCTCATCTCTAGGTGGGCTTTAGCCTTCCTTGTCGCGTCCCTGCAGGCCCTGAAAACCCTTCTATACTCCTCCCAAGAGGACAGGCCCTTTTTCCACATTTCATAGACCATCCTCTTCCTTTTGATCTTATAGATGAGCTCCTTGCTCATCCATGCGGGTTTCCTGCCCCCCTTCCCCGATTTCCTGTTCCTCGGGATGCACCGATCCTGAGCATGGAAGAAGTGCTGCTAAAAAAAGCTCTCTCCTGGTCTGAAAATGCTGGGATATTTGAATGGATGGCGAAGGAGTCAGAAGGATGGTGTCACCTCCCTTACATACTTGTCATGCCTGCTCAGGGATGACAATTGCTGTGGGTATCGTGGGAAAGCTGTGTTGGTGGTGCAAGGCAGGAGAAGAAGAACAGCACAGAGGCTGTGAAGTGCTGCTGAGCTCATCTCCACCAAGAGCTCTCAGAGAAGTGCTTCTCTGAGAAGAACAAGGCTGCTGCAGCAGGAAGATTAAAGGAAAGCCCACGTTGGAAGCTTTGTCCTTCCACAGGTTTCCAGGGCCCAAGTCTCAGTGACTCTTGCTGTACATCCTGTTTTCATCTGGGGGATGTTCTAAGGGCATTGCAAAGCTGTAGAGACGGAGAAACCCCAACCCCATGTCATTCCAGGGAAGTGTGAGGCATGGCTGTGTGTGTGCCTGGCCCTGGTTGGTGAGGCAGGAGCAAAGCTGTGGGCATTTAAAGGTGATGCTGTGTGTGCCAGACCTTGGCAGCTGCTGGCACTGTCCCCCTTCTGGAAGGATTTTCAGCTTTGTTGCTCAGAGGTCTTTGGAGGTGCAAGAGAACGGCTGCGCTAGTGCCTTGGGGGTGAGGCTGCTGCCAGTGTTTTCAGTGGCTGTTGCTCAAACGCAGCGAAATCTGATGTGAACCAAGTAGGTAGAGTCCCGATAGTTGTAAAGCCCAGGCAGCCTTGCTGGTGGCTGCAAGGCGAGTGACATGGTGCTGCTGATCTGGGCCCACCCGTCTGGCCACAGACTTGGGAGAGTGGGAGGACAACCCTAATGCAGCTTGCTGAACCCTGGGATGTGTAAAACCTGCTTTGTGTGACTTTGTCACCTCTCAGAAGGGTCAGCTTTGGGTGCTCATCTTGTGGGGCTTGGAGCACGTGAGCTGGGTGCTTGCCACCAAGTGAAACCAAGCTCATTGTGTCTGACTCTTTTAAACAGGGCTGGCACCGCTGGGGAGCCATGTGTGCTCTGGGGCCACTGGCATGAAGCGAGTTGTGACTGGCCCTCATTTCACTTCTGGGTGACGCAGTTCAGTGTGTCTCGACCACAGGCTGTTAAAACTGGTGATAGATCAGTTCCTGTCACCTGTGAAGCTGAGATAATTAACCCTATTATTATTATTATTTCCCTCCCCCCCCTCCTTTTTTTTCCCCTGCAAACTTTGGCCAACTGCTGGAGCCCGTGGTGCGAGGAGAATGGTGAAGCCAGCGGGTGTACTGGGTCTGGCTGGGATGTTAACTTTCCCGGCAGCAGCCCATACAGTGCCGTACTCTGTACTTGTAGCTGGAACAGCAGTGTTATCACACCAGTGTTGTGTCTACTGCTGAGCAGCAGTGGCACAGTATTGGGCCTTTCTCTAACCCTCCTAGGGGGTGGGCAAAATGTGAGGAGAGAAACATCACTAGGGCAGCTGACCTAAACCAATCAAAGGGATATTCCATACCATGTGATGTCACACTCAGCAATAAAAGGTGGAAACAGGAAGAAGAGGGGAGGGGTGGGCTCTCGTTGAGAAGACGTCGGTCCTCCTCTCGAACACCGGCTGCGTGCGTTGAGGCCTTGCTTCAAGGACGTGGTCAATCATCCCTCATTTGTGGGAAGTAGAGAGTAATTTCTTTCTTCTGGACTTCCATATAGCCTTCATTTATTTTGTTTGTTTGTTTTCCTCCCTTCTTTTTATTTTCCCTTTTCCCCTCCCTTTTCCCCTTTCCCTCTTTATTTCCCCTTAGTTAAATTGTTTAGTTCATGGTAGTCTTTATTTAATTATTATTATTATTTCCCTTTAATTAAATTATCCTTATCTCAACCCGTGAGTTGTTCTTTGCTTTACTTCTCTGTAGCACCTGGTGAGATGAAGCTCTTCTCCCTCCCCTGCAAGCATCAGGAGCACAGGGCTGTGCTGCTGGACGGAGCAGGGAGGGATATGTTAGGAGGCAACAACCACATCAGGATAGCCCTCCTAACAAACTCCTTGTACACTAGAAACTTTAAAATAACACACAAATAAACAAAAACTCACTGACCCTTAGCACCCTGGAGGGCTCTGTTTCAGATTGCTGAATAAAAGCTGAAGTTGCATATGCATGTTTAATGTAACATAAGGCGTGTGCTGCGGAAAGCATGCTTTCTTCTGATCTAGTTCCAGACAGAAGCATCCAAACAGAAGCCCCTTTCCCTATCCCCACTGAACTGCCTGATGTAGGTGAGGAAACCCCTGAATGACAAGGCCTCTATCTGCTCTTAAACGGAGTTGTGACTGGCTGCAAATGTCCATACGTTTTTTTTTTGTTGTTGTTGCCTTTCAACTTAGTTGCCTAATGTTAGGCACCTATCACCAAATTAAGCGTCTGTTCATAAAAGGTTTTCCTAAAAAGGTGGAGGTAGTAGCTAACTCAGGCGATGCCCATTAAGAGAGGTGCATCTGCAGATGGGGAAGGAGATGGGATTATTCAGCCAGTGAGATGTTTTTTGATTGCTTTTTTAGGGACTGGAAAAGCCCCTGAATTCTTGTATTGTCAAGAAAAAAAATCCAAACGCACTGTCAATTTTTGGGTTAATATTCCCCCTAAGGTCTTGATTGTCTAAGTGATTGTGATCAGCATCTCGTGATTTTTCTCTGTTAAATAAAGCTGGTGATACTTCCAACCTTACAGGAAAACATTGGTTTGCCATGAAATTAGGCTGGTTGGGTGTGTATCCCAGGAGCCAGAGAAGGGTCTAAAAATGGGACTTTTTCTTTGGGTTATGTTATAAAAAGGCCTAGAGAATCTTTTCCTGTGTAGTGACTTTGCAGTGGGTACTGGGACAAGGTGACCAACAGCTAGTGATGCATGGATCCAGTGCCTAAACACAGGTATGTGCTTTGCTGTAGGCACCCTGAGGTATCCTGCCCATCTATCATCTGTCTTTCAGGAAAAGTGTTGGGTCTCCCTTAGGTCCTGTTGTCTCTAACTTGTCTCAGATACTCCAGGTGTCTAAAAAGGCTCCTTTGCTTAGACAAAAGAGTCTCTCCCTGTACCTTGGCTTCCCATTTCTAATGTAATAATTTAATACAATTGCTTTAAATTTTAGTTTGTTTCTTTCTTGAGAACACTTTTAGAATTTAAGATGCTTCATACTGAATCACCGAAGGAGTAGGCACAGCCTTTTCTGCATCGTATTTTTCAGTGTATTTTTGGGGAAGAGGAGGAAGGATAACTTTTGCATATCATCTGGTCTTCCTGGAGCTTATGGGATACTGAGGTCACCGAGTGAGAGACCCCACCACACCTGGCCCTCCCAAGGTGTCCTGAAGTTTATCTGCCTGTTTGTAATTCTTGCCACTGAGGGTCAGCTCTCTGCTGTGCCCTGGTGTTGAGCAATGGCTGCAATTTCTTCTAATCATGCTCTTTCCCTTCCTCATCATTTAGGGCAGAGCGCTTCCACTTGGCTAAACTCATTAACCACTTTAATGTTGTGGTCTTCTTTTCCATATAAAGTAATCCTGATGAAATCTTGCAACTCTCCCTCTGTTGCCCAGACGATGCTGAGAGTGTTTATTTTTCAGCTGCAGACAGCAAAAGTTGGGGGGGGGAAGGTGATGTCTTGGTGCATGTCTGTGAGAAAGTGTGTAAATATGATGGGTTTATGGGGACTCAGTTGTCTGTGTTATTGTTTGAGCTCAAGCAGCATTGTGTCCAAACCTAGAATCTCAGCCCCTTTCTGCCATGGGGACTTATCAAGTTTTATCAGGTCCTGATAAGCCCCCCAAAAACTTTGGTGAAGATCTGAAGTGATCCAAATGATTGCTAGAAAAGAACCAGGGTATCGTGAGGACCCCGCTGCTCAGACCGTGCTCAATCAACCTGATGGGTTGGCAGTGAAAAGGAGTTGGCTGGACTCAGCTTATTTCCCAAACTGCTGACTGTAGGCAAAGGGAGGCTGAGGGGACTCTGTTTCTCTGGAGATCTCCCCTGGACAAAGCACAGCATGGATGTTGTGGATGCAGATGGAAATATTGCGGGTGGGTTGTTGAATTCCTGGCAAGTATTTGCTGGTGGTTATATGGACCAGTTGCCCAAATGTGGGTAAGTTATACCTGTAGGTCTTCATTTTGCCAAAGCTAGCTACACTAGAAACAAATTAGCACTGTCTGAGGAACATGAATGCTGGTATATGAGCTTTGCCTCAAGCCATTCCATTTTGGCAGTTGTGCTCCCTGAACATGATTGATTTGTTCCTGTTCATGTATGTTTATGATAACATACATAACATTGGGCTAAAATAACCTGTTCCTTTTCAGCCTGGTTTGTGCATATTCCCATTGTGTTCTTCTACACACCTTGGTTTCCTTCTGCCCCTGTGTGACTTTCCTGATGCAGTGATTGGGGAAGTCTCCTTAGCAGCTTGGGAGCTACTGTGTCATGAAAGGGCATCTACCAGCAGTGCAGGATGAGTCCACAGGTTTTCCTAATGCCCTTTCTTGCCATGCTTCTCATCATAAAACATCTTGTTCTTTGGTTGTTCAGATTGTGGTGATATTTTTCTTGCCTTCTCTCTTGTAGGGAAAAGTCATCAGAGATGTGAAACTGCTCATGAGTTGTGGTTGCAGAAAAGGGAAAAATGCTCAAGTGAAAGACTCAGATCAGGTCAGTCAATCTGTACTTTAACTAGTAGAGAAATAAAAGAATATGTTAATATTTGATTTGAACTGTACTATTGCATATTGGGGTTTTTGGATGCAAATGGATTCTGGCATGGTTGTGTTATAAATGGCTCAGTCTTCAAAATAGGACTATAATCAAAGTTTACAATTTATTAAAGGAATAGAGGTAAGCAAACAGCGCTGGGTGCGCCGGGAGTCTCTGCTCCACCAAGACGCACACTAGTTACATCAAGCAGCTGATTTTTATGCTCCTAGGCTAATACATATTCATTACTACTTCTAAAAAAAAACAGGGTTATTATAATTAGTTTCTGGAATCCAAACCCTCCTACTGGAGCATGCATATCAGTCTCCGGTGGGCCCTCTGGGGGTCTCTCATGCTTAAGTCTCATAGTCTTCCTCCCTCTTGTCCTTCTCCTTTGTCCAACTTGGCTGTATGTCAGAGACTTGTGCAGCATCCCCTGCAAGCTTTGTCTTTTAGTCGTTCTTCAGCTCTCCCCTTCTCCTTAATCTGGCCAGATATCAGAGACTTGCATAGTGTCCCATGCAATAGTCATAATAGTAAGCAGTTATTCTGAAACCCCCCAGATATCAGAGACTTCAAGGAAAAGCCTACAAATACATTTCCCTTCAAGCTCTCTAGTGACACTAATTGCTAAAACATTCCTTTGCAAGATACAAGAACTATATACATTAACCCCTCTGTTTTTCTTAGACTTGTGGTTATACAAGGGTATGTAAGACAGAAGGTCACATTCATCATACCATGCGGCCCTAGCATTGTTCCATATTGACACAAATCAGATGAACACATTTCACAGTTGACAATGATACAATGTTAATGTTTTTGCATTTGTTATTTGTAAGAAAAAAACTTTTGAGCAAGATCAGGGTTTCATTGCACTAGGAGCTGTGAATGCCCTAGCTTGACTTCACAGAATCACAGAATTGTCTAGGTTGGAAGAGACCTTCAAGATCACCTAGTCCAACCTCTGACCTAACACTAACCAGTCCTCCATTAAACCATATCATTAAGCTCTACATCTAAATGTCTTTTAAAGAACTCTAGGGATGAAATTTCCATCTGGTTTGTTTATTCATGTTTATTCATCTGGCTTATTTCCATCTGGTTTGTTTATTCATGAATTCTATTTCTTTATAATGATATGCTCCGGGCAATGCCTTTCTTAAACACTGTTGCACTTCCTTGCTGGCTAAATGCACGCAACCTTTGGTCTCAAAGTTTAGCTGCCTGGATGTGTGATTGTTACAGAGAACGCGCTAGAGAAACATGCCATTTGTTGCATGCTTTTGTTCCAAAGTGACACCATCAAAAGAACATTTCTTATTGAGGTTACTCATGATAGACATGTAAAAACTTGTTCACAAACTGAAAACTGATGGCTAGGTTCCATTATTCATTGATTGGCCCCTTATTCTAAAATTAGTCTAATTGATGTCAGTGGGGCAACTTGCAGGGACCAGCCATTGGAAGCGAGATGGGCTATGCTCTGGATGACAGCCAGCTGATGGGCTCTTCTGACTGGTTTGCACGTCTTCAGACCAGCTGAGTTTTGTCCCAGTCAAAGTTTCTGGTGGCTATTGCCTTCTGGCTTTGTAACTAAAGAGAGGTTTGAATCCAGAGATCATTTGTTCCGAAGATGAAACAAAAAGTGGTTTGAGCAGAAGTATTTCATAAATACTGTGTCATCCAATATTCAGTGTGGTAGAGGGAAGCAGCTGATCTCAAATATCAGGTAACTGGTGGTGGGGTCTCTGGTGCAGCTTGTGAACAACTGTGACCAGGTATAGACCTGAAGCAAATTCAGTATCCACAAAGCTCGAGGAGCTCCAGATAATTTGTCAATGGGAAAAAGACTGAGTTCTTATGAGGGAAAATGTTTCATTTTCAACATGTATGTTCTTCAACCCTAATTAATAATGGTGTTCCTGAGCCTCGTTTTGTTAATACCTAAGAAGATCTGAGAATTGATCTGTCTATCCTGCGGTAGGCTGTGTTGTAAGGAATCCTGGACACACTTATAAATGCTTTGGAAGACTGAGTCTTTTTTTTTAGTAGTATTTTTAAATAATGAATTCATTGTCATGCACCATACTATCAGTTCACCATCGAGACAAGGATTCATATGAATTTTCTTTAAAGCATAGCTTCCCACTCTCACAAATACAAGCTTAATATTCTCATGTTGAAGTTCTAATGCATAAGGAGAAAATTAATTTAGAAATGAAACACTTTCACCAATTTTACTCTTGTGTTCTGATGTACACTGGCTGAATCACTCGATTTACAACAGGGCTAGAGTAGTTTCAAACCTCTTCCAGTGGAGATGAAAAAATGAGAAGGGAACATCTCGATTGTAGGAGAGGTTTACAAAACATAATCTCTAACAAATCCTGAGCGTAGGATCTAAATCTCATTGACCACGATAATTTAATTATAGAGCGTGCAATAGATTTTTGAAGGGAGAAATAATCTCAGTCTCATAATGTGGGACAGTAATGAATTCATCTTTGCATTTGGTTAATTTCTGAAATCTAACTTCAGATGCTTAATGATGTGATGTCCACCTCAGTAACTTTTTTTTTTTTTTCCTACATCAGCATAAACTATTGGGCAAACGCTTAATGTAGAGGCTGCGAAGTGCATCCGTCATGCCTCTGGCAGGATGCTGCCAGGACTTCAGGGGACAGGAGGTGGGTGGATGGGGAGGAAGTTTGTACAGGAGGGTGGGTGACAGCGTGAAACATTTGTCTGTGAATGCAGGACCTCAGCTCAGCTTATAAATTATCCCCTGGGCCTTGTAGGTAAACACAGATTTCTATGGTGACATTGGTTGGAAAAGGCAAATGCTTGCCAAGGATTGTAGGCTAATCTTTCAGGGCACTAATTGCCAGAAAACCAAGGAGGCCTTATTTTAGGAACAGATCGTTTCACTTTGTGAAGTGGAAAAACACTGCACTGGATTTAGTTTTGTTTGCTGAGGTCTTTCCCTCCCTGCCCACAGTCTCAGATTTTAAAGATTTACCTTCATAATTGTTGGGTGAAGGTATGCAAGACATGGACTCCTGATGGCTCTTGAACAGGAGACCTTTATTGCCCTTGTTCACTACTACATATACTTTCCCCGTAGCCCCACACACTGTCCACGCGCCCGAATCTGTCATACAATTGGTTAGAGACCCTCAGACACATGCCTCGAGCCAGCCACTGCCCAAAGCTCATCTTTAACACTGTAGCCCAGTTACTTTATCTCAACCTTGATCAAGTTTTTGTTTCTACTGCTTGTTTCCTCATTATCTCTAATTCAGGGACGTGTGAAACAGTGCGAAGCCACCTGTGAATTCCTTTCCCACAATTCCCCCTTTTTTATTTTCAACCAACCGAATGCTTTCTATAGATTTTTTTATCAAGCACTGCAGACATTGCAATAAGCAAAGTACAATAAGCAACAGGGTGAAAATCACAAGCAGAATTACAATTGTAAAGTAGCGTGCCTACTAGAATCTACATCAGTCAACAAGCCACTAAGTGCTAGGGACGTTGCTTTGCAGCGATGTTGCATCTCCCTCGCAGAGCACAATCACGCAAAGAGGTGTCTTGCACTTCTCATTCATACTCTTGTGGTGAGTGGCTGAGAGTGGAGACCCCTCCAAGGAAAATGCTCTGGGTGCACCTAGGGGTGTCCGCTCCATAGTCGAGCAGAGTGGCTTCTGGCACAAAGAATGATGCTATTATAGTTTTGTATAATTACACCAAAGAGATGCATTGCAATAAGGAGCAAGTGTGGTGTTGACCATTTGTTTCATGATTTGGTGTTTGTCCGAGCAATTAAACCTTACACATGCTGTTGCTGTTACACATCCCAGGATATCTAATTCCTGTGGCTCTAGGGGCGCTTGCAGCAAGTAGACAGTCCAATTTTTGTTATCTGCTGGGTTCCCCACCAGACATTTTGCGAACGGGTCGTTAGCACTGGCCAGGGACAGACACATCGATTCTTGTCCTGTCATGTTGGCAAGGGTGACACAGATATTGCAGCGTGGTTGGATGGAGACCCAGGGCTGGCAATAACCGGTGACAGCTGAGATTGTGAGGAGGAGGCCAACCATGGCCTTACCCCCCTTGCTGGTACCCATCTTGGTCCATGACCTGTGGAGACACAAGCATACCCTTGACCCCAAGTTATTAGAGGATGGGGTCCCTCCCAAAGACCTGTATTTAATTTTTTTACCATCATTAAGGCTTGCTCTGATTGTGGCACCCATGACAGCATGGAATTCATACTTTTGTAATGTTTTATTACGGGTGGTACCTCTTTGTGAGGAAAGGTTAATGATAGGTGAAGTGCCTTTCCCAACCTGTTCTGTGGTGTTTCCTGGGTGTCTCCCCCTCTTTGTTTATTTAGCAGTGTTATCAAGGTGCAATGTGTGTGCTCAACAGTGGCTTGACCCTGTGGGGGAATGAGGAATGCCTGTGATGTGTCGGATACCCCAAGTTTGAAAAAAAGGTTTGAAGAGAGTGACTACCATAGGCGGGGCCATTGTCAGTTTTTATTTCCTTTGGGATGCCTAGCGCTGCGAAAGCGACATGGCAGTGAGCCTGGACATGGTGACTAATTTCACCCGCTGCAGCTGTCACCCAAATAGCATGAGTGAAAGTATCTACCGACATGTGAACATATTTTAAGCAACCAAATTCTGGAATATGCATTACATTGGTCTGCCGTAACTGTAGGGACAGTAGACCTCTAGGGTTTACTGTTAAAGACAGGGTCGAAACATGTTGTTGACAGTCAGGACATGTTTGGAAATCAATTTGGCGTCAGTGTTTGATATAGTGATTTTTTTTGCCAAGACTTTGGCGGATTGATTGAAAAAGGCATGGGATAACTGTGCTTGCTCCAGCACCTTAAGCACCAGGGCGGTCAGGGTCAGTGCGTGCGTTACCCTCTGCAGAAATACCAGGTAACATGGTGTGGCTCTGCATGTGAATAATACAATATGGGTGCGCTCACTGCTCTACCAAAAATAACAGCTCCTTAAATTTAAGAAACAAGTTTTCCTTTGGGATATGTCTCAAATGTGCCCTCTCAATGCGCTGAGTGACACCCACAGCATGCTGCGAGTCTGATACAATATTCAAAGGTACTAGGTTTTTCTTTCTTTCCTCCTTTCTTTCCTCCTTTCTTTTTTTTTTCTTCCTCTCTTTTTTCTCTCTTTTTTTCTTTTTTTTTTTTTGTTTGTTTTCTGGCTTCAAGGAGCCCATGTCCTTGATCACTGCATTGATTCGTTGAAAATCATGCAGTAATCTCCATTTCCCACTCTTCTTCTTGATAACAAACACTGGTGAATTCCATAGGCTGTTTGTTGGAACAATATGTCCTTGTTGGAGTTGTTCTTGAACCAAGTCCTGCAGATTACTGCTCAGAAAAGAATCAATTGAGCAATTCTAGTTCCCTTTGGTATTGACAGTGGTGGAGGCCGTGTCCAAGCCATAGCTTGGATTTGTCCATTTTAATCGGCATCAATTATCCCTGACAAAACAAATAATCTGGTCAAAGTTGTACTTGATCATCCTAGGAATACACTACAGTCATTCCCAATTGGTCCTTTGACGTTCAATGGAATTTTATGAATGTGAGTACCCCACAACATGGCATCTGTTACTGTGGAGACATCCACTCCGGCACTCCCTCTAGTTCTTGCTGAGAGGGTGTCCATGGTGATAACTGTGGCAGCGGGGCTGCAGTGCGGAACTCTACTCTACAGTGGTACTCCATGGGCTGCAGGGGGACAGCCTGCTTCACCATGGTCCTCACCACAGGCCGCAGGGGACCTCTGCTCCAACACCTGGAGCACCTCTCCCCCTCCTTCTTCACTGACCTTGGTGCCTGCAAGGCTGTTCCTCACTCCTCTCACTCTCCCAGTTGCTATGAAGCGCAGCGTGGTTTTTTTTGTTTTGTTTTTTTTTTTTTTCTTTCTTTCTTGGGGCAGCTTCTAGATTCTTTTCACAGAAGCCACTCCTATGGCCCCCTGCTACCAAAACCTTGCCATGTAAACCTGCTACATCCCCCCTTGCCTCTGTGAAAAGCATATTTAAGAATAATCACAACATACTCCTACTTTACAGTCATCATAATCTTCACAAACTTCACTTACATTCAAAAAGAAAAAGAATTCCTCACACCAAAATAAACATAACATCATCACAACACCGATGAGGTGGACAATTTACACACACACCACCCCTCGTTCCTTTACCACACTAACATGAAATATATGTTTAGTGGGGACTGTTAGCGTTAGGTCAGAGGTTGGACTCGATGATCTTGAGGTCTCTTCCAACCTAGAAATTCTGTGATTCTGTGATATTCTTCACAATTGCTGCTTTCTTAAATTCTTCACAACTATTACATTCATAAAAAAAAAATCCAGTCCATGTTTTGCCCGTTACTTCTCTCAACTATCATCCTTATCTCAAATTCCTTGAGCCTCATGTTGGGCGAGTAAAAAACATAAGAAGTTATCATGGATTTGGAGTAGGAGGTTTAGAGAAACCAATCTTCCATCAGTATTGGACAATAAATGGCACAGAAACTATAGTAATGCTGATTGTACTGGAGCAAACAATTTGTGAATAGCATATGCCAACAGAAATGTACCTGTACCAGCAGCCCTTTTAGATTGTAGCAATGATTCCCTGAAACCAAGTTTGAAGAGAACTGCAGTCATATCCACACCACTTGACACAGCCAGGTAGGAGATTCCTAGAGATACTGATGAAATTCCAACGTGGAATGAAACCCCTACAGCACCATATTCTTTGAAAACTTTTTTCAGCTGCTGGGATTTATTGAGTTTATTGTTTTCACTGCTGAGATCTGTGGCTCTCACAGGAAACAGCAATTGGCCACTGCCCAAAGTTCATCTTTAACACTGTAGCCCAGTTACTTTATCTCAACCTTGCTCAGGTTTTTGTTTCTACTACTTGTTTCCTCATTATCTCTAATTCAGGGACGTGTGAAACAGCACGAAGCCACCTGCAAATTCCTTTCCCACATTTGGGATCTTTTTCTTTTCTTTATTACCTTTTTTTTTTTTTTTTTTTTTTTTGGTCTTGCTTTGTGTTTTCTCTTAATGCCATTGCAACTTTCTGTGAAAATGAAACTTTATTTTCATTTTCTTGAATGTAAACATAAACAGGTGTGTGGTTTTTATTACCATAAGCTATATAAAGGATTGGGACTAGCCACCTACATTCTGGCTGAAGTTTTGGAGAGCTCTGTTGCTGATGATTTCATTTATTGCTATTTCTCCAATGTGCCTCTGGAAGGGAAGACACCTTAAACTCCTTGACTTATGGTCTTCATCCCTGGGCCTGACATCCAGAAGCACCTATCTGTATGGTGGTTTCCAGGGTGCCAGTCACCAATGAGTAAATCCCAACCCTGTCATCGTGGAGGGTAGAAGCCCAAACAGGCTCACGTAGGGCTGGGATTTCCCAGTAGTCACAAGGAGCTCAGCTCTCAAGTTGGATTTTCACCAGGGCAGGAGAGGGACCAGTGGTCTGAGTTGTGGTGTAATGACGACATAGACACCAGGGTTCTTTTAGGGTCAGTAACTGCTACTACTTTATTGATGACATAACTTCAACTCTCTCTTATCGAGGGCATAACTTCATCCCTAACTCTTATTGAGGGCATAACTTCATCTTCCTTATTGAGGACAGGCTCCCTTCTTATACCATTCACCCCGCAGCAGTACTAACTAACTATTCATTGGTCAACAACTTTGTCCGGCAATAGCAAACACCCAGCAACTTCTATGTCTTAACAGATGGAGAACAAGGATGGAGAACAAGCAATCTGAGATAACAAGGTGTCTCCTGAATCACCATTCTTTGTTCCCTCTAAACTCTTTACATTCCTGATGGCCTCATTGTTAAGAGTCGAATGTTATCACCAACTGTTGAGGGATTTTTGAAACAGCAAAGATCCCATGGCTTGCTGCAGCTGAGCAAACCAAGCTACCAGGACAACTATGAGAAGTTCCCATGACAGTGTTCCCACATCGCCCAATTGAGGAATTTAGAGAAATATTGTTGCCAGCAGCTGGCTTCAAGGACAAGGTCTATGTGACTGCTA
Source organism: Anas platyrhynchos (assembly GCF_047663525.1). Taxonomy (NCBI): domain Eukaryota; kingdom Metazoa; phylum Chordata; class Aves; order Anseriformes; family Anatidae; genus Anas; species Anas platyrhynchos. Next base: position 6,136,091 of record NC_092620.1, on the reverse strand, counting down.
ATCACAAGGGGGTTGTTTTCTTGTAGTTGTTTGTCTGAGTGCTTTTGACCAATAATCTTGTGTGAGACACTATCCACCCCTGTTAAGTTCACTATAAAAGTCAGGCTATTTGGGTAATAAAGGGAGAGCATGATCTGGCCATACTGGTGTCTGTCGTGCTTTTGGCCGTTCTTCCTGCAACAACCAACCATGGGGCTTGACCCCCATGGCCACACTCCCACACTAAGTTGCATGGCCTCCCAAATGAAACCCTACAAGCAGAGATGAAAAGCTAAGCAGCGTAATATAAATACCACAAAACCTTTGGTAACTTCCAAAGGAATACAGCTGAGCACACTAAAGCACTGGATTCCCATCCTCTATTTTCCTTCTGTGCCGTGGATGGTCTTGATGAAGCATTGGGTTGGTGGAATGGGATGACTGAGAGAAGTCCCAAAATAAGGCTACCTCTTGGCAGCAAAACCCCAGTGTCCTTGGCTGCCATTGGCACCACTTCCAGTAGTCTGTGTGTTTTGTGGGAGTGAAATTCATCTGTGCTCCAAGGCCCAGAACCAAATCTCTGCACCACAGACATCCTACTGTAATTGTACGGTTCATATATGCTCTTCAGAGTGATTATTAGTTTCCCAGTAATTTATGCCTCCCCGTAAATAATTATACCGTTGCTTATTATTTGAGGTGCGTTGCTGCATTAGAATGGCAATCCTGGACTTGGTTTTTCTTGTGCGAAACAGTATATTAACATAAAGAAGGAAAAATGGTTCCTGGGGAATGATTTTGGCAGTGTCACTTCTGTACTTTCTAAGGAAAGCAAAACATCATTTAAGAACAGGGGAAAACTGTGTGGGATGACAAATAGTGTGTATATTAAGGGTACACACAAGGCTGAGAACCAGAAGTAGCAAAGAGCTCCATATTCTCAACACATGCAGCTTTGCCTTTGTGGGGTTTACTTTTATTTATTTTTCCTTGCTTCTCCCAAATTTTAGGCAGCTCATCAGTGTTTAACTGCTCTTATCCTTTGATTTTATTTTTCTTTTTTGCTTAACTTTTCTGGTGGCTTGTGTGAGTTCAAGTATTACTGAAAGCTTTGGTCCTCCTTGTCATTCTGTGTGTGTATTTTTGGTTTTAATATGACAAGTTCATGTGTCCTCTGGAAACAGTATCCATGCTGAAAAGTAATTATTTAGTGAGTGATGGATCCAGTTCGTGTTGGCAAGGATCAGATTAATCATTATTAATCGTGACCCCTCTGACAGTAACCTCATCCCTTGCCCAAGTGCTGTTCTGTATTAAGAAGTAATGTCTGTTAAGGGATGGTTGGGCCTCTGCTCTCACTGCAACAGCACAGGGCTCAGGACTGCTGGCAGGGGGCAGAGGAACTCGGTTCAAAATCAAAAATAGCTGCACCCAGCCCACACTCCAGAAATGAAATAGGCAGCTTCCCTTGGGCTTCTTTGCCTCATCCAAGCGTCCTCCTTTCCCTTTCCCTTTCCCTTTCCCTTTCCCTTCCCCTTCCCCTTCCCCTTCCCCTTCCCCTTCCCCTTCCCCTTCCCCTTCCCCTTCCCCTTCCCCTTCCCCTTCCCCTTCCCCTTCCCCTTCCCCTTTCCCTTTCCTTCCCTTCCTTCAAAGCCTCCTGAGAGTTTACCTCCTTCCAAAGGTGGAATTTAGTGCTGGGGATGAAATAATCTCTGTTTTTTTTTTTTTAATATATATATTTATATATTTATTTTATTTGCCTGCTCTGATTTTTGTTGTTGTTTTTAGTTTTAAATTTTGGTAGATCCCAGTGCAACCTAAAGCATGTGGAGGCCAGATCCTTGTGGTCTATTACCAAGAATAAGATTTTAATGTCTAAACTAGTGGCTGCAGCAGGTTTCAGCTCTGGGACGAAGCTCATCCCAAACAGTCCACAAAACAGACACCTTTTTGAGGATTTCTGTATTCTTTGAAGAAACAGTGCACTGTTGAGGTGTGCGGTCAGGTTCATGTTGGACGCAAAGCTGTGAGAAGTTCAGATACGTATATCCATCCTTACTGATCACGACACCAGAGATCTGCTCTGTCAGATATATGACAGTAATTTAATTCATGTTTATTCTGGCTTTCCTAGCACTACAAATTCTTTTTAGTAAGGTAAGGCACTGCTATGAGTGGCTGTCATCAGAATTTCAGCAAAAGGACAATGATTGAAATATTGTATTGAAACTAATCATCTTCCCAACCCCCATGCCCCCCAAAGTTACCTTACTTCTTAAATCCAGGACAAAAGCCTTTAGAAGAGAGCAGGGAAAGAACATCCTTTGTCTGTCTAGCTCTTTGGTATCTGGAGGGTAGCAGTAGGAACTTGGAGCAAACCTGCCACACTCTTTTGATCTCTGCCAATGTTGTTGTGGGAGTAGCATTGTTTAATGTTTGAAGAAATTTATTGAAGAATAAAATTAACAGCAAAGTCAAAGGGCCCAATACAAATTATCTGGTAAACTGCTATCAGATTTTATATACTCAGGGCTACTGGTAATTTCCCATCTTAAAAAACATGGGGGGAAGCTCAAGGGGAGGAAAGGAGGGTAAAAAGTATATAAATAAACCTACCTCTTTAAATAGCTAACTGGCCTGGCCTAAACTGTGTCAGAGCTAAGTTCATTTGGCAGCTGGTGCTGCCAAGTCTGTTGAGGGTGTAGCAGGGGGCTGAGACCAAGTTTGGGGAATCTGCCTTAGCTTCAGTGGCTCTGCCTTGCATTCGTCCACTTGTCAGCAAGAAATGTGCTGAAGCACGAAACGAGGGAGTGCAAAGGCTCCCACTGCCATACTCCATCCGAGCAAGTCTGGATCACACCCCCATGATTAATATTTCTCTCCGCTAAAAGGAATAAGAGCAGTAAAAATAAATGAAAGCATTGGCTAACAGTTGGAAATACACAGGTGGAAGAAAGGAGAGAACTGGGGGAGTGAAGGTAAGCCTATGTCTCCTGCTCTGAGTTAATGGCAGAGATTTAATCTCTTCTTGAAAAATCATTGGATTCTGCATGGGTTATAAAAAGAAAAAAAGAAGAAGTAAAAAACAGAGAGGACATTAATTGTCTGAGGTGTCTGGGCAGTAAAGCACCCTTAAAAATATTTCATTTATTGAATGAAGCAGGCTAGGTGATCCTATAAGAAACCTAGGACTATAGGAAACTTTCCAGGATCATCCAGTCCTTTGAGATCTCAGGCAACTTCCACGTTATACCATTGATTAACACATCCCTTTTGGCACTAGTTAAAATGCAATTATCAGAAGTAATCCTCATAGCTCTGTCACTACACTCATCCCACCATTAGTCTTTTACTTTCCAAAATACTCACATAATCACTTCATCTTGTTCCTGCCACTGGATTAGGTCTTTTTACCCCTAATGATATGAGCATTAGTCTCAGCCAGGTGGGCTGACTTTGCTTTTCCATTCACCCATCACAATTCTCTTGTTACTGGCCGTGCTGTAGGGAGGAAACAGGCCCACTCGGTGAACCAAAATGCTGGAGAAAATTTACTCAAATATAGTTTTTTAACTGATAATTTCTTCCTCTTAGTGGCATCTGACCTGAAACGAGAAGTATTTGAATGAGAGACTCACCACCTCTGATTTCTCTGGACCTTCTAGATTTCCAGAGCAGTTGTGCTTTGGTAATTGCTGGATCTAGTGCTAAGCACCTGCGTTCCTGGTGGCTGTGGAAGTTTTTTGCTTTCGTTCATCTGTTGTGTGGAGTGAAAGTAGTTGTGAAATGGAAGTTGGATGGTTAAATCCCCATTTTTCAAATTTATATAGGTTTTGAAGGGATAGTGTTATAAAAGAAACTTCCTAAGTGTCAGCCTCTGAACAAAAGAGGTTATGGGTGTCCTTTACAAGTTCAGCCGTAATAGGCTTGTGTTGCAGCGGGTTATACCTCCCTCCATACAATGCCATTGGTAAGCTGACATTTCTAATGACCTTTTATAATCACCTATTTCCTTTTCTCACTCACTTTATGAATAGTCTTCTACTTAGTTTAAGAGTTTCCTACCTCATGGTCTCCTCTTACAGTTCATGTTCATTTCAAAATGGTTTGGGCTTCCTGTACCACAGTGTAGCCTGAAGTTCAAGAGCCTTTCCTTTCTACAGGAAAGGAGGGGGGAGGACCAAAAAACATGTAGTGCCCTTTTGCAAGAAAGGCTTCAGAAATGACAGACAGCAAATTGCTTTTTATTCCTTCTGAGGCAGTTCTGAATGCATCCTCTAACACAGTATCCGGCCCTTTCTCGAGATGTAAAACTTAGGGCTCTGACCTCCTCTAGTAAGTACTGACCCCATGGCACTTTCCTGCCTGAGCTGGAGGATGAGAGTCCTGGCGTTGAGATTTTGTCCAGGTTCTAATTCAAGAAATGTGTTTGCCAACTTGACTTGACTCCGCGCCTTCAGTGGGATACATTATTCTTTGTTTCCTGCCTTCAATTGCTGTGTACTGCCACCTTGCATTGATGGGTCCTTTGTTCCAGCTTGGAGTTAGGGGTGGTTCAGTGGTGGCTGAAGGGAAGCTATGCAGTTTTGAAAAGCAATTTGAGAGCCCTCTGAATGGAAAGTGCTTCACATGTGAAAAAATGAGTGTTATCAATTGTTACCATCAGACTCAAATCCTGAAATGTGAAAGGGTCATTTATACTTGTCAAATGCAAACATGGAGTGTACTAAAAGAGAACTAAAGCAGCCAAAGAAAACATTGTCTCCATGTAATTTCAGGCTTGCAATCCAAGGGAGCATTAATAACTATTTTGTTGCCTTCATTAATCTTTCTATATGAACGGAGATGGAGAGAGTTGGAAGTAAGAGACTGCACTGCTGAACCTCTCCAAGTGGTCCCATCCCTCCCGGTAGAAGCTAAGAGGAGATGCAATCAGGGCAGGGAACACAGGCAGGTGAATTGGGAAAAGGCGCAAGTGAAGGTTTGGGCTGATCCGTTTGATTGCAGTTGACTCAGGACTATCTTTCCACGTCAGTCTTTGTTACTCTGCTTGCATTTGCTGCCTTTCCCACTCCGTTTTGTTCCCATTTCCCTTTAGTGGATGCCAACGTGTGAAGACACCATGGCAGGGTCAGTGTCAGTCAGCCACCTTTAGGATGACAGCTGCCATGTGAATCCATATCTCATCTCCTTGGAGGTTCGTGCAAGCTGAACGGCCTGCACAGAGCTGCTGAGAGCTGTGAGGTTGAGGTTCAAGGAAAGTGCAAAGGCTTCGCGGAGGGTGGCAGATGGAGAGAAAGACCTACTCATTGCTTAGGGCATTATGCTGGCAGCTTTGTGGAGCACTTCATGCTCATTGCGGCGTGGGTGCAAAATGCTACCCAAGCAAAATGGTGGCAGTTTGCACCCCCCCCTTTTTTACTCTCATTGTACCAGATTCAATGTCAAGACAAGATGAAATTGAGGTCCTCCTAAATCTCAGCAGATCACGTCTCTGAAATTGTATCTAGTATGGTGATTCTGCATTCAGCAAATATCCAGTCATGACATCAGTTATTCACACAAAACTTGTTCACTTGAGTTTTCTTAGCATCTCATGTGATGGCTATTCCAGATTTTCTCATGGGAGCCTGTTCTGCTATTGAGTTGACCATACTGATAGAAACATTTTTTGCATTGTTCCATCTAAACACCCTTTTGTTTGTTATATCCTTCTGCTCTTTGTTATATCCCATTTAGTGAGTTTCTTGTTTGAGCGTACGTGTCTGGATTGGTGAGAGACAACAGCCTAAGGTGTATATATATACCTTGGGTTTAAAGTTTCATTATGTAGGTCAAAAGCAGTTTTGAAAACAATACCTTCTGGAAGCCACTCAGAAAACTCTGTCAAATAAAGCTATAACCAAAGTGGTCTTTGTAGAAGAAGAAAAAAATCCCTTGTGCAGGGGAGAAATCACTCAAGCTATACTTTGAAAGTTTTTTTACAGCAGGCGGGAGAAGTGGTTTGGTGTCTACTGAGTCAGCTTACCCTTCAGAAATGCTTCTCCAGTCCTGCCATCTACCACAGGTAGACGTGATTTAATTCCCTCAAGACCTCAGCTGTCTTTGTAAAGCAGGGAAAGCAGCACAGGAACCATTCAGGTTAAAGACTGTAGTAAGTACTCAGATATTACAGTGACATAGGCCTTACCTGAGATAGGTTAGCACCAGCTTGAAATATAGCATGGTTCCTAATAGCATCACAACAGAGGGATGTCTTATTCTTCTTTTTTAGTGTTGTATCTTTAAAAGAACCAGACACAAATCTGATCTGAAGTACAAGGGGGAAAAAGCCATATGATTCACTGTATGAGTAAATTCCACTGCAACTGGTTTCAGCCTGGAGAATGTATTCACAACTGGGCTATATAAACCCTCAAAACCGAGACAACATTGCTAGAGCAGTGTAATGGGATTGTTCTGCTGTGGCTCATGGGCACACTTTAAATATTAAAAGTTTAGTCTACAACTGGAGGCTGTTAAGTGCAAAACCATTTTAGCAACTGCATCTTACATGCAGGAATGATCGAATATTCATGGATTTTCTTTTGTTGGGAAAAGAAGGAGAGGAAAATGAAAAACCACAGGAAACCACACTGTCCTTCCACAAGTAGTTTAGTATTTTTGGAGGGCAGCTGAATCAGTCTGGCAGCTGAGTATTGGTGTAGGCGACCAGGAAATTGGCTCTCATTTTCCAACGCTGATCTGTTCTACAAACTTAGCCAAGTTATTTCACCTTACTTTTCCCTCATAGTCTTATCTGCTCAAGGATGTGAGTTGTTTGTCAGGGAAGTTATTCCACTCTGTTGTTGCAGTGGGTTAGTCTCTACCTATGAGACACTGATACCGAGCAAGGGACAAGCTATGTGGGACAAGGCCTCGTGTTTTCTCCCACGAAGGATACCCATTGTGAATATTTTGGTAGTCGATGCCAAGCTCTTTATAAAGAGCTCAAAATATTTTGGAACCCAGTGGGAAGTGCTTGCCTGACCCCAAAAGCTGGGGTCAGGAAAAGTGATAAAATTAACTGTCCCAACCCAACAGCCTTCTCAACGTGCCCTGGGCTGTCTGATCATTTACCTGCTATGGAGCAGCCATGGGAAAACATGATGTTGAGGTGGTGTTAAAGTCTCCATTTGGATGCAGGTGCTAGGGAACGGAGGCTCTGAGTTGAACCATGGCTATGTTCACATGGAGGTTGGTTGAAATCTCTCTCTCTCAACACCCTCCCTAGAGGTCAGTGGTTGTACTTGGAAGACAAGGGAATGATTCCTGATGAATAACAGCCCGCAGAAACTTTTATATTCTCTTTTTATTATTGTCAAATTATGCTGAAGAGGCTGCAGTGTGACAAAACTCAAAAGCATCATTTTCAAGAAGCTGCTAGGATGAAGACAAGGCATTTCAAAATCAATACTGAAGCTTGTATTCCGAAGAGCAAATGGGAGAGTCATTATAAGCTGCTTTGTTTCTCATCTCTAATTCCCCATATTCATAACTTAAGCCCTGTCATTTGGATTTATCCTCTGTGGCCTGCGGTGACACCAGGAAAAGTCCTCCTTTTTAGTTCCGTTGCAAAAAAATAACAACATTGCAGGGTAGGATCATATCTCCACAAAAGTTTAGGGCTTAAATGCTTTACGTTGGGCACCAGATTCTACTGTCTTCTCCCCCTTCCATTTGTTCCCCTCCTCTCTCCTCTGCTGTTATACATCAATCATCCACTTTTCTAGAGGCTAGAATACAAGCAGTGTAATCCCAGAGTGAAAGGATGCTGATAGAGCCAATCTTGCACACGATTACTGCTCTGTCCTCCTAGATGCTATTGCTGGTCTAACAACAGGCTTTTGCTGATGGCTGTGTTTCAGCTAGGCTGAAGAAAGCAGTGGGGACGGTAATCTAAAAACTCAGCTCTGCGATCGTTAGGCGATGTGTTGTATCTCCATCCACTTCTCTTTTAGGTGGCTTCCTAAATTTCTCTTTCATTTATTACTTCTCGCTTTGTATTCTCGTGACATATACAGCATTACACATGCAGTTTCCTCAAATGGCAGTATTTTTAATTGTGACCTGGAAATGAACCTCAGACCTGACTCAGCCAACCCAGCTGAACTTTTCATAACACATAAAGGATTGGTGTTGAATTAACTAATGGGCTTGGAAATGAGAAAGGCTTCCTGTATAGGCTGCTGTTGTTGCTGGAAAAAATACCCCAGGGTCAAATGCTATTCTGTTAGGTGGCCTTAGAGGAGGTGGCATTACTCACCTCCAGAAAACTCCTACAGCAGTATAAGCAGGAGAAGCTGATGCACAGCAGTTGACTTCTGACAAGCCCAGGCAGCGACAGCTTGTTCCAGCAGCACCGTCTCCCTGCTCCCATTTTTATTGAGGTGGACTTGAGAACACATGATATTCTGCTGGCAAGTTTGGGAATGAACTTTGTTGGGAACCCAGTACTTTCTCTCATCTGCTATGCCCTTATTAAACCCCACCACTACTTCTCTAACTCCCCTCTGGACTTTGAATTATGCTGCAGTGCATATGTGAGTAAGAGCTTAAGGTCTCTCCCACTTGGGTGGTCCCATTAAGAAGACCAGGTTTGCCTTTTTGGCTGCAGAGCCATTCCAAACATTGCTGCTATTTTTCTTCCTCCAGAATTTATCACCTGCCTTTTTTTTTTTTTTTCCCCCCCCATGCCCAATCTGTTAATACATGTTTTAACCAGTTAACTTTGGAACTGAAATATTAACTGCACAGGAGGCAACTATTTTGAAGGTTCATATAATACATATCAGAGCTGGGAATATAAAATGCTCCCATTCTGTAGCAGATAAAATGGATAAAGTGCTGAGTGAAAATTGAGAGAGACACAACTTAAACCTTTGAAAATCACTGCCAGTTCCAACGTGCTGTATTTATTTTGACTTGGGAGGCTCAATCTGGTCCAGATGAGGTCATTTGGTGGGGAGCATGTCTGTGCAGGTTCAGGAGGGAGGGAAGCCTGTGGGATGCTTTGGCTCCAAGGTACCGAGCCACCAGGGAGTGGCGGTGGGAGCAGGCAGGGCTGGCAGCCCATCGAAGTGTTGATCCTGACATTGGAGCATGGCATTGGGGTGGAGGTGTTGTAATGTTTAAGTTCATTTCTTTTGAGGAAGGCGGGACAGTGTGGCTTTTGTATCCTCAGCTGCTTGCTGGGTAGGGTGAGTGGAGGCAGTGCTCAACGTGCTCCAGGAATTTGGGGATGGGGGAATATGCTTTGGCAGGGTGCCTGCAGTTAATTTTATGTGACTCCACAGGGCAGAGAGCCAATGTCATCTGCAGGGCTTTCAGCTTGCCATCTTTAACCCTTGCCCTCTCAGCACCTGATAACCTGCTCAGCACTTTCTTTTCCCCTCCCTCCACTTCTGCATCTTCTCTTGCTTGTCTTGTCAACAAAATTAATAGCTTAGCCATTTGTCTCAAAGAAATTTCACTTTCCTCTCCTGGAGCTCCATCTCCACCGATTGCTGCTGCATCCTAGCAGGTGGGGAAGGCTCCTGTACCCTCCGCAAGCAGCCCCCATCCTCCCCGCTCCCCCCGCCCACCTCCCTGCCAGCAGCAGGTTTGCCAACACTTTGCACGAGGAAGCTGCCTCTATAAAAATAAACCATGCTGAAATCTGAGAGACAGAAACCACACCAACCTCACACTTTATTATTGGTAATGGCAACCTATTTCATTTCCATTTGCAAACAGTAACCCGCATATGTTCCTTACCATGCGGTCCTTATCCCTGCGCCGTTTTCTGCACAGCTTCAGGTTCTCCGTGCCTGTTGCTTGGTCTGCTTTGGGGTTTGCTTGCTTTGAGCCACAGACACCCTGGGCTGAGGGGGAGATGCCTGCTTCGCAATTAGAGTATGGAAAAAGCCTGTTAAGTCACTGACTTAATTGCCTGGCACTCACTGCCAGCACAAGGTTGCCATCTGCAATGGGCCTGATCTTTTCTCTGACTAGCTTCACTTTTTTTTCCCCTCAGCCTGTTTTTAAAGCTGATTTGCACCAGAGACAGACCCACATTTCCTTTTCTTATCCCCAGATAGCACTGCCCCATGGGCGCTGCTGGGAGCCAGCTGGCCATGGGTGCTCCTGCACCCTGAACGCTGCCTGGGCTGAGGCAATTAGGCAGACTTGCAAGTCTCTATTAGTTTTTTTTTCATGTCTCTGATCAAAAAAAAAAAAAAAAAAAAGGAAGGCGGTGCAGGGGCAGAGGTATAAGCAAGAAAGCTTTTGAGCAGTAGGGTGAGTGCTGCGTTGCTGCCCATGGTGCCCCTGTGGAGGTGCCCAGGTCCTGGTCCCATCACAGGTGTTGATGGGGTCCTCAGCTGGGTCCTGGAAGGGGCTGCAACCATGAGGGACCCCACAAGGGCTGGAGGAGGGGGCACACACGCAAGGCTGAGGAGGAGCTGCCTTTATTGACTTTCACTCAATTTACTGGAGCAATTGAGTTTGTCAGTGAAATGCGAGACAGGCTCAATCAGCTGTCACACTGAGACACTCCTGTCACTACTGTCGGTAGCTTCGAGTTTCTGATCCTTTCTCAGATTAGCTCTGCACCAGAACATCAAATTAAAAACTGTTTGGGGCATGGGGAAGGGAGAAAGTTGAAGTAGTTACAGACTTCAAACTGCTTCCAGGTTTATTCTGATGGTGCAGAGCAGCAACGCGCCTGGAGTATAATTTAGCCTCCTCTTCAGCCCCAAATTCACTCCGGAGCAGGAGGCAGGGATGAGAGAGGACTAGAGGCATCTCTGCCCATGCACCCAAATGGCATGCAAATGGCTTTCCTCCTCTGGAAGAGCTGGACTTTAACTTGATGGAATAATTTGCTTTTCTTAGTTTAGCTTTTATCCTGAAGGACTCTTCTGCCTTTGTGTTGGTGTGGAAATGAAGCCATTTCTGGGGGCATTGGGATACAAAAGGCAACACCCCCTAAAGGAAAAGAGCGAGGGGGGGTCTGGTCAGCCTATGCGAGCAGCTTTCTGGCAGTGCTGAGACCCAAGTATGCTTTTTTTGTATATCAAGGCAAGAGTTTGTGGCCTATTGAGGTCTTTCAAGACCTTTTCCTTGAATTTTGGTTGGATCTGGAACAGCCCTTCTCAAGAATGTTTCTGTCAGGAGGGATGTCAATATGAATCCCTCTATTTATGGGGAAGAATAACCCATCAGGAGACTTAAAAAACAAAACAAACAAAAAAACCCTGCCACACACAAAACCACACAAAACAAACAAAAACTTCAAGAATTTAAATCTCTTTCCTCTGTGCCAGATGAAACAGTTTTTATGGCAAGGTGAACTCACCCATTTACACAGAAACCAAGAGGGTAATGTTAATCCTATAAGAAAAATAATCTACCACCCACCAAAAATATAATAATGGTAGGAGAAGGAATCCTTTTGAGGCAAATGCACAGAGTAATTCCTGGGAATTTACTATATTCTTCTTGGGGTTGAGATGTTAAATATTTTGATATCAATATGTGAATTATAAAGATTGCTATTTTCACAAAGAAACTAAGCACAGGAAAGCCATGCTCTGCCTTGCTTTCACCAGCATAGTTGCTGTGGGGTTGTTAGCTTTGGAAGTTTTTGACCAATGCTGTCTCACAGTGGGGCAGTGTCAGTGGGGAGGATTGCTGTGCAGAGCACTAATCTTAAAATTGCATTAAAGGAAAAGTGTACGTTTTTATTTTTTTCCCATTGCGTGATTCCATTGAAATATCCAGCTTGAAATATCAAAATATATTCCAGCTTGAAATATCAAAAATTTCATCTCTTCCTCCTTCAAAATCCACACTAGCAGCTGCAACCATATTTCACTGCAGAGCAATATGTAAGCAACTCCCTCCCCTGAACAAACTATACCTTCCTTCCTCCTTAATCGCTGAAAAAGAGGACTATATAAGTGATCTTTAATAACAAAGGTAACCCTGTTTGATTCTCCTAGTGACATAAATATGAAAGGGCATGGAAAATTATGGGAAAAGCAACAGTAAGGAGGGGAAAAAAAAAAAAGCACACTGTTTTTATGGATGTTGTGGTTTAACCTGGCCGGCAGCTAAACACCACACAGCCGTTCACTCACCCTCCCCCCTCACTCTCTGGGATGGGGGAGAGAAATGGGAAAGTGAAGCCTGTGAGTTGAGATACAGACGGATTATTAAGACAGGAAAATAATAATAACAATAATAATAATAACAATAATGATGATTATAGTATTACTACTAATAATGTGTACAAAACAAGTGATGCACAATGCAATTGCCCACCACCCACTGACCAATGCCCAGCCTGTCCCCGAGCAGTCCGGCCTCCCCACCCCGGCTAGCCACCCCTATATATTATTTAGTGTGATGTCAGATGGGATGGAATACCCCTTTGGCTAGTTTGGGTCACCTGTCCTGGGTCTGTCCCCTCCCAGCTCTTGCTGCACCCCCAGCCTGCCTGCTGGCAGGACAGAGTGAGGAGCTGAGACGTCCTTGGCTTGGTGTAAGCACCGCTCTGCAACAATTAAAACATCAGGGTGTTATCAGCACTCTTCTCATCCTAATCCAAAACATAGCATTCTACCAGCTACTAGGAAGAAAATTAACTCTGTCCTAACTGAAACCAGGACAATAGAGCATTTCAAAGCAAATGCTGGATACATACCTTCCTTTGAACTTTTCCTTAGATTAGTGGTATAGGCAGCTGCTGTGCTTGGATTACACATTCCGAGGTAGGGTCTGCCTCGCGAGCAAGGTAGGGGTGTGCGTGCATGCATGTGTGCACATGTGTGTGTTATCCAACCTGTCAACCAAAGGTCTGCAATGCTAGTTTTAGCTCTTTCTGTGTTTTCATAGTTTCCAAGGGGGTAGTGGTTGTTTGTGGGCTTTATGTTCACTGGGTGACAGGAAACCTAAGAGCTTTTAGTGAATTCAGATATCCTCAGGATGTGGGGTGTGAATCTCCAGCCATTTGTGTTTAAAGGCTTTCATTAAAGCTGAGAAAAGAGGAAGAAAATAAACATCTTGCTGCTTTCTAGCTGCAGATGGATGAAAGGTTTGCAGCCTGTGGGCCCCTCCAGGACAGCAGAGATACCTATAAAGGGAAAAACTGGGGGAGAGATAAAAAGATAAAATTATTATTATTATTAAAGACACTTCTCAGGTTGGAATTGGTCTTTATTTTACTGAGCACCAGCTGCCCTTGCTAAGACCCTGGTGGAGCAGAGCGTGTCCCCATCCCCAGGACAGGCTTTGGTGGAGGGGAAATGGCTCTAACAAAGGCACAGAAGGTGCTCTAATGACTACAGCTAAGTGCATCTACCCCAGCAGAACGGGATGTGGCCAGGGGATGCGTTCACCTCTTCCGTGCTTGACCTCCCTTGATGGGCAGCAAGATGGACTACTGACGCTGTGGGGTGTAGGGAGATGGGTGTGTAGCACTTGGGGTCCCCGCAGGAAGTGTTTGGGGTCACCACACTGAGGCTGGGGGGAGCTGGCCTTGTGCTGCCTCGTGGGGTGCAGCAGGACGCTTCAGCTCCTGGTCTGACACTTGCTTCTCGGAGCAGGTCCTTCCCTCCAATTGCATGTTTGTGCGGTGCCTCAGTACAGATGCAGGGGTAATATAAATAAGGTTAAAAGTTGCTTTTCTTGAGGGGAGGTGAAAAGGGAGCAGAAATGGGGCTGCTACTCAGCTTCCCAGCTTTTCCTGGAGTCAAAAAGAGAGTGCAAAGGGTATTGCAGGATATGTCAGAGTATTTAGTCTTGAAGCATTGGCCATCCTGTTTTTATTTCCCTGCAGATATATTTCAAAGAAAGCATTTAGACGGAGCTGATGACCTTGTTTATAGCTGAATTGCCTGTCACTTCCCAGGACAAGTCCCCGATGCCATTGGTTGGGCTGGACTCAAAGTTCCTTGGCTGCATGTCTGCCTTTCACCACGTTCATGCCAGAGGAGGGTGGTTTTCAGTGTATCGCTAAAACCACGCTGCTCTTTATCGTTTGGGGAGGTGATTCTGACTTTTTCTTCTTCTTTTGTTTAATTCATACTGTGCCCAAGCCATTCTGATTGCACCAGCATCTACCTGCCCTTAAAAGGGACAGGAAGCTCTGAGATGAAGCTGCCTTTCCACAAACAGAAAGATCACAGAGAGAAAATGAACATGTGGGGAAGGCATCAAACGAGCTGCAACATGAGGACGTCAGTGGAGATGAAGGCTTTGCCTTCATGTGTTGTGGAGTTCACAGACTGTCCCAGGTCTCAGTGAAGTACTGCTAGATATGCATTTAGGTTTCCCTTTCTTTTCCAGAGCTTTCGTGTAATGAGGAGAACAGGCTTTCAGATGAATTTTCTTGGAGAGTGAATTGCCTATTTGTCTTCTGTCAGATGTTGGCAATTCATTAACAATTAATTGCCAGAGAAGTGAATCCCTAGCCCCATGGACAGGTCTGATGATTCCGGAGATGTTCAGTGGCTGAATAGCAGCCAATCAGTACTGCATTGCTTGTGCTTCAACTTCAGCCATGATGTGCTCTCTGATGCTGTGTGCATACCACCTGCTAACACATAATTCTGGGAGTTAGAGAGAAGTAAATTACTGTTTCTAAGTCTTCAGCTCCTCCAATACTCATCTCCTGTGTTTCTTCAAGACCTACTACAGTGGCATCTCAGCTTAACTAGGGCCCTTAAGTTTCTTCCTTAATAGTAATGACATAATTTATTTCATGCTTATTTTCATTTTACCTCATCTGCCCAAGATTATTAGACAGATTGTTCCCTGTTTACATCAAGTCTTTCCTGGCCCACTGAAAATCATGTGGGAGCTTTCTTAATCTCCTGCCTTGCCAGGTCACCCTGGAGCTTGTCTCTCACTCAGTTCTCTCATCTGAAAATGGGGGTGGTGTAACTTTTTCATGTCAGAAACTGGTGCCAGGAGACATGCAATCCTGGTGACAGATTATAGTTATTCTAATAATTCAGGCTGTAAAACTATTGAAAATAGTTTGCATCTACATCTGGGTATGTTTACATGTCTACATGAGTGTGACTGTAAGATGTAAGACTAAAGACAAATTAATTTAGATCATTCTCTTAAATAGCAAAGTTGGTCTTGAATTTTTTAATGAGTGCTTTCTCTCCAGTTAGAATTTCCTTCTCCCAATATTGTATTTGCTGTTATGACAAGGATGCTCACAGCATAGCTTAAAGAAAGATCACATCTCATACTGGAGAGTCCCATTTACCTCTAAAGCATCATTCTCAGCTGTTCCCTATTGTACAATGCACTTTTCTTCCCCTCTCACTTCCCTTCTTCTCTTCATCTCAGGCAACAGTAGCAAACTGTCCTTCTGCATTTACCCAGTAATGAAAAAGGTGGTGGAGAACAGTTTTTGTTTGGCCTCCAGAGACTCAGTATGCAGCATTGAAAAACTTTCAGTCTTGCCATGCCAAGGTTCCCAACTTTGCTGATTCATTTCAGTTTGCTCGAGGATCAACATTTGAACCTTTACCTCCTACCTATGTTATACACTTAGCACTCAGCTGGAACCAGGAGCGGAAGGACGGCTGGTTTGCGTGAGCTGAGTTTTTCTTTGGGACCGACATAGCCAGTTCTTCTGATTTTTAAGAGTGATATGATGTGAAGTGTGCTGTGTAGCTCAGAAGGCACATGCATAGGATCTCTTTTGTACCATGCTGAAGCTAATTCAGTGTTTTTAAGGAGCTGGGCCCACAGTCTTCAAATGTTTTGACTTTAGTAGTATTAGCAATTACAATGATAACTGTGCTGATAGTGGCTCAAGTATAGGTATGATCTTTAATCTTAAAGTGGGTGTGATTCACCACCAAAGAATCACAGAATTTCTAGGTTGGAAGAGACCTCAAGATCATCGAGTCCAACCTCTGACCTAACACTAACAGTCCCCACTAAACCATATCCCTAAACTCTACATCTAAACGTCTTTTAAAGACTTCCAGGGATGGTGACTCCACCACCTCCCTGGGCAGCCTGTTCCAGTGTCTAACAACCGTTTCAGTAAAGAAGTTCTTCCTAACATCTAACCTAAAACTCCCCTGGCGCAACTTTAGCCCATTCCCCCTCATTCTGTCACCAGTCACGTGGGAGAACAGGCCAACCCCCACCTCACTACAGCCTCCTTTAAGGTACCTGTAGAGAGCAATAAGGTTGCCCCTGAGCCTCCTCTTCTTCAGGCTGAACAAGCCCAGCTCCTTCAGCCGCTCCTCATAGGACTTGTTCTCCAGGCCCCTCAAAAGCTTCGTCGCCCTTCTCTGGACCTGCTCAAGCACCTCGATGTCCTTCTTGTAGCGAGGGGCCCAAAACTGAACACAGTACTCGAGGTGCGGCCTCACCAGAGCCGAGTACAGGGGGACGATCACCTCCCTAGCCCTGCTGGTCACACTGTTTCTGATACAAGCCAGGATGCCGTTGGCCTTCTTGGCCACCTGAGCACACTGCTGGCTCATATTCAGCCGACTGTCCACCATCACTCCCAGGTCCTTCTCTTCCTGGCAGCTCTCCAACCACTCATCTCCCAGCCTGTAGCTCTGCTTGGGGTTATTGCGCCCCAGGTGCAGGACCCGGCACTTGGCCTTGTTGAACTTCATGCAGTTGACCTCAGCCCATCGGTGCAGCCTATCCAGATCCTCCTGCAGAACTTTCCTACCCTCGAGCAGATCGACACACGCACATAGCTTGGTGTCATCTGCAAACTTACTGAGGGTGCACTCAATGCCCTCGTCCAGATCATTGATGAAGATATCAAAGAGGACCAGCCCCAGCACCGAGCCCTGGGGGACGCCACTAGTGACTGGCCTCCAACTGGACTTGACTCCATTCACCACGACTCTTTGGGCCCGGCTATCCAGCCAGTTTCTAACCCAACGAAGCGTGCGCCAGTCCAAGTCAAGAGCAGCCAGTTTCTTGAGGAGAATGCTGTGGGAGATGGTGTCAAAAGCCTTGCTGAAGTCAAGGTAGACCACATCCACAGCCTTTCCCTCGTCCACCCAGCGCGTCACTTTGTCATAGAAGGAGATCAGGTTCGTCAAGCAGGACCTGCCTTCCATAAACCCATGCTGACTGGGCCTGATCGCCTGCTTGCCCTGCAAGTGCCGCATGATGACAAGAGGATCTGCTCCATGAGCTTCCCTGGTACTGAGGTCAAACTGACAGGCCTGTAGTTTCCTGGGTCTGCCCTCCGGCCCTTCTTGTAGATGGGCGTCACAATTGCTAGCCGCCAGTCAACTGGGACCTCCCCCGATAGCCAGGACTGCTGATAAATGATGGATAGGGGCTTGGCCAGCTCCTCTGCCAGTTCTCTCAGTACACTTGGGAGGATCCCATCCGGCCCCTTCGATTTGTGCACATCCAAGTGCCGTAGCAGGTCACCAACCAGTTCTTCGTGGATAGTGAGGGCCACATCCTGCTCCCCATCCCCTTCTACCAGCTCAGGGTACTGGGTATCCAGAGAAGAACCGGTATTGCCGCTAAAGACTGAGGCGAAGAAGGCATTAAGCACCTCCGCCTTTTCCTCATCTCTTGTAACTAAGTTTCCCCCCGCATCCAGTAAAGGATGGAGATTCTCCTTAGTCCTCCTTTTTGTGTTGATGTATTTATAAAAACGTTTTTTGTTATCTTTAACGGCAGTAGCCAGATTGAGCTCCAGATGAGCTTTGGCCTTCCTAATTTTGTCCCTGCACAGCCTCGCTACATCCTTATAGTCCTCCCTAGTGGCCTGCCCACTTTTCCAAAGATTATAAACCTTCTTTTTTCTCCTAAGCTCAAGCCACAGTTCTCTGTTGAGCCAGGCTGGTCTTCTTCCCCGCTGGCTTGTCTTTGGGCACATGGGAACAGACCGCTCCTGCGCCATTAAGATTTCCCTCTTGAAGAGTGGGAAGAGCCTTCCTGGACCCCTCTGCCCTTCAGAACCGCCTCCCAAGGGACTCCACCAACTAGTGTCCTGAGCAGCCCAAAGTCAGCCCTCCGAAAGTCCAGTACAGCGGTTTTACTGGTCCCATTCCTAGCCTCGCCAAAAATAGTGAACTCCACCATTTCGTGGTCACTCTGCCCAAGACAGCTCCCGACAATCACATCCTCCACCAGTCCTTCTCTGTTTGTGAAGAGAAGGTCTAGCGGGGCGCCACCCCTGGTAGGCTCACTAACCAGCTGCGTCGGGAAGCTATCTTCCACGCTCTCCAGAAACCTCCTAGACTGCTTTCTCTGGGCTGTGTTGTGCTTCCAGGATATGTCAGGGAAGTTGAAGTCCCCCACGAGTACAAGCGCTGAAGATTTCGCAACTTCTGTCAGCTGCCTGTAGAACTCCTCATCAGTCTCCTCATCCTGGTTCGGCGGTCCATAGCACCCCGACCAGGACACTAGCCTTGTTGTCCCAGCCGATCCTAACCCAAAGGGACTCGACCTTGTCATTCCCAGCCTCGAGTTCTACAGCATCAAAAGACTCTCTAATATAGAGAGCCACACCACCCCCCCTTCTGTGCTGCCTGTCCCTTCTGAAGAGCTTATAGCCAGGCATTGCAGCACTCCAGGCATGAGACTGGTCCCACCACGTCTCCGTGATGGCAACCAAGTCGTAGCCTGCCTGCTGCACGATGGCTTCCAGCTCCTCCTGTTTGTTACTCATGCTGCGTGCATTGGTGTAGATGCACTTCAGCTGGGCCATTACCTTATCTTCCGGCCTTGCCATTGTTCCCCTGGCACAGCCCCAACAATCCTTGCTTCAGCCCCATCCCCCTTCTTACCTAGTTTAAAGCCCTCTCAATGAGCCCCGCCAGCTCATGGCCCAGGATCCTTTTTCCCCTAAAAGATAGGGACCCGTCTGCGGCCATCAGGCCAGGTGCTAAGTAAAGTGCCCCATGGTCGAAAAACCCAAGATTTCTGTACTGGCACCAGCCCCTGAGCCACGTGTTTAACAGGTGGGCTTTCCGTGTCTTCTCTGTTCCCCTCCCTGCCACCGTAGGGATGGATGAAAACACCACCTGCACTCCCGCTCCATCCTCTAACCATCCCAGCCCCCTAAAGTCTCTTTTGATAAAGTCTCTTTTGAGCTGCCAACATGGAACTCACACTTCCATGTTGGCAGCTCCTTGTAAAATATGGATCCTCTTTTTAATTCAGTGTGAGGTTTATTGGCCCATTCCTCTGCCTCCTGACAGCACTCCCAAGACTGGAGGTCGAAAATGAAATGACAAAAACTTTTATGCTGATTCTTATGGTCCCACATACTCTTTTGCATTACATACAAATAGGGGGGTTACACCCTGTGACTGCTTTTTCCCATGAAATGAGACGATTTTTCATTTTTATGTTCTAAAATAGCTGTAAGAAATGAATACTAAGCTCTACAATGCTATGTGCAGTAGTAAAGACACTGGATTTTTAAAATGTTTTCATTCAGTGGCTCAAAAACTACTTAATTGGTTTAAAAATCAGGCTGAAGTTTGAACTGATGGAAAACAGAAAGGTCTTTCAGGTTGCTTGCTGGCTTCTGAAATGCTAGAAAAATCTGGAGTTGTGTTTTAAAGATTTTATCTTCAGCAGCAAGGCTGGCAAAATATCACTTGACACAGGCAGTGGGAGTGTAGGAACAATAAATTGAAAAATCGTGGGAAAATTTGAGGTTTCCCCGATCTGCTGGTGACCTCTGTAGCAGGAGGAGAGCTGGCAAGAGAAGGCAGCAGGGACAGGGGAGAAGGCAGTTGGGTTGTTTCTTCATGCTTGGAAGACGTGACTGTAGGACCGCTGTGCTATCGTGCCATTCGAGCTGCCTCTCTGTCACCATCTTTTATCAAGAGGATGTTTGCGTAGTGAGAGACAGCCTCTTCATGGAAAGTCAGCTGAGCATTTCTGCACAAACAGTCAGATGACTCGACTCTTTTTTTTTCCCTGCTCTGAAGAACCTTTTGCCCATATTTTCTTATTTTTATTTTCTTCTGAAGGCTGAGAAATGCCTCTGGAATGCATTTGCTTGCTCTTCTTTCACAGGCCAGCTCTCCTGGTGATGTATTAATTAGCTGGAGCACTGCACACTAACAAGCAACTGCAGGCTGATCTCATTAAACATTAATACTTAACTAGAAAAGCAAGAGCTGTTAGAGATATGCCACTCAATGTCATCTATGTCCGAATGTAAAAGAAGTCAGAGGCTGAGCTACCGGTGTGCTCGTGTTCCCAGAGGCAGCAAGAAAGGCCAGGTAGAGCCAGTCCCTTTTACAGCGCTGGCTGGAAACACCTCAATGCAGATGGGTTTCCATGCTTCTCCGATTCCCTTCAGCATCAGTCCCAGCCCTTCCCCAGCCCCCCTCAAGGAGTTGGACCTGCAAACTCTCTTATTTCATCCTTTTTTCACGCTTTGTTTTTAGTGGCTAGGTCTGGAAACCAACACGCATCTGCTCCTTACCTGCTCTTTAACCATGAGCAGTTGGTAAGGTTGATGTTTTCAGACATTAACGTTTCAAGCCGTGTAGTTACATCCAATGGAGTCATCCAAATTAGTGGTTGTCTTGATTATTATGGGCTTTGGTGGATATTTTAGGCAAGCCCATTTGAATGGACTATTACTAGCAAAAATACCTCAACTACCTCACAAGAAAGTTTCAGAGCATTTATTTATTTGTTAACCCACTGGAGACATTGGTGATGAATGTGGATGGAGCCCTGGAAGCCCTGCTTCTACTTCTCTTCAAGTGGGTGCAGATACAGCCTGGCTTTGCATGAGCAGTTGCTGATAGCACTTCTACCCTTTAATTTGCATGGGCAAAAAGGGATTTTATATGTGCCATCTTAACTGTTCATGCAAATCAAGCATGAATTTTTGCATGAGTATTTATGCCCCGCTCTACAAAGAGGTGCCTGGCGTATCGTGGGATCCCTTTCAGTTCCGTTGCAGACCAACCAGCCTTCTAATTTACTTTCTGCCTTCAGCTTCTCCCCACTATAATAACATAGTCACAGCAGCCAGTACTTTTCCTTACTCTCCAGCTGTTTGCATTATGCAATCTGATTGCAATTGAAAATTCATTAATCATTTCCTATCATGGTTAATATTTACCCCGTTTGCTACTGTGCAGCCAGGGTGATGGGAAGGGCGGGTGCAGGGAAGTGAAAGATACAGTCAGAGAAGTACAAAATGTATGGGAACACCACGTCTTCAGAAACACTCTGTTTTTTTTTTTTCCCTTCCCCCCCCCCCCCCCCCCCCCCCCCCAAGACAAATGTTTCCATGGTGCTTCCACTAGCAGTTTTCTAAGGCTTGTCTTGATTTTCCAAAGCCAAGTGCTCCTCTTTTTGGCCTTGAGGCAACCTCAGTTTACAGGAGTTTTTTTCCCATGCCTTCTCCAGACTCCTGAGCATTGCCTTTTGCTGCCCGGGGAAGTGAAAGTGAGAGGGTTACTGCTGCCCAGTTGGGATTTTGTTGGTGTTGTTGGGGATTTTTTTGGACTCCTAGCATGATGCTCCCTCGGACTGTGTTTAAAAGCCACTGGGCTTGATTTCCCCCCTAATGGCATTGAGACTGGAATTGGAGCTGCCTCTACTGCCTAGTCCTCTTCCTGTCTGGGTCTTCGGACATTATGTCACTTGCTTGGGGTGGCCTGCTGACTCCAGCCAGTGTCCCTGGGGGATGGAAACCAAGTTCCTTTCCCTGTAGCAGCGGTGCCCACATTTAAGAAGCTGCAGTGTTGAGCCGTGACTGCATTAGTTCTGTTACATTAGAACAGAAGCAAAGAGCTTAATTTAATTCACTGGCCTGTATGCTGACACCCGAAGACCACTAATTCACTGTTACGTATTCGCAGTGAGACCAGGCTCTTTAGCACTCAGATAGTCTTCTTCACAATGTATTGTTTTTTTCCAAGAGCAGAGTCTTGCAAGGCGAATGTTGTCCATTTCCTGGGAGTGGAGAAAAATATCCCCTTGCAAGGGTTACTACAGGTCAGGATGACTCACTTTTGCCAGGGTCCACACGGGATGGAAGATCTCATGTCTCTTTTTTCTTCTAAAATATATAAATTGATCCATGCTTTCATTTTCTGATTAGCAGCATCAATAAAAAAGTTGTTTCATAGTGGCATATGATTGGCCATAAAACATTTATCCACCACAAGCTCTGTTTGGAGATAATTCAAGGGCTTTGAGTCTATCAGATGCTTCATCCCACTCTGTCTCTGCAAGTGATAGGATCAAGTCCTGTAGTAGCATTTGCTGTGCTGTAACTTCCAAGAAGCAAACCTTGCCTATGTTGTTTGTGCATGAAGACCTATTAGGCTAAATTAATCCTAGGATAAATGTACAGACTTCAACAGAATGTTATCAGGGATAAATTAGGCCTACTGATTTTTAATGAGGCTCTTACCTGAATAAAGAAAATAGAGTTTCTCTCCTTTTGTGTTGTTCTTCTACTGCAACCATCACCATAAGCACCTCCTTTGCCCCTGAATTTTTAAACCTGAAAACTGTGGACTTCTAAAAGGATTAGAAAAGATACTCCTCTTTTTGGGGAAAAAAAAAAAATGGTCTTCCAGAAAAAAATATAGGTTTTCTCTGTTTTAAGGCTGATCTCTTTCCCCAGATAGTATCTACATCACAAGGGGTTTTCTTCATGCTAATGAATTTCTAAAGAATCATTTTGAGGAGTTTGAACTGATTTGATTTTCTGAGCTGATCTAACTGAGATAATCTGCACCTTGCAGTTTCATGCCAAGGGTTTCCAGCATCACCCCATCTTCTGAGACCTCAGGTGGGTCATGTGGAGTTATTCTGCATCCCCAGGAGACTTGTCCATGGATCAGATGGCTGGTGGCATGGCTCTTGAGGAAACAGCAGTGTGAAGTGATGATTTCTGTACTGTTCCTGGGAGGGCAGGAAACTGCTCATCCCAGGTATGGAGAAGCACAGGCAGGTATCATCACTGGAGATGGCTTTTCTCCATCATATCCGTTCTACTTGGGGTCATGGGGGTAGAAGGAAAGGCAAGCCCTTCTGGTGTGTCATTACCAAGGTGCAAGTCTCAAACAAGTCTCAAAGACCAATGCTTGTGAGTGTTTTGTCTCCATCTCTTTGTAAAGAGCAACCAGTTCCTTTGGGAGATGAATTCTGGGACTTTCAGTGTGACCTGTGATGTTCAGGTAGTGCTTGATTTCAGCCTGGTTTCCACAGGGTGCTGTTCCACCAGCCACTGCCCCAGGTGAGTTTTGGGCCTGTAGAGATGAAACTGTTTCTGCAGCTCATTGATGGTGTTCAAAATCAAGCGTGACCTGCTGTGCCCCAGCACTTCAGTGTCATACATGGCTGCAGGGGGTACACGTGGCTGTCACTTCATCCATTCTGCTGTTCATGTTCAGCACCGCATGGTTAAGGAAACTTTGCCATTAAACCCCTGAGCTCTCTGAATGCACTAAAGCCTGGCTAATTTGCATCCTTTATAGTATTTGATTTTAATTTTTATATTTAGAAATTAAGAAACATCCTTTAAAACCATTAGATAGCTATTGGTTGGTAATAGGCTTTAGCTGGTTGGCTTGGCATTAATCACCGGTCTAAATGGCAATGTGTACAGACTTCTGAGTCATCGTTTTGTGCTTCTGAATGCACCTTACCATTGGAAGAAACGTTTATATTTATCCAGAAATGCTAACAGAAGCTCTCTGTGCCCTTCTAGCACATGCAGTAGAGGTCAAGGGACTGAACACAGGCAATGCTAACTCCAGGTGTAAACCTGAACATTTCTTGAAGCCTGTTTCTAGTAAAAGACTCTGTTTGTTTGTTAGCTTTAAAGTATTTTTGCTATTTTGGATTTTTACTTTGGAAAAACAATCAATCAAATAGGAATATTCATATGGTGCATTGTGAAAGTCATTAAGCAATACGAAACACAAGACATATACTTCTTACAGGCTTGTGTCATATTTGCAATGTGATTCTTCTTTTTTCTATGCATGTTTTTCTTCCCATAAAACTCTACAAAACCCTCCACTAACTGCCAACAGCAACAGAGATAAGGAATGCTCCAATGCAGAAACATAACCTAAAAAGAGAAAGGCCAGTTTTTCCTTGCAGTGAAGCTTAAGGCCTTTAAACTCACCCCTGAACATGAAGAATCAACATCTCCTTTAAAAATGCCGCAGTGTTATATAGCAGACCATTCAGCTATGCTAACAGCCATATATTTTCTATTCAAAACTGTTCCTCTTTGTATATAAACACGTGGAGGTTTTGTAGCTGTATATGTCCACATTTTTGACATGCGTAGGTAGAGCTCACATAGGAAAACCTATTCAGGAGTTGGTACCAGCTGCCCTAACGGGATACTACTGACTTTAGTTATATCAGGGACTAATTATAGATTGGACAGCAATGTTCACAGGGCTGCGTCTGACAGCCAGGACAGAATGTGCTGCTCGACAGACAGATGCTGGAATCTGCTTTTGCTCCTTTTAGGTCAGGGAGCTCTCTTGTGCTCTTTTGCCCTCCTGTTCCCTTGCAAGCATCTCCGCTAGTGGAAATCCTGCCACCGGCCTCTGTAGGCTGTGGATCCAGCCCATGAGAGACATGGGGCTGGTCTGGACACAGGTCTTCTGCCAGTGCCTGTCGACGTAGCTGCCCCCAGCTCAGTGGTGGTGTGCTGATTTATACCCAATGAGGGGCTGATTGCTGGGAGGCATATCAGTACTTCAGGTATTTTGCTGCTGGTCTTCCTCCATTGACCCCTCCTCTCCCTCAATCCTTTAAAGTTTCTTATGTGCAGTTTGAAGTTTGAGACAGGAGAAGGAAGGATGCGTTTTAGCTGCTTTCCCTCCAAGTTGCATACAAGCAAAGGAGAAAAATCAGGAGTGTGGACACCTGGAGAGATTTGCACAGGAGCCATATGCGGAGGTCATGGTGAAAAAGAGAGGACCAAAGCACAGCTGCTACCTAAAGTACCAGTGTGTATTGCTGCTCACTCCACCAGAGCCATGCTTTTGAAGACAAAATTTGCATTTCCAGCAGCGTTCTTCAGAGGTCCCTTTCCAGCCTGGACCAAGAAGAGATGGTCCACGTGCGCCTTGTTGTCTGTGTCCTCAACAGGAGGGTCTGTCCCTCTTCTTACTTTCATGGAGAAGGAGCAGTCACCTCTGAGACTTTTTCTCAGTTCTCCAGGGCTGAACAGGCATTTTCTGAAAGCCCCGCACAGAATGGAGCCTGTTCTTGCTATTGTTCTGAAAGAGGATGAAGCCTTCCAAGGTAATTGGATTTGAATCTTTTTTTTTTCCTTCCTCTTCCCAGCCTTGACTGCTATTTTTAAGCCAGGAGAGCACTAGTGTTGAAAGGGATGTGCAGGCTCTGCCGTGCATCTCAGTGCAGTGACATTAAGGAACTCTGAAGACTTGGCAAGCCGCGAGGATGCCGAAAGCAATGCCCAAGGTGCCCAGAAGTTCAGACAGCCTTTTATTTTCCTCCCTGGGAAGGAAAGCCCAAGGCTCTTGTATCATTGGAAGTGACAGTTTTGAAGTGAAGCAGACTTGATAGTCCAAATGCACCATATTTGTGATTCTTTGAGAGAAAGGAGAGTGTATATCCCCTTGTAGCTGTGTGCTCCTGTGGATTTCGGTCTAGTCTTTAGCAAATGTACAGAGCCAGGACCTGTGCAGTGTCCCAAATGATTTATGGATGCACAAACCATTAAGGCAGACCTTCTTCCTTTTTCAATGCTACCTTTCTCCAGAACACAAGCTATGGAACGTCATCTAGTCATATGTGCAGTGGTTAAGAGGAAACTATTTTTTTTTAATGAAAAATGTCCATTTAAAGATTTTGAGGTCATAATGATTCCTCCAGCATCACAAGGCAGGGAATGGTCCCAGTACTAGTTGTCTGTTTGCTTTCTTCTTTGTCATCTGTAATAGATTTAGAATATTTTACCTTTGCTTTCTCTCTTACTTCTCATCCTTCCACATTCACTGAGCACATAACCAAACAAACCATGGCTGTGTAGGAAAGGACTGTCCGTGTTATTCCATTTGGTGTTTTCTAGTTTCCAGCCCTTTGTCGTGGTTCCACCCCTATGGCCCCGTTACCAAAACCTTGCCAGGTAAACCCACTACATTCCACCCCTCGCCTCTGTTAAAAGCATATTTAAGATTAATCACAATATACTCTTACTTTACAATTATCACAACCTTCACAAACTTCACTTACATCAAAAAGAAAAAGAATTCACCACACCAAAATAAACATAATAACATCACAGCACCGACAAGGTGGACATTTTACACACACACCACCCCTCGTCCCTTCACCACACTAACGTCTCACAATTACTGCTTTCTTAAATTCTTCACAACTTGTACATTCATAACAATCATCCTGTCCATATTTTGCCCGTTAGTTCTATCAACTATCATCCTTATCTCAAATTCCTCGAGCCCCACATTGGGCACCAAAAAGGACTGTCGTGGTTCCGCTCGAGTGGGCAGCCGAGCTCCACCACAGCCGCTCTCTCACTCCCCCTCCTCAAAGAGGAATGGGGAGAAAATATGCGAAAAGGGCTCAAAGGTTGAGATAAGGACGAGAAAATCATGCAGTAATTATTGTAACGGGCAAAACAGACTCAGCATAAGGAGATAGTAAGATTTATTGCCTATTACTAACAAGCTAGAGAAGTGAGAAACAAAGGAAAAAAAACAAAAGCACCTTCCCTCCCATCCACCCTCTTCCACCTCCTCCCCCCAAGCGGCGCAGGGGAACGGGGGAATGGGCGTTATGGTCAGTCTACAGCGCTTCTTCTCTGCCGCTCCTTCTCGGTCACTCTCGTCCCCTGTGCTGTGGGGTCCCACCCATGGGATACAGTCCTTGATGAACTGATCCGGCGTGGGCTTCCCACAGGCAGCAGCTCTTCCAGAACTGCTCCAGATATGGGTCCGTACCACGGGGTCCATCTCTCAGGAGAAAACTGCTCCAACCTGGCTCCCCCACGGGCAGCAGCTCCTGCCAGGTCACCTGCTCCTGCGTGGTCTCTTCTCCACGGGCTACAGGTCCAGCCTGGAATCTTCTCTGGCAGGGGTCTTTCACAGGCCGCAGCCTCCATCGGTGCAGGGCCACCTGCTCCACTGTGGTCTCCTCCACAGGCTGCAGCGTGGAACCCTGCTCCACCATGGTACTCCATGGGCTGCAGGGGGACATCCTGCTTCACCATGGTCCTCACCACAGGCCGCAGGGGACTTCTGCTCCGGCGCCTGGAGCACCTCTCCCCCTCCTTCTTCACTGACCTTGGTGCCTGCAAGGCCGTTCCTCACTCCTTTCACTCTCCCAGCTGCTGTGTGTCGCAGCTTTTTTTTCCCTGTCTTAAATATGCTCTCACAGAGGCACAAAACAACATCGCTTATTGGCTCGGCTCGGGTCAACAATGGGGCCCTTCCCAAACATGGGGCAGCTTCTAGATCCTTCTCACAGAAACCACCCCTATGTCCCCCTGCTACCAAAACCTTGCCAGGTAAACCCACTACACCCTTTCATGATGCTTTGAGCATTACAGATTAGGTATTTTTGACACCCGCTTCTCATTGCTTACAAAGAAAAATTGCATATTCCCTTCCCCTTCAGTCTTTGGACAATCATTTTTGGTTCAGAGTATGAGGAGTAACGCAGAATGTGTACATTGTCCTCTTAGATTTATAGTCCAGGAGACAGATCACAACTCTTAGCCACTCTAAAAACGATCTATACTTCAGGGCCTTGGGGGACAAATATGAAATATATATCCTAGTGTGTCTCAAATCAAACTGGGATGCAAATGCAGTGCAGACCCGAGCCAATCATTAAGCAGTGGTGTTGCACCATGCCTCAGGGAGGGCAGGATTGGGAGGGACATTGTCTCTTGGAAACTGATCCGGCACTGACAGCGGGAATTGATGGTTCCAAGTCCCAGTGCCCTGGCTGGTCCTGTTGGGGACATCTCACCTCTCTCTGCTGGCTTTTATAAGAGCAGGGAGATGTGGTGCTTCTCCAGTGGTGTTACTCTCGGTGTTATTTCAGCACCACGGAGCAGGACTGGGAGCTTGTCTGTGCAAGGCACTATGCCACCCGCCACCCTGCTGCCAGCTTGGACCTCCAGCTGAGCCTCCAAGTGTAGCCGCTTAGTAGCTTGACCTGGGAGTTTTCAGATCTGCTCAGTCAGCTGTGGTGAGGCACGCTTTGAACCACCAAATGTGGAGTTTGAGCTGTTCGGGTCAGAGGCAAAATTCAGCTTTCCTCCTCTTCCAGGAGCTGAAGGCAGGCTGTGGGAAGCCCTGTTGGAATCCTGTAGTCAGGCTGCTGGGGAGAGCGAGCCCCATGCCCCTCCATGCTGTGCCGGGGGGATCTTTCAGCACTGTGACAAGTCAGCAAGTACTCTGAGGCTTGAAAGCACCAACAGGTATCAGACATAGGGTATTGAACATCTTCACCTCCTGCTGAAATCATTTGGCTTTTGCAAACCCGAGCCCCATCAGGACCAATCCTCACATGCCCCAGCCCTGTATTTTGTGGGAGAACACCAATAACCTCTGGATTGGACCTTTTCTTACTCCTGGAAGCAGGGAAAACACAAGTTAGACATGGAATTGGAGGAAACGAGGTGAAGAGTTTGAATTTGTTACTAGATACAGAGTGATTTTTGCTTACTTTTGTCAGGTGTCCTGAGACATGAGAAAGTATTACAAAGAGTCCTTTCCTTGCAGAAGTTGTGCTTATCCTGTGATCTGTATTTCTTTCCCCATCTCTCTAATGTTGCTCTTAACATTCTATTATCATTATTATCAAAGGGCTTCAAAAGAGACCAGCAGAGCTCAGCTCCTGTATTCCCTTGAATTTCAGTGAAAGGATTATATTTGGGTTTTTAGGAATTGCCAGAGAAGGTTTAAGGCAGAAAAAAAATCACAGGATTTTTTTTTCAGCCTTCTAAGTTTTTTTTTCTGTTCCCGTGGAGTGACATTTTCAGAAGTGCTCGGCATTGCTACTACAGAAGGAAGCAGCAGAGCTCCCGTGTCACCTGGCTGTGGGAGCAGGACTCTACTGAATATCCTGCTCTTTTCTTCCTCTTCCCAAACCTAACCCTTGGGCAAGATTATCTAACAGATACTTCTTAATTTGCATCAACACCCTTCACCACAGCAATGACTGGGTATAAAGCTCCTAGTTACACCCTCCACTATTCCCAGCACCACACACGAACTCTTTCTCTTTTCCTCTCCTGTATTGTTTCACCCCAGCTCCCCTGGTCCCAGGCCATGTACCCATTTGGAAAGAAAAACAGAGCAAAGAGCTGGCTAAAACCCATGCTGTAAGAAAAGGAGAAAGGAAGGGGCTTGAACAGGGGCCCCTAAGTGATGCTGATGTCACCAGGATGCTCTTGTGGTTCAGTTCTGACTATTCTCCTTTTCTTTGTCTTCTCTTCCCACTGATCCCTTTCTCAGATAACCCCAGTGTTAAACTAGGCTGAATGGGACCAAGACGTCAGGGAATAATGTAAGATTTACAGCTATCGTGGTGTTCATCCTACTTACATGCTGCATCTCAGCCCTTCCTCGTGCCTACTCCAGGCTTTCAAAGTGCGTGCTGTAAGATGCTCTGCAAATCTTTATTGCACCTTGCTCAAAAGGACATTTCAGTGCCTTTAGGCAGCTGTGTAATAAGAAAAGCATTAGTAAAAATTATGTTCTTACTTTTTTCTTGTGGGTTGCTTTGCAGATTATGTACTGAAAAGCATTAACGGACAACGGCAAAACCTTTGCAGTTCACCAGGGCTTTCCCAGTCCTCAACACCGGACATCCTTCTGGGACATATCTAGAGCTGGAGTGAGCTGAAGTGTGCCCACTCTATGGAAATATCTGTGGCCTGATGTAATACTAATTTTGAGATGTTCCAGATGCCCCTTAATGGTTAGAGCACCCTTAATGTTCTGCAGCTGCTCTGTTTCGGAATAGCTCTTGTTGCTGAATTCCTTCATGAATAAAAGCAAGGGCACTTGTCTGATGCACAGGGAGAAACTAAATATTGCAAGTGAAAACATGAAAAGGAAGAGACTGTGAATTATGGTCCACTTTTACTTACTGTTTCAGTGTGTTTTTTTCTTTCCTGTGTGTCCAGTTGCTGTCTTTTTAAAGCTATCGATGCTCGCATTCATTCAGTGCTCGGAATTAAATAACCACAGCGACCCTCCCCACCAAAGCTCTCCGCAGCATTGTGTTCCCACTTGGAGATGTGTGGGCTGTGGGTACACAGACTTTGTGTCCGTTTGCCATCATTTCCACTTCCCACGTTTGACTTTCTTCAAAGAAAGCCTGGTGCCAGGATTTCTGCTGGCTGAATGAAGCAAGGGTGAAGTTCTGGCCTGATGGAAGTCGATGGCAAAGCTCCCAGAGCCGAGCAGGAGTGTGGGATGTGATTTGGAGTATGGGGAGGATGTGCACAAAGTGATCACATAGAGCAATGTAATTGCAGCCATTTAGTGGATGCTAGAGATCAACAGGTTAGCAGCTATAAATAGCAGAGATTTCTGCTGATTCCTATTTCTGTTATTTTAACCGCTATTGGAAATCAATACCATTCCTGCCTTTCGGGATAGGTAAAAGCCCACCGCCTGCTCTCCCGGCACACAACTCGGACATTTTGTTATCTTGGAATAAATATGATCTTCCTAACCGAGCTTTTGTGTTGGCGTGCTTAATATTTTCCCCATGTCCGTGCAAAACCTTTTAACATGTTAATAGATTTGTTTGCTTGTCAAGGAAAATTTTCCCCTCTGCAATGACAGCTTCAAACTCGCGCTGCAAAAGGGCAGGGAGGCAGGAGCTCTGTGGCCAGGTGCAATACGTGGCTCCCGACAGCCAGGGCTCCAGGCTCGAGTCGGGTGCCGTGTCACTCTGATCCGTGGTGCTGGTTTAATCATGTTAATGCACTGTCTAATTATGGTAAATGCTGCATATTATTCAAATTAAAACTGTATATTGTCATTCACATAGGCTGCAGATGTTTTGATGTATTAGTGTTTTCTAAGCTGAATGCCCTCTGGTAGGCACCCCAGGGGCTGTGTATCACTCTGTTAGCTAAAATGGGAGGTGGGTGATCACAGGCAGTGGCTGTCTGACTTGGGAAGTGTTTAACTCGGCACGCTGGTGGGAGACAATTCTCGCTTTCCCCAAAATTGTCCTTGCCTGGGGGCACCTCCAGAGGTGGACGCCCAGCCCTTAGGTGGGCTTCCCCAGAAGCAATGGGCTGCTGCTGTAGCTGAAAGCAACCCAGCCCCTCTTATAGTGCTGGCAGACCTGCAATTATATATCAAGGATGCCTAATTAGACACAGAAGTTTCAGAGATGGGCCCAAGCTGGAAAGCATTTCCCTAAATCGAGATCTGCATTTCCTCTTTGTGGGGGATTGCTGGGATTGTATCCTGATATGCTGGATCAAATGACAGCATCAATAAACTAACTTGTGATTTTGTGATCTTGTCAATGATAAGAAAGGAAATGAACGCGATATATAATGATCATAGTAATACTGTCACATTGCCTCTCTGTGCTATCAGATATATAGGGTGTCTTCTCTTGTAGGAGTAGGATCATGTTCAAACAATTCCATATGACTATATACAGCTTGGATATTTCAGCACATGCAACATTTCTATACCGTAGCTGTGGGTTACAGAGGAAGCTACTGGGTGGTGTGAAATCATAATAGTACTTTACAGAGTTTAACAAGTGGACAGTCCAGGAAAGGCCAAACAGCAGACAGCATATCAGTAAACAGCTGGATTTTACTGGCAGATGGGGTTTTGTGTGTTTGGAAATGGGTGCCTTGCATGCACTTGGCTCCACAGTTATGTAATTGGGCCCATAAAATTCTATCTTTTTCATTTTATTGGGCATTATAGTTTCCTTTGAGGAGGCTTTTTTTTTTTTTTTTTCTTCTCTTTTTTTTCCCTCTGGGATGGAAGAGTATATGTTATATATTTAGTGCGCTCTATTATCCCTTTGATTGCCTCCCCATGCTTCATTCACTATGGTTCAAGCTGGAAAATTACAGGGCAAAGGACTTCAGTGTCTTGAGATTTAATTCTTTTAGGGAACAGAAAGAGTTCCTTGAGACAAATTATACTATATTTCAACTGTCCCAGGTCATTTGTTTGTTTTTCCCCGTTTGATTTGTTTCAGCTTCTGGGAATGGTTCCCAGTCACCATTCTCTCATAGAGCTGGGCTAGGCAGGAGGAGCTGGAGAAAGGATTTCCAGACATCCTAATGAATTCTGAATTTTAGCTCAGCAATTATCCTCTTCTGGTTTTGAAATGGTTTGGAACTGAGTATTTTGTATAGGTGAAAAGGAGGAAATGGTTGGTCTCTGGGGAAATGCAGATCATAAGCATACATAGGTGGTGATACATAAAATGTCTGTAGGTGCTGGTTTGTGTACAAAGAGCTTCAGGAAGGAAGAAGAAAGCTCTCTGGTTTTACATGATCATTTGTCATAGATAATCAAGGTCAGAGCAGATAGCTCACAAGTAGCCTGTTGGCTGCTGTGTTTATATCCTGCTTGAATTTTAAAGATACTGGATGCATTGATAAATCAATTATTTGGTCATACTTTACAAATGTTTCAATGCCTAGATCACTCACTGGTAGCAGTTCTGCTAATCTGGCTGAATCCGTGCTGGATGCTTTGAAGTAATTATATCAAGTATTCTTACATTAAGATGTTTTAAGAAGTGATGTGGAAAAAGGGCTCAGAAGAGAGGAGAAGAAACTTAGGATTAAGTGGCACGAGTGGTGTACCGGGTAATGCTGTGATCTGAGACAAGAAGAAGACAAAAGCTGCTGCCCAAGCAAATAAATGAAGCTCACGCTTAAGACAGACTTTGTGTAGAGCAGAGAGAATCAAGTTGCTGGAGTTGTACCTTGAGTGCTTCTTGAGATGCGTGAAATACAGCACCACAGAAGTTATATCATAAAGGAAGGGCATCAGATCATCTGCTCCAGGCTGGGCTGTATGAGGCTGCTCCCTTTGCTGCAGTTCCCTGGGAAGGGAAAGCAATCCTGCTTGCTGTTTCATGCACCTTGCTGGAGCCCTGCTCCCCTGCATTGCATCCAGATCCCCAGCACTTTGGAAACAGCATGACTTCAGAGATATTTTTAGCCCCCTAGCTGGAAAAGGGCAGCAGAAACGCACGGGTGCTCTCCCTGATATCCTGGCAAAAGCTCTGCATGCAAAGTGCTTTGTGCTCACTGGAGGAGAAGTTCCCGCTGCTGCCATTGGAAGGGGGCTCTCACTGACCCCCCTTGCACCTCAAAATAACCTTTTATATTTGGGAAACAGGACTGCGAGATCATGGGAGCCCTTTTGCTCCCCTTCTTGACAAATAGTGACTAACCAGCCACCAAAGAGAGCCAGGGGGACGCTGGCAGGACATCCCTCTCCATCACCATGACGTTTGGCCACTTCTGTGTCCCTCAGCCCCTTCCCAGCCCTCCTTTTCCTCCATCCTGCACCCACGGTCAGTTCATGCTGTGTGGTTGGGGTTCTCCAGAGCTGTGCTCAGCTTTCTTCTGCCTAGGGACCTCTGGCCATTATGAGGGCAGACAAGAAGCAGTGCCCATGCCGTGGGGCAGTGGGGAGCAGCTCTTTGTTCTCCAAAGACCCAGCCAAGGAGGCCAGGCTGTAAATTTCACCCATCTCCTTATAGCAAGGGTCTGGACACTCAGTCACACTTTAGTGCCTGGTGGAGTGCCGAGGTCCTGTTTGATAATGTAATACTTATTGCAATAGATTTGGCTAAGAGGTATTCATTACTGTGTAAACAGGACTTGCAGGAGGCAGGTCCCCCCTTTACCCCCACCTCTGTCTCGAGGTATCAGGTGGCTTAAGTCACCTGGGGACCAGGGGACTGAGGACACCAGCACTGCAGGAGGCACCTGGACACCGGCACAGATCCCAAAATGCCAAGTGCTTTCGGTTGCCACCAAGTTTTTGAGAAGTAGGGGTGTAGGCACCGCACCTGCAGGGACAACCGTTGTGTTGCAAAAATGCCTTTGGGGGAAGAAAAAGGGAGAAGTAGGACCAAACAGGAGGTGGGAAATGGGGCAGCCACCCATGGCAGCTATGCCTGGCTTCTTGCACCAGGCTGTTCAGGGTTGTGTCCTGCTCTGGAAGGAAGCAAACCCCTTAAAATGGAGACACTGATAGGTGTGGATGGTATGACGGGTATGCACAATACCCAGGCCTGTGGGCATGAAAACTAGGGGGAAAATATTCCTGTAAAGATGAACCTGAAATGCCATTCAAACAGGAGGAACAGAGAGTGCAGGTAAATCCACATGTCCTGCTTTGGCCTTGACCCAAAGCCAAATGTTATATCCAAACCCCTCACTCTTATGGTATGGTGGTGGATAAAAAACAGAAATGCGACATTTATGGCCATAAAAACTGTTTGGTAGCACCCTATGGTGCTTGAGGAGCAGAAGGACAGCAGCCCTGGAGACAGGCAGTAGGTGGGGATGTCAGTACCACCTTGCTCTGGTTGGGTTTCTGCAGCACCCACTGGTCCCTCAGAAAGAAAGAAAGAAAGAAAAAAAAAAGCAGGAAATGAATCACTTGCAATCACTTGCATAGATGGTGAAAAAGAAAAAGAAAAAGAAAAAGAAAAAGAAAAAGAAAAAGAAAAAGAAAAAGAAAAAGAGAAAGAGAAAAAGAAAAAGAAAAAGAAAAAGAAATTCACTGCAGAGAATTAATGGGGAGAAAAGAAGTGATCAAAGAGCAGCAAGGCATATATGGGATATATGGGGAGAGGACAAACAAGTCTGGCAAAGCCAATTTGGACAGAGAGTGGGGTGATGGAGTGGAAGGAATGCACGTTACCTCCCAGTGCATCTCTGCCTCCATCTCTGATGGGGCAGACAGGACCTGCTGCAGCTGTGGGTTCCCTGTGAGTGGTGAGGGGACTCTGCAGAGCAAGAGATGGAGGGGGACAGGCACCCAGTTTTCCTCCCATCTGGAAGGGATACCACATCCAAGGCTTTGCCGTGCGTGCACGGGCAGCCCGTACCGAGAGCAACGTCTCTTGGTGCAGAAAAAGCATTGGCACAAGAACCCCTCCAGACAATTCCTCGGTCTTTGGGAATAATATATGGTGTTTATACAACCTCTTGGAGGCCTGTTCCTGGGTAGATGGTGAAAGCAATACCTCAGGACCACTGGGTTACAGGAGGCTGTAAAATTGCTCCTCCCCATATACATATATTTTTGACAATGCTTTGCTTTCACTGAGGAGTGTTTCCTCTTTTTTTTTTTTTATTGCTGCTGCAATCAGTCTGTCTTTTTTTCCCCCTCCCCATCCTCCCCTTTTCACTTTGACCTACTAAACTGTAAGTCTTATTTCGAGGTGACGGGGACGCATTAAAGGACTGGCTGGGACTCCAATTTAAGGGAATTGATGATCTTTGGGGCTTCCTCTCTTGTGGGTCAGGTGATAATGTTACCTTTCAGGTTAAATTCATATGTTACATGGAAAAAACCAGGAGATTTCACTGAACTCGGGGCCAGTGGGACACAGACCAGCTTTGGTCATAAACAGTCATTTAGAAGCTGGTTTGGAAGAGGACGATGCAGGGATGCATAATCTTTCATCTGTTTCTTTTTATCACATTTTTTCTTCTAACTTTCTGTGCTGTCCTTCAGGCAGACATTTTCTGTTTGCCTTCTGAGAACTTTTAGATGAAAATCAGGGTCCTAAAATAGATGTAGATATAGATATATATATGTATCGATAGATACAGAAATTGTAGATATAGATACAGATATAAATAAAGATATAGCTGTGGATATTCATATACATTTTAGTGTATCTCATACCATACATGCAACCAGAAGCCAAAGGCATGAAGTTCAAGAGGCTTGGAGTCTCATATCTTGGCACAGCGGAGCAAAGCCTACAGATGATGCCATGCTACTAATTATTAAGATTTTCTGCCTTCCATGTTTGTTATAGTTCCCTTTCTGCCTCATCATGCTCTTGTCATGTTAAACCACCTTCCAACACACTACTATCTTGACTTTCCTTTGCTTCATAGCTCTGCTGCCACATATCAATGACCAATTATGTTTTGTTCAAAAGTAAGTATCTCAAGCAACTCAATAAATGGGAAGAAATGCCTATACCTCCCACTGCCTCCTCTTTTTTCTGTTTTGCATTCTCTGTGGAATCATAAACAAATCATTGGTAATGGCCATTTATTACTCCCTGCACCCATGACAAATGAGACTGATATTATGGCTCCTTAGCCACTAGTGGTTGCAAAACGGTTTAAAACCTACTGGGTTCATTCACAGCAAAACTCAAAGTCATTTTTATGGGCATAGATTTTGATAAATACATCCTTACATCCTGTTCCCCCCTCCCCCCCTTTTTTTTTTTCCTGGGGGTGATTCCAATGATTCCAACAAGTTAAAAAATCAGAAATTTTGGCTCCTAAATACAAAGAAAGATTGTACGTATGACTGGAGCACAAGGAGAGGAAGGAGAACTGACCCCAGGGTGTTTACAGTCACTTCTCCACCTTCATTCACCAGTGGCTCAAAGAAGCCCTTACACATATACACCATTGACAGAGTGTGGTACCCAGGTTTACTCTTGGGATACCGAAATAAGAAAGCTGCATCCTCAAAGAACAGCACTTAAATTAATCACAGGGGTGATGCCCCTCACCTTTGGCACAACTGGAGGCTAATGAAGCCCTATACATTTTTGAAACCCTGCCAGCTGTCCCCACAGAGCATCCCCCAGCATGGTGGCTGCACGCTCAGGGCAGCTCCTCCTGCCCTGTGTATGTGGAGCAGAGCAATGGCAGTGGGATTTGGGTGACCGTGACAGTCCTAATGGGATGGGGTGTGTTGTGCAGGAGAGATGGCATCAGTCTGGGGCCAGAGGGCTGATCTCAAGTTGTACTTTGGGTGAATTTGCATCTGAACCTAAGTCAAGAATGAGGATTGATCTGCATGCTTGGTTAAAAAGCAGACACCTCTCCCAGCCCTGTGCACAAGGCTCAGGCCATGTCTCTGTCATCCAAGAAAACACTGAATTGGCTGGGTTTTATTGCAGTGGTAGCCAGGCTCAGTCCCTGAAACAGTGCCTGTCTGCAGGAGAACAAGAGAACTTTGACAGATACCACGGATTGAGGATGCATCTCTCCCAGCACAACACGTGGAGTCGCCATTCAGCAGTCACCCACTCAGGGATGAATTCTGCTCCTCGGCATGCTCTTACCTCATGTTTTGTGGTATGAAACCAACAAGTGCCATATAACAAATGAAGAGGGGAAAAAAGAGCAAGTGATTGTCAGTTGATGCTATGCTGCGTTTTGAGACAGGACATGAGCAGTTCTGCATCTTGGATATTTTCAGGAACTTAAAGATAATGTCCTCACCAAGGCTATCCTCAGGCTCCTGTGATCTTTGGGGAACTCAGAAATCAGGGGCCTACTGTTTTATCTCAAAACAATTGAGTTTGCTAGTCGTTACATGGTTGGGCTTCAGGTACCAATGAATTACTTATGAAGGTCATGTTGGATTTGTGGGACAACATTAGCACTTACCTCCAAGGGAAGCAAGCCTTCTGTCAGGAAATTTATTTGAAAAATGGTTTATTATTTTCATGGGATGTGTCATTTTGTTGATGCCGGGTGTGTGCCAGACTGATGGCCTGGGTATTAGTGTTGGATATTTCACCTCTGGTAATTATCAGCTTTGCATTAGGAGACCTTGAGTATGGACACATTTGACAAGGAAATACATCTGAAATCTCCCAGTAGCACTTGATAGTTGTTTCAAATAAATAAATGAGGACTTATCTCCCCCGGACCCTGATGAGGTAGTCAGCAGCTTGCAGCAGATAGATTGCTACTTACCCAGTAACATCAAGTGTCCTCCAGGCCCAGGAGAGGGAGATCACTTACTGCAGGGCCCCTGAGAGTTTAAAGAGCTAAGAAGGAATAAATATTCAACACAGAGTTCCAAGGTAGTATTGACGTGATGGTCTTTTGCCTCGATTTAAAAATAAATAAATAAATAAATAAATAAATAAATAAATAAAATCCTTTTGCAAATGATTCTGTTTTGTTTTCATCTTATTAAGTTTTAAATGTAACTTCTTTTAAATGCCAGCGACTTGTTTATGTTACTTTGAGTTATCATGTCATGGAAACATCCCTTTCATTTTCAGGCAGAGCCTCAGAACTCAGTATCTTGATTAATAAAATATAAAGAGTTTATGCTATCTGTTTTTCCTGGTTTGAAAGAGCAATTTTCTGTTCCTGAGAAGACAGGTAGCATTGCTGAGAGGAGGAGATTTTTTTTTCCTCCCTGTGCTAGGGGCTGGCCTAGGGGATAAGATATGTGGACCGAAATCTCAGCCCTGCCAGAGACTTTCTGAGTGGTGTTGGCTGGATTCAAATGGCATGGCCTTACGTATCCCCAGGTCATGTCACATCTGAGACAGTCACTCCAGGTCTTTCCTAGACAGCACTCTGGAGATGGTGCTTTGGTGGCTATAGATGGAGCCTGGGACCAGCAGACATTTGGATGTCTAAGTTTGATAACATTAATCCTTGTCTTCAAAAGTTGGTTCTTCTCCAAACTCCTCTTAAATGGGGATAACAGCCCTTCCTTTTCACCCAGTCTTCTCTAACTTCATCGGGGCTTCTCCATCTCAGCATATTGTTTGGTTTGGACCTGTTCTAATCAAGGGCTTTTGCTAGCCGATCCCTTTCCCACTCCCTTCAACCCTTTGCAGACTCCCCTGCCCTTCTCTCCCCTTCCCTTTTATTTATTTAAGTTGTGAAAAGAACCAAAGGGGGTCCCCAGCATCCCACCGTCTAGGAGAGCTGCTTTCCCTACGGGGCAGCAGATGCTGTTTAACACTTAGAGTGTTAAAAGAGAAGAGGGAGCAAGAAAAAGAGGGAGAGCGAAGGCGGGGAGTTGAGGGGAGTTGAGGGGCAGAGAGCCTGAGCTGAATTGGAGGAATTTCCTCCCCCCTGTTGCCGAAGGGAGGTTTTTTGGACATCTGCCCAGATACATGCTGAGTTAAAGAAGTGGGATAAATTCTGGAAGAATGAATGGGGCAAGAGGAGGGGTCGGGACGATGGAGGGGAGTGTGGGCTATGGGGGGCCATCGCGGCCAGGCAGACAAAGAAGATCTGTGGGGGGAGACCAGAACGGCACCGTGTGTGTGTGTGTTTGTCTTTTTGCTTCTTTCTCCTGCCATACATTTCAACCACTGGCTCCTTATCGCATAGCAGCAAGACCTCTTCGTTGGGCTGCGCCAGGCAGCTTGTCATCTCCTGAATCTTCCTCTGTATTGCCTCGAAGAGGCAGGTACCTGAGTGGATGTAAGTTGTAACCAGGCGGGGTGGTGCATCAGGGCTGGTAAACACGTTTTGAACAGCAAGGGCGAGACAATTATTTGAGCAAAACTCATCGTAGGCTCTCTCCATCTCATGTCTCCAGGCAAGGTTGCGTGACTTTCTGAAAGATTCAGTGAGACAGGCAATTTCTGAGCATGATTCAGAGTGTATATGGGCAAAATTGTGTGGTCAGCTTGAATAACCCAGACAAAAGGTCAGATAAACTGCTCTGCAACAGACCTGGGATGTATAGGTCGCTCTCTGGATGGCTTGTTCCTGCAGCTTCTCAGCCCCCATGGTTTCAGGATGTTAGTTCCTCGCCTCTTTCAGTTAGGCTTCTCATCCAATTGATCCCTAGCCCTGCTGGAATACAGATGTGGGCTAGGACTCATTCAGATTACGAGGCCACCAGCAAAACTGGGCCAGCAGCAAGCCTTGTTCAAAAGAGAGAAGCAGCAGCTGGACAGAAGAGAGAAGCAAAAGAGAGAAGCAGCAGTAGCAGTAACCCCTTCCTCATGCTCCCTTCAGCCAAAGAAGTTTGTTTCATCCTCTCAGTCTCTGCTGGCCTTAAGAGCTATGCATCTGTGAATTACTCTGAATTTGCTAAAAGGCCTGCGTAGCATCTTATGCACTACAAGGTGCCTCTGTGAATGTCTTTCCCAAACCCAGTGGCTCTGGTTATGAGTTCAGCTTCTTGAAGCTTACCTGAAAGTGAATCACACCTGAAGCAGGTTCTTGCAGCCTTTCTATGGATGAACTTTCCTCCTTTCACGTTGTCGTGGTTCCGCTCGAGTGGGCAGCCGAGCTCTACCACAGCCGCTCTCTCACTCCCCCTCCTCAAAGAGGAATGGGGAGAAAATATGTGAAAAGGGCTCAAGGATTGAGATAAGGATGAGAAAATCACACAATAATTATTGTAACGGGCAAAACAGACTCAGCATAAGAAGATAGTAAGATTTATTGCTTATTATTAACAAGCTAGAGAAGTGAGAAACAAAGGAAAGAAACCAAAAGCACCTTCCCCCCCATCCACCCTCTTCCACCTCCTCCCCCCCGAGCGGCGCAGGGGAATGGGGGAATGGGGGTTATGGTCAGTCTACAGCACTTCTTCTCTGCCGCTCCTTCTCGGTCACTCTGGTCCCCTGTGCTGTGGGGTCCCACCCACGGGATGCAGTCCTTGATGAACTGATCCAGCGTGGGCTTCCCACAGGCAGCAGCTCTTCCAGAACTGCTCCAGATATGGGTCCGTACCATGGGGTCCATCCCTCAGGAGAAAACTGCTCCAACCTGGCTCCCCCACGGGCAGCAGCTCCTGCCAGGTCACCTGCTCCTGCGTGGTCTCCTCTCCACGGGCTACAGGTCCGGCCCGGAATCTTCTCGGGCAGGGGTCTTCCACAGGCGGCAGCCTCCGTCGGTGCAGGGCCACCTGCTCCACTGTGGTCTCCTCCACGGGCTGCAGCGTGGAACCCTGCTCCACCGTGGCACTCCATGGGCTGCAGGGGGACATCCTGCTTCACCATGGTCCTCACCACAGGCCGCAGGGGACTTCTGCTCCGGTGCCTGGAGCACCTCTCCCCCTCCTTCTACACTGACCTTGGCACCTGCAAGGCTGTTTCTCACTCCCTTGACTCTCCCGGCTGCTGTGTGGCGCAGCGTTTTTTTCCCTGTCTTAAATATGCTCTCACAGAGGCGCAAAACAACATCGCTTATTGGCTCAGCTCTGGAAAACAATGGGGCCCTTCCCAAACATGGGGCGACTTCTAGATCTTTCTCACAGAAACCACCCCTATGGCTCCCTGCTACCAAAACCTTGCCACGTAAACCAACTACACACGTAATGGCAAGGACAGCCATTTATGCCAGTACAATACACAGATTTCTTAAATGATACGTCTTTGGTAAATGTGCTGACTGATTAACTCACTGAAAGTCCACATTATCTGGAGGCTTATTCTGGCTAGATCCAAAACTGAAGTTTGATCAGCTGTGATGGCTCCACTCAGTGTTTAATCACCTCACTCTTCATCACATTGTCTTTTGGTCCAAAAAATGCCTCAGTTGTCTACTACCAAAGCTTCCCTGCAAGTTTCAAGTTGTGTTTTTTAAAGGCAGTGGCTACTACAAGCCTGCTTAAAGGTAGACATTTTCTCCTGAGATTTTAGTGAGAAGAAGACCCAAAAGTATGTTTGGTTCATTTGTTGTAATCGTTATCATTGTCACTCACTTACAGTAACTAAAAATATTTTTTGTTGCTACAAAGCATAGTTAAATCAGTCTACTGGAAATGGAGGGTATCCTTCCTCCCACCTCAAGAAACGAATAAACAGAGGTATACCCAGAGCAGTTTAAAATATAACATTTTGATTGCATAGAACAAACACTGGTTTAATTCTTTCCTGAGTAAGTTGCTCTAACCCCTAAACTAAGCTGGAAGGAGCTAATCTTGAAAAGGAAAGGTGAACAAAGTGGGTTCAAGTCTGTAATAATCATTATTATTATTTTGCATTGGGATGCAGTGGCTTAAAAAGAACTAGCGGAAGACAATAGTTATGTTTTGACTGCATCTAGCCTCTGCTGAGGCTTGCACAGGTGTACTGATTCAGTTGTTTCATTCATCTTCAGCATAACAACCCTTGCTCGGTAACAAAAGATTCAATTAGGCGTTCAAATCAGTTCATGTTTTGCACCACTGAAATGCAGTTGAGCTTCAAAATAAAAAATCCAAACTTTAAAAACAAATTGCCAGTTATGGTGCTATTGGGAATCTTTATCAAGAGAAACACATTGGATGTGCAGATCCAGATAAGCCAGATATTGGCCAGATGTCGGTGGGTAATATTTAAGAAGGCCAAAAGTATGGCTTTTAAGTGTTGTAAACTGGAATAGCTGTAGGAAATGCTGCTTCTGTTCCCAGCAAACCGGGACAGTTATGGCCAATTGAGTCCAAGGGCTGGACTAGAAAACCTGGGAGACCTGTGAGTCAAAGGAACAGATAAAAGACTTAAGAGGATGAAGGCTGGGGCTCTGAAAAGTTCCAACTCAAACTGTTCCTCCAAGGCAAATCTGTCCTCCATTTCTCCTAGCCATCATCACAAGGGAGCTTTTAGGACCGTTAGCTTCACTTCCATAGAAGTTATGAAAATCGTTCCATCAGGTTTTGCCAGTTTTATTATTTTTGTGGGTAAAATTGTGATTCTGTGACTATGAAAATCAGGTTGGTGGGGGACAATTTGTATTAGAACACAGGGATATGCACATCAGGGTTATTAACAGAACATCCCTCCTTGGTGCTGTGTTAAAGGGACTCAGACTCTGGTTCCCCCACTACCTCACTCCCAATGAACAAGATTTTAAAATTTGGGTTTGCTTCTATTTTGAATGGACATGAGAAAAGACGTGCTCACTTGATATTGGAGCTATTGAAGTGGGAAGTTGGTAAGCACCTTGCCGTGGCTTGCCCAGCTGTGCTGTACCACCTGCTATGGATCTAGAAGAGGATTTCAGCCTCCAGGCTTTCTGGCCACGTCCCTTTTGTACAGCTCTGGCTTTATATTTTTCTCAATATTATAAATAAATATAAGTGGGAAGAATGAGGAGAGCATTCGGAAAAGGTACCTTATCTTTAAAAATTCACTTAT
Organism: Anas platyrhynchos; assembly: GCF_047663525.1. Taxonomy (NCBI): domain Eukaryota; kingdom Metazoa; phylum Chordata; class Aves; order Anseriformes; family Anatidae; genus Anas; species Anas platyrhynchos. The sequence goes on along the minus strand of NC_092620.1, from coordinate 6,092,981 downwards.
TTTAGCCATTTGATGTCAAACTTTTAAAGCACACAGTAGTGTTTTTCACAGGTACTGCTTGGAGGGCTGGTCTATATAGACCAGCACACATTTTGCGCTAGGGCAGAACTCCCCGCTTTTATCAACATAGTATAACTACAGTAAGTCATGTAATATCTGGCTTGTGCACAGTTCTGCTAATTAGGATGCCTGTAAAGATATTTTTCCCATTCTCACATAACTGCACACTAGAAGCCTGTTTACCCTGATGTAATTCTATCCATGTAGTAAGAGCGGTGCAGCTTCTGCGTGGTGACTAATTCTAATCTACATAAGTTTAAGACAAAGACAACCGGTTAGTGTCTCGAGGCCATGTTAGCTTTCCCAGTGTGTTGTTTGTATGGTGCCAGGGTGGTCAGTGAGTCAAGCCACTAAGTACATTGTTGTGTGTGTGAAAGGGAATAGAGACCCAGATCGCATATGTCTAAGGTTTATGAATTCATCTACAGCTCTATGCAATGCCTATGTGGGAATGAGTGGCCCCTAGCACTGAAATTTGGTCACCCCATCAGAGCATTGACCAAACGTACTTCCTCTGTTGGAGGTGGAGGATACCAGTCCTCGAACAGAGGTGAATGTTTCCAAACCAGAATGGGGCTATAATTATAAAGGAGGGCATATGATCAACTTTATTTCCACATATTCAGATTGGTTGATTTTGTTTCGCAATGTTGGTATCCAGCTCTATCTAAATAAATATGTTGGCCCCTTCCCAGAAGGGATAAAATTTTATATGCATCACTGCTAGCTCTTTTCCCAATGATGGCTGGCTCAAGAGCTGAGCCTTGACGCCATGTTTACTAGCTTCTACTGATACTTAGCTTAGGTATTGAGCGTAAAGAGTGGGCCAGCTTCTTTAAGCAGCCAGGAGGCTGACCTGCCTGCATAGAGACTGGGGCTGACAGTGTCCTTTGTCAGCTTTGATTACAACAGTGCTGGCAAAGCCACCATTGTGTTTGGCGCTTGTTGGTTTCTGGTTTGCTCAGCTGTGCTGCACACTGAAATGAAAAACATCTGGTTGACTCACACACTGTTTAGACTGGTTACACAAAAGCATGATGTTATGCAACCCAGACCTGCTATCCCATTTCTTCCTCTTCTGAAGCATTTCATATTTTGCTTTTAATCACATCGGACAGACGGCTGGACGTCTTCCAGGTGCTATTGCTCAGATGGTGAGCCTTGTGCTTGACCTGTCAGCACAGGTCAGCCTGCCACCACCTCATTGTGTTGCAAGAACGCCTTGTGTCTTTTTTTCCTTCTGTACCCATGAAGCTGAGCAGCGCTAACTCGTGCCAGGAGACCAGCTGTGGAAGATGGTGAAGTTCCTTTCTGAAACACAGTGAGCTAGTTCAGGCAGTGTGTTTAGCTCACACACTTCTTGGTCTTTTCCCATTTGACTGCAGGCTTCCCAGCAGGCGGGACATAGCTGATAACCCCTGTCCCCCAGCTTCAGAGCAGCCCGTCTTTCCCCCAATGCCTGTGTGAGATGATCCACCTGGGGGAAACATCACGGCAGAAGGAGTTCAGCACAGGATTTCTGGCTGCTTTACTCCTATCGTCTTCTTTGGTGTGCTTTTGGTAAATCGCACAAGTGTGCATCTTTGTTGGGCTGTCTTTTCAGCTCTGAAGTGAGCAGGTTTTTCTGAGCAGGGTGATTGTGAACAGCTCAACAGTGGAAAATGCCAGCGCTGGCCACTTGCTTCCCACCAGGCTCATGTATGCTGAAAATCAAGTTTAGTAGCTCAAGCTCTCTAAGTTCAGCTTTTAATTAAAATGCATAATTTAATGTTAGAGACCTCATTCTCCAAGAAGGGTACCATTATAAATGCCCACATCCAACCTGGATTGCTGAAATTGGCATATTGCCTCTATTACATTAAAGATAGCAAAACCAAACTGACTTATTATTGTAATGGTTTGCCAAGCAGACACTGTCTTCATCCCAGATATAAAAAAAATGAAACAATGCTCATTGGATTTGACTTATTTTGTATGTAAACTGATGCAACAGCATAGCGTGACTGTAGGAAGGGCTGTTGAATGCAAGCCTACACGCTCATGTCAAATCGTGCAAGGCTGTCGCAGGGAGCCAACTGGGAACTGTGCACAATGGACTGGCCTAAACTCCTCCTCCGGATGCTCCTACAAATTATTGCCACTTCCTACATGGATTATGTGGTATCTGATCAGTATTCCTCCTCTTTTACGTATTCGTGTGTGTTTCTGTGTTTGTGTCTGTGCATGTGCATGTATAAAGAACACTTAATATATAAAAGAGAGGTTAATGAAGAAAACTAATTAGTGCTCATTATCTCAGGAGTTCATGCTGATTTTCTCTACTGCCCAGTTCATGCCCTCTTTATAAGGATCTCCTTTTATCCTGTGGTAGACTTTGCTACAATCCTGAGCTTCACCAGCTGAGATGGAGGAATGGCTCCTCTAATTTGCTTAAAGTGGTCCAGTCTTTGGAATCTGGATCACTCTGGTTCATATCTTAATAACTTTCATGCCTTCACATGGATCATTTAAAATGTACCCCTGGATCTTCCTCCCATGGCTAGCAACTTCCATGATGTGCTTGGACAGACAGGGAAAACCTCCCAACCCAAGCCTCAAGGACTTCTTTGGTCCAGGAGAGGAGCCTGGGGTTAGCTCTGAGGTGCATGCACATACACAGGCACACACCGCTTGATTCACTATTTCTCATGTCTCCCTTTCACCTATTAGTGTCCTCTGAAGTATCAGGTTACCTTGCCAGTGGAAATATATGAGCAAGCTCTGTGATACATTGTAACTGTAATAGCAGATCATATAATTTTCCCCCGAAGGCTTGTTGCAGACTATGTCGAGTCATTTGTATTTATGACAGCTTGGGGATGATTTAGTGCAACCTCACTTTGATAAAAGCCATTTAGAGCTCATAAATATGGGTGACACACTGCCTTCTTGGCTCAGATTTTAAACGGAGAGCTGCATTTGCAATACCATTGAGCTTTTGTTGTTTGGGGGCAAGAAAGGTAAGAAGTAGAAGCAAACAGGAAATGGAAGGAGGGTGGGAAATGCCAAAAGGTGATGAAGAAATGAAGGATGCTGCCTTATTTAGAGCCTCTCCAGCATGAAATTTGCCCTCCTCTCTGCATCTCATGGTCATCTCCTTGGAGCAACCTCTGCTGGCAGGAGAGGGCTCTGTGCAGAGAAACCTCCCTGAGGCCATGAGAAGACACACGGCAGTGGAAAGGTCTATTTGCTCTACAAGGCATTTATCTCCTCTTTTCAAGATGTGATTAAATCATACCCACATCGCAATACGTTATCAATATTGCTAGCTTGGGAAACTTCCCCAGCAACCCCTGCACCCTAGTTCCTTCCTGTGAGGGGCAATATTTTTTGGAGATGTCTTCATGGCCTTTCTCATTGATACTGGGGGAGAGGGCAACAGCTTGACAGTGACCCCAGCCAGCCTCCAGCTAAGAGCATCACAGCATCATCCTTAAACTCTTGACCACAGTCTCCCAGCTCTGCTGTGCAGTCCTCAGACAATGTACACGCTTTCCACTTGCATCAGTTTTTTTCCAGAATTCATTTATTTTGCTTTTTGCCCAGCTGGCTAGAAAGGAAGCGGGCTCCCCGTGTCGGGGGAACAGGAATTTAGCGCTTGGTTTTCACAGTAATAATAATACAAAAGACTTCCATATGCTAGCAAGTTTTCTTTTAGCTTGGGTCTTACAGTTGCATGCTGTTTTTTTACTTAATTTCAAGGAGACATTTCACGAGTATATTTATATTCTGTAACTAGTTTTCTAAGGAGGTAGACAATTTACAGTCAGCAATAAAAGATGCTTAAGCCCAGCATAGAGCTGTCAGATTTTATGTGCTAGGCTTAAATTGATTATTGATGGAAGCAAGTAGGAAGGTTGTTCTTGGAAAATTATATTTTTTTCATAATTTGTAATGCCCAAAGGAACCTGAGCATCGCAGCCCACTGAATTTCACAGGGAGATGAATGTCTTTGTTTTAACCATGAGAATTCAAAAGAAGAAGTGTTGTTCGTGTTTGTAGTCACTGGGAGAGTCAGGACGTGAGCCCAGGTGGGTGTCTGACCATCAATCCACTTCCTTCTCTTAAGCAACCAGTGTTGATCCATATGAATGGCTGGGAACTGTACTGGGGAATGTATCTAACATGTTCAAGTCTTTAATGGCATAATTATTGATTGCAGGGAGATGAGGACTGGGATACTTATTTTTGTGTTGGCAGCTATTCTGCTCATGGAATTGATGTTCAGGGGTATGGGCTACCAAATTAAACTAATCAAGCAAGGACTTAATAGCATCTGCCTGTAGCACTAATACAGATCTTTTTCAGAGTTTTACAAGTGCAAAAGCTTTTAGGTCGTGATTTAGAAGTTTGAATGTCACTTGTGAAAGTTACCTCCCAAATCTGTACAGCAAAGGCATTTTAGCATATACCTGTATGTTTGAAACACAGTTAAAAGATTTAAGCTAGTCACTTTTTAAGCACTTCATCTTTTTGGAGTGTTCTTTATAAATTATTGTGATTTTATTTTTTATTTTAAGCTATCACAACATCAGGCAAAACAAATCTTGCCTGCCTTTCAAGACATTCCCGCAGCGTGATGCCAGATACGCACAGACAAATGCTGTACACAATGATTAAATCTTACACTTCAAATAACCAGTTTACCAGTCTGCCATTATTAATGTCCTCTGAGATGGACAGTGTTTATGCATTGCACTGTTGGTTTGGTGCTCACAGCAGCAAACCCAACACTTTCTTTGTGACCCTTTCTACTGAAAACTGTTCATCTCCCAACCTGATCAGGCTTTGCACATCCTCGCAGAGGCTTCAGAGGAGCACTGCGCACAGCAGAGGACCTCTGCCACCCAGGCACGGCCATGGAGAAGGGGCTGAGCTCAGAGAAAATCTTTGAAGCCTCAGCCCCAGGTCTTCTCCATTAGCCTCAGCTGGTCCACAGCTGCACCCCTCTGCACTGCCTTTGGGGCTCCCACCCAGCGCCTAGGCAAGCGAAGCCAAAGGAATTAAAAGGCAGAGTGCTTTTCATTAAGCAAATGAAAATAAACTCACAGTCCCTGCCCCGAAGACTGTACACTGTAATCAATGGCAGCATTAATGGGGAACTTCAGTGCACTCAGAGGAACAGTAAAACATGCCTGATGGGACCTCAAAGACAAGACAGCCAGTAAATTACTTACTTGGCTTCGGTTTCGTTAGCCATTAGAGCAGGCTAATGGCACTTACCTTACCCCACCAGAGATTAGGTAGTCATCACTAACACAGTGCTCTGGATGAATATTAAAAAAAAAAAGGAGCATCCCAAAGGAGCATCCCATCCCTCCCATTCTTGTCTTCTGCTTGCAGCAGGTGAGGAGGTGGCCCAGGGCAGTGGGACGGCATCATCCCTGCCTTTCACGTGTTGCATCCAGGTCTGGTTTGGATCCCAAGCAAGCACTGTTGGAGATGGCAGCCAACATTTGGTGCTGCACAGAGAGCACTGTGATGCTCAAAGCCCGCTCCGCAGCCTGCGCCACGGGACCCATCTGCTGCTGGCACACGCGGGGCATGGAGCGGGTTGGACACCGCTGCGCGGGGAGGTTAGTGCAGCACCTCTCTGCACCATGCCTGGATGGGGCTGCTGCCATTTATCTTTACATGCAGTTTTATTAAAATTAGGTCCTAGAGCAAACAGACTTTGCCATGTTTTTTTTTTTTTTTCATTAAACAGGCTGATTTGGTCTCTGCTGACTTGAAAAGCCAATCAACAAACCCTCTGAATCTTTGATCCATTTTTCTGCTTAGCTGTTCTCTAAAGGCTCAATTTCCTCTCCTGTCATGCTTTAGAGAGGGGGAAAATACACAGACTAGTGTGGGAAAGGAATTTGCAGGTGGCTCCACGCTGTTTCATATGTCCCTGAATTAGAGATAATGAGGAAACAAGTGGTAGAAACAAAAACTTGAGCAAGGTTGAGATAAAGTAACTGGGCTACAGTGTTAAAGATGAGCTTTGGGCAGTGGCCAATTGCCGGCTGGCTTGAGGCGTGTGTCTGAGGGTCTCTAACCAATTGTATGACAGATTCGGGCGCGTGGACAGTGTGTGGGGCTACGGGGAAAGTATATGTAGTAGTGAACAAGGGCAATAAAGGTCTCCTGTTCAAGAGCCATCAGGAGTCCATGTCTTGCATCCCTTCAGACTAGTCCCCAAGTTATAATACAATTATTTGGTGCAAGGGATTTTTTTTCCACTTGAATAAATTAGTTATTAATTAAAGCTTTTTGATGTAGTGCAAAAGGAGTTATATTTGATACCAACAGCTGTATGCTGTTTGATTTATAGTCCTTTGGGGTGTTGTTGGTTACAGCAATCCATTCCTCCCCCTTCCCCCACAAAACACATACACACACTTCAAAGACCATTAAGCTCATACTGTGTTTTCAATTAGAAGGAGAATCTTTTGTTGTTGTTGCTGTTTTCACTTTTTTATCTCTTGCTTTAAAGTTGTGGTGGGAACAGAGGAACAGCATTCCCCTACCATGGAAGCTTCCCCAAGGGTGAAGTCCAGCAGCAGTGCAGACATTGGCAACACCGCTGGGGTAAAGGCTCTGCTGGGGACTGGTCCTAAACTTGCTTCCTTGGCTTAGCACGGTGCTTCTGGAGCAGTAGGCATTCCCAGAGGATTTCCTCCAGTCTCCAGTTGAAGCAGGTTAAGCTGCTGCTGTGAGAACTGAGCCTAATTTCCAGGTAACACATAAAGTATTTGGAAGCTGCGTGATGGGTTTGGGTTGAAGTATCACCATGATCTTCAACCTGGGCAGGACTGGAGACTCAGGCAGGAAAGAGGATGAGATAAAGGACCTTCGGTTCAATATCTAGTTGGAATTATAGAGAACACAACAGAAAATGGTCGTGGAAGAGGTGAATTATTTCTTTCTTCTAACCCTCTACAAAGAGTAGCTCAAATATGAAGTGCCTTTGGTGTTCTTACTTAACTGACAGAGTTGCCTATTGCTAGTTTCCCAGAAATTCCTCATCCCACCTGCTCAGCTGTGACTGTCTCACTGGGCCAGCGAGGCTTCATGTCAGGAGGACGTGGCATCTGAAAGGCTACACAGAGGCTTCTTCTCTCCCATCCCTCACCAGCAAGGAGGAGAGTGGGCTTGGAAGAGCACTAGTGGCTTTTGGCTCCTTAACATGGTGTCACCTGCTGATTAAGGAGGAGCTTTTCTGTACATGGTGCTGTTTTCAGTCAATTCCCAGCATGGTGTGCATTAACTGTAATGGAAGTGGCTGGGGAGAAAGCGTGTTTCTTCACCTTGGTTTGCAGTTGGGTTCCTGCGCCTCAGAAGTGGCAGTGGGATTTTCAGTGCTGTGGACTAACACGTAGGGCACCTGTTACAGACGATCCAAACTCCACTGAACAAGGTAACTCAGCCAGCTTCCCATTAGGAGGAGAGAGAAAGCCCTGCTTCTCCAAAAAATCCCTATCCCAGGCAAGGCTGTCCTACTGCTGCCATTTATTTTGTTTTAATCCAATGGGTCTTAATTAATTGCCTTCTACTCCAGGATCAAGAGGAAAACCCGCTTCAGGACAAATTAATGCAATCAAAATCTGCAGGCTGTGAGGCTGCTGGCAGAGTTCCCTGTTTGTGAGCAAACAAGTGCAGGTTTACAGCTTTCAAGGATGGAAGAGGCATTCCTGAAAGATGGTAGCTGGAGGCGTGGGCTTTCAGTGAACAAGAAGAATAGGGAGGCTTCCTCCTGTTCCCTGTCTACCCCAGGCAGCCCGGCTGTCACGGTGGCCACGAATCCTTTCCCTAACTGAGGAGTCTGAGTCAGGGCTGAAGGAAGGGGCTGTATGATGGTGGAGAGCAGCCCTGCTGGAGACGGGTGGCCAGAGAGGAGCAGAGCTACCTGTGCCACATCACCAGGGAAGGGCTTATTTGCTCTCACTGCAGCAGAGATGCATCCTTCCTCTGCTATCCATGCTATCCTGCTATTTATTTATTCAGAAAAATAGCATTACTTTTCCCTTCTTGCTACCTCTGCTGTAGTGATGGGGGCCAGCAACACCTGCCACAGAACCCAGCTTTGGGAGTGCCACATTTACCATGTTTTTGATAATCCTTTTTTTTGCTTTGCACACAGCGCTCTGTATGGTTGCACATTCATGGACTTTCCAGGTGGGTTTTAGGCCACTGAGATTGGCAGGAGTGTTGGGGGAATGCCCACCCATCTCAGTGTGATGGTAAATACCTTCCAGTTTTAGTATTATTTAGGTTGTTCCAACAACCTATTCTAGGAAGAACTTATTTATCTAAGGATAGGTTTAATGTTTTTGTTCTCAGGACTGTAGAAAATGCATTTTCTGAGTTACTGAGGGACTTTCTATTTGCTCTATATGTTTGTTTTAGTTAGTTCTGCAGAAGTACAATATTTTCAGCTTCATAAACAGAATTGATAGCAGAATACAAAGAGAGATTGTTCATGAGGAGTTTTATTTATTTTCCCTTAACATGTAGTTATTTTTCAGTTTCTGGTTATTTTCTGTTTTACCTCTTTGGGTTTAGTTGAAGAGGGGAAAATACATGGTTATCAAATAAGAAAATTAGAATTTTGCATATATGGAAGAAAATACATGTTTTCAGTTGTCTGCATGTTGCCTTCTTGCTAGAAACTAGGATGGATATCTTATGGATGTCTCCATTTGCCTTACTTCTGCATTACTAATTGAGGACTTTGAACCAAGACTGTCTTGACTTTAGCTAGCAGAAAGAAGTAGGCATTCAAGAGCAGGAATAACATCTCTGCCAAGCACTCAGACAAGCTATGCTGAGCTTGCCCTTGCGTGACACTCTGGTGGTGCTTCATACATATAGCAAGGTGCTATATTCTTCTGAGCTAGCTGAAGAGGTGATACTATTAGACTGCTGATACCAACCAGCCTAAAATATTGGCTGCTGAATTATTCAGACATTTGGAGAGCAAGGAGAGAATAAAAAAGTATGTTAGCCGTGCACGTTTCTGCAGATATATGGACCCATCCAAAGTTATGGGTGAAAAACAGAAAACCAGAGTGAGGGGAGTGAAGGAAAAGCGAGAAGGGAGAGTACAAATGTGGGCACCGAAGAGGGCAAACCAGCAGCACACAGTGACAGGGAGGTGAAAGAGGGAGCCAGAGAGGAGCGATTCGGGGCCATGTCTGAGTGTCAGAGTTAATGTACAGGGATGGGGAGGAAGAAGGAACATGGTGAGAACTGAGCCAAACTGTGCGCAAAGCCATGAGATGAATTTACTTGGGGAGAAACAGAAAGGGTTGGTGTTATTTGTCCTTCTCCTGAATAAACTGCAGGAGCAGTTAGTAGGGTGTGTATGGCAGGGCAGTGGCAGTGACTCTCATGTGTGGGTTATTTAAACTTTCCCAGTTTGGGAGACCACCTTGTTTTCTTGCCTATGAAGACTAGTGTTTTTACGTTCCCAATGTTTTCCATTATTAAAGGTTCTCATGGCTTATTTTTATTTTTTTTTTAAACAAAGCTGTAATTTCTCCATTATTTGAAAAAGAGCCTTTGAATTTTGGCAGGGACAAAAGCTCTGCAGCTGTAGACATGCCTTTCCCTTCTCCCATGAAACTCCCCTCCGTTCTGGCTGAGTTATGAGCTGTTCAAGATTCCCATTCCCCATTTCTCACTTATGTTTCTCAGGAAAATGCTGGCTCCCAAATCTGGAGCTTGAATGAGAATAAAATAATCAGGCAGCAACTTTCGTTAAAGCAGATGTAAAGGGGTTGAGTGTTATAAACAGACCCGTGGAAGTGGCTTTCAGTTCTGGAGCAGACGAGGAGGTAGACAGCAAAAGAGTTTTAGCTTTATAGGCTTTCCTAATTAACATCTGCAGCTGAGGAAATAACCTAAGACATTTTCCACAAGTATTCATTAGCTGCTGGATTTTTATAACCTTGATTGGACTTTGTACACTTTCTCCCACCATCCTGTCATGTTTGCTCTTGACAAATATTCCAGCAAACATGTTTTTGGGCCGGAGTGTTTGTGGAGGCTGTGAATTCTGTAGAATATTCCTGAATATTCCTTTTAATATTCCCACTGGAAACCTGCTTCTAGGGATTGTAATGTCCCTCTGTTCAGGAGACAAACATCGCCACTGTGTCAAACAGACATGTAACAGCTTATGAACTGGGAAGAGATCAAGAAGAGTATTTAGACAGGAATTTCAAATACGTATTTTTAGGCAAATAGCAATCTGCTAATAGTTCACAAATCAACACTCTGAATATGTCAAATGCCTGTCTCTTCTGCAGTGCCCCATTTCTTGGATTTAAGTTCACCAGCAAATTTTGAAAGCAAAACCAAATAGTTTGTTATTCTCCTCAGTTTCTCTCAGTGAAGAAAATATTTATTTATTTATTCTTAAATCTGTTCTGCTTAGAATAGCTTCCATAACATTGTTTCTTATTGACTCATCTCTAAATAAGAGACTCTTGCTCTTGACTCCTGCTTAGATGAATGATTTCTAAGGCTTTTCTTTTTGTGACAGTGTTGAATTGGTCGATGTTTGTATTAAGCTTTCCTAAGTGCACTATTAAATGGGAAAAACTTCAACAATAAACAGGCTGACTGGCTCAGTGATAAATTGAAGAGAGGGGGAAATGTGTATTTTTAGACAGAAGAATCATCATGGAAATTGTCTAATTGCCACGCAGTTGGAGAAGGGCTATGTGGAAATATTCTTCAAATAGGTACCAGACATTAGCTGTTCTTAAATCAATGAGACTGTGCTTTGGAAAAAAGAATCAATAACAACAGCAAAAACTTGTCTGGTCAATGCCTATCTTGTCCTAAGGCTTGCCTAGGATCTAAGCATTCCTTGTAGTTTTAAAAGCAAAACCTTTAGGTTTTATTTAAAGGGCTCTTAAGTTCCCTTTGTCATTGTGACTCACGAGCAGGATTGAACATTTTACCATTCCTCTACACGAGAAAAAGATAAGGACAATTACAAAGGCAAATAAAAGTAAAGCAACCCTCATGGACCTTTTTGTTGTTTTGTCCAGGATTGGTGATATTATTAAAAAATGAGTCAAGACAAGCGCATTCCCAATTTTCCCTCCTTTTCAGAGGGAAATCATATTTTTGTAGAGGATCTTATTTGTGAGTGGTTATTTCGAGTGAAAATGGATGGCATCTCTGTTCTGTTTCTATCAGTGAGCAAGCAGGACTGAAGTCCTCTGCATGGGGACAAGACAAGCTCAACCCTCTGTGCTTCCAGCCTGCCACAAAGCAGCGCACACCAGCAGACCCAAGAGATAATTACCAGCTTCACAAATTGCCAGACACGTCCCCAAGGACGTGTGTATTTGAGCTGTGTATTTGAGCTGCAAGCACAGGGAAGTGTTGGGTTCGGGGTCCAGAGCCTGTTCCCAGCTCTGCCACTGCCCGGCTCCAACCCACAGCAAAGCTGTACCTCTTCCCTGATCTGCACGAGGGAGATAGCAGTATCGGTCTCACAGGGGGTGCTAAGAAGCTTAGTTCATTAGCGTTTACAAAGTGTTTCTAGATCCTCAGATGGAAGGTTCTATAAACAGGCAAAGTATTACTAATTGCCAGATTACACTAACTACTAAAGGGAAAACAAGGATGGCTGGAAGGAAGGAAGACATGAAATTTGTGATGAGATGCATCAGTTTAGTGTCTTTAAGTTAAACAGTTTAGCGGTCTGACTTCCCATTGCCATTATCTTAAAAATCTCCAGTCGTTTCTATTGGTGCAATATTTGACCTCCAGTTTACTTTGGGAAAAATCAAGGCACATCTGAGTCTGAGAATCAGGCCTCCTATGCTAAAGAATAAATCATAGGCCTAATTTGGGTGACCTTTCCTGAATTTACAACATGAGGTTGCACTGATGTAAATGGAATGAATTCGGTGATTGTGTTCAGCGTTTACAGCAAAATGCATCAGAAAAACAATTTTGCACATCTTTACAGCTAAGAAGCAAACCATGATACTAATGTACTAATGTTCAGAGCATTTCAGAGCATATGGGTAGGGTTTTTTTGTTTACGTGGTTTGGTTTCATGGTTTTTGTCCTCTTATTTCAGCTCTGGCAGGGAACAACAGAGACCGGCTTATTCAGTCCTTTCCCCTTTCTGAGTTCCCTGCAGTACCACAGTAATGTCATGGTTGGGTTCCCAGTTAACTTTTTGTTGGCATTTTGGGAGGCATCAGGAATCAAAATAAGTTGTGTAACTTCTGTTGTTTATATTTATATATATTTTGTTATTTGTATGCATTTTTCTGTAAAGCCTGATCCCATAGGACCAAGATCTGTGATAGGTTCCTTTAGAAATTAAGGACACAGAAAGGGAGACCCTTAGTACTCTTCACTCTTTAAAATACACCACCTTTTATTTTTTCACAGTGTTAAAAAAAGTAAATAAATATTAGTGGGTAGCCATTTCCCAGTCATCCTCCAAAGGGTGAAATCCACAGCTGGTATAAATTGGCATAGCTCTGTTCTAATCAGGGCAATGCTATTATTTCGCTCCAGCTGAGGCTCCAGCCCTAGAATGCCAGCAAGGGAAGTGAGTTTTGCACAGGATGGGTTTTCAGTCAGGGTGAAAGCTTTGCTGTGTAACTTAGCTATGTGTCTAGGCTCAGTGCTGTGGGAAACTGTCTATTTGACATCTGCGGCATACGCAGCAAATGCTTTGGCAGTTAGAGTTAATGCCTTTTGAATTTGCAGGTTGTTTACTTTCATCTTGAACGTGGATTTGCTTTCAGCCTCAATGGGAAATCTAACATAAGAAGTAATAGGACCAGCCATCTGTCCAAAATGGTATGAGAATTCCTGTTTTTGAAACCCAATAACGGAGATCAGGGACAAGTTCACCATGTGTGTAATCTCTAGCAAATTATTGGTATGCTCCTTAGATTGTAGTGGTTTAACCCAGCCGGTAGCTAAATACCACGCAGCCGTTCGCTCACCCTCCCCCCTCCCTCTCTGGGGTGGGGGAGAGAAACGGGAAAGTAAAGCCTGTGGGTTGAGATAAAGACAGTTTATTAGGACAGGAAAATAATAATAACAATAATAATAATGACAATAATAATAATAATAGTACTACTACTAATAATGTGTACAAAACAAGTGATGCACAATGCAATTGCTCACCACCCTCTGACCAATGCCCAGCCTAACCCCGAGCAGTCCGGCCCCCCTCCCCCGGCTAGCCACCCCTATATATTGTTTAGCATGACGTCAGATGGTATGGAATACCCCCTTTGGCTAGTTTGGGTCAGCTGCTCTGGGTCTGTCCCCTCCCAGCTCTTGCTGCACCCCCAGCCTGCCCGTTGGCAGGACAGAGCAAGAAGCTGAGACGTCCTTGGCTTGGTGTAAGCACTGCTCTGCAACAATTAAAACATCAGCATGTTATCAGCACTCTTCTCATCCTAATCCAAAACATAGCATTCTACCAGCTACTAGGAAGAAAATTAACTCTGTTCTAACTGAAAAGAAGACATCTATCCACCCCTTATTCCATACCATTTATGTCATGCTCAGGTTACACTCTTTCCCATACATTCTAATTAATCACCATTTTCATCTAGGGTATATAGTAGTCATGGTAGTGATGACATACAGTACTGTATAGTAATTAACATGATACAATTCAACTCACAGGCTATTCTCACCAAGTATTAAATCCCCTTGAGGCACACACCGGACCTCTTTGGTATTTTGTATTACCCACCAAGTGTATCCAGGTCCCTGAGCAAAAGCAATCCCACTAATGGGTTTGCCTTTTCCTGAGGCAGGAGTAGCCCAGACTGTTTTACCCAGCATATTTCTTATGTGTACTACAGGAACTTTATCCCCTTCTACAGTATGTAACAGGTTTGATTGGGCAGGTCCAGCTTGGTTGGCAGATCCCCTAGTATTGACTAACCAGGTAGTCATTGCCAAATGCGTATCCCAATTTTTGAATGTCCCAGCGCCTATTGTTTTCAGTGTAGTCTTTAACAGTCCATTGTACCGTTCAACTTTCCCGGACGCTGGTGCATGATAGGGGATGTGATACACCCACTCAATACCATGCTCTTTGGCCCAAGTATCTATAAGGTTGTTTGGGAAATGAGTCCCATTGTCTGACTCTATTCTTTCTGGGGTGCCATGTCGCCATAGGACTTGCTTTTCAAGGCCCAGGATAGTGTTTCGGGCGGTGGCATGAGGCACAGGATATGTTTCCAGCCATCCGGTGGTTGCTTCCACCATTGTAAGTACGTGGCGCTTGCCATTGCGAGTTTGAGGGAGTGTGATGTAATCAATCTGCCAGGCCTCTCCATATTTATATTTCAGCCATCGTCCTCCATACCAAAGAGGCTTTGACCGTTTGGCTTGCTTGATTGCAGCACATGTTTCACAGTCATGAATAACCTTTGCTATAGCGTCCATGGTCAGGTCCACCCCTCGATCACGAGCCCATCTGTATGTTGCGTCTCTACCTTGATGGCCTGAGGTGTCATGGGCCCATCGGGCTATAAATAATTCACCTTTATGCTGCCAATCCAGGTCCACCTGAGCTACTTCAATCTTAGCAGCCTGATCCACCTGCTGGTTGTTTTGATGTTCTTCAGTAGCCTGATTCTTGGGCACATGAGCATCTACGTGGCGTACCTTTACAGCCAGGTTCTCTACCTGGGCAGCAATATCTTGCCACAATGCAGCAGCCCTGATGGGTTTGCCCCTGCGCTGCCAGTTGCTTTGCTTCCATTGCTGTAACCACCTCCACAGGGCATTTGCTACCATCTATGAATCAGTGTAGAGATAGAGAACTGGCCACTTTTCTCGTTCAGCAATATCTAAAGCCAGCTGAATGGCCTTCACTTCTGCAAACTGACTCGATCCACCTTCTCCCTCAGCAGCTTCTGCAACTCGTCGCGTAGGACTCCATACAGCAGCCTTCCATCTCCGATGCTTCCCCACAATACGACAGGACCCATCAGTGAACAGGGCATATTTCTTCTCATTCTCTGGTAACTGGTTGTACAGTGGGGCTTCTTCAGCACGACCCACCTCCTCCTCTGATGATATCCCAAGTTATTTGCCTTCTGGCCAGTCCATAATCATTTCCAAGATTCCTGGGTGACTGGGGTTTCCTATTCGAGCCCGCTGAGTAATCAGTGCAACCCACTTGCTCCATGTAGCATCAGTTGCATGATGTGTAGAGGAGACCCTTCCTTTGAACATCCAGCCTAGTACTGGCAGTCGGGGTGCCAGGAGGAGCTGCGCTTCAGTACCGACCACCTCCAAAGCAGATCGTACTCCTTCATATGCTGCCAATATCTCCTTTTCAGTTGGAGTATAGTGGGCCTCAGATCCTCTGTATCCCCGACTCCAAAACCCCAGGGGCCGACCTCGAGTTTCCCCAGGTTCTTTCTGCCAGAGGCTCCAGGTGGGGCTGTTCTCCCCGGCTGCAGTGTAGAGCACATTCTTTACATCTGGTCCTGTTCGAACTGGCCCAAGGGCTACTGCATGAACTATTTCCTGCTTGATTTGTTCAAAGGCTTGTCATTGCTCAGGGCCCCATTCAAACTCATTCTTCTTATGGGTTACTTGGTAGAGCGGATTTACAATCAGACTGTAATTTGGGATGTGCATTCTCCAAAACCCCAGAACGCCTAGGAAAGTTTGTGTTTCTTTTTTGCTAGTTGGTGGAGACATAGCTGTTATTTTGTTGATCACATCCATTGGGATTTGACGACGTCCATCTTGCCATTTTATTCCTAAAAACTGGATCTCTCATGCAGGTCCTTTGACTTTATTTTGTTTTATGGCAAAACCGGCTTTCAGAAGGATTTGGACTATTTTCTTCCCTTTCTCGAAAACTTCCTCTGCTGTGTCACCCCACACAATAATGTCATCGATGTACTGCAGGTGTTCAGGAGCTTCCCCCTGCTCCAGCGCAGACTGGATCAGTCCATGGCAAATGGTAGGGCTGTGTTTCCACCCCTGGGGCAGCCGATTCCAAGTATATTGAATGGCCCTCCAAGTGAAAGCAAACTGTGGCCTGCACTCTGCTGCTAGAGGGATGGAGAAAAATGCATTAGCGATATCAATTGTGGCATACCACTTGGCTGCCTTCGATTCAAGTTCGTACTGAAGTTCCAGCATGTCCGGCAGTGCAGCACTCAGTGGTGGCGTGACTTCGTTCAGGCCACGATAGTCCACTGTTAGCCTCCACTCGCCATTAGACTTTCGCACTGGCCATATGGGACTATTGAAAGGAGAATGGGTCTTGCTGATCACTCCTTGGCTCTCCAATTGACGAATTAGCTTATGGATGGGAATCAGGGAGTCTCGGTTGGTGCGATATTGCCGCCGGTGCACAGTTGTGGTAGCGATTGTGTCGTGGTTCCGCTCGAGTGGGCAGTCGAGCTCCACCACAGCCGCTCTCTCACTCCCCCTCCTCAAAGAGGAATGGGGACAAAATATGTGAAAAGGGCTCAATGGTTGAGATAAGGATGAGAAAATCACGCAATAGTTATTGTCACGGGCAAAACAGACTCAGCATAAGAAGATAGTAAGATTTATTGCTCATTACTAACAAGCTAGAGAAGTGAGAAACAAAGGAAAGAAACCAAAAGCACCTTCCCCCCCCATCCATCCTCTTCCACCTCCTCCCCCCATGCGGCGCAGGAGAACGGGGGAATGGGGGTTATGATCAGTCTACAGCGCTTCTTCTCTGCCGCTCCTTCTCGGTCACTCTCGTCCCCTGTGCTGTGGGGTCCCACCCACGGGATGCAGTCCTTGATGAACTGATCCGGCGTGGGCTTCCCACAGGGAGCAGCTCTTCCAGAACTGCTCCAGATATGGGTCCGTACCACGGGGTCCATCCCTCAGGAGAAAACTGTTCCAACCTGGCTCCCCCACGGGCAGCAGCTCCTGCCAGGTCACCTGCTCCTGTGTGGTCTCCTCTCCATGGGCTACAGGTCCAGCTTGGAATCTGCTCCGGCAGGGGTCTTCCACAGGCGGCAGCCTCCGTCGGTGCAGGGCCACCTGCTCCACCGTGGTCTCCTCCACGGGCTGCAGCGTGGAACCCTGCTCCACCGTGGCACTCCATGGGCTGCAGGGGGACATTCTGCTTCACCATGGTCCTCACCACAGGCCGCAGGGGACTTCTGCTCCGGTGCCTGGAGCACCTCTCCCCCTCCTTCTTCACTGACCTCAGTGCCTGCAAGGCCTTTCCTCACTCTCCCAGCTGCTGTGTGTCGCAGCTTTTTTTTCCCTGTCTTAAATATGCTCTCACAGAGGCGCAAAACAACATCGCTTATTGGCTCAGCTCTGGAAAACAATGGGGCCCTTCCCAAACATGGGGCAGCTTCTAGATCCTTCTCACAGAAACCACCCCTATGTCCCCCTGCTACCAAAACCTTGCCACGTAAACCCACTACAGATTGGCACTTGCTGTTCTTCGACCCACAGCAACCTCACAACAAAGGGGTCCTCTGAGAGACCAGGCAAGGTAGACAATTGCTTAATGCCCTCTGTCTCTAAGGCAGCTATACCAAAAGTCCACCGGAACCGTTTTGGGTCCTTGAAATATCCTCTTCTAAGACAGTCTATGCCAAGGATACATGGAGCATCCGGGCCAGTCAAATACGGTGCTTTTTCCATTCGTTCCCAGTCAGACTCACTTCAGCCTCCTATGAGCTGGCATATGATGATGGTGCACTCCGTACAAATTTCCGCCACATGGGTCGTGTACACCTGACTTCATCTGGATCTGTGGATTTTTGTCTGAGGTCTGGGTCCTCATAAATCACCTCCCGTATGGCTAATTCCCTCAGGTACTGGATTCCCTTCTCCATAGTGGTCCACTTGCCTGGTAGACATACAAGTTCTTCCTTGAAGGGATACCTTTCCCTCACAGCTGAGAGGAGACGCCTCCAATGGCTATGAGATTGTGCTCCATCTGCAATTGCTTTGTCAGTGCCCGCGTCTCTAGCAAGGGATCCCAGCCGTCTGGCTTCCCTGGCGTCTAATTCAACACAATTGGCTCTGGCGTCCCAGCACCGAAGCAGCCAGGTGACAAGCTGCTCACCTATACAACGACCAAAATCTTTTCGCAGATCTCGTAGCTCACACTGGTATAGGTTTCAGGTAGTTACTGTTGATTTTTCAGCATCCTCATCTTCCTCCTCCTGAATCCCTGATGGCCCAGCATCGTCATCTCTATACCTAGATTTGGCAGAAGACTCTCTGCGTTCTAAACGACCTGAATCTCTATACCATTTTTTCACCTTCTCTACAGGGGCAACTTGCACTGCTACAGCTCGTTTCTCTGACCCAGCTACAGGGTCTGCCACAGAGGTTGGAATACCCTCTGCAGGGTCAACTTGCACTGCTACAGCTCGTTTCTCTGACCCAGCCACTGGAACTGGAGCAGCTGCAGGAACTGGAGCTGGAGCGGCTGCAGGAGCTTGAGCGGCTGCAGGAACTGGAGCAGCTGCAGAGTGCATCATAGGGGTCGGAGTGGCCATTGGATCTGTCACAGGACTTGGAGTGGCCGCAGGGTCTGTCACTAAGTTGATAGCAGTATCAATCACAGCTCGATAGGCATGAGCCAGGCCCCAGCATGTCACAATGATCTGTGTCACTTTGGAACTGCCAGAGTCACGACACCCTTTTTCAAGCATTCTGCCAGTTTTTTAGGATTTTGCAGTTGTTCAGGGGTGAATTTCCAAAACACTGGAGGTGCCAACTGCTCTAGATGCCTGCCCATATCCTCCCATATTCCCTGCCACTCACCACTATCTTGCCTCCAGGCAAATCTCTGGATGATATTCCTAAGTAGTTGTTTAACTTTAATCAAAGCTGAAGCACATTCAGGAGGCATAACAACAAGACCATGCTGGTCTGAGTATCCCAAGGATATTCAGTATCTTGGAGAGCTATTGTAACAAGCTCGGATGATAAGAGGGTGGTGAAGGAGAAAGGGAGAGTGATCAAGGAGGATAAGGGGGTGGTGAAGGAGAAAGGGAGAGTGATCGAGTAAGAAAAAATATCTTCCCCTTTCCCCTCCACAGACTGACTCCCTGATGAAAAAAGGCGATAGGTATAATTGCTAATAGTTTCCGAGATACAGTTTCCAAAGTATAGAGTCGATGATGTTGCTGAGTACAAATACCAAGTTAGAGCCATGACCAGAAATTTCATCGTCTCATAAGCCACTGTTACAACACACAGTACCATAATGATCTGAAACCAGGGCCCGGAGAGGATAAACAACATGACAGAGAGCACATATGGAAAATAATGTGCTAGAATACTGAATTCGGAAAACAGCAGATTTAAGCAATCAGCATTATGACAAGTAACTATTAAAGAGGTCTAATACTTATACCAATTTTAGTTTAACACACTCTGGTCAGACCTGTCATTATCTCAACCCTTTGAGCCCCACGTTGGGCGCCAAAAGGACTGTTGTGGTTTAACCCAGCCGGCAGCTAAACACCACACAGCCGTTCGCTCACCCTCCCCCCTCCCTCTCTTGGGTGGGGGAGAGAAACGGGAAAGTGAAGCCCGTGGGTTAAGATAAAGACAGATTATTAAGACAGGAAAATAATAATAACAATAATGATAATAACAATAATAATGATAATAGTATTACTACTAATAATGTGTACAAAACAATTGATGCACAATGCAATTGCTCACCACCCGCTGACCGATGCCCAGCCTAACCCTGAGCAGTCCGGCCTCCTTTTCCCTCGGCTAGCCACCCCTATATATTGTTTAGCATGACGTCAGATGGTATGGAATACCCCCTTTGGCTAGTTTGGGTCAGCTGCTCTGGGTCTGTCCCCTCCCAGCTCTTGCTGCACCCCCAGCCTGCCCGTTGGCAGGACAGAGCAAGAAGCTGAGACGTCCTTGGCTTGGTGTAAGCACCGCTCTGCAACAATTAAAACATCAGCATGTTATCAGCACTCTTCTCATCCTAATCCAAAACATAGCATTCTACCAGGTACTAGGAAGAAAATTAACTTTGTTCTAACTGAAACCAGGACAAGCCTCAATGGGAAATCTAACATAAGATGTAATAGGATCAGCCATCTGTCCAAAATGACATGAGAATTCCTGTTTTTTAAACCCAATAATGGAGATCAGGGATAATTTCACCATGTGTGTAATCTCTAGCAAATTATTGGTATGCTCCTTAGATTTCCAACTTGGGACCCAATCCCTCGGGAACAGAGTGAGGAAGGGCATGTTTAGGAGATCAGATCTGTAAAAGGAACATGGTCAGCATACCTTTCCAGAGGTCGCTTCTACAAACAAGCACTGTTACAGCCCTTTCTTCCTCTCCTCTGATTTATAGCTCATTTTGGTGCATAAACTGTGCACCTACAGAGTGGTCTGCTCAGTTGTTGCTGAAGCCTGAGGTCTCATGGGAGCAGTAAACAGCACAAGTGAATGGGAACCCCGATCCCTCACCAACATTTCCGTGCAAGGTAATATCAATCTCTGTGTTAGTAACAGGCAGAGAAAAGGGTAATGACTAGACAGATTGGGTCTCTTTTTCAAAAAAGCTTAGGGCCAGATTTCTCAACTCTTGAGAGGGTACAGATTTTTTTACTTTCTTTTCTTTAAGCCAAAAGTTAAACCCATCCCTTCCTCCCACCAGTTAAACTAAGAAGCGAAAGAGGAGCCAACTTTTGACAAAAAATGATCAACATTCTTCCACTCTTATCAGGACTTGATGAACGGATTTTGCAAAAAGATCAACACGCAGCATGTAACAGAGCTGCTCCCGATCCACATGAACGGGGACTTGGGCCTCCCCTGTCTCTCTTGGTCGCCCACAAGAAGTGCCAAAACTTCAGTGAGGAGATACTCAGATGGTATGCACTGTGCTGAATGGAAGGCCAAGCCTCTGCTTTGGAAGGCTGCGTGGTATAAACTGTTGGTCACATCTCCTCTGACTTTGTCCATCATTTCTGCTGATTTGGATTGTTATACGGCTTTCATCCCAACAGCACCATCCCTGGGCTATTTTACCTCAATTACATCCTGATTTAAGAAAACTGGAGAGCACCGTATCATGTTCAAACTGTTTTATTTCTTCCTTCTCTGTCAAATTATGACCACTGCAGATCTGATGAGTTTTGAGATTGGGTGGGGAAATAAGACTCTCTTCAAAGTTCTTATTTTGTTTATTGATTCAATAGTATTTACAGACAGTATTTACACACAAGGCTAACAGGCACATTTGAATTGGGAGTGCTGTAATCCTGAACATTATCTGTGGCCAGAATAGCCAGTTTACAGATAAGTAAGTACTCTGCTTCAGGGAAACTAAGGCTTGTAGTTCTCTTAGGGAAGCCAGCTTGTTTTATTGCCAGCTTTCAGGCAGTCTTCTCTTAAAGTTTTCCATGGAATCACAGGATCATTTTTCCTTATTTCCCTCATTTGTGTGCAGTCATGAGAACCAGGATGGCCTGAAATTAAATAAGTTCAACCAAAGTCAAAGACTTTGCAGTTTTTGTTTTTGCTTGAAACCAGAAGCAGAAGAGCCAAAACACTGCATAAAAGAAGGAAAAAAAAAAAAGCTGTTTTAATTGTATTTTTGGCATCAGCGACTGCTCTGAGAGATACTAGAAAGCATTCAAGAAAGGTCTGTTCTTATGACATTTCTAGTCCTGCTCTGAAGACTGAGGGTTTTAGATAAGCATCCCCCCCCCCCCCCCCCCCCCCCCGTGCATGTCTCCCTGTGTGCTTGCACACACACAAAAGTTCTTCAAGGCAGCATCCTAAAAGTGGATGCTTTTCCTTGCCTGTAACATTTTCATTGCCTCTCCAGCAAGATCTTCACCTTGGCAGGAGAAAGAAAAAGAAAAAAGCAATTGTTGTGGTTTAACCCAGCCAGCAGCTAAGCACCATACAGCCGTTCGCTCACCCTCCCCCCTCCCTCTCTGGGATGGGGGAGAGAAACGGGAAAATGAAGCCTGTGGGTTGAGATAAAGACAGTTTATTAGGACAGAAAAGAAGGGAAAATAATAATAATAATGATAATAGTGCTACTACTAATAATGTGTACAAAACAAGTGATGCACAATGCAATTGCTTACAACCCGCTGACCGATGCCCAGCCTAACCCCGAGCTGTCCCCACCCTGGCTAGCCACCCCTATATATTGTTTAGCATGACGTCAGATGGTATTAAATACCCATTTTGCCACTTTGGGTCAGCTGTCCCAGGTCTGTCCCCTCCCAGCTCTTGCTGCACCCCCAGTCTGCCTGCTGGCAGGACAGAGTGAGAAGCTTTAAAGTCCTTGGCTTGGTGTAAGCACTGCTCTGCAACGATTAAAACATCAGTGTGATATCAACATTATTCTCATCCTAAATCCCAAACACAGCACCCTACCAGCTACTAGGAAGAAAATTATGCTATTCAGCTATGTTAGCTGAAACCAGGACAGTAATGAAGTGCCCCATGATATCCGAAGGATTTCCTGTCCCCAGCCTAACAGCACACATCAGTGTCGCTTTCTCCCCCTTCTCCTTTGTCTCATCTCTGCATTTTTTCTCTCTTTCTCAGCCTGGAAAAAAACAACATCCCCCTCTCCCTGGTAGCGTGGGTGACAGAGGCAGAGAAATCAGCACAGTGTCAGCAAGAGTTTAGCCCCGCAGCTGGGACCTGAGCTTTCTGCAGCAGAGCACAGCGCTGGGTCACTGCACTAAAGCAAGCCAGATTGATACAAAGTGCTTGCTCACTCTGGGAAGGAAAACATCAGAAGCCAGTTAATAAAAATGCTTAGACACCGTCTACTGTGAGCTTACAGCAGCAATGGCCCCCAGTTTATCCTGGAAAAGATCACCATGGAGTGTACGTTTACTGTCTTAACCCCCAAAGTGACACAGTATTTGGATGCTATCTGTGCACAGAGTGTGTAACGTAGGTCAGTGTAGATTTTAGAGCTGTTGAAACCAGAGATGGAGTGTGTGGACTCGACATGCTGCATGCCATGTGAAGTTTTCAGCTCTGAAGACCCGAATTATCATGTCTGCCAATAGTTAATGTGCCTAGAAAGAGGATGCTAAAATATTCTTTCCCACTTCGGTTTGCAGATGAGAACTTGTTAGTCTGTAATATGTTTTATTTATAGTGCCTTTCCACTCAAAAGGATCAGAAAGTGCCTCTGTCTGGGAGTCCCTTCAACGAGCTACAGATACCTCCAGGCAGGGATGCTTCTCTGTGGTGGCCTCTGACTGAGGTTCCAGGGTCTCCTTCACCATGGAGGCACATGAGGGACTTATCTGCCTTGCCAGACACCATCACTGGATCCTCAGGGACGGAGGGAAGGGCAGACATCCACCCTAAGCCCAAGAAAAATCATCCGGTGAGTTTGCTGGTAGAGGACTTAGATTGATGATAGCTCTGTTTGGAAGCAGATGTTGGGATGAGCTATTGCCAGTGCTGGGCGATATCTTTGTGCAAAGACCTCAGACAGCGAAGCCACAGTTCAGAGGAAGGCATTTGGTGGCCTTATCTGGGCAGCGCTCCATCCAACCCAGCAAGCACCAGCCATGCTGGAGAAAGCTCCAATGACCCTGCGCAGGTGGCCCAGTGGTGGAGATGCTCCTAAGGGCATAGGGATGGGCTCTAAGTGTGCACCCATACGTATCCCTTAATGAGTGCAGCACAGCGATGCTGTGCCTGCTTAGGTGCCTTATAGGTGCACTTATAGGTGCCTACTTATTTTACATCCCCTCCAGTGCCTGCCCATCAGCTGCTCTATACGCAGCTGGCAGCGGCCAAACTCTCAGCTCCTCCATGTGGCTCCTGGCAGAGACAGGGTGCCACCAGCCCTCTACTTTCCTGCTGCATTAAATGTGCAGGCCAGGGAAGCAAAAGTCAGACCAACTGACGGGTTTACAATTCCAGGCTGCGATTTCTGCTTCATCCACTGCCAGGTGAGATTTTGCCAAGATACATATTAGGCAGCTGCTCAGGACACTGCTGTTTTGTCTGTATCACCCCGAGCATGCTGTCTGTCTCTGTCTCCGCGCCCCTGCTTTCGAGATGGTTCCTTTCCTGTTCCCCCGGGTGGCCAGAGCGTGGTCAGGGAGAAGCAGCCAGGCGCCTTTATGCATGTCCCAAAGGACTCAGTGCTGCGGGGAGTGAAGGCATCAGGGCTGGAATGCAGCTTGTGCCCGTCTGTCAAAGAGCTCTCCTCCTGCCCCAGCTTCCAAGGAGCTATTTCTGATGTGTCTCAGTGGATAAGGGAGCCCAGCCAGGCTCATCAGAAGCCCCCCAACACCACTGACTGCTCACGGGGCTGTACTCTGAATCACAGAATCACAGAATCTTCTAGGTCAGAAGAGACCTCCAAGATCACCTAGTCTGACCTCTGACCTAACACTAACAAGTCCTTCACTAAACCATATCACTAAGCTCTACATCTAAACGTCTTTTAAAGACCTCCAGGGATGGTGACTCAACCACTTCCCTGGGCAGCCTATTCCAATGCGTAACAACCCTTTTGGTAAAGAAGTTTTTCCTAATATCCAACCTAAACCTCCCCTGGTGCAACTTTAGCCCATTTCCCCTCATCCTATCACTGGGCACGTGGGAGACTCTGCTCCGGATCTCCAGCCTGGCTTACAGCTTGATGTGCTCATGGCACTGCTTTTGCTGTGCTGAAATCCTCAGTGCATCTTCTCCCCTCCCTGCAGCATCAGTAATATCATTGCTGTGATTTTCTTCCTAAATCTCTTGTTCCTCCAGGCACCAGATGAGGTGCCCTTTACACCACGTTATCCCTATCATGTGTTTCAAACTCTGGTTTAACTGGAGTTACGTTGCTGGCTAAAAGTTGGCTCTCTTGGGACCTTTCCCATGGGGAAAACACATTTTGCTCCCCCAGCCAAACCTCCCCCATGGAGAGGGACTGGCACTTTCTCATCCTGGCATATGTGAGGGTTTCTCTGCCTGCTTTCAGGGCATCTCTCCCTCCCTCTTTCTTCCTTGGAGAAGAGCATACATATGTTGTTTGTACATATGGGGTTTTCTCCCCCCTCCCTCTTGGTCCATTGAGTGTTGCATCATGTTTCACTCCTGTTGCTGCTCCTTCCACATGTGCTGCTTTGGATTTGTGGGTGGGAGCAGGAGGGAGCCCCTCTGGTGGGCACGCTAAGAAGGAAAAAGAATTAAAAAAAAAAGAGAAAAATAAAAAAGGAGGGGGGGAAGATAAATATTTGGGAGGAGGGGGGTTAAGAGCAGAGAAAAACAAATTGAAACTGGTGCTAGGCTGGAACCAGCAGCTGTCTACCAGCATAGCAGGCTGGGAAGAAGTTAGTGGAAGAGTTCTGTGACATGTTTGGGTTGCTTAAAAAAATACACCCTCCTTCCCTTCCCTTTCTATGCTGCCTCTGTTTCTCACCCGCCCCGCAAGCACAAGGAGGGATTCAGCTGCCAAAGGCGGGCTTGCAGAAAATTTGTATTTAAAGCGATGTTGAGGGAGGCAGACAGAGAATGTCCACTGATGCGAATGTAGGTGTGCACGTGAGTGCCCGGGATCCCGCCAGCTCTCAGGCACCCAGGGGGGCTGGGGGTGCACAGGGAAGCTGCTGTTGAAGCTGTGAAGAGATGCCAGGGCATTGGCAAGCATGGCGCGATTATTAATATTTTTTTTCCAATGGAAGGGGTGGGAGGGCTGGGGTGGAGGAGAAAGGAGGGGGGGTGGAAGGTTGCAACACTTGGCTGGAAAAAATTAGAGTACAAAGAAGAGATCGATGAAAAGGAGTGGCGGGAAAGGGGAAGGAGGCTACGAACTGGCTGCTGTGGGAATAGCTTTTGGTTTGCTGAGTGGGGATGGTTGGGAGAGGGCTGGGGACGCGAGGTGATGCCGGATGGGGCTGGGGAGGCAGGCGGCGGCAGAGCAGAGCGCTTTGTTTTTGCCTTTTAAACGCGACTCTCTTCCTTCCCTGTCCACCCTCAGCAGGATTTAAGGATCCTTGTCCTTGGCTTTGCACAGGTCCAGGTACAGCAGGGGGATGGCAGGGAGCTGGGCAGTCCCCAGCACCCCCAGAAGCACTGCCCTGGGCACAGCATGGCAAGCACTGGGCAGAAATGCTGGGTTTTCCCCCCATTTCCAGCCTGGGTGTGTGCATTATCAAGCTCTCGAGTATAGGATTATAAGTGGGTAACCGAGAAGGAGGAATGAATCCCCTCCTGCCCACCTCTCCTGCAATCCCTATGTAGAGGGTTATTTTAATTTTCATGTATTTTTCCTAGCAAGGAAGAGAAGACTTGATTCCCTGGGAGTTTTCTGATTGTTTTCCCGTTGCCACTCCTTCCCCTCCTCCTCACTGTCCTCCTCCTCTAGCAGTACCCATAAGGCTGCTCTTGCTGTTCTGTATCATGCTGCAAGGTTACTTGTAGGACATGCAAAGCTATGCAAGGTTCACCATTGCCTGCATTGCTGCTCCCCGGTGCTTCTCATTTGCCAAGGGACGAGGCAGCTTCCAGGCTGCCTGATGCAGGCACCTGGCTCTGCTGGGCCCCTGCTTCATGCCATTGAGGGGTTTCTGGTGCCAAAACCCCTTCCTGCAAGTCTGCTTGGGCAGAAAAAAAAACACAGTAATAATCATATGGGGCTGAAACTTTGACAGCAATTTGTAAGGTTGGTTGATTCACAGGGGTTGGGCTGGAGTTTTGCTGTGACTTTTGTCTGAAAGAAAATGTTTTGCCCTGTGGCTCCCCTCTTCCCTTCATTCACAAGCTAGGGAAAGGTACATGCAAATAGCATTTTTAGGGAGGGACTTTTTTTTTTTTTAATATTTTTAAACCATTTTAAAATTGTTACCAGCACGAGCATTCTTGTAGAAGCCCAGTATTTGAAACCGAACGCAAAGATCTGTCTCCCCACCACACATTTCTTTCTGGCTCGTGCTGGGATTTGGTTGGTTTTGCAGAAATCAGAGACTGGGAAAAAAGAAACCCCTGCCTTCAGGTTTGAAAACAGGTCCAGATCCTGCAGATGCTGTTTTACCAGCAGCTGCATCACTGACACATCCAGAAGGTCAGGTTCAAGGAGGGTTTTCCAAAGCATGGGCAGAGGCTCATTAGTTTGCCACATCTCAGGAGCCTGGGGGTGGTTAGCTTGGCCCAGTTCATGGTCCCAGGTATGGGATGATCCCCGTGACCTCTCCCTCACCTGAAAATCCTGCCCTAATACATATCCAAACCACTTCAAATCTCACATTTGTTTTTGGACATGTAGGCTTGGTTTTGGAGCACCTGATTCTGCTCAGATAACGCCTTTTGGAAACAGTGTGATAAATGGAGGGGAACTCAGTGTGACTTAAAGTTGTTATCCAGCCCGCTCTCCTCATCCTCCTCTTCTCCAGGCTCAGTCCCAAACTGACACTGCTAGGATGGGCACTCATTTCTGGGACAACACTCGCCAGCGTTGTGGGGAGCGGGACATCTGCACTGATGGGTCTCTCTTCATTCTTCCTCCCAGCTGTGCTTTGACCTTGTCTGACATGGTTGCTGCAGCCTGGTCTTGAGCAAAGGCGATGCCATTGCCTCTTCATGCTCTTTGCTCTTTGGCACAAGTGAGGGGTTTGCAGTGCTTGGCCAGGAAACATTGGACTGGGTGAAAAAAAAACATGGGAAAAGTCAGCATACCTTCAATCAGATCCCACCTGGTCTTAGTGAATAAAGTACACACATGAAAGTACGTGTTTGGGTATGCGGACATGGGCTTGCTGTTTGCTTTTCAGTTGCATGTTCAGACTCAATGAGATGAGCCTTGTAGTTAAGCTACCATCCTCACCAAGGGTACATACCATGCAGATCTTGCCTGAATTTCCCTTGCTGATCGTTCTGGCTGGTGCTGCTCCCCTTTCTCTGGTCACAGCCCCCTCTTCTTAACCTGAGATCCCTCACCATGGGATGCCAACCTGCAAAAGCAAATGGCACCATTGAGGATTAAAGCCCACATCAAATTGAGCAAAGGAGACCCTGGCAGCATTCCTAAGCCTCATGCACCTGCAGAAAGTATGGCTCACACTTCTAGATGTGCAACAGCTTGTGTTTCCTACCTAGTTACATCTCTTAATACTCCACTTAACAAATAACAATTACCTAACGGATTTATTGACAGGATCTCAAATGTATGGACAAAACATTAATGTAGACCATGTGCACAAAGTAACATTGTATTGTGTGTTATTCGGGAAGGTAAACTGAGGACAGCAAATGAAGAGACCTTCCTAAAGCTTTATATTTCAGAGCACAGATCTCTTCTATTTCTTCAGTGTCTTGACAGTGCTCTGGAGTAAGGGAACTTTTGTAAGGGAGCTTGTCCATCTTGGTGCAGAAATGTTTCTCCTACCAAATGGTCCAGGTAAACCATCTGGCCATAGCCTCCCACTGAGTGTTGAAATGCAGTGACAATGCAGTTGAATGTCTTTGTCTTTATTCCTCCCTGTATCAGAGGTGTCTCTGGAGGTATTTCCCTGAAACATGATATCTCATGAATCTCCAGTTGCTTACTTCAAACCTCTTTTCCTTATAACACTTTATACTGAAACATTGCTTGCTTGGAGTTGTTATGAGATGCCTTGCATCTGGAAGGGTTAATCCAAAGGACTCTTCCAAGGCTGTCTTGCACCCCTTCTCCCTACACCTTCCCTACTCCCAGTGTTATTTTTTTTGGACCGGTAGCCTCGCATTTCCGTAATCTAAACGTGCAAATGCTTTGCAGTCACGGTCCAGTAGCTGGGTTAATCTCAGACACCTGGAGTGGCAGATGGCTGATTTGTTTCTGATTCCAGTTACAGAGAATTGTGCCACCTATTATCTTTGTACAGGCTGCCGCTTAAAAGGATGACTTGGGCAAAATCAGTGAAAAGCAAAGCAAATGCTCTCAGATCTGCATTACCACAGGTGAAAATGTGAAATATTTTACCTTCATGTGAAGAGCTTTAGAGGTAGACAAATGGGAGAGGAGGCACGAGGGGAAGAAGGGAAGATATAATTTTTGTACCAGAAGTGTGGAAGCACAGGGGCACAGGGCAGAGTGGGTTTTCCACAGTCATGATGTTGACTCACAACCACTTATCCTGTTTTAAATGTTTTTGCAATGTGGTAATCATTGGCTTTGGCTCCCTGCTTTAACTCCGTGTTTCCCTGGGCTACCCAGAGGAGAAATCTGCCTGTCTGCATGGGTTAAGGAGAAGCCTGGGGGACCTACCAGAACCGAGCAGGGATGAGGCAGCCGGGGGTGAACCCTAGCACCATGTGCTCAGGGGGTGGTCGGCACACAGAAAGATGTACTGAATTGGAGAAGAGCAAAATTTTGGATACTTTTGACTATTTTCCGCACAGTCATGCGCACAATTGTTATAAATGAAGTCTCAACTCAATCTGAATTTAGTAATATTTATAAAAGAAATATTTATAAAAGGTATAAAAGGCAAGTAAACAGCACTGGGTGTGTGGGGAATCTATGCTCCAACATGCACACATGAACATCAAACATTCTAAATATACAGAACATTGCTTTACATACTAAACCCAAGTATGCCTATACATACGTACGATCAGAAAAGGTAACAAACAATCCTTTAAGTTCCATGACTTAACAGTCTCCATTTTCCATTCCTTTTCTTGATTACACACCCAGACTGACTACCTGTTCAAAACTGCAGCAGTTCAGGTCACCGGATGCGGGGAGTGTCTGAGCCTGTTGCTGCCATCAGCGGGAGGCAAAGAAAGAAACTGCATGCGTGAGGTGTGAGCAGGTGGATGACCTGGTCTGCATGCTGGCGGAACTCAAGGAGGAGGTGGAGAGGTTGAGGGATATCAGGGAGTGCGAGCGGGAGATAGACTGGTGGAGCAACTCCCTGCAGGGCCTCAAGGAGAGGTACCGGGGTGAGACACCCCAAATGGGGGTGGACCCCCTGCCCTGTCGCCGTCGGGCAGAGGGAGGGGATCTGGGAGTTGAGGAGGAATGGAGACAGGTCACTGCTTGACCTCGCAGGCGATGCCCTCCCCTTCCAGCCCCGCCTTCCCAGGTGCCCTTACGCAACAGGTTTGAGGCCCTGGAGCTTGAGAGACCAGTAGCTGAGGAAGAGGTAGAAAGTGTACCCAGGAGGATGCCTAGGGCAAGGAAGTCGACTCCACGCCTCAGGACTGCCTCCACCAAGAAAGAAAGAAGGGTGATTGTTGTGGGAGACTCTCTTCTCAGGGGAACAGAGGGCCCTATTTGTCGGCCTGACCCTACCCGTAGGGAAGTCTGCTGCCTCCCTGGGGCGTTGCCAGGAAGCTTCCCAACCTGGTTCACCCCTCCGACTATTATCCTCTTTTGATAGTCCAGGCGGGCAGTGATGACACTGAAGACAGAAGCCTCAAGGCTATCAAATGGGACTTTAGGGGGCTGGGGCGATTAGTGGAGGGAGCAGGAGTACAGGTGGTGTTTTCGTCTATCCCTACGGTGGGAGGGAGAGGTACTGACAGGACACAAAAAACCCACCTGATAAACACATGGCTCAGGGGCTGGTGCCAGTACAGAAATCTTGTGTTTTTTGGCCATGGGACGCTTTACTCAGCACCCGGCCTGATGGCCGCAGACGGGTCCCTATCTTTTAGGGGAAAAAGGATCCTGGGCCAGGAGCTGGCAGGGCTCATTGAGAGGGCTTTAAACTAAGTAAGATGGGGGATGGGGCTGAAACAAGGCTTGTTGGAGCTGTGCCAGGGGGAACAATGGCAAGGCCAGAGGATAAGGCAATGGCCCAGCTGAAGTGCATCTACACCAATGCACGCAGCATGGGTAACAAACAGGAGGAGCTGGAAGCCATCGTGCAGCAGGCAGGCTATGACTTGGTTGCCATCATGGAAACGTGGTGGGACCAGTCTCACTGGTTGATAGAGTCCCTTGGGAGGCGGTTCTGAAGGGCAGAGGAGTCCAGGAAGGCTGGGCACTCTACAAGAAGGAAATCTTAGTGGCACAGGAGCGGTCTGTCCCCACGTGCCCAAAGACGAGCCAGCATGGAAGAAGACCGGCCTGGCTCAACAGAGAGTTGCAGCTTGAGCTTAGGAGAAAAAAGAGGGTTTATAATCTTTGGAAAAAAGGGCGGGCCACTGAGGAGGACTATAAGGATGTTGCAAGGCTGTGCAGGGACAAAATTAGAAAGGCCAAAGCTCATCTGGAGCTCAATCAGGCTACTGCCGTTAAAGACAACAAAAAATATTTTTACAAATACATCAACGCAAAACGGAGGACTAAGGAGAATCTCCATCCTTTACTGGATGCGGGGGGAAACCTTGTTACAAAAGATGAGGAAAAGGCGGAGGTGCTTAATGCCTTCTTTGCCTCAGTCTTTAGCGGCAATACCGGTTGTTCTCTGGATACCCAGTACCCTGAGCTGGCGGAAGGGGATGGGGTGCAGAATGTGGCCCTCACAATTCACGAAGAACTGGTGGGCGACCTGCTACGGCACATGGATGTGCGCAAGTCAATGGGGCCGGATGGGATCCTCCCAAGGGTACTGAGAGAACTGGCAGAGGAGCTGGCCAAGCCACTTTCCATCATTTATCAGCAGTCCTGGCTATCGGGGGAGGTCCCAATTGACTGGCGGCTAGCAAACGTGACGCCCCTCTACAAGAAGGGCCGGAGGGCAGACCCGGGGAACTATAGGCCTGTCAGTTTGACCTCAGTGCCAGGGAAGCTCATGGAGCAGATTATCTTGAGAGTCATCACGCAGCACTTGCAGGGCAAGCAGGCGATCAGGCCCAGTCAGCATGGGTTTATGGAAGGCAGGTCCTGCTTGACGAACCTGATCTCCTTCTATGACAAAGTGACGTGCTTGGTGGATGAGGGAAAGGCTGTGGATGTGGTCTACCTTGACTTCAGCAAGGCTTTTGACACCGTTTCCCACAGCATTCTCCTCAGGAAACTGGCTGCTCTTGGCTTGGACTGGCGCACACTTCATTGGGTTAGAAACTGGCTGGATAGCCAGGCCCAAAGAGCCGTGGTGAATGGAGTCAAATCCAGCTGGAGGCCGGTCACTAGTGGTGTTCCCCAGGGTTTGTTACTGGGGCCGGTCCTCTTTAATATCTTCATCGATGATCTGGATGAGGGCATTGAGTGCACCCTCAGGAAGTTCGCAGATGACACCAAGTTAGGTGCGTGTGTCGATCTGCTCGAGGGTAGGAAGGCTCTGCAGGAGGATCTGGATAGGCGGGACTGATGGGCTGAGGTCAACTGCATGAAGTTCAACAAGGCCAAGTGCCAGGTCCTGCACCTGGGGCGCAATAACCCCAAGCAGCGCTACAGGCTGGGAGAGGAATGGTTAGAAAGCTGCCAGGTGGAGAAGGACCTGGGAGTACTGGTTGATAGTTGTCTGAATATGAGCCAGCAGTGTGCTCAGGTGGCGAAGAATGCCAACGACATCCTGGCTTGTATAAGAAGCAGTGTGGCCAGCAGGGCTAGGGAAGTGATTGTCCCCCTGTACTCGGCTCTGGTGAGGCCGCACCTCGAGTACTGTGTTCAGTTTTGGGCCCCTCGCTACAAGAAGGACATCGAGGTGCTTGAGAGAGTCCAGAGAAGGGTAACAAAGCTGGTGAGGGGTCTGGAGAACAAGTCCTACGAGGAGTGGCTGAGGGAGAAAAGCCTGGAGAAAAGGAGGCTCAGGGGCAACCTTATTGCTCTCTACAGGTACCTTAAAGGAAGCTGTAGCGAGGTGGGGGTTGGTCTGTTGTCACCATGTGCCTGGTGACAGGACGAGGGGGAACGGGCTAAAGTTGCACCAGGGGAGTTTTAGGTTGGATGTTAGGAAGAACTTCTTTACCGAAAGGGTTGTTAGACATTGGAACGGGCTGCCCAGGGAAGTGTCACCAACCCTGGAGGTCTTTAAAAGACGTTTAGATGTAGAGCTTGGTGATATGGTTTAGTGGAGGACTTGTTAGTGTTAGGTCAGAGGTTGGACTCGATGATCTTGAGGTCTCTTCCAACCTAGAAATTCTGTAATTCTGTGATTCTGTGAAACTAGTCTCCGTTTTCCATTCCTTTTGAACAATATAGAATATCCTGAGTTGGAAGGGACCCTTAAGGATCATCAAGTCCAACTCTTGACACCGCACAGGTCTACCCAAAAGCTCAGACCATGTGACTAAGTGCACAGTCCAATCTCTTCTTAAATTCAGACAGGCTCGGTGCAGTGACCACTTCCCTGGGGAGCCTGTTCCAGTGTGCAACCACCCTCTCTGTGAAGAACCCCCTCCTTATGTCAAGCCTAAATTTCCCCTGCCTCAGCTTAACCCTGTTCCCGCGGGTCCTGTCACTGGTGTTAATGGAGAAAAGGTCTCCTGCCTCTCGACACCCCCTTACGAGGAAGTTGTAGACTGCGATGAGGTCTCCCCTCAGCCTCCTCTTCTCCAGGCTGAACAGGCCCAGTGACCTCAGCCGTTCCTCGTACGTCTTCCCCTCCAGGCCTTTCACCATCTTCGTAGCCCTCCTCTGGACACTCTCCAACAGTTTCATGTCCTTTTTATACTGTGGTGCCCAGAACTGCACACAGTACTCGAGGTGAGGCCGCACCAGCGCAGAGTAGAGCGGGACAATCACCTCCCTTGACCTACTAGCGATGCCGTGCTTGATGCACCCCAGGACACGGTTGGCCCTCCTGGCTGCCAGGGCACACTGCTGGCTCATATTCAACTTGCTGTCTACCACGACCCCCAGATCCCTCTCTTCTAGGCTGCTCTCCAGCGTCTCATCGCCCAGTCTGTACGTGCAGCCAGGGTTTCCCCGTCCCAGGTGCAGGACCCAGCACTTGCTCTTATTGAACTTCATGCGGTTGGTGATCGCCCAGCTCTCCAACCTATCCAGATCCCTCTGCAAGGCCTTTCCACCCTCAACAGAGTCCACAACTCCTCCAAGTTTGGTGTCATCAGCAAACTTGCTCAAAATACCTTCTATTCCTACATCCAGATCGTTTATAAAAATATTGAAAAGTACCGGCCCTAAAATGGAGCCTTGAGGGACCCCACTGGTGACCTCCCGCCAGCCTGACGCAGCCCCATTCACCATAACCCTTTGGGCCCTGCCCGTTAGCCAATTGCTCACCCATCGTATGATGTTTTTATTTAGCTGTATGCTGGACATTTTGTCCAGTAGGATCCTATGGGAAACCGTGTCAAAAGCCTTGCTGAAGTCCAAAAAAATCCTATCAGCTGGTTTCCCTTGGTCCACCATACGGGTGATCTTATCATAAAAGGAAATCAGGTTAGTTAGGCAGGACCTACCCTTCACAAACCCATGCTGGCTGGGACCAATGACTGCTTTGTCCCCCATATATATCTTGCTTTAATATATCTTGCTTTAAGTTTTTAAGCAACTCGGTCTTCAGGCCTTATGTATCCCGTTCTTCCCGGATTAAAGAAAAGCATATCCATCTCCTTTTCAAGGCCAATGAGGCCTGAGTCAAAAGGCACGTTCAGGTCAGCAGGGGGCGTAACAGCAAAAGCCTTTGATGGCTGTAGCAGCAGAAGGGCCCATGGCGTAGCAGTCAGATCAGTAAAGGAGCCCGCAGCTCCCTCACAATGAAGATTCTCTTTTTTCTCTTTGTTCTGGGAAACGCCATAGAGACAGATGAAGAATTTGGGAAGAGAGTGTGGGTTCCCTGTGCAGAGTCCAATGATGAAATCTCTGAACAAGGTAAGAGCAAGGGGTTGTGGCTCTGAAGGGTTTTGTTGCTTCCTTTTCCCCTTCCAAACCTGTTATTGAAGTGGTAGACGTGAAATGTAGGATGTGTGTAGCACAGGAACTGATATTCCAAGTGCTAAGTGAAAGAGCCTAAAAAGATCAAGCTAAATAGGGCTTCTTTTTAATGCATGCCATTATGATGGTTTGGGTTTTAGAACAGTTTGTATTGTTTCCAAATTATCTACCTGTAATTGTTATCAGCCTCCTGATACCAGGACCTAATTAGGAAGTAAGAGCCTTAAATAGGCTATTTGCATAGTGAGCTTCCATATGTCTCCTTGTGCAATTTATTTGCTTCACTCCATTGAGATATAATGAGAATGAAACTCCTCAAACTGCCTTTGACTCTGAGGCTCTCTTCTTCATCTCCTCTGCAGTTAGAGGCCACTATTAAGAAGATAATATCTATTTCCCTTTGTTCAGAAAGAAAAAGCAACTGTACTGCTACCCTTATTCCAGATCAGCCAAGTTTTTCTATTTCCCAGTTTCCAATGGAAATAGAATGAGAAACAGCCAAACAACCCACAGACAGCCTGTGAAAAAATGTAATGCTGTCAGAGAAAGCGCAAGGAAGGTTAGGACAGGCTGATCTCGAAGACACTATCCACCATAACTAGGGCTCCTAAAAACCTGATGAGGACTAATGTCCTTGTTTTTTCAGCGGAAGTACAGGTCCCATTTAAAGAGTTCTAAGCTGGTTCTGTTTGGATTTCTTCCTTCCAGGATGTTATTAAGGGGGAAAGGTTGTTTCAAGGCTGCTTAAGTTTTGTCCTAGTTTTGAATATTTAGCTCAATCTGGAACAACACACATTCTGGGGCCCTCTGCTCACGTAATTTTGCAAAGTGTGTTCTTTAAATACAGTTTCAGAAGATATCCTTTATTTCCAAACTCCTCTTACATGCATGACTCCACCCCATCCTTCATTCTTTTATTCCCATCATCCTGAAGGTAGCAAAACTTAAGCATATGATGGGGTGCCATTTTCCATAGGGATGAACTTTAATGACTGATCAAAGTGTTGTCTTCTCTGCTCTGCTCTGCTCTGCTCTCCTCATCAGGATCTTATTTCATTTCCTGGTGTAAGTTAGTTCCACATGCAATGATTTTGTTTATGATAACTCAGTTGCAAGTTCCCTTCCAACAACTGCTGTTTCCTTCTAGAAGGGAGGTTAGTGTTGGTCCCCTTATAGTGATAATTATAATCAGACCTGTCATCCTTCACACAGTCTACGCTTATCACTTGGATTTAGGAGGATTTTTCCTGAAGCCTATTACCAGTGCAGCTTCTTAGGGAAAAATAGTCATGACTTTTCAGCTAATTTTTGATGGCTCTCAGGTTTGAAAGCACAGAGAGAAGCAAAATGACTGCCAGTTGCAGTTAAAGGCACTGTCTGTCTATCGGGGTGTAAAGCTCTGCATCTGGAGAGCAGGGATAGACAGACAGTCTGGGGAGCACAGCATTTTAATGCGGCTGTGACAACTCCTCACATGTGCAGGAGACACAAGGCAGTGCTTTTTCCAACTGCAGCACTCCCCACCCCCCGAGCTCTGCAGACCTGCCAGACAAGGGCTCCGGGTGTCAGGCGGTGCTTGGCAGTGGCACCTTCTCTCCCTGCTGTTTT
This sequence comes from Anas platyrhynchos, assembly GCF_047663525.1. Classification (NCBI taxonomy): domain Eukaryota; kingdom Metazoa; phylum Chordata; class Aves; order Anseriformes; family Anatidae; genus Anas; species Anas platyrhynchos. Next base: position 6,056,491 of record NC_092620.1, on the reverse strand, counting down.
GGGTAGCGATCTGTGGTTCTGCCCGTGTCAAGCCGCTTGGCCGCAGATGGCCAGAGGAGCGGCTGCTGTTTGCGGCAATGGCTGGAGGTGATGGACAGCACCCAGGGATGGGCTCAGAAAGGGACTGACGGACCCGCTGCCACCTGCATGCGGCACTGCGGCGGTGACCGACTGGCCAGTGCCATGGTGGGAAGTCTCTCAGTGTTTTCTCTATCCCAGGACGTGTAGAAAATTACTCACCCTAGTGTTTTTTGCTGGGAGAGGCATCTCACCATTTAGTAGAATCACCCTCATTTTCACTTCATTACTCCCATTGATATGCTAATAACCTCTCTCTTTGGCTTTTGCTTTTTGCTAACTTAAAAAAGCAATATGACAGTTTCATTAGTCTAAATGAGTGATGTATTTTTCAGTCCCTCCTGTGTTGTCACCATGCTCTATGTTCTCAGAGAGCTGGACTCCCTTGGTCATGGCAGGAGTTGAAGATGGTCAGTGCTTTATAGCTTTTGTAGCAGAGGAAATGGTGGGACAGTGGGAACTTGTGTTCTCTGCAGCTATGTACTGACAGTGTGCAGGGATATGATTTGCCTTTGTTTTATTTAAATTTACTGGCAACTCAAGATTTATCTATCAGGTGTCACTCCCTGAAGGAAGATACCACATAGCAAAGACTTCATCTATTATACAAACAGATTTGAGGCTTTGCTATTGCATTTCCCTGCCTGCTGTAAGGAGTAAAAATGCCTTTGGCTGAACAGAGTGATACTTAGTGGTAACATCTTATGACCTCAGCTGAGATCTCAAGCCATATTAGTGGACAGATTATGATGTGATGGAAAGAGGGCCAGGAATAGCTTTTTTATCGTGAGACCCTTTCTGTGAATATCCTTCTTTGTTATATTCAGGTGGTTAATCACCGGGGCCAGGACCATCATTTGATGAAAACAGGGGAGTGAAATATTGGAACAGGTGATCCAAACACACTCGAGTTTGCCAACTCCAGTTGGATATTACAGCTTACAGTTTCTCCCTAATATTCTCCTACCCTCCTGTTTCTATCAAGCGTAGGTGACGTTGCAACATTTGCTGTCATTAATAACCCCATTTTGGCAGGAAAATCTACACAAAATGGACCCTGAGTCCTTGGACTGCAGGGAGCTGCAGTCCCCAAATACAAGGGATGCACATTGTGAATACGGATATCTGACACTGAAGGGAAGCACTCACATGGAAATGTCTCCCTGTCATTTTTGAGATAATAAAGGTAATGCTTAAACCTATTTCAACCCTATTTAGAAAAAAATGTAGGTTTTAAAAATTTATAGCCCTGCTAGTGTTTTTCTTTTAATGGAACCAGAGACAAATGAGAATAACTTTTACACCAGTCTTGCCTACTTCCTGCTCAGGATTTTTCCTTAAACTTTGTGGTAGGTTTAAATTAGCCTCCTTTTTATCTTAATGGCCAATATTAATATTCAGCATCCTGGATAATTACTCATGAAGAAGAATGCTCATTCCCTGCTGACTCTGCACATCGGGAATGGTTGTGCCCAAGTTTGATCTGGCTGCCAAGGCCACTTCTGGTGAGGAAGGACAGGCGCTGGTGAAGTCCGAATGTTTTCTGGTCTACGTGAGTCATGCACAGGTAGGCCCTGCCGGTTATGGAGTCTGCAGCATAGCCCTGCACGTGCTAGAGTGGGGATGTCTGAGTTGTGCAAGTGTTGTTTCTTCTTGAGCCGAATGATCTGCTTGTTTCCCCAAAGGGAGAGAGAAGGGCAGTGCAAGAATCCTGAGCTACTCTCAGCGTAGTGGGGATGCTGAGGCACCAGGTCTGGAAAACAATAGCTGCCACAGCCAAAAGGAAACTCTTTGAAAATGAGGAGGTTATGGAGGTGGAGGAAATACACAGCAGGACACCGTCTCCTCTTATCTCCCCCAGCCTCTTCAATCAGGTGCCTGCTGGGCTTCCCACTTCTCCTGCCTTTAGCAGTAGATCATAGGATCATAAGGCATTATCTGTTGGCATTAACTCATCCACCATCCTCCTGGCATTATAGCTCCCCGAGTCAGGGAGCCACAGCGAAACATGGATACTATGAGCCTACATTGGGCTTTGAACTGCAGCTGCCAGGGCTACAGAAGTTTCCAAGCAGGAACTGCAAGGAGGCACCAGTTCCCTGACACCAGTCTCCACCACCTTTCCTATGGGCGCTGCAGAAGGTGGGTGCAACACCGAAAAAGTGCTGCTGCTGAAATACAGCTGGACAAGTATACATGGACAATAATACATATAAATACATGGACATAATATAATAAATACATGGATGAGTTCTGGAGCACCGCAAGTGAAGCTGTTTGAAGAGGTGGGTTCCTCGGAAAGGTGCCTGTCTGAGAGTAGCAGCTTCTTCTGGTAGCTTGGAAGCCACCAAGAAGGCTTTGTGGTGTGCGTGGTGATGAAAGTGTAGGTATGAAATGCTTCCACCTTTTAGTGCTTGGGTCCCTGTGGGGAGGAGGAGCTTGTCCAGGCTTGGTCACACCGTACCAAGATCTTCTTTCTTGGTGTGGGATTGGCTTAGTGTCATTGGGTCTTCTGCCAGATGGCCCCTGTCTCGAAATACTCAGTTCTTCTCAAGGCGAGCTCTTGTGTTCAGCTTATTGTAGCTCAGAGGGACCCATGGAAACAGGCACACTGGACTTCAGGTCAGCACAGAAGCTCATAGAGAACGTCTTACGGTCCTCCAGAGTAGTATGGTTAGAGCATATGGTAACTACTGGAGGTAGGATGCTTTGTTGGGGGCATGCGATTTAAAGCGACAAGTGTTGAAGTTGTAGTGCCAGGCAGATGACAGTGGTGTGGGATGAGGCAAAGAGAACAGCGGTTTGTTTCTGGAGTTAAGCTGCCTGTGTATAACATCTTTGGCATTTTAAACAGAGAACATCTGGTTCCTTACAATTATTAGACACCAGAGATCTCTAGTATCTCACTGAGTAAGAGTGGTATCACGAACCAACAAAGGTTATTGTTATAACCAAATTTAGAGCCATACATCTCCCTTCACCTTACTGGAAAGTGGTGATCTTGGGCAGGAGAAGGGGAAGAATGACATTTATGTCATACCAGTGCCTTAGGCTGCATCTGTCTTAAGCAAATGAAGTGGCATCTGGGAACGTTGCTGGGCACAGGAATGAATATATATGGGTATATTCAAACTAATAGACCTTGGCATTCTTTTGGTCCATGAAAACTAGCAAACTTTTAAATCATTCCTAAGCATAAATCAGGGCTGTGGTGGTTTTACTCGGGTGGGCAGCCAAACTCTACCACAACCGCTCTCTCACTCCTCCTCTCCTCAAAGAGGAAAGGGGAGAAAATACAACATAAAGAGCTCGAGGTTTGAGATGAGAATAGTTTAATTAAAGGGAAAGGGAATGGGGAGAAAAAGAAACAAAAGAAACAATAAGTCTGCATGGAAGCACAGAGAAAAGGAAAAAAAAAATATTATCTACTTCCCATCAATAAGCGATGTTCAGCCACATCCTGGGAAGCAGGGCCTCAAAACGCGTAGCGGTTGTTCAGGAGGACAGCCCCTTCCCCCACGAGAGCCCCCCTTTGTATTGCTGAGTGTGACATCAGGTGTTATGGAATATCCCTTTGGTTGGTTTAGGTCAGCTGCCCTGGTTACGTCCCCTTCCCATCACTTGCCCACCCCCAGCCTGCTGGCTCTTGGGGGCTTGGAAGGAGTCCTGATGCTGTGCCAGAACTATGCAGCAATAGACACAACACTGGAGTGATATCAGTGCTGTTCCCACAAGATATACCCACAAGATATACCTTGGTCCTTGGGCAAAGACAATCCCACGAGTGGGTTTGCCTTTTCCCATGGCAAGGGCAACCCACACCGCCTTCCCCATCCACTTTCCCACATGCACTACGGGGACTTTAGTTTCTCCCACAGTGTGTAGGGGGTTTGTTTCAGCAGGACCAGGATGGCTGTCAGACCCCCTGTTGTTAACTAGCCAAATGGCCTCTGGTAGATTTATATCCCAATGTTTCCACGTCCCAGCACCCAATGCTTGCAGCATAGTTTTTAACAATCCATTGTACCTCTCAACCTTCCCAGAGGCTTATGGGTGATAAGGGATGTGATACACCCACTCAATACCATGTCTCTTGGCCCAGGAGGTGACAAGATTGTTTCGGAAGTGACTCCCATTGTCGGACTCAATTCTTTCTGGTGTACCATGTCGCCACAGCACTTGTCTTTCCAGGCCCAAGATAGTGTTTTGGGCCGTGGCATGGTTTACGGGATATGTTTCCAGCCACCCAGTAGTTGCTTCTCCCATGGTAAGTATGTAAAACCCTTGGCGGGTTTGTGGAAGTGGTCCGATGTAGTCAATTTGCCAGGCCTCACCATATCGAAATCCAAGCCATCTCCCCCTATTCCAGGGAGACTTTACCCTCATAGCTCGTTTGATTGCAGCACAGCACTCACACTGATGGGTAACCTAACCTGTGTGATGGCCTCAGTGGTCAGGTCCACCCCTTGATCACGAGCCCATCTGTAAGTGGCATCCCTCCCAAGATGTCCTGATGTTTCATGGGCCCATCGAGCTACAAACATCTCACCCTTACATCCCCAGTCCAGGACCACCTGAACCACTTCAATTTTCGAAGCTCGATCCACTTCTTTGTCGTTCTGATGTTCTTTGGTGGCATGATTCTTAGGCATGTGAGCATCTACATGATGTACCTTTACAGCCAGTTTTTCTACCCAGGCAGCAATATCTTGCCACAGGGTAGCAGCCCAGATAGGTTTACCTCTGTGTTGCCAGTTGCTCTGTTTCCATTGCTGCAGCCACACCCACAGAGCATTTGCCACCATCCGTGAATCAGTGTAGAGATACAGTACTGGCCATTTTTCTCTTTCAGCAATCTCTAGGGCCAGTTGTATAGTTTTCACTTTTGCATACTGACTCTACTCACCTTCCCCTTCCATGGCCTCCACAACTCGTCGTGTGGAGCTCCACACAGCGACTTTCCACTTCCGATGGCTCCCTACCACATGGCAGGATCCGTCAGTGAACAACACATACTGCTTTCTGTCTTCTGGCAACTCATTGTATGGTGGTGCTTCTTCAGCACAAGTTATCTCTTCTGGCGGTACTCCGAAATCCCTGCCCTCTGGCCAGTCCATGATCTCTTCCAGGATTCCCAGGCAGTTGGGTTTCCCCATTCAAGACTGCTGTGTAATTAACGCTACCCACTAACTCCACATAGCGTCAGTTGCATGATGCGTAGTGGGGATTTTCCCTTTGAACATCCAATGTAACACAGGTAGCCGTGGGGCCAAGAAGAGTTTTGCTTCTGTACCCACAACTTCTGAAGCAATTTGAATCCCCTCATATGATGTTAATGTTTCCTTTTCAGTTGAGGTGTAATTGGCTTCTGATCCTCGATAGCCCCAGCTCCAGAACCCCAGAGGTCGAACTCGAGTTTCTTCTGGCGTTTTCTGCCAGAGGCTCCAGGTAAGCCCATGCTCCCCAGCTACAGTGTAAAGTATGTTTTGCACAGCTGGTCCGGAAGGAACAGGCCCAAGGTCCACTGTACGAGTTATTTCTTGTTTGATTGTTCAAAGGCCTGTTGTTGCTCAGGTTCCCACTCAAAAAGTTCCTCTTTCAAGTCACTCGATATAGAGGACTCACAAGCTGACTGTAGCCTGGCACATGCCTTCTCCAGAATCCCACAAGGCCTAGGAAAGCTTGCGTTTCTTTTTTGCTAGTTGGCGGAGATATAACCATTATTTTGTTGATCACATCCGTCGGAATGTGGTGATGTCCATCCTGCCATTTTACACCCAAGAACTGGATTTCCTGTGCAGGTCCCTTGACCTTATTCTGTTTAATGGCAAAACCAGCTTTCAGGAGAATTTGGATTATTTTCTTCCCTTTCTCAAAAACTTCTGCTGTGTTGCCCCACATGAGGATGTCATCAGCGTACTGTAGGTGTTCAGGAGCTTCCCCCTGTTCCAGTGTCATCTGGATTAGTCCATGGCAAATGGTAGGGCTGTGTTTCCACCCCTGGGGCAGTCGATTCCAGGTGTATTGGATGCCCCGCCAAGTGAAAGCAAACTGCGGTCTGCATGCTGCTGCCAGAGGGATGGAGAAAAATGCATTAGCATTATTAATTGTGGCATACCACTTAGCTGCCTTTGACTCTATTTCATACTGGAGTTCTAGCACGTCTGGCACTGCAGCACTCAGTGGTGGCATGACTTCATTCAGTCCGCGATAGTCCACCGTTAGCCTCCACTCGCCATTAGACTTTCACACAGGCCATATAGGAGTATTAAAGGGTGAGCGAGTCTTGCTGATTACTCCCTGACTCTCCAGCTGGTGAACCAACTCATGGATGGGAATCAGGGACTCTCAGTTGGTGCGATATTGCCATCGGTGCACAGTTGTAGTCGCAATTGGCACTTGCTGTTCTTCAACCTTCTGCAATCCTACAGCAGAAGGGTCTTCTGAGAGAACAGGCAGGGTAGACAGCTGATTAATCTTCTCTGTGCTCAAGGCAGCTATGCCAAAAGCCCACCGGTACCCTTTTGGATCCTTGAAGTACCCTTTCCTGAGGTAGTCTATGCCGAGGATACACAGAGCCTCTGGGCCTGTCACGATGGAGTGCTTTTTCCACTCATTCCCAGTTAGACTCACTTCAGCTTCCAATACAGTTAGCTCTTGGGATCCCACTGTCATTCTAGAGATAGAGGTAACTTTTGCCCCTTGGGTGCCTAATGGCATTAGGGTACACTGTGCGCCTGTGTCCACTAAAGCTTTATATTTCTGTTGTTCCGTTGTGCCAGGCCATTGAATCCACACAGACCAGTAAATCCGGTTGTCCCTCTCCTCTACCTGGCCAGAGGCAGGGCCCCACTAGTCCTGGTTGGAGCATCTATCAATTAATTCTTCCAAATGTGAAGCAGAGGTCTCTTCGTCAGGGTCAGGAGTAATACTAGCCCTTCTACTGCCTCTGGGGGACTGCCCAACAGAAACTGGGGAAGCAATCCTCCTAGGGGCCCCTTTTCTTTCTGCCGTATCTTTCCGCAGCTCACGTACCCGAGCAGCTAGGGCCGAGGTCGGTTCACCGTCCCACTTCCTCTTATCTTCCCTGTGGTCACGTAAATAAAACCACAAGGTACCTCGCGGTGTGCGTCCCGGATTCTCCCTTGCTTGAGCCGGAGAATGCTGGCACTTGATGGCAGAAAGATTCTTCTATCTAGGTGAGAAGGAAGCTATGTGTTCTTCTAACTGTAGAGACAGTTTCTCCACAACTGAAATGCAGGCCCATACTGGGGCAGAGAGATTTTCTTCATATTTATGAAGCTGGTTGGATACCTTATCCACAGTCGGCCCCATCCCCTCCTCCCAATCCATTGCTGCCAGTGTGCTGGCATGTGATGAGGGTGCAGCCCATACAAACTTCCGCCACATGGACGTTGTGCATTGGACTTCATCAGGGTCTTTAGGTGTCTGGGCATTGTTCAAATTACTATAAATCATCTCCAGCACAGCTAATTCCTGCAGATGCTGGAGACCTTTATCCATAGTGGTCCACTTGCCTGCTTGATATACAATATCTTCCTTGTGGGGATACCTTTCTTTCACAGCTGATAGGAGTCGCCTCCAGAAGCTGAGAACCTGTGCCTCTCTCCCAATTACTCTATCAATGAGCCTTTCCCTAGAGAGAGATCCCAGGTGCTTGGCTTCATTGCCTTCTAGCTGTTGGCTATTGGCCCCAGTGTCCCAGCATCGAAGCAGCCAGGTGAGGATGAGCTCACCTGGATGATGACTGAAATCCTTTCGTATTTCTCGCAGCTCACTCAAGGATAGAGATCTAGTGGTTTCTGATTCATCTATGATTTCATTCTCTTCTCCTTGACGTTGCCATGATGGCGCTGCTTTAGAGCTGCCTGCCTTTTCCTCTTCTCCCTCATCCTTAGGAGGAGCTTCTTTCCTTACTAAATGAGCTGACTTTCATTTCCATTGTTTTGTCTTGACTATAGGGGCAACTGATACCATAGATGGTTGCCACCCACAACTACTTTGTCTCGGGGCAGGTCCTTGGATGATATTCTTAATAAATTGTTTGACCTTAGGGAAGAACACAAACACTAGAACTAGTAATAGGAGGATAACATCCGACCAAGGGTATTGAAAATACTCAAAGGCTGTTGCAATTAGCCCACAGGGAGAGAAGAAGAAGACACCACCCCCAATATTATTCACAAATTGACTGCTAGGGGAGAAAAAGAAGGCGGTTTAATTCTTAATATTTCCAAAAAGATAATCTCCAGGAGACCAGAATGATAACAATGCAGGGTCTGAGTACCAGATGAAACTGAAGGCCAGCATGTTACAACACAGCATGATAAAGAAACCAAACACAGACTTCAACACATTCTCCAATCGGATGTAGAGGAAAAAAGAGAACAGAGAATGGACTACATGCAACATAGTCACACAGAAAAATATTAACAGAAAACCGAACATTGTGACTAGCAGTATGTTAGTTGTAAATACTTTAATCAATTCTACTGTTATCTCAAACCTCGAGCCCCACGTTGGGCGCCAAAAAGGACTGTGGTAGTTTTACTTGGGTGGGCAGCCGAGCTCCACCACAACCGCTCTCTCACTCCTCCTCTCCTCAAAGAGGAAAGGGGAGAAAATACAACACAGAGAGCTCAAGGTTTGAGATGAGAATGGTTTAATTAAAGGGAAAGGGAATGGGGAGAAAAAGAAACAACAGAAACAATAAATCCGCGTGGAAGCACAGAGAGAAGGAAAAAAAAATATTCTCTACTTCCCATTGTTATAAATGGCTCAGTCTTTAAAATAGGACTATAATCAAAGTTTACAATTTATTAAAGGAATAGAGGTAAGCAAACAGCGCTGGGTGCACCGGGAGTCTCTGCTCCACCAAGACGCACACAAGTTATATCAGACGGTTGGTTTTTATGCTCCTAGGCTAATACATATTCAGTACTACTTCTAAAAAACCACAGGGTTATTATGATTAGTTTCCGGAATCCAAACCCTCCTACTGGAGCATGCATAACAGTCTCTGGTGGTCCCTCTGGGGGTCTCTCATGCTTAAGTCTCATAGTCTTCCTCCCTCTTGTCCTTCTCCTTTGTCCAACTTGGCTGTATGTCAGAGACTTGTACAGCGTCTCCTGCAAGCTTTGTCTTTTAGTCGTTCTTCAGCTTTCCCCGTCTCCTTAATCTCCTGGCCAGATATCAGAGATGCATAGTGTCCCATGCAATAGTCATAATAGTTAGCAGTTATTCTGAAACCCCCCAGATATCAGAGACTCCAAGGAAAAACCTCCAAATACATTTCCCTTCAAGCTCTCTATTGACACGAATTGCTAAAACATTACTTTGCAAGATACAGGAACCATATACATTAACCACTGTTTTTCTTAGACTTGTGGTTATACAAGGGTATGTAAGACAGAAGGTCACATTCATCATACCATGAGGCCCTAGCACTGTTCCATATTGACACGAATCAGATGAACACATTTCACACCATCAATAAGCGATGTTCGGTCACGTCCTATGAAGCAGGGCCTCAAAATGCATAGTGGTTGTTCAGAAGGACAGCCCTCTTCCCCACAAGAGCCCCCCTTTTTATTGCTGAGTGTGACATCAGGTGTTATGGAATGTCCCTTTGACTGGTTTAGGTCAGCTGCCCTGGCGATGTCCCCTTCCCATCACTTGCCCACCCCCAGCCTGCTGGCTCTTGGGGGCTTGGAAGGAGTCCTGATGCTGTGCCAGAACTATGCAGCAATAGACACAACACTGGAGTGAGACCAGTGCTATTCCAGCTACGAGTGCAGAGCACAGCACTGTGTGGGCTGCTGCAGGGAAAGGTGACTCTGTCCCAGACAGACCCAAAACAAGGGCTCATCCCAGTGAGCTGTTTGCATTTAGCTGCTGTGTTAGGGAAGCTAAGACATGGTTGTGACCAGAGATATGACCTGTTGTGTGCCAGCTGGCTGTGGTGTCTAGGAATATTTCTGGGCACATTTAACTTGCTAGTGGCTGAAGAGGCTCAGACCCATCTGAGAAACTGGACTCCATCATCCTAAACTCCATTTGTCAGCAGCAGGACAGAGAAGGGAGCCACCATCAGGGGCTGATTCAGCTTCCTGTCGTCCTGACTTCTCCAGACTGTAGGCAGAGGCTGAGGCTGCTGAGCCTACAGGGCTCAACACGCCGACAGAGGAAAAAAGTCCATATTGGCCCCATAATGGCTATAGTACAGGCACATGTTCTGCGTCTCTCTGAGCTCAGAGAAGTTTTAAGTCACTGAGTTTTCTTTCCTGAATCAGCAAGGGCCATTTTCCTTCGCAGGAAGTTTCCTTCTCCCTCATCATGTGGAGGCTCCTTTTTCAACAGGTTCCAGCCACGAGACTGTTGTTCTGTGTAATTTCATTTTAATGGTTTGGTGGCTGATAGTTAAATGTGTCCATAGGAGACAATTGTCTTAGACAAAAAGCTGTCAGTTGGCTTAGATATAATAAAATAGCTCATGGAAGGATATGGTGTTATGTCTTTTAAGTATAAAACTCTTTGTTTGATAAAGAAAGTTCTGTTTCAAGCTATCCAAATATATGGATGGATTTTTTCACACTGAACCAGAAACCTAGATGAAGAAATAATTTTGGCTTGACTACTGCAACCGGAGTATAATGTGTTGTTATCTTTTCATTCATTGAAATCTGTTCATTCACAAGGTGGTCTGATACAATAAATGGAAACGTTTTGTTTAAACATATCAAACATAACATTTTCCCTTCAAGAATACCTCAAGTGTTTGGTCACAGTGGGGATGAAGTTATTGACTGAATCTGGCACTTATTTGGAAGCATGACCTTAATCTGCAGTTTTCAGCGATGAACATATTTTCCCCAAGTGTTTCAGCAAGTCAGATAAGAAAATTATATTTTTGACATGTTAAAGATATTCCTTTTTAGACAAAGAAAGTGATATTCCAGCTGTATTACTGAAACTCAGTGCCCTGTGTTGCTTGTTAAAAGCTCCACATTTATTGTTTCGGTGTCCCAGTTTGCTTTCAAGTATCAGTGCACCGCTACATACCAAATAATCAATAGTTCTGTCAGTTGAGTATGCCCTGGAAATATAACATTACTGTTAACATCGATCCACGCAGCAGAAATCAAGGCATCGACCTCTGCAGTCATTACTTGCTAGCACCCTTGGGTTTTGTTTGCAGAGCAGCTAGGTTGAAAATCACGACAGCTGCTCCCTCCTTCCGTGCCTGCACAAATGTGAGCACAAGCATATCAGCAAACACGACCTGCAAATATGGTGCCTGGGGTTTCATTTCAGCCTTCTATGGATGCTGGGTGCAGCGAAGCAGCTGTTGGCAAAATCCAGAGGCATCGGCCCTGGTATTGGCTGGGAGGAAGGAAAAGCGGTGCTCTGTGCTGCTGCCTGGGCTCACACACACCCCTGCGGGTTTGGTGTGCCGTGCCCTATCTCTAGCAGCTTCGCATTGCAGTCGTGAATGAAAGTTTGGCAGATTGATTTTACGATTGTCAGTCTTCCCAGAACCAGACCAGAATTTAATTAACTTAAGACAGAAGCATGATTTCCTATAAGCTCTTTCCAGATTTTACTAGATCCAGATAAATTAAATCAGTATTTTATCTGTATGCCACTAAAATTAGTTGGCACAGTGATCCCCACACAGGTATAATATTGTTCTAGTCCCTTGTATTTAAGCAGGAACTGCATTATGATGCTGATAGCATTTCTTCATGAGGAGCTCTGTGTGAACTACAGGAGTGCTGGGGAAGGAGAAACCCAGATGTGAGCAGGGCATAACCTCATTGTGGCTCAGAAAAGAGATGTAGGCATTTGGAAGAGGAGTATGGCTCCACCAAGCCGTAATTCCCCTGAGGAATCAGCTAATGAGAGCAGGAGGAGCCCACCCTACATCAGGAGCAGCAGCAACCACCTGGCCCCGACATGGACCTGTCCAAGTCTTGGTGACTCTGCTAACGCGGCTTCCTCTGCTCTGCTGTCCCTGGGAGGCCCAAGAAGCAGGAAGCAATGTGGGGGGACATCACAACTGGTGGCCATCTTCCTCCCCTCTGCAGGAGGTATGTGCACCACAGGACATCCAGCTCGAGGTTTTTTGATGTTGCTTGCTTGGTTCTGTCTTGCTGGTGACATTTACCATGTCATCAGAGGTCACCTTGTTCCCAAGTTAGCCTTAGTTAGCCTTATCCTCCATCCAAGAGCTTCAGGTTATCTCCTGTATGGCAAGCTATTTAGCACCTGGGAGATGAGGCTCAAGATAATGCCTTGGGAAGTTTATGTGAGGAGCAAGAGATGCATATATTATCTTTCTGGGAGGAATCAAGGTCAGATTTAGTGTTCTCAAAGCAGTCTGAGTTGCAGATGAGACACAATGCGATGCTCTGCATCTACTGGAGTTTCCTAAAACCTGTCTTCATATCAGAAATTAAATTTCTGCACTTGTTCAGATAGGGAAGAAACAGCAATTCAGACCCTCAGCCAGCTGGAAGTGGTATGACTTACAGCTCGTGACTGCTACTGTGTGATATGTGGAGTCAGAGAGGAGGTCGTCATCAGCTGTGGCTGTGTGCTGTCAAAAATAATAAAAAAAGAGGCAATGCCATCGCTGCACACTCTTCAAAACATTTTTTTCTCTTCCAGCAGCATCACCTCTTCTCTATACAGCCTCATCAGCTTGCTTCAGTTGCTGAAACTGAAACCACAAATGATGTCATTATATCTTTTTTTCATTGGAAGGTAAATGAGTGGCCATTTCTGCCCTTATCTCCTCTTGTAGATAAAATGCCCCAAAATACCATCACTGAAGTTTAGAGGTCATTGGTGACTTTAAAATCCTCTCCAATTGCCTTGGATCAAAACCAAATGAAATAAAAATCAATGTGTGAGTCAAGAGACCAAGACACCAAAATGATGTGTCCAACGCAAGCAGCTTGCTGGTTTCAGAGCATTTCTGGCAGCCATCTGCTTGTTTGAATTTGAGGATGTGACGCTTTTAAAAGTCAGAGAAGAAACACATGCTCGACCACAGTCTCCAGATATTTTTCTTGATAACAGGATTCTCTTTTTTGTGTCCATTTTCTTGCAGCCTCAAGAATGTCCTGTTTTGCGATCATACTGTCAGCAGGTGTTCATGGTCCTGAAGCACCACGTTGCGTAATTCCCTAATTAAAAAAAAAAAAAGCTTTTTGAAGCCTCAAAACATTATTTCCTCATCCCTCTTCATGAATGAGTAACAAAACAGTATGTTATTATAACTCAATAGCCCCTCATTTATTTACATAGATAATGATTGGCCCTTTTTAGCTAAAAATATACTTTTTTTTTTTTTTTCCACACTACTCCTATTTCAACTCTGTGGTCTCAGCCTTGTCCCGTGGAACAAAGAAACTGATGTTTTTATGGATGGTGTTAACTGAGACACCGGTAGTTGAATCACATTGAAGAGCTAAATTCTCCTTTTATTCTTGAAGGTGGTTGGGATCAAAGCACCACGAGGCTGGGGCTGGAGGGATAAACTTGAACTCACAGTGCATCCTTCCTGTGAACAAATAAAGACATCATAGATCTTCTCGCTAACAACGTGACTCCTTTAATCAGCAGCATGTCCACAGCTAAGAAGACAATATTGTGGTAGTCCATTAAAATCCCTGCCACAGTCAGAGCATCATAAAGCAAATGTGAGATTGTTCCTGGCTCAAAGACTGCATGACATTAAAAGGTTATGATGGAAGTGGATGTATGGGCAGGCAGGTAGCAGTGGGAAAAGGCTTTTGGGTGCCTCTCGATGCAGCCAGCTGTGGCCAGCTGGTACTGGGCTGTCTGCATCGCACTGGGAGATGTTTGGAAGAGGGCTGGAGGCTGTGTAACGAGATCCTTCCCTCTGCAAGAGAGACAGCCTTGGAGAGGAGATAAAGGTACATTAGCAGAAGTTGTTTACCCTCTGACTTGGCAATTGCATAGGGAAAACATTCTTTCTGGATTTTTTTTTTTAAATATATATGAATAAGGCATTCATAAAATAATGAAAGGTACATTTTCATTGATTATAATGACTCCATTAAATTCTGGACATTTACCACATCACAATGTTTATCTGCAAGGCAATATTTCCCTGTGCTTAATAAAAGGGAACAGCAGGAGGACTGTAGCAAATTTAAGCCACTTCTAGCACTCAGTGTCAGGATTTTAATGGCACCCACATTACCTGGGCTTTTTTTTATATCTTCATCTTTCATTATGTGACAATACTTATTTTTTATGTCATGCTTTTCGCACAAAAATCTCAGGGTTTCATGAGGCAGAGCAGGACACTATACCAGTTTTAGAGAACAGAAAAAGCACTTGGTGAGGCGACTTCATTGTGGCCACAGAGCAGGTCAAAATCACTGCTGGGAGGAGACCCCAATCTTCTTAAATCCTGTCCCAGGAGTGCACTGCATCTCCAATAGCAGGCTTTACCTGCTTGTAGACAGGCTCAAGTCAGGGTGTGAATCTAAATCTTGCACTAAAGCGGGGTAAAAGGAGTGGGTATCATCCCATTGGCTTCTTGGGGCCCTGGGTTGCAGCCAAATAATCTTCCCTGACAGAGTCAAGCACTGAGAATTGCAAACAGCATGAGAAAAATCACTTTGGTAGAGAAACAGTGCGAGGCTGCCTATGTTTTTCTTCCATTTTTATCATTGGCCATCACCTGTTGGCTCTTTGTGGAGGGAATTTCTTTAAGTCCCGTTTGCCACAGAGAAGGGAAGAGATGATCTTCCCTGCCTTGAACTTGCCTCTTTGTCACCTTCTGGTCTCAAACATGCTTTGAAAGCAGCTTGGGTTCAGTCTTCTGAAGCTTTGTGGGATTCACCAGACCCTTTGTTGGGGTTCACTCCCCTTGTTGGGGTCTGGTGGTGGCAGTGACATGGGAGGCACCAAGGCATGAGGAAAAATGCTGTAATTCCCCATGAAAGCTTATTGTGACACTAGATCACCCGTAATGAGCCAGCTGTTTGGGGTGGAAAAGCACCCACTTGCTTAAAAGGATCCTTTTCCCCAACCTTGTGTTTCTGTGGGGGTCCTAAAAGCTCCAGAGCAGGGGCTTGATCCTGAAGACATCTTCCTGGTCTCTAGATCAGGAACCTGTGGTGTTCCTAAATTGCCCTTCTGTGCTACAGATGGCCATGTTGGCCTTACTGCAGACTTTGAGGGACCGCATGTCCTTCCAGCCATGCAGTGCTTCAAAATCGTCTTTGGCCATCTCACGTGAGCATGTGTCTGTGAGAGGGTAAATTTACCTGCACGGTGAGTAAAACCTTGCATTTTTCATCTCTGCATTTATCTCACAGTATTTTAGGTGCTGCAAGCCTAAAGCTGTTTGGTAGTGCTAGAGCTGAGCTGAGGAGGAACTGGGGTGAAGAAGAGGTTGAAATGACTCAGCTTCCCATGTCAGATTTGTTTCTTCCATGCATTTCTCCCCCATTGCTCAGTTCATGCAAAGCTGCATCCCCTCCTCTCTGGCAGGTGGACAGAGCCAGGGAAGAGCATCCCAAAGTTTCTGTCTGTAGATAGTTACCTGATACACTCCAGAAGGAAAAAAAAAAAGCAGTCAGCTACAAGAGAACCGAGCAAATTAAATGTCTGAGCAGTGTTTCAAAAGCGAACATGGGCAGCATCAGAAATTTCCCATCAGCTGTAATTACTTTGCCAATTGCTGATTCCACCGTGTTTTGTTTAGTGCAGCCATGCTTCAGCCTCTTGCCTGGTCTGATAGGCTTTGTTTATGCTGACTGTTCATTTGCAGTGCTTCTCTCTTTGGTTTTCTCATGCTTCTCCTTTCCCCTGGACCCAGGTGAAGCCCCGAATCATCCTCCTGCCTCTGTGTTCATTGTCAGCCAGGGCAGGCATCGCTGAGGGAATTTTGGGAAGCAAGAGATGCTGCTGCTCTTCCCAGCTACTTGGTGAGTGCAGCGATGACCTTCCTCACCCCCCTCTGCCACCACCTTTAAAAAACAAAAAATCCTCCCAAGAAGCAAAGCAACTTGTCAGGGAGTGGGCAGCTGGAGTCTGCTGGGGGCAGTGGCTCTGGGGCTGTCACTTCTTTCAGGGAGAGATCTCATGTCTCTCCAGAAGGCAAAGGCACATGAGCACACACGTCTGCATGTGAAGTGAGTCTCCCTGGAAAGTTAGCGAGAGCTTTTCACTACTGTTTACATTCAAGGCCATGGAAATTAATGGGTGTCTCCATAGCCACTTTGCACAAGAGTTGTGATTCTTCTCCTGCTAACTGGGGAAGAGAGCTAATCAGGGACATTTAAGGAGTGCATCTGCCTAACTGACAAGTTGAATGTGAACCACTGTGATATCTACCAGGGATTTCAGAAGCTGCTTGAATTCCCTTCCCTGACTCAGGCCAGGGCTGTGGAGGGCTGGATGACATTTCCTCCTCTGTCCCCCTGCCTGAGATGCCAAAGGGTGCCTTCATTTGCCAGGTGCAGAACATCTTCACCTGCAATTTTCCTTCTCCCTCTGCATCACTAGCTCCTTGGTTACGGTGCATTTTGCATCTACCATTCTTTCTCCCAGCTGCTTCATGTGGTTTTGTTTGGCCACAAGGACAGGAGGTGGCCTGTGCTTGTGCCTCTTGGCTTGCCTTCACAGCCAGCTCCCTCATGCAGGTGCGTGGAGAGCACCATCAGCAAGGAGAAAGAACAAAGCCACAATAGCACCATCCCCAGAGACAAAGGCTACTGAGGATTTTGGAGCATCCAGACAATACAGTGCTTTTGCCATTCATTCCCAGTCAGACTCACTTCAGCCTCCAATACAGTCAACTGCTGGGATCCCCCTGTCACTCCACAAATACAGATGGGCTCTGGCCTTTTATAGCTCAATGGCATTACAGTACATTGTGCACCGGTGCCTACTAAAGCCTTATACTTCTGTGCGTCTGACGTGCCAGGCCATCAAATCCACACAGTCCAATAAACTCGATTGTCCCTTTCCTCCCCCTGGCTGGAGGCAGGGCCCCTCTAATCCTGGTCAGAATCTTCTTCGTTTCTGTGTTTGAAGGACTGTCTGCTGGAAGCTGAAGCAGCAAACTTTTCAGAGAATCCCTTTTTCCAGATTGTTTTCTTTTGCAGCTCACGTACCCGTGCCTCTGGGGTCGCGGTAGATTTTCCATCCCATTTTCTCATGTCCTCTCCATGGTCACGTAGATAAAACCACAGGTTGGCACGGGGTATGTACCCACCATATCGTCTTCCTTGTGCGGATGAACGCTTACCCCTGATAGCTGAGACATTGCTTTTTAGAGGTGGGGAGGAAAATAATCTCTCTTCAAGTTGGTGGAACTTTACAGACAATTTCTGCAAAGTATTCTCTTTTAGTTGGTGGACACTGGTTTGTTCAGGTATTTCTTAATTTCCTTAATTCTTCTTTGATTAATCCCTGTAACCATCTAGGCATCGTCCCAAACAAATCAGTGAGCCATTGGTCGAAAGGATTAATATCGTATTGAATCTTTCTCATGTGCTCTTTCAGGAAGGCAATGGATTTGTGAATTGACTCATTATGATCAGAAAGGTTTAAATAGCACATTCCCTCAAAGTCCTCACACCCATGCCCTTGAGCCAAAAGCAAGATGTCAATAGCAGCTCGATCCTGTAAAAGCGCATGTCGCAGACTATTTTGATCTAGTAGCATTTCCTCACGTATTTTTGTCTTGGCATTGGCTTGCTTCTTGGCCCAGCATCCCAATTTTTCTAAATTATTAAGTGCGTTCACAGCTGCTGCTTCTGGCACAAAAAGTGCTAATGCTGTTCTAGCCGCAACACCTAGCAACTCAACATTAACATTACAATCTGGTGTGAGCAATGCCCGTTTATGTCTAATGATATTACGCAACTGTGACAAGCTAGGAGTGAACATAGTAAGTTTACCTAAGTAACATGGACCTCAGATGGCATTTGCAGGGATACCTTGCCAGGCCTTTCCCCGCAAATCAGAAAAACATCATGAGGTAATGCCATAGCTGTACGATTATTCCAAATACTATAGTTGTTACCCTTTGTCTCCGTGCCATAGGCCCCAAACCCTGCCAAGCAGTGTCATTGCAACCACAGGTGTTATTTGTATTTCTGTACCTATATGGCCCTTCTCAAGTCACATTTGTCCACCCTGTTAGATTGTGTTTTTTGAAAGGATTTAATCTTTGCTGTAAATTTCCGAACACAAAACATGTTTGAATCCAGTTCTGTGATGTGTTTCTGATCCTCTGAGACCCAAGTAACTGTAACTCTTGTGGATCCCAGGGTAATGAGACATTAAGCAAATGTATCAATTTCACTGAACACGCAGCTACAGATGAGGCATTGCAGCAATTGTTGGTAGCATACTGGCCAAACTCAGAAGGGTCATACACAGGTATACCTATGAGGCAAGTCCTAAACAGATCCGTGGATGATGCCATGAACAGACAAAATTCTGATATACCAGTCTGATTAGCCCATGTCACCCACAGATTTTGTCACGGCTCGATCTTGGTCACAAGCGCAAGCCCTGCTGACAGTATTAGAATCACCATCAGCAACTTCCTCGTCCCTTGAGACATCTTGGGCGGCCTTCACAAATAGGCTTGACACCCACACTGGTCCTGCTCCCATAGAGACACAAAAATACCCCTGGCCAATGAACAGGACTGGAGCTGGCCCTTTCCAGATTCCTGTAGCAGGATCTCGGTAATTCACTCATTTCTGGTAGCACATTTGGTGCTGCTCTGTTTATTGTTTGAAAATGAATATTCGCGGGAGGGTCTTCTCGATCACCAGTCAAACATAAATGATTCAAGACAAACAGTGCCTTGGACAATTGCTCATCAATGTCCTTGATTTCTTTTAACTTCACTAATTGTTCCTTTAGAACCTTGCGGGTGCGAAACCCTCCGATTACGGCGCGGGGAAGCAAGTGATCGACTCAATATGAGTGGTAAAACAAGCTTCAATTTTATTGCGCAGATATCCGTATATTTATACACACAGCTATAATTATGCCTACTGGTCACTATCCGATTGGCTAAGCCTAAAAGTGTTGCAAAAAATACTGTTTCTCCTACTTGCAGTTACAGCGCATAAGCTGTAACTTATTTTCCCAGGCCTCAGATCCACCTGTTTATCTCTCTCTCAAGGACAGACTACTCCTTGCATATTTTCACAAGAATGCTTCTCATCCAGCCTACTCCATGACTATAAACTCTGCATTTTCTTTGCCTTATTTATACAACTCCTCTAGGGACCTGTGCCCTTGCTCTTTGAGCCATTCTTCAACAGAACCTAATGTGATCGTTTGACAATTGCCTGGCCCATAGGAGAATATGGAATACCTGTGACATGCTTTACTCCCCACATTTTCATAAATTTTCTAACTTTTTCGCTAACATACGCTGGACCATTGTCCGTTTTGATCTGCTGCGGCACTCCCATAACAGCGAAACACACCGTCAGATGTCTACACACATGGAGTGCTTTTTCTACCCCTGCTCAGTTGCCCATATGAATCTTGAAAAGGTATCAATACTCACATGCACATACCTTTTAGTACCAAATTCCGGTACATGCATTGCATCCATTTGCCATACCTCAAGTGCTTTAATACCCCGTGGATTAATACCCAAACCTAACCCTGGTCCATGATGACTACAAGAAGGGCACGCTCTTATTATTTCTTTTGCCTCTGTCCAGGTAAGTCCAAACAGCCTCCGAAGACCCTTTGCATTCTGATGGAACATTTCGTGCGACACTCATGCATGTGCAAAATCACTCTCAGGCCCAGCTGTGACCATACTCACCAACTTATCTGCTAGTGCATTATCTTCCACTAACCCAATAGAGAACTGATGACTACAGATATGGATAACACAGTAAGGTGCAGTTCTCCCTTGAATGGCATCTCACAGCTGCAGAAATAATGACAACAATCTGTCCCTCTTAGTGTGACGTATCAAGGCATACTCTATCTGGTTTACCACGTTGACTACATACAGAGAGTCTGAGACGATATTGATCGGCTCATGCATCTAGCACTGACAAGCCCAAACAACCGTAGACAATACCAATGTTTGTAATGAATCCCGTCTCCCCTGGGATTATGAATTTCTCCCAATTTCCATTCTCGTACCACACACACGCAGCCCTCCTACTTGCTGCACCTACATCAGTGTATACAGTGTGACCCACCACTGGTCGGGATGAAAGCTGTGGTACTACCTGCCATTTATATGACCTTATAACCTGCCAGAGAGGCCCCTTTGGAGTTCAGGAATGTACCAATCCCAGGTAACCTAACACAGCTTCTTGTAGTGGTATGGATTGCTGTAAACACCGTTCCAAATGATCCTGAGTCATCGGCAGACTAATATCTCCTGGTTCCTGCCCGCTGATTTCATTACTCCGAGACCGACTCTTAAGTACTAACTGCGCGATAGCTTCTGCCTGTGTTTGAACACTCACTTTTGGCTGAATCTGTAGGAAAATCCACTCCAGGACTCAAAAATGCTGTCCTATCATTGCACTCTTGCTATCTCCTGTTTCACTTATGCTATTCCTATTCCCAGTGCTGTTAGTGTCATCCTCCTGATACTGTTTCTGACTTTGTCACCCCTTACTCTCCCCCTTTTCTTTTTTTTTTTTTTTTTTGCCACTGACCAAGCACTGCAAACGAATGAGACACATGATTGCTAACTAGTAAGGAGAGTGCAACTGCTGCTATATGTCTGCGAGCGGCACCAGCTGCAACCTTAGAAGCTATTTGCGAAAGAGCCTGCCGTTGCTCATTTGTCAGTTTAATCTCCTGCTCTGCGCTTCTTCCTCTCAATAAAGGTAATAGTATAGCTAAGTCGTCATTCGTAATCCCTATAATGTTCCGAACCCACTGAATATTTCCCAGGAACATTTGTACATCTGTCAAATTATGTAACACCGTAGACATATCAACTGTCCGTGCACGAATGTAAGGTCTGATATTTTCCATCCTAAATATAGCCATGGCTGTTTCCGTTGAACCTTCTCTGGGGCTATCTTTAACCCTTTTGCTTCTCAGCAATGCTGCATCTCACTTAAATAGCACAATCACACAGTCACACAAAAAGGCCTCTTACACTTCTCATTCATACCACAAGAAAATATCACTTAAAATAATTTGTCCACGGCTTCAGGAAGTCCTTGTCTACTTCCGTGGTGAGCGGCTGAGAGTGGAGACCCCTCCAAGGAAAATGCTTAGGGTGCACCTAGGGGTGTCCGCTCCACAGTTGATCCCACAGCTGAGCAGAGCAGCTCCTGGCACAAAGAATGATGCTATTATAGTTTTGTATAATTACACCAAAGAGATGCATTGCAATAAGGAGCAAGTGTGGTGTTGACGATTTGTTTCATGGTTTGTTTGTTTTTCGTGAGCAATTAAACCTTACACATGCTGTTGCTGTTACACTTCCCAGGATATCTAGTTCCTGTGGCTCTGCATGTGAATAATAAAATATGGGTGCACCCACTGCTCTACCAAAAATAACAACTCCTTAAATTTTTGAATCAAGGTTACCTTTGGGATATGTCTCAAATGTGCCCTCTCAATGCACTGAGCGACACCTACAGCATACTGCGAGTCTGATACAATATTCAAAGGTACTAGGTTTTTCTTTTTCTTTTGACGCGTCTCTCCGCGTCTCTCCGAGTCTCTGTTCCGCGTCTCTCCACGTCCCACATCTCACCACGTCTCTGTTCCATGTCTTACCGCTTCTAGGGTCCCTGTTCAGGCGCCATTTGTTGTAGGAAGGATGGCCGAAGTCATGACATACACCACTATGGTTAAATCAAGCTTCCTTTATTACCCGAATAGCCTGATTCTTATAGCAATCTAGCAGGGGCGGATAGCGTCTCACACAAGATTATTGGTCGAAAGCACTCAGACAAACAACTGCAAGAAAACAACCCCACCTGCAAGACAACAACCCCCTTGTGGTTAGCACTCACGTAGATCTTGTCCCTGAAGAAAGCGCCAGCTGCTTGTAACAATATTTTTAATTCCTCAATTGGGCGATAGAAGAACATCGTCATGGCAACTCCTCATAGTCATCCTGGTAGTTTGGTTTGCTCAGCTGCAGCAAGTCATGGCCTCCTTGCCGTTTCAAAAATTCCTCAACATCCTCATCTTCCTTCTCCTGAATCCTTGATGGCCCAGCATGGTCTTCTCTATACCTAGACTTAGCAAAAGACTCTCCACATTGTAAATGACCTGAATCTTTATACCATTTTTTCACGTTCTCTACAGGGGCAGCTTGCGCTGCTACAGCTCTTTTCTCTGACCCATCTACAGGGTCTGCCATAGCGGTTGGAATACCCTCTGCAGGGTCAACTTGCACGGCTACAGCTCATTTATTTGACCCAGCTACAGGAGCTGGAGTGGTTGCAGGAGCTGGAGCTGGAGCAGCTGCAGGAGCAGGAGCTGGAGCGGCTGCAGGAGCAGGAACTGGATTGGCTGTAGGAGCTGGAACTGGAGCAGCTGCGGGAACTGGAATGGCTGGAGGAGCAGGAGCTGGAGCACCTGCAGGAACTGAAGTGGCTGCAGGAACTGGAGCGGCTGCAGGAGCTGGAACTGGAGTGGCTGCAGGCTCCATTGTAGGGGTTGGAGTGGCCGTTGGGTCTGTTACAGGACTTGGAGTGGCCGCAGGGTCTGTCACTAGGTTTATAGTAGCATCAATTGCAGCTCGATAGGCATGAGACAGACCCCAGCACACTACAGTGATCTTTGTCACTTTGGAACTGCCAGAGTCATGACACCCTTTTTCAAGCATTCTACCAGTTTTTTAGGATTTTGCAGTTGTTCAGGGGTGAATTTCCAAAACACTGGAGGTGCCCACTGCTCTAGAAACCTGCCCATATCCTCCCACACTCCCTGATACTCACAACTATCCTGCCTCAGGACAGATCTCTGGATGAGTTTCCCAAGTAGCTGTTTAACTTTAAGCAAAATCTGAAGCGCATTCAGGAGACATAAAACAAGACCATGCTGGTCTGAGTATCCCAAGGATATTCAATATCTTGGAGAGCTATTGTAACAAGCTCGGATGATAAGAGGGTGGTGAAGGAGAAAGGGAGAGTGAACGAGTAAGAAAAAATATCTTCCCCTTTCCCCTCCACAGACTGACTCCCTGATGAAAAAAGGCAATAGGTGTAATTGTTAATAGTTTCCGAGATATGGTTTCCAAAGTATAGAGTCGATGATGTTGCTGAGTACAAATACCAAGTTAGAGCCATGACCAGAAATTTCATCGTCTCATAAGCCACTGTTACAACACACAGTACCATAATGATCTGAAACCAGGGCCTGGAAAGAATAAACAGCATGACAGAGAGCACATACAGAAAGTAATGTGCTATAATACTCAATTTGGAAAACAGGCGCAGCAGAGTTGAGATTAAAGCAATCAGCATTATGACAAGTAACTATTAAGCAGGTCTAATACTTATACCAATTTTAGTTTAACACACTCTGGTCAGACCTGTCATTATCTCAACCCTTTGAGCCCCACGTTGGGCGCCAAAAAGGACTGTTGTGGTTTAACCCAGCCGGCAGCTAAACACCACACACCTGTTCGCTCACCCTCCCCCCTCCTTCTCTGGGATGGGGGAGAGAAATGGGAAAGTGAAGCCTGTGAGTTGAGATAAAGACAGATTATTAAGACAGGAAAATAATAATAATAATAATGATAATTACAATAATGATGATAATAGTACTACTACTAATAATGTGTACAAAACAAGTGATGCACAATGCAATTGCTCACCACCCACTGACCGATGCCCAACCTAGCCCCGAGCAGTCTGGCCCCCCCACCCCTAGCTAGCCACCCTTATATATTGTTTAGCATGACGTCAGATGGTATGGAATACCCCCTTTGGCTAGTTTGGGTCAGCTGCTCTGGGTCTGTCCCCTCCCAGCTCTTGCTGCACCCCCAGCCTGCCTGTTGGCAGGACAGAGCAAGAAGCTGAGATGTCCTTGGCTTAGTATAAGCACTGCTCTACAACAATTGAAAGATCTGCATGTTATCAGCACTCTTCTCATCCTAATCCAAAACATAGCATTCTACCAGCTACTAGGAAGAAAATTAACTTTGTCCTAACTGAAACCAGGACTAACTGTCAGTAAGCTCGTACCATATTCAATTAAACTTGAACTAAACGTTTAGGGATATGGTTTAGTGGGGACTGTTAGTGTTAGGTTAGAGGTTGGACTCGATGATCTTGAGGTCTCTTCCAACCTAGAAATTCTGTGATTCTGTGATTCTGTAAACCAAACATTTTTAATGTCTTGGGGATACCCAAAGATTTTTCTTATCAGAAAGCAGGCAAATCAAGTTCAGTTAAGATTGGTTCCAGTATCTTTAGCCTTTTTCTTTATCTCACCCCATCTTGTATAAACTATCTGAGCATTATTGCGGGGTCATGATGTACCTAATTTTGCGTGTGTGCGCTGCAATCCCATAATTCATCTGGAGATTTAAAATGCCAAAGGGATCACAGGGTTCAGGGTGGCTTTGTGGTTATGGCTGGCTTGGTGTTTATTTTAGGGAAGGAGAGGCTATGTCACTGCACTGGGGCGGTGCCCCTGGAGCCCCATCACTTCGTGCCCTACATCCGAGGTTGGAGGTGGGCATTGGCTGGCCATCCAGGCAGGTCTGTCTGCTGCTGGCTAACCTGGCTTTTTTGTGGGACCATCTGATGGAAAACAGTAGTGGTCAGCAAAGGAAATAAAGGCAAGTTTGTCATCGGTCTCATTAGGGAGACTTCACTGTTGGGTTACTAAGTAAAATCCAGTGGGTTCCCCTCTGGGTACATTTTCCATCATAGCAAAGGGGAAGACAAGCAGTGGTATTAGTGCAGGTCTCATGCTCAGCACTGCAGACTTTACTTATGTCAAACCTGTGGGGACTTTGAAGACTTGCTTCTTCTTTGGTCCAAAACTGCAGAATACAGTTTTGCATAAAAAGACAGGGGAAATACCAGCTGATAAGGTGGGAGACAGCCCAATTCAGAGAATGGACAATGAGAAGATGTGCTGCCTAGCTCCAGATACTGCCTTGTAGACATTTCTGCATGTTTATATCCCCATCCATGAAATGGGAACATTAGTAATTCTCTATCTTGCAGAGAGTTAAGAAGCTAAATTAATTACTGTTTGTGAAGCTAATTGAGATTCCCAGATGGGCACTGTTTGGAACATTGTAATTATTATTATTATTATTTTCATTGGGACTTGGCTCCATATAATTAGTTTTCCATATCTGCAACCAGGTAGGCTCTCTAAAGCTATTTGGAGGCATTCCTCGTGGGACTGGCCCACAGAGACCAGAGTGGCATAGGGAAGCAGAGGCAACCAGGGCTGAGTGCTCTTCCAGCTCTTCTTCCTCACCCCAAACCTGCTGCCATGGCTGTGTTCTTCAGAAAGTCACCTGTCTGCAAGGGAACAGAAACCATCCCTATTACAAACGTGTACACTATTATAAATTATTATGGTAACTTAGACGTGTGTGTGTGTACAGTGGAGCAAAGCTTAGAGGTGGATAATGTTCAATCCAGGGAGGGAAAAGGTTTTCCAACAGCATTTAAGTGGCCCTAGTCTTGGCCATTGGTTTCTGCTGGGTTAAACTCTAAATAAATTATTGTACACTGTGCACCAGTCACATATTGTTTTAGTTTATGCTCGCAGGTTCTGCTGAGCTCAGTAATACTGAGTTAGCTCAGTATTTGCAACAAAGTCAAAAAACGTTGAGGCTGTCATTACTGAAGATTCACTTGTCAAAAACCTCTCTCACTTAAAAGTAGCACAACAGTAGTAGAACAAAAAGACCTACTAAAATGGTGCTGGTTTTAAAGCAAAGCATCCCTTTAACATTATGTAAGAGCTATAGGAAGTATGTTGTCCTATTTATGAATCTGGAAATCTTTCTATTCATTATTTCCTGAGTCTGAGTTTGTCTGTTTTGCTTTTCCTTTTCTTTCATAAATAAGCAATAATTGACATTGAGACATTCAAAAGAGTTTTAAGGATCTTGAATCACCAGCAGCTTTGCCAGAGGTTTCATCTGAGAGAAGCTAAGTCAGTATGTTATAAATGGCTCAGGATTCAAATTAGGATTAAATAAAAAAATAGGATTTATTAAAAGAATATAAAGGAATAGAGGTAAGCAAACAGTGCTGGGTGCACCGGGAGTCTCCGCTCCACCAGGACGCACACCAGTTACATCAAGCAGCTGATTTTTATGCACCTAGACTAATACATATTCATTACTACTTCTAAAAAAAATAGATTATTATAATTAGCTTCCGGGGTCCAGTTCCTCCTACTGGAGCATGCGCATCAGTCTCCTCTGGGGGTCTCTGGGGGTCTTTCATGCTGAAGGCTCGTAGTCTTCCTCTCACCTTTGTACTCGGCACTATTCCAAGTTTATGGAACACTCTCTGCACACTCTCTGCAGGTCTTGTCTCCCAACCGTCCTTCAGCTTCTTTTTTCTTCCTCTTAATCTCTTGGCCCCCCTGGCCAGATACCAAGGATCCTCATAGTATCCCATAACAGTCACTAGTTGTTATCAGTTGTTCTGAAACTCCCAGACATCAAACACAAACAGCTTCTTATTTGACACTTCACGAGTAATTAAAACATTCTTCCCCAGCCATTCACAGACACATCTATAGCAGTGTTAAGTTAATCTCGAAGAAGACAGGAAAAAAGGCTGTAACTGTTAGAAATAGAAGTCCGGAATAACAAAAGCAAACAGGTTCATAAATTTAGGGAGTGTTTTCTGAAGACGTGATAAATTGACTAGAATGAGGGGGAGACTGGGACACACTGCATCTGTGGTTCAAGAATTAAATTGCCAGTGCAGGACCCAGAGGCAGACAGGATTCAAACAGAATTGTTCTTTATGGACACGAATTGTTAACACATTCCTCACAAGTATGAGCTGAAAAGCTGGGGGAAGAAGACAAAAATAATCAAGTCAATGTGTCAAAAGCAGCTGTGCAACTTAGACTGGAGTTGTGCTTGTTTACAGACAGCGTGTTTTATCCAACCGGTTCTTGCTCTGCCCAACATCAGCTGTGAAATGTCATTCTGTAGGATTTTGCTGATGGTTTCCCCTGCAAGTTCTTCTTTTCTTCCATAACTGAAATGTTTGTTCTGCTCCTGCTCTCATGGGCTTTGAAAGGATTTGAAACTGCCAGGACTGCTCCATTTCATTTTCTTGTGTTTCACATTGCTGCAAATGGTGGTGTCAGCACAGGTTTTGAAGCAGGTAGTCCAGTCACTTTTCTTGTGCATGAAGCTCAGAGTTGTTGTGCATGAAGCTCAGAGTTCGTCTCAGTGCTGAGAAAATAGTTTTAAGCAAGCTGAGGTGCTTCGTGGTGGTCACATCCCTGTTACGGCCAGAATATAGAGGAGTAGGGACTTCCATGCTCTCACCAAGGCAGGGACACATTCAGTCCAATGCCTATATCCAATACAATCAATTTTAATGTCATGATTTTTTGGTGTTCCTGTAATCCTGAAAAAGTCCTTCTAAATCCAAATTTGCCAAGGTAATCAAACATGAAAACATGTTATTTAGCCTAAAAGTAACTGGGCAATGGAAGTATTTTACTTATCTCTGAATGAATAGTAGACTAAACTCAGTGTTCCAGGATATGTCCACTACGTCTGCTTAAGAATGAGTCCTGAAAAATGTCTACTGCTTTCCAAATTCCAACCCCCTGAAAATTATCACTTTATTTACCTTGCAGCTGCTTCTGTTCAGTTGGGGGGGTGGAAATCTGCAAGGCAGACTTGATGTGTCTTACCAGCAAAAATATATTTTCTTTCAGAAGAAAATGATAGCTGTTCTCTAAGACAGTGTTAAAAAAATAGCTGGTGCCAAAGGATGAGGAAAACCATTCAACTCCAGAACGATGAGGAAATATATGCAGGAGAAAACAGGATGACAAAGGGTGCAATTATCATCCTACCATTACCCATCTAAAAATCCTAGCTGGGCTTCCAGGCTCCCTGTACAGCCAAAATGGAGCTCTGGGCACCAGCAAGAGCCAGGCACACTGAACATCCTGATCACCATTATCATCATCATCTCTAAACAGGAGTTGTGCAAAGGTTGAACCAGGCCCCATTTCAATGTAAAGCCGGATGGTGTCTTTTGGCTCATCACATCCATCCCATGTCCTGTAAGCCCCTTAATACAAATCTATTAAGTCCCACCTCATCCTTAGTTTGGTTTCTTGTCGCCTCTGCTTCTTCCAGGTTATAGTCTTAATTTACTCATGCCCTCTTCTCTCATGCTAACAGTGTGCAAATGAGCTTAAACAACTTGCTTATCTCCCTGGTATTAAATCTCTGATACATCAGTAGACATCAAGTGAATCCTGTCTGTCTTGCTAGACTCACAGAAGCCAAGAGAGGTTTTCCTCCAATTTGAGGAGCCCAGCACCCAGTTGCTGTGTGAGTCCCAGCTGGTTGCTCCTCATCCTGCTGAATTGCTAAAGGATGCTTGGGAACTCAAGGCATCTTCACTGATAATGTGGCAGCAAAACCATAGAAAAGTGGTCTCAAAGACTAGCTCTTTTTGCAACCTTGCAAAGACTTTGTAAGAAGGTTTTGCCATGCATGGCTTTGAGGCTTCTGCAGTAAAACATGAGATAAAATCTCCTTGCATCTTTTTGTGGCTTCTCAGATGGAGATAAAAGTGTCAGAGTCTTGTGTCAGAGGAATTACGAGGTACGGGTTACTGTGGTTTTACTCATTTGCAGTTGTTCCATGCACCATTTTTTTGGCATTTTATGGATCCCTAAAGATCCACAGGCCACCCCTTGAGAAACAGCCAGGAAAGACAAGGTGGAAAATTTTCACTTCATGTGTCACTGGAGTTCCTTGGTACCATAGGAAAACTGGGAGGAGGAGAGTCGTGGATCTTAGTTGCATTGCACAAAGAGCTATTTTCTTGTAGCAACAAAATTTTTGCTTTGAACAAAGCTAGACAAGTCTGAAGTTGTTGTGCTACGAGCATGCTCAGTGGGGAGAGTGTCACATGCTGCAAATGCACCCAGCCCCGTTCCAGGCAGACCACACAGCCATCAGGTTCAGGCCAACCTTTCCAAGAAGAGTAGACCTGTCCTTTGTTCCTCAGCCTCAATGGGGACTGGGAGGCAGCAGGAGGAAAGGATGCAGCTCTAGCAAGATAGCCCTGCCCTGCCTTTTTGTGTCCTCCAAAAAAATGAATTCATCAGAGATAATAAAGGTGTTGGTCCTGTGCACCCACTCCTCCTGGCAAAGCTCACCTCTCTGAACACCTTGTGGTTACCACGGTGTGTTGTCCCTGCACCTCACAAAGATGTCAGTCCCTGAATCACTCAAGCAAGGTGTTTTTGGTGGGGCTGGGTTACCTGCTGGCCACATGGCTCTAGCTCCAGTAGCATAGTTGAGGAATCCAGGTATTTGGGACTTCTCTGGAAAGACCCTGCTGAAAGATCTCTGGGGTGTACTGTACTAAGCATAAGCCTGCCACCCCCAGGGTTTGGAAGAGAGCAAATTCCTTCCAGGATTATAGGATTAAGAATCTGAAAAGTGATTCAAATTCTTCATTAAACAGGAAAAAAAAAAAAGGAGACATGAGGGGAAGCTCTTCAATGCATGAATCACTAGACGTGTTCTCCTTGTAATTAAAGGAAATTATTGAAAAATATTTGAGGGGATTACATGCTCAGAGTATATGTGTCTATCAAATAACATAAGACTGCATTCTTCCAAGTAATCAGTGGAGTGACTTGAATGGGGAGATTCAAAAGAGCACAGTTATTGTTAAAGTGCCACTGTAGTGGTATTCACCATACTGTATGGCAGATGGACTGGCCCAAGGGTTTCTCAGCAGGGTAACTTTGCTGTGGCTGAAAAAACAAGGGCCTGGAGCTCATATGTGGGTATTTCCACACTGTTAAAATTTCAGGTGAACTGTTCTTCCCTTTCTGCCCCCCAACCTGAATGCAGAAAGAGATGTTCCTAATTTCCCAAGAAAGGCTTATTTGTGACGAAAACTGCATTTCTTCTGTGCAAGCAAAATAGGAAAGTAAAAGCCTGGGCAAGATAGGTGGATAGGAAGAGTGTCCAGTTCATAAAAAATGGGAGGGACTCGTACTATAAACAGGGAATTGTACTTACCATTATTCTTTGCTCTGTCCTCTGATGGTTTAATTGTAAGAGATCATTATTTAGCCATTAATTAAGAGTTCATTATGTTCTAGACACCAGGTGTCTAGAAAAGCCAGTGTGTCCTGAGTTCTGTAATACTGCATCATGACCACCTCAATGCTCCATGAGTGTTTGCCCATATATATTGCTCTATGCAGAGGTCTTCACTTTATTATGGCTTTTCTTTTGGGCAGTGCAAGTGCTGACAATGGTCATAAGTGGCAGGTCTAGTAGAGGAAGGGATCCAAAGGCGATTTGAAAATCATGAAGCTGTGGGATTTTTTGCCATTTTGCATCAAATCTGGAATTGGATTTCCCTGTGTTACCCATGTTGTGTTTTCCTGTTGTCAGCAGTCCTGCAGAAGGAAAACTCCTGACTTTAGAGAAAACCTTGCTCCAAGGTTGTGCCTGTCTTTGCTCTTGCTCTGCCATACTGCCTAAGGCAGGGTGCCTCACCTTGTTAGCTCCATTTATATTTTACAAATGAGCAGATTAATAATATCCCCCTCAATCCCTGAAGAATGCAAGGTTTAATTAACGGTTGAAAAGTGCTTTGAGATCTTAACATGAAAGGTTCCATATAATCACACAGAGAAAGATGATACTCGTCTTGTACTGTCTTTTTATTTAGAAACTCTCACAAAGTTGAGGGGAAAGATTACCTCCTCTCCTCTCCTCTCCTCTCCTCTCCTCTCCTCTCCTCTCCTCTCCTCTCCTCTCCTCTCCTCTCCTCTCCTCTCCTCTCCTCTCCTCTCCTCTCCTCTCCTCTCCTCTCCTCTCCTCTCCTCTCCTCTCCTCTCCTCTCCTCTCCTCTCCTCTCCTCTCCTCTCCTCTCCTCTCCTCTCCTCTCCTCCCTTTCCAAGTTATCTTATTATCCTCACTAAGAATATAAGGTCATAGAAGTACCAAAAGCATGGCCATCTGGAGAGTGAGACATCAGTCTGGTACCAGTGACTGGTCACTTTTAGAGGACACTTTCTCTCTAGAGCTATCTATGACAGATGTCTGAACAGATCAAGCTGGAGAGGTCACTGCATCCATCCTCCTTAAGGCAGGATCAACTCTACCTCAAACCACTCAACACACATTAATCTAATTTGCTCTTACACACATCCAGCAACGGCAAGTCCTTCAGGTGACCTGCACCAACATGCAACAATCCTTACCATTTGCTGGTTTCTTTCAATGTCTCATTTAAATTTCCTTCACCCCAGTTTAATTGCATTATTTCTTATGAACAGTACCACATTAGTTCATTTCTCTATGCTTTGGCCACTTATATTAAATCAGTCTGGAATTTGATCTAGCCAGGAAATGAATCAGTTTCAGACATCCCATTATCCTTGTGCTTTTGCCTTGCCAGAAATGTCCAAATCAGGATGACTGTTTCTTAGACAGTCACTTCAATCTTTTTTAGGCACTTAAAAGTAAACTTTCTTGCAATGATCCTTAGCACACTGAGTACCCAAATAGAAGCTAATGGATGCTCTGAAAGTAAGTCCTGTTTATTTTTGCACTGCTCCATACAAGTAAAAGTCTAATTACAGGTATCTACATAAGAAAGTGAAATCTGAAACATTGTACTTTTTTCTCTTATTTTCCTTTCAACTACTCTGGCAAGTCAACCACGCATCTTCTCACTTCCTCCTAAAAGCTAACCAGACGGCATATGCCAGCATCAAAATTTCCTACTTATCTTTTGTTTATCATTCAGTCACCTCAAGCATATAGCGGAAAGTTCGAGATGACCCTAGGGCATGGTATTTGTTAAAAATCTAAAGCATGATTTGACCAAGTTGCCATTTAAAAAAAAAAATCACATTCCAGTCTGCTTTGCATGGTGCCACACAACATCACTATGTGCTGAAAGTTAGCAGGACTAAGTAGAAAGTAAGCTTTAGAGTCCTGATGCCATAGAGATTAACAGAGTAAGTATTTTTTTACCCTTACAATTGTTGTTAATAAAATAGTGGATGAGGAATGGTTGAAAGATTTTTTTTTTGTTTATTTTATTTTTATTTTAATTTTGCTCCACAATGTGCTTAAGCAAGCATGGTCACCCGATTTGCAAATAGCAGTTTCCTTGGCAAAATGGTTTGGGATGGTTTTGGAGAACTTCAGGTAAAAAATAGACTTGCAGAAAATAAGCTGACAGAGAGTAAATATTGACCTTTTCCATTTGTTTTCTGCTTTCCATGGAATGTACATGAAAAACCTAATTCATAGCTGCTAATGTTGTAGTTAATGTCAACGGAGCTACAGCTGGAAAGGAAATTACCTGAGCTGTCATGATTTCACATCCTTTTTGTAATTTCTTCTCCTGGACAGATTGCTTTTTCATGACAACAGACACTGAAACAGATTCACTTGCCAGGCAGCTTGGAGTGTCATCCAATAAAGTGCAAGTCATGGAGTTCTGTATACAAAGAAATTACCCATGGAAAGTACCCACCACAGTGACAAAACAGACCAAAACGCATGACCAGAAGTTAAAACCAGACAAGTGAAAATTACAGCAAAGGGGCAAAAGTTTAACAGATTAAGCCAAGTTGATTCCTGAGGATTTGCTGCCTTGTGATATGATAGGAGGGTTTTGCAGAATATATGATTTGGTTAAACTTTACTGGACTCAAGGATGCAAGGGGCTGAAACAAGGCTTGTTGGAGCTGTGCTGGGGGAACAATGGCAAGGCCGGGGGAAAAGACAATGGCCCAACTGAAGTGCATCTACACCAATGCACGCAGCATGGGTAACAAACAGGAGGAGCTGGAAGCCATCGTGCAGCAGGCAGGCTATGACTTGGTTGCCATCACAGAAAGGTGGTGGGACCACTCCCATGACTGGAGTGCTGCAATGTCTGGCTATAGGCTCTTCAGAAGGGACAGGCAGCATGGAAGGGGTGGTGGTGTGGCTCTCTATATTAGAGAATCTTTTGATGTTGTGGAACTCGAGGCTGGGAATGACAAGGTTGAGTCCCTTTGGGTTAGGATCAGCGGGAAGGCCAACAAGGCTAGTGTCCTGGTTGGGGTCTGTTACAGACCGCCAAACCAGGATGAGGAGACTGATGAGGATTTCTACAGGCAGCTGACAGAAGTTGCGAAATCTTCAGCGCTTGTTCTCGTGGGGGACATCAACTTCCCTGACATATCCTGGAAGCACAACACAGATCAGAGAAAGCAGTCTAGGAGGTTTCTGGAGAGCGTGGAAGATAGCTTCCTGACGCAGCTGATTAGTGAGCCTACTAGGGGAGGTGCCCCGCTAGACCTTCTGTTCACAAACAGAGAAGGACTGGTGGGAGATGTGGTGGTCGGGAGCTGTCTTGGGCAGAGTGACCAAGTAATGGTAGAGTTCTCTATTCTTGGCGAGGCCAGGAAGGGGACCAGTAAAAACACTGTATTGGACTTCCAGAGGGCTGACTTTGAGCTGCTCAGGACACTGGTTGATAGAGTCCCTTTGGAGGCGGTTCTGAAGGGCAGAGGAGTCCAGGAAGGCTGGGCACTCTACAAGAAGGAAATCTTAGTGGCACAGGAGCGGTCTGTCCCCATGTGCCCAAAGACGAGCCGACATGGAAGAAGACCGGCCTGGCTCAACAGAGAGTTGCAGCTTGAGCTTAGGAGAAAAAAGAGGGTTTATAATCTTTGGAAAAAAGGGCAGGCCACTGAGGAGGACTATAAGGATGTTACGAGGCTGTGCAGGGACAAAATTAGAAAGGCCAAAGCTCATCTGGAGCTCAATCAGGCTACTGCCGTTAAAGACAACAAAAAATATTTTCACAAATACATCGATGCAAAACGGAGGACTAAGGAGAATCTCCATCCTTTACTGGATGCGGGGGGAAACTTAGTGACGAGAGATGAGGAAAAGGCTGGGGTGCTTAATGCCTTCTTTGCCTCAGTCTTTAGTGGCAAGAGCAGTTGTTATCCTGATTCCCAGCACCTTGAGCTGGTGGAACGGGATGGGGAGCAGAATGTGGCCCTCATAATCCATGAGGAAATGGTTGGCGACCTGCTACAGCACTTGGATGTGCACAAGTCAATGGGGCCAGATGGGATCCACCCGAGGGTACTGAGAGAACTGGCGGAGGAGCTGACGAAGCCACTTTCCATCATTTATCAGCAGTTTTGGCTATCGGGGGAGGTCCCAATTGACTGGAGGCTAGTAAACATGAAACCCATCTATAAGAAGGGCTGGAGGGTAGACCTGGGGAACTATAGGCCTGTCAGTTTGACCTCAGTGCCAGGGAAGCTCATGGAGCAGATTATCTTGACTGTCATCATGCGACAGTTGCATGGCAATCAGGCGATCACGCCTAGTCAGCATGGGTTTATGAAAGGCAGGTCCTGCTTGACGAACCTGATCTCCTTCTATGATGAAGTGACGCGCTTGGTGGTTGAGGGAAAGGCTGTGGATGTGGTCTACCTTGACTTCAGCAAGGCTTTTGACACCGTCTCCCACAGCATTCTCCTCAGGAAACTGGCTGCTCGTGGCTGCGACTGGTGTACGCTTCATTGGGTTAAAAAGTGGCTGGATAGCCAGGCCCAAAGAGTTGTGGTGAATGGAGTCAAATCCAGCTGGAGGCCGGTCACTAGTGGTGTTCCCCAGGGTTTGTTACTGGGGCCAGTCCTCTTTAATATCTTCATCGATGATCTGGATGAGGGGATCGAGTGCACCCTCAGTAAGTTTGCAGATGACACCAAGTTAGGTGCGTGTGTCGATCTGCGCGAGGGTAGGAAGGCTCTGCAGGAGGATCTGGATAGGCTGGACTGATGGGCTGAGGTCAACTGCATGAAGTTCAACAAGGCCAAGTGCCAGGTCCTGCACCTGGGGCGCAATAACCCCAAGCAGAGCTACAGGCTGGGAGAGGAATGGTTAGAAAGCTGCCAGGTGGAGAAGGACCTGGGAGTACTGGTTGATAGTTGGCTGAATATGAGACAACAGTGTGCTCAGGTGGCGAAGAATGCCAATGACATCCTGGCTTGTATAAGAAGCAGTGTGGCCACCAGGGCTAGGGAAGTGATTGTCCCCCTGTACTCGGCTCTGGTGAGGCTGCACCTCGAGTACTGTGTTCAGTTTTGGGCTCCTCACTACAAGAAATACATGGAGGTGCTTGAGTGAGTCCAGAGAAGGGCAACAAAGCTGGTGAGGGGTCTGGAGAACACGTCTTACGAGGAGTGGCTGAGGGAGCTGGGCTTGTTCAGCCTGGAGAAGAGGAGGCTCAGGGGCGACCTTTTCGCTTTTCATAAGTACATTAAAGGAGGCTGTAGCGAGGTGGGGATTGGTATATTCTCCCACGTGCCTGGTGACAGAATGAGGGGGAATGGGCTAAAGTTGCGCCAGGGGAGTTTTAGGTTGGATCTTAGGAAGAACTTCTTTACTGAGAGGGTTGTGAGGCATTGGAATGGGCTGCCCAGGGAAGTGGTTGAGTCACCATCCCTGGAGGTCTTGAAAAGACGTTTAGATGTAGAGCTTAGTGATATGGTTTAGTGGAGGACTTGTTAGTGTTAGGTCAGAGGTCAGACTAGGTGATCTTGGAGGTCTCTGAGGTCTCTTCCAACCTAGACAATTCTGTGATTCTGTGATTCTGTGAGTAACCAGGGTAATTGTGTGGTCTTTAATATATCGGCAGTAAGGGCAAATGAAGACTGACTTGCTTTACCTTTGGTCTATGATCACCAGAGACCTGTTTCGGTAATCTCTCAACCTCAATTTGGCCAACAAATTGAGGTCTTATTGGCTATTGCCCTACAACTCAGAAATATTGGTACTACAGGAAATCCATGCACTATGCAAATAAAATGTCAGTTTTTCAATGATCTTTTGCATTAGGATGAGGCAGTGGTGAATTATGCCAGTCTGTAAAGTGTATGTGAAAACCATTAGAAGGCTGCTTTAACCAATGAGACTTATCATGATAATAAGTGTTAGGATTGGTAGTCAGTAGTAACAGGGTCAGTGCCTCAGAGAGAAGCTCATTGTGGAATACCAAGAAAAGAGAAAGTGATTAACTTGAGTTTCCAAGGGAAAATGAGCAGTCCACAAGTTCAGCATGAGATTGTCTGTAGTCATGCTAAGTCTTTGTTTCTCCTTCCTTCAGCAGCAGGAAAAAATCTCTACTTCGATATGTGTCTTTTTCACTGCTAAATCCATTAGCATTGAGAATTGCTGGAACATAGAGGAAACCTAAGGATCTGAGCAGGAGAGAGACCCAGGATGTCCTGAGTTCTCGTGCTAAAGCTTGACAAAAAAAAAAAAAAAAGGCTCCTGTAATTTCCTCTTCTCCCTGCAAAGAGGTTAATTCAGTAATTATTCTAAGTAACAAGATCTCTGCGTGCTTGGCAAAAATCCAGAGATTCTTCCAAACTTGTGGGCTTATTTCCCTGATGTTCAGGCCAATTGGTGCACTCAGGCTGCACAATGAATTTCAGATGTAGTGATCTCATATGCTCCATTGGTAGAAAGCGCAGAAATGTTTACTCTCGAGTTGAATGCAAATGCAAAAAGAAGGATTGACTGTACCTGCAATCTGAACATCCAAAAGGGAAGTCATCCTCCCATCTCCCGATTTAATCCTTCACTTTCTTGCCTCATTTTTCCCATTTGTGAAACGGACACAATCATGAGGCAATACTTAGCTTTGTCTTGCCTTACCCTGAGGAACTGGAATGAGTTAGACCTTTCAAAAGGACTTTGAAGATAGATTATTGCTTTTTATTACCGTGTACAACACTTCCCACCGTGAAGCAATATGAGAATAAAGGTACAATTCTGCCTTGCCCTAAAGTGATGCTATCCTTACACCAAAAAATCTTGCTGCTTTGTTGAGTGTAATTCTGCAGGGCTTGACAGAGCCATTTGTAACCATTGCAAGTGCTATGTGGTTCTGCACCACCAACCTGGACCTGGTGTATTTTTTTCCCTCTTTTTGGGGGGTATTATGTGTTGCGACTTTGACCTGATACATTTCCTTTCTTCGGGAGGATTAAGCTCCAGTTGTTTTTCTGATATCAGTGAGTATCATTTGCAGACTAAGAAATATGATTTCCTTCTTTTAAAATGGGTCAGACCCTTTTCTTTTTTTAACCACAAACAATGGAGTTCAGAAAAATATCCAAAGGAATATGGACTTTGGAGCCTTTGTGATTTCTGATGTGAAACAGGCCTGTCTAATGCATTCAGTTCCTTGTCAGTTGTGAAAGAAATGTCTAAAGTTTCCTAATATCATATTAGTTGTGCAAACAACTTGTCCTTTTTCAAGTAGGTGCTTAAAAACTACACTTGGTTTTAGTAAAGCTTAATCTATTTTTATACTTTAACAATTTTTATTTTCTAGGAGTAGCAGAAAGATGTTAAAAATGAGCTTCATTTCAATTTTCTGATAGGAAACAAGTAACTCTTTCAGATGTCTGTCTCATTCAGGGCAGTTAAGAATTTCATGTCATTTGATATTCTTTTTGAGAACCTAGGAATTGGTTACAAGTTCCTATCCTTGTTAGATTTAAACTCTATTTCATTTTGACCCCAGGGAATTAGTCTGGGTTGAAGTGCATGCGTGCATGAATTAAATTGTGGTGACATTGCTGTGTCTCCTTTTAACACAGAGATCTCAAAGCTCTTCATCACGTGGCCATTTCTCAGAACATCCCTGTCAGATGGGTATGGGAGTGATATAATTTCCAGAACTGTGAGAACTATGTGCAGTAAACCATACTTCTTCCTTTTTCTTTTGTAATGGCTCTTACCTTGAGGAGGCAAGGAGCAGAGGCTGCTACCTGCACATAGACTGATGCTACCTCAAGTTTGATGCATTTTGTTTATAGCTCAAGCAAAGGGATGCAGATGGGGCTGTGTCTGAGAAAGGATGTTTTTAGCTGGTTGAGCAGTAGTAATTCCTGTTTAAATGCTTTCAGTCCCATTGATTTCATCTGGCACAGTTTCAGCAGCCTAGATGGGTGAATGTCTGCTGCTAAGAGCCATCGGTGGCCTTAGGGCTTTATCCAGTGAGGTGTGAGATGTGGATAGAGAGAAAGAGCTTCAGCATGGCTCATCTGTGTGATCTAGCCAGCAGCCCTGGTGTAAGAGGGGAAAGGGTGTCATCTCTTTGGCTGAGCTTGCAAAGGGGACAACCTTGCTCAGTTCTTCAAAAAAACGATTGAAATCGTCTTGCCTTAGATGAAGAGCCCAAGCTGTAGATCTCAACTGGGTCAATTCTGAGCAGTTCAGACCTTCATCGGGTATTTTTTGTAGTGTTTCCAGGAAGATGGAAGCTTTATCAGCTTCCCATTGAGTAGCCAAGGTGGCTTTTTACTCAGTGCAGTGGCTGACATTAGATGCCATAGGCACTAGACAAAGCACAAAGAAACTAGGAGAGGATGAATGTCACCACAGAGAGCAGATCTAAAAATAAAGTATATCACTCTCTTGTTTCTAAGAGGTACCTTATGAGTCCCTCAGCTAAAGCTGCAGCCCATCAGGATCCCAAGCAGGAGCCTGGCCAAGCCAGCCCAAATTTCTCCTGTTCTTTCCACTGCTGCACTGCCCCTCCAGCTGGCTACAAAAGACAAAATCCAGCCCATAAGTTGAAAGAGAGTAAATATTATTTAAACATGTACAGCTCTTAAGATCTTACAAGCAGTAGAAGCAGGTGTCAAGCTGGGAGCTACCTCTGGTGCATGCCGTACTCCAGTCACAGCGTGTCAAGGATGCTAACTGTGAGGGTGGCTGCAACCACAGCTTGGGGAGTGGATTAAGTGGTCAAGCCCAAAGCCCTCTCCAACCCAGATGACTCAGTGATTTGAAGAACCACGGACCACCATAAACTGGCAATTTCTCTCCAGATCACTACCTGGTGAAGGTCTTTCCTTCCATGTAGTCCATCAAACACTGTAGGAAAAAGATTAAAAAGGTTGAGCAACCTGCTGGATAGATGGAAGTTCAAGGAGTGCAGAGGAAGGCTTCAGACTTATTTTTCCTCCAGGCTGATGCTCTGCCTTTTCCTTTTTAACGAAGCCTTCATGCAGTGCTTAGTTTCATTTCCCCCCCCCCCCCCCCCCCCCCCGCTTTCTCTAAACAAGCCATGTCTGCTTTGCATCTTTGCATTAATCATTAATTACCTTGGCTGGAACATAGGCCTTCTGTGTAGACACTCATAGTAGAACATAGCAGAAAAAGAATTGGTCTTTCTCTTGTTTAATGCTGCTTCTCAACCAACTGAAGATATTGATTGATGCTTCTTGTGTTTCCAAATATTCTCTGTGATGGGAAAAAAAACACACCACATTCCCCTGAAGTGGCAGTTGTATTAGAGATCAGCAAATGCATCTCTTTAGTGAATTCAAAGCATCATTTTTTTTCTCTATTTCTATGTTGTCATATAAAAATAGATAGATGTATTACATACTTCTCCTCAAATGTGATTGAGTTATCGCAGTCAAATTTTCCTTTTCCTCTCTAAATTTATGCAAGAAAATATATCATAGCTACAGTCACAAGGATATGTTGAATGCCTGTACCTTTAGTGGTTACATCTCATGTATCCAGAAGAATGAATAAATATGGTAGTCATGGTTGTTGGTAATAGTCTTATTTCAGTGCTAGATGTGATTAAGGTGTGATTAGTATAGACATGATTGATAAAATAAATTTGGCTGGATAGCTTTTTAAGTTTTAAATCTTGCTTATAGTCAAATTGCAGTTATCTAGATTCTGGCTAATTTTATTAAAAAAAAAAAGAAAAAAGATGTGAGTATGTAATATGTATCTGAATCTCAAGCCTCCAAAGCCTCCAAAACAAGACCTCCAAAGATCAAACTGGGTTTTTCAAAACACAGGAATAAGTAACTACTGACTTTGCTAATTAATATGCAGCATGAAGCACCACTCAAACCTTGAACAAAATAAAATATGTAGTCTAGAAGAGTATATATAGAAATAAAAAGAAAGAGGAAAAAATATTGGAAATTATTTAAAAAACAATTGGCTTAAGAAGCTAGAGAAGCAACTGGACAAATGAGTTGACAGTAGTTCTGGAAATTTTGGGAGCCCATATGATTTCAAAACTGAAGCTTGTGCTGTGTCAGCATTGATTTCTCAATTTACCTTCAGAGATCACAACATTTTTAAAAATTCTATAGAAAAATCACTGCACAGCTTTGATGTTTCATCTAAGTAATGGGTCTAATGACACATTCATCCTTTGAGATCTACGTTGAGATTCTTGGAAAAACATGCCAGATGAAGACTATATATTTTTCATACATGTATATATATATATCTTGGGAGGGAAGAGAGCAGGAGGATTGGAAACGGATGCCTGCATTGCCATAGAACTTGGAGGAGAATAATAGTTTAGTAACAAAGAAATCTCAGCAAAATCAAGAATTCTGGGCAAAAAGTAGGTGAATGTGATGGATGAAGATTCAGCTACTTCTCACAGTGACAGATAAATAATGAGGTTGAACTGCTGTGATTTTGCCTGGAAATAGAATCAATGATATTCTTAATAGGTTCAAATTGATTCTTAATAGTTTAGACCATCTGCTGAAACTGTCGAATAATAAAACTAGTACTTTTATTATGACCTTCATCTAATGCATGCTAAACACTCTGGGAGGGTATGTGGACATTTCTAAATCTATGTTTCAGTTGGACAGCTTGGAAAAAGTAATTTGCACAGGATTTGAGGGTCAGGTTGTGGCATGATTGGTATAAAAGCAAACCCGATGAAGTTCCAGCTGTGTCTTGTTGGTGCTCAACAATTTCACTATCCATTTATGCCAGATCATCAAAAAATAAACATGCTAAATAAAATATGTGCATATTTTAAAATAATAAGAATATGTGATTGGAAATTTGTGTATGTGTACAACTGTATCTTCTTACACTAACTCTGATCACAGATTTCTCGGGTCACTGAATGTGGGTGGTGACCATTTACAACAGCATACTCTGCCCTAGACATGTACACTGATAACAAGATGTGTTAAAGTTCCTGACTTCTTCCTTAAGGAGCATGCAGTTTCAAAAAGCTAAAACAAAGCACATGGTTGCAATAATTATGAGATGAAGAGAGTACTGTAAGATAAAGATAAGAAAAATGAAGAGCAGGAGAGATATTTATACTTACAGATGTCTCCTGCTAATGTCCATTATGAAATATCTTGAAAGAGCAAAGTTGGGAGGAACCCTGTTGTTTCTAAGTGTATCTGGAAGCTGATCATAGGAACATGTTATCTGCATGATAAGATTAACTCCATCTAGCATCTATATGTAGCTGCGGGATTTTTTTTATATGGATGTATTTTCAATGATATTCTTTCACTTTGTGGCAGAGTCCTAACTGAAATCCAGTGCTTAAAAGACATTGTTATAAACTAGGAAAGAGCAGATTGGCTCCCATCTCTGCTCTGGAGTTGAGTCACTTACTTGTTCTCTCTGCCCTTTAGTTTCTCTGTTCCTGATGGACATGTAGCAATATTTATTTGAAGAGGTGCTGAGACATAATTTATTAGTATTTGCAGCATTATTCCAGATACCTAGGAAGCTGGGATATGGATCACTATTAATAAAGAATGTCATAGTTCAACTTAAAAATGAAACCATTTTTTCTGCTAGATGGGTAGAAGTTTGTACAAAGATCTTTAGGTTTGAAAGGGAGGAAAGGCTGGACCATTTGTCCTTCAGATCTGGTGATTTGAAATAGCATCAGTGCTTCCAGAGAGGAAATACAGCACTCTTCAAAATAGCAGAAGGAAACACAATATTAACCAAGGGCAAATTGGAACCAGCAGCGTTTTTCGCAGTGATAGTGGTTAATCATTAAAACAAGGGGCCAGGGGAAGTGATGAATTCTTCATCTTTTGAAGTCTTCAAGACTGAAGGCCTCTCTGGAGGAAACATTTTAAGCAAAAGTTATTGGGCTCAATAGAAGAGTAACTGGGTAAAAATTAAAGCTCTATGACATATAAAAGATAGATGATCTACTAGTCCCTCTACAGGTATGATTCATTTCACACAACTTTAGATGTCTAAAGGTAGATGCCTAAGGCTGAACTGGTCACCTTGGGATCCCTTTTTAGTAAGAAATAGGCATCTCCAGGGAGCAATCTGTTTGACGTGGATGCATGTTTCAGAGCTAGGCGAATTGTCCTCTGGGGTACCTGTTCCTCTCCATTGACTATCAAGGAAGCCTACAGTGACTCGTTCACATTCAGGCATCTCGTTCTGAGATGCCTGAGGAAAGACATGTCCCTCTGTGGGACACCTAGGATCTGTGGAACAGCAGCCCTTAATTTATAGGGCTGAGACCTGTTTGGTGGTAGTACTTTGCATTATTTACGAGTTAGTTACTATTTGAGTCTTATTCCCACATTGATGAAGCATTTTGTATTTTAAGATGAGGACCTGAGAACTTGACTCCCTTTCTTTAGGGACATGGATGTGGGTAAAGGTGGGCCAGATCCTTTTCTTATTTAGCCTTGTATATAGTCCCACCAATCTCACAGGTTTCAGTGGAATTACCATGCTTTAACCATTAAGAATAAAAGGAGAAACGAGCCATTTTTAAAGGATTAATCTAACTGCCACAGCAATTTGATTCTTCTTCTGCAAGCAATGATTGAATGAATGACAGATCTGGAAAAAATTCTGAAAAAACTTTTGAGAAAATCCTTGTTGAGCATGTGGAGACACGGTGTTAAAAACACTTTCATCGTTCATTTTTTCCTGTCTTGTAGTCACAGAATCACAGAATCACAGAATCACAGAATCACAGAATTTCTAGGTTGGAAGAGACCTCAAGATCATCAAGTCCAACCTCTAACCTAACACTAACAGTCCCCACTAAACCATATCCCTAAGCTCTACATCTAAACGTCTTTTGAAGACTTCCAGGGATGGTGACTCCACCACCTCCCTGGGCAGCCTGTTCCAGTGCCTAACAACCCTTTCAGTAAAGAAGTTCTTCCTAACATCTAACCTAAAACTCCCCTGGCGCAACTTTAGTCTTCCTGGTGCTCCTCGAAATTCACTTCATCACTTGGTGTTGTTTGGTTTAGACCTGTGCCTCTTGTGGATCCTGTTAATAGCAATCTCCTGTGTAGTGTATCCAAATTCCTTGAGTCTTGCCCTGTCACTCAAGATGACAAGCCTGTCATCATGCGCTGTGAGCTGCTTGGAGCAATACTCAGCCCACGTCTGATGTCAGCGGCTGTGTTTAATGTAGGGGCATGACCACCTTACACATCCTTCGTCATCCAGGAAAGATATGGGCACCTCTGGCAGGCTCCTCAGCCCAGCAAAGTCTGTTGTTGTCTTTCTGTGAACAGAAGAGAGGAAGATGTGACCTAGATGCTTCAGGCACATTCCCACTGC
The DNA here is from genome assembly GCF_047663525.1 of Anas platyrhynchos. Classification (NCBI taxonomy): domain Eukaryota; kingdom Metazoa; phylum Chordata; class Aves; order Anseriformes; family Anatidae; genus Anas; species Anas platyrhynchos. The sequence goes on along the minus strand of NC_092620.1, from coordinate 6,012,735 downwards.
AGGATGTCTTGGGCTCGTGGTGCTGGTTGACCTTGGATCACAAACCAGTTAAGAAGCTCTGTAGTGCATCAGTGAGAAGACAGAGGACTGCCAAGGGAGAGTGAGTTTATCACTCTTCATACAAATGCAGAAAGGTCAAGTAGTGCTTATGTATGGCCATACAGCTAGTCTCTGTCCCTGCCAGCTGCCTGTCATCAGTCCACCTTCTCCTGGCCCATTACCTTCCTGGAAAGTTACTTTTGAAAGCACAGCATCTGCTGCTGCCCAACTAAGCAATGGCAGAGTGATCCTGGCATACCTCACTGGTCTGAATAAATTTGAATTCAGGAAGGTCTGTGAAGTAGGGGGGCCGTGTAAACGTGTCGCTGCAGAAGCCATGCACATATGTTGTGCAACATATGTTGCATCTAACACAGTGCTTGCACAGCCCGATGTATGGAGCAGTAATAGTGCAATCAGATGGCACAGGAAGGGGCAGGATTGCCATTACTAGGTGACTCTCTGATTTTTTGGCTATGCAGTTTTCAGGCTGCCCTGATGCTGTTTAGCCATTCTCCCATTCCCACTCACTGCTACAGAGAAATCGGATCCTCTCTGATGATGGGGGAAACGACACTCTTGCCACATCCAACTGTTGCTGACATGATGGTATGTGCACTTCCTCAGCCACCACTGAATTTTCTGTCTGTAGCAGCTCCTCCCAGGGTGATCCCGTGGTAATACAGTGGCTGAGGTGGGTGTTAGCCTGCTGCTTTCCCTGGAGGCACAAGTCTTGCTGTGACTGAGCCTTCTGTGCAAAGGTTGCCCAAGGGAAAACCACCGTACACTGCCCTGAACTGTGGATATGGAAGAAACTTTTCACTTTGGGATCTTACACTTTCTTACTTCTTGTAAAATTTCACATTTAGCAGAGCCAGTTTTCACTTTTTTAGTGCAGTTTTCTCTCCTTCATGACTGACTCCAACTGACATCAACAGCAGCTTCACTGGCGGTGCAGGTACAGAAAACACCTAAGGGGTCTCTCCAGCAGGAAACAAACACTGAAGCATTTAGGGTGACCTGTGAAACCTCTGAAGTGACATTTATTTTTCCCACTTTGCCAGAACTCACTATGGTCTGATAGATCATGAGAAGTACAGGGAAATATGGAAACCTCTTTATATTTGTTAATTTGTTACCCTAAAATCTTTTTTTTTTTTTCTCTTAATTTTGTTTGGTTTTAAACTAGGATCATTCTGATTTTTAACTCTCTGAGATTGCACCCTTCTCCCACTAAAAGCAAAATTGGAGAAGTTAGTTTTCTTGAGTATACGAAAGTGTCTTAGCAAGCATCACTGCTGCTCTTCAAGAAGTAGTTGAAGGAGTTGATATCTTGGAGATACCAACAACCTCATGGAGACATACACCAGACTAGTTTATGACTCGAGATGCTTTCTGCTAACTGCTCTTCTGAAAGAGGTGAATCTTTGCTCCTGTACTGTGGGAATAATTTACTAAGGGATAATAATAGGTTTTATCATGTGGTGGTGTTGATAGGCAAGCTCTGTGAGGTGCAAATGCCATTTTGGGAGATGCAGAACATCTTTTGTGGTCCAGGAGGTGCTTAACGCTGCATCATGGTTGCCAGCTGAATGCCTTACATCCAGAGCCTCTGCTATAGCTGGAGGACAGCAGTGGGAGCTGTGCAGGGAAACATGAATGATTTTCTTTCATCATTAAATGAATGGGTTCATGTTTAGAAAGCTAACGCTTATAAATGAGGATGTAAGGATCTAAACCCTTTTCTGTTCCTGCTAACGAATGTTCAAATTACACAAAAGCTGGCCTTCATTCACTTAGGAAAGCTTCCTAGATGCTGAGTAAATGAGTTGTTTTGTAACTCTCAAGATTTATTAAATATTGGCACCTAGGAGCCATTACACCAAAGTCTCATTATTTTCTTATTACGAGCTTTCAATTACCAACTGTGCCCAACACCAGATGCTTCAAAGGAGAGTGCAAGAAACCACGTACTAGACAATAGTAGTTACAATTTGCTCATAAGAAAAACAGCTCCTTATCCACTGCCCAGCTCAGTGTTTGGTGTATATCCTGAGACATGACAGTTTATATCTTCTTACACGTGCATATTTATTTTAAAGTGCTAGTAATTTGCAAAGGAAGGGTCTAGAATTTGGGAGGTCTGAGTGAGATGGCAGGATTATCCCCTCTGGTGGACAGTGACCAAATGACATCATCTTTCTATACCTCCACTTCCCCACCTAAATGCCATCACAGGTCCTGACACCTGTGAGATTTCTAAGGTCTATGAACACAAACTGTGATAGAACTACAAGGGAAGGTTAAGTGAAAAAAAATAAAATAAAATCATTCTTGTATCTTAAATGTAAGTAATTATTACAAGGAGTGCCTAAGATAGCAAAAAGTTAAACCAGTTCAAGAGAACACAGTGTGCTGTTCTCTTCTTTTGGATTGTGTACTTCAGGCACTTGGCAGTGCTTGTGTGCAAACTGATGGGTGTGCAATCAATTTGGCTGTTTCCCCTGTGCAGTCTCTTCCCTGCAAACCCTCCGCTTATTTGTGTGGATCCTTCACTAGCAGCGAGAGAAGTGCACTAAGTGCTGAAAGAAAAAATCCCCTAGGCAGTCACTTCTGATCAGACTCTTCACTGTTATTATTTCAAAAAGAGGAACACAGAAGTACAAACAGAAAGTCCTTGTTCTGTTCGTCTTCCTGCAGCAGTCTCAAGAAATTCTTTCATCCTGCCTTTGAAAAGAGAGAGCTAAGAAACGACATCTGAAGGCAAGAGATGGGTTACTCGCCCCAGATCCTGTTTGAAGGTCACCATGCAGTTCTCTGTGATTCAGAGTTGTTTTTATTATTTGTATTTTAACTTTTTTATTTTGTTTTGTTTTAATTCTTCCCCTAAGCTAAATGACAAGTTATGAAACTTTGTGGTTTAGTTGTTCTTAATGTGAGTATTGAAAAATAATAATATGCCGAATGCATGTGACAGAGGGTTCCCTCCTCCCACTCCCAGCTCCCTCCCCATCAGCTGCTGTGGCTCTTCATCGCCTTCAACCCCTCCTAGCTTTCAGGATATCTTGGTTTCCATTCTCAGACCTATGTCTTTTCTTGCAGCTTGTTGTTTCACAGTGTGGTCAGTGTTTGTGGTGGGGATCAAACCCACCTCCAGACTCTCTTCTTCCCTCTTCCCCCTCTTTGCCTCTGCAAAGGTTACAGAGCTGCTGGGCTTCCTGGGTTCATGCTGAGAAGTATCAGGAGAGAAAGGCAAATCATTAATAAAGGATGTATGAAGCAACCTGCAGAGTAGCAAACGCTGGTCCTCTGCCCCATTAGAGAGCAAGAGATTCAAACTGATCCTTGAAGATCTTTTTATGCGAATTTAGGAGGGAGGTTGTCGTGGTTTAACCCGGCCGGCAGCTAAACACCACGCAGCCGTTCGCTCACCCTCCCCCCTCCCTCTCTGGGACGGGGGAGAGAAATGGAAAGTGAAGCCCGTGAGTTGAGATAAAGACAGTTTAATAAGACAGGAAAATAATAATAACAAAAATAACAATAACAATAACAATAACAATAACAATAACAATAATAATACAATGGTGATAATAGTACTACTACTAATAATACTAATAATATGTACAAACAAGTGATGCACAATGCAATTGCTCACCACCCACTGACCGATGCCCAGCCTAACCCCGAGCAGTCCGGCCCCCTCCCCCGGCTAGCCACCCCTATATATTGTTTAGCATGACGTCAGATGGTATGGAATACCCCTTTGGCTAGTTTGGGTCACCTGTCCTGGGTCTGTCCCCTCCCAGCTCTTACTGCACCCCCAGCCTGCCTGTTGGCAGGACAGAGCAAAAGGCTGAGATGTCCTTGGCTTGGTGTAAGCACTGCTCTGCAACAATTAAAACATCGGGGTGTTATCAGCACTCTTCTCATCCCAAGCCAAAACACAGCATTCCACCAGCTACTAGGAAGAAAATTCTTTTCTAACTGAAACCAGGACAGAGGTGAATGCTGTGGCATGATCAAAAGCACCCACTTGCAGTTAGAAATGGGAAGGGATGTGGTAATGATTCAGGACTCTGGTTTTGGTTTAGGGTTCTTTTGCATTTATTCTGTTGTTGACGGTAGTCTATTGTTGCAGATTTTAATGAGGCGACCTCCAGTTTGGGGGAGTAAAACAGTCTCTCCATAACGCCTGCAATATCTTACCTCTGTTGTGAAGGCAATAAGGTGTCACTGCCACTTGAGAGGCAATACCCATGGTTTTCTGGTGTGGTACACCTAAAAGGTAATACTTAAATGTATGTTCTCTTCTGGGCAAGGGACTGCAAGCTCAAAGTACAACTAAGCTTTCATAAAATAGGATTTTGCATGATAGCAGTTGGAGATGAACAAAAAAAATATTAAAAGAATAGTCTAAGCACCAAGTGTAGGCATGTCTTAATTTACAGTTTCCCAGATTAGACTTCATCCCACTCCCACAGAGTCGCTACACCGAGAGAAAGGCCACGTGCTTCCAGCAGCTGCCGGGATAGGATAAAATGGGATTTGCTTCTGCTCCGGTGTGACCCCAGAAAGTTTCCTTTGGAATATCCCACTGAAAGTTCTCCAGACATGACAGAATAAACTGGTGGGAGAGTTACATGTCTGTCTCTGTTTCTTGCATGCATTAGTTTCTGTACAAGACACAAGTGATTTTATAGATAGCATTTTCCTTCTGAGGGGAAACTCCTGTGTGGGATGGGCTCCAAGTGTTGTATTTCAGGTGAGAAATGTGCTTTCAGCCCTCCTTAGATACTGTAGTTATGAAATATCCTACAGAATTATTCATATAGCTTCCAGTAGTTTAGTAAATGGGGGTAATTTTGCTACAGTGTTTTTCTCTCTTTGGGTTGGTTTCTAAATGCTGTATAGCAGCTTATAGTCCCAGTCTCAAAAAGTGCATGGGACAAAGCAGTAAGTTCTTCCTGTAGTTTACAAAGTGCTACAAAATCTAATAAAAAATATAATAGAAATATTAAATATTCATAATACTTTTACAACCTTCCTGAGGGATGGCAAAAGGCACCAAAACATTCAGTAACATCTCACATATATGCATGCAATCTGTTGCTTCATTAACATCAAAAACTGTGTAGCAACACAACAGCACAGGACCCTCATAGCAACTCTGTTTCATCCATGATAGTAATTTAATACTCTAAATCTTTACCAAAAAAAATGTATATATAAGCCCACATATACTCACTTCAGGTCCTTGCAGTATGAAAAAAAAAGAAAAAGCAAGAAAGCAAATAGAAGTTAAGCGGCAGAATATCACCATACATATACATAAAATACTGCCTGTCTTGGCTTTGGCCTTGACATTTTGCTTGCAGGCAGTACTGGTCCTTTCTGAGTGCTACATATTCTATATGATCAATAATAAAGTGAGGTGCCATCAAGAATATGGTAGTATACATGCCAGGAGAAAAGCTACTCCCTTTAGAGTAATTGTGGACAGGAAAATTTGTGAAATATGGGCGTCTGACTGACTGGCTAGTCCCCTCGAATATTCCTAAGGAAGCAAACAAAGGAAAAGCAAAACCCCAATGAAATAAAACTGAAGTCTCTATCAGTAGTCCCTGGACATAAAGTTTTATCCTAAAAACACTGACCACTGTAACCTAGTCCATGAATCATGGCATGTAGGCATGAAGAGTCACATTCCATGTTGACACAGACCTTCAGTAGTCCCATTAAATGTAATTGGGTTGCACAAGATGTAAATCACAGCAAAATATGAACCCTGATCTAATTTATTTCTCTGAGATGAATTACTTCAAAGCCATTGTTTCTTATTTCCTTCTCCTGTAAAATCCTAGGAAAACAAATTTTATTTTTAAAGAAAATTACTCTAAATATTGATTATCTTCAAAGAAAAGCTGCAATTAGTTCCCTATACATTTTCAAATTTCACTTTAAAGCATAAAGATTTTTCATGTTTGAAAGTTTAGGCTAGCAGCAGGGTTTACTGCCCAACATAGTCACGACTGGAATTATTTTAGCAGTGAACTAAGTAAGCAAGTACAATATACTTTTTGCCTATATTGGATTATATTGTAAATTAAAATATCTCTTATGATGAAGAACTAGCGGTCCATTGCATTATTTCCATAGTAATTAGAAGAAAAATGACTCTTCCAATGGTGAAACTCAATTATGGTTGTGAATGTTCAGTACGGACCATTGTACCTATTGCAAAAGGATGGCTGGAATGGCCTAAAAGGTTTTTCCAAATGGGATGTTTATGATCCAGTGAGTGGTGGATTCCAAGGCACTAACAAGTAGGGATAACATCGATAGTTGCAACAGCTTGTATATGTCTCTATGATGAATAGGAATGAAATACAATATATCTACTTGTCTTTGGCTTTTTTATTACTTCATCTGCTATTCCTAGAAAGAGACCCTTTTAACCAGCATCAGATGTTAAAAAAAAAAAAAAGGAAAGAAAGAAATACCCTCCAAATCTTGACCATCCCGTTTGTACACATATAAATGTAAAATTGCAGTATGTGCAACATTCTGCCCTGTACAAATGAGATTTTTTAAAACATATTAACCTGTCACAGAGCTTTTTATTTTTTTTTAATGGATCACAAAGTTAAGGGCTTTGTAACGCCATGTAAAGGGCTGTCTACATTTCATCATTCAATGCAATGTGTATCTAAAGATACTATGGTAGGGTGTTGGTTTTTTTTTTCTATAAAGAAGGCTGCTGTAGGTCACCACTGAAGGCATTAAATACTGGACCATCATATTTTTCCTTATTGAGCCCTTCACAAATGATCTAACTGAGGCACATGGCATTATAGGGATGGTGGGTCAGATATCCTCATGCTACTGAAAAAGCCCTAAATGTCCTCAGAGAAGTTTGAAACATACCAAAAATAGTTCATCTGTAACATAGGTGGATAATCGGAATATGGGTGTTAGGTGGTGTTAGGTACAGGTTTCGTCAGTACGTATTTGGGATGACTTGCATAACTGATTCATGGCCTCATCACCCATGATTTATGTGCTATAAAGTTACAGGAATGAAAACCTCTCACATGCATATGGTGAAGCAGAGTCCCTTCAGTAAAAGAGCAGTATGTGACCATGTAATTAAAGTCTGTGCCACTAATCTGTTTGCACAAATGGGCTGAATTGAGGTTATGCTCACAAACTCATTGAGTCATGAGATCTTTCAGGTTCTTATCTTTGCCAGTTGTAGGTGTTATAAATGGCTCAGTCTTCAAAATAGGATTATAATCAAAGTTTACAATTTATTAAAAGAATAGAGGTAAGCAAACAGCGCTGGGTGCGTCGAGAGTCTCCGCTCTACCTAGACGCACACCAGTTACATCAAGTAGCTGATTTTTATGCTCCTAGGCTAATACATATTCATTACTACTTCTAAAAAAAAAAAAGGTTATTATAATTAGCTTCTGGGATCCAAACCCTCCTACTGGAGCATGCGCATCAGTCTCCGGTGGTCCCTCTGAGGGTCTTTCATGCTGAAGGCTCGTAGTCTTCCTCTCAGGTTTTTTTTCTTGTCCTTCCCCTTTGTACTCCTTGGCAGCATGTCAAAAGCTTACACAGCATCCCCTGCAAGTTTTGTCTTCTAGCCGTCCTTCAGCTTCTTTCTTTCTTCTCCTTAATCTCCTGGCCACCTGGCCAGATATCAGGGGCTTGCATAGTGTCCCATTCAGAAGCCATAACAGTTACTAGTTGTTAGCAGTTGTTCTGAAACCCCCAGACATCAGAGACTTCAAAGAAAGGACATACAAATACAAATAGCTCTCTATTGACACTTCACGAGTTGTTAAAACATTCCTCACAGGCCATTCACAGGGACACTCCAGTCACATCTATAGCAGTGCTAAATCAACCACAAAGAAGGCAAAAAGGCTGTAACTGTTAGGAATAAGAATTCGGAAAAACAAAAGCAAATAGGCTCATGGATTTGAGGAATATTTCTGAAGATTTGATAAATTGACTATAATGAGGGGGAAACTGGGACACTGGGAGGAAAGGGGAGAAACCACATCTGTGGAAGAATTAAATTGCCAGTGCAGGACCCAGAGACAGACAGAACTGCTCTCTATTGACACAAATTGTTAAAATATTCCTTTGCAAGGTACAAGAACTATATACATTAACCATTCTGTTTTTCTTAGACTTGTGGTTATACAAGGATATGTAAGACAGAAGGTCACTTTCATCATACCATGCGGCCCTAGCACTGTTCCATACTGACACGAATCAGATGAACATATATCACATAGGGCTTTTGTGTTCTTTTTTCTTTTTCCAACAAGTTTTTATATCATTTATTATATAGACTTATTATATAAGTTATATGAACCAATGAGATTACTTAAAGTTTGTATGCATAAAAATGCATGGAAATGTTGACAAGTTAATGCAGTTCCTCATGCCTGAGAATCTTTGCTCTTCTTGTATGGGTCAAAATGTATCAGCTGCTCATGCCTCTTTACTCCTCAGGGGCAAGAGAAGAAAGCAGTTGATTCAGTTAAACACAGTGGATGGTGTGTCTCCCCACTATATTCAGGTAGCCTGAGAAGACCTGAGCCAAACCAGCCCCCTGTTGTAGCAGGCAATGTAAAGGACAGGTCTTGCTCCATGAAGTTTGCAGGCTAAAGCCAAAACAAGGGTCTGCAGCAAGAGAAGGAAAAGATTATTATTTCTCTCCTTTTTAGAGAGAGTGACAACATTTTCCAAAATACTCGGCATCTTCTGAGAACGGTGTTTTCATCCTCCAGCCATAGTCCATGGACCTCCAGAACACACGTTAGATTTTTCGTTGGCCCAGTCACCTGTGGAAGGACTTCTCTTTCTCTCTTACTGATCACAGAAATGCCTCTGGGAGACTATGTTCCCAAAGCAGGAATCTTAACTGGGAAGGGAATAAGCCCAGTCCCTAGTAAATCCACTTGGAAATGCCTAAATAGGAGCTGGCCTCATCTGAAATGTTGGCCAGTAATGATCAAGTTCCTTGCCCAAAGTCAAAGCGGATATGAGAGTAAGAGGAAATAAGAGGTCTTTGAAATCCCTATCCAGTGTCATAATCATAAATCCCTCTTTTAGAGGTTTTTCTTGTCCTTTGAATATAATGAGCTTTTTCTTGTCTTTTGGGCTTGATTTTCCAGTAGGTTAAATATGCTCCTTATCAATACTTTATCAGCACTTCCCAGTAGTAGATCCACTCTGACAAGGAGCAACAGTTCACTGACTTTTAATGGAGATTCCTCCATTTTCCTTTAATGGGGAGGTCAATGGCTAACATATGACTGCTTTAAACTTTAAAATATTTAAAGTGTTGCAGGCACATGAGAGAAGGTGGGGAAGGAACACGTAGTGAGAAGAAAGCCATACACTGGCTCACAGTCAAGAGACCTCTCTCTGATTTCAGATAGGTCCAAAGGACTGCCCTACCATACTCAGAAGAAAGGCTAATCCCTAGGATCATTATATTCACAATCCTGCCTTGTGAACTTTATAAATCTCTCTCCGAACACAGAGGATGAGCATCCTAGTGGGACTGTCAAAATGCTTTTTTGTACCAGTGCTTGGTTCAAAAGGAAACAGAGTCTGAAGAGTCTGTGAAGAAGCAACCATCTGAAGGTCTGCCTTATGAAAGATTAACTTGCATCCCACAGCTTCTTTTTTTTTTTTTTTACAAAAGCTGTTTTTAATGATTCACATTTTAAATGCACACTGTTTAATTATTTATGCATCCTGAGCTGTTTTTGCATCATTTAGAACTTTTGCCGTGGCACTAACCATTATATTTGACACCCCTGAAAGCACACCCTGCACTGTGCACAAAGCAGTAGCTAAAGGGCCCCTGGAGAGTGTGTGCAGCAAGTGTGTAAGGCTTGTTTAAACATGTGTGCGAGATGGGTTATTTGCCTGATTGCTTTGACCAGTAAGTCAGGGAACATGGCAAACCTACCTCCACCCTGTCAAAATGGTTTCAGACCTGTCTTGGATGCGGCTTCTGTGTTGGGTGGTATTTTGGCCTCTTTCCTCTGCTTCTGCATCTTCCCTTTTCTCCATTGTGCCCTCATTATTTGAATGCAATGAATTTAGGACAGATTTTTTGCTTCATTTTGGTGCTGTTGCAGCCAGACACATATGTTCCTGTTTGAGTGTCCAGATAATCACAGTGCAAATAATGAATAGATATATCTACAACAATTCTTTTAAATTATCAAAAGAAAGTATAGAACTGAAGGCCTGAACTCCTAGTCCAGTCTTCCCGTGTGCCACAGAGACCTTGAATACCCGTCCTTGGTCAAATCTTTCAATGTCTTATACCTTTTCTGGTGTGGAAATCAGTGTAAACAGGCTGCCCTTAGTGCAGAGGATCGGGATAGATTTTGCATGGCTTTCATATCTCTGTACAAATTTTGTAGATCTCTGTTGTACTAGAAACATAGAAATTTAATTTTATTATGTGCAAGGTTTTAATTACACCGTCGTAAGATATATCTTCAGGTGGGTTTGCTAATGCATGAACATGGTGTATGGATAGGAGCAGTTTTAAATGTACTTGAAACCAAGCAAAAGAACAGGAGAGAAGAACCACAGAAGTGCTTCTATTTAATGATGCTTTTTAGGATTGATCCTTGTTGCAGGCTTTGGTAATGCAGACATAGACCATGCCCTGGGTTAAAATGCCTGCATTTCTAATGCAAGGAAAGTCAGGAGTGCAATCCTTATCTCTGTCAGAGACTTGTAAAAGTGAGCTTGAATGCACATCGAAGTGCTGGTCTAGCAGCTCCATGTGGTTACTGAAATCCATCCTTGCTCAACTTTACATATCCTTGCTTTTGCCCTTCTTGACCATCAGAGACCATCCTGGAAGACATTTTGCCAGACCTGTATCAGAGCAGCCTAGTTCTGATTATGTGCATTAAGATTCTGCAAACAGCAGAAACTCTGGGATTACTGTGGAAACATGGAAAGGAAGAATGGAAAAAATGTAGACAGGTCACTTCAGTGTCTCTCTTCTTATCCTTGCACAACTGTTCCCTGTAGCATTTTCTCCATCCCTATTATTTTGTCTAGTCTTATGTGTACAAAAACTGGGTTTCCTGTTGTATTTGTAGGCTGCACGATTACTTAGTACATCTTGCTGTCAGCAGGTTCTAATATTAAGCCTGAATTTCCTTTCATTTCATCCCTTTCCTCTTATTTGTGTTGTGGAAAGCCAGCCATCTCTTCAGCTGCTGATAGGCCAGTGCCGTGACTGTGAGGGGGAGTTTTGCTCAGCCTCTTGGCATTTGGTGGGCTCGGTTTTACAAGGGAGACTACACCAATGTTACCAATTACACCTGCGTTTGAATATAAAGATCAGCTTAAAGGAAGATAGATGCCTTAAATGCACAGTGTGGTCCCGCTGGGGAGGGAATGTTTCTGGATCAAGTCAAACTTGACTTTATCTGGGATTATATTGCAATCAGACGTTGTCCCTTTTCCATCTGCAAAGTAATCTGCAGAATCTGAGCAAGTTTTCTCCAAGGGAGATGTCATTGCCTAATGCGAAATAACTTCGTTTTCCAAAACACTCTTGCAGCTCAATCTTTCCCACACATGGAGTTCCCTCTCTCCAGCACACAGCAGTAATGATAGCCACTCTGCTCTGTATATAGTGTCTGCCTGATTTTTTTATTTCTATTTTTTTACAAGAAAATGGGATCAGGCATTTTGAAAGCACTGGTGTTTATTCCGGGAGAAATCCATCCAAGACAAGTGAACTGTCAACACCTACTGGGATTTGAGTAAATGAGGGCTGCATGTGTGGGTGTGTGTGCCTGTTGGTTATTTAATTACTCCATGAGTCGGCTCATATCCCTAGTAACCTTCATTTGAGTTACACCATAGCTTTGCAATTATTTTCCCCAAACCATGGCTGGTTCTGAGATGAGATTGTTAGACAGCAGCCTGGCTTTGTTTGCTGCCCGTGTTACTGTAGCGTGGGTAGAAAATTTAAACAGGCACCTATGACCCCTCTTGTGTGCTTCAGTGAGGGTTTTGTGCTGCTCTGATGCATCTTAGGCTCCCTTACTAACTCTGCATTAAGCCCTGCTCTCCTGAAAGGACAAACTTTACTGGCTTCCCATCAGGATATATTGGTTGGAAGGGAGAAATCAGCTCTCGGCTTCAGTTCACCAATGGAAATCACTACTGTAGTAGCTCTTTCTATTTGCACAACAAGCGAGTAGGCATAGCACATACTTTGGTTAAAATCTGTGGCCTGTCTACTGGCCAGGCCTGCTGGTGCTGGGTAAACCCACTAGGGTTTGCAGGGAAAGATGTCTCGTCCAGGTTCTGGGGCTGCTGCCCCGGTGGGAGCAGAAATCACATCGCTGGAACCTAGATCACACATCAGAGTGGTTGGATGCACCATTCCCCTTGTTTTCTTGGGAAGGGTTTTTCACTAAGTTGTGCATTTTGTGATGGCACAAGGCCTTCAGGTGAGGTGAGGTGATGAGCTAAGATGGTCACAACTTACTGAGTTTCACCCTCTGCTTTTTTCTTCTAATTTGCTATTTTTTGTCCTGTGTTCCTTTGAGGAAATAATGCACATACCCTCACTTCTGCAGAAAAGTGCTGAACTGGAAGAATTCTAACCTAGAATTGGATAAAAAAAAAAAAAGCTTTTTTTTTTTTTTTTACTAAAATGATTATTTATATGATGCTAGTAGTTAGAAGCCTCTGCCAAATTTAGGTTTTAGTTTTGCCTTATAATCATACCACAGTAGACTATCTCTGGACATTTCAAAGACCAGGACACGCTGAAGTTATGTTAGGCATGGCAACATAACGTTGATCTCCAAACTCCTAGGCCAGCTAGACCATGCTTACTTCCACAGCTGTGTGGGCAGGTGTGTGTCCAGTAAAATAGCTAGAGGTGATAAGAATAAAAAAACACAATTGGAAGAAAGAGAGGGGACATGAGCCTTCCAAAGGATACCCCAAGCAGAGGCCAAGGCTTGGTCCATCATCATGGGGGTGAGAACCCCAGGCCATGCAGGTGGCAAGACTCCTACTCCCTGTGCCTAGCTTAGACATCTAATAATGATAAGGTTTTTTTTTTTTCTTTTTTTTTTTTTTTTTTTTCTCTGTTGAACCCTTAGGCCTGGTGAACGGTGACCAAAAACTCAGGCAGAGCAGGAAATGTCTATCTCAAACCTCATTTAACCAAAGCAGAGCCTTGCAAGCCATTGGCTGGGAGGGCTGAGCAAGGCACTGCTTATTAAAGGTGTGGTGATGAGATGAAACCTCTCTGGGAGCACCACAAATGTAGCAGAGGTGCCCTTGTTGGAAATAACCTACAGGAAGAGCAGGAGCAAAGGATGCCCAAAGCAGGAGATGCTGCTGCTCCTTGGGCAGCGGGTACTCGGTTCCATTGCATTCTTCCTGTGCCTAGCTGCTGTGCCCTGCGGTAAAAGAATATGCATAATGCAAGTTTACTGATGAGCAAACCTCAAAAGACTGAATTCAAGTTTTAATAAGAAGCTAGAAGCATGGGCACTCGAACGGTGCAACCAATGTGAATCCCGGTACCAGATTTTGCTGTTTTTAAATGCCTATTTGTATAATGTGGAATTTGCAGGGAGGGAACAAGGAAATGTTAGCCTCTGCTAACTTTGAAGAAGGCTGGGTTTAAATCTGAATTACATGCATAAGTTTGTTCTTTGTTTTCAGAATGCTCTTATTTGCCTGGGAACAGTAGAGAAAAGGCACAGAGACTGTGGTGTATCCGAGATTATCTGTTTGTTAGAGCGCATTGCAGGAAGCATGGCCGAAAGCACGACAGACACCAGTAGAGTCAGATCATGCTCCATTTTATTGCCCGAATAGCCTAACTTTTATAGTGAACTTAACAGGGGTGGATAGTGTCTCACACAAGATTATTGGTCAAAAGCACTCAGACAAACAACTACAAGAAAACAACCCCACCTGCAAGAAAACAACCCCCTTGTGATTAGCAGTCACGTAGACCTTGTCCTTGAAGCCAGCTGCTGGTAACAATATTTTATAATTCCTCAATCAGGCAATGTGGGAACACTGTCATGGGAACTTCTCATAGTTGCCCTGGTAGCTTGGTTTGCTCAGCTACAGCAGGCCATGGGATTTGCTGAGGCCTACTCCTGGTTGCTTAAAGCAAGCTCAGATCGAACAATTGTTCCACGGACTCATGTCCACGCCCTTTGTGCCAATTCCCAACATCTGTTTGCTCTTCCATGGTTTACCTCAAAAAGGAAAGAGAAGTCTTACATTCAAGAATAATTCAAATTAAGACCTTGTAATGATATAGCCTGACTGCGGGGAATGAAAAATCCTCTGCTTCAGGCAGGAGGGATGGCGTCAGGGAGCCCCCAAAGATTCATAGCTGACAATATTCAAAACACAGTTTCAAAGAACTGCAAGGATCCCTATGAAAAATAATAATGATAGGTGGAAATCTTGAAAGCTTTGTCAGGAACAATTTGGGCCTCTGTGCCTTTGACTGGTTGAGAAATGTTTCAGAAAGACTTTTGTCAAGGTATGGTTCAGCCCTGGCGTGGAGCAGCAGGAAAGAGGTTAAATGCACCAACGTAATTGGGGCTATATTCACCCTGCCTCCCTTTCAGTGCCTAATTTAGGCGCCTGAATTAGCTGCTCAGGTGCCCTATATAGTCAGTGGGGTGATTTAGCACGCTGATTGCCTCTCTGGAGTCCTGGCTGGTGGTGTGGGGCACCCAGACTGCTCAGTCAGGTGGCGGTCGAGGTTCAGTGGCCAGAGCTGTGCTCACAGTTCCCTGCCCTGCCCAAGGAGCAGGAAGAGAGTCAATTCTTGCAGAAAGTTAATGGGTGTCATTCCGAGCCTGACCTGACATCTCACTGGGTTGGTCCAAGCAATAGCCTTGGTAACAAACAGCTCAGTCCTGGGGGGGAAACCTGGGTTTGGATCCTGACCCAAATTTCTTATTTTATTTCATTTTCTCTCATTATTTATTTGTTTGGGTTCCTAACTGGAAACTGTTTCTGGAGGATGGGAGCTGAAAGCACAAAGGCTTTGCTTTAATCACAACCTTTTTCCTTCTTTCCTCTAAAACCCCAGTGAGCAGCAGCCAGATCTGCTGAGCTCTGCCTGAAGTGTCCCCTCCTTTTCAAACTGGAGAAGTACGACAAGGCTGCAAGGGAAGGAAATCTAATTTCATTGCACATGTTCTAATTTAAGTTGCTGTGTGTTGCTGGGAGTTTGAGCAGCAGAAACACGAGGTCACTTCTTGCCTGTGACTGTGTCCTTTGCTTGATGAGAAGTGGATAGACCTTATAGCTTTTCCTGGTATAATTACCTCTAAGGTGGACAACTGGAGATCTTCCCCAAAGCCTGCAGTTTGTTTCCTTAAGAAAAATGTCCATCTTAAAATTACACACCCACGAACACACACACATGCACAGACACATGCGCACAGGTAGGCAGGTAGAACACTGCACGTGTGCTGTGATTGCAGATGCCAGAATAATCCATTTTAATATCACCACAAAGCTAAAGGACTTAAAAACCATTGCTTGTGGATAATGTTTGCAGCATAGAAATGATAGCCCTGTACATCTGAGACATCCACGAATCCCCATGGGCTGGCTGTGAAAGGCTGCGTGCTACACTGATGCACAGCCCCACTTTTGTTCTGCTTTGCAGATCAGTGATTGCAGTTGCAGCTGTGATACCAATGGTCACTCCTGATGGAAAGGCATCAGTGCAGCCAGCTCAGAGCCTTTCAATTTTCCCAACCACACTTACACACACAGACCCCATAGCAAAGGATCTGTTTGCACTTGATCTCCTTGCCAGAGCGGCATGATTTTTGTGATAACATATAAAAAAGTGCAAACACACATGGACCATATTTGCCCCACAAGTGCATTTTTAAATATATTTTCAATATTTAAAAACCTTTTCCCACTCATTTGCCTATAAACCAGAAAAGAAATACACAGCATACATGAAACACCGGCACTGGAATTCCAGTTTACTTTTTTTCTTACAGTTTTAATTGACATAGTATTGCTTATCTCATGCTGGTAGTGGAAGGTCCATCTTATTCTCTTTGTCCAGCTAGACGTTCATTTATTTGAAGTCGCATTCATCTAGATTGTGAAGTGCCTTGGGAATGTGGACTTGGGAACTTGGTCTTGGGAATCTCCATGGGCACTGAAAAAAGTGAGGGTCAGGAAAACTAAATTATTCTGAAGAATGTGGAAAGACATTTGGCAAATCACTGTGCCTCAGTATTTCTATCCATAGTGCTCAGAATAATCATATTTCTTCCATTAGGTTCTTTGGCACCTAACTTTAGATAACAACAAGGTCTTTTTGCTTCCTGCAAATGATGTGTTGGATGTCATTCTGAAGACTATAATGGAAAATATAGTCTTCTAAAATATAAGTCCTCCTTAATGACAGCCGTTAGCTAGGCTGCAATGGTCTCCACCAGGCACAGTGCACTCTCCAGAAAGACGGTACACACCCAGACCGACTACCCATTCAAAACTGCAGCAGTTCAGGTCACCGGATGCAAGGAGTGTCTGAGCCTGTTGCTGCCATCGGCGGGAGGCAAAGAAACTACGTGAGTGAGGTGCGAGCAGGTGGATGACCTGGTCCACATGCTGGCGGAACTCAAGGAGGAGGTGGAGAGGTTGAGGGATATCAGGGAGTGCGAGCGGGAGATAGACTGGTGGAGCAACTCCCTGCAGGGCCTCAAGGAGAGGTACCGGGGTGAGACACCCCAAATGGGGGTGGACCCCCTGCCCTGTCGCCGTCGGGCAGAGGGAGGGGATCTGGGAGTTGAGGAGGAATGGAGACAGGTCCCTGCTTGACCTCGCAGGCGATGCCCTCCCCTTCCAACCCCGCCTTCCCAGGTGCCCTTACGCAACAGGTTTGAGGCCCTGGAGCTTGAGAGACCAGTAGCTGAGGAAGAGATAGAAAGTGTACCCAGGAGGATGCCTAGGGCAAGGAAGTCGACTCCACGCCTCAGGACTGCCTCCACCAAGAAAGAAAGAAGGGTGATTGTTGTGGGAGACTCTCTTCTCAGGGGAACAGAGGGCCCTATTTGTCGGCCTGACCCTACCGGTAGGGAAGTCTGCTGCCTCCCTGGGGCCAGGGTCAGGGAGTTGCCAGGAAGCTTCCCAACCTGGTACGCCCCTCCGACTATTATCCTCTTTTGATAGTCCAGGCGGGCAGTGATGACACTGAAGACAGAAGCCTCAAGGCTATCAAACGGGACTTTAGGGGGCTGGGGCAATTAGTGGAGGGAGTAGGAGTACAGGTAGTGTTTTCGTCTATCCCTGACGGTGGCAAGGAGAGGTACTGACAGGACACAAAAAGCCCACCTGAGAAACACATGGCTCAGGGGCTGGTGCCAGCACAGAAATCTTGTTTTTTTTGACCATGGGACGCTTTACTCGGCACCCGGCCTGATGGCTGCAGACGGGTCCCTATCTCTAAGGAGAAAAAGGATCCTGGGCCAGGAACTGGCGGGGCTCATTGAGAGGGCTTTAAACTAGGTAAGAAGGGGGATGGGGCTGAAACAAGGCTTGTTGGAGCTGTGCCAGGGGGAACAATGGCAAGGCCAGGGGATAAGGCAATGGCCCAGCTGAAGTGCATATACACCAATGCACGCAGCATGGGTAACAAACAGGAGGAGCTGGAAGCCATCGTGCAGCAGGCAGGCTATGACTTGGTTGCCATCACAGAAAGGTGGTGGGACCACTCCCATGACTGGAGTGCTGCAATGTCTGGCTATAGGCTCTTCAGAAGGGACAGGCAGCATGGAAGGGGTGGTGGTGTGGCTCTCTATATTAGAGAATCTTTTGATGTTGTGGAACTCGAGGCTGGGAATGACAAGGTTGAGTCCCTTTGGGTTAGGATCAGCGGGAAGGCCAACAAGGCTAGTGTCCTGGTTGGGGTCTGTTACAGACCGCCAAACCAGGATGAGGAGACTGATGAGGATTTCTACAGGCAGCTGAAAGAAGTTGCAAAATAGTTGGCGCTTGTTCTCGTGGAGGACTTCAACTTCCCTGACATATCCTGGAAGCACAACACAGACCAGAGAAAGCAGTCTAGGAGGTTTCTGGAGAGCGTGGAAGATAGCTTCCTGACGCAGCTGATTAGTGAGCCTACTAGGGGAGGTGCCCCGCTAGACCTTCTGTTCACAAACAGAGAAGGACTGGTGGGAGATGTGGTGGTCGGGAGCTGTCTTGGGCAGAGTGACCAAGTAATGGTAGACTTCTCTATTCTTGGAGAAGCCAGGAAGGGGACCAGTAAAAACACTGTATTGGACTTCCAGAGGGCTGACTTTGAGCTGCTCAGGACACTGGTTGGTAGAGTCCCTTGGGAGGTGGTTCTGAAGGGCAGAGGAGTCCAGGAAGGCTGGGTGCTCTTCAAGAAGGAAATCTTAATGGCGCAGGAGCGGTCTGTCCCCATGTGCCCAAAGACGAGCCGACATGGAAGAAGACCGGCCTGGCTCAACAGAGAGTTGCAGCTTGAGCTTAGGAGAAAAAAGAGGGTTTATAATCTTTGGAAAAAAGGGCGGGCCACTGAGGAGGACTATAAGGATGTTACGAGGCTGTGCAGGGACAAAATTAGAAAGGCCAAAGCTCATCTGGAGCTCAATCTGGCTACTGCCGTTAAAGACAACAAAAAATCTTTTTAGAAATACATCGATGCAAAACGGAGGACTAAGGAAAATCTCCATCCTTTACTGGATGTGGGGGGAAACCTTGTTACAAAAGATGAGGAAAAGGCGGAGGTGCTTAATGCCTTCTTTGCCTCAGTCTTTAGCGGCAATACCGGTTGTTCTCTGGATACCCAGTACCCTGAGCTGGCGGAAGGGGATGGGGAGCATACTGTGGCCCTCACTATCCATGAAGAAATGGTTATCGACCTGCTACGGCACTTGGATGTGCTCAAGTTGATGGGGCCGGATGGGATCCACCCGAGGGTACTGAGAGAACTGGCAGAGGAGCTGGCCAAGCCACTTTCCATCATTTATCAGCAGTCCTGGCTATCGGGGGAGGTCCCAGTTGACTGGCGGCTAGCAAACGTGATGCCCATCTACAAGAAGGGCCGGAGGGCAGACCCGGAGAACTATAGGCCTGTCAGTTTGACCTCAGTGCCAGGGAAGCTCATGGAGCAGATTATCTTGACTGTCATCATGCGACAGTTGCATGGCAAGCAGGTGATCAGGTCCAGTCAGCATGGGTTTATGAAAGGAAAGTCCTGCTTGACGAACCTGATCTCCTTCTATGATGAAGTGACGCGCTTGGTGGTTGAGGGAAAGGTTGTGGATGTGGTCTACCTTGACTTCAGCAAGGCATTTGACACCGTTTCCCACAGCATTCTCCTCAAGAAACTGGCTGCTCTTGGCTTGGACTGGCGCACACTTCGTTGGGTTAGAAACTGGCTGGATAGCCAGGCCCAAAGAGCCGTGGTGAATGGAGTCAAATCCAGCTGGAGGCCGGTCACTAGTGGTGTTCCCCAGGGTTTGTTACTGGGGCCGGTCCTCTTTAATATCTTTATCGATGATCTGGATGAGGGCATTGAGTGCACCCTCAGGAAGTTCGCAGATGACACCAAGTTAGGTGCGTGTGTCGATCTGCTCGAGGGTAGGAAGGCTCTGCAGGAGGATCTGGATAGGCGGGACTGATGGGCTGAGGTCAACTGCATGAAGTTCAACAAGGCCAAGTGCCAGGTCCTGCACCTGGGGCGCAATAACCCCAAGCAGCGCTACAGGCTGGGAGAGGAATGGTTAGAAAGCTGCCAGGTGGAGAAGGACCTGGGAGTACTGGTTGATAGTCAGCTGAATATGAGCCAGCAGTGTGCTCAGGTGGCGAAGAATGCCAACGACATCCTGGCTTGTATAAGAAGCAGTGTGGCCAGCAGGGCTAGGGAAGTGATTGTCCCCCTGTACTCGGCTCTGGTGAGGCCGCACCTTGAGTACTGTGTTCAGTTTTGGGCCCCTCGCTACAAGAAGGACATCGAGGTGCTTGAGCGGGTCCAGAGAAGGGTGACGAAGCTGGTGAGGGGCCTGGAGAACAAGTCCTACGAGGATCAGCTGAGGGAGCTGGGCTTGTTCAGCCTGGAGAAAAGGAGGCTCAGGGGCAACCTTATTGCTCTCTACAGGTACCTTAAAGGAGGCTGTAGAGAGGTTGGGGTTGGTCTATTCTCCCACGTGCCTGGTGACAGGACGAGGGGGAATGGGCTTAAGTTGTGCCAGGGGAGTTTTAGGTTGGATATTAGGAAGAATTTCTTTACCGAAAGGGTTATTAGACATTGGAACGGGCTGCCCAGGGAAGTGGTTGAGTCACCATCCCTGGAGGTCTTTAAAAGACGTTTAGATGTAGAGCTTAGGGATATGGTTTAGTGGGGACTGTTAGTGTTAGGTCAGAGGTTGGACTCGATGATCTTGAGGTCTCTTCCAACCTAGAAATTCTGGGATTCTGTGAAAATTCATGCAATAAACTTTTGTAACTCATTTATTCACTGCTTTATATCCCCCCTCCCACCCGTAACACAATGGTCTTACTCAGTGAGGTAGTATTTTTACAGAGTCCATCAGCCGTTCCTGATAGAGAAGAGCATGCAGGCCAGTAGAAAATATTACCTATTCTGGATATATTTGCAAGGATATATTTGCTCCCAGATGTGAACATGTATGTTGATGAGACTAGAAACCTCATTTTTAATACCCATTGGTGCAATCCATCCACGTGAGTCCTTGTCAGTCTCCACTGAGGACAAACCTAAGTGTGTTTCTGGATGTGGCAGAAAGGATTTAGGATATTTTTTTTTATTATACATCATCTACTGAAGCCTAGTCTTTGTATACAGCACTGTCTTCTCTTTAAATAAACACTTGATCAGTAAAAGCACATCAAAAATACGTTACATGTCAGGAAGAGATTGCCAGGAAGCCTTGTTTCTCTCCTCTCTTTGTCGCTGCAGATGTTATACATGCAGGAATTTGGTACCATCAATTGTGCCTTACCTATTCCAGGAGGAAAAAAAAAAAAAGAAAAAAACCACTGTAATATGTCTCATGAACTGCAGTCAGGGAAAGCCCAAATTCTCAGATATCCATGACAAGCAAAGCAGTCTGCAGCAGAAATTACAAGCGCTGCACACTAATCTAAAGTCTCTGGCACTTTAAAGTGCACATTTTCCAGATTTGCCCTTTCCATAGTATTCCACGGGGGCCACCCATCGCAACTGATGATAAGGTCGTGCGCAGGGTGGGTGATGAATCTGCACTGATTTCAGAAGGTTTTTCTGTCTGGTTGCAGAAAATAGATACACATGAATCCTTGAGAGAAATCCTTAAAGGCAGAATATACAGGAATAAGTGCATTGCCTAGTGAAAAACAGAACAAAGGAAAAAAAAAAGAAGAGGAAAAGAAATCTTAACTGAAAATAATAAGTAAATACTTAATCTTGGGTGAAAGAGATCTTTTTTCTGACCTGAAGTATGTTTAAAGCATTCACTGAATAGTCCCTGTACCAACGACTTCAGTGTATGCAACCTTTTCATTCAGTGGTTTTAGATTTAGCTTTTGCTCTTTTTTGTCCCCCCACTTCTCCCAAAAAACACCACTGCACACTGAGTGTGACATTTGGACACAGGCAGAGACCTCCAGCAGATCAGGGGGTTGCATTTGGGCTCTTGTTTGAGACTGTGATGCTGCATACAGAACAGCAGAGAAATTTAAGCCAAATCAATACATTCTTCTGTATTAAGGAAAAAAAAAAAAGGAAAAGGAAAAAAAAAGCAGCTGATGCCTAAAACTGACTCCAGCATTCCTCGTCTTCGTGATGTTTTGATTTTGAGCTGTTTTAATGATGTCTGTGAGACTTACATCCAGACTGGGTATCATGCTTGGTGCCTGCTCTTGAGGCTCGGGGCCAAATCTTGGCTCAGCCCTATTGGTGAGGACAGGGTCAATCTGGAGGCATATTGCACATTTATGTGCCTCTCAAAAGTCCACGCATGCCCATGCTCAGCCAACACAGTGGAATCGCTGGAGGCATTACCACAGCTTTCCCTGTGCCACGTTGATAGCCTGAGTGCATCAAGAGCAAGGTGTTTGCTTCACTCTTGCTTGCAGAGCCATGTGCAGTCCAGCACTGCTCGTCCTCACTCTGGGGGGAACAGCATCTCCCTGTGCTTGTCAAGATGTAAAGGGCCTTCCTAGTAAATCAGCTCTGCTGTACCAGTGGGACACGCCACTTTAAAGCAGCAGGGAATATGGCAAGTGAAATGAATTGTTAAAAAATGTGAAATATTCTTTTTGGTGCCAAGGATGAGGATGAATCCAGAACTGAGGTGTGTCTAGGGATAGAAATGATTCCAGGGGAAGACAGAAGAGGCTCTGAGCAGTGAGATTTATTACACTGGGATATAGCCTCCCAGAAGAAGGGCTTGAAGACACATTGCTGGAATTGTTTAACACTTGGTTAGACAAAATACTGGAGGATATAGAGAGGATATATGGTGACAGATTTTTAAGGGTAGAAAGAGCTATTGTGATCGCTTAGTCAAACCTCCTGCATGACTCATACCAGGGGATTTGCCTAAATGTATTCCTGTTACAAATCCAATAACTGTCAAGCACTAATATCTGTTTGAAAAACACCCAGCATTGATTTACAAGAAACTTCAGTAATCGAGAATCCATTGCTATGATAAGCTGTTCTCATGGTTATTTATGCTCCCTATTAAAAATGTGAGCCATCTTTCCATTTCAGTGTTGGTAGCTTTGGCTTCAAACCATGCATCTGTCTGCTAAGCTGAAGGATCTTCTGTAGCACTCTTGCCCCCATGTATTTTAAGTCCCTTTGTTGTGCTCAGATGCTTATAGCACCACTATTACCTGGGCTTTAGTTCATCTCCCTCTCGCCTCCACTACCTCTTGGAAACACTTATCTTCTACTAACTCTGCCAATGCCAATCCTTCAGAATAAGCTACATTTTTGGGAAAAAAATAAGAAAAAAAAGAGAGAGAGAGAGACATAACTTTGCTCCCTCAGCAATGGAGCAATGGACAAAGCCATTTTGATGTGTGAAACACATATTGCCTGCCTCTTATTAACTCTGTGTACCAGGATGCTTGGATAGGGGATTGTATCTTCGGTGTCAGTATTTTTATAGAATTACTCAACCCGAGCACGCAGTCAGCACTTAAGAGGAAGTAATAACAGGGCTGGGAATGGTTCTGCTTCATCAACATGGATAGAGCGAAGAAATGTATTTAGGTGATTTTGTAAAACAAGGGCAATTAAAAGAGCAATGCTCTGAAGTGCTGGCGGTACCATACCATCACTCTGTTTAATCTCAACAGCTCCACTCTTAAACAGAGCATGTAAAGAGAAATCACTACATTTTTTATAGGTTCAAAAATTGAAGGATTTCTGCAGCCCAGGTCTTCTGCACGAGATAGTGTTGCTCAGGCAGATAATGACAGGACAAGGGGGAATGGTTTTAAACTAAAGGAGGTAGATTTAGATTAGAGGTTAGAAGAAAATTAATCACTCAGAGGATGGTGAGTCACTAGCACAGGCTGCCAAGAGAAGCTGTAGATGTCCCATCCCTGGAGGTGTTCAAAGCCAGGCTGGATGAGGCCCTGGGCAACCTGATCTAGTGGGTGGCATCCCTGCTCGTGGCAGGGGGGTTGGAGCTGGGTGGTCTTTAAGGTCCCTTCCAACCCAAGCCATTCTATGATTCTATGATAAGGCAAACCCTGAGTCATGAGAGCTACAAGCTTTGCTGTTCTGGGTGCTGAATCTGCATTAAAAGACTTTCCACTTGTCCATTCAAACTCCTGGATGAAAGGCTGGGGACTCAATGGGCTGAATTTTATCCCTGATTTCTTAGGGGAGGTGCCAGAGGAGTTTGGGAGGCCATTTAAACACAAAGTCATGCTTGGGGTGCCTTGCAAGCCTCTTTTCTAGACCACTGTTCTCTGCTCTCTCTTTTTTTCAGCCTGTGCTGCTGTTGATTTATATTTGTAGAAACCAAACCTACGCTTGGCCAGAGCCTTTAAAGAATGCTGCTATACCTTAATAAAAGCGTAGTTAGTCTGGAGCTGTTGTGAAAACAGCTAAGAAAGTCTTGAAAGTATAAAATCAAGGGACAATTAAATCTTCGGTTCAGCTCCCAAATGGGTTTCCACTGGAGATTCACACTTAATAAAATACAGAAATTTGCATTTCATTTTGGTACATAAATACTGGTAGTGGGGAACTGTGGCGTTTAGAAGGGAGAATCGCTCCACCAGAAAACTCACTTCAGCAAAATGATGTGGTTCAGTTGAGCCCCTTTTATGATCAGAGAAATGACTGTTTTTACAGCACACTAAATAAAACCTGCTATTCAAGCTGGAGGTTTATTAGTAAAGGTGATTTTGCCATAGCTGGGGAGGGAGGGGAAGAAGGAGAGCTGAGAGATGAAAATCAAAGCAGAGATGCATGTTGATGTGAAAAAGCACAGCAATACCCTCCAAAATATACATGTGTGGTGTTGCTCATCATCACCCTAACATTGCCACCAAAACATTTGTGTCATTTGGACTCAATTTATAATCAAATTATTTAACTCTAGTGGAAAGAAGCACTGGCCTCAATGGAAAAGCCATCTATAATTCCCCCACCCCTTGGAAATAAGTAAATAAAAACTATTCAGGGTAAAACTGCAATTCCTATAAAAAATGAAGAATAAAAGAAATCTTTCCATGCAAACTAAGCACTGCAGACTTTAAAACAAATATAGCAGAAACTTACAGCACACAGCTGCTCACATCCTTATTTCCAATCTAGTAAGCTGAGACATGCTGAAGCATTATCGTCCTGGACACCACCACAGACCTTTCAGTGATGAATACTTCTTACTGCTCGTGTTTCCACAGGGCCAACAGGGCACCATCTATCCTGGGATCCTTCTGCTGTTTGATTTTGGCCAAGTCACTGTAGAGGTTTACATTGCCCTCAAAGGCTTGAAGGGAAGAGCAGACTGAGGTAGAAAACTAGGTATGAGTAGGTGGCTATGGCACTTCCGAAGGGATGGAAACACATTTTATATAGCAAAATATAAATATATAAAATCTAAAATATATACATATATATTTCTTGTATATAAAAAATAAAGCTTTTATATCACTGATGCCATTAAGTTAATTTAACAAGGCTTTTGGACAAATGAAAGCAAAGCAGCTTAGCAAGGCATTTTTCACCGTGAGCCGTGGCTTCGTGGACGTAATGTCCAGTTGAAATGCTTGCTTAAAACTCTGCATTGGCATGAGGCCAAGCAAAGACCAAACCAGGGTTATCTTGTCAAAACTGTATTCGTTACATTGTAGTCCACCTTAGCTGTTCTTCCAATTGTTCTCTCTGACTAAACTGGGGTGGCAACCTGTGTTATGCTTATACACAATATTTAAACTGCATTGTTATGTCAGTGGTGGTGTGCTCTTTGTTGGAGATGACAGAAAAATACCACTGTTTAGAGTTTTCCCAAACTTGGTGCTTAATACAAAGCCCTGAAAAGAGCAGAATTGTTTAAACATTTGATAAAGAAAATATGTGTAGAGATGGGCCTATCCCGTGAGTAAGGAGTGGATCAGCCTGCAGATCCAAATCCTACCTTTATAAATTAACCATGCTGTTGCAATTTCCCCCCAAAAAATCCTCAGTCCCTGGGTTTGGAAATTGGAAGTGTCTTAAATTCAGCTGAAGACTGAAATAGCGTGCAAATCATCCAGTTCAAAGCAGTAGCAAAATTAATTTGGAATAACTGTGAAATTTGCAAGTTATTTAGCAAATCATGATGCTTTAGCAGGAATGCATGAAAAGATAGGATTTGCAACTGTGTGAGCATCTTTGGAGTATTCAGTAATCTCTGTGTGTTGCTTTATCTTTTCCTTAAGGATATGTAATGCAAAAGCCTTTGCAACATTATCTGTTTTATTGATATTTTTATTCATTCGTCTTGACGATGACCACAGCATGAACAACAAGGTGCTTATGGCACAGCAGCAAATAATGGGACCATCGTTTCCACAGAACTTCACCTTCTCTGTATTGATATGATTACAGATATCTCAGGGAAGACAGCTGTGTGACAATGGCAGTGCAAATCTGGAAGGACCCCCGGCAGCTTCAGCGAAGCTGCTCCTGTTTTGTGCTGACTTGCACCGCAGTCAGTGATGTTTGTGTTCAGTGAAATGGGCACAAACAGGTGATGCTTTACTTTTAATTAATTCACTCCTACTTCATGCTCTGTCTTGCTCTCAAGTAGTCCCCCTGCAGCTTTGTGTTAATTCCTGTCTCTCTGTCAATTTCTGATGAATGATCCTCGCTCCTGTGAGCGTGGTGGTGTTTGAGCTTTGCACTGTTGAAGGTTCAGGGTTTCGGGGAAGGAGTGAACTCTAGGAGCAATGAATTTGACACACTGCTCTGAGAAATCCCCTTTCTTTGGGATGATAATGATGAATTTCAGGTTAGCGCCTGTTGAAATATGAATGGAAAATGTGTCAATAGGAATTAAAACCCCTGCATCAGTTTTGAACTACCTTCAGTGAAGTATCTTACAAGACACTACTGCTGTTTGCCCTTCTACACCAGTTTGTGATACCTCCTCGTTGGTTAGAATCACCAAGGACCTAAAGGACTTCCTGAAACTACTTCAGACACTTGCTACAAACTGGCCTGACTTGATCAGAGTCCCCTGCCATAAATTGATCACAATGACTGCTCAAGCGATAAGTCATCATGCCAGAGTTAAGTTCTCCTGAATCTGGAGTCTCCTACACTTACCATCTTTTATTTACAAAGTAATACTACCCCAGAAAGGCTCAGTGCGCTCACCAGAAGATGAGAAATATCTCTAACCTGGAGTTCAAATTATGGGCTCAAGTGAGCAGTTTTCAGCTGTCCCATTGGGACATAGGAGGAAATGCTCAGTTTCAGTTTTGAGTGAAAGTATGAACTGAGCTAGGATTATTTATTCATACATTGGAGAAGGATATCTCCATTTTTTTCTTCCTCTCAAATAGTTTCATTTTCCAGTAAGATGTTTTCATACATGTCTAGGAAGCCAAAACTGAAGAGAAAGCTTTTTAAGAGGAGCAGCTTACCTGAAGTTCCTCCTGTTTTTTAGAACTCCATGTGAAGGACAAAAGCAGCCTCTGTTTGTTTATTTGTTTTTTTTTTCAGAAAACAGATGCCCATAACATTTGCAACTTATCCCCAGTGCAACCAAATTTATTTCCTCAGTCTTGAAAATCTCAGCCTGACCTTTCACTAGACCCTACCTACCTTTGCTCTAAACTAAGCTAAGCTAGCTAGGTGCAAGAAAGGTCCAGTTTGCATACAGTACAACTACATTAGCAGACTGCTGTTCCTGAGCTAAATACCCTTCTCTGCATAGCTTGGAAACAACCTCGTGTCCCAGCATCTAGCCAACCCAGGTGGCAAGCAGACCACATGCCTACACACATTGAAGCACTCACAGCCTCACCCCATTGATTTCCAATGAGATGTCAGCTCCTTGTTGCCCAATTTGCTACCAAAAATGCCTTACAGGTTTCTAGATCACACAGAGTTATTGAGCAATGTTTCACTGAGATTCTTGCTTGCTGGAGAGGCAGGGGTGGCCCTGAGATAAAAGTAAACACTTCCCAAGACTCTGATTCTGAATGATATTATTCATTTAGGAAAGCCTTTCCTCTTCTTTTTTTTTTTTTTTTAAATTTTATTTCCAGTCTATGAAGAAGATAACAAAAGATGGTATGTCTCCGGAGCATGCTCTGATGTGTCACTGTGGATGACAATCCCCACAGATGCTCCAAATTTTATTAATTTTTAAAACAAACTTGCTGATTGAGGTTCTGACTGTCTTTAAATTGTCTCTACAAGGAGACTGTGTACTAATTAACCCAAAGAAACAATCAAAGATGTACCTTTTTCAAGTTTCAGGGTGATTAGAATATGAAAATGAAGAGCACAATGGTGCAGATGTTTTAAAATCACAGCAGACAGCAATTAGTGACATGGGAGCCAGCTGCTTATCTCTCCAGATAAAGCCTCTTAATAGGGAATTACAGTTGAAGAGCCATTACACAGATGGATCTGCAAATGATTTAAAGAGGGGGGTGCTCTAGTGTTAGCTTTGATTTACAAGCCAACTTCCTGATTTGGGGGGGGGTTGGGGTTACCTCTGGAATAAAGATGTATTTAGATCATGAGTATACCCTAACCCTATAAGCAACTGGATTTTTTTGAAGTGGTGGGTTTCTCTATTTTTTTTTTGGCCATTTTATTTTTTCTATAGATTAGCTTGAGTTTTTATTGTTATTTTATTAAGCGCTTGGTCTGATTATGGTATCTCATCCTACCTTGGGGCTGGAATCAGTGTATAAATTGGGAGAGAAGCTTAGAGGGAATGGGGAGGCAGAGTGAGACATCTAGTAGTTAAATTAAAAGCATCCTGCAGGGATTAATTTTGCATTTGGGTACTGCTTGCAGAGTAGGGTGCTATTTGTCAGGGGACTGACATAATACACTTCTTTTCATGTGCAAGGACTGCATGCTAGAATAAAACTGTAAGGAGGAGTAAGCATCTGCAAGTGTGGGGATGCACAGGTCTGACAAGGCAGGTGAAAATACAGAGTGCCATCTCCTCTGTTCTCTGGCCAGTGAACTTCAGCTGCTGGTAAATAGGATGTATCCTGCTTGTAGGCCTACCTACAACTGCCTAAGCTTGAGGAATGAAACTTATGAGCTTGTTACTAAAACCATTTCACTAATGATAAGAGGATTCATGCTTTTATTTTTTTTTTAATCTACAGCTTTGCATGTACTGGATTATGTTGCTCAAACTCCTTTAAAAAAAAAACAACTGTTAGCTTCTGTGTGTGTGTGGTGGTTTTTCTTTTTGTTAAGAAAATAGGGGATTGTTACTCACTGAGCACTTCCTGTAAACTGCATGTCAAGATAAAAGTTATCCAAGTTTGGTGAGAAGTGATAAAATTACACAGTTAAGTTACACTTCTACTAACAGACAACAGAGCAGGGTCCCGGTCCAGAATGGCTAGTTGCTGAAGAATATATCCCTTAAAAAAAGGGGCAAGCTACAAATCCAGTCAGGCATGAAGCCTGAAGTAATTTTAGGGTATTATAAACCAAAAAAGTAAATGAAGGTAAATCTTTTCCTTTCTTGAAAAGGCCTACTATTCTTGGTGCTTGTCTCAGTTCTGCTTCCATAGAAACTCTGTTCAAGTCAACTGCCCCTTGTCAAGACCTATAGAGCTGTAGTATATTACATTTTCCCAAGTGAATAAAATAACAAATTTAAGTGAAAGGCAGCGAGATACAGGTTTCTGGTATCTTCTGATAGCACCTCAGGAGTTAAGTATGCTGAACTGGGGCTTATTTGTCTCTTAGGGTGGTGCTTACGCAGCGGGGCAAGTTGAAGCTTAAATGTTAGGACCGATGGGATCAGATAGCAACCTAGGAAGACACTGTTGTGGTTTAACCTGGTTGGCAGCTAAACACCACACAGCTGTTCACTTCTCCTTCCCTCTCTGAGATGGGGGAGGGAAATGGGAAAGTGAAGCCTGTGGGTTGAGATAAAGACAGTATATTAAGACAGGAAAATAATAATAATAATGGTAATAGTGCTACTACTAATAATGTGTACAAAACAAGTGATGCACAATGCAATTGCTCACCACCCGCTGACCGATGCCCAGCCTATCCCTGAGCAGCCGGCCCACCCCCCACCCCAGCTAACCACCCCTATATATTGTTTAGCATTACGTCAGATGGTATGGAATACCCCTTTGGCCACTTTGGGTCAGCCATCCTGGGTCTGTCCCCTCCCAGCTCCTGCTGCACCCCTTTCCTGCCCGCTGGTGGGACAGGGTGAGAAGCTGAAAAGTCCTTGGCTTGGTGTAAGCACTGCTCTGCAACAATTGAAAAATCAGTGTGTTATCAGCACTCTTCTCATCCTAATCCAAAACATAGTATTCTACCAGCTACTAGGAGGAAAATTAACTCTGTCCTAAATGAAACCAGGACATCTATCCACCCCTTATTCCATACCATTTATGTCATGCTCAGGTTACACTCTTTCCCATACATTCTAATTAATCACCATTTTCATCTAGGGTATATAGTAGTCATGGTAGTGATGACATACAGTATTATATAATAATTAACATGATACAATTCAACTCATGGGCTACTCTCACCAAGTATTAAATCCCCTTGAGGTACACACTGGACCTCTCAATTTTTTTGTATTACCCACCAAGTGCATCCAGGTCCCTGAGCAAAAGCAATTCCACGAATGGGTTTGCCTTTTCCTGAGGCAGGAGTAGCCCAGACTGTTTTACCCAGCATATTTCTCGCGTGAACTACAGGAACTTTATCCCCTTCTACAGTACGTAACAGGTTTGATTGGGCAGGTCCAGCTCGGTTGGCAGATCCCCTAGTGTTGACTAACCAGGTGGCCTTTGCCAAATGCGTATCCCAATTTTTGAATGTCCCAGCGCCCATTGCTTTCAATGTAGTCTTTAACAGTCCATTGTATCGTTCAACTTTCCTGGAGGCTGGTGCATGATAGGGGATGTGATACACCCACTCAATACCATGTTCTTTGGCCCAAGTGTCTATAAGGTTGTTTGGGAAATGAGTCCCATTGTCTGACTCTATTCTTTCACCATAAGACTTGCTTTTCAGGACTCTTATCATCCTCTTATCAGCACTCTTCTCATCCTAATCCAAACCATAGCACCTTACCAGCTACTAGGAGGAAAATTAACTCTGTCCTAACTGAAACCAGGACAGACACACAATGATTAAAAGAGATTTTGCTGCATTACTTTCAACCAAATTTCCCATGCTTTTAAGTAGACAGTCCCCACTATTCATTCCAGCCAGTGAAACACAAGCTGCTGCAGCCACATGATCTCTGGTTACCACGCTGCAGAAGAATTATTTTGGGGTGACGTGGATGTGTCTGGCAGCGGAGAGCAAATAGGAAACCTTATACTGGAAGAAGTAGCATGAGGAGACCCAGTGGACTGTTATGTGCTTCAGCAGATATGTAATTTTGACATCCTGCTTAGGAAATGAAGTCCCCTAATCCCATAGACTAGTTATTGTTTTGAAGCCCTGTTGAATTTGGAGTGATTATCAGTGTGGTTAAATGCCTCTAGAATTGGCACCTTTGATGACAGGGGCATATCTTTCTCATGAGTTGTACGATGGATGTTGTGGTGGCCTGTGGTGCTGCAGTGGTGACAAGGCTATCATTAGGGATATGTTGGAAGTTGCATAATCATTTTTTAATGTGCAGGACAAGGAAATGATGCTGGAGGAGCCAACTGATATATCAGCACTCATCTCTGATGTACAACTGGCCTCTCAGTTCTGAGCCCTTATTAACTGCCTTTAAACATAGATCAGAGAGTAATGCTTCTTTTAAACCAGAGATCTCTGTGTGTACAGTGTGCTCGGAGGGACCAAGGTGTTGCCAGCTTGTGATGTTTTCACTCACTGCTGTAAGCCTCTCTTACAAATGAAATTCTTCAGGTCATATAGTTTTGCAGCTTTGCATTTTGGAAATAACGTGAGGGGAAGGAGTTGTTTTGATGGCAGCCACAAGGCTGGGATCTCCGCAGAAGCAACCTAGTCCTGCCTCGGTGCAGGCCAGGAGAGGCCTCTGCTGCCCATTTCTAGGCTTTTTCCAAGTCAGAAATCATGGTACATTGGAGAAAGGATGTTTTCTGCGAGGCACAGCAAGCTATTAAACCTCATCCCGAGGATGTGGAAGTGGGTGGACTGCATTTTCTCTCGTATTTTACCAAGGCAGACATTGGTATCGTGCTTCAGGAGCCGCGTGGCCCTGGGCCGCTGTGCGCTGTGTGGCTCATGCGTGGGAGGCCACTGCGAGGAGGATGAACTGATTCATTCCCCGAGGTCTTGTGGTGGTTTTACTTGGTTGGGCAGCCAAGTTCCACCACAGCCGCTCTCTCACTTCCCCTTTTTAAAGGGGAAGGGGGAGAAAATACGACACAAAGGGCTCAAGGGTTGAGATAAGGATGGGGAGATCGCTCAACAATTATCGTGATGGGCAAAACAGACTCAGAGTAGGGAGATAGTAAGATTTATTGCCTATTACTAACAAGCTAGAGAAGTGAGAAACAAAGGAAAGAAACCAAAAGCACCTTCCTTCCCATCCACCCTCTTCCACATCCTCCCCCCGAGCGGCGCAGGGGAACGGAGGAATGGGGGTTATGGTCAGTCTACAGCACCTCGTCTCTGCCGCTCCTTCTCGGTCACTCTGCCCCTGCACTGTGGGGTCCCTCCCACAGGATGTAGTCCTTCCTGAACTGATCTGGCATGGGCTTCCCACAAGCAATAGCTCTTCCAGAACTGCTCCAGATATAGGTCCGTACCACAGGGTCCATCCATCAGGAGCATGCTGCTCCAACCTGGCTCCCCCATGGGCAGCAGCTCCTGCCAGGTCACCTGCTCCTGCGTGGTCTCCTCTCCACGGGCTACAGGTCCGGCCCGGAATCTGCTCCAGCAGGAGTCCTCCACAGGCTGCAGCCTCCATCAGTGCAGGTCCACCTGCTCCACTGTGGTCTCCTTCACGGGCTGCAGCGTGGAACCCTGCTCCACCGTGGTACTCCATGGGCTGCAGGGGGACATCCTGCTTCACCATGGTCCTCACCACAGGCCGCAGGGGACTTCTGCTCCGGTGCCTGGAGCGCTTCTCCCCCTCCTTCTTCACTGACCTTGGCACCTGCAAGGCTGTTTCTCACTTCTCTCTCTCTCTCCCAGATGCTCTACTGCAGCAGTATTTCCCCTGTCTTAAATATGCTCCCACAGAGGCGCAAACAACATCACTTACTGGCCTGGCTCTGGCCAGCAGCGGGGCCCTTACCTAACATGGGACAGCTTCTGGATTCTTCTCACAGAAGCCACCCCTATGTCCCCCTGCTACCAAAACCTTGCCACGTAAACCCTCTACAGGTCTGTTTATGCTTTTGGCTTTTTTCTCAGGCTGAAAAAAAACGGTATCACTCGCTTGCGACATCTGCAGCTCCACTGTGTGCTTTCATTTTCTCACTTCACAATTCCTGGAAGTCTCTGCTATCCCCAAGCATAGCTGGTCCATATGAATGACAGCTGAGCTATCCACAGGATTTAAGAGTCCCTGATTACTCCTCAGATGATGGGCTAGAACAGCTTCATCATTGCTGCCTATTCCAGAAAGGCCACATGCCCATTTTTATATGCACACTAAGGATATCACATTATCAATTTGATGATAACATGCATGTTTATTAGTCACTAAATAAAGTACTGTGGGCTTCAACTGTATAGCAACTTTCAAATTCCTCCAGAGTTGCCCAAAACTAGGGACGCATTGTTTCCCAGAAAACTAAGTCTGAAGGACCTCAGAGCCCTGTTATGCTGACCCCAAAATCTCTGGCGAACACCCCAAGCAGGGATCTAATGTAGGGCAGCTGATAGAAACTTAATTGTAACAGCGTGTTTGCAGGAACATGAGATGCTAAGCAATTACTTTCTATTGTTCTTTCCTTGGTTACGCATTTATTTTAAGTCTCTCATCATTTATTTGGAATTCAGAATAGTGTCATTGCAGTTTGCTAAGAACAGTTTGTTTGTAGTACTAGGTGTACAAATTCAGTTGCACAGTTTGGTCCAGAACTTTAGAAAATATAGCACCTAAATGTCACAGGAGAAAACAAATGACTAGAAGAGGTCAGTTATGGAAAGTAAAATGTAGGTTTATTTGTTTCTTTTAAGACATTTTAGAAAAAGGTACAGATGTAACAAGTATAATTTTTTTATCTGAAGGATACCTACCAAGAAAAAAAGCAGACTTTCTTTTACTCTATAAAAGTTTTCGGTGTAATTCTGCCCTTACAGTTACCCCTGCAGTTTGAAAGGCTTCTGTTGGATTAGAAATCATATTGAAAATATCTCTTACCAACAATGCAAATAGCAGATTATTAAAATTGAAAAATAATAATGCAAATCTTGAACCTAACAAGCATACCCAACACACTTGATGCTATGCTTCTCGCTTTTAAGCACTGATTTTGTGGGGATGACTTCTAAGCGAAAATTAAAGGAAGTATATTTTTGCAGATTTTGGCTTCATGGGGAAGTGAACTCATGGGTTTTCCTCTTGTTGTAACTTCCTAGATAATTCTGCATTCTTGTTATTTACAATGGGCTTAATTCTGATCATCAAGTTCTGCAAGGGATTATGTTTAAGGAAAAAGAGATTCTCACCAGGAGGCCGAGTTACACCATTTATCCATTGAAAAGGAATATTTTACTTGTTTTTTAAATTAAAAATCAATAGAAGATGTTTCCTCAGCAAATTAGCATTTATAGAAGTATTTCTATTGTTTCTATTTCTAGAAGTATTTCTATTGTTTTTAGAATGGGAAAACAAAACTTGTTTACAGTGCATGAATCTAAAAACAAATTTGACTGAAGTATTTTATAAAGGCTGCTAACCCTTATGAGGACCTCAGCTTAGAGGAGCTGTTATTCACTGTACAATGAAAGAGCTGCAGCCAGTGGTTGTGACTGGACTGATAAACTAACTTTTTTCCTATTTTTTTCTTCTACCTTCCAGGTATATGACAGGCCACAAAAGCATTCTGCTCTGCACTATGATCCAGGCCTCCAACAAGACTTCACTGGTGACACCTTAAAATCAAAGCAACATCAGAAAAGTAGCAACCAGCACCATCTTGACTGGTCAGCAAGGTCAGACACATTATCCACTTCTCAAAGTTGCTTCATCAACACAGAACCCAGTCTAGAAGCAGTTAGTTCCACCAAGGTCACCACCCCAGAGCCAGGAGTTTCCTTCAGCAAATCCCAAGCAAAGAAGTCCTGTGCCAGTAGCACATGGGGGCAGCTGTCGGCCAGCAGCAAAGAGCTTGCCATATGCAGTACAGTCCCATCACCCAACAACATTAGTGTGTCTGCCCAGCCAAGCAGCGCTTCTGAGTGCCATGGGCTGTTGCCTCTTGGTAATCAAGAGGGAGGAGTGCAGCTGGAGGCCCCCGATCAGCCTGCTGGGAGTACAAAGAAGAAGTCCAGCAAAAAGGACTTGATAAGTCAAACCATCCAAACTGCAGACATTGAATGGGTGAAGAGTGCTCAGAAAGCATTTGATAGTAAATCCCATGACAGCATGGAAGGAAAAAAGGAGTCTTACTCGATGGACACTGTGTTGGATGCATCACCCTCGATGCAGAATCCCACTTCTGCTAGCAGTTGTGAAAGTGACACTAGTCATGTACAAATTGCTATCCCAATAAATTCTCTGACAACAGATACATCTGGCCACAAAAGGAAAAAAAGGCAATCTACAAAATCTTCCATGGAGAAAACTATCCAGGAGAAAAGCCTGCCTTCTGCACTTGCTATGAGCAGTGAAGTAGCAAACAGGACTAGTTCTCAGTCAGAGGGGAGTAAAAAAGATCTTCGAGCCACAAAGCCAGGGAAAGTGATTGAAAATGAGTCCCCCTTAGTAGCTGTTGACAGCAGTGTGCTTACTGACAAAGCTTCCCTCAACAGTGCCACCAGACTCAGAAAATCTGTAACTGTGACATCCACTCTCCTATCCACCAATCTTCCCACAGCTAGCAAATTATCTGAGGTCCAGCACCCCAAACTTGCAGCTAAGAGGCGATGGACCTGCAGCAAACCTAAATCTATCCTTCAGGAGATTTCCATGACAGTATCTGAGAAGCTGATGGTGGAGCCTCCTTCAGCCTATCCCATCACACCATCCAGCCCTCTGTATACCAATACAGACAGTCTTACTGTGATCACACCTGTCAAGAAAAAAAGAGGACGACCAAAGAAACAGCCTTTGCTCACTGTTGAAACCATTCATGAGGGAACCTCTACCAGCCCAGTGAGTCCAATCAATCGTGAATTTCCAGGAACAAAGAAAAGGAAGAGGAGACGGAATCTGGCCAAGTTAGCCCAGATGATCCCAGGAGAAGACAAGTCCATCGGTGAACTCAAGTTTCACAAAAAGGTTGGGAAGCTTGGGGTCTTGGATAAGAAGACTATCAAGACCATTAACAAGATGAAGACCCTTGAGAGGAAGAATATTCTCAATCAGATCTTGTCCTCCTGCTCCAGCAGCATAGCTCTGAAAGCAAAAGTCCAGCCACCATCTAGTGCTGAGCCAACAACCATTGATGCCAGACTAGGGAAGCAGATCAATGTCAGCAAGAGGGGGACTATCTACATTGGTAAAAAACGGGGTAGGAAGCCAAGAGCAGAGCTGCAGCCTCAACCAGAAGAACCTAAGACAGCCATCAAGCACTCAAGGCCTGTTTCTAGCCAGCCAGAAAACCCAGCAGTGCCTTCCAACTTGCAATCACTTGTGGCATTGTCACCAGCAACTATTCATCAGCTTTCGACACAGTTAGTGGGGACTAATGGCAACCTTAGCCCTGCAAGTACTGAAACAAATTTTTCAGAGTTAAAAACTATGCCAAATCTTCAACCTATCAGTGCTCTTCCTACAAAAACCCAGAAAGGAATGCTCAGTGGAACTTGGAAGCTGTCTCCACCCAGGTTAATGGCTAATTCACCTTCCCACCTCTGTGAAATAGGTTCTCTGAAAGAAGTCACGCTATCGCCAGTGAGTGAGTCTCACAGCGAGGAAACCATACCAAGCGACAGTGGAATAGGTACAGACAACAACAGCACTTCTGACCAAGCTGAGAAAAGTTCAGAATCTCGCCGGAGATACTCCTTTGATTTCTGCAGCCTGGACAATCCAGAGGCTATCCCATCCGACACCAGCACAAAGAACAGGCATGGTCACCGGCAGAAGCATCTAATTACGGATAACTTTCTCTCTCATGAGAGCATTAAAAAGCCAAAGCACAAGAGGAAAAGGAAAAGCCTGCAGAATAGAGATGACCTCCAGTTTCTGGCAGACCTTGAGGAACTCATCAATAAGTTTCAAGTGTTCAGGATTTCCCATCGAAGTTACACATTTTATCATGAAAATCCATATCCCAGCATCTTCAGGATTAATTTTGATCACTACTGTCCTGTGCCATATATCCAGTATGACCCATTGCTCTATCTTCACAGGACCTCTGACATGAAATCTAAGAAGCGTGGTAGACCTGCCAAAACCAATGACACCATGACAAAGGTGCCTTTTTTACAAGGGTTTGGTTACCCTATTCCCAGTGGGAGTTACTATGCACCCTATGGAATGCCTTACACATCAATGCCTATGATGAATCTTGGTTACTATGGTCAGTATCCAGCTCCTTTGTACCTGTCTCACACACTCGGAGCAGCTTCCCCATTTATGAGACCTACTGTGCCCCCACCCCAATTCCATGTGAGCTCTCATATGAAGATGTCCACCACTGCCAAGCATAAAACAAAACATGCAGTGCACCTACAAACATCTGTGGGAATGGGCCTTGGAGACATGCAGTCCTCTTTGGTCCCTCCAAAGGTTGGAGGAACAAGCTTTTCAAGTGTCCGACTTCACAAAAGGAAACACAAACATAGGCACAAGCATAAGGCTGAGTGGATATTGGGGATGCATGAAGATCTGAACGATATCTTTGATAGCAAGTCCACTGGCTTCTCCAGCCATGCGATCAATGAAAGGCTAAGTGGCTCAGATAAAGATCTGTCCTTGCTCAATGAGAAAAGCAAGCATAAGGAGAAGCAGAATCACCAGCATTGTGAAACTGGGCACAAAGGCTCAAAGAGTAATTTCGAAGTGGATACACTGTCTACGTTATCATTTTCTGATGCCCAGCAGTGGACACAGAGTAAAGAAAAAAGTGACTCGAGCAATGATCCCATTGACTCTTGCACAAAAAGATACTCTAGTAATACTGAGAGTAATGTAAGATCAGAGTCTCTGGACATGTTTGGTGAAATGAATTCCTCAAGTGAGAAACGGGACAATTATGCAAGTGGGAATAAAAGAAGAAGCTTTGAAGGGTTTGGAACTTACAGGGAAAAAGACATTCAGCCCTTCAGGACAAATAGGAAGGACAGAAGCACTTATGATTCTTTGTCCTCTTCAGGTAAGCTCCATTTTATTCTATTTTACCTTACTGCATTTTAATTTTAATGCTGAACAGAGGGACTTGCTGTTTCCAACAACTATGTTTGAATCACTAACTTATTTTTGCAGTCACATCCCATTTTGGTCATGTGTTAAGCTGAAACCTTTTAGAAGTATTTGAGTTGTTACCCAGAATTTTCATAAATATTTCTCTTGCCTTTGCATATTTATCCTTGTTTGGACCAAAAATCCTCCAAAAATCTGGCCATTGTGTTCTGCAACAGCAGCAATTGCAATGCCTGTTGGAAAAGTAGGCATCCTTCCTACTGGGATCTGATGTCTTGGGGTGATTATCATTGCCCAGCCTTTGGGAGTACAGCCACGGTACTGAGCAGTCTTCACTCTGGCCCACAAAGTGTACAAAAGTGTGGGAGGGATTGGTGTCATGAAAACAATAAACCCTAGCCAATTGTGACTCTGAAGAGTTTGAGGACACATGACTTGGAAATGCAAGCTGGGTATATAGGAAGGGAAGGGAGGAAGCTCTTTTGGATGTTAACGACATCTGTTCCTCTCCTGCAGTGTTAGGGAAAGGAATTCTTTGCCTCAGGCTATAGCGGCAAGACCAGTTGTTCTCTAGATACCCAGTACCCTGAGCTGGCGGAAGGGGATGGGGATCTGAATGTGGCCCTCACTATCCACGAAGAAATGGTTGGCGACCTGCTACGGCACTTGGATGTGCTCAAGTCGATAGGGCCAGATGGGATCCACCTGAGGTTACTGAGAGAACTGGCAGAAGAACTGGCCAAGCCGCTTTCCATCATTTATCAGCAGTCCTGGCTATCGGGGGAGGTCCCAGTCAACTGGCGGCTAGCAAATGTGATGCCCATCTACAAGAAGGGCCAGAAGGTAGACCCGGGGAACTATAGGCCTGTCAATTTGACCTCAGTGCCAGGGAAGCTCATGGAGCAGATTATCTTGAGTGTCATCACGCGGCACTTGCAGGGCAAGCAGGTGATCAGGCCCAGTCAGCATGGGTTTATGAAAGGCAGGTCCTGCCTGAGGAACCTGATCTTATTCTATGACAAAGTGACACGCTGGATGGATGAGGGAAAGGCTGTGGATGTGGTCTACCTTGACTTCAGCAAGGCTTTTGACACCGTTCCCCACAACATTCTCCTCAAGAAACTGGCTGCTCATGGCTTGGACTGGTGTACACTTCATTGGGTTAAAAACTGGCTGGATAGCCGGGCCCATAGAGTTGTGGTGAATGGAGTTAAATGGAGTTAGGTGCATGTGTTGATCTGCTCGAGGGTAGGAAGGCTCTTCAGGAGGATCTGGATAGGCTGGATCGATGGGCTGAGGCCAACTGTATGAAGTTCAACACAGCCAAGTGCTGGGTCCTGCACCTGGGGCACAATAACCCCAAGCAGTGCTACAGGCTGGGAGATGAGTGCTTAGAAAGCTGCCTGGCGGAGAAGGACCTGGGAGTATTGGTTGATAGTTGGCTGAATATGAGACAACAGTGTGCTCAGGTGGCCAAGAAGGCCAACAGCATCCTGGCTTGTATCAGAAATAGTGTGGCCAGCAGGGCTAGGGAAGTGATTGTCCCCCTGTACTCGGCTCTGGTGAGGCCGCACCTCGAGTACTGTGTTCAGTTTTGGGCTCCTCACTACAAGAAGGACATGGAGGTGCTTGAGAGAGTCCAGAGAAGGGCAACAAAGCTGGTGAGGGGTCTGGAGAACAAGTCCTACAAGGATCAGCTGAGGGAGCTGGGCTTGTTCAGCCTGGAGAAAAGGTGGCTCAGGGGCAACCTTATTGCTCTCTACAGATACCTTAAAGGAGGCTGTAGCGAGGTTGGGGTTGGTCTGTTCTCCCATGTGCCTGGTGACAGGATGAGGGAGAATGGGCTCAAGTTGCACCAGGGGAGGTTTAGGTTGGATATTAGGAAGAACTTCTTTACCGAAAGTGTTGATAGGCACTGGAATGGGCTGCCCAGGGAAGTGGTGGTGTCACCATCCCTGGAGGTCTTTAAAAGACGTTTAGATGTAGAGCTTGGTGATATGGTTTAGTGGAGGACTTGTTAGTGTTAGGTCAGAGGTTGGACTAGGTGATCTTGGAGGTCTCTTCCAACCTAGATGATTCTGTGATTCTGTGAATCTGAATCTTGTCTGAAAGACTGAATTGTACTTTACAGTAGGGAGCTGCATTTGTGATGGCACAGAGGCAGGTGTTTTGCTGCAATATAAATGAATTTAGCTTGGGAGCAAGCCCAGAGCTCCTGCACCATCAGATATTTATCACAAAGCAGATTTCACTCTTGGTTCTGGAAAAGGGTGAGCTTTACTGAACCAACCAACAATGGATGGGATTCTGATGTGCTAAAAAAGAGCTTCAAAGAAACATAATTCATAGCCTTCAAAAAGAAAAGCGAATCAGCAGAGAACACAGAGGGAGCAGGGAATATGTATAACCTGCCAATGTGAGGCTCTTAATTTTTTTATTGACTTGTATTAGATTGAGATCCAAGGTTTGCTCATATTTAAGCCACCTAGACATTTCCATTTCCTTCACTGAGACCAGGGTCTGTGCTATTCTAATGAAAAGCAGTCTAAAATGAGAGCTTATCCTATGGAAACATTCCCATTCACAATATCACATTATATCAGACGAGTTGTGACACCCAGAAATTAGACACTTTGAAACATAGGAAGAGACTGAATTCAGTCCCTGGCTACGTCAGGGTTGCTACATGCCTGTCAAATAACAAAATTCTTCTCTGGCAAGCGATGTGGTAGCTATTGCAGTAAGGAAGCTGTGTCCCAGCAAACAAGGGTTAAAAGTCTTCAGAATTTTTGATGGGGCTTTTTTGCAGTTGTCCACTGAAAGTCACTGATTTCACAGTCTGATAACAGTTGGATTTGTAGCCTCTTTCCCTTCTGAGAAGAAGATGTTTGCTGAGCCTATTTTCCCAATTTAACTTATCTCACTTAAGCACAGCAGATTGTCAAGAAAAAATTCTCTGCACTGGTGAACTCAAAAGAGTTTCCAAATTAGGGGCATAATCCCCACCAGGCTGATTTGGAAATATAATTTGTCAAGAAAAAGTCTATTTCCTGTAATTTTCCTTCTGTTTATTGTCCATGACAATAAAAACATAAGATGGAGTGGTAGAACTTGCAATAGGAGCTTCATCAGATTTGCTGTTTAAACTTGTAAAACTGGTTCTCATTTAAACCAGAATTATTATTTTTATTTTTTGTTCTTCATGATTACAACTGCACAACATTCCCCATGACCTAATCCATCATGTCACAGATTATGAACTGGTTTCTTCATTGTCAAACTATTATTTAGATGGAAAAATCATCAGCAGTTAACTAACCAGAGCCAGCTAACCAGAGCCATACCTTGCACTACAAGGAAAAATACTAAAACTAAACAACTCTGCCAAGAAATGCCTGGAGCCAAGACTGCCCATTAAAGCCTAGGAACATCTGTCTGCTTATGACTGTCTAAGATCTCCATGCAGCTTTTTTCCTCTCTGCCTTTGACCTTCACTG
The DNA here is from genome assembly GCF_047663525.1 of Anas platyrhynchos. Lineage (NCBI taxonomy): Eukaryota > Metazoa > Chordata > Aves > Anseriformes > Anatidae > Anas > Anas platyrhynchos. Next base: position 5,970,908 of record NC_092620.1, on the reverse strand, counting down.
GGATTCCCAACAGAGGTCCATACTTCAGTCTAGCCGTAGCTATTAACTGGTTTCCACTGAGGAGAGATTAAACTTTTCCATGATAACCTTGGCAATATTCTCCTAATTCACCTTGCATTTCCCTGAGGTGGCTAAACAGTGGTTGTCTAATCATAAAAATATAAGGTAAAAGGAAGGGGGGGAAAAAAAGGCACCACATGAGAACACGGCTCTGTCCCAAGAGGGAATTCCATAGCCTGATTGTTCCTGCCATCCTATATTTGTCATCTTTCACAATTGGTTTCACAATATAAAAGTAATAAGTAACAGGGATAAGAGGAGACATCCTAAATATTTAGATGAAAGCTGAAAATAGATTTATATCATCATTTCAGTGTTTATCTGTACTGCATGGGCATTTTGGCATGCTCAGGAATGCCATTTGCAACTTCATGGCATGTTGTTGGAGATGAAATATGGAGCAAAACCCACCCACCCTGTGTAAAGATATCTGTGACAAGAGCTATGAGAGGACCATTTAGTGCTCTTCAGCATTTAGGCTTTGCAGTTAGCTTTGTTGTAGTGTGCTGGTGCAGGTGTCATTGTATTGCTGCTATTTTTATCATTATTACCTGTGTTATAACAGCACTTAGCCATTTCTGAAAAAAAAAACAGCATCCCCTGCTGCTATGCATTGGCAATGCATATGGTAGCAAATAGCCCTGCCATATAACCCTGAAGCCTGTGTATAATTTTGTGACCTAGAAATGTTAGGATAAGCCATCTTTCTTTCTTTCTGTAGGAGCTGGAAATCTCTGCAAGAGGGCCAGGTCCCACGCAGGGAGTGCCACTAGCCACCTTGCTTGGCTGCAGCAGGCTTGTCCCATTCCCTGAACAGCACCAGCTTGGGCTGTCCCTGGGCATTCTCTAGAGAGGACCTTGTGAGCTCTGTCTCATTTGGTACATCTTGGAACCTGTTGAAGTTAAAAGTGCAGTGTGGCTGTTTTCCACATGCACTGCCTGTTTCTCCACCATCGCTCTGGAGATCCTTTCCATAAACACTGGTTAATAACTCTTCCCCTTCCTTCCCCCGTGACCTGTTTCTACCTATTGCATTTTTCAGAGGTTTTTTTCAAGATTCCTTGTGCTCACCCAACCTTCCCGTATTTAAAAAGACTGGTTAATGGTACCTAAATGTTTATTTGGCTGCTACAAATGACTACTTTGTGGCATTGGTCATGCCTGTAGGCAAGGATGCAGCAGATGCTTCAGACCCTGCCCTCCCACAGCCTGTACTGTCACTCAAGCACATCTGTAAAGAGATCTTTCCAGCTGTGTTGTTGTACTGGGTCTGGCTGGAACGTTAACTTTCCCTGCAGCAGCCTATACAGTGCTGTGCTGTGCACCTGTAGCTAGAACAGCAGTGTTATCACACCAGGGTTGTGTCTACTGCTGAGCAGTGCTGGCACAGCATCGGGCCTCTCTCTAACCCTCCTAGGGGGTGGGCAAAAAGTGAGAAGAGAAACATCACCAGGGCAACTGACGTAAACCAACCAAAGGGATATTCCATACCATCTGATGTCACACTCAGCAATAAAAGGTGGAAACAGGAAGAAGAGGGGAGGGGTGGGCTCTCGTTGTGAAAACGTTGGTCCTCCTCCCGAACACCAGCTACGTGCGTTGAGGCCCTGCTTCAAGGACGTGGTCAATCATCGCTCATTTGTGGGAAGTAGAGAGTAATTTCTTTCCTCTGCACTTCCACATAGCCTTCATTTGTTTTATTTGTTTGTTTCCCTCCCTTTTTTTTCCTTTTCCCCCTCCCTTTTCCCCTTTCCTTTTTTTTTCCCCTTTAGTTAAATTGTTTAGTTCATAATAATCTTTCTTTAATTATTATTATTATTATTTCCCTTTAATTAAAGTATCCTTATCTCAACCCGTGAGTTGTTCTTTGCTTTACTTCTTCCCCTCCTCATCTAAGGAGGGGGAGTGAGAGAGCGGTTGTGGGGTTTAGCTGCCCAGCACGGTAAAACTACCACAGTTGTGCACTAAGCCTTGGAGTTGACTCTCTCCCTCTGCTCTGCACAGCCAGAGGTGCACCTCATGCATTTGCAACACATGGGGGCCCCTCTGGCACTCCATGACCTGAGGCACTGTGCACAGCTAGATGGCTGAGCCTTTCATCTGCTCACCAGTTGATGCTAAAACCCCAGGTGAGGGACCAAGGGAGAGGCCACAGATTGGCGACACAGCTGGTCTGGGGAGACTGAGAGCAAAGCTGCGTTTGAAAGAGGTCCTCATGGCAAATTCCTCAGCTTCCTGGCATGTCAGCCTGCTTCTCTTTCATACGTGGTGCTGAAGAAGAGGCTTGAACTGCTGATGAGCAGTCTTAATGCTATAACTTGTGCCTTGGAAAAGAGTAGGAATTGTCAGCCTTCTGAGTTGCAAGCCCACACTGCTGGCACCTTGCACTTGTTGAACCTCATTAGGTTCACACGGGCCTAGTTCTCAACCTTGCCCAGGTCCCTTTGGATGGCATCCCTTCCTTCTGTTGTATCACTGCACCACTCAGCTTGGTGTCATCTGCAAACTTGCTGAGGGTGCACTTGATCCCACTGTCTGTGTCATTGGTAAAGGTATACAAACAAAGGGTGTCTTGCTTGCATGTTAGGCATCATGGCTGAAAGATCAGATAATAAGTACATGGGTTTCATCAGATATAGCACAGATAACATGCACAGTAAATTTCCAGGAATATAAAGTTAATCCTATGCAGCTATTAGGAAGGTAGTAACCATCAGTCTCTGAATGCTGGATAGTTAGCATGACAAACATGCTTTACAAGTTAATGTAACAAGCCCCCCCACCCACTCCACCCCTAAGGTCCAGCAGTGAATGAATTTCTTCTGACTTGACCTTTCCTTCTCAGCTAGTCTGTATGGTGCTGGTTTAAGTCTGAAGGAAATACTGAAGCTTTACCAGCTTTAGGAAATACTGAAGCTTCACCAGCTTTAGGTGAAGGATGGGCATCACACAGTGAGTAGTGTTTGGCCCTAAGACTGGAGGGGGGAAGAGAGGCTGTGCCACGTGTACATACGTACATACCAAACCACATTCAGTAAATGCACAACTCTTCGCTGTGATTGCTTAAAGTTGGTTTTAATGTCTTTATCTTGAAAGTGTCCTTGTTCCTGTTAAAAAGCCTTATGTTGGTTGATTAAACCTTCCAAAGGAAGAGTAGGAGGAATGCTGGAACAGGGGAGAAGTGACAATCAAGTGGTTGAACAGCATTCATCTGATGTCAGTACAAACATACTTATAAGCAACCATGCGCTGCTGAGGAGTGCCATTTATCCAGATGAGCTTTCTTCCCTGACAAAACTCCCCTCCACGGCTCAGTTTTCTGCTGGAACGGGCCATTTCCATGCAGCACAGAATAAATCTCTGGTCATCCTCTCTCAGAAGTCAAATGTGTTATTGTGATTTAAAAACAGGACTGTGTTATTGTGATTTAAAACAGGACTTGCTATGAGCAAAAACAAACATGGTGAAATATTGGCAAAGCCACCACAAGGGTTTTGTTGTTTCAGAAACAGCATATGCACTTCTAGACTATTATCATGAAGCTTTAATCACCCAAAGTTTTACTACTTTTCAGTAGTGAGTAAAATTATTTCTTCTTCTGAATGTATAGGGAAGACCCAGACAAATAAGAGTAGTCAACTGCCTTAGTAATCAAACTTTGCTGATATTTGTATATTATTTGTATTTGTATTATATTTTTATATTATTTTCCATTAATAATATTTAAAAATATATAGATAAAATATAAATAATAATAATAAATATTATGTAATGATATAATAAATATAATGATTATTATATGATGATATGATAAATATAAATCATAAATAATAATAAATAGATAAAATATATTTTATCTGTAAAGATCCAGAGTTACAGGGTTGGTTCATTATTCTGTAGTGAATATATTTCAGGAATAGTGGAAATGGGTCCAACACTATATTTGATGAAAGTTTTCTCATTTGACCATCCCAGAGATACACTATGAATGTCTATCCTGACCAGGTCTTGTGTGTATGCTCATGGATGCACCTTTACATACTGGGACAACCAGGGAGAAAGGACAATTAGGGGAATGAACAAATTTCATTGGATATCGATTCAAACACATGCATAAGTCGCCTTCCTTTCTTCAGTAGCAAGATTTGACCCAGTGGCACCTAGGTGACATGTGACAGTGCGTGCACAGACGTGGAGGTGGACTGATGTGTGGAGTGGGGTTTGGAGACCTATCTTACGTATCGCAGTTTTCTCATGTGACTCCAGAAAATATCTAAACAGGATTAAACCTCAGCATCTGTCTGGAAAAGGGGGATAAAAGCAGTATCCTGGTGCAGAGAGCCATGATGAGTACTTGAAGTGGATGGGAGAAGAGCCAGGTGCGAACTTCACTTGCCAGAGACGTGTGGAGCACTCATCACCCTTCCTCTTCCCAGCTTGGCTTCTGCCAGTGGTTTCCTCTGACACCCCAGGCCCCTACACAGCTTCAGGCAGCTGATGTTTCCTGCAGCACACAGACAGCTTAAATAAACCGGGAGCAAACTGTGAGGAACTCGCCTGGCTGATCCCAATGGCAAGATACAGCACAGCCAAGGTTTATTCTATCTATGAGTAACTCGCAGGTCTTAGTGAGGTTGTATGTGAATGACATCAGCATATCTGATCACAAACTGCAACCCAAATACAATGTTATACACCACTAAAAACAGTGGTGAAGGCATCTAGGTAGACTTTCCCCAGTGATATCACGGTACGTGAATCAGCAGCATGCCAGTGAGGAGAGGAGCAGGGCAGCCTGCAGCTCCTGTGATGGAGGATTTTAGCGTTAGGTCCCATGCTGGGGCCAGCAGTGATGGAAAGGCTTTGCCACTCCTGGGCTGCCTGGCTCGTCTCTTTGGTTGGGGACCAAAGGGACGAGGGCAGTGCAAGGACAGCAGGTACCCTCAGCATTGATAGCAGGAATGCGTGTAGGGCTCGGCACACTGTGACAGTCAGGCTTGCGCTCCTTGCTTCAGGAGAAAGGAGACTTTACTCACCCATGCCATCAACTGAACAGTGCCTGTAGCTCTCGAATTAACTCTTTCTCTGACTGAAGGATCACCTTAGCTTCTACCCCACTGATGTGCTTGTTGTCCTTTTCACTGATTTCTTAGGAGCCCCTCAGTGGTCCTTCCTCTGAGGGTACGAGGTCTCTGCAGAGGGCACAAGCTGACATTTCAGCTCTGCGTCTTCGGCCTTTCTTGCTTCCAGTGTAGGCAGGGAAGGGAGCAACAGTCAGTGTTGTTTTCTGTGCCAGCTCTGATTACTTGGCATAAGAGCACTTAAGTAAGTTTGAGATGCTTGGTTTGCTTAAAAAAGAAAAGAAAAATTCCTTGGACTATTCTAGGATCTCTTTGCTGCCTGAAGTCCAGTCTGGACTGATAAATGCTTGGGCTTATCCAAGGCCTGGGATGTGTTGAGTTGCAGTATATTTGTCATTTTGATGTTTATTTTCTATTAAAAAAAATACTCTGGGAGAGCAAGTAGTTCAAAAAATAGTTAAACTCCAGATTCATGCACATTTCCTGTTTTGCTTCTTAACAAAACTTCAAAACCACTTTGAACAAGTTTCCCACCTCAGCTGAGGATGGAGCTGTGTACACTCCACACGTGGCCTCAGGAAGTGCACCCAAGGACAATAGCACATCTCCCTTGGCACGGTTGGGCCAAAATTGCTGCTACCAGGGCAGTCAATATGTGCGCCTGTGCATGACTGCTGAAAAGTGCTTCTGACTCAGCCAAGTACACTGGAAAACTTTAACTTTACTATTTCCAACAGGACAGACTGAGCACTAGAGATGTGGCAGAACATTTTTTAATGGGCTGCCTATCCGCAATGCTCTTCAGACATTGGCTGCTGTTGGTGCACTGGGCGATCTGTTGCAATTTCATTGATTTGATCTGGCAAGACAGCATCTTGGTAAATAAGAAGAGCAGATAAATCTGCCGCACTGAAATTACTGGTTGTAGCCTGATCTCCTGTTAAATGAATTCGCTGCAATCTGAAGCAATGCATGCATTTTGCACACCCAGCATTCTTTGGCTCCTACTGTGTATCATGACATGACTTTAGGCGGTAAGGAAGATTGTAAGTGTGATATGGTGTGCTGTGGTAGATAATCAAGTAGCTAGATGCTTGGGAACTCTGGGTAGAGCTATGGCATTTGGGTGTGTATTTCTAAGTAACAATAAGCAGTGCTTAACGTTTCCTCCCACACTAGAAGCATACCCATTAAAAGTTTAGTCAAGTCAGCTCTGCAAGTCCTTGCATAAAAAGACAACTGCTAAAACACTAATAGGAGCCACTCTTCTGTTAAGGAGTGGGTAGAGCAGTTAACCCAAATTCTCCATCTCTCCTGCTAATCGGGAGAGAGTCTTGCTGAGATTAAAGAAACCCCTAGCAGGTAAAAATGATTATAAATCAGTCTCAAGCCCAGATTAAGGACTCTTGAGTCTTTTCCTCAGCTCTGCTTCTCAGATGCTGCAGAGTCTGAATAAGTCAGTGGATGTGATTGAGACCATCCATGAGTCTACTGAAGTCAACACGTGAGTGAATTGGAGTGTCTAAGTCCCAGGGAATGTCTGTTTCATCTGAGCATGTGTATGAATCTGGGCCGTGCATTTCAGACTTAAGAGTACTTTAAGCACATAAGCATATGGTTTCACATGTGTTCAGTGATTGAAAGCTCAAAGCAGCTAGGTGTGTAGCTACCAGCAGTCAGACCTGTGAGTCATGATGGTGCAGAGCTAGTATTTCCCCAGGTATTGAAAAGAGCCCACTTCGTTAAGTCATAGTCTGACCAAAACCACTGGTTTTAGGTGACATTCAGCTAGCATGAAACACTTCAACAAGACAAATTTGGGGCATATTTATACTGTTTTTGTGGGCCAAATCAGAAAGAGATTCTTTGCCTCTGGTTTTCTTGTTACAGGCTGGCTTGCATTCACACAGCTGAGAGCTGGGAGTGCCTGGCGTGGACAGACCAACCTACACTGTGCAGTGCTTGATCCTGATCTCCACTGGGCAATGTCTCTTTTCAATTTTATTTTTATTTGACTCTAAAATAGATGCCAGAATGGGGGCTGTTTGCAGCCACCTGCTTCCTTTGTGCTCTGGGAAGTGACTAGAGGGATTCTGGGGGTTTGGAGACTTTAGGCTAGCATTGCAATGTTGCACCAGGTGAGAGCCAAGGTTGCGCGGTGCATGTCTGTACTGTACCTGGAGCACACTGTCCGCTTGCCCATGGCCAGCTTTCCTCTCAGATTAAACAAAAGGCTCCCTAATGGCCAACTAACAAGTACAGAGCATTGAGGATCTGGATATCAGAATATAGGAGAGGGACAAGGAAAAAGTCTGTTTAGCAGTGTGGGAACACCTGGGCATTCCTAAGTGTCAGCTAAGCCTGGGACATGAGGGACTACCTGTCCCCTGACCTAGCTGTTCTCATGCCTTTCATCTGTCAGAGCTCTAAAATAGAAGATTTTCAGGCAAAATACCTCCCCTCCCACTGGGCTGACACGCTCTAGCCTCTGCATCTTACCTTTCTGGCTGCTGAGCAGTTGGGCTGTGGCAGGAGGGGTCAGCGCCACCACCCCAGCCCCACCTGTAGCCTGGTATTGCCCTGGCAAGGGGTGAGCCCCCTTGGGCAGTACAGCCTACATCTCTACTTTTCCAGTTTCCATATTAGTGCTCAAACCTTTAATATCTTGTGTTTCCTCCTCCCACTTACCCCATGGCACAGGTGCTTGCCTTTCAGAGGGGAATTTGCATTTTGAATCCCACGTAGGCAAGCATGCACACTGTTGAGCTTCGCATTAAGTCCTTACCCAGTCGCAGCCCTGAAAATAATGTTTCCCAGTGCCTCCACCTACATGGCTGTGTGCAGCCACACCAAGTCATCCCATGGAGGCACCACAGCTCACCACCAGTCAGGGGTGAAACGTGTGAGTTTTGCTTGGGTGCTGCTTCAGAGGTATCCAAGCCTGCATTGCTTGTGTAGTTTGCGTAGGCACCTGACCTAAGTGATGTGAATCATTCTGCTGGAGCCAAGCACCTATTTCTTTTAGGTGTTGCAACATCTAAATTGAGTGCCTAAAGCAGACAGTCTCAATCTAGCCTCCAGGGTCTCCACGTTTACCTACAAATATAATGATATAATAGTACTTGCCTAACTCAAAGGGCAGTAGCAAGATTTTACTTAATTAATGCTTGAAAGGCTTTGAGATGTTGGAAATGAAATGAGGTCTATAAATGAAGTGTATTATTATGACTAGATGGCACTTCTGCTTTAGTTTCACACCATACCTGGACACAGATCAGGGCAGCTGCTTCCTCTGATTCACTGTGAATCATGCAGAAGCTTACTTAAAATGCAAATTGTATTGATATATTTACACAGGGTAAAATGTTCTGAGGAAGAGACATTGCTTCTCATTCCAAGAGTGCTGCTGTCTCTCTCTTTTTTCCCCCTTTTTCTCAATGTTACCCCATCTATACTGGAGTCCTCAGTTACTCAGCACTCAGCGTTTAAGTGCAATGTGCCAGAAGGTGGCTGGAGATGTGATGGTCCTGCTAGGATTTGCAGAAGACCTAATTACTCCCCAGTGATAGTTCTGGCTGGCACTGGTGCTCATCCTGAGCACTATACTCCCCCAGGTAGCTTTTGGTCTTCCATTTCACTTGTATGACTGGTGTTAATTATAGCACTGCAGTTTCAGTGGTGGGCAAGACACCCAAGAGAAGTTGGTATCCCCGAAGTCCTCCCATGTGCCTAGCATCGGATTAGCACACAAACCTCTTTGGACCAAGTCCCTTGGTAGGTCACACCATTTGATTAAATTACAAAATAGCTCATTAGATTGCAAGTCAAATTTAATTTTATCTATATGTAAATTCTTCATGAAGAATGCTATAAACTTACTTGCTAAGCACTTTGCCTTCACTGGTAAGTGAAACACAGGTTGATGCTTCACAGCTAAGAGGGGGAAGGGGGGAGAAGAGAGAAGGAGAATATTTATGTCAAAACAGTGTAAGTCTGGGTGATGCCACTGAACACCCAAGGGATGCTGCTGTTTAGCTAGCCAACAGAAATAGATGGACTCAGGAGAAGAAGGCTGGATGGCCATCCAGGTGGCTGCTATGGCCCTGTCATCAGGCCTCCTACACCAGGGGCAGCTCTTTTCATGTGCTTAACAGAGTTCTAGGCAGCTGCTCTTGCTCCTCACAGTGCAAGAGGGGTCCTGGCATTGCCATCTGGCCCCCTGGCATTGCCCTGTCTTTGGTTCACTAAATTGGACCAAACTAATGACCTTTGGCCATGGCCAGAAGAATACTCCTTTTTCCAAGCCATAAGTGTAACTAAGAAGCATCATCACTTATCTTATTATCATCCTTATGTCTTATGTCCTCATCAAAGATATGATATACTGTTTCCCCCAAGAGCAATTGCTAATTCAGGGGATAGGAGATGCTTTGAAGCCAAGTAAAATTGTACTGATGTAAACTGTCTGGTGGCCAATGGTATCTTATGTAAACTGGCTTTTCTGAGTCAAGTTCAGACAAAAACCAAATCTCACAAGACTGCATCTCTCAACCAGAGTTGCCAAGACAGTGGAGTTTGTGCTGGCTGTACACATGCTACTGGGTGTTATTCTACCTAGCTTGTCCAGGGTGCTTCTCCACAGTAAATCAGACTGGTTTTACAAGAGAGGTCAGTATCTTTACCCTCATTTATGGGCAGATAAACCAAGGTGCAGGGAGGGCTAATGCCAGAAGGTCAGTGTCAGAGCGAGAAACGGCTAATTGCAACAGACTTTAATGCATCGTGTATGAGTGTCAGTAATTCTTACTGCAACGTCAACCATGAAGTTATGCAGAGTTACCAAAGACAGAAATAGAGCAGGACTGACCTTTTCTCTACAGATAGGGATTTGCTCTCCAGAGATTTTTCCCCCAGAACCAGTAAATGACTAAAGAAGGGCAGGTGCCATTTCTTCCCCTGGGTGGCTATGCCCAGAAGCAGTAGAAGTCATTTTTAGGATATGGTCTACCTCCTATTTACATCAAGCTAGCAGCAGTGCTTATTTTAACTCAGTTGTCAAGTTACTTTATTTTTAGTTGTCAGTGTATTATCATTTTTTAATTCTTGCCTTGTTTAAAACAAGTAAAAACATTTGAATGGGAACATGAAATACACTGGAAGAATTATTGTTGCCTCACAAATATATATTGATAGCCTAAGAAAGCAGTGATGCTCCCTTTTCCATGACTAGAAATACTCCAAATCTCTAAAGCAACCATAATATTTTACTCTAAAAGACCAAAGCACAAGCTGGATTACCTTTCAGTAAGAACTTTATAGATTTTCTATCTCTTACAGGGATTCCTTAGAGAGTCTTAATTCATTCAAATGATATTGTTCTCTTGATGACTATCACACTCCTATAGGAAAATTTGCCAGTGGGGTATAATCTTGGTTTAAAAGATCCTAGAAAATAGTACAAAATTGAATAGGGGGATGGGAAGAAGAAGAATAAAAGAAAAGGAGGAGCAAGATTTTTTTTTAAATGTGGTTTGTGAAATTCACACAAACAAGAAAAATCCGGTTGCCATGAAGGCTGATAATCCACATGTATTTCTATAAGCATGTGTCAGCTTGATGTACTGCACTTCTGTGTTTTATTCAATTACCACATTTCATAAGAACATAGTAATTGCCATAATGTATCTACCTCGTCTAGAATCCCATCTGAAGAACATTGAAAAGAAGGCACATAGAAGAAGAAAATGTCACACTGGGTCTGTGGAATGCACATCTTCCTCCTTCCCCCAATTAACAGATTGGCTTTTGTCCTTGTGATTCAAAATTATATTCCTTCATTTCTCTCCCAGTGTAAGAGTAAATATTCTTACCATCTGCACTTCAGAAACTCATCTCCTTTTGTTTATTTTTAACTTTATAATATTTCAAATATATCCTGCCACAGGAAGTGAAAGTTGAAATAAGACCAGTCTGTTAGAAACAAAAACATTAAAGATGAAAGCCCTCATGGAAACCAGCTCCAGAGTAATAACAATGATTCATAAGATATGAGGCTCAGTGGATAGAAACTGAGGGCAGGACTAAGACTGCAGTAAAAATGCATCCTGATTTATACCAGGTAAAATGTACCTTTACACTGCCTGAATGCCTTCTGCTCTGAGTGTTGCCAGAGGAGATGAAGTTTACACTTTTTTTGATGTTTGTTTTGTTTTGTTTTGTTGTTGTGTTTTTTTGTTTGTTTGTTTGGTTTTTTTTATGTTTATCCATTAACGTGCACCTACATCTAAGGAGGAGATGGAGAGTTGGGTAGTGGTGCTCTGAAATCCCACACAAATTTTAGGGACTGGAAGACTGTAAGTATTACAACAGGTACCTGGAATTACCCTAAATGTAGTGTCTTGTTTCCCAGATCTTTCTTGTTCTTGCTAGGATTATATAAGATGCTTTAAAGGCAAGTTTAAAGAGAGATTTTCCAGGTTGACTGCCAAGAAATTTGGAAGAATTTTCTAACAATGTGCAACGTATGAGTACTTTTTTCAGCAATAAGTGATATTTTTCAGTCTGCAGAATGATATTGTTTCATCCTTTGGGTTTTCATGTACTTTTTTTTTTTTTTTTGGCAGGGCTCTTATTGTGTAATAATGATATATTTATTTTGACTGTTAATTTGCAGTCAGAATAGGCCTTTGGTGGCTGGGAGAAGTCATGGCAATGAAAAAGAATCTTCTCTGAAAAACAATATTCCATTTTTAAACATAACATCTGGCCAAATTTTGAGTGATTTCTTGAGGGTCTATCATGAATATGTTTGTGGATCACCTACTAGGGACATTCATTGAGGGGTTTCTGATGGTTTAAGAGGGCTGAAGAAATGATGTTGGACAATAACGTGATGCCAATATAGTCAAAATAACTATAAAGGACCGAATCTTCATTTTCTTAAACGTTCTTATTCTTAGCACTTGTCTACACATAAAGACCCCTTTCCCATATCTGTACTACAAAGGATACAATCAGGCAAAAAAGAATAGACTGAAAGGTCATCATTTACCCTGCTTGATTTTCACTTATCAGTTGATTTTGTTCCTGGAGCTATACTGCTTGCTTTCAGCGTGCATTTCTTCTCATAAACACTTCTGAGTTTCCCTTGAACTAGTAAATCTGTTGAGTTTAAAATGAGAAGAAACAAGGGGATGTCTGCATGTAACAGCACTATTTTTCATGAGAATTTTTTAATGTCACAAAACCAGTTTGTATCCACAGAGCTTTACACAACCTAATAAATGACCAGTTGACACTGTGCCTCTAATTGTCCTCAACTGGAAGCAAAAACACTGTCTGTGAGCCAGAGCTGATTAACTCTATTGGTTGATGAATTTTCTTTTTTAAAAAAGGAGTCAAGGGAGATCCCCAATTGCTCTGAACTTTCGCAAGGACTGACTCTGCTTTAGGGGAATTTTGATTTTTCCTGCTGTTTTGTTTGTTTTAAAAAAATGGTGATGTCTAATCTTCAGGAAAGTACCTCATCATCCAACCCACAAACTGTTGGCAAAAAAATAAACCTACACAGAATGTACTGTTAGATCTATCAGTTGTTGTTTTGTTGTTTGTTTTTTTTTTTTTTACTTCTTCCTTTCAGAGGTATAAATTACAGCTTTTTGCTTTTGCAAATTAAAGTATAGGCTTTGCACTGTATAGTTGGCACCGTTTCATCTGGCCAAATCTTCCATGCTGCTTCCAAAGAAACTGTGGACACTGAGTTGCCTGTAGTTTGCCCTTGAACTCCTTTGCTGCTGTGGTTTAACCCGGCCAGCAGCTAAGCACCACACAGCCGTTCGCTCACCCTCCCCCCTCCCTCTCTGGGATGGAGGAGAGAAACGGGAAAGTGAAGCCTGTGAGCTGAGATAAAGACAGTTTATTAAGACAGGAAAATATATATAAATATATAAATATATAAATATACATGTATATAAAGCCAGCTGAATGGCTTTCATTTCTGCAAACGGACTCGATTCACCTTCTCCCTCAGCAGCTTCTGCAACTCGTCGTGTAGGACTCCATACAGCAGCCTTCCATCTCCGATGCTTCCCCACAATACAACAGGACCCATCAGTGAACAGGGCATATTTCTTCTCATTCTCTGGTAGCTTGTTGTACAGTGGGGCTTCTTCAGCACGACCCACCTCCTCCTCTGATGATATCCCAAGGTATTTGCCTTCTGGCCAGTCCATAATCACTTCCAAGATTCCTGGGCAACTGGGGTTTCCTATTCGAGCCCGCTGAGTAATCAGTGCAACCCACTTGCTCCATGTAGCATCAGTTGCATGATGTGTAGAGGAGACCCTTCCTTTGAACATCCAGCCTAGTACTGGCAGTCGGGGTGCCAGGAGGAGCTGTGCTTCAGTACAGACCACTTCCGAAGCAGATCAAACTCCTTCATATGCTGCCAATATCTCCTTTTCAGTTGGAGTGTACCGGGCCTCAGATCCTCTGTATCCTCAACTCCAAAACCCTAGTGGTCGACCTCGAGTTTCCCCAGACTCTTTCTGCCAGAGGCTCCAGGTGGGGCCATTCTCCTCAGCTGCAGTGTAGAGCACATTCTTTACATCTGGTCCTGTTTGGACTGGCCCAAGGGCTACTCCATGAACTACATGTACTGCAGGTGTTCAGGAGCTTCCCCCTGTTCCAGTGCAGACTGAATCAGTCCATGGCAAATGATAGGGCTGTGTTTCCACCCCTGGGGCAACCGATTCCAGGTGTATTGGACTCCCCTCCAAGTGAAAGCAAACTGTGGCCTGCACTCTGCTGTTAAAGGGATGGAGAGAAACGCGTTAGCAATATCAATTGTGGCGTACCACTTGGCTGCCTTTGATTCAAGTTCGTACTGGAGTTCCAGCATGTCCGGCACTGCAGCACTCAGTGGTGGCGTGACTTTGTTCAGGCCATGATAGTCCACTGTTAGCCTCCACTCGCCATTAGACTTTCGCACTGGCCATATGGGACTATTAAAAGGTGAATGAGTCTTGCTGATCACTCCTTGGCTCTCCAATTGACGAATTAGCTTATGGATGGGAATCAGGGAGTCTCGGTTGGTGAGATATTGCCGCCGGTTCACAGTTGTGGTAGCGATTGGCACCTGCTGTGCCAAGTCTATGCCAAGGATGCATGGAGCATCTGGGCCAGTCACAATATGGTGCTTTTGCCACTCATTCTCAGTTAGACTCACTTCAGCCTCCAATACAGTTAACTGCTAGGATCTACCCATCACCCCATAAATACAGATGGGTTCTGGCCCTTTATAGCTTGATGACATTACAGTAGACTGTGCACTGGTGTCTACTAAAGCCTTATACTTCTGTGCATCTGACGTGCCAGGCCATCAAATCCACACAGTCCAATAAACTCGATTGTCCCTTTCCTCCCCCTGGCTGGAGGCAGGGCCCCTCTAATCCTGGTCAGAATCTTCTTTGTTTCTGTGTTTGAAGGACTGCCTGCTGGAAGCTGCAGCAGCAAGCTTTTCAGAGAAACCCTTTTTCCCAATTGTTTTCTTTTGCAACTCACATACCCGTGCCTCTAGGTTTGAGGTAGATTTTCCATCCAATTTTCTCATGTCCTCTCCATGGTCACGTAGATAAAACCACAGGGTGGCATGGGGTGTCTACCCACCATATTGTCTTCTTTGTGCGGATGAACACTTATCCCTGATAGCTGAGACACTGGTTTGTACAGGTGGGGAGGAAAATAATCTCTCTTCAAGTTGGTGGAACTTTACAGACAATTTCTCCCAAGTATTCTCTTTTAGTTGGTGGACACTGGTTTGTTCAGGTGGGGAGGAAGATAAATTCTCTTTAAGTTGGTGGAACTCTTCAGAAAGTTTCTCCACAGGAGATACCTCCAGAGGCTGTAAGATCGTGCTCCATCTCCAATTGTCTTGTCAATGCCTGCATCTCTAGCAAGGGATCCCATCCACCTTGCTTCCCTGCCCTATAATTCCACACAATTGGCTCCAGAAGAATTGGAAGATTGAGTCTATTCCTGGAGATTTGAACGTTAGGTTTAAAAGAACTTGATATAGCTACCCCCGCTGGATGCTAATTGTAGTGATTGAAATAATAGGTGGGAAATATACCTAGAGGATTGGATATCTACTTTGATCAATCAAATTTGATGTGTGTGATGCTGCTAGTGATGATTCTTATACAACCTGTGGAACAATGAGTTGGGTGAAATATTCTATACATGGGATTCCAATCATTGCTAAAAACTTGTATATAAATCTTGCAGAGAATATTGTGAAGTCATTCTCTTATGGTTCAATTGGCCTTGACCAAATTTGAAGCCAAGACACGAATTAATGACATTCAAAATAAGAGGAGGGATTGTTATATATGTAGTGGTAATTCGTGTCGAGAAAATGGTTGATATTAATAAAGAAGGGGGAGATTTGGGAGTGAGGCCATCAGGAATGTAAAAGAGTTTAGAGGGAACAAATAAGGGTGATTCAGGAGACTCCATGCAGTCTCTGGTTTCTTGTTCTCCAGCCATTAAGGCATGGAAGTTTCTGGGTGTTTGCTGTTGTTGTTATATGCAAAGTTGTTTGACCGATGAAAAGTTGTTTTGAAAAGAACTGCAGTGGGGAGAAGGGTATAAGAGGGGAGCCTGGCCTCAAGTTAAAAAAGGGCAACATGATGAAGTTACGTCATCAATAAAGAAGTAGAAAGAAGGAATGAAGAGGAACAGGCTAGCAGAACGGAGACCAGGACAGGAACAGGCACATTGATCGCCTCATGAAGATGGGTTTGGCCAAACTCAGCAAACTGTTCAGAGAAGCTTGTACAGAAAGTCGCTGGAAATGGGCGCACCGGAGATGGGAAGAAGTTCAAGCTGAGAGAAGCGGACCTGCGCATACACAACTGCCCCTTGCTGGTAAGCAGTTGCGCTTTATGGGGAATCATATGTCCTTAGGAACAAAGACTGTCCTGGTAACCTTATACCTTATTCTCCTTATTAACAATTGGACAATTTATGAGCCTGAAATATGGGACCAAATTGAGGTCAAGGTGTGGGACTCTGCAACTAAAAATGACAAGGTTGCAGTGGGATTGCTCAGCACCTGGCGAGCAATCTCTGAGGCCTTAAAGAGCCACGTGGAGCCACAATCACAAACGTGTGGCTTGCCAGATAGTGAGGGAGCTGCGGGCTCCTTTACTGATCCGACTGCTACGCCATGGGCCCCTCTGCTGCTACAGCCATCGAAGGCTTTTGCTGTTACGCCCCCTGGTGACCTGGACGTGCCTTTTGACCCAGGCCCTTTTGGCCTTGAAAAGGAGATGGATATGCTTTTCTTTGATCCGGGAAGAACGGGATACCTAAGGCCTGAAGACCGAGTTGCTTGACAACTTAAAGCGAGACATATTGTTCAAAAGGAATGGAAAATGGAGACTGTTAAGTCATGGAACTTAAAGGATTGTTTGTTACCTTTTCTGATTGTACAAATGTATAGGCGTACTCGAGTTAATTAAGTCATGGAACTTAAAGGATTGTTCGTTACCTTTCCTGATTGTACGTGTGTATAGGCATACTCGCGATTAGTATGTAAAAGCGATGTTCTATATATTTAGAATGTTTGATGTTTGTGTGTGCATGTTGGTGGAGCGTAGACTCCCCGCACACCCAGCGCTGTTTACTTGCCTTTTATACCTTTTATAAATATTCCTTTTATAAATATTACTAAATTCAGATTGAGACTTCATTTATAACAATCTCCAATTGTTTTGTCAATGCCTGCATCTCTAGCAAGGGATCCAAGCTGCCTGGCTTCCCTGCCCTCTAATTCCACACAATTGGCTCCGGTGTCCCAGCACCGGAGCAGCCAGGTGACAAGCTGCTCACCTATGCAGCGACCAAAATCTTTTTGCACATCTCGTAGCTCACGCTGGTATAGGTTTAAGGTAGTTACTGTTGATTTTTCGGCATCCTCATCTTCCTCCTCCTGAATCCGTGATGGCCCAGAATCGTAGTCTCTATACCTAGACTTAGCAGAAGACTCTCTGTGTTCTAAACGACCTGAATCTCTATACCATTTTTTCACCTTCTCTACAGGGGCAACTTGCACTGCTACAGCTCATTTCTCTGACCCAGCCACAGGGCCTGCCACAGGGGTTGGAATACACGCTGGGCCCATCACAGGAGCTGGAGTGGCTGAAGGGGCTGGAGCGGCTACGGGAGCTAAACACCACACAGCCATTCACTCACCGTCCCCCCTCCCTCTCTCGGATGGAGGAGAGAAACAGGAAAGTGAGGCCTGTAAGTCGAGATAAAGAGAGTTTATTAAGACAGGAAAATAATAATAGCAATAATAATAATAATGATATTAGTACTACTACTAATAATGTGTACGAAACAAGTGATGCACAATGCAATTGCTCACCACTCGCTGACCGATGCCCAGCCTATCTCTGAGCAGCCACCCCCCTCACTCTGGCTAGCCACCCCTATATATTATTTAGTATGACATCAGATGGGATGGAATACCTCTTTGGCCACTTTGGGTCAGCTGCTCTGGGTCTGTCCCCTCCCAGCTCCTGCTGCACCCCCAGCCTGCCCACTGTCAGGACAGAGTGAGAAGCTGAGACGTCCTTGGCTTGGTGTAAGCACTGCTCTGCAAGAATTAAAACATTGGTGTATTATCAACACTCTTCTCATCCTAATCCAACACATAGCACCCTACCAGCTACTAGGAGGAAATTTAACTCTATCCTAACTGAAACCAGGACAATGAGGAAGGCTTAGAAGTGTCAAGTGGTTTGATTTTCCTATGACTAGTTAGAAAAGATGGAAAAAATATCTATTAGCTTTCTGTTTCTCAGGTTGATGCTCAATAGCTGCATTGGTGGAGGAGCTGAGGACCGTGGGATAATAACCAAATAACTTACAGGGTATTTGGAGCTTGCCTTTACCAGGGTAGCAAAGCCAAGTGCACGTGGTATAAAATATGCAACAGTACCACTCCACGCTTGTCAGTTTTGTATTTTGGTGGGACCAGTCTGTGCTTCAAATGTGTCATTATCCTTCAGAAGGAAGTTTCACTCTACTCTTGAATCAGTTCACGTTGTTAATGTGCTCATCAGCCAAATCAGAAGGATATACAGACAGCTGCAAGGAATCTAATTAACATTTGACTACAAAGGAAGAAATTGCGGTCTACTGTACTATTTAATCTGTCAAAGAAGGTCTGGTTTAGAAATGGGTTCAGTATTTCTCTGTAGATTTTCCTCTGTTTTAATGTAATAGAATCGTAGTCATTAGAGGTGGAAAAAACCTATTAATTTATCTTGTCCTTCTTGGATTGCTGCTACTTTTACCCTTTGGATGACCCTAAGTAAAACCTCTTCCTCCTTTATATTTGTCTCTATCAAACACCTGCAGATTGTTATCATGTCTACTTTTAGTCATCATTTACTTGGGCTTATGTAATTCGTGTAATGTTTCCCTGCAGATCAAATTTTCCATCATTCTTCCTGTGTTTTTTTCTCCTTAAACATCTTTCTTGAGTATAGCAAAGAGTACTCTCACCACCCAGAAGAAGTACACAGATTCTGTATTAAAATCTATCTTATCTACTATTTAGTTTACAGTCACTGTTATTGAAGGATTCATTCAAAGTCACTCCATACATTTTTTGCAAAAGAAAAGGAAGAGCTATTGACTTTCTGAGTGATAGCTGCTCTTTACTGCAGAGAAGATAGGGCAAAAGTATTATGAAGCAGAGAGATTTTTGAAAAAGAGTCACTTTTTCTTATTAATCTGAATGTACAAAGTTTTTTATTAAAAAAATAGGAGAAAGATCTAATTCAAAACTGTTTGGATAGAGGAGAGTGATTGTATTGACAGCAGACATGAATAATACTGTTTTTACAGATGGACTAGTGAGAATCAAATTGAAGTTATTGATCTGTATTTGTGTAGGATCCTGCTAAACAGAAAGCTTTGAGGGCTTTGCCATTAGCAGTATGAGTCATTTTACCAATGAAGAAAAGCAACACTGTTTCTGTCATAGACGTGCTATTGCTAGTGAAACAGAAGATGCCTAGTCTTCAAAAAATGTCAAGGGCCCTTCTGTAGAGACGGGTAATCCTGTTCAGATATAATTAAAAGCCTTTTCTCTTTTCTCAGCAGGCACACACAAAAGATAACTCTTTTGAGGAAATATATCAGCAGGCTGGAAAAAATCTAATTTTTCTTTTTTAACTTCATTATATTTGCATCTTCTGTTTAGCAGAGACTGAATACAGGCTGAAAAGAGTAGGAGGCGACAGTAACTCCTTAGGTCTCAAAGTGAACAGTGCCTTTGGAAAAGTGTAGAAAGAAACACAGATCTTGCTAAAGGAGGGCAGTTTGGGATCTTCCCTATTTCTCTCTAGAGCCTGTATTGAAGGTTATTATTAGTGGCAGATCTTGGGAATCCGGATGGTGAGCAAAGAGCTCATTTGTCATTGTGGTTTCTGGTAGGACTGGCACCACCAACCCGACCCACCAGGAGCATGTAATTGCATCCAGTGGGCAGTAGGAGAGCGCAGCAAGTGTGAAAATAAATACCTTAGGACAGCTCTTTTTTTTTCATAAGTATATGATTCATGAAATTCGTTTGTTGTTACAGGAAGGATGGTTTTATCAGCTTATTTCTTTCTTGTTTGCTTTGATATTATCAGGCTTATGTAGAGGGATCATGTTTCAATAGTACATCCATGGAGTGATGTTAGATAAGGGCAAAGTATTTGTACCTTTGTAATCAGTTTCCCCCATATGTAGAGTAACATTCCCCTTACCAGGAAATGGAAAAATAATTGAGGCATCTGATTTCAAAACTTGCAAATGTATCCCATTTGCCTTCAAGTCACTAGGAGGAACAGTAGAATGTATTAACCTTAACCAAACTTCAGATTGTTTAATCCCTCTGTGTCCATCCACTAATGCTCTTACCAAGGAATGTTATAAGGTGAACTAAAGCACTATTTTCATCATGCATGGATTAATCTCATTTGTTTTTACTGTTTCTCAAGATTAAGTGGAGATGATAAGAAAAAAAGCCTGCAGCTATAGCATCTCATGTATTGAACAAATCTTTAAGAACTTAAAATACCACTTAAAATACCGTGAAGTCCCAATTACCAATTTTTATTATTATTATCAGGAGAAAAAAAAAAGAAAAAAAAAAAGTAAACCCAAACCTTTAGTCCAGAAAAAGTGAACTTCAGGCAGGAAGACAGCAACAGCCTACTGTAGCAACATTCATAATTCTCGTCTGTTGTCAACAGAGTTGTATTGCCAGAAAAGTCAGCAAAATTCAGAGTACTTACCCAGTCGCCTTCCATTTTTTATACATTTCTGAAGCTGGGAGATTATGTCCTCTTTCCATCTGAGCTCAGGCATGGAAAAGGGAACTTAAACCACTAATATCTGGTGAGAATGACAGCTATATCAAGTTGCCAATACAAGAATTTGCCAAAGCTTAACACAGATTTAACTGCCACTGAAAATAATGTTAAATCTATATTAAATGAGGTTATGGACAGTGTTTCATAATTGCTATATTCATGTATATTATTTAGAAACTGTGCTTTAAAACTGCCAGATTCTTGCTCATTAGATTATCACTGGTGATAGGGTTTAATGGTGGTAAATAAAGTCTTTGTAGTAGGCAGGCTTAAACATACAAGCCTTAATGCAACCAGCCTCTAGAGTAACATATAGTATAACCCTAGAGTAACATATAGTATGAAATGGCCTTAAATTAGGAATGAAATAGATTTCAAACCTTTTTAAACTGTAAAAGATGTATAATGAGAACATAATATGAGTAAGAGTTGGTCCAATATCAGACAGTGATAGCCAAAACACTGTAGTGGTCTCAGATACCAGGAGAGAGCTCTCAACAGCCCCAAACAATTTTGTATTCAGAAACGAATCAAGCTTATATAAGGACACGTTTCCACACATTAAGCTGCAAATTGTTTTAAAAAAGTAAACAGCCTTTAAGTACAGTGTAGAACTGTAGTGCAGAACTCCATTAAAATGCCTTTTTAGCAAGGTTATGAATTTTCAGTAATTGCTTTGGTAATCCATATTTAGCTTCTGCAGGATTATCATAGAATCATAGGATATCCCGAGTTGGAAGGGACACATAAGGATCATTGAGTCCAACTCCTGGCACCACACAGGTCTACCCAAAATTTTAGACCAAAAATTGTCACGTAGGCCTTCCTGTGATTGAAAAACCCAAAGTTCTGCTGGTTGCACCAGTCCTGAAGCCACATGTTAATGTGATGAGCCCGCTTGTCAGCATCGATCCCCCCTATCAGAAGGACAGAGGCAAACACAACCTGTGCCCCTGATCCTTTAAGTAGTCGCCCCAAAGCCCTAAAGTCCCTTTTGATCGCTCTTGGACTTCTCGTTGCTACCTTGTCATTACCAGCCTGAAAGACCAGTAGCAGGTAGTAGTCAGTGGACCATATCAGGCGCTTGACTTTCTTAGCAATGTCTCTCACCCGAGCCCCAGGGAGGCAACAGACTTCCCTGTGGGTTGAGTTGGGTCTGGTCGGCATATTGGGCCCTCTGTCCCTTTCAGCTTTGAGAATATGATTTGACACCGTTCATTTTATGTTTCAACATTTAACCAGTTAGGCTGCAAAAAATGACATCTTAATTTAAAGCCAATAACAGTAAAACAGTAAGGATAAGAGGGAGGAGGGAGATTTGGTTACCAGATAAAGATGAGGAAAATGGCCAGGTGCTGCTTTAAAAAAAGCACTCATTGGATCAATAATCGTGGTAATAAAGTGAGACTTTTTTCTGCTGTATCACTTCCTCTCTGTAGATCTTGAGGACCTTGTGCATTATGAGTCAAGGCTGGTATATGTTGTGCATGTTTCTACTTCTTTTTTTTTTTAATGTGTTTCTTAAATACACCACCTCTGTGTGTATGTGTATGTATATACTATTGTATTGCTGCTTTCTTTTCACGAGTAGGTTTGCTGGAGCTTTTCTCTTAAATGCCTCATTACTCCTGATCATACACAAGGACTAAGACAGCATGTGCTCATGGGGGGCTGACACTTTTGTCAGAAGTCCTTTCTCCAAGGAATATATTGCATTCTTTCATAGACAGTGGTTATATAGATTTTGGTTTGCCATCAGTCTGAAATCAACTGGTTCTTCCCTTGTGCCTTTCCACTGCGTGTTTTATTATATTTCCTTGGAGGTGGAAAGGTGTAAATGTGTCTATACAGACTCGGTCACAGCTGGCCCAGGTCCCTGTCTGAGAATATATATTAATAATTACTACTGATCAAGAACTTCATGTTTATGTCATTGCTTGCATTCTGTTGTTTCAGTGTTCACACATGTAACTTCAGTTAAGCTTGATGTTATTTATGAGAAAGCATCAAGCTGAACATTCACTGCTGGGGTTGTCTTCAGGGCATCTGGGTCTGAGGTCTGTAGACAGAAGAGTATTTTAGGATCATTGCAATGACCTGCTGCAAAGCACAACCAAACCACTCACCCAACTACTCTAGCACAGGAGTGGTTCTTGGTTACTGTCTCCATGAACCCTCTTAGCTGGGTATTGAATGGGAGAAGATAGTCCAGAAAGGTCTGAAATTGCCAGGCTGTGGTGGAGTTACTGCTTCCTCTCGTACATCTCCAAAGCTGCTTCCTATTGCACGTCCTTCTCTTTTGCCTCTACTCTTTGCCAAGAATGGCTGGCTTTCCTCAGAGCTGCTAATGTAGGAAACAAAGCAACCAGCAGGTCTAGAGGTCTGAGTTCAGATCTTCCCTTTATTTACCAGGATAATAAACTGTGCTGATCCAGTCACCCAGTTTTGCAGTGGTGAAGTGAATCCTCAACAATTGCTCCACACAAGGTCAACCAATCCCTATAAAAACAGTACTTTTATGATACCTTTTTTTAAAATCATGTTGTTTGATAAAATATAAGTAGCTGTTCAGTCTATTCACATCTCTTCTACCCAACATAAATTCCTAAGTGCAAATTCAAGTGGCCCCTTCCAAGGCTTTCCTGTGTGTTTATCAAAAAGGTAATTGAGTTTAATGATGAGAAGAAAAGCATTGGATGTGATAGTCTAAAAAAAAATAAGTCTTTTATTTTCTCTTCTCAAGGACAGTAAATTCACAAAAGAACAAGCAGCTGCTGTACTCTGCAGCCAGCCTGCCTCAAACTTCAAAGTCTGAGAAAAAAAGTTTGAAGAATTAGTGCCTATTTCATGCTGCTCTTGTAACAGGATCATCTCCACTAGCGACAGGAATGGCAATATTCTCATTTTCCAGAGGCTGCTTTGTAGTCATTGAATGGGAAAAACTTTATGATAACTGTAGCAGCCTGGGAGAGGAAATGTGAAGTTGATTTTTAGCTTAAGGCATCAGGTCCAGCAAACTATCCACTTCTAGTGCTCTGTGAATTGAAAATTTATAAGTTTGAGGCAGACACTGATTTTAGTTCACAGCCGCTGAGTTTAATTAATGTTGTCAGTGTGTCATTTGAAAGGTACAAATGATTTGAAAGATATATATTTAAGGAGTTCTTGAAAGTGACCTTATATAAATTTCTTGCAATATTCAGGAAAAGTCCCTCAAAGTTGAATGTCTCCTTTAATACAAATTCCTGAGCCTTTTTTTCTACCCCCAGCCAATAAGTTGTTATAAATGAAGTCTCAACTCAATCTGAATTTAGTAATATTTATAAAAGGAATATTTATAAAAGGCAAGTAAACAGCGCTGGGTGCATGGGGAGTCTACGCTCCACCAACATGCACACACGAACATCAAACATTCTAAATATATAGAACATCGCTTTTACTAATTTTACTTTTTTTACTAATCGCAAGTATGCCTATACATATGTACAATCAGAAAAGGTAACAAACAATCCTTTAAGTTCCATGACTTAACGGTCTCCATTTTCCATTCCTTTTCTTGATTACAAACACCGGAGAATTCCAGGACTAGTCGTGGGAACAATATGTCTTGCTTTAAGTTCTTGAGCAACTCGGCCTTCGGGCCTTATGTATCCTAATCTTCTCATATCGAAGAAAAGCATATCCATCTCCTTTTCAAGACCAATAGGGCCTGGGTCAAAAGGCACGTGGAGTGGTAATTTGTGTCGAGAAAATGGTTGATATTAATAAAGAAGGGGGAGATTTGGGAATGTGGCCATGGGGGTCAGCAAGCACCGTGGTTGATGATAACATCAGACTCTTAACAATGAGGCCATCAGGAATGTAAAGGGAACAAAGAAGGGTGATTCAGGAGACTCCATGCAGTCTTGGGTTTCTTGTACTCCAGCCATTAAGGCATGGAAGTTTCTGGGTGTTTGCTGTTGCTGTTATATGCAAAGTTGTTTGACCGATGAAAAGTTGTTTGGAAAAGAACTGCTGTGGAGAGAAGGGTATAAGAGGGGAGCCTGCCCTCAACATAAAAAAGGCAACATGATGAAGTTACATCAATAAAGAAGCAGGAAAAAGAAGTGAAGAGGAACAGGCTGGCAGAATGGAGACCAGGATGGGAACAGGCACTTTGATTGCCTCATGAAGATAGGTTTGGCCAAACTCAGCAAACTGTTCAGAGAAGCTTGCACAGAAAGTCACTGGAAATAGGCGCACTGGAGCTGGGAAGAAGCTCGATCTGAGAGAAGCGGACCTGTGCACACAACTGCCTCTCGCTGGTAAGCAGTTGCGCATTATGGGGAATCATACATCCTTAGGAACAAAGACTGTGCTGGTAACCTTATACCTTATTCTCCTTATTAACAATTGGACAATTTATGAGCCTGAAATATGGGACCAAATTGAGGTCAAGGTGTGGGACTCTGCAACTAAAAATGACAAGATTGCGGTGGGATTGCTCAGCACCTGGCGAGCAATCTCTGAGGCCTTAAAGAGCCACGTGGAGCCACAATCACAAACGTGTGGCTTGCCAGATAGTGAGGGAGCTGCGGGCTCCTTTACTGATCCGACTGCTACGCCATGGGCCCCTCTGCTGCTACAGCCATCGAAGGCTTTTGCTGTTACGCCCCCTGGTGACCTGAACGTGCCTTTTGACCCTGTGGTGGTTTTACCGTGCTGGGCAGCTAAACCCCACAACCGCTCTCTCACTCCCTCTCCTTTAGATGAGGAGGGGGAGAAGTAAAGCAAAGAACAACTCACGGGTTGAGATAAGGATAATTTAATTAAAGGGAAATAATAATAATAATTAAATAAAGACTACCATGAACTAAACAATTTAACTAAGGGGAAATAAAAAGGGAAAGGGGAAAAGGGAGGGGAAAAGGGAAAATAAAAAGAAGGGAGGAAAACAAACAAACAAAATAAATGAAAGCTATATGGAAGTGCAGAGGAAAGAAATTACTCTCTACTTCCCACAAATGAGCGATGATTGACCACGTCCTTGAAGCAAGGCCTCAACGCACGCAACCGGTGTTGAGAGGAGGACCGACATCTTCTCAACGAGAGCCCACCCCTCCCCTCTTCTTCCTGTTTCCACCTTTTATTGCTGAGTGTGACATCACATGGTATGGAATATCCCTTTGATTGGTTTAGGTCAGCTGCCCTAGTGATGTTTCTCTCCTCACTTTTTGCCCATCCCCTAGGAGGGTTAGAGAAAGGCCCAATACTGTGTGTGAGAAACACTCCGTAGCCAATAACTTAGGCTCAGGCGAGGATCTCAGTGAAGTAGTAATTTATTCGCGATTGCAATGGCGGGCGCCCCACAAGCAGGAGAGAGCACATGTACTGGTTCCAAAACACAGTTTATATACCTTTTGATGACAGGACCCTCCCCTGTTTCCCCACTGAGTGGGTAATCCAGGTTCACAATCTATCTGATGCTTCACAAACAATGCATGGCCTTCAGTTGCTGGCCTGTTAAATTTCAAATTTCTTTTGCCATTTTTACTGCTTGAAGTGGTAATGTTTCTTCACTTATCTGACTTGACTTGACACCGTGATTTTCACCTAATTGTCCTAAGGAGTCTGGTTGTCTGCATTTTACTAGGTCGCCTGCTAAACTTTCTTATCACTGTAAGCATATCTCAGTACCACATTCCCTCCTTCTAAACAATGTAACTCTGCAAAAACATTTCTATTCCCACAATTCCCCCCCTTTTTTTTTTTTTATAAACTGTTGATTTTTGCAAAACCTTTCTCTAAGGTGTAATTTGATAGACTTCTTCTTCTTTGCTTTCTTTGCTTTCCATCTCCTCATTATCACCTTATCTGAGTAAGGTGGTATCTCCATGGTCATTTGTTTCAATAGTGCGGTTTCAGTTAACCACTGTACTAGTCCTCTTACACAGAGGATAATGCAGCAACCAATGGCTGTCAAAACTCCTACAACTACGATCAATGTTGCAAATATGCCTACTTTTTTTTTTTTTTTTTTTTTTCTGCCAATTCACTGGCAAGGGTGGTAAGCCCTTGCAATGCTCGTTACTGAGCCATCTGGGACACTATTGTTGGGTATAAGAGTGCAACAATGGTTGCTCAGTATTACACACACAAACACACCTCCTTCCTCTGCGAGCATCATATCTAATGCTATCCTGTTTTCCCAAGCCATTTTGTTGATGGCATCTAGTTGTTCAGCGATTCCTCTCATCGCATCCTTGGTATAATTGATGAATCTCTGCTGATTATAATAGAAATAATTAATCCAATCCACATTTTTATTGATTGTTACCCACCAGAACAGTGACTCAAACCCTGCAGCAATTTTATTTCTGGCTTTATGTTCATCTGCAACTCCTCTAGGTACCCCAATAGAATCTATGTATACTCTATCATCAAATGATATTCCTAAGCCTCTTTTACTTCTTCTGGGTATTTGTGATGTTTCTCTTTCAAATGCCAGGGTGAAGGGTATAGCTAATTGAACAAGTGCACAAGTGCCTTCCCAATTAGATGGTAGGGTGGATCGTAAGATCTTCCCTCCACCGTACCACCAGAGATCTGCCCTGGGGATCTCTAGTCTTGAGCAGTTTCCCATCAAGTCCTTGGTAGCACAAGGCAAATTCTCCCAGATGTCAGGTAGCACTCACACCCTGCCGTGAGAGGCAAGCTGTATGGTTACCTATAGCTGTAGAGAATGCAGGGGGAACCGTGATATTGTTATCATGCAAGAAACAGCAAAGAGAGACTTACAGGCCTCATTTCCCCAGGCAGTCTTTTCTTGGTACAATGCAATCATACATCGCATCCCTTGGAGTCTTTGGTCCACCCCCACGGGAAGGGCACTATCTGGGCAATCGGTCATCCCGAGGCACAAGCATAGCAGTAGCTACGGTTGAGACTTTGGACGGTATATTTGACCCATTCTATCCAGGCATTCACATCCCCATACCCTGTTTGAATCTCAAATGTTTGAACTGCCACATTTCAGAAGGCCTCCTGTTTTCTCTCCTGTTTTCTCCTTGAGTTCCTACCTTTCTCTGATGGCAGAGTATCGTTTCCATACAGCTATTCTCAATCTGGCTGTTGGGTCTCTCCCAGTTATTTGTTCTCTCTGGTCAGTTGTCGTTGGGCATTTAAATCTCCACAAGCTAACACCTCACAAGCATCAAACGTGATGGCTTATGGTACATAACCCTCTGTCACAGTCACCCATATTTTGATGGGCTATCCCGTTTTTGCTATTATCTGGTCATGCCTTTTCCAAGTTGCCAATTGACCAAGGCCTTCTCTGAGGCCTAGAATCACTAAAAACAAAATTAGTAATCGATTTTTCCCTGTCATTATTTTTAAACCTTAGGTTTCCAAATAATTATCAATACAAAAAATAAGATGTACACTACTACTACTATAACAACCCCCCCCTTGGGAGCACTGCAATTCGCTATAGGTCTGTCCTTTCTCTCAATCACAAGTCACAGTCGTTAGTTACCTGTGAAAATAAAAGGTTAGTTTACAATTGTAAGCTTTTATCCTGCTCAGAGTCCACTATGAGATTTTTCTATTCAATTTCAACTTCCAACAAGTCTTTTGTAGGAACAGCTTCCCAGGTACTAGCGTCGATGAATGCCTTCACTCGAGTATAGTGAGTCCAACCTTTTTCCACAGTTCTTACGGCTGTTTCAGTGGTTAGTAATTGTCCTTCCCATTCAGGCCAGAGTTGACTCTTTCCAGGTCCTAATCAGGACCCGGTTTCCTGGGTGATGGTGGTGAATGGGGAATTCCAAAGGTGGGGTTTGAGCCGACAACCCACAGGTCCTGAGAAATGACAAAGAAGAGGACAACCCCAGAATACAGTTCTTAAGAAAACTCTCTTGTTTTGAATTGTGGTATCTCATCCCTTCTGCCCAAATAGGGCAATCTGAACAGCATCTCATATGGTGAAATTCCTATATCCTTTCTTGGTGCTGTTTAAACCTGTAGGAGTAAGCATTTTACCCAAGGAAGTTGGGTTTCTAACACTAGTTTAGTTAATTGCTTCTTTAATGTCTGATTCATTAGCTCCACCTTCCCAGAAGAGGAGGGGTGCCAGGGGCTGTGAAAATCCCACTCAATCTCTAAGGCCTGCTTTAACCCTTGCAGTAAAGCTTTACACCCATCCAGTCACGTAGTCAATTAGGACAAACAAGTAACTCAGTAAAGTTTACCTGTATACTTTGGAAAGGTCAAAGCCCTGGCTCCCGTCCCCCTCTAGATGGGTTACAGAAGACCTTTTTATTTACCTTTTGACATATAATACATCCTCTGCATATGTGCTTCGCTAAAGTATATATTCCTATACAGACATACTTTCGTAGCACAACATCACACGTTGCTTGCACCTCCCAATGACTCTTTTGATGTAAAACAGTTAATATTTGCCTCATTATCACTTTATTCAGCATTTCTCTCCCATCAGGGAGTATCGATTTTCCTTCAGACTTCATGGCTCCTGATTCCTTAAAAAAATCTTTCTTTTAAAACTTTTTAGTTCTTTCTTAATTTTCAACAATTCCCTGAATCCTCTCTGCATTTATTCTTTGTTTTCCTTCAGACATTAGATGCCTTAAATACCTGACTTCTCTTTCTCCATATTGTAATTTATTTTTCAATACTCCCAAGCCCTGCTTTCCCAGAAAGTTGAATAGCTTGTTAGTAGCTTTCTTCACAACTCTTTTCTCCTGTCCTTGTGAGAAACACTCTGTAGCCAATAACTTAGGCTCAGGCGAGGATCTCAGTGAAGTAGTAATTTATTCGCGATTGCAATGGCGGGCGCCCCACAAGCAGGAGAGAGCGCATCTACTAGTTCCAAAACACAGTTTATATACCTTTTGATGGCAGGACCCTCCCCTGTTTCCCCACTGAGTGGGTAATCCAGGTTCACAATCTATCTGATGCTTCACAAACAATGCATGGCCTTCAGTTGCCGGCCTGTTAAATTTCAAATTTCTTTTGACATTTTTACTGTTTGAAGTGGTAATGTTTCTTCACTTATCTGACTTGACTTGACACCGTGATTTTCACCTAATTGTCCTAAGGAGACTGGTTGTCTGCATTTTACTAGGTCGCCTGCTAAACTTTCTTATCACTGTAAGCATATCTCAGTACCACATTCCCTCCTTCTAAACAATGTAACTCTGCAAAAACAACATTTCTATTCCCACAATTCCCCCCTTTTCTTTTTTTTATAAACTGTTGATTTTTGCAAAACCTTTCTTTAAGGTGCAATTTGATAGACTTCTTCTTCTTTGCTTTCTTTGCTTTCCATCTCCTCATTATCACCTTATCTGAGTAAGGTGGTGGCTCCATGGTCATTTGTTTCAATAGTGCGGTTTCAGTTAACCACTGTACTGGTCCTCTTACACAGAGGATAATGCAGCAACCAATGGCTGTCAAAACTCCTACAACTACGATCAATGTTGCAAATATGCCTATTTATTTTTTTTATTTTTTTTATTTTTTCTGCCAATTCACTGGCAAGGGTGGTAAGCCCTTGCAATGCTCTTGTTACCGAGCCATCTGGGACACTATTGTTGGGTATAAGAGTGCAACAATGGTTGCTCAGTATTACACACACAAACACACCTCCTTCCTCTGCGAGCATCATATCTAATGCTATCCTGTTTTCCCAAGCCATTTTGCTGATGGCATCTAGTTGTTCAGTGATTCCTCTCATCGCATCCTTGGTATAATTGATGAATCTCTGCTGATTATAATAGAAATAATTAATCCAATCCACATTTTTATTGATTGTTACCCACCAGAACAGTGACTCAAACCCTGCAGCAATTTTATTTCTGGCTTTATGTTCATCTGCAACTCCTCTAGGTACCCCAATAGAATCTATGTATACTCTATCATCAAATGATATTCCTAAGCCTCTTTTACTTCCTCTGGGTATTTGTGATGTTTCTCTTTCAAATGCCAGGGTGAAGGGTATAGCTAATTGAACAAGTGCACAAGTGCCTTCCCAATTAGATGGTAGGGTGGACCATAAGATCTTCCCTCCACCGTACCACCAGAGATCTGCCCTGGGGATCTCTAGTCTTGAGCAGTTTCCCATCAAGTCCTTGGTAGCACAAGGCAAATTCTCCCAGATGCCAGGTAGCACTCACACCCTGCCGTGAGAGGCAAGCTGTATGGTTACCTATAGCTGTAGAGAATGCAGGGGGAACCGTGATACTGTTATCATGCAAGGAACAGCAAAGAGAGACTTACAGGCCTCATTTCCCCAGGCAGTCTTTTCTTGGTACAATGCAATCATACATCGCATCCCTTGGGAGTCTTTGGTCCACCACTATGGGAAAGGCACTATCTGGGCAATCGGTCATCCCGAGGCACAAGCATAGCAGTAGCTACGGTTGAGACTCTGGACGGTATATTTGACCCATTCTATCCAGGCATTCACATCCCCATACCTTGTTTGAACTGCCACATTTCAGAGGGCTTCCTGTTTTCTCTCCTGTTTTCTCCTTGAGTTTCTCCCTTTCTCTGATGGCAATAGAGGATTGTTTCCATACAGCTATTCTCAATCTGGCTGTTGGGTCTCTCCCAGTTATTTGTTCTCTCTGCTCAATTGTCGTTGGGCATTTAGATCTCCACAAGCTAACACCTCACAAACATCAAACGTGACAGATTGTGGTACATAACCCTCTGTCACAGTCACCCATATTTTGATGGGGTATCCCGTTTTTGCTATTATCTGGTCATGCCTTTTGCAAGTTGCCAATTGACCAAGGCCTTCTCTGAGGCCTAGAATCACTAAAAACAAAATTAATAATCAATTTTTCCCTGTCATCATTTTTAAACCTTAGGTTTCCAAATAATTATTGATACAAAAAGTAAGATGTACACTACTACTATAACAACCCCCCCTTGGGAGCACTGCAATTCACTATAGGTCTGTTCTTTCTCTCAATCACAAGTCACAGTCGTTAGTTACCTGTGAAAATAAAAGGTTAGTTTACAATTGTAAGCTCTTATCTTGCTCAGAGTCCACTATGAGATTTTTCAATTTCAACTTCCAACAAGTCTTTTGTAGGAACAGCTTCCCAGGTACTAGCGTCAACGGATGCCTTCACTCGAGTATAGTGAGTCGAACCTTTTTCCACAGTTCTTACGGCTGTTTCAGTGGTTAGTAATTGTCCTTCCCATTCAGGCCGGAGTTGACTCTTTCCAGGTCCAAACCAGGACCCGGTTTCCTGGGTGATGGTGGTGAATGGGGAATTCCAAAGGTGGGGTTTGAGCCAACAACCCACAGGTCCTGAGAAATGACAAAGAAGAGGACAACCCCAGAATACAGTTCTTAAGAAAACTCTATTGTTTTGAATTGTGGTATCTCATCCCTTCTGCCCAGATAGGGCAATCTGAACAGCATCTCATATGGTAAAATTCCTGTATCCTTTCTTGGTGCTGTTTAAACCTGTAGGAGTAAGCATTTTACCCAAGGAAGTTGGGTTTCTAACACTAGTTTAGTTAATTGCTTCTTTAATGTCTGATTCATTCGTTCCACCTTCCCAGAAGAGGAGGGGTGCCAGGGGCTGTGAAAATCCCACTCAATCTCTAAGGCCTGCTTTAACCCTTGCAGTAAAGCTTTACACCCATCCAGTCACATGGTCAATTAGAACAAACAAGTAACTCAGTAAAGTCTACCTGTATATTTTGGAAAGGTCAAAGCCCTGGCTCCCGTCCCCCTCTAGATGGGTTACAGAAGACCTTTTTATTTACCTTTTGACATGTGGTACATCCTCTACATATGTGCTTCCCTAAAGTGTATATTCCTACACAGACATACTTTCTTAGCACAACATCACACATTGCTTGCACTTCCCAATGACTCTTTTGATGTAAAACAGTTAATATTTGCCTCATTATCACTTTATTCAGCATTTCTCTCCCATTAGGGAGTATCCATTTTCCTTCAGACTTCATGGCTCCTGATTCCTTAAAAAAAATCTTTTTAAAACTTTTAGTTCTTTCTTAATTTTCAACAATTCCCTGAATCCTCTCTGCATTTATTCTGTTTTCTTTCAGACATTAGATGCCTTAAATACCTGATTTCTCTTTCTCCATATTGTACTTTATTATTATTATTTATTTTTTTTTTAATACTCCCAAGCCCTGCTTTCCCAGAAAGTTGAATAGCTTGTTAGTAGCTTTCTTCACAACTCTTTTCTCCTGTCCTGACAATAGAAAATGATCCACATATTTGTTAACATTAATACCTCCTTGGGAGGTTATAATTGCTCCAAAATATATATATATATATATATATATTTAGAACTTACCCAAATAGATAGGTGGCCCTGTAAACCCCTGAGGTAAAATTGTCCACCTATATTGTTGCTTCCGCCCCCATTTCAGGGTCTTTCTAGTAAGAGGTGAACACACATGTATGTTTGCTCTCAGGGCCTGCGAGCACTCCATTAATAACACTGTTATTCCAGTCTAACAATTTACTATTTGAATGCCCAATTTAATCATCAAATCCCTTCTCAACAAGTTAGTCCCTGCCTTGGGTACATACAATAATTACCCAGTGATCATTTTATCCCCTGGTCTCAGCTTGGTATCCCCCAAAAGTGGCACTGTTATCCCAGCCCCTTCTGCCCCCATCACTTTTTAGGGTTTCATTAGTTAATTTAATCCCTGATACTTTACAAGTCAGTAATGACCTAGCTGTTCCCCAGTGTATTGGGTTTGATGGCAAGGTTCGGGGGGGTGTGAGAGGTGTGGGGGTGGGAAACTGCAGTGGCAGCCCCCGTGAGAAAAACCCAGAAGCCTCCCCGTGGCAGGTAAGGGACAATTTCATCTGGCCCCAAAGGGGCCCACTGCTGCCCAGAGCCAAGCCATGAGCAATACAGTCCCTGCCTCTGTGAGAGCACATCCACGAAAACAAACAAACAAAGAAACAAACAAAAACCTGCTGCTCAACAGCAGTTGGGAGAGCGAGAAACCCCCCCGCAGACACCAAAGTCAGTGCAGAAGGAGGGGGGAGGAGGCGCTCCAGGCGCTGGAGCCGAAGCCCCCCTGCGGCCGCTGGAGAGGCCCCTGGTGGAGCAGGCTGTTCCCCCCTCCCCGATGCTTGGGAAACTGACCAAACACCACAGCAAATATACCAAAACTTCTAGACTGTTACTTAGATAATGCCTACATCACCTTTCCCTGCTCATTCAACTTCAAACAGCTCTGTTAAATACTACATGCCACACCTTTAACACCTTCAGCAACCCTTTTAACACTTCCTTTATCTTTCTCCAGCCTGTACTTTTCTAATACCAGCACCAAAGGCTCAGTCAGGGTCCAACTTAATTCCATACCTTTTCCCTCCAAGATAAACAACATATCAATATAGCGTATTTCATGCCATTTTCCTTCTTTCCTCCTTCTTCCACTCCAGATATTCCTATTCGAAGTGGCCAGCCTGGCCACACTTAAAACATCTTATCAAAGCCTGTCTCTGCTAGGACTCAGGCCACAACACAGGCAGCCTTCTTTGCCTGCCATTCCTTCATCTCTCTTCCTCTCCTTTCCATCCTGGCCCTGACTCCCCCTGAAGATTTTCTTCCTCTTTCTCCAACGCTCTGCCTCACTACCCGCTGCACTGTCAATACCATTGTTTCGCTCTCCTTTTTTTTCTTTTTTTTTTTTTTTTTTTTCCT
This sequence comes from Anas platyrhynchos, assembly GCF_047663525.1. Classification (NCBI taxonomy): domain Eukaryota; kingdom Metazoa; phylum Chordata; class Aves; order Anseriformes; family Anatidae; genus Anas; species Anas platyrhynchos. Next base: position 5,936,606 of record NC_092620.1, on the reverse strand, counting down.
TCTTATCTCCCCTCCGGACACACACCTCCAGGGCCTCCCGCAGGAGTTCACTACATCCCCCCACCTTCTGAAGCATTTTCTGCATATTTTGCCAGGCTTTAATCACACAATGAACTTTCAAGAGCCCTTGGGATACTGGGTCCTCAGGTCTCATCCCCAAGTACTTTCTCATTCTGACCCCAAGTCTCTCATATGATTTCTGTGTTGCACACTATTATTATTCCAGCCAGGATTGGCAAGTGGGTATTTCTGCCCTGCCGGTATTACCCCTGGTCCTGGAGGATGAGCTCTTTCCCATTCTTGTATAGCAGCTCTCCTCCTGATCATTCCCATTTCTTTCCCTGTAAACAACATACTTATAGACATAATTCCCTCCCCCAAGAGTATAAGTCAGGTCGTAGGAACTGGTCTAATTGTTCAACTAGGCTGTTGGGGTCCTTGAATAAAGACTTCCTCTCCTTCTTAAAAGTTCTAACCTCTCTGATGGTAAGAAGGGGGGGGGGTAGTTCACCTAAGAGGATACACAGTTATTGTTAGTACTGTTAGTATCAGGGAAGGCAAAATTCTCAATATCTCTTCTACCTTGTTCTAATTCTTGCCAGAACCTAGAGTACGATCCTTCTTTAGGGACAGTGTTAATTACAGCCCCTGTCTCCCTTCCTGGAGTGACTGCTGCTGTCACCAGTTCAATATTAAGATTATAGGGAGCATAACTTGGCTCCTTCTCTGAAAAAGGAATCGTATTGTTTACACATAAATTTAAAGCCTGAATTTTCATCAGACCCGTATTTTGGCCAAAATACTGCTGTTTCCTTAATTGGTTCTTTTGTCCAGACTGATACACAATATTTAACCTTTTTTTTTTAAAAAAAAATTATTTTTCTTTTACACTTTTACAACCCCTCTAATTTTGGGATTATGTTTCCAATTTCTTATAATTCTTCAGGAAGAACTATTAGTAGGCACTCCCCCAGGGATATCTCCCTGTCCCCTGGAACTCATATTTTCCCATTTTTCCTAACCCTCGCCAGTATGTGCTACAGAAATTTCCCTTCTGCAGTGTACCACACACCAACGTACTGAAAAATGGGGGTGTACCGCCGAGCACTTCCCCGTGCCAGCGTTACCGCACACTTATGAGTTTACCAGATTCCCTGGAACTCGTGCTTCCCATCTTTCCTAACCCTCGCCAGTATGTGCTACAGAATTTTCCCTTCTGCAGTGTACCACACACCAACGTACTGAAAGATGGGGGTGTACCGCCGAGCACTTCCCCGTGCCAGCGTTACCGCACACCTGAGTTTACCAGATTCCCTGGTGTACTTCCAAGCACTTCCCCGTGCAAGGATTACCGTACACCAGATTCCCCTGGTGTAGTGCCAGCACTTCCCCGTGCAAGGGCTTACCATACACCAGATACCCGACCCCCAAGGCAATACTTAATATTTCTTACCTTGGTCTGTGCACAGAGTTACCGGATCGATTCTTAAAAACCCGGAGTGCCTACCTTCTTCCTTTCCCCACTACTTCACGGATCCTGCCTCTTTAACCAGTCTCGGGCCCTCTGTCAGCTTTCCGCAGAACCGCCACCGTCGATGCACAGGACCGCTGAAATCAGCGGGGCATGCCTTCCTGCTGCTGCGGTGGTGGGGCTCCCCAGTAGGTGACTGGCTCCCGGACGAGCCCCCAAATTGTGAGAAACACTCTGTAGCCAATAACTTAGGCTCAGGCGAGGATCTCAGTGAAGTAGTAATTTATTCGCGATTGCAATGGCGGGTGCCCCACAAGCAGGAGAGAGCGCATCTACTAGTTCCAAAACACAGTTTATATACCTTTTGATGGCAGGACCCTCCCCTGTTTCCCCACTGAGTGGGTAATCCAGGTTCACAATCTATCTGATGCTTCACAAACAATGCATGGCCTTCAGTTGCCGGCCTGTTAAATTTCAAATTTCTTTTGACATTTTTACTGTTTGAAGTGGTAATGTTTCTTCACTTATCTGACTTGACTTGACACCGTGATTTTCACCTAATTGTCCTAAGGAGACTGGTTGTCTGCATTTTACTAGGTCGCCTGCTAAACTTTCTTATCACTGTAAGCATATCTCAGTACCACATTCCCTCCTTCTAAACAATGTAACTCTGCAAAAACAACATTTCTATTCCCACATCCTGACAATAGAAAACAATCCACATATTTGTTAACATTAATACCTCCTTGGGAGGTTGTAATTGCTCCAAAATCTTTTTAGAATTTACCCAAATAGATAGGTGGCCCTGTAAACCCCTGAGGTAAAATTGTCCACCTATATTGTTGCTTCCGCCCCCATTTCAGGGTCTTTCCAGTAAGAGGTGAATATACATGTATGTTTGCTCTCAGGGCCTGAGAGCACTCCATTAATAACACTGTTATTCCAGTCTAACAATTTACTATTTGGATGCCCAATTTAATCATCAAATCCCTTCTCAACAAGTTAGTCCCTGCCTTGGGTACATACAATAATTACCCAGTGATCATTTTATCCCCTGGTCTCAGCTTGGTATCCCCCAAAAGTGGCACTGTTATCCCAGCCCCTTCTGCCCCCATCACTTTTTAGGGTTTCATTAGTTAATTTAATCCCTGATACTTTAGAAGTCAGTAATGACCTAGCTGTTCCCCAGTGTATTGGGTTTGATGGCAAGGTTCGGGGGGTGTGAGTGGGGGGTGTGGGAAACTGCAGTGGCAGCCCCCGTGAGAAAAACCCAGAAGGCTCCCCGTGGTAGAAAAGGGACAATTTCATCTGGCCCCAAAGGGGCCCACCGCTGCCCAGAGCCAAGCCATGAGCAATACAGTCCCTGCCTCTGTGAGAGCACATCCACAAAAACAAACAAACAAAGAAACAAACAAAAACCTGCTGCTCAACAGCAGTTGGGAGAGCAGAAACGCCCCCCCCCCCCCCCCCCCCCCCCCCCCCGCAGACACCAAAGTCAGTGCAGAAGGAGGGGGAGGAGGCGCTCCAGGCGCTGGAGCCGAAGTCCCCCTGCGGCCGCTGGAGAGGCCCCTGGTGGAGCAGGCTGTTCCCCCCTCCTGTCCCCCTCCCCGATGCTTGGGAAACTGACCAAACACCACAGCAAATATACCAAAACTTCTAGACTGTTACTTAGATAATGCCTACATCACCTTTCCCTGCTCATTCAACTTCAAACAGCTCTGTTAAATACTACATGCCACACCTTTAACACCTTCAGCAACCCTTTTAACACTTCCTTTATCTTTCTCCAGCCTGTACTTTTCTAATACCAGCACCAAAGGCTCAGTCAGGGTCCAACTTAATTCCATACCTTTTCCCTCCAAGATACTGAAACAACATATCAATATAGAATATTTCATCCAATTTTCCTTCTTTCCTCCTTCTTCCACTCCGGATATTCCTATTCGAAGTGGCCAGCCTGGCCACACTTAAAACATCTTATCAAAGCCTGTCTCTGCTAGGACTCAGGCCACAACACAGGCAGCCTTCTTTGCCTGCCATTCCTTCATCTCTCTTCCTCTCCTTTCCATCCTGGCCCTGACTCCCCCTGAAGATTTTCTTCCTCTTTCTCCAACCCTCTGCCTCACTACCCGCTGCACTGTCAATACCATTGTTTCGCTCTCCTTTTTTTTCTTTTTTTTTTTTTTTTTTTTCCTTCTTATCTCCCCTCCGGACACACACCTCCAGGGCCTCCCGCAGGAGTTCACTACATCCCCCCACCTTCTGAAGCATTTTCTGCGTATTTTGCCAGGCTTTAATCACACAATGAACTTTCAAGAGCCCTTGGGATACTGGGTCCTCAGGTCTCATCCCCGAGTACTTTCTCATTCTGACCCCAAGTCTCTCATATGATTTCTGTGTTGCACACTATTATTATTTCAGCCAGGATTGGCAAGTGGGTATTTCTGCCCTGCCGGTATTACCCCTGGTCCTGAAGGATGAGCTCTTTCCCATTCTTGTATAGCAGCTCTCCTCCTGATCATTCCCATTTCTTTCCCTGTAAACAACATACTTATAGACATAATTCCCTCCCCCAAGAGTATAAATCACGTCATAGGAACTGGTCTAATTGTTCAACTAGGCTGTTGGGGTCCTCGAATAAAGACTTCCTCTCCTTCTTAAAAATCCTAACCTCTCTGCTGGTAAGGAGGGGGGGGGTAGTTCACCTAAGAGTTAGTGTTAGTACTGTTAGTATCAGGGAAGGCAAAATTCTCAATATCTCTTCTACCTTGTTCTAATTCTTGCCAGAACCTAGAGTACGATCCTTCTTTAGGGACAGTGTTAATTACAGTCCCTGTCTCCCTTCCTGGCGTGACTGCTGCTGCCACCAGTTCAATATTAAGATTATAGGGAGCATAACTTGGCTCCTTCTCTGAAAAAGGAATCGTATTGTTTACACATAAATTTAAAGCCTGAATTTTCATCAGACCCGTATTTTGGCCAAAATACTGCTGTTTCCTTAATTGGTTCTTTTGTCCAGACTGATACACAATATTTAACCCTTTTTTTTTAAAAAAAAAAAGATTTTTCTTTTACAATCCCTCTAATTTTGGGATTATGTTTCCAATTTCTTATAATTCTTCAGGAAGAACTATTAGTAGGCACTCCCCCAGGGATATCTCTCTGTCCCCTGGAACTCATATTTTCCCATTTTTCCTAACCCTCGCCAGTATGTGCTACAGAATTTTCCCTTCTGCAGTGTACCACACACCAACGTACTGAAAGATGGGGGTGTACCGCCGAGCACTTCCCCATGCCAGCGTTACCGCACACCTGAGTTTACCAGATTCCCTGGTGTACTTCCAAGCACTTCCCCGTGCAAGGATTACCGTACACCAGATTCCCCTGGTGTAGTGCCAGCACTTCCCCGTGCAAGGGATTACCATACACCAGATCACCCGACCCCCAAGGCAATATTTAATATTTCTTACCTTGGTCTGTGCACAGAGTTACCGGATCGATTCTTAAAAACCCGGAGTGCCTACCTTCTTCCTTTCCCCACTACTTCACGGATCCTGCCTCTTTAACCAGTCTCGGGCCCTCTGTCAGCTTTCCGCAGAACCGCCACCGTCGATGCACAGGACCGCTGAAATCAGCGGGGCATGCCTTCCTGCTGCTGCGGCGGTGGGGCTCCCCAGTAGGTGACTGGCTCCCGGACGAGCCCCCAAATTGTGAGAAACACTCCGTAGCCAATAACTTAGGCTCAGGCGAGGATCTCAGTGAAGTAGTAATTTATTTGCGATTGCAATGGCGGGTGCCCCACAAGCAGGAGAGAGCACATCTACTAGTTCCAAAACACAGTTTATATACCTTTTGATGACAGGACCCTCCCCTGTTTCCCCACTGAGTGGGTAATCCAGGTTCACAATCTATCTGATGCTTCACAAACAATGCATGGCCTTCAGTTGCCGGCCTGTTAAATTTCAAATTTCTTTTGCCATTTTTACTGCTTGAAGTGGTAATGTTTCTTCACTTATCTGACTTGACTTGACACCGTGATTTTCACCTAATTGTCCTAAGGAGACTGGTTGTCTGCATTTTACTAGGTCGCCTGCTAAACTTTCTTATCACTGTAAGCATATCTCAGTACCACATTCCCTCCTTCTAAACAATGTAACTCTGCAAAAACAACATTTCTATTCCCACACTGTGCCACTGCTGCTCAGCAGTAGACACAACACTGGTGTGATAACTGCTGTTCCAGCTACAAGTACAGAGTACGGCACTGTATGGGCTGCTGCCAGGAAAGTTAACATTCCAGCCAGACCCAGTACAGACCCAGGCCTCATTGGCCTTGAAAAGGAGATGGATATATTTTTCTTCAATCTGGGAAGAACGGGATACCTAAGGCCTGAAGACTGAGTTGCTTGACAACTTAAAGCAAGACATATTGTTCAAAAGGAATGGAAAATGGAGACTGTTAAGTCATGGAACTTAAAGGATTGTTTGTTACCTTTTCTGATTGTACGCATGTATAGGCATACTCAGGTTTAGTATGTAAAAGCAATGTTCTGTATATTTAGAATGTTTGATGTTCGTGTGTGCATGTTGGTGGAGCGTTGACTCCCCGTATACCCAGCGCTGATTACTTGCCTTTTATACCTTTTATAGCATTTATACCTTTTATAAGTATAAATATTACTAAATTCAGATTGAGTTGAGACTTCATTTATAACAAGATTGAGTTGAGACTTCATTTATAACACCAGCAAGTCCCTTTTTTTAATTGTTGGCATGATACAGCTCTAATAGGGCTAAAGGCATCATTAAGCCTCTATTAAAAGGCATCATTTAAAAGAAGGCTTCATGTAAGTGAGAATGAAGTCCAAGTGGATTCAGTCCCCTCAGACCTATATCTCAGCCTAAGTGCAGGCTAGTCACGGAAATGCCCATTGCTCAGACTTCAGTGCTCATTTTTCTCCAGAAACCTCTGTATCTTTCACTCATAAGCCTGCATCCTCATTTGGTAATACTGCAGGGCTGTGTTGAGTTATCTGCATTGACCATCAGGTCAAGGGAGGTGATCCTCCCCCTCTACTCTGCCCTGGTCAGGCCTCACCTGGAGTACTGTGTCCAGTTCTGGGCTCCCCAGTCCCAAAAAGACAGGGATCTCCTGGAAAGACTCCAGCAGAGGGCCACAAAGATGATACGGGGCCTGGAGCTCCTTCCCTATGAGGAAAGGCTGAGAGACCTGTGTCTGTTCAGCCTGGAGAAAAGAAGACTGAGAGGGGATCTCATCAATGTGTATAAAGACCTGAGACCACAGGATGTTCCGCACCTACATGTGAAAGAACTTCTTCACGGTGAGGGTGATGGAGCACTGGAACAGGCTGCCCAGGGAGGTTGTGGAGTCTCCTTCCCTGGAGATATTCAAGGCCCGTCTGGACGCCTACCTGGGCAGCCTGCTCTAAGGAGCCTGCTTTGGCAGGGGGGCTGGACCTGATGATCTCTTGAGGTCCCTTCCAACCCCTTCAATTCTGTGATTCTGTGATCTGGTAAATGAAAGGCCCCTTGCTGGCAGTGAAGCACAAACTCTCTGAGCCCTGAAACAAATTGGAACGAGGCAACTCAGACAAGCATGGGCAGCATCCTGTTATACATGCTTCTATAATTATAGCATAGGTGTGTATGTGTATACACGTTTCTGGTCAGAAAACATCCAGTACCTACAGTCTCTCTGACCTAAAGATATACTGTTTGTTTTTTTTTTTGCTTTGAAATTAACATTCAAAAATAATTCTGACATGGTGATACTATAGACCAAATATGTGCATGCATATTTACATAAAGAAATGCAATCTTTAGAAGCCCCGAGAAGTGAATGATATTCTTAAACACAGACTAGTGGCCAAGAATAATGTTTGTATATGGGGCTGAGAAGTGTGCAGAATATAGATTTTCATCAAATCATGGAAATTAGAGATAGAAAAGACCTATTAGGTCATCGTGGCCATTCTCTTGGCACTGAGGTACAGGAGAGAACAAAAAGAAACAAACAAAAAAGCATTAAAGCTATAAAAAGGCTATTTCTGATGAAATCACAGTGCAAACAAAAGTTCTGCAACAACCACTACACTTTATATTGTTTGAGATGCATCAAAACTGATGTAAGGGAAAAAAAAAAAAAGAATTTGGAACTTTGTTTCAATGCTTTGGGCTTTTCCTTTCTCACATAACAAATTTTCCATAAACCTTAATGTCAAGACTGTTGCGTTAAGGGGTGTAGCTGATTAACCGTTATGGGCCCAGTCGGATTCAGGGTACTGAACCAGTCGGATAACCATCTGGGGGTCCAGTCGGACATTCACCAATAACGTGTTAACCATCTGGGGGTCTGGTCGGACATTTACCAATAACGTGTTAACTGTCTGGGGGTCCGGTCGGACATTCACCGATAACGCGTTAACCGTCTGGGGGTCCAGTTGGATTCAGAACACTGAACTATCACGGTCACGGATAATCACCCTTACCCTAGTTGCACTTAATGAGAGCTATAACAATGCAATCAAGTATGGTTTATTACAGCAACAGATAACCAGGTTCTTTTGGATTGCCAGCAATAGTGACTGTCTGCAAAAGCAAGCTAGCATGCATGAAATATTCAGGTGTTACAGATATTACAGATGTTACAGGTGTGCAGCCTAGAAATAAACACGTTAAAAGGATTAAAGACTCTATAGAGATTTATAACCAAGTATTCAGATCTCACCCAAAGGCGTCCCAACGGGGGGGGGGGAAGAGAGGCTCAGCCTATCGACTGATCCCAGGAGTCAGGAGGTCCTAAGGATGTTGTATTTCCTCGGGATGGTATCTCCCCTGACGGCAGTATCTTCCCTCACATCCCCTCTCTCTTAGGCCAATTTATATTATTTTCTATCTTTTAGGTGGAGCTTGAGTGGCTCTAATCAAGCATATCTTAGTTATGATTGGTGAAAAGTTCTCCTGTCTCCGTTTAAAGTAATAGGCTCCGAGAAATTCAGAGCACATGCTCAGTGAGGGGTGGTCGCACCTTGGAGGCGGGTAGCTTTTGGGATGGAGGTGTGTTTTGGTATTATAATGATATTATAATGAGCAAAAAGTACACTAGGGTACAGCATTTGTCAAAACATGACAGGTCCTTGGTTCAAGGTGGCAAAGAGTGTAGCTTATCAGTCTCGGTGTGCACAAGAACAATAGAGTTCTGGTCACAGAGCCTAGCCGTGGTGTCTCCATTCCACTCTATGCTCCGTACTGTTCCTTAGCACCACATTTTGGAGGCAGACTTTTCAGCAGCAAACGCTACCTAAAGGGATGTTAGATAGGGATTTTTGCAGATCGAGGAGACTAGGCAGAGACCTCGGCTGGGTATTGTAGGGCATTATCAGATATGGCTGAATCGTCACACATACGCCTCAAGACTGTATGCTAAATACATTACTTTTTCAATTCTGCCCCTTCTGACCCTGTCTTAACGTCTGTTGTTATTTGGAGGAAGCATCTGGGGCAATGTAGGTACTCAAATATACAGTCATTACATCTGAAGGTCATTCTTGTCTGTCCGTGACTGTGTCATAAAATAGCACATATTTTCCAATGCTGTTTTGGGTATCATTAGCACCATTTCACTTTCAGAAGAGGGCAGCAATCTAGATGCCAGCATCCTTGCAGATCCCAGCCCTATTTAACAGATTGAAATTGCTACATGATGTTTAATGGTGCCAAAAATATATATGTGGCTATATGCTGTTGTGGTGGTTTTACTCAGGTGGGCAGCTGAGCTCCACCACAACCGCTCTCTCACTCCCCCTCCCCTCAAAGAGGAAAGGGGAGAAAATACAACACAGAGAGCTTGAGCTTTGAGATGAGAAAGGTTTAATTAAAGGGAAAGGGAATGGGGAGAAAAAGAAACAAAAGAAACAATAAGTCCGCGCGGAAGCAGAGAGAAGGGAAAAAAATTATTCTCTACTTCCCATCAACGAGCGATGTTTGGCCACGTCCTGGGAAGCAGGGCCTCAAAACGCGTAGTGGTTGTTCAGGAGGACAGCCCCCTCCCCCACAAGAGTCCCCCATTTTTATTGCTGAGTGTGACATCAGGTGTTACGGAATGTCCCTTTGATTGGTTTAGGTCAGCTGCTCTGGCGATGTCCCCTTCCCGTCACTTGCCCACTCCCAGCCTGCTGGCTCTTGGGGGCTTGGAAGGAGTCCTGATGCTGTGCCAGCACTATGCAGCAATAGACACAACACTGGAGTGAGACCAGTGCTGTTCCAGCTACGAGTGCAGAGCACAGCACTGTGTGGGCTGCTGCAGGGAAAGGTGACTCCATCCCGGACAGACCCAACACAACCTCCCCCCCTTATTCCATAACATTTGTGTCATACTCAGGTACCACAGTTTAGTAAATAGATGCTCTTATCAGTATTGTTCTCTGTCCATTGAATAATTTATACGTCTGTACTTCCTTTCATTCCATAGGTCTTTTTTCAAAATGTCTATAAAAACTGTTGATGGTTTCAGCTTCATCTGTCAAAGTAGTCACTCAAGGCAGGCGAAGTTGGTTTTCTTGACACCAGCACCAGCTTAGCTCACATCACTCTTGCACTTGCCCAGTTCCTCGCAAAGTTGACCTGTTGTTGGTTCTGCAGTGTCCTCCTACAACACATAACTTGGATTACAGATTAATTTTCTCCCAGTGTTAAATCTCCTTGAGGCACACACTTGATATCCCCATTTTCTGCATTACCCATCAGGTATACCCTGGTCCTTGGGCGAAGACAATCCCACGAGTGGGTTTGCCTTTTCCATGGCAGGGGCAACCCTGCCTTCCCCATCCACTTTCCCACATGCACTACAGGGACTTTAGCTTCTCCCACAATGTGTAGGGGTTTTGTTTCAGCAGGACCAGCACGGCTGTCAAGCCCCCTGTTAACTAGCCAAGTGGCCTCTGGTAGATTTATATCCCAATGTTTCCACGTCCCAGCACCCAATGCTTGCAGCATAGTTTTTAACAATCCATTGTACCTCTCAACCTTCCCAGAGGCTTATGGGTGATAAGGGATGTGATACACCCACTCAATGCCATGTCTCTTGGCCCAGGAAGTGACCAAATTGTTTCAGAAGTGACTCCCATTGTTGGACTCAATTCTTTCTGGTGTACCATGTCATCACAGCACTTGCCTTTCCAGGCCCAAGATAGTGTTTCGGGCCATGGCATGGTTTACGGGATATGTTTCCAGCCACCCAGTAGTTGCTTCTACCATGGTGAGTATGTACCGTTTGCCTTGGCGAGTTTGTGGGAGTGGTCCGATATAGTCAATTTGCCAGGCCTCACCATATCGAAATCCAAGCCATCTCCCCCTATTCCAGGGAGACTTTAGCCTCATGGCTCATTTGATTGCAGCACAGGTCTCACACTCATGGGTAACCTGTGTGATGGCCTCAATGGTCAGGTCCACCCCTCGATCACGAGCACATCTGTATGTGGCATCCCTCCCCAGATGTCCTGATATTTCATGGGCCCATCGAGCTACAAAGAGCTCACCCTTATATTCCCAGACTAGGTCCACCTGAGCTACTTCAATTTTCGAAGCTCGATCCACTTCTTCGTTGTTCTGATGTTCTTCGGTAGCACGATTCTTAGGCATATGGGCATCTACATGACGTACTTTTACAGCCAGGTTTTCTACCCAGGCAGCAATATCTTGCCACAGGGTAGCAGCCCAGATAGGTTTATGTCTGCGCTGCCAGTTGTTCTGTTTCCATTGCCACAGCCACCCCCATAGAGCATTTGTCACCATCCATGAGTCAGTGTAGAGATACAGTACTGGCCATTTTTCTCTTTTAGCAGTCTCTAGGGCCAGTTGTATAGCTTTCACTTCTGCATACTGACTTGACTCGCCTTCCCCTTCCATGTGCAATAAATGGCTCAGTCTTCAAAATAGGACTATAATCAAAGTTTACAATTTATTAAAGGAATAGAGGTAAGCAAACAGCGCTGGGTGCGCCGGGAGTCTCTGCTCCACCAAGACGCACACCAGTTACATCAAGCAGCTGATTTTTATGCTCCTAGGCTAATACATATTCAGTACTACTTCTAAAAAACCACAGGGTTATTATGATTAGTTTCCGGAATCCAAACCCTCCTACTGGAGCATGCGTATCAGTCTCCAGTGGTCCCTCTGGGGGTCTCTCGTGCTGAAGGCTCCTAGTCTTCCTCCCTCTTGTCCTTCTTTGTCCAACTTGGCTGTATGTCAGAGACTTGTGCAGCGTCCCCTGCAAGCTTTGTCTTTTAGTCATTCTTCAGCTTTCCCCTTCTCCTTAATCTCCTGGCCATATATCAGAGACTTGCATAGTGTCCCATGCAATAGTCATAATAGTTAGCAGTTATTCTGAAACCCCCCCAGATATCAGAGACTTCAAGGAAAAGCCTACAAATACATTTCCCTTCAAGCTCTCTAGTGACACTAATTGCTAAAACATTCCTTTGCAAGATACAAGAATTATATACATTAACCCCTCTGTTTTTCTTAGACTTGTGGTTATACAAGGGTATGTATGACAGAAGGTCACATTCATCATACCATGTGGCCCTAGCATTGTTCCATATTGACACGAATCAGATGAACACATTTCACACGTGGCCTCCACAACTAGTCGTGTGGGACTCCACACAGCAGCTTTCCATTTCTGATGGTTCCCTACCACATGGCAGGATCTGTCAGTGAATAACACATACTGCTTTCTGTCAACTCACTGTATGGCAACATACTGTCTGGCAACTCACTGTATGGTGGTGCTTCTTCAGCATGAGTTACCTCTTCTGTCAGTACTCTGAATTCCTACTCTCTGGCTAGCCCATAATCTCTTCCAGGATTCCTGGGAGGTTGGGTTTCCCCATTCGAGCCTGCTGTGTAATTAACGCTAACTACTTACTCCACATAGCGTCAGTTGCATGGTGTGTAGTGGGGATTTTCCCTTTGAACATCCAATGTAACACAGGTAGCCGTGGGGCCAAGAAGAGTTTTGCTTCTGTACCCACAACTTCTGAAGCAATTTGAATCCCCTCATATGATGTTAATGTTTCCTTTTCAGTTGAGGTGTAATTGGCTTCTGATCCTCGATAGCCCCAGCTCCAGAACCCCAGAGGTCGAACTCGAGTTTCTTCTGGCGTTTTCTGCCAGAGGCTCCAGGTAAGCCCATGCTCCCCAGCTACAGTGTAAAGTATGTTTTGCACAGCTGGTCCGGAAGGAACAGGCCCAAGGTCCACTGTACGAGTTATTTCTTGTTTGATTGTTCAAAGGCCTGTTGTTGCTCAGGTTCCCACTCAAAAAGTTCCTCTTTCGAGTCACTCGATATAGAGGACTCACAAGCTGACTGTAGCCTGGCACATGCCTTCTCCAGAATCCCACAAGGCCTAGGAAAGCTTGCGTTTCTTTTTTGCTAGTTGGCGGAGATATAACCATTATTTTGTTGATCACATCCGTCGGAATGTGGTGATGTCCATCCTGCCATTTTACACCCAAGAACTGGATTTCCTGTGCAGGTCCCTTGACCTTATTCTGTTTAATAGCAAAGCCAGCTTTCAGGAGAATTTGAATTATTTTCTTCCCTTTCTCAAAAACTTCTTCTGCTGTGTTAAGGATGTCATCAGCGTACTGCAGGTGTTCAGGAGAATTCCCCTCTTCCAGTGTCATCTGGATCAGTCCATGGCAAATGGTAGGGCTGTGTTTCCACCCCTGGGGCAGCCGATTCCAAGTATACTGAATGCCCCTCCAAGTGAAAGCAAACTGCGGCCTGCGTGCTGCTGCCAGAGGGATGGAGAAAAATGCATTAGCATTATCAATTGTGGCGTACCACTTGGCTGCCTTTGACTCTAGTTCATACTGGAGTTCTAGCATGTCTGGCACTGCAGCACTCAGTGGTGGCATGACTTCATTCAGGCCTCGATAGTCCACAGTTAGCCTCCACTCGCCATTAGACTTTCACACAGGCCATATAGGACTGTTCAAATGTGAATGAGTCTTGCCGATCACTCCTTGGCTCTCTAGATGGTGAACTAACTCATGAATAGGAATCAGGGAGTCTTGGTTGGTGCAATATTGCCATCGGTGCTGAGTTGTAGTCGCAATTGGCACTTGCTGTTCTCCAATCCTCAGCAATCCTACAGCAGAAGGGTCTTCTGAGAGAACAGGCAGGGCAGACAGCTGATTAATCTTCTCTGTGCTCAAGGCAGCTATACCAAAAGCCCACCGGTACCCTTTTGGATCCTTGAAGTACCCTTTCTTGAGGTAGTCTATGCCGAGGATGCACGGAGCCTCTGGGCCAGCCACGATGGAGTGCTTTTGCCACTCATTCCCAGTTAGACTCACTTCAGCTTCCAATACAGTTAGCTCTTGGGATCCCACTGTCATTCTAGAGATAGAGATGACTTTTGCCCCTTGGGTGCCTAATGGCATTAGGGTACACTGTGTGCCTGTGTCCACTAAAGCTTTATATTTCTGTGGTTCCGTTGTGCCAGGCCATTGAATCCACACAGTCCAATAAATCCGGTTGTCCCTCTCCTCTACCTGGCCAGAGGCAGGGCCCCACTAGTCCTGGTTGGAGCATCTATCAATTAATTCTTCCAAATGTGAAGCAGAAGTCTCTTCGTCAGGGTCAGGAGTAATACTAGCCCTTCTACTGCCTCTGGGGGACTGCCCAACAGAAACTGGGGCAGCAGTCTTCCTAGGGGCCCCTTTTCTTTCTGCTGTATCTTTCTGCAGCTCACGTACCCGAGCAGCTAGGGCCGAGGTCGGTTCACCGTCCCACTTCCTCTTATCTTCCCTTTGGTCACGTAAATATAACCACAAGGTACCCTGCGGTGTGCGTCCCGGATTCTCCTTTGCTTGAGCCGGAGAATGCTGGCACTTGATGGCTGAAAGATTCTTCCATCTAGGTGCTGAGGAAGCTATGTGTTCTTCTAACTGTAGAGACAGTTTCTCCACAGCTGAAATGCAGGCCCATACTGGGGCAGAGAGATTTTTCTTCATATTTATGAAGCTGGTTGGATACCTTATCCACAGTCGGCCCCATCCCCTCCTCCCAATCCATTGCTGCCAGTGTGCTGGCATGTGATGAGGGTGCAGCCCGTACAAACTTCCGCCACATGGACGTTGTGCATTGGACTTCATCAGGGTCTTTAGGTGTCTGGGCATTGTTCAAATTACTATAAATCATCTCCAGCACAGCTAATTCCCACAGGTGCTGGAGACCTTTATCCATAGTGGTCCACTTGCCTGCTTGATATACAATATCTTCCTTGTGGGGATACCTTTCTTTCACAGCTGATAGGAGTCGCCTGCAGAGGCTGAGAACTTGTGCCTCTCTTCCAATTACTCTACCAATGAGCTTTTATCTTGAGAGGGATCCCAGGTGCTTGGCTTCATTGCCTTCTAGCTGTTGGCTATTGGCCACAATGTCCCAGCATCGAAGCAGCCAGGTGAGGATGAGCTCACCTGCATGATGACACCGCTATGATGACACCGCTTTAGAGCTGCCTGCCTTTTCCTCTTCTCCTTCGTCCTTAGGAGGAGCTTCTTCCCTTACTAAACGAGCTGACTTCCGTTTCCATTGTTTTGTCTTCACTATAGGGGCGACTGATACCATGGATGGTTGGTCCTCTGGGGTGGTCACAGCGTGTGCTGTCTCATCATCAAATTCAAGAACTTCCCTATCCCCTTGAGGGTGCTGGGCAATGTTAATCGACATTTGATAGGTGTAAGCCAGACCCCAGCAGAGTGCAGCAAGCTGGTGGAGTTCTCTGGTATTGCCAGGGTCAGGGCATACGTCTTTCAAACATTCTACCAGTTTTCTTGGATTTTGCTCTTGTTCAGGGGTGACGTAAAAAACTACTGGCAGAGAAAACCGTGACAGGTACCTGCCCAAATCCCCACACACACCTTGCCACCCACAACTACTTTGTCTCGGGGCAGGTCCTTGGATGATATTCTTAACAAATTGTTTGACCTTAGGGAGGAAGACAAACACTAGAACTAGTAATAGGAGGATAATATCTGACCAAGGTTATCCAAAATACTCAAAGGCTGCTGCAATTAGCCCACAGGGAGAAAAGTAGAAGGCACCACCCCCGATATTATTCACAGATTGACTGTTAGGGGCAAAAAAGAAGGCGCTGTAATTCTTAATATTTCCAAAAGGTAATCTCCATGAGACCAGAATGATAACAATGCAGGGTCTGAGTACCAGACAAAACTGAAGGCCAGCATGTTACAGCAGAACATGATAAAGAAACCAAACATAGACTTCAACACTTTCTCTGATCGGATGTAGAGGAAAAAAGAAAACAGAGAGTGGACTACATACAACATAGCCACGCAGAAAAATATTACCAGAAAACCGAACATTATGACTACCAATATGTTAGTTGTAAATACTTCAACCAATGCTATTGTTATCTCAACCCTCGAGCCCCACGTTGGGCGCCAAAAAGGACTGTGGTGGTTTTACTCAGCTGGGCAGCCGAGCTCCACCACCACGACTCTCTCACTCCCCCTCTCCTCAAAGAGGAAGGGGAAGAAAATACAACACAGAGAGCTCGAGGTTTGAGATGAGAAAGGTTTAATTAAAGGGAAAGGGAATGGTGAGAAAAAGAAACAACAGAAACAATAAGTCCACGCGGAAGCACAGAGAGAAGGAAAAAAAATATTCTCTACTTCCCATCAACGAGCGATGTTCGGCCACGTCCTGGGAAGCAGGGCCTCAAAACGCGTAGTGGTTGTTCAGGAGGACAGCCCCCTCCCCCACAAGAGTCCCCCTTTGTATTGCTGAGTGTGACATCAGGTGTTATGGAATGTCCCTTTGATTGGTTTAGGTCAGCTGCTCTGGCGATGTCCCCTTCCCGTCACTTGCCCACCCCCAGCCTGCTGGCTCTTGGGGGCTTGGAAGGAGTCCTGATGCTGTGCCAGCACTATGCAGCAATAGACACAACACTGGAGTGAGACCAGTGCTGTTCCAGCTACGAGTGCAGAGCACAGCACTGTGTGGGCTGCTGCAGGGAAAGGTGACTCCATCCCGGACAGACCCAACACATTTAGTTGTATGTAGCAATTTAAAGGTAAGCAGTTGGTAAGTGTTGAATGTAGTTCAAGATGGGTGAAGGAAATCCACAGACCTGTAGTCTTGCATTTTCTCACTGCAAATTCACCTCATCTTAAGCAGTTCTTAGTACATTCTTATGACACAGAGCGACACAGATGTTAAAACAGGCTGCTGCTTTGCTGCTGTACTGCCACTCTCAATCTTCATGGACAAAGACACGCATGACCTGATCTTATTGGAAAATCTCAGATGCCCTGAAACCAGACTGAATCAGAACAAATCACAGTCTAGTATGTACTTGTATGGTGTCCCTTTCCAGCTGCCATTGTTTTGTAGTCACTATTTAATTGACTTTTATAGTTGATTAATTAAAATACCCCAAAAGTAGCGTGGTAATTCTGACATCTTGCATATTCTGCAGTTGTTGGGTCTGCTTTGACTTCCTAGCTGTGTGTATGCAGATTGTCAGAGACCTCTCCCCCCCAACCCAGCTACTGTTCTTGGCACTGGGTCTCGCCCCAAAGCCATGCTCAGTTCCAGATTGCCCCCCAAGTCATCATCCATGCTTTCTTCCCACCCATGAAGACCACATCTGGGCAGCTTGCAGATGGGGCAGTCAAGGTTCAGGGTCCAGTTGTAACTGGCAATGAGAGGTGGCTCCCATCATAGGCAAAGTGAGAAATGTCCTCACATAAAGCAAGAAGGAAGAAGTGCCAGTGGCTTTTATTCCCCTCTACATTTCCAGACAAACTGATTTCACCAAATGACTATTATAATTCGAACTAGTGTTTAAAGGACTACTGTGAAAAAGATCACAAAACATCACTGCAGTCTTCCCAGATCAAAAAGATGTAAATTATGTAAATTATGTAAATTGTGTATAAAATATGTAAATTATGAAACTGGATAAGTGTGCAGTCCAAAGTTACTGAAAATATGAAAAATGCCTCTTCCTGAGATTTGAAGAATAGTCACCAAATGGAGATACTTTCCAAGACACAGTAAAAAGCTTCATGAAGGCAGTCCACAAAGTGGCATTTGTTTTTGTGCTATCAGTAAAATGGCCAACACACATAACATGCATGGCATGCAGGTTCTTGGTACATCAGACAGGGATCCATTCTATTAGGAAAGTTGTCTTCTGCCATAGATGGAAGACATAGTCTTATACCTGGACAACTCAGTCCATAAATGATTGTTTGTACAGTGTTGACTTTATTAAATACTTCTTCATGGCATTGCATCCAGTGGTGCCAATATCCCTTTGCCTTGTTCTGCTCGATGGCTGATTAGGGCACAGATGCTGCTGTTTCTCTGAACCAATCGGTGGTTTGAGAGACTTCCCTTTTGAGGCAGTTAAAGTCTATCTGCAGTAAAAACCTGTGGTGGTTCCTGGATGCCAGAGAAGCAAGGTGATGGGAAGCATCTCTAAGAACGGCTTTGATTGCCTGCCTTCTTCTATTGCTTCCCGCCAAGGAGCAGAGGAAAGTACGGCTGATATTACCTTTCTAGTTACTTGAGCAGTTGCTGAGAAAGAACTAGAACAAAACATCTTCATTTGCCCATCTTTGCTATTCACTTTCAAGCACCAGAGGAAATTACATAGAAGAAAAAGTCTGGAAGAGGCTCCTTCTCTCCTAGTTGTGCAAACTAAAATCTTCAGTGTACATAAAAATTAATATTTGGTTACATAGCACTCTATTTTCTGTAGCATGCCTCTAAAAATCTGAAAACAGACAATGTATTTTCTTAGGAATATATCTAAGCAGCTTAATAAATGGAGCAACTGGTTCAGCACAAAATCTCCTAGGGCTTGCTGCAGGCCAAAAGTTATGTTTCTTTATCTGAAAAGAAAGTGTCTTCCAATTAAAAATGTGAAAAAATATACATAAATTAAAGTTTTCAATAGAAAACATATATGACTGAAAAGAAGTTAAAGAGGTAAGGAAGCAAGTTTAATGAAAAATAAAATATGCTGCCTTATTCCAGCATATGAACAGTGTGTCTCTGACCAATCCCAAGACCCCAAAATGTATGAGTTAGGCTGTCCTGCTTTGTTTCAGGAAGGACGGCCAAAAACATGACAGACACCAGTACGGTCAGATCATGCTCTCCCTTTATTACTCGAATAGCCTTACTTTTATAGCAAATTTAACAGGGGCGGATAGTATCTCACACAAGATTATTGGTCAAAAGCACTCAGACAAACAACTGCAAGAAAACAACCCCCTTGTGATTAGCAGTCATGTAGATCCCATCCTTGAAGCCAGATGCTGGCAACAATATTTCTCTAAATTCCTCAATTGGGCGATGTGGGAACACTGTCATGGGAACTTCTCATAGTTGCCCTGGTAGCTTGGTTTGCTCAGCTGCAGCAAGCCATGGGATTTTTGCTGTTTCAAAAAATCCCTGAACAATATACCTTACAATTGCTTCTATCTAATTATTGTCTGTAAAGAAGTGGTTGCAACAACTGCAGATGGGGAATGCTGATACTTTCCTCTCTTGCAGAGGCCCTTTGAGGTTTGATTCACTAAAATCTATAAAATGCTTGGAGGTCATTGTGTGACAAACACAAAATAATAATTGCAATTGACATAGACAGAGAGGTTTGTTATTGTTGAATTTGTTGGGGAAAAGTTGGCACATTGTCCTGGTTTTAGTTAGGATAGAGTTAATTTTCTTCCTAGTAGCTGGTAGAATACTATGTTTTCGATTAGGATGAGAAGAGTGTTGATAACACCCCGATGTTTTAATTGTTGCAGAGCAGTGCTTATACTAAGCCAAGGACATCTCAGCCTTTTGCTCTGTCCTGCCAACGGGCAGGCTGGGGGTGCAGCAAGAGCTGGGAGGGGACAGACCCAGGACAGGTGACCCAAACTAGCCAAAGGGGTATTCCATACCATCTGACGTCATGCTAAACAATATATAGGGGTAGCTAGCCGGGGGAGGGGGGCCGGACTGCTTGGGATTAGGCTGGGCATCGGTCAGCGGGTGGTGAGCAATTGCATTGTGCATCACTTGTTTGTACACATTATTAGTAGTAGTACTATTATCATCATTGTTATTATTATTATTATTGTTATTATTATTTTCCTGTCTTAATAAACTGTCTTTATCTCAACTCACGGGCTTCACTTTCCCGTTTCTCTCCCCCATCCCAGAGAGGGAGGGGAAGGGTGAGCGAATGGCTGTGTGGTGTTTAACTGCCGGCTGGGTTAAACCACGACACACATGTATAAGGCAACTCTGCCCTTTGCCTCAATGTGAGCCAGAATGGTTTAACGTTGCAGTGAGCCTTACTTTCAGAAGGAGAGAGGGTGAGAGAGAGGGAGAAAGAGTAGGAAATAACAAATGAGAAAAAAAAAAAAGCCCCTTTTTGTGGAAAGGACTGGTTTCTGATTTCAGTTATTTCTGAGTTGTAAACATTTTCAGGGACAGGAATCACACACAGAATCTCTAGGTTGGAAGAGACCTCAAGATCATCGAGTCCAACCTCTAACCTAACACTAACAGTCCTCCACTAAACCATATCCCTAAGTTCTACATCTAAACGTCTTTTGAAGACTTCCAGGGATGGTGACTCCACCACCTCCCTGGGCAGCCCGTTCCAGTGCCTAACAACCCTTTCAGTAAAGAAATTCTTCCTAACATCCAACCTAAAACTCCCCTGGCGTAACTTTAGCCCATTCCCCCTCTTCCTGTCACCAGGCACATGGGAGAACAGGCCAACCCCCACCTCGCTACAGCCTCCTTTAATGTACTTATACAGAGCAATAAGGTCACCCCTGAGCCTCCTCTTCTCTAGGCTGAACAAGCCCAGCTCCTTCAGCCGCTCCTCGTAGGACTTGTTCTCCAGGCCCCTCACCAGCTTCGTCACCCTTCTTTGGACCCGCTCAAGCACCTCGATGTCCTTCTTGTAGCGAGGGGCCCAAAACTGAACACAGTACTCGAGGTGCGGCCTCACCAGAGCCGAGTACAGGGGGACGATCACCTCCCTAGCCCTGCTGGTCACAGTGTTTCTGATACAAGCCAGGATGCCGTTGGCCTTCTTGGCCACCTGAGCACACTGCTGGCTCATATTCAGCCGACTGTCCACCATCACTCCCAGGTCCTTCTCTGCCTGGCAGCTCTCCAACCATTCCTCTCCCAGCCTGTAGCTCTGCTTGGGGTTATTGCGCCCCAGGTGCAGGACCCGGCACTTGGCCTTGTTGAACTTCATGCAGTTGACCTCAGCCCATCGGTGCAGCCTATCCAGATCCTCCTGCAGAGCCTTCCTACCCTCGAGCAGATCGACACACGTACCTAGCTTGGTGTCATCTGCAAACTTACTGAGGGTGCACTCAATGCCCTCATCCAGATCATTGATGAAGATGTTAAAGAGGACCGGCCCCAGCACCGAGCCCTGGGGGACGCCACTAGTGACTGGCCTCCAACTGGACTTGGCTCCATTTACCACAACTCTTTGGGCCCGGCTATCCAGCCACTTTTTAACCCAACGAAGCGTGCGCCAGTCCAAGCCAAGAGCAGCCAGTTTCTTGAGGAGAATGCTGTGGGAGACGGTGTCAAAAGCCTTGCTGAAGTCAAGGTAGACCACATCCACAGCCTTTCCCTCATCCACCCAGCGCGTCACTTTGTCGTAGAAGGAGATCAGGTTCGTCAAGCAGGACCTGCCTTCCATAAACCCATGCTGACTGGGCCTGATCGCCTGCTTGCCCTTCAAGTGCCGCATGATGACTCCCAAGAGGATCTGCTCCATGAGCTTCCCTGGTACTGAGGTCAAACTGACCGGCCTGTAGTTCCCCGGGTCTGCCCTCCGGCCCTTCTTGTAGATGGGCGTCACGTTTGCTAGCCGCCAGTCAGCTGGGACCTCCCCCGATAGCCAGGACTGCTGATAAATGATGGATAGGGGCTTGGCCAGCTCCTCTGCCAGTTCTCTCAGTACCCTTGGGTGGATCCCATCCGGCCCCATCAACTTGTGCACATCCAAGTGCCGTAGCAGGTCACCAACCAGTTCTTCGTGGATGGTGAGGGCCACATCCTGCTCCCCGTCCCCTTCCACCAGTTCTGGGTACTGGGTATCCAGAGAGCAACCGGTTTTGCCGCTAAAGACTGAGGCAAAGAAGGCATTAAGCACCTCCGCCTTTTCCTCATCTCTTGTAACTAAGTTTCCCCCTGCATCCAGTAAAGGATGGAGATTCTCCCTAGTCCTCCTTTTTGTGTTGATGTATTTATAAAAGCGTTTTTTGTTATCTTTAACGGCAGTAGCCAGATTGAGCTCCAGATGAGCTTTGGCCTTCCTAATCTTGTCCCTGCACAGCCTCGCTACATCCTTATAGTCCTCCTTAGTGGCCTGCCCAATTTTCCAAAGATTATAAACCCTCTTTTTTCTCCTAAGCTCAAGCCACAATTCTCTGTTGAGCCAGGCTGGTCTTCTTCCCCGCTGGCTCATCTTTGGGCGCATGGGAATAGACCACTCCTGTGCCATTAGGGTTTGCCTCTTAAAGAGCACCCAGCCTTTCTGGACCCCTCTGCCCTTCAGAACCGCCTCCCATGGGACTCCACCAACTAGTGTCCTGAGCAGCCCAAAGTCAGCCCTCCGAAAGTCCAATACAGTGGTTTTACTGGTTCCCTTCCTGGCCCCGCCAAGAATAGTGAACTCCACCATTTCGTGGTCACTCTGCCCAAGACTGCTCCCGACAATCACATCCTCCACCAGTCCTTCTCTGTTTTTGAAGAGAAGGTCTAGCAGGGCACCACCCCTGTTAGGTTCACTAATCAGCTGCGTCAGGAAGCTATCTTCCACGCTCTCCAGAAACCTCCTAGACTGCTTCCTCTGGGCTGTGTTGTGCTTCCAGGATATGTCAGGGAAGTTGAAGTCCCCCACGAGTACAAGCGCTGACGATTTTGCAACTTCTGTCAGCTGCCTGTAGAACTCCTCATCCGTCTCCTCATCCTGGTTCGGCGGTCTATAGCAGACCCCGACCAGGACACTAGCCTTGTTGTCCCTGCCGATCCTAACCCAAAGGGACTCAACCTTGTCATTCCTAGCCTCGAGTTCTACAACATCGAAAGACTCTCTAATATAGAGAGCCACACCACCACCCCTTCTGTGCTGCCTGTCCCTTCTGAAGGGCCTATAGCCAGGCATCGCAGCACTCCAGTCATGAGACTGGTACCACCACGTTTCCGTGATGGCAACCAAGTCGTAGCCTGCCCGCTGCACGATGGCTTCCAGCTCCTCCTGTTTGTTACCCATGCTGCGTGCATTGGTGTAGATGCACTTCAGCTGGGCCTTTACCTTATCCTCCGGCCTTGCCATTGCTCCCCCTGGCACAGCCCCAACAATCCTTGCTTCAGCCCCATCCCCCTTCTTACCTAGTTTAAAGCCCTATCAATGAGCCCCGCCAGCTCCTGGCCCAGGATCCTTTTTCCCCTAAAAGATAGGGACCCGTCTACGGCCATCAGACCAGGTGCTGAGTAAACTGCCCCATGGTCGAAAAACCCAAGATTTCTGCGTAGGCACCAGCCCCGGAGCCACGTGTTTAACAGATGGGCTTTCCTTGTCCTCTCCGTACCCCTCCCTGTCAACGTAGGGATGGACGAAAATACTACCTGCACTCCTGCTCCGTCCACTAACCATCCCAGCCCCCTAAAGTCTCTTTTGATAGCCTTCAGGCTTCTGTCTTCAATGTCGTCACTGCCCGCCTGGACTATCAGGAGAGGATAATAATCAGAGGGGCATACCAGGTTGGGGAGCTTCCTGGCAACATCCCTGACCCTGGCCCCAGGGAGGCAGCAGACTTCCCTACGGGTAGGGTCAGGCCGACAAATAGGGCCCTCTGTCCCCCTAAGGATAGAGTCTCCCACGACAATCACCCTTCTTTCTTTCTTGGTGGAGGCAGTCCTGATGCGTGGAGTCAACCTCCTCGCCCTAGGCATCCTCCTGGGAACACTTTCTATCTCTTCCTCAGTTGCTGGTCTCTCAATCTCCAGGGCCTCAAATCTGTTTCGTAAGGGCACCTGGGAAGGTGGGGCCAGAAGGGGAGGGCATCACCTGCCATGTCGCGCAGGGACCTGTCTCCACTCCTCCTCAACTCCCAGATCCCCTCCCTCTGTCCAACGGCGACAGGGCAGGGGGTCCACCCCCGTTTGGGGTGTCTCACCCTGGTACCTCTCCTTGAGGCCCTGCAGGGAGTTGCTCCAGAAGTCTATCTCCCACTCACACTCCCTGATGGCCCTCAGCCTCTCCACCTCCTCCTTGAGCTCCGCCACCATGCGGATCAGGTCATCCACCTGCTCACACCTCACACACGCAGCGTCTCTGCCTCCCGCCGATGGCAGCAGCAGGCTCTGACACTCCTTGCATCCGGTGACCTGAACCGCTGCGTTCTTTAACGGGCAGTCGGTCTGGGTGTGTACCGACCTCCTGGAGAGCGCACAGTGCCTGGTGGAGACCATTATCACCTAGCAACGACTGTCGTTAAGAGGTGTTCGTGTGGGCGGGGGGAGCGCTCCGCCCTTCCTGCTCGCCCTGCCTGCAGGAACTGCCGCGCCACTCCCTGTTTGCCCGCCCTGTTCGCCGCGCTCCTGGTCGCTCGCGCTCCCTAGGGGCTGCTTTTGAACGGCCGGGGAGGGGGCGCTGATGGCTCCGCCTTCGCCTCGTCAGCCTCCCTCACGAGGGCTGCCGGCTCCTGGCGGCTCCCTGAAGTCGGCTCGATGCCGGAAAATGAGCCCTGCCTGGCCCGATCCCCCGCTCCGCTGCAGAACGCGTCTGCCCCGGAGCCGATCGCCTCGGCAAATCAAAGGAATTCCTTTGCATACACATATTGCTATTTGCAAAAGCCAGGGGCAGTGCAGCGGAATTTTGTTTTTGTCTCAACAGAGTCATTTTATTAATCTGGGAGATTTTATTTAATACTCTGGTATTAATGACAGTAAGAAATTAAACAGTTGTTTCACTCATTTTTCTTTTCAGTATGTGTGTGTCTTTCTTCCCCCCACCCCCCCACCCTCGTATCTTTATAATCATGTTTTAAGACTGTAAATGTTTCCAAAGGCAGTGCCAGATTTAAAATACTGGTTGTTATTACGATGTGTGTGTGGCTTTACCCTCTCTGTTCACAGCCTCCATCTTTTATTTGCCCTTTCCTTTTTCAATCCTCCTACTATAAGAGAGGAATCCAAGAAAATGAACTCATTTAGGGGAGAAGCAGCTTGACTCCTCTTATGATGATTATGATTATTTTAGTCTGGACTGACTACACTTTAAGCAGATAAAACCAAAAATGAAGGGCAAAGAAAAAAACTTTGAAAGCTTAAATTTTGATGCAGTAAATCAATAAGGCAGGCAGGCAGCCCCTGTCTCCAAGGCTTGTTTTCATCTCATCCCCCTGGTTGCAAGGGAGTTACTCCCATTTTATGCTACAGCGGTGGAGATGAGGATCCAACCTTCATTCTCTGTCAAACTTTTTTAAATAAAAAAGACATTCCTATAGGCTGCTGCAGCATATCCCTGCTGTGCTCTCTGCTGCATACGGGGAGTATGAGGTAAATACTGCACATTGATTGCAACAGGCACAGGGAAGAGGAAGCGAGGAGCAGAGCCAGTGTCGTCCTCCCCCAAGTGCTGTAAATTTGCAGCTGGCACAAACGCAAGGAAGGGGTGTGATGTGAGCACCCCTGAATAGGTGGTACAGGTGAGAGGATGGAGGATTCTGTCAAATTTATTCGTCCCACGTGTTTCTGCTGAAGGTCATGTGTGAGCGACGACCAATTGCATCACCAAGCCCTGACCAGCCTAAAGTGCAGCACACAGTGAGGCTGCACTGTGCCAGCAGGCTTGAACCCCAAACCACCCCCAAACCCAGATTCAGCCAGCTGAGTGCGGGCTGAGGGAGGTGTTTGAGGATGGGGTGATGTTGCCTTCAGGGGGCAGTGGCGACCTGGTTCAGGAATGGCACGGCAACCAACCCCAGGCCGCTCGGTCCATCAGCTCACAGACACCAATGTGGTGGATAGCAAATGGCATTTATTGGCGAGTCACATGGGGTTATATACCCGAGGCCCATAGTGTCACTTCCGCTTGCTTACATCACAGACCACACGCTACTGTCCATCAAGGGAGGGGCTCCACCTTTCCGTACAGCACGACATCTTCCGGCCGCCAGACCCTAACTACCCACATTTCCCCCCTCCCTATGCACAACCAAATTAGCTAAAATATAACAATCTTAAGACGTAGACATCATAACTTAACTAAAAAACATAAAGGCACAATAACCAGGAGAAAACTAGGAGGTAACTGGTAACCCTGAGTAAATACACTCTTAAAGTAGTTGTTGGTGTTCTACCAACATAATGTTAACTTTCTCTAACCAACTTTTAACAAACAACACAAGCTTATTTAGTATACAAGGTCCAAAGATAAGATCACACAAAGGCATCGCAGCCCCCCACCCACGGAGGCCCCTTCGCTGTTGTCTGGATTCTGCCAGTGTGGAACTCTCAGGCTTAGACAGGACGCTTGCTGACTTATTGTCCTCTCATGTCACCGGGGTATACAGATTACGGGGGTGTCCGATGATCAGTTCCTGTGAACAGAAACTCAGTTTTCATTAGTTTTATTCTGAGTTGCGGTCGGGTCAATGCGCCGAACTGGTGCCAGCGCCCAATCCACTGTGATCTGGCAAATAGTAGGCGAGTTGATCATTCCTTGAGGCAGCATTTTCCACTGGAAGTTGGAGCGTTGGCATGGGCCCACAGGCCCTGGGCTTGCTCCTGGGGGGTGATCACTGTTGGGTCCATACCCATTAGCCGCTGCAGGCTAGCATACAGTTGTCCTCCCATTCTTGTTTAAAAATGATCATCCCCCCCCTGTCAAAGATCAGTTGACAAGTTTGTTTTATATCAAACAGGAGCATATTGTCTCCCCTGAAAACACCATCTATGAGGGTGGAGACCATTGCAGAATGAAGCCCTATATCCGCAATGGCTTTAACAATCACTTGTACATCCTTAGGGTTTATTGGTGAGTGAACCCTCTGCCCCCCGTCTGTCACCCAGACCGGGAACGCTAGCATGGCCGATAGAGCCCAGACGGCACACGCAATCTTAATTTTCCTCCAATCTGTGAGAGGAATTTCTCCCCCTCGCGGTGCAGCTTTATTTCGGTTGGGGATGTTTTTCCTATCTGTCCCCATTTCCTCCTCCGAATTTGAATCGGTATCTGATCCGGAGTCGGAGCTCAGCTGACTGGTCACCTCCGAGTTCCGGTACCCTCCCGTCGAGTTCGGGCCCCGCCCACTACCCCTGCGGGCGGGCCGCTCTCTCCCTCGTGGCTCGCCCCGCCGCCTTATCAGCGAGGCATTTGTGCCACTAGAGCGTTTTTTCGGATGGCCGTTCCAATGAGCTCTCTGCCCCTCTCTCGCGTTTCTACCTCCTCCCCAGTCGTCCCCGCAACCGTTCTCTTTCTCGCATTTCCACGTGTTAGTAAAACCTAGCACTTCATCCCCGTTCCCGCCGAAGGCTTCTTCGTCCCACCCTTCGTCTTCTAGTTCAGCACCGTACTGGGGCGCACATGGCCGTGGTCTCTCCCAGATTTCCTCAGGCTCTGGTTCCCCACCGGCACCCCTGGCTTCCTCAGCTGAGCCACCCCATAGCTTCCACAATTTTGATACGACCTTCACAAGGGTTTCCATCTTCCTTGTTGGTCCGGGAGCGTCCTCCCCGCCGGGCTGGTCCCGCCGCTCCGGCCACCGTTCACCCGAATCCAGTTTTCCCGGGTTTCGGCACCACTTGTTGCCTTCAGGGGGCAGTGGCAACCTGGTTCAGGAACGGCATGGCAACCAACCCCAGGCCGCTCGGTCCATCGGCTCACAGACACCAACGTGGTGGATGGCAAATGGCATTTATTGGCGAGTCACATGGGGTTATATACCCGAGGCCCATAGCGTCACTTCCGCTTGCTTACATCACAGACCACACGCTACTGTCCATCAAGGGAGGGGCTCCACCTTTCCGTACAGCGTGACATCTTCCGGCCGCCAGACCCTAACTACCCACAGGGTGAGTGGTCCTTGTTCTGTGCATTCAGTGAAATTTCCATTACACAACATTACCCTTACATCTACCCGCCCGTAAGTGCAGGCAGAACATGGACAAAACTCACTGCATGCTCTGAGCAGTGCCCTGGGAGGTGGCAGGAGTGGGACTCCCATGTTGAGGATGGGTTAAGCTTTAGGTTCCTATTGGTGGATATCACAGAATTGAAACCCCACTTCTTGGGGTTTCTAAAGATTGCATTTCTTTATGTAAATATGCATGCACATATTTGGTCTATAGTATCACCATGTCAGAATTATTTTTGAATGTTAATTTCAAAGCAAAAAAAAACCAAACAGTATATCTTTAGGTCAGAGAGACTGTAGGTACTGGATGTTTTCTGACCAGAAACGTGTATACACATACACACCTATGCTATAATTATAGAAGCATGTATAACAGGATGCTGCCCATGCTTGTCTGAGTTGCCTCGTTCCAATTTGTTTCAGGGCTCAGAGAGTTTGTGCTTCACTGCCAGCAAGGGGCCTTTCATTTACCAGATCACAGAATCACAGAATTGAAGGGGTTGGAAGGGACCTCAAGAGATCATCAGGTCCAACCCCCCTGCCAAAGCAGGTTCCCTACAGCAGGTTGCCCAGGTAGGCATCCAGACGGGCCTTGAATTATCTCCAGGGAAGGAGACTCCACAACCTCCCTGGGCAGCCTGTTCCAGTGCTCCATCACCCTCACCGTGAAGAAGTTATTTCGCATGTTGCTGCGGAACTTCCTGTGCTTCATTTTACGGCCATTGCCCCACCCCCTGTCCCCACAAACCACTGAGAAGAGGTTGGCCAAATCCCTCTGTCTCCCACACTTCAGGTCTTTATACACATTGATGAGATCCCCTCTCAGTCTTCTTTTCTCCAGGCTGAACAGACCCAGGTCTCTCAGAATTTCCTCATAGGGAAGGAGCTCCAGGCCCCATATCATCTTTGTTGCCCTCCGCTGGAGTCTTTCCAGGAGATCCCTGTCTTTTTGGGACTGGGGAGCCCAGAACTGGACACAGTGCTCCAGGTGAGGCCTGACCAGGGCAGAGTAGAGGGGGAGGATCACCTCCCTTGACCTGCTGGCCACACTCCTTTTAATGCATGCCAGGATCCCATTGACCCTCTTGGCCATGAGGGCACACTGCTGGCTCATGGTCAACATGGACCCCCAGGTCCTTCTCCTCAGAGCTCCTCTCCAGCAGGTTGTCCTCCAGCCTGTACTGATACATGTGGTTGTTCCTTCCCAGGTGCAGGACTCTACACTTGCTCTTGTTAAACCTCATTTGGTTTCTTCCTGCCCATCTTTCCAGCCTGTCCAGGTCTCGCTGAATGGCAGCACAGCCTTCTGGTGTGTCAGCAACTCCTCCCAGCTTTGTGTCATCAGCGTACTTGCTGAGGGTGGACACTATTCCCTCATCAAGGTCGTCAATGAAGATGTTGAACAAGACCGGACCCAGCACCGATACCTGGGGAACACCGCTAGTCACAGGTCTCCAGCCAGATTCTGCTCCGCTGATCACCACCCTCTAAGCTCAGCCAGTCAGCCAGTTCTCAACCTACCTTGCCATCCACTCCTCTATCCCACACTTTCTCAGCTTTGCTAGTAGGATGTCCTGGGAGACAGTATCAAAAGCCTTGCTAAAATCAAGGTAGATGACATCCACTGCTCTCCCCTCATCTACCCAGCTGGTGATGCCATCATAGAAGGCAACGAGGTTGATCCAGCACAACTTCCCCTTTGTTGAATCTATGCTGACTATTCCTCATAACCTTCTTCTCTTCCAATTGCTTGAAGATGGCATCCAGAACAAGCTGTTCCAACACCTTTCCAGGGACAGAGGTGAGACTGACTGGCCTGTAGTTTCCCGGATCCTCCTTCTTGCCCTTCTTGAAGATTGGAGTGACATTGGCTATCCTCCAGTCTTCAGGCACCTCTCCTGTTCTCCAAGACCATTCAAAGATGATAGAGAGCGGTTCGACAGTCACATCTGCCAGCTCCCTTAGCACACGCAGATGCATCCCATCAGGACCCATGGATTTGTGTGCGTTGAGCGCACTCAGATGCTTCCAAACCACTCTCACGTCCACCAGGGGGGAGCCCTCCATTACCCAAACCCTTTGTCCTCCCGCCAGGGTTGAGGAGTACTGGGGGGGAGTCCCTGAAGCAAAGACTGAAGCAAAGAAAGCATTCAGTATCTCTGCCTTCTCGGTGTCTCCCATTACCAGGACACCCACCTGTCCTGGTTTCAGTTAGAACAGAGTTAATTTTCTTCCCAGTAGCTGGTAGAATACTATGTTTTGGCTTAGGATGGGAAGAGTGCTTATAATACCCCGATGTTTTAATTGTTGCAGAGCAGTGCTTACACCAAGCCAAGGACGTCTCAGCTTCTTGCTCTGTCCTGCCAACGGGCAGGCTGGGGGTGCAGCAAGAGCTGGGAGGGGACAGACCCAGGACAGGTGACCCAAACTAGCCAAAGGGGTATTCCATCCCATCTGACGTCATGCTAAACAATATATAGGGGTAGCTAGCCGGGGGTGGGGGGCCGGACTTCTTGGGGTTAGGCTGGGCATCGGTCAGCGAGTGGTGAGCAATTGCATTGTGCATCACTTGTTTGTACACATTATTAATAGTAGTACTATTATCGTCATTGTTACTATTATTATTATTATTGTTATTATTATTTTCCTGTCTTAAATAAACTGTCTTTATCTCAACTCACGGGCTTCACTTTCCTGTTTCTCTCCCCCATCCCAGAGAGGGAGGGGGGAGGGTGAGCGAACGGCTGTATGGTGTTTAGCTGCCGGCTGGGTTAAACCACTACACCCCCTCGTTCAGCAAGGGACCTACATTATCCCTAGTCTTCCTTTTACTGTTTACTGGTTTTTTTTCATACTTAAAAAAAAAACACTTCTTATTATCCTTTATCTCTTTTGCAACCCTCATCTCTAGGTGGGCTTTAGCCTTCCTTGTCGCATCCCTGCAGGCCCTGACAACCCTTCTATACTCCTCCCAAGAGGACAGGCCTTTTTTCCCCATTTCATAGACCTTCTTCTTCCTTTTGATCTCATCAATGAGCTCCTTGATCATCCACGCAGGTTTCCTGCCTCCCCTTCCCCGATTCCCTACTCTTAGGGATGCACCGATCCTGATCTTGGAAGAAGTGCTGGTTAAATGTAGCCCAGCTCTCACAAGCACCCTTGCCTTCTAGCAACCTATCCCATGAGATACTCCCAAGCAGGTCCCGGAAGAGGTTGAAGTTGGCTCTTCGAAAGTCCAGGGTTGCAATCCTGCTTTTAGCCTTACTTCTTCCACCAAGTTCCATCTTGAACTCCACCATCTCGTGGTCACTGCATCCCAAGCTGCCCTTGACCTTCACATCCCTAACAAGCCCATCCCTGTTGGTAAGAACAAGGTCCAGGAGCACCCCCTTCTTCATCGTCTCCTCCAGCACCTGCGTCAGAAAATTGTCCTCAACGCATTGTAGGAACCGTTTGGACTCCTTGTGCCTGGCTGAGTTGCTTACCCAACAGATGTCTGGATAATTGAAGTCCCCCATGAGAACTAGCGCTCGTGATCATGAGGCTACTACCAGCTGCTTGTAGAAGGCCTCATCAACCTCCTCCTGATCTGGTAACCTGTAGTACAGCCCCACAACAGTGTCCCCCATACCAGCCCACCCCTTAATGCTTACCCACAAGCTCTCCACTTGTCCTTCACCCTCCCCCAGCTGGAGCTGGGTACACTCTAATTGCTCCCTCACATAAGGAGCAACCCCACCCCCTTGCTTCCCCAGCCTGTCTTTCCTAAAAAGGACATAGCTCTCCATGACAGCATTCCAGTCATGTGAGCTGTCCCACCATGTCTCTGTGATTGCAACAAGATCGTGGCCCTGTGACCGAACACAGATCTCGAGCTCATCCTGTTTATTTCCCATGCTCCGTGCATTGGTATACAGGCACTTTAGGGAAGCAGCAGGCACAGTTACCCCTGGAGGGATGCAAGAAGAAGATTCCGGACAGGGTATCGGTATCGTTACCTTCTCTGAGGAGCCCTCGGATGATCCTATGGGACAACTCAGAGGTTTTTCCCTACTATCTTCAACAGTGACAGCAGTGACAACTTCCTCCAGCACTTCTCTGTCAGTTTTAGCTCCCCTCCCTTCCCCCATCAAACCTAGTTTAAAGCCCTGGTAATCAGCCCAGAGAGCTTGCTCCCCAACACACTTGTGCCCCACTTGCTGAGTTGGAGTCGGTCAGCAGCACACATACCCAGCTTCTCAAAGGACTGCACAACATCAAAATACCCAATTTCCTGGTCCAGACACCATCCCCTCATCCAGTCGATTCACCTGTCCCGTTCTCCTCCTTCTTTCTGGGTCCCGGTCACCCAGCAGGAGGACAGAGGAGAACACTACCTGCACCTCCGATCCCTTCAACAACCTTCCCAGGGATGCAAAGTCCTTTTTAATATTCTTCATTTTTCTAGTTGAGTTGCATCTTCCTGGGATCCAACCTGAATGACAACAAGAGGATAGTAATCCTCCGGTTTAATGAGCTGTGGCAGAGCCTTCCTAACGTCTCTGACACGTGCCCCAGGAAGACAGCACACCTCTCTGGATAGGTTATCTGGGCAACAAATGGAAACCTCAGTACCCCTCAGCAAGCAGTCTCTGATCACTAAGACTCTCCATTCTTTTTTTGTGGCGCTGGTTGTGATGCAGTGCTCTGTCCAGCCCTGATCCCTGTGCTCAGTACTTCCTCCAGTCTTGACACATTTCTCAGGGTTGCTTCCCAGGTTCGGACTACTGTCCAGACCCTCAACCTCTTCCTTTTCCTCCCTGAGAGCCTCAAATCTATTACCCAGGGACACCGTGGGGGTTGGTGGCACTGTGGGTGTTGGGGGCAAACGTCTTTTACTACTTTGAGCTGAGACGAGGGTCCAGCCCCTTTCCTCTTGCGGGCGGTCAAGCCCTCTGTCCTGCATGTGATCAGCTGGGTCAGCTACCACCCCTTGCAGGGGCATAGGAGGGGGCTGCTGGTCATCAGCAGGGGCAGGCTGACACCTCCTATCTGTCACCCTCAGAGACTCCCTCAGGCTGCCGATTTCTCTCTGCAGCCCAGCCACCTGCTCAAGGAGTTCCTTAAGCAGGGCACACCTGCACCCATGACAGCCCTCTCTTCCCTCAGGACCCAGGTGGGTCTCCAGATTCCAGAGCTCTGCACAGTCACCTGTCTGGACTGCCACTCTCCCCCTTGGAGGATCCACCTGAGTGCCCACATGAGCCCAGAGAGGCAGTATCTCCTCCGTTTGGGTTGCTGCCTCAGACCAGCCGCTGTGACGGGTGCCCACCATGGTGAATTCTAGGTGCAAAGAGGCAGAGTTCCCCGAGGAGAGGAGGGGAAGAGAAAGGGAGGTGGGAAAGGGAGGAGAGGATCCTCCTCGCACTCCTCCCTGCCCTGCCCGAACTGCCCTGCGCAAACTGCCTGCACTAACTGCCAAGCCGTAAATGCTGGGATACCAGCAGTATGCTTCCCCTGCATTTGTGGGGGAACAGGTGCTGGCAACATAGATGCTAAAGAGGCTTTGAAGTGGGTGATAGTGCCAGAGGATGGATTGGAGTCTGGATGGACCTTTGTGCTCCCTGTTTTGTTGTGGCTGGTTGGTACAGGGGAACCGAGCTTTGTAGGTGCTTTTCTCTGCACCCTACCAGGTAAGGTGGAGGCAGCAGCCTCTCTGGGAGCTCCAGCCCCTGCTCCTCAGCACTGCTGGTGGCTTCTCTTGCCCTTGCTCAGCATTTATGCTAGGGGAAGTCCTTACAGGAGGGGCCAAGCATAACTGGAGCTTGGGGCGTCCTGCTGCAGGAGAGAAGCTGAGGCATGGTGATGGAGCAATTTGCTCCAGGAGCTGAGAAACAGCTGAGTGGCAGCAAAGCCCCTGCAGTAGCCTGAGAATTTCTGTTCTCTTCTTTAACTGTTAATGTGATTCTCTGTAATCATTACAGTTTACCTATGTTTGAATGAAGAGGGCCATAAAAGTTTACCGTTATCTGTCTACCTGTTCTCCTGATTATCTCTGCTTTTCTATGACTACTATTGACTCATTATTGGCATGGTGCTGATCTGAACTTTAATGCTTTGTGGAAACACAGTAGCTGCCCAGTAATGTGATTATTTCAGCAGGCACCCTTTTTTTCTATAAAATAAGAACACAGTTGTATCTGTTTAGTGCTGTCATAAACTTGTGTTAGGTTCTCAATAAAAAGGACTCTTTGCTTGCTGTTATGCAGAGAGAGAGCAGCTTACCTTTGAAACCAGGGCTTGGATGAACCCAACTTCTATTTAATGAACTGGTGGCTTGCACTTTTGATATATTTGTTGCTCCTTTAATCAGTAGAACTTTACTCAAATCAGGAGGTTTCCTGATACGTTAAAAATTCTGACTACAAGTCAACTGCAAAGTCATAATCACCAGCCATTTTCTGCTCCCACCCCTCCTCTATAGGACAACAAAATGTTTGTTTTGCTTCAATCCTTATTGCTTCAAAGCTCTTTGAAACATGGCAGTGTGGTTTGAACTCTATGCAGTTAAAGCCTGTCTTTGGCATTTTAACTTCAACTGTTTATGTTCTGACTAATTAGCCATAATGTGCTGGTCAGGGATAATGTATTAGATATGTTATGACTCTTTCCCTGTGCTGTAGTAAGTGGTAATTCTCCATCAGTGACTTGAAAGTGCCAGAGCCACTTCTTCCCAACTTTTCTGGGGAAACAAATATTTAAGCTAAAGACACTTGATTTTTTGCTATTATGGGTTATGGTCTGTTTTGATTACATTTTCTGTCTCAAAAGCCATTAGTATATTCTAAACATTTGTAAGTAAATTGTCAAGTGAGAGCTAAAGTGTTTGGGAAAGTCTGTGTGCCACCCAGACCAAAGGATGTAGGCTGGAAAGAAATTATAAGGAAAAAAATCCATATTGTATCATTTAAATACTTTTTACATAAAATAGTCTGGAATCCTGCTGAGGCCCCTGACTTGAATGTGGGCTCTGAACCCCCTACTAGTCCATTAAAAAGAGAGGGGATATTTGGAAAGACTGGGCAAAAAGCATGCAGCTATGCTAACATTTAGAGATTCTCATAACTCAGGTCTTGGTTTAGCAGCATCTGTAAAATTACCAGCTTCAAGTTTGGTTCATCCACAGCAATGGCAAATCTGCTGAATACATGGGCTCTTAGCATAATATTAACACTTGTCTGCAGAGATCACACAGAGAGCTGCATATGGTCGGGATCAAGGTGGTCCCGGGGTGCTGAGGGCATCTCTGATGAGCGAGTGTGGTGGTTTTACCGTGCTAGGCAGCTGAACTCCACCACAACTGCACTCTCACTTCCCCTCTTTAGAAGAGGAGGGGAAGAAGTAAAGTAAAGAACAACTCTCGGGTTGAGATAAGGATAATTTAATTAAAGGAAAAAAAATAATTATTAAGGAGAGATTATTATTAATTAATCAATTTAACTAAAGGGAAAAAAAGGGAAAGGGAAAAAAGGAGGGGGGAAGGAAAAAACAAAACAAAACAAGTAAAGGCTGTGTGGAAGTGCAGAGACAAGAAATTACTGTCTACTTCCCACAAATGAGCGATGCTCGACCACGTCCTTGAAGCAGGGCCTCAATGCACATAGTCGGTGTTCAGGAGGACAGACGTTTTCACAATGAGAGCCCACCCCTCCCCTCTTCTTCCTGTTTCCACCTTTTATTGCTGAGTGTGACATCATATGGTATGGAATATCCCTTTGGTTGGTTTAGATCAGCTGCCCTGGTGATGTTCCTTTCTCACTTTTTGCCCACCCCCTAGGAGGGTTAGAGCGAGTCCTGATGCTGTGCCAGCACTGCTCAGCCACAGACACAACACTGGAGTGATACTAGTGCTGTTCTAGCTACAAGTGCAGAGCACAGCACTGTATGGGCTGCTGCAGGGAAAGTTAACATCCCAGCCAGACCCAGTGCAACCTCCACCCCTTATTCCATACCATTTGTGTCACTCTCAGATCCCCCATATTTAGCATATAAGTATTCTCATCACCATTGTTCCTTGTCCTTGGATTGATAGGTGGTATATCTTTTCATTCTATAGGTGTTTCTCAAAAAATGTTCATAAGAACTGTTGACGATTTAGTCTCCATCTGCCAAAGTGGCCACTCAGGGCAGGTGGAGTTGGATGTCTGGATGCCAGCACCAGCTTAGCTCAAGTCCTTGTTGAACTTGCCCGGTTCCTTGCAAAGTTGACCTGTCGTTGATCCTGCAGCATCTTCCTAAAACATATAACTTAGATTACAGATTAGTTTTTCTCCCAAGGTTTAATCTCCTTGAGGCACACACCTGATATCCCCATTCTTTTGTGTGACCCACCAGGTATATCCCGGTCCTTGGGCGAAGACAATACCATGAGTGGGTTTGCCTTTTCCCGAGGCAGGAGCAACCCACACTGCCTTCCCCATCCACTTTCCTACATGCACTACGGGGACTTTAGCTCCTTTCACCGTGTGTAGGGGTTTTGTTTCGGACGGACCAGCACAGCTGTCAGACTCCCTATTGTTAACTAGCCAAGTGGCTTCTGGTAGATTTATGTCCCATTGTTTCCATGTCCCAGCACCCAATGCTCGTAAAATAGTCTTTAACAGTCCATTGTACCTCTCAACCTTCCCAGAGGCTTGTGGGTGATAAGGGATGTGATACACCCACTCAATACCATGCCTCTTAGCTAGGAGGTGACAAGATTGTTTCGGAAGTGACTCCCATTGTCAGACTCAATTCTCTTTGGTGTACCATGACGCCATAGCACTTGCCTTTCTAGGCCCAAGATAGTGTTTCGGGCCATGGCATGGTTTACAGGGTATGTTTCTAGCCACCCAGTAGTTGCTTCTACCATTGTGTGTACCGTTTGCCTTGGTGGGTTGATGGGAGCACTCCGATATAGTCAATTTGCCAGGCCTCACCATATTGAAACCCTAGCCACCTCCCCCTGTGCCAGGGAGATTTTACCTTCATGGATCTCTTGACTGCAGCACAGGTCTCACAGTCATGGGTAACCTGTGTGATGGCCTCAATGGTCAGGTCCACCCCTCGATCACGAGCCCAGATGTCCTGATGTTTCATGGGCCCATCGAGCTACAAACAGCTCACCCTTATGTCTCCAGTCCAGGTCCACCTGAGCCACTTCAATTTTTGAAGCTCGATCTACTTCTTTGTTGTTCTGATGTTCTTCAGTAGTGCGATTCTTGGCCATGTGAGCATCTACATGATGTACCTTTACAGCCAGGTTTTCTACCCAGGCAGCAATATCTTGCCACAGGGTAGCAGCCCAGATAGGTTTACCTCTGCGCTGCCAGTTGTTCTGTTTCCATTGTTGCAGCCACCTCCACAGAGCATTTGCCACCATTTTTCTCTTTAGGCAATCTCTAGGGCTAGTTGTATGGCTTTTACTTCTGCATACTGATTTGACTCGCCTTCCCATTCCATGGCCTTCACAACTTGTCATGTGGGTCTCCACACAGCAGCTTTCCATTTCCAATGGCTCCCTACCACATGGCAGGATCCGTCAGTGAAAAACACACTGCTTTCTGTCTTCTGGCAACTTATTCTATGGTGGTGCCTCTTCAGCATGGGTTACCTCCTTTGTCGGCACTCCTAAATCTCTGCCCTCTGGCCAGTCCATGACATCTTCCAGGATTCCTTGGCGATTAGGTTTTCTCATTCGAGCCCGTTGTGTAATTAATGCTATCCACTTACTCCATGTAGCATCAGTCACATGGTGTTTAGTGGGAATTTTCCCTTTGAACATCCAATGTAACATAGGTAGCCGTGGTGCCAAGAGGAGCTGTGCTTCTGTACCCACAACTTCTGAAGCAGCTCGAACACCCTCATATGCCGTGAGTATCTCTTTTTCAGTTGGGCTTCTGATCCTTGATAGCCCCGGCTCCAGAACCCCAGAAGTCAACCTCGAGTTTCTTCTGGCGTTTTCAGCCAGAGGCTCCAGGTGAGGCCATGCTCCCCAGCTGCAGTGTAAAGTATGTTTTGCACAGCTGGTCTGGAAGGAACAGGCCCAAGGTCCACTGCACAAGCTATTTCTTGTCTGAGTTGTTCAAAGGCCTGTTGTTGCTCGGGTCCCCACTCAAAAAGTTCCTCTTTCGAGTCACTTGATATAGAGGACTCACAAGCTGACTGTAACCTGGCACATGCCTTCTCCAGAATCCCACAAGGCCTAGGAAAGCTTGCGTTTCTTTTTTGCTAGTTGGCGGAGATATAACTGTTATTTTGTTGATCACATCTATCAGAATATGGTGATGTCCATCCTGCCATTTTACCCCCAAGAACTGGATTTCCTGTGCAGGTCCCTTGACCTTATTCTGTTTAATGGCAAAACCAGCTTTCAGGAGAATTTGGATTATTTTCTTCCCTTTCTCAAAAACTTCTGCTGTGTTGCCCCACATGAGGATGTCATCAGCGTACTGTAGGTGTTCAGGAGCTTCCCCCTGTTCCAGTGTCATCTGGATTAGTCCATGGCAAATGGTAGGGCTGTGTTTCCACCCCTGGGGCAGTCGATTCCAGGTGTATTGGATGCCCCGCCAAGTGAAAGCAAACTGCGGTCTGCATGCTGCTGCCAGAGGGATGGAGAAAAATGCATTAGCATTATTAATTGTGGCATACCACTTGGCTGCCTTTGACTCTATTTCATACTGGAGTTCTAGCATGTCCGGCACTGCAGCACTCAGTGGTGGTGTGCCTTCGTTCAGGCCACGATAGTCCACAGTTATCCTCCACTCGCCATTAGACTTTCACACTGTCCATATAGGACTATTAAAAGGTGAATGAGTCTTGCTGATAATATGCTGTAGTAATGTGGGCTACACAGCAATGTTGCTAAACTGTTTTCAGAACACTTTCCTGAAAGGCTGTTGCTCTGAATGGGTCAGTGCCAAAGCCAGCCTGCTCCTCCCGCGTCCTCCAGCATCTTCCCAATCTCAGGAGCACATCTGCTTTCACTGCAGCGAGCGCCTCACAGCTTGAGGAGACAGTTTTGTGCTGTTATAATTAAAGCTATTATTCTCATACACAGACAATAGTTGGATAATCTAGGTCATCACGTATGTACAGCCTGGAAGGGTGCTCATCATAGCTGTGGAGAGCTCTTCCCACAGCTAAGTCTTACTGCATAACATTAAAGAACATACAAGAGGCTATGTAACTCATTTATTTGCAGCGAAGTGTCAAGTTCAGTCCTACTTCAGGGACTGGTTCATCTGTAAGCCTGTTTGCCACCCTGTAAGCAGTGGCAAACCTGTGGTAGGACAGGGGAGATGGCCCATCAAAAACATCACAGACAAGCAGTTCAGCATAAGTTCTTCCCCGATATTGGCTTGTAAAAACCCATAATTTATATATCAGATGTACATATATATGTACATGTGTATGCCCATTTACACATATAACCTCTGAAAAGTGCCTAGTATCTTACTTGCCCGGTTGATGATCCTTTAAAAGTTATCTTCTGCAGATGCTTGGCACCTTGAGAAAAATCTCTTCTGTCAAACTGAACACCCGCAGCACTGTCCTTCCCACATCAGGCGATGTTTTTTCAGCCCTCCCCTTCAGTAACCAAAACTAAATTAATCTATCATCGGGCGAGGCTCATACAAGGAAAGCCTATCAGACTTTGAAATAGTGTCCCCCAGGGAAGTTGGGGAAGTCCTGTTGTTTAAGGCTGAATGAATTGGCCTATTATGGGACAGCTGGAAGCTTGGGCTAGATGAGCTAATATGGCTTTTCCATTTCTAATATATCTGACTTAAATTTGGACTGTCGAGACCCAACAATGCAGGCAGATATGCTTTCAAGGAACACACCAGAAAATGAGAAACAGTGTTTTTAGTAGGCAGACAAGTCATAACCACAGGATCCCTGGACATTCAGTTGTGGCTTTTTGTCTTCTTCCCTCTCCAACTTCTGTGCTAAAACACTTTGCTCTCCAAAAGTAGCAAGGGCTTAGGCCTCCTGTTTCTGAACTAATGTCATCTTGTTTGGGAACTTGGGAAACATAGTTCAAGAAAGAAAAGAAAAAAATATGGAAGGACCACTAAAAGGAAAGTGCTCAAAGATCAATGTTTCAGGTAGATGACAAATATCGCTCCAAACAGGAAAAATAAGCTTTGAGTTAGAAACATGGATATTAATGTTCAGATATAACTTGTTTTTTCCTCCCACTTGTCATGGTCTGTGGAGTCCTAGTAAATAAAGTATTGCATAATTTTTGTGGAGATTGTTCAGGATGTGAAGGCTTCTAAGCCTAAATATATATGTACTTATTTGTATATTTACATTTCACTTTCTGTAACCTAAATTATTTGGGGGAAAGAAGATCTTTCTTCTAATAGTTTCATCATTCTTCCCTTCTGAAATTTGGGCTTTAAGAATACATAAACTGTACAATTTGTGTCACTTTAGCTGCAGGGATGAGATGGGATCCTTCCAGGGAAAAAGTGCTGTAGGATTCCAGCACTCAATTACAGTGAAATGCGCCCATCAAAAGCTGAGTGTCAAGGAGAGATCCAATGTCAGAAATTTGGCAAAATATCCATTCGACACAAGCAGTCAATGATTTCAGGAACCAGTGATATGGAGTGAGAAAGCTGTTATGAGAGGAAAGCAACTCTTCTGTAGAGAGGAAGCTGGGTGATCCCTAGTAGCATGTAAGGCTGGTCACGGTCTGCCTTCTGTACCTCATTTCCTAAAGGGAAAATGAGCACAGGGATGTGAAAATCAGCACCGTGTGGGAAATGAACTGAAATCTGTAATTGCTCCCCTCAGAGCTGAGTACAGACCAGGTCAGACCTGGAGTGGGACTTTAGTGGAAAACTGAAATCTGGGTGTCCTGGTTTCAGCTACAATAGAGTTAATTTTCCTGCTAGTAGCTGGTATGGTGCTGTGTTTGGGATTAGGATGAGAATAATGTTGATATCACACTGATGTTTTAATTGTTGCAGATCAGTGCTTACACTAAGCCAAGGACTTTTCAGCTTCTCACACTGTCCTGCCAGTGGGCAGGCTGGGGGTGCAGCAGGAGCTGGGAGGGGACAGACCCAGGAAAGGGGTATTCCATACCATCTGATGTCATGCTGAACAATTAATATGGGGGGGCTGGCCGGGGTGGGGGGACTGACTGCTCGGGGATTGGCTGGGCATTGGTCATTGGGTGGTGAGCAATTGCATTGTCCATCACTTGTTTTGTACACATTATTATTATTAGTACTATTATCATTATTATTATTATTTTCCTTTATTTTCTGTCCTAATAAACTGTCTTTATCTTAACCCACAGGCTTTCATTTCTTTCTAATTCTCTCCCCCATCCCAGAGAGGGAGGGGGGAGGGTGAGCGAATTGCTGTGTGGTGCTTAGCTTCTGGCAGGGTTAAACCACAAC
Organism: Anas platyrhynchos; assembly: GCF_047663525.1. Taxonomy (NCBI): domain Eukaryota; kingdom Metazoa; phylum Chordata; class Aves; order Anseriformes; family Anatidae; genus Anas; species Anas platyrhynchos. The sequence continues at coordinate 5,895,455 of NC_092620.1, read as the reverse complement.
ACTGGGATGGAGGAGAAGGTCCCTGGGAAGTCTCTGGGGGAAAGATGTCAGGTGTTCACCTAAAAGATTTTAACTACATTTTAGTTCAAGGGTGGGGCAACTGTCACATTGGAGAGGATTAGCCTATGTATCACCCAAAATCTGTGAAAGTCTTTTTTTTTTTTCTTTTTGAGCTGCTAAGCTCGAAAATCAGTCCATATGTACCTTTTGTATAGGCCCATGTAGCTGAAACAGCAAAGCCACCATTTCATCTAGAGCAAGGTTTGGTCCTTCATGTTGACAGTTTTTCTACTTTCTGACCCTCGTAGGCTGATTTTTGGGAAGAGGCTTATATCATGCTTATTTATGAGAGCAATCAACTCTATCTCCTTATCCCACTAATGTTAACAGTAATTTGTCCCCAACACCTCTGCCTCCTCCTGAGTGCAGAAAGGGTAAAACTCCTACCCCTGTCCCTCCATGAGTAACCACAGCAAAGCAGGATTTTCCTTCCTGGCCTTTGCCAGCCTGATGATACCCTGAGCCCACCCCAGGGAAGAAGGTCCAGACCTCAGGCTCAGTCAAGCTGTTCCCCTCCTATAGCAGGCTATAGGGGCTGTCAGTAAAACATTTCACTGAGGCTTCATCTGTGAATCATACCCTGAAAACAGGACAGGAGAGGGAAACCCATCTCCTTGCCTGAAGACTTACTTATATGCCAAACACTCTAACATCATGTCCCAGGCACCAGCAATTTGATGAATAACTCAATTCTTTTTAATATTTACAAATAAGTTAGTTTCCATTGGATTCAACTTGTTATTTCACGTATTATTGTCAAGACGCAGGAAGTATTTTCTCTCATCACCATTGCAAGTAACTTTGTTTTTTAAAGATAATTGACATGCATTCATCACTTGACTCAAGCAATTTCCACTTTTAAGAAAAACATGGTATAATTACAAGAGTTGAAGTGGCAGTAGCTGGCAGTTTATGTAGCTTCTGTCTTTCCAGGGTCTAGTTGCATGCTGGTCAGAACAGGATGCTCAGATTACTGCCAGGACTTCCCTTGACATCTTTGTCAAGTTGTTATTAATACAGTAATATTCACCCAAACAAATGAGCACATTCTCTTGTGGACATTCCTGTGTGTGTAACCACAGCAACCCTGCTGTTGACTGGAACTTGAAGTTGGCGATGGCAAAGTTGAGAGCCTCTGGGTAAGGATTAAGGGATGAACAAATAAAGGGGATGTTGTTGTGGGAGTCTATTTCAGATCACCCGTCCAGGATGACGACACCGATGAATTATTCTTTGAGGAACTAAGAGATACCTCAAGATCAACTGCCGTTGTCCTTATGGGGGACTTAAGCTTGCCAGATATCAACTGGGATCACCACATGGCCAACAAGAGCAGGTCCAGGAGGTTCCTAAAGCACCTAGATGATAACTTCTTGGTGCAGGTGCTAAGGGAGCCAACTAGGAAAGGTGTCCTTCTAGACCTGTTGCTGGAGAACAGAAAGGGTCTTGTGGGGGACGTGGCAATTGGTGGCCGTCTTGGTCATAGTGACCATAAAGCGGTTGAGTTTATAATTTATGGTGACAGAAGGAAAAATGCCACCAACACTTCAGCCCTGGATATGGGGAAAGCGGACTTCAGGCTGCTCAGGGAACTAGTCAGCAAGGTCCCCTGGGAAACTGCCTTTGAAGGCATTGACGCCTATCAGTGCCAGTCAGTCTTTAAACACTGCCTCCTAAAAGCATAAGATCAGGCAATTCCAAAACACTGGAAGTCAAGCAAGTGGGGCAGAAGGCCAGCCTGGCTGACCGGGGATCTTCTTCTGGAGCTTAGGCAGTAAAAGAAAGCATATGGCTGATGGAAGCAGGGTTAGGCAACATGGAAGGAATACAGGGACACTGTTCGAGTTTGTAGGGAGAAAATTTGTGTGGCCAAAGCTCAGCTAGAGTTGAAGCTGGCCATTGTCTATGGGAGACAATAAAAAAAGATTTTTTTAGATATGTGAACAGAAAAAGGAGGACCAAAGAAAACATAGGTCCACTACTTGATGGGGAAGGTCACCTCACAGACAATGACATAAGTAAACATTTAATGCCTTCTTTGCCTCTGTCTTCAACACTGATGATGGGCTTTGGGACCCAGGGTGCCCTGCACTTGAGCACCATGACGGTGGGAATGACAAACTCCCAACCGACCCTGAACATGTGCGGGATTTGCTGCTCCACCTGAATCCATACAAGTCCATGGGTCCAGATGGGATTAATCCCAGTGTGTTTAAAGAGCTGGCTGATGTCATCGTGGGACCTCTCAATTATTTTTCAAAGGTCTTGGGAATCTGGAGTCAACTGGAAGCTGGCAAAAGTTGTGCCAATTTTGAAGAAGGGTAAGAAGGAAGACCATAGCAATTACAGGCCTGTCAGTCTCACATCAGTGCCTGGTAAAATTATGGAGAAGGTGATTCTTGAAGTTATTGAAGTGCACCTGGGGGACAATGCAGTCATTGGTCCCAGCCAGCATGGGTTCACGAGGGGTAGGTCTTGTTTGACTAATGTGATTTCCTTTTATGAAGAAAAATTATTTTATCACCCATCTATTTGATGAAGGGAAACCAGCTGATGTGATCTTTTTGGACTTCAGCAAAGCTTTTGACACAGTTTCCCACAGGATCCTACTGGACAAAATGTCCAGCATACAACTTAACAAAAACATCATACGATGGGTGAGCAATTGGCTGACGGGCAGGGCTCAAAGGGTTGTGGTAAATGGGGCCACATCAGGCTGGCAGACGGTCACTAATGGGGTCCCTCAAGGCTCCATTTTAGGGCCAGTCCTCTTCACTATTTTTATAAACGATTTGGAGGTAGGACTAGAAGGTGTTCTGAGCAAATTTGCCGATGACACCAAACTTGGAGGAGTTGTGGACTCTGTTGAGGGTGGAAAGGCCTTGCAGAGAGACCTGGATAGATTGGACAGCTGGGCAATCACCAACCGCATGAAGTTTAAAAAAAAGCAAGTGCCAGGTCCCGCACCTGGGACGGGACAACCCTGACTATACATACAGACTGGGCGATGAGATGCTGGAGAGCAGCCCCGCAGAGCGGGATCTGGGGATTGTTGTTGATAGCAAGCTGAATATGAGCCAGCAGTGTGCCCTGGCAGCCAGGAGGATGAACCGTATCCTGGGGTGCATCAAGCACGGCATCACTAGTCGGTCAAGGGAAGTGATTGTCCTGCTCTACTCTGTGCTGGTGCAGCCTCACCTCGAGTACTGTGTGCAGTTCTGGGCACCACAGTACAAAAAAGATGTGAAACTGTCGGAGAGTGTCCAGAGACGGGCTACGAAGATGCTGAAGGGACTAGAGGGGAAGATGTATGAGGAGCAGATGAGGTCACTTTTCCTGTTCAGCTTGGAGAAGAGGAGGCTGAGGGGAGACTTCATCGCGGTCTACAGCTTCCTCAAGAGGGAGAGCTGATATAAATTGTCCTCTTGCTTTCTGTGCCCCCAGTTCTAAAAATATCCTTCCAATGTGCCAATATGCACCCAAGGAGGCTTTCTTTAAAACGTCTTTGTTTTGGATATTACCCATTTCCTTGATTTCCCATTCCCTTTTATTTGTTTATTTATTTATTACTATTCCTTACTAGTTACTGTCCTTTGTTTCAATTTCCATGCAAACCTTTTTACTGCAGGTTTTTACTATCTTTTACTAATCTTCTTCCCAAATGTCCCAATTCTCTGGGATTAAACACTTCTTCCCACATACAAACTTTACTATTTCAGATTATTAATGAGCCCCGTTCCAATCATAAATCCACGGAACTTCAGGAAAACAGCTGAAGCACTCAGCCTTCCGTCTTCTAGACGAACATTACCACCATTTCCACAAAAAATTTACATTTCAACAGGACTGAATTTCAAGCCGAATGCCAATTTTTCTCATGCACTTTGTTAGTAAGCCCATACAAAACAAGGAATCACTCCTGTGTATCCGTCAATATGGGGGTTTAAAAAGGTATTGTTATAAATGAAGTCTCAACTCAATCTGAATTTTGTAATATTTATAAAACAAAAATTTATTAAAGATATAAAAGATATAAAAGGTATAAAAGGCAAATAAGCAGCGCTGGATGTGTGGGGAGTCTACGCTCCACCAACAAGCACACACGAACATCAAACGTTTTAAAAATATAGAACATTGTTTTTACATACTAAACCAGAGTATGCCTATACATACATACAATCAGGAAAGGTAATAAACAATCCTTTAAGTTCCATGACTTAACAGTCTCCATTTTCCATTCCTTTTGAACAATATGTCTTGCTTTAAGTTGTCAAGCAACTCGGCCTTCGGGCCTTATGTATCCCGTTCTTCCCGGATCGAAGAAAAGCATATCCATCTCCTCTTCAAGGCCAATAGGGCCTGGGTCAAAAGGCACGTCCAGGTCACCAGGGGGCATGACAGCAAAAGCCTTTGATGGCAGTAGCGGTGGGGAGGCCGATGACATAGCAGTCGGATCAGTAAACGAGTACGCAGCTCCCTCTCTATCTGGTAAACCACACGTTTCTGACTGTGGTCCCACACGGCTCTTTAAGGCCTCAGAGACTGCTCGCCAGGTGCTGAGCAATCCCACCACAACCTTGTCATTTTTAGTTGCAGAGTCCCATACCTTGACCTCAATTTGGTCCCATATTTCAGGCTCATAAACTGTCTGGTTGTTAATAAGGAGAATAAGCTGTAAGGTTACCAGGACAGTCTTTGTTTCTAAGGACGTATGATTCCCCATAATGCCCGGCTGCTTACCAGCGAGGGGCAGTTATGTGCGCGGGTCCTCTTCTCTCATCTTGAGCTTCTTCCCAGCTCTGGTGCGCCCATTTCCAGCGACTTTCTGTACAACCTTCTCTGAGCAGTTTGCTGAGTCTTGCCGAACCCATCTTCATGGGGCGATCAATGTGCCTGTTCCTGTCCTGGTCTCCGTTCTGCCAGCCTGTTCCTCTTCATTCCTTCTTTCTACTTCTTTATTGATGACGTAACTTCATCATGTTGCCTTTTTTTTTATCTTGAGGCCAGGCTCCCCTCTTATACCCTTCTCTCCACAGCAGTTCTTTTCAAAACAACTTTTCATTGGTCAAACAAATTTGAATGTAACAGCAACAGCAAACACACAGAAACATCTGGGGAGACATCGTCTCCGTCCACTCCCCTCGCGGAGAATACAGAACCGCGGATCGGAACTCTGCACTCGTTTTGCAGCGACACTGCATCTCACTCACACAGCACAATCATGCAATCACACAGAGAGGCCTCTAGCACATCTCATTCATACCACAAGAATATAATTTAGAATGATAACCAATCCAAATAAGTGTTGTCTGTGACTGTGTTCTTCGTGGAGTGACTTGTAACACTTTGTTTCAAACCCTTACACTTACACAAATACTTTCAACACAAAATACCTGGACATTTAAGAATAAGACATACAATTATTAACACTCCAGTTAGTATCCGTCCAGCAGCTGAAAACATTCCATTTGTCTGCAGCTTCAGGAGGTCTTTGCTCCTGCGGTGAGCAGCTGAGGGTGGAGTCCCCTCCGAGCAAAACACTCAGGGTGCACCTAGGGGCGTCCTCTCCACAGCCGATCCCGCAGCCGAGCAGAGTGTCTCCTGCCTGGCTCACCAAAATGACTCACAGAAAGCTGACTCCACAATCAGTAGGATTGTAAAGTAGGTATGTTTACTCAGTTCTGGGCGGCACAGGGGCAATGGGGGGGTAGTCCCTAACGTGGCAACTTGCTTTGGTTATATCTAGTAAAGAGTTACTTATAAATGAAGTTTCCCAACACTCCTATACATATGCATAACCTGTCCCTTTGTGAACAGTCCTCCTTATCTCAGACCCCTTGGTTAAAGTCCGAACCATGAGGTTGTTTTGATCTGGTTCTCGGGGTCCAAGGGGCTCCTGTTATCTGGAGGTCTAAGCACACCACAGGCACAGTACATTGCAAATGTAGCACATATTCATTCTTAATCAATCACTCTCTAATTTCTAATTCCATGTTTCAGCTGCAGCATACTTGCTCTCTTCCGGATCCACAGGTATTCTACTATTAACATTAATGGTCAAAGCCTGACAGACCCAGTCCTCCGTGGACCCAAATATCGGCCAAAATACTTGGGGTCTTATGGGTTCTTTTGGTCATTTTATCATATAATACCGGACCATTTTTAATTTACTCTTTCATTTTCTGGGGCCGCTATCATTCTAATTTCTAATCATTATTCCTAATGGACTTTCTGGTAATTTGCTCCCTTTCTTCTGGTCCCTGGTCTTTGATTTTGTCTGACCCATCTAGGAATTTTACTATGGCAATTCCCACAGCCCTTGGTTACCTTAGTAAGAGTGTCTTGCAGGGGGTTTAGGACCTATCACCCACCCACAAATCCTATAGGAATCACTTCGGTCCTTCACCGGCCAAGTCCCTCGCGGGAGATTGGAACCGCGGTTAGAAGACCTCCACACTCACTTTGGAACTAAGTTCCGTCTCAGTCACACTCTTACTCACACAGGCCATCCGAATCCCACCCAACCGAACGGTATACTCCTTAAATAATTACGACTCCGTCGTCTTTGTTCGGATCTTTGCGCACAGAATTACGGGCAAAATACAGTGCTGCATCCGGCAAGGGAGCTCATAAAAATATCAAAATCTTTGCTTACCTTTATTCAGGTTCAAGATGGCATTAGTCCTGACCTGACTCGAACAGGAGCCACCAAATGGTGGGGCGCCTCTCCTAGATCAAATCAGAATTCAGGAACCAAAGCCATCCCGGACGAGCCCCCATTTGTAATAAATGGCTCAGTCTTCAAAATAGGACTATAATCAAAGTTTACAATTTATTAAAGGAATAGAGGTAAGCAAACAGCGCTGGGTGTGCCGGGAGTCTCTGCTCCACCAAGACACACACCAGTTACATCAAGCAGCTGATTTTTATGCTCCTAGGCTAATACATATTCAGTACTACTTCTAAAAAACCACAGGGTTATTATGATTAGTTTCCGGAATCCAAACCCTCCTACTGGAGCATGCGTATCAGTCTCCAGTGGTCCCTCTGGGGGTCTCTCATGCTGAAGGCTCCTAGTCTTCCTCCCTCTTGTCCTTCTTTGTCCAACTTGGCTGTATGTCAGAGACTTGTGCAGCGTCCCCTGCAAGCTTTGTCTTTTAGTCATTCTTCAGCTTTCCCCTTCTCCTTAATCTCCTGGCCATATATCAGAGACTTGCATAGTGTCCCATGCAATAGTCATAATAGTTAGCAGTTATTCTGAAACCCCCCCAGATATCAGAGACTTCAAGGAAAAGCCTACATTTCCCTTCAAGCTCTCTAGTGACACTAATTGCTAAAACATTCCTTTGCAAGATACAAGAACTATATACATTAACCCCTCTGTTTTTCTTAGACTTGTGGTTATACAAGGGTATGTATGACAGAAGGTCACATTCATCATACCATGCGGCCCTAGCATTGTTCCATATTGACACGAATCAGATGAACACATTTCACAGAGTGGAGGGGCAGGCACCGATCTATTCTCTTTAGTGACCAGTGATAAGATCCACGGGAATGGGGTCAAGCTGCGACAGGGGAGGTTCAGGCTGGATATCAGGAAGAGGTTCTTCACTGAGCGGGTTGTCATGCACTGGAACGGGCTCCCCAGGGACGTAGTCACTGCACCAAGCGTGTCGGAGTTTAAGAAGCGTTTGGACTGTGCACTTATTCACATGGTCTGAATTTTTGGGTAGACCTGTGTGGTGCCAGGAGTTGGACTTGATGATCCCTATGGGTCCCTTCCAACTCGGGATATTCTATGATTCTATGATTCTATGTGTTATTCTCAGTTCTTGTGAGCTTGCTGGGTGTTTCTTCTGAGGGAAAGCAGGAGCTGCCATGTTCTACCAGAAACATTCTTTGTGTCTAATCAGATATATTTAACAGTTAGGAAGTGCAAATCTCTAATCAGTAATATCTCCAAGCCTGTGAGGCGCTCTCCTTCAGTGCTCACCTATTAACTCTCCTACTCAAACCCAGATTCTTTTTTTCCCTTCATGCCTTTAATTTATCACATGCTTAGTAAAGCGAAGCCCCACAATTAACTTGAAAATACACCACTGAGGAGTGAGGGTTGCGACTCAGATGGGTAGAGATTCAGTAGATCCTGCATCTTCTCCAGAGCCAGCACCAAGTCAATGCTACGGGTTGCCACAATGCCACATCCTAGGAATAATGCGCTCTTCTCCACCCACAGTAAGGTCTCATTCAGTGACAGTAAGGGTTCAGTTAGTTGATATTAACCTACCAAAATGTACCAGCAGAAGCACAGATCCTTTCTGCTTGGATTGCATGAGTTGCTGCTGCGGCTGGCAGGTAGTGCCCGGTGCGGCCTCCTGTGTTGGGTCTGTCTGAGCTGGAGTCACCTTTTCCCTGCAGCAGCCCACACAGTGCTGTGCTCTGCACTCGTACCTGGAACAGGTATCACTCCAGTATTGTGTCTATTACTGCATAGTGCTGGCACAACATCAGAACTCCCTCCAAGCCCGCAAGAGCCAGTAGGCTGGGGGTGGGCAAGTGATGGGGAGGGGACATCGCCAGGGCAGCTGACCTAAATCAACCAAAGGGATATTCCATAACACCTGATGTCACACTCAGCAATAAAAAGGGGGCTCTTGTAGGGGAGGGGGCTGTTCTCCCAAACAACTGTTATGCGTTTTGAGGCCCTGCTTTCCCAGGACATGGCCGAACATCGCTCATTGATGGGAAGTAGAGAATAACTTTTTTTTCCCTTTCTTTTTGTGCTTCCGCACAGCCTTGTTTTGTTTTTTTTTTTTTGTTTTTTTTTTTTTTAAATTTGTTTTGTTTTGTTTTTTTTTGTTTTTATTTTCCGCATTCCCTTTCCCTTTAATTAAATCATTATGATCTCAAACATCGAGCTCTTTGTGTTGTATTTTATCCCCCTTCCTCTTTGAGGAGGGGGGAATGAGAGAGCAGTTGTAGTGGAACTCGTCTGCCCACCTGAGTAAAACCACTACACCTCCAGACCACCATATGGCGATTGCGGCCTGTCCAGCACTGCTGGTGTTGTGGTAGTGGTGTTGCGTACAGAATCACCGAATGGCCGAGGTTGAAAAGGACCTCTGAAGATTGTCCAGTCCAACCCCCTGCCCAGCAGGGTCACACAGAGCGCATTACACAGGATGGCATCCAGGCAGGTTTTGAATATCTCCAGAGAAGGAGACTCCACAACCTCTCTGGGCAGCCTTGTCCCACTCTACTCTGCGCTGGTCTGGCCTCACCTGTGTGCAGTTCTGAGCACCACAGTACAAAAAGGACATTAAACTGTTGGAGAGTGTCCAGAGGAGTGCGAAAAAAAAGATGGTGAAGGGTCTAGAGGGAAAGATGTATTAGGAGCGGCTGAGGTCACTGGGCCTGTTCAGCCTGGAGAAGAGGAGGCTGAAGGGGGACCTCATTGCAGTCTACAACTTCCTCTTGAGGGGGAGTGGAGAGGCAGGTGACCTATTCTCCATAAACTCCAGAGATAGGACCTATGGGAATGGTGTTAAGCTGAGGCAGGGGAAGTTTAGGCAGGATATTAGGAAGAGGTTCTTCACTGAGAAGGTTGTCATGCACTGGAACGGGCTTCCCGGGGATGTAGTCACTGCACCAAGCCTGTCTGAATTTAAGAAGCGATTGGACTGTGCATTTAAACACATGGTCTAAACTTTTGGGTATACCTGTGCAGTGTTCTATGTGCATATTCTATGATTCTATAATTCTATGATCTGAGATCTTCCAAGGTCATTAGGTGACTTCTGGGAACTCTGTGAGGTGCTCTTCCAGATGTTATCCAGGTGCAACCAAGAAGAGCAGTGGTTGCCAGCTGCTGCAGAGGATGAAGGCACCAGTCTTCTGACCTGACCTGCTGTCCAGGGAGGTTTTCTCTTTGCCTGGAGCATGGATCAGGAACTTTGTGAAGAGATCCAAGGCTAGTCCACCCCTTGGACTGATAATACTACTGCTCTTCCACATGGGTACCAGAAGTACTGTTGTGGAGTCTAGGAGCATGTCAGGCATGTGTAAGTGTCTCTGGGGACTGTGATCAAGACCATGGGAATGCAGGTTGTTTTCTCCTCAATCCTGCAAGTGAGATGGAAGTGCTTGAAGAAGATTGGACAAGTTCTGCATGTCAGAAACTCAATGTGTAGCTAGTGTTGGAAATGGATTTGTTTTTTCATGACCATGAGACCCTCTTCGAGGTTAGAGAACCACAACGGAGAGAAGAGCTCCGCCTGAGTAAATGGAGTAAAAACATATTTTTCAACAGCCTGGCCAAGCTGGTGCAGGGTGCTTTAAACTACAAATGTCAGGGAAAAGAAATGCAGACCCACAATCAAGTGAGGAATTGGTGGACCAAGCTGTCAAGAAGAGGTTGCAGGGTGATATAAGAAAGCAGCAGCAAGGCATGGAACAATGCCTAAGGATGTTTGATGAACCAGTTCAGAGCTTATGGGTCTGAGCATAAGCATTCATGAGCAGAAAAATGTGGGCAATGTTGCAGTGGGTGTATGCTATAGAACACCAGATCAGAAAGGAGATAAGGCTTTTCTTAGACAGAGAGAAATCTTATGTTCACCTCAGTGTAACAGAAGGAACAAGGCAAAAGGGAGGACTACAGTCTTCTTGGAGAAATCTTATCGGATCATGGGATATGGCCCTGGAGAAAATTGAGATCCAGGAGAGCTGGTTGATTTTCAAGAATCACCTCCTCCAAACTCAAGAATGATCCACCACAATGAGCATCAAATCAAGCAAAGGTATCAGGAGACTTGCATGAATGAGCAAGGAGCTACTGACTAATGTCAGACTTGAAAAGGAAGCAAAAAAAAAAAAAAAGAGGGGAAAACAGGGACAGGTGATCTAGAGGAATATAGAGAAAATGTCTGAGCATGAAGGGATGGGCTCATGAAAGCCAAAGCCTATGTGGAGTTTAATCTAGTGAGTGCAGAAGGACAACACAAAATGTTTCTGCAGGTACATCAGCAGAAAAAAAAGAAGACTAGGGAAAATGTGGGAACAGATAAATAGACATACATAATTCCACGGGACCTGACAGGATACACCCAAAGGTACTCACAGATCTGTCCAGTGTTATCATAAGGGAACTCTCAATTGTTTTTGAAAGATGGTGGTAATCAGGAGAGGATCCTGAGGACTAGAAGAAATCAAGTGTCACTCCAATAAGTACAAGAAAAAAGATCCAGTGAGCTACAGGCTGGTCAGCCTCATCTTGATCCCTGGGAAGATGATGGAACAAATAATCCTGGAAACCATTTCCAAGCATATGAAGGGTATAAGATGATGCTCAGGAATGGTCAACTTAGATTTATGGATCAGAACTCATGCCTGACCAACCTGATGTTGATCTTTCCCCAAAGAGGCTGTGGAGTCTCCATTTTTGGAGATATTCAAAATCTGACTGGACATGGTCCTGGACAAACTGCTGTAACTGAGCCTGCTTAAGAAGGGGATTGGATTAGATGATCTCCAGACGTCCCTTCTGGCCTCAGCACTTCTCTGACTTTATGAATTGTCATGTCATTTAATTGCCAAAATATAATGTATTTTCCCTTTGGTCCGTGTACAGGCTGAGATTTGGAAAAAGAAGTGATTTAAAGACTCCCTTTGAAAAATGAGTCTGCCCTGAATATGTTGAAGCCCAGCACTGCAGAGACTGGGAGGTTTTCATAAGTTAGCAGAGACACAACACCAGCTCCTCATCCTACCAGACTTTTGCTCCAGTCTCATGAGAGCAGAATTACTGCTTTTTTATAAAACAGCAACTGCTAGGAGTTTTCTAAAATCAGCAAAAACTCTCACTGTAAAAAACTGACTAAGACATTTTAGCTGACTTCCCACTTGATAAATTTATTTTTTTCTTTTTCTTCTTTTTTTCATATACTTACAGATGTAAATGCGGTGTGTATACACATACACAAACTCACACAAATATTATATATAAATGAGTGGATATTGTCCTGGTTTCAGCTAGGATAGAGTTAATTTTCCTGCTAGTAGCTGGTAGGGTGCTATGTATTGGATTAGGATGAGAAGAGTGTTGATAACATGCTGATGTTTTAATTGTTGCAGAGCAGTGCTTACACCAAGCCAAGAACTTCTCAGCTTCTCACTCTGTACTGCAAGCGGGCAGGACAGGGGTGCAGCAGGAGCTGGGAGGGGACAGACACAGGACAGCTGACCCAAAGTGGCCAAAGGGGTATTCCATCCCATCTGATGTCGTGCTACACAATATATAGGGGTGTCTAGCTGGCTGCTCGGGGCTAGGCTGGGCATCGGTCATCGGGTGGTGAGCAATTGCATTGTGCATCACTTGTTTCGTACACATTAGTAGTAGTAGTACTATTATCATCATTATAATTATTTTCCTGTCTTAATAAGCTCAACTCACAGTCTTCACTTTCCCATTTCTCTCCCCCATCCCAGAGCGGGAGGGGGAGGGGGAGCGAACAGCTGTGTGGTGTTTAGCTGCCGGCCGGGTTAAACCACAACAATATATATTCAGATATATTAGTAAGGAAGATATCTAATATGTAAGATTTCAAAACCAGCAGTTTAAATTTTATGCATTTACAAACAAACAAAAAAAAATGGATTCAAATTGTAAGAGAGTTTGAGAAACATTGCTAAGGGAGGAATCTACCAACCTTGCTTACATAGCTTTTATTTTCTTGGAACATTTGACCAGCTTGGTATATTTTTACCATTCATTTATTCCGTTTTGTAATTGCTATATGTGTAACTCTGATGCCATCAGAATCTTTTGGTAGAAAAATGTATGACAAAGTACTCTTTTTTTTTTAACTCACACCTCTTTGAGGAGTTGTAAGGTAGATTTTTATTAGTAAGGGGATTCCTAAAAATATGTAGAAGTGAAATGTGCTTTAGACAGGGAATTATATGCTGAAGCTGTTACTGATGCCTGCTCCTTACTCAGACAAAACACACATTGAGTCAAGTCATTACAGAAGAGAAGTACATAACTTTATGTGGAGAATATACTACACAGAGAATGACAAATAGACAATCTCACTGAATAGAGATATGAAGTGTGTCTGTCTTTAAACATGTATACATGTGTGTATTTGCTTGCAGAAGAAAGAGTAACAATGTGGAATTATTATTCTGGTTTCTCACTGTTTATAGAGATCACTGATAGCACCTTCTGAAGCAAGAGTATTAGAAATTGTCGTGGTTTAACCCGGCCGGCAGTTAAACACCACGCAGCCGTTCGCTCACCCTCCCCCCTCCCTCTCTGGGACGGGGGAGAGAAATGGAAAGTGAAGCCCGTGAGTTGAGATAAAGACAGTTTAATAAGACAGGAAAATAATAATAACAAAATAATAATAACAATAATAACAATAATAATACAATGGTGATAATAGGGAAATAATAATAATATGTACAAACAAGTGATGCACAATGCAATTGCTCACTACTCGCTGACTGATGCCCAGCCTAACCCCGAGCAGTCCGGCCCCCTCCCCCCGGCTAGCCACCCCTATATATTGTTTAGCATGACGTCAGATGGTATGGAATACCCCTTTGGCTAGTTTGGGTCACCTGTCCTGGGTCTGTCCCCTCCCAGCTCTTACTGCACCCCCAGCCTGCCCGTTGGCAGGACAGAGCAAAAGGCTGAGATGTCCTTGGCTTAATATAAGCACTGCTCTGCAACAATTAAAGCATCGGGGTGTTATCAGCACTCTTCTCATCCTAAGCCAAAACACATCATTCCACCAGCTACTAGGAAGAAAATTAATTCTGTTCTAACTGAAACCAGGACAGAAATTAACAAAAATCTTGATCCTTGCTAGTATGAAGACCATATGTACAGGGAAATATGAAAATATATTGCTGTAGCAAAGACAGCAGCTGAGTACTCATCTCCAGATATTCCCCAGTCTGATTCAATTAATTCATCAATGTTCATCCAAATTTTGTTTCCTTCCCCAGGAACTGTAGGACCCCACTTAAAAGCAGACCAAACTTTACTTCACAGTAAAATGGAAAGTTCTGCCTGTAACATGATGACCAGAAGGAAACCAGCAGCTGTTGACAGTGTTGCAATGCCAACTCCAGTATTATCTCTCTTACCTTCAACAGAAGCAGCATCTGAAGCAGGTGAAGTTGTTTTTCTCCGTTCCCTCTATTTCTTCTTCACCTTCTTCCTCCCTGCACTGAACCCTATGTGCTTGTACTTCTTGATTTGAATAGTAGTTGCAAATATGCATATCTGATATGATAATCAGGCTGTAATTTTTTCTAACACTTTCTTATCATGATCATATCTTGGCATATCAAATCTCTTTTATTCACATACCACCACTTGTGCAATAATGAGGATACAAGTAGCACCAGCCCATATGGTCTAACAGGGGACTCTGAAGCAAGGCTCTTGGGTTGCTTTCTCAGCCCTGTTGTTCATTTATTTGAATGTTCCCATCCCTGTAGTATGAACATGCTGAATACACAGTGAATAGCTAAGGAGAAACTAAGATTTCTTTCTGCATATTTCAATGATTTTAACATAATATTCTGTCTTGCAAATGTGAAATCGTCTGGGGCAATGAACAGTAATTTAAAATATATGGGAATAAATAAGCAGTAGTAGCATTTTTTTCAATCAACTTATATTTTGTGCTTCTATTTGGAATCAGATTGGAAGGTGATAGCTTTATACAGTCAAAAATTGAGCCAAGTCATTCAGTCATCATCATGCCTTTTGGGGGTATGGATAGAGAAGTTAATCTTGCACTGTGTCTTAATTTCCAGTGAATGCCCACAGTACATTACTCTACATGCAGCCATTAGGAGTTTCTTAGTCTTGTCAAACCTCTGATTCCATATTCACAAAAAGGTATTTGTATCACTGAGTTATGGAATGATAACATATGCAATTGAAGGTGCTGTTTCAGTGCACTCTTTTTGATTTTCCTCTAGTTTCCTGAATAAATAGTGAAAACAAGGGAACCATGCTGTAACATGGCCTCTATAAAGATAAACTTTTATGTAAAAAAAAATAAAATCAAGAGTCTCTGTTTAGTCTTTAATACTTTCCTATATATAAACTAAGGATAGATTTTTAATGCAATGGAGACTGAAAGCACACAAATATTTTATGATCAGTTTCAAGATGAAAGTGTATGCTTAACTGCATAGTTCATTCTTTCAATTTTCAGAAGTCTAATTAAAGTGTTGGTTTATCTGTAGCCCAGATGTTGAAATAATTTAGTGAAAACTGAAAGAAACTGTGTTAATGGGAAAATAGGACAGTGCTATGGGTTTCCTGTAATTAATGGAGAGCTCTTTCAAAATTCCTTCATTCAAGTGAAGTCAATAAATTGAGCCCAGCTGTTGAGCAAACAGTCTTCTCTGTGCCATGTTCTTGCAAGTGGCCTCAGGCAACTCTGAAGGGATGGAGAATGACAAGCTGTAAGATTGATCTTTAGTGCTGCAGACATACCAAAGCTGTCCAGAATAAAGTCAGAGGAGCAATGGAGAACTTCCAAGATGTCTGATATATCCTTGTTCAACACCACCATGGTGGAGTGGGTTGTTCAGCCTCCTTTAAGCTACCTTTGGAAACATATATTTTTTGGTAGACATTTCTCTTATTGCCTCAGAAGCTATTTCCAGCTATATCAGTCCTCTGTGACTTCCCAGCTTGGCCAGCACTCATTTTGATTTGTCTCTGCCTATGAGACAGAGCCACACTACATCTGCATACCACGGGGAGGGGAGAAATGCACGGCCTCGGTGTGACTTATTTTAAACGTGCAGAGGTGTTTGTTTTTAATGCCAACACTGCTTCTTGCTTGTTTGATGAAGCTAGGTAGGTTGTTTGTTTCTGGAAAGTAGGGAAGGGATGGAGGAAAAGTATTAAAGTTTGATTGGACGGAAAGCAGCAGCAATGTGCAGAAGCAATGTGTAACTCTGCAGTTTGTTTTCATAGCCTGCATTTGAGACAGAGTGTTTGCAGGGGACACTGCAGCGTGCCTGTCTTGGATAGCATGTGGAAAGCCTCAGACATCCATTTTCAGACAGAAGTCCAGAAATGCTGGTGCTTATCTGAATTACCTGTGTCTCGGGAGGCCAAACTGCTTCCCTCTCCTATTGCTCTCTAGCGATCTCTCTGAAAGAAGGATTTCCTCCGTAATGGGTCCTCCCCATGGAGTAAAGGAAAAATCAGGGCACTTTCCTTCTTCTGCCAGCCTTTTGCATCAAGTACATGTATTTCTAGCTTCTGATCACTTTGGGCTAGACTGTGCCAAATAGCTTCAGGGCTTCACAGAGGCAGCATGTGGCCCTGCAGCCTGGGAAGGTGAAGGGAGATAACTATGCCCAAGCAGCAGTCCTCTTCCTGGTACTCCATCACCTGGAGGTTGCAATCATGTTGTATCATCTCTTCAGAGACATATTCTCTTCTTCCTATGTCATATACAGACACTGCGTTACTATTCCCAACCTCCTCTTCATCCCTTTTAAGATGAATTTCACCTAATAGAGATAGGGGAACGTCTTCCTCCCAGAGCAATGTTTCCATGTGCAAACAGTAAATTATGTGCAGGAAGAAAACAACAAAGCCTAAAAACAATGCAGACCAACTTGGGTCCAGGGTTGGGCAGGGGTCTGTCTGGATAAAATGGAAAAGATTAGTACTTAGCTTTGGTTTTCAGCAGAGCAGTATATCACATGGCAATACAGCAAAATATTTTATAACAAAGATTGCTCACCAAGAGCTTCCAGATGAGTTGATAATACCTAATGGCTCTCACTTCAATAGTGGTTTATTTTGGCAGATCTCCCTGATATTTTGTCATATGCACATCTCATCAAATCTTCCCCCTGCAGACCCATCAGACTCCTTTCCACATAGCCTGCCTTCTTCAAATGTAGAATCAGATGTCCCTGACTCTCAACAGTCAAAATAATATTGTTTCCTAATATCGCCTTTAAAAAGCCTGACTTGAAAGGATATTACTTATTCAAGAGGTGTATTCTGACTATTGGCAGATTATGTAACACAATTCAAATATTTTCTAAAGCGTGCAAGTTCAGCGGCTTGCTAAGGAGAAAAGCAAAAGCATTATTAGTAGCTTCTAACAAGCTTCCTGGGAAAGTCATAAATACCCCAAAGCATTTATGAAAGAAAAATTACTACAGTAAGCAGAACAACTTTTATTTTATTTTATTTTATTTTATTTTATTTTATTTTATTTCATTTCATTTCATTTCATTTCATTTCATTTCATTATTTTATTTTATTAAGAGAGAATGAGTTTCAGTTCAAAAGGAAAGGGTCTGTCAGCTTGCAAAGTTTTAGGATGGCAAGAAAGTCATCTCAACAACATGAAGGAAGACATTGGGTATACAGCTCACAGATTTACATATAAGTGTAGGTATCTACCACTAACTGTCTGTGTATCAGTTGATTTTAGAAAACTAGGCAGTTTGGCAGAAAGCAAATGCCTGCCTTTCCTCCACTCAGTCCCTGTCTACATGCCATTGAACTCAATTCCATCTCTAAGCCTGGGTGTCCTGGTTGCCTTGGGTGACTAAAACACCCATCAGGGCTGGCAGGACCACCAGGAGACCTGCACCCTAGTTATTCAGTATCTGGGGATCAGAAGGATGTCCATGGTCATCTCAAAAGGCATTAAACTCCCATTTTAAAAATAGAAGAGTAGGAATACATCCTCTACTGACTGTATGGAGCAGATCACCATTGACAGCGATGGGTTATTAATACTAGATGCAGAAATAACAGATACTAATAGATATAAAATCTTGCAGATTCTTCATTTCAAATTAGTTTCCTGCCCTTTGTCTTGCTGTCTTTCCAATTAAAGATGAGAATAATGCCAAATCTTCAGATTTCACCATGGACCTTGCAATTTTTCCTGTATTTTCACTAAAATTCCCATCTACAAGATTTCCATCACCAACTGAAAAATTTAAACTTTACTGTCTGGGAGGAAAAAAATGCATCTTGAACATAGGTGTTTTCAAAAAGTCTCGAAAATGGGCCCTGGCAATAGTGATAAAAGGCAAAATGTGGACAGCAAATATGAAGGCTGTGCAAAGCGTTTGATTTCTTAAATCCTCTTACCTGAAGCTACTCTCAGAATCTAGGAGAAACCCCAAAGAGTTGAATGCTTAGGACTGAAAATATTGGGACTTTATACGTTGGTCATCAGTGAGGCCACAGAGTAATGGCTTTGTGTGACAGGGATCTAATTTTTTTTTATCAGTTGACTGAGAAGGAGCTTGCGGCCACTTGCACTTAGGGCTCTTATACCCACCCTTTTTAGGGGTGACCTACTTGAGAGGAATTTTGTGCAACTAATTAGATTTTCCCTAGTAGTTTGGACATTTCATTTCCTTTCTCTTTTTCTTTGTTACCAAAATGAGTGCATTTCTCTTTTCTTTTGTCCTTTGTGAATCACAAACTGTAAGTGGGTTTTCTTTTCTTCTTTTTTTTCTTTTTTTTTTTTTTTTGTATGGGGAGTGGGTTACATATGGAAAATGTATTTTGTTTTGTAATTAATGAAAACCAGACTTTGGGAAGTTGGCCATCCAGGTCTTTATTTATAAGAGAGCATATGTCTGTGTTTTGTTTATGACTCACTCCTACTTCTTGCATTGTAACTTGGATTTGTTTATGCAAGCTCTTTGCTGAATCCAAACAACGTGGTGGTATAAGAGCCAATAATTTATGTTGTCCAAGAGGGGAGGACTGTAAGTGATGTTTGTATGCTGAATCTGTCATAGTGAGCAAGGGAAGATTCTGCCACTTGACAGCTTCTGGTTATCTACAGAAAATGCTACAACAGCAACTTTATTTTATACTACAGCTAGAGGATTGCCCTGTTAGCCATGAAGGGAATAATAACCCCCAAATGAACTTTTCTCAAAATCTTGGCCACTCTGGAAACTTCAAAGATTTCAAACCCAAATGACTGCTTGATAGTCAGGTGTAAATTAAGTTTGCAAGTAGATGTGGGCTGAAGTTAATTTAGTGGGATGTTTTGTTCTTTACTGAAAAGAAATCACTAACTCAATCATTTCTTTTCCAGCAGTGCAGAATAGATATGTTAGGAGTGAAAGGGAGCACCAGTTATTGCAATAGCAGAATTAATACATACGGTTTCACTCACAAAGGGATAGTTACTTATAATCCACATGCAAATCTTGAACTCAGAACAAATGCCACATTTGTTAAAGGATAATGAAACAATTTAAGACAAAAAAAAAAAAAAACAAGCAAGGTCTCGTGTCCTAAGCAAAAGCCCAAGAGCCAAGAAATGCTGGGTTCTCTTTCCAGCTCTGACAGTGACTCACAATGTGACCTTGGCAAGAGACTTAACTACTTTGGACTTCATTCAGATCTAAAGTAAGTGATCTGAACCAGGCAGGAGTAAGCTTACTTCAGGGGCCATTAATGTCAATTATACAACTGATAGTTTCAGCTAGTTTCTGCAGAGATGATAGTAAAGAAATCCAAGTGGGACTAACGAATTTACCACAGGTGAAGTGAGCCACAGAACTTTCAAGTGCCCACTATTTTCAGTAACAAACACTTTTCATACTATCTGACATCCAAGGTAAGCATTAAAGACCAGCGTGAAGACATCAGGAGTACGTGTTTGGGGTATACAAAGTTTAATAGTTACGGTGGACCAATATGACACCTATGCTAAGCAGCCCTTTCTTCCCTCCCCCTAGAGGCTTAGGAATGAGACTGAAGCAAACCTACAGTAAAGCACTGATGTAGGAAAGTTTTGCTGCTTTAGAAGAGAAGAGAACTGGAGAGAGATCACTGAGAACAACTTAACAAAGTTGTGTTTTCATTTAGAACAGTAAAAGAGGAGGTAACAGCAATTCTTCTGGAACTGTAATAATTATATTTTTATTTTCTTTAATTGCTTGTCTATGCAAAGTCCTTTCTCACAGCCACTGCTTCTTCAGTAGTCACATTCAGCCTCTCAGTCTTGAAAACCCCTGATACTGAAAAGCAGACAAAGGAGGGTTTCCATTCACTGTTGTTTGACCCAGCCCTGTTTCTGTCCTTATCTCCCAACAGCCAGCCCACCACTGAAAAAAAGGTTCAAGCGCCATGAAATCGAAGCAATCCAGTGTGAGGTGCGCAAGATGTGCAACTACACCAAGATCCTGTCCACAAAGAAGAATATGGATCACGTGAACAAGATCCTGAAAGCCAAGCGGCTGCAGAGACAATCAAAGACAGGCAATAACTTCGTCAAGAAGCGGAGGGGGCGTCCCCGGAAGCAACCCCTCTCCTTTGACAAAGACTCCAGAGACCAAATGCCCATTCTGGAAAAATGCATTGACCTTCCCAGCAAAAGAGGTCAGAGACCAGCACTGAATCCGTTGATATTGGAGCAAGCAGCCACCCAAGACACGATCATGGCCACCATCGAGGCTGTCATACACATGGCTCGAGAGACGCCACTCCCTCCTCACCCCCTGCCATCCCCTCTCCCTCCGCCCCGGACGCCCCGGTTTGGGAAAAGGAAAAGTAAGTCCCCGCAGGAGGAGGAGGAGAACGTAAAAGTGAAGCGGCACCGGAAAGGCAGGGGAAGTGAAAGCGAAGGCCTCCCATAAGGCCAGCACACCCTGTTGGATGTCGGGTGCTGGTAGCAGGGCGTGCCGGGACTGGCAGACTGGAGGCACATGGTCTGCTTTGCCCCCACGACAGCACCGGACTTGTCCCTCGGGCAGCCGAAACCCATCATGGAGAGCTGTGCCAGCTGGGGTTCACATCTTCATCGCCCCAGACCCTCAGGAAAGAGGGTGAAAGGGTGAGGGTCTGGAAAGGTGGGGGCGATGGGGGTGGGGTTTCAAAGTTGGGGAGACTGTCTACTTTGCAGAGTTTCCAAAACTAATCAGCATCTCGGCATTGCTGTGCTCACACCGTACCCAGAGGTGGGAGGTCGTCCTCACAGAGAGCTGAATGTTGTCACTAGGGCTGCATGCTCGACTCCAATTCTGTTTGGCAGGCCGTGTGAAACTAAGAGTAACCATACCATAGTAGAAATCACTGTAAAAAAAAGGAAAAAAAAAAAAAAGAAAAATAAAATAAAATTAAATTAAAAAAAAAGAACAAAAAAAAATAGTGTAATTTTCTCAACTGTGATCTTGGTTATAATCTGTTTGAATTTTTCTTTTTTTTTTGGTTTTATATACCTACCAGGTTTTGGGGCACCATAACCCCAAATGCCTGACTCCTGATAGAACTATATATATATTTATAATCTTGAGAGTCATCACGCAGCACTTGCAGGGCAAGCAGGCGATCAGGCCCAGTCAGCATGGGTTTATGAAAGGCAGGTCCTGCTTGATGAACCTGATCTCCTTCTATGACAAAGTGACGCGCTGGGTGGACGAGGGAAAGGCTGTGGATGTGGTCTACCTTGACTTCAGCAAGGCTTTTGACACTGTTTCCCACAGCATTCTCCTCAAGAAACTGGCTGCTCTTGGCTTGGACTGGCGCACGCTTTGTTGGGTTAGAAACTGGCTGGATAGCCGGGCCTAAAGAGTCATGGTAAATGGAGTCAAGTCCAGTTGGAGGCCAGTCACTAGTGGCGTTCCCCAGGGCTCGGTGCTGGGGCCAGTCCTCTTTAATATCTTCATCGATGATCTGGATGAGGGGATCGAGTGCGCCCTCAGTAAGTTTGCAGATGACACCAAGTTAGGTGCGTGTGTCGATCTGCTTGAGGGTAGGAAGGCTCTGCAGGAGGATCTGGATAGGCTGGACCAATGGGCTGAGGTCAACTGCATGAAGTTCAACAAGGCCAAGTGCCGGGTCCTGCACCTGGGGCGCAATAACCCCAAGCAGAGCTACAGGCTGGGAGATGAGTGGTTGGAGAGCTACCTGGTGGAGAAGGACCTGGGAGTGATGGTTGATAGTCGGCTGAACATGAGCCAGCAGTGTGCTCAGGTGGCCAAGAAGGCCAACAGCATCCTGGCTTGCATAAGAAACAGTGTGGCCACCAGGGCTAGGGAGGTGATCTTCCCCCTGTACTCGGCTCTGGTGAGGCCGTACCTCGAGTACTGTGTTCATTTTTGGGCCCCTCGCTACAAGAAGGACATCGAGGTGCTTGAGCGGGTCCAGAGAAGGATGACGAAGCTGGTGAGGGGCCTGGAGAACAAGTCCTATGAGGAACGGCTGAGGGAGCTGGGTTTGTTCAGCCTGGAGAAGAGGAGGCTCAGGGACGACCTTATCGCTCTCTACAGATACCTTAAAGGAGGCTGTAGAGAGGTGGGGGTTGGTCTGTTCTCCCACGTGCCTGGTGACAGGAAGAAGGGGAATGGGCTAAAGTTGCGCCAGGGGAGTTTTAGGTTGGATCTTAGGAAGAAATTCTTTACCGAAAGGGTAAAGACATTGGAACAGGCTGCCCAGGGAAGTGGTGGAGTCACCATCCCTGGAGGTCTTTAAAAGACGTTTAGATGTAGAGCTTAGGGAAATGGTTTAGTGTGGACTGTTAGTGTTAGGTCAGAGGTTGGACTTGATGATCTTGAGGTCTCTTCCAACCTAGAAATTCTGTGATTCTGTGATATATATTTTTCTCATTTACTTGCCTAGTTACAACTAGTTGCAATATAGACAATAGAAAAGTAGAGCCTTACATGTGCACACTCTCATTCTGAGTGCTATCCCAAGGAACGACAGAATATCACAGCATTTCAAATAAGGTGTACATGGATATTCAGTTATGATAGCATGTTTCTATGAAGCAACTTGGCATTTCCAATGGCATGTGAAAAATGGGTCATCCATCAACCAAGTTGTTTTGATGCTCAGTACATATGAGTAGAGAACAGCAAGACACTTCTGGGGAATAGAGTTATAGCAAACATGGACAAAATCACCAAAAAAAAAAATAATAAAAAAGTGAAAAGAAAAAAGTAGGACAGAAAAAATAGAGTAAAAAGACAGGGCCCAACCCTACCAGTTCTTACCACCTGCAATTCCCAGTGAAATTATGGGAAACCCAGGATCCGAATTATTTGCATTGGGTAGCAATGCCTTGATATGTTCTTTTAAAGAAAATCGATAAAGTAGATTGTTTTAAGAAAATAGAGAACAAAACCCTATGGAAAATAGGTTCTTTCTCGGCAATTATTTCTTAAAAAAGAAAAGGAATAAGTGTTCTTATCTGAAAATAAAAATAAAATAAAATAATGAAAATAAAAATAAAATGTTCAAAGGGTATCAATGCTGCAATTGTATTAATGCCACTTTGGACATGTTCTCCAAGTTGTGGTTGCCTTAATAACCTAAAAATTATTTTTTTTTGTACATAATGTAATTATAAAGCTCTCAGTCTGCATGGATGCAAACTGTGTGTGAAAAATCGTCTCTTTAAATGGTCAGTTCAAATTGTACATTTCTCATTCGAGTTGTACGTTAACCACTGATCTAACTTGGGTAAAACACCTGAGCTACATTTCCACAGCCCAATCAAAATGTTTAACTCAAAGACTGAACATGAAGCTGTTCCACTGTAACAACGCTTTAAAAAAATAATAAAAAAAAGTCGGTTGTTGAAATTTGAAATAGGGAAATAGGTACATCTTATTTTATTTCTTTTTAAAGTCCTTCAGTACACCCAACACCTGACATGGCAAGATGGATATTAAAATTGGGAGGGGGGAGGGAAAATTCCGGTAAGGGAGTGGGGAGTGGAATTATTCAATGATTCATAAGCCAACTGTTATTCCCATGACATAGCATGACAGTAAAGAGAAGAGAAGAGAAGAGAAGAGAAGAGAAGAGAAGAGAAGAGAAGAGAAGAGAAGAGAAGAGAAGAGAAGAGAAGAGAAGAGAAGAGAAGAGAAGAGAAGAGAAGAGAGAAGAAAAAAGAAAAAAGTCCCCACCAAAAAAAAAGAAAAAGCTTTTTTATTCTGTTATTTATTTACAAAAATCATATCAAGACTATGGTGTTAAAGGGACACTGTAAACATACAGCTCATTATTCTTAGAGACTGATTTTTCTTCTGTGATAGCACCTTAGCTTATTAAAACTGAATGCATTTGGGGTTTGGACTGGGGTTGGGGGGCTGGGAGAGGGTTTTTTGTGTTTTTTGTTTTTTAATTTATTTTTTTAAGGATGGAACAAATGTTGAGATCCTATCTCCTTAAAACTCATAAGGTGGATCGCAGAATTTTGTTTCCGATTTGTTTTGCATCATTCGTCATACTCATTTGTGCTTTTTGTTTTCCAATTAATGCAGCTTAGAAATAAACCGACTGGTTCCTGCTTCCGTTACAACCAACTTTGCTTTTCATTTCTCTTGAATCAGTGCAGTGTTACTGACTGAAGCTGTAGGCCTGCAGGAAAAAAAAAATGCTCATGCCTCCCCCAGCTCCTCCTTTCTTCCTTAAAAAGCATTGGACGGAATTTTAGATGATTCAGAAACCTTTGGTTTTCCATCTTTCCCTTGGGCCTGCAAGTAGTTGACAGTGTCTCTTAAAATGCAAGAAGAAAAAAAAAAAAGGTTTTGTATTCCAGGTAGCCTATAAGCTGAAACTAAGCCTTCTATCCTTAGCTTCATCTTCAGTGATCTCTTTATTAGCCTTGAAGGGCATTTTGACACGTAGCAAGTGGAACAAAGGTCTGAAAGGACCAGATTCTGTCACTGAATGCCTGTTGAGGTTTCAAGATGCATCAGGTCTTACAGAGTGCCAGTAAGGGCACATAAATGATTCTATGATTCTATGAAATGTGCTACTCAAGATGCTGCTAGAGGCAAAGCCTCCACTTAGAAAGCACAACCCCATATACCCTTCACTGAGCATTTTGCATATGGAGAAAAAAATTAAAAGGCACTTTTGAAACTAAGTTAAGAAACTAAGGGTAGCATTCAAGACTTGGTAACTGCAAGCTGTCCAGTTAGGATGGGCTCTACCCTGGGTGCCCAAGGTTTGTTTTTCTCAGTGAGAAGGTGCTGGGAGAGCATGGCACTGCGGTACTGCCCGGGCAGTTTGTCTGAACACCAGCTGGTGCAGCCAGTCCTGGATGGCAGGAAGATTAGCTTGTTAACTTGTGTGAAAGCAGGCTGAAAATACTGTTAGATGGCACTCATAATTTGTGTTCTGCATATTGCATAGTCTATAAATACAATAAGCAAGTTGCTGACAGAATAATATTATAAGGCGATGTACTGCATGCAGATCATAAAGGATTTAGTTTTAGGGCTTAAGGCTAAAATCCCACTCCTGCAGTTTATTACCCAACGATATTCCAGTAATGAGCTTTTTGATTATTTTTTTCTTTCTCTACCACTAGGAAGATTTACTGAGGAACTATCTAAATTCTCTCCACATATTTCCAAGGACTGTATAAAACTGGGGCAAAAGCCCTTTTGCTTATTAAGACCAAAAATATTTTTCAAACATGTCCATCGTGTCACAGATTAACACATCTTAGCATGCTTCAATAAAAACGCAAAACAAAATCACATGGCAATCAGCCATATGAAGTGAGGCCACAGGTCTGCATCCTCTCCATGGGTACTGTATTCTTCATCCTGGTATAAAAAGAAAGGGGACAAATGTGCAGGAAGAAAGGAAAAACAAATAAATGATCACTTGTGTCTCCAAGAGCTTCATACTGTCAGTTTCTTGAGCACTTCATTATTAAATTTTCTGTGAAGCA
Source organism: Anas platyrhynchos (assembly GCF_047663525.1). Taxonomy (NCBI): domain Eukaryota; kingdom Metazoa; phylum Chordata; class Aves; order Anseriformes; family Anatidae; genus Anas; species Anas platyrhynchos. The sequence goes on along the minus strand of NC_092620.1, from coordinate 5,869,650 downwards.
CCTTGCATGTTTTTGGGTAACCTCTTCCTTCCATATCATCCGAAAACTGGGGTGCAGCACTTTTGAGACAATTAGAAGCACATTTCAACAAAGGACACATATTTGAGATCTGCTTAAGATGCCTGCGTAGGTTGTATAAACCACTACATAGAAAAAAAAAAAAAAAAAGTAAAAGCATGAAAAGAGCTGCCAATTGGACAACATGGAGAAGCAGTTCAATCCCATGTTGGTTTGTTTTACTTTTCTTTTTCTTTATTTTTTAAGCTATTTCTTAAATAATAAGTGCACATGAAGAGTTAAATATGTATATACTGTATTTCAAAAAAAAAATCAAACAAATAGGGCACAAGATTGTTCTATAAGTCGTGCTGGTTAATTTTTAGTTTGTGTTCATAAGTGTTTTTTAAAAGCCTTTTTTAAAGTGTAATTTGCATGTTCTACTTTGATTGTATGTACACATATTTTAGAGCAAAAAATGCATTTGTATTTTATTGAATATAAAGGCAACTAAAAAAAACTTGTACATTGTTTGAAATGTTCTTTTTTGTAACAGTTTTTATTCATGAAGCATTTTTGTACATTTAAAAATGGATATGGACTTGCTGTTCTTTGAGACTTAGATACATCTGGCATGCTTTAATGTCATGCTCCTTCATGATCTTAGATGTTGGTTTTTAAACATTTTTTTCTAAAACAAAGCTCAGTCTTTTCGCTACCAAATCAGGTTAGCACAGTATAGAGCACTTAACTAAAAAATAAATTAACAAAAGGGAAAAAAAAGTTAATCCTATTCATGTGTTATTCATTGTGTGAAATTAAAGGAATTCAATTCAGTCTAACATGAGTTGTGAATTCTTTTGTCTTATTTTCCATCTGTTTCCCATCACTAAGGAGTTTAATAACTTTTGGGATACTAATACCATGAATTCACAAGCCCTCTTTATGGTAATGGAAAAAAAAACATGCTTTGGTTCTGTTTCTTTTTTCCCTTCTTCTTCTTCTTCTTTTTTTTTTTTTTTCCCCTTTCCTTTTTCCCAGAACATCCTTAAAAGTTAAAAATGGACTGTGCCATTGGTCCCCATGGACAAAAGGGAGCTTCCCACATTGAGGCTGTGTGTATCATCAAATGAGCAGAAACATCTATGGTCCAAACCGTGTCCCCAGGCACAAGCACAGTGGTACCTGCTGCACAGGTGGGACTCCCACTCCTGAAGCAGATGGAGCATCGCCTCCAGACTCCTTCAGGGTGAGGAGTCCCAGGGGCTCCACCACCTTCCCCAGTGGCTCATCAACCTTTGCATGGAAAGCAAATTCCACTCCCTGAAGAAGGCAGTGATGCTCAGGTGGGATAGGTGACAGTGTCCTCTCATGTTCTGCCCTTCAGTTTTTTGGGATGGGTTGTCTTGATGGGACAAACTCATCTAACCACTAGGACAACCCCTCTGCTGCTTATACAGCTATTGCTTCCCCCCAGGGTTATGTCCAACTTCATGTAGAGCTGCTCCAAAGATCTCATTTTAATGGGTCTTTTTTCTTTCTCTTCTTTGTATCTTTAACATATGCACAGCCCCAGCATTTGACAACAGTTTGCAAAAGCGCTGACGTTTTTACTCACTGTTTTTATTGGGCTCTGTGATGTATAAGCCACTGGTCTCTGTAACCACATTTTTGTAAAAGGCCTGTGGTAAGACTTCTTCAGAAGCATCTGTGAACTGTCAAGTTTTATGCTTCCTGCTGTAGTATCTGAGTACTGATCTCCCCTCCCACCAGCTCTTTTCTGAGATCTACCTGTGCTTTCATGGTATCACCTTGCAGGGGTGATGGAGAAGGCAGGGAGAGCATCTGCTGGGAGAGAGATGTTCGGTTTCTGTCATTGTGTGTGTGTGGCAAGGGATGAGGGCCTCCGTCTGTCAGTTTTTCATGCATTCATGCCTCTTATCTCTTTTTTTTACCAGACTGCTGACACCATGTACAGTGTCAGAGCACCATACTCCTCTCTGGTCTCCTCCTGGGCTGGAAGGAGTCCTTGTTCAACAGCCTTGTTGGTTTTCTCAAGGTAAAATCAGGCTCTTGCTAGGATCTCTCTGTTTATCCCGTCTGTTTCATCACTGGTAATTACTCCTTTCCTCTGAGGAAAAACAAACAAACAAACAAACAAAAAACATTGAAAACCTTAGGAAAAAAAGCTTAGGAAAATCACAGGCTTTGGTAGGTTGTTGCTTTTTTTAGGTAGCTTTTGTTTACTGAAGTATTATTCTCATGTCTATATTTTTCTGAGTCCAGTGCTTTCCCAATTTACTTTAATACTTTCATTATTAATCTTTGCCTGAAATAATAAAAAATAATGAAAACACCAAGTGTGTCAGAAATAACTGTCATTAGAAACAATGTTCTTTCCTGATTATCCTCCTTTTATTTTTCTGAGCATCCTTTGCTCACAGAATTAGTGAAGCTCTGTTCAAACCTTCTTTGGTCATCCTCCATATTACTGGAGTTTGAACTTAGGAAGGAATTTCTCACTCCACCCGCAAGGTATGGATAAGGACATGAGAAGTATCCCTAGGGTCAAAGTATCTTAATTCACTCTTGAGAGTGGAGGTTATTCATGTCCTCCAGGACAAGTAGGATAACCAAGGTGACCTTCCCTCAGCCTCAGCTGGCAGAGACAAGCCTCGATCTCCCCCATGGTGCCATTTCCCACTGGACTCCGTGGCTATCTCATCTGTCAAACTTACGTTGTGTGAAGGGAAGTTTAATTGGTGGAGATGCCTGCAACTTGTATACAAGTTGTGTGAGCTCATGACAGCGTTATTTGCTATTCTGTAATATGGAGCATGCACATAATTTTAGAACAACTCTTCTGTTACCAAGTAGAATTTTCCAGTGACTTTGAGGGGATGGATGACAGGATCCTGTGCAAGGTTCTTCAGTACATATCATCCTGCAAGTTCTAGAAAGCAAAGGAAAGCATAGATAACCTAAAAAATATATGTTTGGCCTTTTATTAGTAATTAATGACCTGCATCATTACTGCAGTAACATAGAGGGTTCCTAGCTAATAAAGTACAGAAATCACAGTGAAGTGTGGTGTATCAAACGATCTATGCATTTTTACTGTGAGCTACAGGAACAACTGGCATGAAACCACCACAGGAGCTGTAAGAGGAGTTGAACAGAATGTTAGTGCCATCATAAGTCATTTCATTACAACAATTAACTTTCTCTGTAACACAGAGCAGGACCCAGTGTTTCACATTCTCAGCCTGTGCAGATCAGCACTATCCATTTCAAATGTGTTAAAGCAATTTGCAAGAGAAAAAGATCTGTTCCTCATGGAAACAATTCATCCCAAAGTGGCTTTGGAGTGCCTCTAGTAATATGATGTAATGTAAACTACTGTTGTTTGTTGCCTGTAAGAAATGTCATACTGAAAATGTACTAAAAAACAAATGTTTGGAAAACTTGTTCAGCAACAGTAGTAGTCAGACCACTATGGTTTTATAAGAGCTGTGCTTGAAAGAAGTGGGGAAAAGAAGTGGAAAGTCCTTGGGAAAAGGATGAAGCAGGAAGATATTTAAGTACTGAGATCTAGTTCTTCTTGGGACCCTTCTGTGCTTCAAAAAAATTCTTAAAAAATTCTCCAAGCCCTAGGTATCATGTAGTACATCAGCCTTGCATAAATCAAGTTTGGAGGAAGCACAGTGTTTCTTCCGTAGAGCTTGAAACAGATGTGGTTTGTGTGGTATCTGTTTGCTTGGAGGGATTTATCCCCTTCTAAAATCCCTCCCCAGCCAGCAATGCAAAGCTCAGAACAGGGACCCTGTCATCTCTCCATCATTTTCCAGGTAACCTGTTCCAGAAGAAGGGAAAAGTGAGAGGTATCATTATTTGATTGGCCTTGAGTATCTTTGAAAATACAATAAAATGTCTTTCTCCATTCTACTCCCACCTATGCTCATATCTGGCAGTTCCTGAACTCCCCACAGATGTTATTGGTAAATAATACTCCAATTAAATCAATAGAAGTTTTGTCATCAACACAAAGGGAACAAAATTCCCTGCAGCATCTCCCTGATTTAGCTTGCCACAATACTATTATTTGTGACCTCAAATACCTTTTAATGCCTTCTAGTTGCCTCACCCAATATTCTGTTTATATACTGAAAGTACAAGTATTTCAAGCAGAGAATTAATAAAAAAGGACAAATTGTGAAAGCCTCTGCAAGGTAAAGGCAAGGAAGAGAGAACATGAAGAACATCTGTGGGTGAGCATTGTACAAGAGCACATTTAGAAAAGGGATGAAAAGTGATCTCTGAAGGAAGCAAATGATGATGTGGCAGAGCTGTAATGAAGATAATGACAAAGGAAGGCACTGCTTAGTTTTCTGGAAGAAAGAAAAAAAAAAGCAGCATACTTGAAAGGGAAGCAATGAGCACAGAAACACAAAAGGACATTCACTGGAAGGAGGGAGGTGGAGAGGGAGACGCTGGAGGATATGAAGATTTAGGTCATGGAGAGAGTATAAAAATGGAGCTTGCAAGAGAAGACAGAGGAGGCAGCCTGCTTGCTTACTATGACTTTATTGCTGCTTTTTAAGCTGACACAGCACTCATTAAACAGCTACCATCAGGGCATTCTTAGTGACCATTCTTATAAATGAAGATAAAACTCAATCTGAATTTAGTAATATTTATAAAAGGCAAGTAAACAGCGCTGGGTGCATGGGGAGTCTACGCTCTACCAACACGCATACAATAATATCGAACTTTCTAAATATACAGAACATTGCTTTTACACATTCATAAGAAACCCAAGTACGCCTATACAAATGTACAATCAGAAAAGGTATCAATTGAAACATAAACATGGCAAAGTTTTCCGAATTCTAGCAAACAATCCTTTAAGTCTATTACTATGAATGTCCATGACTGGGGGAGCATAGTTGGAGTTGGTAATCCTGGTTGAAGTGCTCCCATATCTTCCATGACTTCATTAATTTTTCTCATATCATATACCAGTCTCCATTTTCCATTCCTTTTCTTGATTACAAACACCGGAGAATTCCAGGGCTAGTCATGGGAACAATATGTCTCACTTTAAGTTGATAGGCAACTCGGCCTTCGGGCCTTATGTATACTATTCTTCCTGGATAGAAGAAAAGCATATCCATCTCCTTTTCAAGGCCAATAGGGCCTGGGTCAAAAGGCACATCCAGGTCACCAGGGGGCGTGACAACAAAGGCCTTCAATGGCAGTAGCAGTGGGGAGCCGATGGTGTAGCAGAAGTATGGGTGGACGAGCCCGCAGCTCCCTCACTGTCTGGCAAGCCACACGTTTGTGATTGTGGCTCCACATGGCTCTTTAAGGCCTCAGAGATTGCTCGCCAGGTGCTGAGCAATCCCACTGCAACCTTGTCGTTTTTAGTTGCAGAGTCCCACACCTTGACATCAATTTGGTCCCATATTTCAGGCTCATAAACTGTCCGATTGTTAATAAGGAGAATAAGCTGTAAGGTTACCAGGACAGTCTTTGTTTCTAAGTACATATGATTCCTCATAATGCGCAACTGCTTACCAGCAAGGGGCAGTTGTGTGTGCGGGACCGCTTCTCTCATCTTGAGCTTCTTCCCAGCTCCGGTGTGCCTATTTCCAGCGACTTTCTGTACGAGCTTCTTTGAATGGTTTGCTGAGTTTGGCCGAACCTATCTTCAAGAAGATGGTTGATATTAATAAAGAAGGGATGTTGCAGGAAGAAGGGCCAAAAGCACGATAGACACCAGTATGGTCAGATCATGCTCCATTTTATTACCTGAATAGCTGACTTTTATAGCAAACTTAACAGGGGCGGATAGTGTCTCACACAAGATTATTGGTCAAAAGCACTCAGACAAACAACTGCAAGAAAACAAGCCCACCTGCAAGAAAACAACCCCTTGTGATTAGCAGTCATGTAGATCCCATCCTTGAAGCCAGCTGCTGGCAACAATATTTCTCTAAATTCCTCAATTGGGCGATGTGGGAACACTGTCATGGGAACTTCTCATAGTCGTCCTGGTAGCTTGGTTTGCTCAGCTGCAGCAAGCCATGGGATCTTTGCTGTTTCAAAAATCCCTCAACAATTCCCCCTTTTTCTTTTTGAGCAAACCAAGCCCGATGCAACAGTTTTGCAAGTAACCCTTTAACAACATTTATTACAATACAACACGCAATGATGATTAACACCACAACAAACAGAATCCTTAATCCCTCTTTGACTAATCCCAGTAACCATCTATGCATCGTTTCAAACAAATCAGTGAGCCATTGATTGAAAGGATAGATACCATACTGAATCTTTCTCATGTGCTTTTTCAGGAAAGTAATGGATTTGTGAATTGACTCATGATCAGAAAGGTTTAAACAGCACTGCCGTGGTTTAACCCGGCCGGCAGCTAAACACCACGCAGCCGTTCGCTCACCCTCCCCCCTCCCTCTCTGGGACGGGGGAGAGAAATGGAGAGTGAAGCCCGTGAGTTGAGATAAAGACAGTTTAATAAGACAGGAAAATAATAATAACAAAATAATAATAACAATAATAATAATAATGATACAATGGTGATAATACGAAAGTAATAATAGTATGTACAAACAAGTGATGCACAATGCAATTGCTCACCACCCACTGACCGATGCCCAGCCTAACCCCGAGCAGTCCGGCCCCCTCCCCCCAGCTAGCCACCCCTATATATTGTTTAGCATGACGTCAGATGGTATGGAATACCCCTTTGGCTAGTTTGGGTCACCTGTCCTGGGTCTGTCCCCTCCCAGCTCTTACTGCACCCCCAGCCTGCCCGTTGGCAGGACAGAGCAAAAGGCTGAGATGTCCTTGGCTTAGTATAAGCACTGCTCTGCAACAATTAAAGCATCGGGGTGTTATCAGCACTCTTCTCATCCTAAGCCAAAACACAGCATTCTACCAGCTACTAGGAAGAAAATTAATTCTGTGCTAACTGAAACCAGGACAAGCACATTCCCTCAAAGTCCTCACACCCATGCCTTTGAGCCAAAAGCAAGAAGTCAATAGCAGCTCGATCCTGTAAGAGCACGTCGCAGACTATTTTGATCTAGTAACATCTCCTCAAGTATCTCGGTCGTGGCATGGGCTTGCTTCTCGGCCCAGCATACCAAATTTTCTAAGTTGTTAATTGCGGCCACAGATGCCACTCCTGGCATGAAAATTGCCAATGCCGCTCTAGCTGCAACACCAAGCAATTCAACATTATCATTGCAATCTAGTGCGAACAATGCCCATTTATGTCTGTTGATCTCACACAACTGCGACAAGCTAGGAGCAAATATAGTAAGTATATCTAAGTAACATGGACCTCCAATAGCATTTGCAGGGATACCTTGCCAGTCCCTATCCCTGCAAATCAGAAAAACATCAGGAGGTAAGGCCATAGCTGTATGATTATTCCAAATGCTATAGTTGTTACCCCTTGTCTCCGCACCATAAGCTCCTAACCCTGCCTAGCAGTGTCATTGTAACCACAGGTGTTATTTGTATTTCTGTACCCGTATGGCCCTTTCCAAGTTCCTGTAGCAGGATCTCAGTAATTCATTCTTATTTGTAGTAACACATTCGGTGCTGCTATATTTATTGTTTGAAAATGAATACTCGCAGGAGGGTCTTCTCGGTCACTAGACAAACATAAGTGATTCAAGACAACCAATGCCTCAGACAATCGCTCATCGATGTTCTTGATGTCTTTTAATCTCGCTAATTGTTCCTTTAAAACCTGGTGTGATTGTTCGACCATCACTTCGCCCGTGGGAAAACATGGAATACCTGTGATATGCTTTACTCCCCACATTTTCATAAATTTTCTAACCCTTTTGCTACCATACACTGGACCATCTTCCATCTTGATCTGCTGTGGCACCCTCATAATGGCAACACACACCATCAGATGTCTACACACAAGGTGTGCTTTTTCTCCCCCCTGCACCGTTGCCCATATGAATCTTGAAAAAGTACCAATACTCACACGCACATATCTTTTAGTACCAAATTCCGGCACATGCGTTACATCCATTTGCCATACCTCAAGTGCCTTAACACCCCGTGGATTAATACCCAAACCTAACCCTGGTCCATAATGACTACAGGAAGGGCACGCTCTTACTATTCCTTTTGCCTCTGCCCAAGTAAATCCAAGCATTCTCCAAAGACCCTTTTCATTCTTCAAATTTTCATTATTAATAAAGAAGGGATGTTGCAGGAAGAAGGGCCAAAAGCACAACAGACACTAGTATGGTCAGATCATGCTCCATTTTATTACCTGAATAGCTGACTTTTATAGCAAACTTAACAGGGGCGGATAGTGTCTCACACAAGATTATTGGTCAAAAGCACTCAGACAAACAACTGCAAGAAAACAAGCCCACCTGCAAGAAAACAACCCCTTGTGATTAGCAGTCATGTAGATCCCATCCTTGAAGCCAGCTGCTGGCAACAATATTTCTCTAAATTCCTCAATTGGGCGATGTGGGAACACTGTCATGGGAACTTCTCATAGTCGTCCTGGTAGCTTGGTTTGCTCAGCTGCAGCAAGCCATGGGATCTTTGCTGTTTCAAAAATCCCTCAACAATCCCTCATTTTTTCCTTCAAAATACAAGAAAGAAAGAAAGTATTCTCAAAGGTCATAAATTATTCCCCCAAATAGCATTATGTTTATTCCTATAAAAATGCTACTACCAATTTATCCTGCTTATAGAAATGGAAGAGAGGAACCAAATGAGATAATTTGGGCATCAGCTATAGCAGATAAACACCTTTCTTTGCTTAGCTTAAACTCACCTTGTGTGCCAGAGCAAGGAAGCTGTGGGAGTATTGCCATGGGGGTCGACAAGCCCCTTGATTGGTGATAACATCAGACTCTTAACGATGAGGCCATCAGGAATGTAAAGAGTTTAGAAGGAACAAAGAAGGGTGATTCAGGAGACACCTTGCTGTCTCGGGTTGCTTGTTCTCCACCAGTTAAGGCATGGAAGTTGCTGGAGGTTTCCTGGTTGCTGGGCAAATGTGTTTGACCAAAGACTAGTTAGTGGAAAAGTACTGCTGTGGGGCAAATTGTATAAGAAGGGAGCCTGTTGTCAAGAAAAGAGTTGAATTTATGCCCTCAGTAAAGAAGCAGAAGTTATGGAACTTTAAAGAACCCTGGTGTCCGTGTGGTCACTACACCACAGGGAGCAACAGATTGCTCTTGTTTTGCAGCATATTTCACAAATACTACAGAGGACTAATTTAAACAAATAATTAGAGCTGGTAAGAGGAATGGAAAGAAAGGGCAAGAGCTGTTGATAAGACTGGACTTGTGGAATAAATGTAGATAAGAGGTAAGAAGTGAAATTAAGAGTACTGGGGAACAATGGCGTGCTGTAAGAATATATTTATATCACTACCCTCCTAGTTTCAGTTTAGTGTTAGATATAAACTAAGGAAAAAAAAAAAAAAACAAAACACCAACTCTGAAATCAGCTTCCAAGTTATATATGTAGGTTTGTTGAACCACAAGTGTCAAAGTATCTCAAAGCCAGTGGCAACCCAAATCCACCTTGCTGTAGCTCTCCAACCACTCATCTCCCAGCCTGTAGCTCTGCTTGGGGTTGTTGCGCCCCAGGTGGAGGACCCGGCACTTGGCCTTGTTGAACTTCATGCAGTTGACCTCAGCCCATTGGTCCAGCCTATCCAGATCCTCCTGCAGAGCCTTCCTACCCTCGAGCAGATCGACACACGCACCTAACTTGGTGTCATCTGCAAACTTACTGAGGGTGCACTCAGTGCCCTCATCCAGATCATCGATGAAGATATTAAAGAGGACCAGCCCCAGCACCGAGCCCTGGGGGACGCCACTAGTGACTGGCCTCCAACTGGATTTGACTTCATTCACCATGACTCTTTGGGCCCAGCTACCCAGCCAGTTTCTAACCCAACAAAGCGTACGCCAGTCCAAGCCAAGAGCAGCCAGTTTCTTGAGGAGAATGCTGTGGGAAACGGTGTCAAAAGCCTTGCTGAAGTCAAGGTAGACCACATCCACAGCCTTTCCCTCATCCACCCAGCGCGTCACTTTGTCATAGAAGGAGATCAGGTTCGTCAAGCAGGACCTGCCTTTCATAAACCCATGCTGACTGGGCCTGATTGCCTGCTTGCCCTGCAAGTGCTGCGTGATGACTCTCAAGAGGATCTGCTCCATGAGCTTCCCTGGCACTGAGGTCAAACTGACAGGCCTGTAGTTTTCCAGGTCTGCCCTCCGACCCTTCTTGTAGATGGGTGTCACGTTTGCTAGCCGCCAGTCAACTGGGACCTCCCCCGATAGCCAGGACTGCTGATAAATGATGGAAAGCGGCTTGGCCAGCTCCTCTGCCAGTTCTCTCAGTACCCTCGGGTGGATCCCATCCGGCCCCATCAACTTGTGCACATCCAAGTGCCATAGCAGGTCACCAACCAGTTCTTCGTGGATGGTGAGGGCCACATCCTGCTCCCCATGCCCTTCCACCAGCTCAGGGTACTGGGTATCCAGAGAACAACCAGTATTGCCACTAAAGACTGAGGCAAAGAAGGCATTAAGCACCTCCGCCTTCTCCTCATCTCTTGTAACTAAGTTTCCCCCCGCATCCAGTAAAGGATGGAGATTCTCCTTAGTCCTCCTTTTTGTGTTGATGTATTTATAAAAACATTTTTTGTTATCTTTAACGGCAGTAGCCAGATTGAGCTCAAGATAACCTTTGGCCTTTCTAATTTTGTCCCTGCACAGCCTCACAACATCCTTATAGTCCTCCTCAGTGGCCAGTCCACTTTTCCAAAGATTATAAACCCTCTTTTTTCTCCTAAGCTCAAGCCACAGTTCTCTGTTGAGCCAGGCTGGTCTTCTTCCCCACCAGCTCGTCTTTGGGCATGAGGGGACAGACCGTTCCTGCGCCATTAAGATTTCCTTCTTGAAGAGCGCCCAGCCTTCCTGGACTCCTCTGCCCTTCAGAACCGCCTCCCAAGGGACTCTACCAACCAGTGTCCTCAGCAGCACAAAGTCAGCCCTCCGGAAGTCCAATACAGCAGTTTTACTGGTCCCATTCCTTGCCTTGTCAAGAATAGAGAACTCCACCATTTCGTGGTCACTCTGCCCAAGACAATCACATCCTCCACCAGTCCTTCTCTGTTTGTGAAGAGAAGGTCTAGCGGGGCGCCACCCCTGGTAGGCTCACTAACCAGCTGCGTCGGGAAGCTATCTTCCACGCTCTCCAGAAACCTCCTAGACTGCTTTCTCTGGGCTGTGTTGTGCTTCCAGGATATGTCTGGGAAGTTGAAGTCCCCCACGAGAACAAGCGCTGAAGATTTCGCAACTTCTGTCAGCTGCCTGTAGAAATCCTCATCCGTCTCCTCATCCTGGTTCAGCGGTCTATAGCACCCCAACCAGGATGCCTGCCTTGTTGTCCCAGCCGATCCTAACCCAAAGGGACTCGACCTTGTCATTCCCAGCCTCGAGTTCTACAGCATCGAAAGACTCTCTAATATAGAGAGCCACACCACCACCCCTTCTGTGCTGCCTGTCCCTTCTGAAGAGCTTATAGCCAGGCATTGCAGCACTCCAGTCATGAGACTGGTCCCACCATGTCTCCGTGATGGCAACCAAGTCGTAGCCTGCCTGCCACACGATGGCTTCCAGCTCCTCCTGTTTGTTACCCATGCTGCGTGAATTAGTGTAGATGCACTTCAGTTGGGCCACTGCCTTATCCCCCGGCCTTGCTATTGTTCCCCCTGGCACAGCTCCAACAATCCTTGCTTCAGCCCCATCCCCTTTCTTACCTAGTTTAAAGCCCTCTCAATGAGCCCTGCCAGCTCCTGGCCCAGGATCCTTTTTCCCCTAAAAGATAGGGACCTGTCTGCAGCCATCAGGCCGGGTGCCGAGTAAAGTGCCCCATGGTTGAAAAACCTAAGATTTCTGCGTTGGCACCAGCCCCTGAGCCATGTGTTTAACAGGTGGGCTTTCCGTGTCCTCTCTGTACCCCTCCCTGCCACTGTAGGGATGGACGAAAACACCACCTGCACTCCTGCTCCCTCCACTAATCGCCCCAGCCCCCTAAAGTCTTGTTTGATAGCCTTCAGGCTTCTCTCTTCAATGTCGTCACTACCTGCCTGGACTATCAAATGAGGATAATAGTCAGAGGGGCGTACCAGGTTGGGAAGCTTCCTGGCAATGTCCCTGACCCTGGCCCCAGGGAGGCAACAGACTTCCCTACAGGTAGGGTCAAGCCGACAAATAGGGCCCTCTGTTCCCCTGAGAATCATAGAATCATAGAATATCCTGAGTTGGAAGGGACCCTTAAGGATCATCAAGTCCAACTCTTGACACTGCACAGGTCTACCCAAAAAGTTCAGACCATGTGACTATGCACAGTCCAATCTCTTCTTAAATTCAGACAGGCTCGGTGCAGTGACCACTTCCCGGGGGAGCCTGTTCCAGTGTGCAACCACCCTCTCTGTGAAGAACCCCCTCCTGATGTCAAGCCTAAATTTCCCCTGCCTCAGCTTAACCCCGTTCCCGCGGGTCCTGTCGCTGGTGTTAATGGAGAAAAGGTCTCCTGCCTCTCGACACCCCCTTACGAGGAAGTTGTAGACTGTGATGAGGTCTCCCCTCAGCCTCCTCTTCTCCAGGCTGAACCGAGAACCATCTTCTCCATGATTTTACCAGGCACTGACGTGAGACTGACAGGCCTGTAATTGCTAGGGTCTTCTTTCTGACCCTTCTTGAAAATCGGCACAACATTTGCCAGCTTCCAGTCTACCGGGACCTCTCCAAATTCCCAGAAGAGAGTCTCCCACAACAATAACCCTTCTTTCTTTCTTGGTGGAGGCAGTCCTGAGGCATGGAGTTGTCCTCCTCGCCCTAGGCATCCTCCTGGGAACACTTGCTACCTCTTCCTTACCCACCGGTCTCTCGAGCTCCAGGGCCTCAAACCTGTTGTGTAAGGACACCTGGGAAGGTGGGGCTGGTGGGGGAGGGCATCGCCTGCGAGGTCGAGCAGGGACCTGTCTCCATTCCTCCTCAACTCCCAGATCCCCTCCTTCTGTCCACCATACAAAAAAAATGTCCACCATACAGCTAAATAAAAACATCATACGATGGGTGAGCAATTGGCTAACGGGCAGGGCCTAAAGGGTTATGGTAAATGGGGCTGCGTCAGGCTGGCGGGCGGTCACCAGTGGGGTCCCTCAAGGCTCCATTTTAGGGCCGGTACTTTTCAATATTTTTATAAACGATCTGGATGTAGGAATAGAAGGTATTTTGAGCAAGTTTGCTGATGACACCAAACTTGGAGGAGTTGTGGACTCTGTTGAGGGTGGAAAGGCCTTGCAGAGGGATCTGGATAGGTTGGAGAGCTGGGCGATCACCAACCGCATGAAGTTCAATAAGAGCAAGTGCCGGGTCCTGCACCTGGGACGGGGAAACCCCGGCTGCACGTACAGACTGGGCGATGAGACGCTGGAGAGCAGCCTAGAAGAGAGGGATCTGGGGGTCGTGGTAGACAGCAAGTTGAATGTGAGCCAGCAGTGTGCCCTGGCAGCCAGGAGGGCCAACCGTGTCCTGGGGTGCATCAAGCACGGCATCGCTAGTAGGTCAAGGGAGGTGATTGTCCCACTCTACTCTGCGCTGGTGCGGCCTCACCTCGAGTACTGTGTGCAGTTCTGGGCACCACAGTATAAAAAGGACATGAAACTGTTGGAGAGTGTCCAGAGGAGGGCTACGAAGATGGTGAAAGGCCTGGAGGGGAAGATGTACGAGGAACGGCTGAGGTCACTGGGCCTGTTCAGCCTGGAGAAGAGGAGGCTGAGGGGAGACCTCATCACAGTCTACAACTTCCTCGTAAGGGGGTGTCAAGAGGCAGGAGACCTTTTCTCCATCAACACCAGTGACAGGACCCACAGGAACAGGGTTAAGCTGAGGCAGGGGAAATTTAGGCTTGACATCAGGAGGGGGTTCTTCACAGAGAGAGTGGTTGCACACTGGAACAGGCTCCCCCGGGAAGTGGTCACTGCACCGAGCCTGTCTGAATTTAAGAAGAGATTGGACTGTGCACTTAGTCACATGGTCTGAACTTTTGGGTAGACCTGTGCAGTGTCGAGAGTTGGACGTGATGATCCTTAAGGGTCCCTTCCAACTCAGGATATTCTATGATGCAAGTCCTATGAGGAGCGGCTGAAGGAGCTGGGCTTGTTCAGCCTAGAGAAGAGGAGGCTCAGGGGTGACCTTATTGCTATGTATAAGTACATTAAAGGAGGCTGTAGAGAGGTGGGGGTTGGCCTGTTCTCCCATGTGCCTGGTGACAGGACGAGGGGGAATGGGCTAAAGTTACGCCAGGGGAGTTTTAGGTTAGATGTTAGGAAGAATTTCTTTACTGAAAGGGTTGTGAGGCACTGGAACGGGCTGCCCAGGGAGGTGGTGGAGTCACCATCCCTGGAAGTCTTCAAAAGACGTTTAGATGTAGAGCTTAGGGATATGGTTTAGTGGGGACTGTTAGTGTTAGGTTAGAGGTTGGACTCGATGATCTTGAGGTCTCTTCCAACCTAGAAATTCTGTGATTCTGTGATTCTGTGATTCTGTGATTCTATGAAATGTCAATTAACATTGCCCAGCACCCTCAAGGGGATAGGGAAGTTCCTGAATTTGATGATGAGACAGCACACACTGTGACCACCCCAGAGGACCAACCATCCATGGAATCAGTCACCCCTATAGTGAAGACAAAACACTGGAAACGGAGATCAGGTAGTATAGTAAGGGAAGAAGCTCCTCCTAAAGACGAAGGAGAAGAGGAAAAGGCTCTAAAGCAGCATCATCATGGCAACATCAGGGAGAAGAGACCGAAATCATAGATGAATCAGAGACTACTCGATCTCTATCCTTGAGTAAGCTGCGAGAAATATGAAAAGACTTCAGTCGTCATCCAGGTGAGCACATCCTCACCTGGCTGCTTCGATGCTGGGACACTGGGGCCAATAGCCAACAGCTAGAAGGCAATGAAGCCAAGCAGCTGGGATCTCTCTCTAGAGAAAGGCTCATTGATAGAGTAATTGGGAGAGAGGCACAGGTTCTCAGCCTCTGGAAGTGACTCCTATCAGCTGTGAAAGAAAGGTATCCTTACAAAGAAGATATTATATACCAAATAAGGAAATGGACCACTATGGATAAGGGCCTCCAGCAGCTGCGGGAATTAGCTGTGCTGAAGATGATTTATAGTGATTTGAACAATGCCCAGACACCTAAAGACCCTGATGAAGTCCAGTGCACAACATCCATGTGGCAGAAGTTTCTACGGGCTGCACCCTCATCACATGCCAGCACACTGGCAGCAATGGATTGGGAGGAGGGGATGGGGCCAACTGTGGATAATGTGTCCAACCAGCTTCATAAATATGAAGAAAATCTCTCTGCCCCAGTACGGGCCTGCATTTCAGCCGTGGAGAGACTGTCCCAACGGTTAGATGAACACATAGCTTCCTTCTCACCTAGATGGAAGAATCTTTCTGCCATCAAGTGCCAGCAGTGTCTGGCTCAAACAAGGGAGAATCCGGGACGCACACCGTGAGGTACCTTGTGGTTTTATTTACGTGACCACGGGGAAGATATGAGGAAGTGGGACAGTGAACCGACCTCGGCCCTAGCTGCTCAGGTACGTGAGCTACAGAAAGATACAGCAGCAAGAAAAGGGGCCCCTAGGAGGACTGCTGCCCCAGTTTCTGTTGGGCAGTCCCCAGAGGCAGTAGAAGGGCTAGTATTACTCCTGACCCTGACGAAGAGACTTCTGCTTCACATTTGGAATAATTAATTGATAGATGCTCCAACCAGGACTAGTGGGGCCCTGCCTCTGGCCAGGTAGAGGAGAGGAACAACTGGATTTATTGGACTGTGTGGATCCCATGGCCTGGCACACCGGAACCGCAGAAATACAAAGCTTTAGTGGACACAGGCACACAGTGTACCCTAATGCCGTCAGGCCACCAAGGGGTAGAACTCATCTCTATCTCTGGAGTGACTGTGGGATCCCAAGAGCTAACTGTATTGGAATCTGAAGTGAGTCTAACTGGGAATGAATGGCAAAAGCACCCCATCGTGACTGGCCCAGAGGCTCCGTGCATCCTCGGCATAGACTACCTCAAGAGAGGGTACTTCAAGGATCCAAAAGGGTACCGGTGGTCTTTTGGTATAGCTGCCTTGAGCACAGAGAAGATTAATCAGCTGTCTGCCCTGCCTGTTCTCTCAGAAGACCCTTCTGCTGTAGGATTGCTGAGGATTGAAGAACAGCAAGGGCCAATTGCGACTACAACTGTGCACTGGCGGCAATATCGCACCAACCGAGACTCCCTGATTCCTATCCATGAGTTAATTCACCATCTGGAGAGCCAAGGAGTGGGAAAGAAGGAGGTCAGCAAGACTCATTCACCTTTTAACAGTCCTATATGGCCAGTGCGAAAGTCCAGTGGCAAGTGGAGGCTAACAGTGGACTGTCGGGGTCTCCCTACTGATGGTGAATCAGGATGTTCCCCTGCAGCCCGTGGAGTACCGCGGTGGAGCAGGGTTCCACGCTGCAGCCTGTGGAGGAGACCATGGTGGTGTTGTCGACGGAAGGAAGACCCAGACGCTCAATATGTCGGGCAGCCCCGACACCACACCGACCCTGCCCCGCACTCTCGTCTCACACGTCCCGCGATCCCACAGCGAAAACAACGCGGTCGTGGTGAAGACCCTTGGCCAGTAGGACGGTTTACAATCTATAACTAAAATGCTCCGCTTTTCTAAAAAGCATTTCTGGCAAATACAATCTATATCTAAAATGCTCCGCTTTTCTAAAAAGCATTTGAGCAAATAATACGCCGCTTGTCTTTTCATACCTTTATATACATCAGTTGCAGCCTTTGCAAAGACCTCGGCGGCGCTTTTCCGGCGGGACCCTATATAGGCTCATCCCGGGTGCGGGGACTCCCTTCCACCTTCCGAGCTGCAGATCTCGGCGACGTGCGACCGGCGGGATCCTCTCCCGGGTGTGGGGACTCCACGTCCTTTTCACCTTCCCGGCACGGGTGCGGGGATTCTTGTCCCTTCCACCTCCTGGGCTGCGTTGCAGGACCGGCTTCCCTTATTCCGTCCAACCGTGGCCTTGGATCACTGCCAGCAGTGTCCAAATCCCGTTCAGACCGGTCCCTGTTCGGGCGCCAATTTGTTGTCGACGGAAGGAAGACCCAGACGCTCAATATGAGTGAACAGTGAACTTCAACTTTAATGGATAGCTCAGTCGCCTTTTATCTAGTTTGAACATAATCAACTCATACATATTGCAGAAACTAAGCTCAGGATTGGTTAACACTTCCCGGGCTTTTCAGTCTGGTCCTCCTTCTTTTAGCTACCTGTCCCGCCTTAGGGACTTTCCCAATCGCCCAAGGGCATCGTGTCCTTGAGCCTGATTGGCTCTCAGCCAGCTGCGTACGTGCCCAGGCTCAAAGGAGTTGAGTACGGTACTTCACTAGCCCATTGTCTCCCAACTGCTCAACATCCACATGTCCTACCTCACTTAACCATTCCTCCACATGGTGGAGCAGGTGGACCTGCACTGACGGAGGCTGCGGCCTGTGGAAGACCCCTGCCGGAGCAGATTCCAGGCCGGACCTGTAGCCCGTGGAGAGGAGACCACGCAGGAGCAGGTGACCTGGCAAGAGCTGCTGCCCGGAGGGGAGCCAGGTTGGAGCAGTTTTCTCCTGAGGGATGGACCCCATGGTACGGACCCATATCTGGAGCAGTTCTGGAAGAGCTGCTGCCTGTGGGAAGCCCACGCCGGATCAGTTCATCAAGGGCTGTATCCCGTGGGTGGGACCCCACAGCACAGGGGACGAGAGTGACTGAGAAGGAGCGGCAGAGAAGAAGTGCTGTAGACTGACCATAACCGCCATTCCCTGTTCCCCTGCGCCTGCTCGGGGGGAGGAGGTGGAAGACGGTGGATGGGGGGGAAGGTGCTTTTGGTTTCTTTCCTTTGTTTCTCACTTCTCTAGCTTGTTAGTAATGAGCAATAAATCTTACTACGTTCTTATGCTGAGTCTGTTTTGCCCGTTACAATAATTACTGCATGATGTTCTCATCCTTATCTCAACCCCTGAGCCCTTTTCACATATTTTCTCCCCATTCCTCCTTGAGGAGGGGGAGTGAGAGAGCAGCTGTGGTGGAGCTCAGCTGCCCACTCGAGCGGAACCACGACACTGACGCAGCTAGCTAGTAAGCCTGCCAGGGGAGGTGCCCTGCTAGACCTTTTGTTCACAAACAGAGAAGGACTGGTGGGAGATGTGGTGGTCGGGAGTTGTCTTGGGCAGAGTGACCATGAAATGGTAGATTTCTCCATTCTTGGCAAAGTCAGGAGGGGGATCAGTAAAACTGCTGTCTTGGACTTCCAGAGGGCTGACTTTGAGCTGTTCAGGACACTGGTTGTTAGAGTCCCTTGGGAGGCGGTTCTGAAGGGCGGTTCTCTGGATACCGAGTACACTGAGCTGGTGGAAGGGGATGGGGAGCAGAACGTGGCCCTTACTATCTGAGGAAATGGTTGGCAACCTGCTACAGCACTTGGATGTATGCAAGTCGATGGGGCTGGATGGGATCCACCTGAGGGTACTGAGAGAACTGGCAGAGGTTCCTTGCAAAGTTGACCTGTCGTTGGTTCTGCAGTGTCCTCCTACTACACATAAATTGGATTACAGATTAATTTTCTACCAAGGTCAAATCTCCTTGAGGCACACACTTGATATCCCCATCTTTCTGCATTAGCAACCATGTATACCCTGGTCCTTTCGCGAAGACAATCCCACGAGTGGGTTTGCCTTTTCGTATGGCATGGGCAACCCACACCGCCTTCCCCATCCACTTTCCTGCATATACTACAGGGACTTCAGCTTCTCCTACAGTGTGTAGGGGTTTTGTTTCAGCAGGACCAGCACGGCTGTAAAGCCCCCTGTTGTTAACTAGCCAAGTGGCTTCTGGTAGATTTATATCCTAATGTTTCCACGTCCCAGCACCCAGTGCTCATAGCATAGTTTTTAACAGTCCATTGTACCTCTCAACCTTCCCAGAGGCTTATGGGTGATAAGGGATGTGATACACCCACTCAATGCCATGTCTCTTGGCCCAGGAGGTGACAAGATTGTTTCGGAAGTGACTCCCATTGTCGGACTCAATTCTTTCTGGTGTACCATGTCGCCACAGCACTTGCCTTTCTAGGCCCAAGATAGTGTTTCGGGCCGTGGTATGGTTTACTGGATATGTTTCCAGCCACGTTAGTTGCTTCTACCATGGTAAGTATGTACCATTTGCGTTGGCGGGTTTGTGGGAGAGGTCCGATGCAGTCAATCTCCAGGCTTCACCATATTGAAATCCATGTCATCTCCCTCTGTTCCAGGAAGACTTTACCCTCATGGCTTTCTTGATTGTAGTACAGGTCTCACACTGATGGGTAACCTGTGTGATGGCCTCAGTGGTCAGGTCCACCCTTCGATCACGAGCCCATCTGTATGTGGCATCCCTCCCCAGATGTCCTGATGTTTCATGGGCCCATCAAGCTACTAAGAGCTCACCCTTACATCCCCAGTCCAGGCCCTCCTGAGCTACTTCAATTTTTGAAGCTCGATCTACTTTTTTGTTGTTCTGATGTTCTTTGGTGGCATGATTCTTAGGCATGTGAACATCTACATGATGTACCTTTACAGCCAGGTTTTCTACCCAGGCAGCAATATCTTGCCACAGGACAGAAGCCCAGATAGGTTTACCTCTGCGTTGCCAGTTGTTCTGTTTCCATTGCCGCAGCCACCCCCACAGAGCATTTGCCACCATCCATGAGTCAGTGTAGATACAGTACTGGCCATTTTTCTCTTTCGGCAATCTCTAGGGCCAGTTGTATAGCTTTCACTTCTGCATACTGACTCAACTCACCTTCCCCTTCCATGGCCTCCACAACTTGTCATGTGGGACTCCACACAGCAGCTTTCCACTTCCGATGGCTCCCTATAACACGGCAGGATCCGTCAGTAAACAACACATACTGCTTTCTGTCTTCTGGCAACTCATTCTATGGTGGTGCCTCTTCAGCACGAGTTACCTCTTCTGTTGGCACTCCAAAATCTCTGCCTTCTGGCCAGTCCATATTCTCTTCCAAGATTCCCGGGTGGTTGGGTTTCCCCATTTGAGCCCATTGTGTAATTAACGCTACCCACTTACTCCACATATGTCGGTTGCATGGTATGTAGTGGGGATTTTTCCTTTGAACATCCAATGTAATACAGGTAGCCGTGGGGCCAAGAGGAGTTGTACTTCTGTACCAACAACTTCTGAAGCGGCTCGAATCCCCTCATATGCTGTTGATATTTCCTTTTCAGTTGGGGTGTAATTGGCTTCTGATCCTCGATAGCCCCGGCTCCAGAACCCCAGAGGTCAGCCTCGAGTTTCTCCTGGGGTCTTCTGCTAGAGGCTCCAGGTGAGGCCATGCTCCCCAGCTGCAGTGTACAGTATGTTTTGCACAGCTGGTCCGGAAGGAACAGGCCCAAGGGCTACTGCACGAGCTATTTCTCCTTTGAGTTGTTCAAAGGCCTGTTGTTGCTAGGGGCCCCACTCGAAATAGTTTCTCTTTCGAGTCACTCGATATAGAGGATTCACAAGCTGACTATAGCCTGGCACATGCATTCTCCAGAATCCCACAAGGCCTAGGGAAGCTTGTGTTTCTTTCTTCGCTAGTTGGCGGAGACATAGCAGCTATTTTGTTGATCACATCCATGGGAACGTGGCGAAGTCTATCCTGCCATTTTACCCCCAAGAACTGGATTTCCTGTGCGGGTCCCTCGACCTTATTCCGTTTAATAGCAAAGCCAGCTTTCAGGAGAATTTGAATTATTTTCTTCCCTTTCTCATAAACTTCTGCTGTGTTACCCCATATGATGATATCATTGATGTACTGCAGGTGTTCAGGAGCGTTCCCCTGTTTCAGTGTCATCTGGATCAGTCCATGGCAAATGGTAGGGCTGTGTTTAGACCCCTGGGGCAGCCGATTCCAAGTATACTGAATGCCCCTCCAAGTGAAAGCAAACTGTGGCCTGCGTGCTGCTGCCAGAGGGATGGAGAAAAATGCATTAGCAATATCAATTGTAGCATACCACTAGGCTGCCTTTGACTCTAGTTCATACTGGAGTTCTAGCACGTCTGGCACTGCAGCACTCAGTGGTGGAGTGACGTCATTCAGGCCCCGATAGTCCACAGTTATCCTCCACTCGCCATTAGACTTTCACACTGGCCATATAGGACTATTAAAAGGTGAATGAGTCTTGCCGATCACTCCTTGGCTCTCCAGATGGTGAACCAACTCATGGGTGGGAATCAGAGAGTCTCGGTTGGTTCGATATTTCTCTAAATTCCTTAATCGGGTGATGTGGGAACACTGTCATGGGAACTTCTCATAGTCGTCCTGGTAGCTTGGTTTGCTCAGCTGCAGAAAGCCATGGGATCTTTGCTGTTTCAAAAATCCCTCAACAGGGCAAGGCTTTCTAATACCTGGCCTGTTTTACATTTGAACTGTATATTTCCTATCTGTATCACACAAGCCTTTGAAATCTTCCTCCCCAGGTATATATATGCATTGACAGGACTCAGTAGATATGACTGAGCATAACTGATGACTGTTAAGTCATAAATTGCCAGTAATGTGAACTATTATATACAAATTAGCTGAAAGTGTACTGTCATAAGTCAGTTTGGTCCACCCAAAGGTATTTCTGGATAAAACAGGTCTTTAGGGTGACGTTTATGTGAGATTTTGGGCAGATAAATTCAATTTCTTTGTACAGTATCTGTTTTCTGTCTCGTATACATGTGTGATGCATGTTTATGTATGTGTGTTCTTTTCACCAGAGGGAACCGTTTTCACTGTCATGGTTAAGAAGGCTTGAATCTGTAAGATTGTTTTAACACTTAAATCCAGTTTCCACAGCAAAAGTGTACTGGGTCTGGCTGGAATGTTAACTTTCCCTGCAGCAGCCCATACAGTGCTGTACTCTGCACTTGTAGCTGGAACAGCAGTGTTATCACACCAGGGTTGTTTCTACTGCTGAGCAGGGGGAGTGAGAGAGCGGTTGTGGGGTTTAGCTGCCCAGCACGGTAAAACCACCACAGTCCTTTTTGGCGCCCACCGTGGGGCTCGAAGGGTTGAGATAACAATAGAATTGATTAAACGCATACAACTAACACGCTTGCTAGTAACCATGCTAGTAACCATGTACATTGTCCTGTTAATAATAGCTTTGTTCATATGTCATGCAATCCATGTCATATTCTCCTTTCTCCTATATATCCGATCCGACAGAGTGCTACAATCTGTGTTCACTTTTTTTAATTTGCTGTGCTGCCAAGCACTGACCTTGGGTTTAATCTGGAATTCAGGCTCTGCGCTGTTATCATTTGGGTCCCATGGAAACTATCTTTCAGAGAATATTCAGAACTACACTGCCTTCCTTTTCTCATCTGGACACCAGTTTATTAATAATATTAGGAATGGTACCTTTCCCTTCTTTCACAGTGGGCTAATTACAACAGTTTGGGAGTATTTTGAAGATCCATCTGTAACCCATGTATTGCTATTTCTAATTCTGAACAACCGGTTTCATTTTCTCTCTAAGATTAGTCGATTGTTTAGAAAACTTACTTGGGAATCTGTCCCGAAACAGTCTTGTGGTGAGTGGCAAGGTGTGTGGGATGATGTTCGCAGATACCTGTCACGAGTGTCTCCTCCAATAGTTTTGAACTTCACCCCTGAGCAAGTGCTAAATCCTAAAAACTTGGTAGAATGTTTGAGAGTTGTATGTCCTGACCCTGATAATGCCGGAGAATGACAGCTTGCAGCATTGTGCTGGGTCCTGGCTTATTCCTATCAAACACTGTTTAACATCATCCAGCAACTTGAAGAGAGGGAGGAAGTCTCTGAATCTGATGACCAAGTAACACACGCTGTGGCTGACCCAGAGGACCAACCAACTATGGTATCAGTCGCCTCCATAGTCAAGTCAAAACAATGGAAATGGAGGTCAGCTCGTTTAGTAAGAGAAGAAGGCTCTCCTAAGAAGGAGGGAGAAGGGGAAATGGCAGGCACCTCTAAAGCAGAGCCATCACAAAAACAGCAGGAAGATGAGACAGAAGTCATAAAGGAATCAGAAATCACTCGATCCTTATCCCTGAGTGAGATGCGAGAAATACGAAAGGATTATGGTCGACGCCCAGGTGAACACATCCTCACTTGGCAGCTCCGATGCTCGGATGCTGGGGCCAATAGCCTACAATTAGAAGGCAATGAAGCCAAGCAGCTGGGATCCCTCTCTAGAGAAAGGGTAATCGACAAAGTAATCGGGAGAGGAGCACAGGCCCTCAGCCTCTGGAGACGACTCCTGGCAGCTATGAGAGAAAGATATCCCCATAAGGAAGATATTGTATATCACATAGGCAAGTGGACCACTATAGATAAAGGTCTCCAGCATCTGCGGGAATTAGCTGTGCGGGAGATGATTTATAGTGATTTGGACAATGCCCAGACACCTCAAGACCCCGATGAAGTCCAGTGCACAACATCCATGTGGCGTAAATTTGTGCGGAGTGCACCATCAGCACATGCCAGTACCCTGGCAGCAATTCGCTGGGACGAGGGGATGGGACCAACAATGTATGATGTGTCCTGCCAGCTTCAACAATATGAAGACAATCTCTCTGCTCTGCTACAGTCCTGTGTCTCAGCTGTGGAGAAACTGTCTAAAGGACTTGACAAGCTCGTGGAACGAGTATATTCCCCCTCATTTAGACAGAGTGATACTTCAGCCACTAAGAATCAGCATTCGCCTGCTCAAGAGAGAGAGTACCCAAGACGTACACCACGTGGCACCTTGTGGTTTTATCTGCGTGACCATGGGGAAGATATGAGGAAATGGGATGGTGTACCTACTTCAACCCTAGCTGCTCGGGTACGTGAACTGAAAGGAAATACAGCAGCAAGAAGAGGGGCTCCTAAGAGAAATGCTGCTCCAGTTTCTATTGGGCAGTACCCCAGAGGCAGTAGAAGAGCTGATGTTATTCTTGACCCTGACGAAGGGACCTCTACCTCTCATTTGCAAGAATTAAGTGGCAGATGCTCCAGCCAGGACTAGAGGGGCCCTGCCTCTGGCCAGGTAGAGGAGAGGGATAACCGGATTTATTGGACTGTGTGGATCCGATGGCCTGGCACATCAGAACCACAAGAATACAAAGCTTTAGTGGACACTGGCGCACAATGTACCTTAATGCCATCAGGCTACCAAGGGACAGAACTCACCTGTATCTTTGGAGTGACAGGGGGATCCCAACAACTATCTGTACTGGAAGCTGAAGTGAGTCTAACTGGGAATGAGTGGCAAAAGCATCCCATTGTGACTGGCCCAGAGGCTCCATGTATCCTTGGCATAGGCTATCTCAAGACAGGGTACTTCAAGGATCCAAAAGGATACCGGTGGGCTTTTGGCATAGCTGCTTTGAGCACAGAGAAGATTAGGCAGCTGTCTACCCTGCCTGGCCTTTCAGAAGACCCTTCTGTTGTAGGATTGCAGAAGGTTGAAGAACAACAGGTACCAATTGCTACTACAACGGTGCACCGACGGCAATATCGCACCAACCGAGACTCCCTGATTCTCATCCATGAGTTGGTTCACCGACTGGAGAGTCAGGGAGTAATCAGCAAGACTCGCTCACCCTTTAATAGTCCTATATGGCCAGTACGAAAGTCTACTGGCGAGTGGAGGCTAACAGTGGACTATCGAGGCCTGAATGAAGTCACGCCACCACTGAGTGCTGCAGTGCCGGACATGCTAGAACTTCAGTACGAACTAGAGTCAAAGGCAGCCAAGTGGTACGCCACAATTGATATTGCTAATGCATTTTTCTCCATCCCTTTGGCAGCAGCATGCAGGCCGCAGTTTGCTTTCACTTGGCGGGGCATCCAATACACCTGGAATCGGCTGCCCCAGGGGTGGAAACACAGCCCTACCATTTGCCATGGACTGATCCAGTCTGCACTGGAGCAAGGGGGAGCCCCTGAGCACCTTCAGTACATTGACGACATCCTCGTGTGGGGCAACACAACAGAAGAAGTTTTTGAGAAAGGGAAGAAAATAATCCAAATTCTCCTGAAAGCTGGTTTTGCCATTAAACAGAGCAAGGTCAAGGGGCCTGCACAGGAAATCCAGTTCTTGGGGGTAAAATGGCAGGATGGACGTCGCCATATTCCAATGGATGTGATCAATAAAATAACAGCAATGTCTCCGCCAACTAGCAAAAAAGAAACGCAAGCTTTCCTAGGCCTCGTGGGATTCTGGAGAATGCATGTGCATTTCTTCTGCACTTCCACATAGCCTTTACTTGTTCTGTTTTTTGTTGTTGTTCTTGTTGTTGTTGTTTTTTTTCCCTTTCTCCCTCCCTTTCCCCTTTCCCTTTATTCCCTTTAGTTAAATTGTTTGATTAATAATTATCTTTACTTAATAATTATTTTTTTCTCTTTAATTAAATTATCCTTCTCTCAACCTGTGAGTTGTTCTTTCCTTTATTTCTTCCCCTCCTCTTCTAAGGAGGGGGAGTGAGAGAGCCGCTGTTGTGTTCAGCTGACTAGCACGGTAAAACCACCACACCAGGTCTCTCATGTCCTTGGACATATTTGGACAAGATACTGTTTTTGTAGACTTCTGTTGTGGATTCCTTAGATAGCTTCTGCTTTCAGTGATCAGTGTTATAATTCAAGTGACTACATCTGTGATAGTACTATGTGTCTTTTATTTACCCACTGCGATGCTTCCAACATTTCTGAGAGCTGACTTAGCCTTCTGTGTGACTGTCAATTCTAACAGAATAGTACATTGACAGCTGGATATGTTTCCTGGTAGATAAACACCAAATCTTCTACTTGCCTTTGAAATGACAAAAAAAAAAAAAATGGAAATATGAGGATTTCCATATCTTTTCATGTTTCATGCACTCATGCTGAAAATGGATTTTAACCATTTTCTTCAAACAGTTCCCCTTCCCTGAAAAAAGAGCACACCTTCCTGTTGGTCATAGTAACATTCATGCAAAGCTTAACATATGTTCCTTGGTTCCTTGATGCTGTAAGCCATGCTTTATTTATGCCACTCTGTATAGTCTCTTTCTCTATATCACCTTCTCAGCATAGATAGGTGGCTAGCAGTTTTTTTGAGATATACAATAGCTGAATGAAGTAATCATTTTAAGGAGGACCATTATTGAGTTGAGGTATGAAGGATTAAAAGACATTTGAGAAGCTTAGAAGTCATTTAATTTATAAAACATAGCAGTAATAACCATTTAAATCTATTTCTATGTGGATATTTGCTATAAAAATATATTTTTGAAAGTACTGGAAATCATTAAAGCAGATAAAGCATATTAAGTATTTAATCCATTGTATTTCAGCCAGTTGCAACCTTATCTTCATTTTGTTTGTACTCTCAAATGTATTCAGTGACTTTTTCTTGTGAACAGATGGGATTCGGATTGTGACCTGCCACAGCTTCTGTCACACTGCCTCTGAAGGCAAAGAGACTAAGAGCTAAAACATGTCCCCAGTGAGAATTTTAGAGAAATAAAATGGAAATGAATCCTGAACTTGCAAACCAAAACTAGTTCTAAACAAGTCAGGACACAGCAGATGAAAACAAACAGCTCAACCTGTACCTGCTGAGGTCTGCAAGTAAGCAGATTTAACTCTTACTACATGCACGGTGCAAAAGAATGAGCTGTAAAAGAAAGATATTTGCTCTTAGAAGAGGTGTGCAACTACAGAGTGGAGACAGAAACGTTGTGCTGGTTTTACTCAGCTGGACAGCTGAGCTCCACCACTACTGCTCTCTCAGTCCCCTTCCTCAAAGGGAAAGGGAGAGAAAGTACAACAGGAAGGGTCCAAGGGTTGAGATAAGGACAGGGAGATCACTCAACAATTATAATCACAGGCAAAACAGACTCAGCATAGAGAGATTAATATGATTTATTACTTATTGCTAACAAGCTACAGCAGTGAAAAACTAAAAACAGTCTAAAAACAGCTTCCCCCTATCCACCCTCTTCTACCTTCTCCCCCCAAGCAACACAGGGGAACAGGGAATGGGGGCTGCAGTCAGTCCCTGATGCTTCATCTCTGCCACTCTTTCATGGTCACTCTCTGCCTCTCCTCCATGTGGGGTCCTTCCCATGGAATGCCATCCTTCCTGAATTGATCCTGTGGGGGCAGCCCACAGGCAGCAGCTCTTCAAGAACTGCTTCAACATGGGTCTGTACCACTGGGTCCATTCCCCAGGAGCAAACTGCTCCAGCATGGGTCCCCCATGGATCACCTGCTCCACCGGGGGCTCCTCCACGGGCTGCAGAGTGGAGATCTGCTCTGCCGTGGGACCCACGGGCTGCAAGGGGACAGCTTGCTCCACCAGGGGCCTCTCCACAGGCCACAGTGGAACTTCTGCTCTGTGCCTGGAGCACCTCCTGCCCTCCTTCTGTACTGACCTGGGTGGCTGTTCTTGGGGGTAAAATGGCAGGATGGACGTCGCCATATTCCAATGGATGTGATCAATAAAATAACAGCAATGTCTCCGCCAACTAGCAAAAAAGAAACGCAAGCTTTCCTAGGCCTCGTGGGATTCTGGAGAATGCATGTGCCAGGCTATAGTCAGCTTGTGAATCCTCTATATCGAGTGACTCGAAAGAGAAACTATTTTGAGGTATGCGTTGTTTACTGACGGATCCTGCTGTGTGATAGGGAGCCATCGGAAATGGAAAGCTGCTGTGTGGAATCCCATGCGACGAGTTGTGGAGGCCATGGAAGGGGAAGGTGAGTCGAGTCACTATGCAGAAGTAAAAGCCATACAACTAGCCCTAGATATCGCCGAAAGAGAAAATTGGCCAGTATTGTATCTTTATAATGACTCATGGATGGTGGCAAATGCTCTGTGGGGGTGGCTGCAGCAATGGAAAGGGAGCAACTGGCAGCGCAGAGGTAAACCTATCTGGGCTGCTACCCTGTGGGAAGATATTGCTGCCCGGGTAGGAAACCTGCATGTTAAAGTACGTCATGTAGATGCCCACATGCCCAAGAGTCGCGCTACTGTAGAACATCGGAACAACGAAGAAGTGGATCGAGCTTCGAAAATTGAAGTGGCTCAGGTGGACCTAGACTGGGAACGTAAGGGTGAGCTGTTTGTAGCTCGATGGGCCCATGAAACATCAGGACATCTGGGGAGGGATGCCACTTACAGATGGGCTCATGATCGAGGGGTGGACTTGACCATTGAGGCCATCACACAGGTTACCCATCAGTGTGAGACCTGTGCTGCAATCAAGAAAGCCATGAAGGTAAAATCTCCATGGAACAGGGAGACCCCTGCCAGAGCAGATTCTGGGCCGGACCTGCAGCCCATGGAGAGGAGACCATGCAGGAACAGGTTACCTGGCAGGAGCTGCTGCTTGTGGGGGATCCAGGTTAGAGCAGTTTGCCACTGAGGGATGGACCCCGTGGTACGCACCCATATCTAGAACAGTTCTTGAAGAGCTGCTGCCTGTGGGAAGCCCACGCTAGATCGGTTCAGCAAGGACTGCATCCCGTGGGAGGGACCCCATAGCACAGGGGAAAAGAGTGACCAAGAAGGAGTGGCGGCGAAGAAGCGCTATAGACTGATCATAACCCCCATTCCCCCGCACCGCTCCGGGGGGAGGAGGTGGAAGAGGGCGGATTGAGGGGAAGGTGCTTTTGGTTTCTTTCCTTTGTTTCTCACTTCTCTAGCTTGTTAATAATAGGCAATAAATCTTACTGTCTCCCTATGCCGAGTCTGTTTTTCCCGTCACAATAATTACTGCATGATTTTCACGTCCTTATCTCAACCCTTGAGCCCTTTTCATCGTATTTTCTCCCCATTCCTCTTTGAGGAGGGGGAGTGAGAGAGCGGTTGTGGTGGAGCTCCGTCGTCCACCCGAGTAAAACCACCACAAGTTCTTAAGAAAAGCATCTTTTGTCTCAAACTGAGGTAATCCATTCTCTTTGTCCATGTACAGCTATCCAAATAATATTTCATATGGTGAAACTCCCACATCTTTTATTGGTGCAGTTTGAATTTGGAGAAGTGCCAAAGGTAAGCACTTCGTTTGGGGAAGCTGAGTTTCCAGAACTTAGTCAAGTTGCTTCTTTACTGTCTGATCCGTTCCACCCTTCCAGAAGAGGAAGGATGCCAAGGAGTGTGAAATTTCCACTTAATTCCTGGAGTCCACATTTGCCCTTGCGATATTTCTGCCATAAAGTGATTTTCTTGATCAGAGTCAATATTTTCAACAATTCCATACCTGGGAGTTATTTGTTCTAGAATTACCTTAGTTACTACGTTCACAGTAGCAGATACTGAAGGGAAAGCTTCCACCCACCCTGACAAATGATCTACCAAGACTAATAAGTATTTAAATCTACCTACTCTAAGGAGTTCTGTAAAATCTACCTGTACATTTTGGAAGCGTTGAATTCCTGGTTCTCACCCCCCTTGTTCTGACTGCAAATAATTTTCCTATTTACCTTTTGACATACTACACAACTCCTGCAAACTCGTTCAGCCCGAGTATATATTTTCCTACACATACATATTTCCATAGCACAGCGTCACACGTTGCTTGAATTTCCCAATGACCCTCTTGATGCAAAACACTTAATATTTGCCTCATTAGCACTTTATTCAGCATTTCTCTCCCGTCAGGGAGTATCTATTTTCTTTTGGACTTCGTGACTCCTCATTCCTTAAAAACCTCTTTCTCTTAAAACTTTTACTTGCTTTTAGTTTTGTGTAGGGGTAGCTCAACAGTTCCCTGAATCCTCTCCGGATTTATCCTTCATTCCCCCTCAGACACTAGATGCCCTAAATACTTGACTTCTCTTTCTACAAATTTTAATTTATTTTCCAATATTTTCAAGCTCTGTTTTCCAGAAAGTCGAATAGCTTCTTAGTGTCTTCCTTCACAGCTGTTTTCTCCTGTCCTGACAATAAAAGATCATTCACATATTGTAACACTAATACCTCCTTTGCTGTTGTGGTTTTACACAGTACAAGTGCTCCAAAATTTCTTCTAGAACTTGCCCAAATAAATTGGTGGCCCTGTAAACCCCTGAGGTAAAATTGTCCATCTGTATTGCTGCTTCCACCCCATTTCAGGGTCTTTCCACTCAAAGGCAAATATATCTTTGCTCCCAGGGTCTGAGAGCATCCCATTAATAATATGGTTATTCCAGTCTAACAATTTACTATTTGAATGCACAATTTCATTATCAAATCCTTTCCCAACAAGTTCTGTACTGACCTGGGTGGCTGTAGGGCTGGTTCTCACTCTTTGCTCTCCCAGCTGCTGTGATACAGCATTTTTTTTTCCTTAAATCTGCTCTCACAGAGGTGCAAACAACATGGCTTATTGGCTCTACTCTGCCTAGAAGTTAACTCCATCCCAGTCAGACCCAGTACAGTGCCATCTGAGATGCCCTATATTGTTTGAGACATTTGCCTGGAGTTGGCATATCCATTCAGCCATATCCAAAGGGGCCCACTGCTGCCCAGAGCCAAGCCATGAGCAACATAGTTTGTGCCTCTGTGAGAGCACATCCAAGAAAAGGAAAAGAAAACTGCTGCGCAACAGCCGCTCCTTCCCCACTCCTGCCCCCCCGTGTTCCCCCCCCCCCCCCCCGCCCCGTGCCACTCAGAGCAGGGAAGAGGTGGAAGAGAGTGGATGGGGGAAGGTGCCCCCAGCTTGTTTCTTTGTTTCTCACCACTCCAGCCTGTCAGCAATAGGTAATAAATTTTATTAATCTTCCTATGCTAAGTCTGTTTTGCCCGTAACAATAATTGTAGAGTGATCCCCACTGAGGTACACTTGAGGAGCCCTTGAGGTACACTTTTTCATTTATCAAGGACCTAGCTTTCCAAAAAGCCCCGACTCCCCTATTCTGAATTTATAACAGCAATCTCTCCTCCTTCTTCCACTCCAGATATTCCTATTTGAAGTGGCTGGCTTGGCCACACTTAAAACATCTTCTCAAAGCCTGTCCCTGCTAGGATTTAGGCTGCAACACAGGTAGCTTTCCTTGCCTGACATTCCTTCCTCTCTCTTCCTCTTCTTTCCATCTTGGGCCCAAAAGTCCCAGTCCATCCTGAAAGTCCCTCTATCTCCCCCTCTGCCTCACTACCCAGTATGCTGCGAATACCATTTGTTTTGCTCTCTGCTTTTCCTTCTCATCTCCCCTCCTGGCATACACCTTCATACTACCACACTGTTCACTCCATCATCCCACCTTCTGGAGCTTTTTCTGCATATCTGGCCAGACTTTAATCACAAAATGAACTTTCAAGAGACCTTGGGCTCCAAGGTCCTCATATTCATCCCCAAGTACTTTCTAATTCTTACCCTGAGTCTCTCATAGGATTTCTATGTCGTGGGCTGTTATTATTTCAGTTGGATAAGCAGATATTTCTGCTCTATCAGAATTACTCTTGGTCCGGGGGGGGGGGGGGGGGGGAGGGGCTGTGTTAGTTCTTTCCCATTCATGCATAGCTTCCTGGCAAATCTTCCCCCCCCCCCCCCAAACATTCTTTTCAACATAGACAAGATTCACATTTCACCCCCAGAAATACAAATTAGGCATTAAAAATGGGTTTGACTGTTCTGCTAGGCCCTCAATTAAAGACTTCATTTCCTTCTTAAAACTCTCTGATGGTAAGGGGGGAGTGGCACTGGCCCCGCCTCGGCCCTGCACGGCCCCAAGGCCCCACCAGGACTGCCCCCCTGCCTCTACTCCTGCCACTCTGTGCTCCCGGTTGCAACTTCTCCAGGGACAGCATCAATTGCAGTCCTTGTCTCCCCTCCTGGAGCAGCTGCCGCTGCCTTCGGTGCAATATTAGGATTGTAGGGAGCATATCTTGATTCCTCCTCCGAAAACAGAACCTTATTGTTTACATATAAATTTAAAACCTAAATTTCCGTCATACCCGTATTTTGGCCAAAATACTGAAGTTCCTATTAAGACAGACAATTACACAATATCAAACCTTTATTTATTTATTTATTTTAATTCTTTTTCCCTAGTTTTTGGGTTGTTTTTCCAAATCCTTATCATTCTCTCCAAAGGACTATCCTTAGGCACAGTCCCGGGGTCTCCACCCCCACCCTGCTGACTCTTGGAACCCTTAATCCCCATCTCTTCCTGACATGCTGCTGTGGACTTTACCACCCACGGGGTACCACAAGCCTTCACCTAGCATTAGGACTGAGGCAGGGTGTACTGCCAAGCACCTCACTTCACCGTGCTCGGGGTACTGTACACCTAAGGGCCCAAACCCCCGAGACTCTCTTTCACTTCATCCCTCTCCATCTGAGGGGACTTTGTTTGTCCCCTCGCGGGACTACAGAACCTTTCGGATTGGGACTCCATACTCACTTTGCACTAAAAGTGCGTCTCATTCACACTCCACACAAGAGTCTCCCCGAACCTACCCCGAGGCCGTATACGGTAAAGTTTCCCTTACCTTGGTCCGTGCACGGCTTCCCGGTCCGAGTTATCAGCAGTAATCCCTGTGCCTGTACCTGGTCTGGTCTGTGTCTGGTCTGTGTCTATGGTATGTCAGTGCTGGCATTCCTTCTCCCCAGAGCTTCGCAGAGCCTGTCTTCAGATTAACGGTCCTTTGCCAGCCGTACCAAGACAACCCACCGCCCCCAATGGGACCGCTGGAATCAGCGGGGTGCACCTTCCTGTCTGTGGTGGCAAGAACTCTTCAGTAGGCGACAGGATCCCAGATGAGCCCCCAAACTGTGAGAAAAATCTCAATAATTTTCTTCAGACAGGATCTTCTGTGAAGCTATTTTATTTGTGAATGCAATGGTGGGCATCCTGCCAATTAGGAACGCATTTTAGTAAACAAATCATAACCTTTTATTCCCTATTACCCAACACCTGATCACCTCCCCTGTTTCCTCATTGGTTGAGTAGTACTGGTTCACAAGCTACTCAACGCTTCATATATGTACAATTATTTTTCTTCAACCCTTTAATTTCTCCTTTTTCCTTTTTTTTTTCCTTTCTTATGTTTTGAGAACTTGTGATCTTTGTAATCCAAAAGTAATCCAAATATAAGGATTACGTTGTTTGCTTGGTATTGATTTTCTTTACCTTTTTTATGGATTTGGAGAAGAGAAATTAGCATCAGGAGCAGTGCCCTACCAGAACACAGAATGATATTTGCAGTCCTAAGACAGGAATTGTAATTATAGGATAAACTTTAAAATCCTACGGCACTTTTTCTATAGGAAAAGGTATTGACTCTTTGATCCTGCCAATCTCTAAATGAAGTGCCTAATCTATTTTTTTCAAGATAGGTTGCCTCACGATTAAACTTGTCACTAATTCTTCATGTCTCTCTCTTCTTCTCTAAAGGGTTGATTTTACAGGATATTTGTTTTGGTGTTGAGTTGGTGATTTTGGATCATCTGTAGGAACATACAGAGATTTATGTCTTGCAACATGATGCTTTTCATATCAAACAGTATCTGAGTCATAGAATGGGGTACAAGAGATAAAGCAGAACAAAGAGAATGTGTGAGGTCTATGTGTCTGGCTTTGGAAAATGGATTTTGCATTGATACTGTCTAACTTATTTATTTGCATTGTGAGATATGGACATTCAAAGGGACAGAAGTAGCTAGGCAAGAAGTAAATAATTAAGATAGCTCAAAAATCAGGATAAAGGAAAATGCTCATATTGGTTTAAAAAAAAGGGAGAAGCAAAACAGGAAGTCGTTGTCTACAGTTATCTATCAACGTATTCTTTAAAGGGAATAAAAGTCATAATTTTCTATGAAAATTTTGGAAATTTTCTATAAAACTTTGATTTTTCAATTGGAAAACAAAAATAAGGAAGATCAAACATTACAATATTATTTCAGAAAAATTTAAGGTTATTTCCACCAAATGAAAGATAACTTTGTTTTTCATATAGACTTGGGGAACTCCCCTCACCTCTAAAATAATTAAAACTAAGGATCTTGGTCTTTCAAAAAAGAGTTTTCTGTTTCTTGGAAAGTTTTACTGGTCAGTAAAGGTGACTAGCTTAGATGTCAACATTGCAAGCATCTGCATTTAGTCACACCTGTGTACAAATCCCTCTGTATTTTCTATGTTCCCTCTTGCAGTTTTAGCTCTCCAAGTTAGCATATAGTATGTAAATTAGTTGAGGAAGAAGACAAGCTGGGAGTGGGAGACAGGAAAGGTTTGATATGATTAATATGTGTTATCAGAGCCAAAACAAACAGACATTTTGTACTGAGAGTGTTTTTCTTTCCATGGAACATTTGTTGCTGTTGCTAAAATTGGAATTTTATTGGAAAATATACTGTTTGGTTGAAGTTTTGAAATATTGCAAAAAAGATTGAGGAACAACACAAGATGTATGAAGAAAGTGTCAGTGAAAAGTATGCGAGGTTAATTTCCTGACCTTCAGCTCTAGTCATAACTCACCATCGTCAGCATTGCCGTGAGCACCCTACAGTCGGAGCTGACACTACTGTAGCGGGAATGGGTGAGTCAAGTCCTGTGGGAGTGCAGATGACTGTACAGGACTCCTGCATGACGAGTACCTTTTATTTCATAACTCATGGTGCCACTCAGAACTCAACAGTGACCTATGCAGTTGCAAAATCAATACTCTGAATGAGAAGAGGCAGAGGATGGAGGAATGTGAGATAGATAAAGAGCAGAAACACATTGCAAGACAGAGAAGGGAAGTGAAGAAGTAGAATCCACAGTGTGAAAAGGACACCATTTTTTCTTTGTTTTGTTTGTGTTGTCTTTTTTTTTTTTTTTTTTTTTTTGCCCCCTAATAATTGCACAGAGCTGATCACACAACTTTTTGGTCAAGGATAACACTTCTGAGAGATTCCCATAACATCACAGCTGCAATTTCTGCCTTTCATTGTCGAGATGAATTCAATGTTAATAGCAACATTATTTCATAAATTATATCACAGTGTGAATATTTAAAGCAGACTAACTGCAGAACATCTGAACTGCCAAACAGCTCCTCATCTGAGCAAAATTTAGGACTGAACAGCAGAGGTATTATGCATTGTCTCACAATTCTGGCACAAAGGAGCCAAAACCACCAAATTTTGCTTTCAGCTCATCCCTGGCTGAGGAAAGCAATTATTTCCTCAGAATTGGATGCAAGCACAAAATATGTTTGAAGGCAAAATAATGTGCAGAGACTAGAAACACAGTTAGAGCTATTAGAGCTCTAACTATCCATTATTAGAGCTGCATTTACCTGAATGTATTTCATTGTGAGTTGTCTTGTAAGGAGTACATGTAGACAGTGTTGTAGTTATCATAACAGCCACAGGGCCTGCCTGAATGGCATGGCACAACATACTGTACTTAATGTTGACACTTCAGTGAAACAATTATCACAATCAATTTGACTTCTAATGCAACTTCTCTTGTAAATCTCTGGGTCATTAACCTTAACAACATCAATGTACTGTCAGTATCCAATTCCATCAAATTAGTGTCTGAGGTAATAGGAGAAGGAATGTATTAATGCATTATTGGTGACTAATAAAGATAGTAACACTCTAATGTGCTATGAAGAACAGCTGAAGCATGCAAGGGAAGAGGAAGCAGGCAAAGTCAGGGAAACAGACACACTTGGTGGTATACATCAGGTCATCTGATTAGGTGTTAAACAGCTCTTTACCACAGACTCAGGAGGACCAGGGATGGGACTGGCTCCACAGCATATGACAAATGAAGAACACATTGTATTTTGTGTTGATCAAAAGAGCCTTTGTTCATAAAGTATCACTCCATGTTCCGGAAGTTGAAGAGCACAATCAGGTACTCCTCATTATGAACAGATTTAATTTTCATTTCAATCACGGAACTGAAGTTATGCTGGGCTGATATAAATAGTTCTTTGCATCAGTGCCATCCAGTTTATCTTCCAGCTGGAAGGCTCTAAGTAATGTCTTCTGATATTGTTTGAGACAGCAATTTACTGAGCTGATAGGTGTCACAGCCCATCACATCCACCACTGTGAAAGGAACACTGAGTGCTGACAGCACAGCAGAAAAGGTGCACCAAGGCTCTGGAGGGAGCAATCAAGTGAGTGTTGGGAATCCCACTGACATCCAAGTGTTGGGAGAGCGCCATGTTTGGAGTTGACTCCTGCCAGCTTACATTAGTGAAGAGAGTTGTGGTGGGTGAACATGGCATGACACAGGCAGGATTTAGATCCCCTTTAATGCCCTGCAACATCAATCTTTACCTGTAATTACTGAGTGGTTATAAATTTCTCATCCAAGAAAAGTCATATTCAGATAGTTATAGCACAGAATAATGCTTCAACAGACATCCCTCAATAATAATAAAGAAAAGCTGAAATAACGTATTTTCTTCCCCAAGTTCCCAAAGACCTTTATAGTTTATAATCCAAAATCACCAACTCAACACCAAAACAAATATCCTGTAAAATCAACCCTTTAGAGAAGAAGAGAGAGACATGAAGAATTAGTGACAAGTTTAATCGTGAGGCAACCTATCTTGAAAAAAATAGATTAGGCACTTCATTTAGAGATTGGCAGGATCAAAGAGTCAATACCTTTTCCTATAGAAAAAGTGCCGTAGGATTTTAAAGTTTATCCTATAATTACAATTCCTGTCTTAGGACTGCAAATATCATTCTGTGTTCTGGTAGGGCACTGCTCCTGATGCTAATTTCTCTTCTCCAAATCCATAAAAAAGGTAAAGAAAATCAATACCAAGCAAACAACGTAATCCTTATATTTGGATTACTTTTGGATTACAAAGATCACAAGTTCTCAAAACATAAGAAAGGAAAAAAAAAAGGAAAAAGGAGAAATTAAAGGGTTGAAGAAAAATAATTGTACATATATGAAGCGTTGAGTAGCTTGTGAACCAGTACTACTCAACCAATGAGGAAACAGGGGAGGTGATCAGGTGTTGGGTAATAGGGAATAAAAGGTTATGATTTGTTTACTAAAATGCGTTCCTAATTGGCAGGATGCCCACCATTGCATTCACAAATAAAATAGCTTCACAGAAGATCCTGTCTGAAGAAAATTATTGAGATTTTTCTCACAGTTTGGGGGCTCATCTGGGATCCTGTCGCCTACTGAAGAGTTCTTGCCACCACAGACAGGAAGGTGCACCCCGCTGATTCCAGCGGTCCCATTGGGGGCGGTGGGTTGTCTTGGTACGGCTGGCAAAGGACCGTTAATCTGAAGACAGGCTCTGCGAAGCTCTGGGGAGAAGGAATGCCAGCACTGACATACCATAGACACAGACCAGACACAGACCAGACCAGGTACAGGCACAGGGATTACTGCTGATAACTCGGACCGGGAAGCCGTGCACGGACCAAGGTAAGGGAAACTTTACCGTATACGGCCTCGGGGTAGGTTCGGGGAGACTCTTGTGTGGAGTGTGAATGAGACGCACTTTTAGTGCAAAGTGAGTATGGAGTCCCAATCCGAAAGGTTCTGTAGTCCCGCGAGGGGACAAACAAAGTCCCCTCAGATGGAGAGGGATGAAGTGAAAGAGAGTCTCGGGGGTTTGGGCCCTTAGGTGTACAGTACCCCGAGCACGGTGAAGTGAGGTGCTTGGCAGTACACCCTGCCTCAGTCCTAATGCTAGGTGAAGGCTTGTGGTACCCCGTGGGTGGTAAAGTCCACAGCAGCATGTCAGGAAGAGATGGGGATTAAGGGTTCCAAGAGTCAGCAGGGTGGGGGTGGAGACCCCGGGACTGTGCCTAAGGATAGTCCTTTGGAGAGAATGATAAGGATTTGGAAAAACAACCCAAAAACTAGGGAAAAAGAATTAAAATAAATAAATAAATAAAGGTTTGATATTGTGTAATTGTCTGTCTTAATAGGAACTTCAGTATTTTGGCCAAAATACGGGTATGACGGAAATTTAGGTTTTAAATTTATATGTAAACAATAAGGTTCTGTTTTCGGAGGAGGAATCAAGATATGCTCCCTACAATCCTAATATTGCACCGAAGGCAGCGGCAGCTGCTCCAGGAGGGGAGACAAGGACTGCAATTGATGCTGTCCCTGGAGAAGTTGCAACCGGGAGCACAGAGTGGCAGGAGTAGAGGCAGGGGGGCAGTCCTGGTGGGGCCTTGGGGCCGTGCAGGGCCGAGGCGGGGCCAGTGCCACTCCCCCCTTACCATCAGAGAGTTTTAAGAAGGAAATGAAGTCTTTAATTGAGGGCCTAGCAGAACAGTCAAACCCATTTTTAATGCCTAATTTGTATTTCTGGGGGTGAAATGTGAATCTTGTCTATGTTGAAAAGAATGTTTGGGGGGGGGGGGGGAAGATTTGCCAGGAAGCTATGCATGAATGGGAAAGAACTAACACAGCCCCTCCCCCCCCCCCCCCCCCCGGACCAAGAGTAATTCTGATAGAGCAGAAATATCTGCTTATCCAACTGAAATAATAACAGCCCACGACATAGAAATCCTATGAGAGACTCAGGGTAAGAATTAGAAAGTACTTGGGGATGAATATGAGGACCTTGGAGCCCAAGGTCTCTTGAAAGTTCATTTTGTGATTAAAGTCTGGCCAGATATGCAGAAAAAGCTCCAGAAGGTGGGATGATGGAGTGAACAGTGTGGTAGTATGAAGGTGTATGCCAGGAGGGGAGATGAGAAGGAAAAGCAGAGAGCAAAACAAATGGTATTCGCAGCATACTGGGTAGTGAGGCAGAGGGGGAGATAGAGGGACTTTCAGGATGGACTGGGACTTTTGGGCCCAAGATGGAAAGAAGAGGAAGAGAGAGGAAGGAATGTCAGGCAAGGAAAGCTACCTGTGTTGCAGCCTAAATCCTAGCAGGGACAGGCTTTGAGAAGATGTTTTAAGTGTGGCCAAGCCAGCCACTTCAAATAGGAATATCTGGAGTGGAAGAAGGAGGAGAGATTGCTGTTATAAATTCAGAATAGGGGAGTCGGGGCTTTTTGGAAAGCTAGGTCCTTGATAAATGAAAAAGTGTACCTCAAGGGCTCCTCAAGTGTACCTCAGTGGGGATCACTCTACAATTATTGTTACGGGCAAAACAGACTTAGCATAGGAAGATTAATAAAATTTATTACCTATTGCTGACAGGCTGGAGTGGTGAGAAACAAAGAAACAAGCTGGGGGCACCTTCCCCCATCCACTCTCTTCCACCTCTTCCCTGCTCTGAGTGGCACGGGGCGGGGGGGGGGGGGGGGGAACACGGGGGGGCAGGAGTGGGGAAGGAGCGGCTGTTGCGCAGCAGTTTTCTTTTCCTTTTCTTGGATGTGCTCTCACAGAGGCACAAACTATGTTGCTCATGGCTTGGCTCTGGGCAGCAGTGGGCCCCTTTGGATATGGCTGAATGGATATGCCAACTCCAGGCAAATGTCTCAAACAATATAGGGCATCTCAGATGGCACTGTACTGGGTCTGACTGGGATGGAGTTAACTTCTAGGCAGAGTAGAGCCAATAAGCCATGTTGTTTGCACCTCTGTGAGAGCAGATTTAAGGAAAAAAAAATGCTGTATCACAGCAGCTGGGAGAGCAAAGAGTGAGAACCAGCCCTACAGCCACCCAGGTCAGTACAGAACTTGTTGGGAAAGGATTTGATAATGAAATTGTGCATTCAAATAGTAAATTGTTAGACTGGAATAACCATATTATTAATGGGATGCTCTCAGACCCTGGGAGCAAAGATATATTTGCCTTTGAGTGGAAAGACCCTGAAATGGGGTGGAAGCAGCAATACAGATGGACAATTTTACCTCAGGGGTTTACAGGGCCACCAATTTATTTGGGCAAGTTCTAGAAGAAATTTTGGAGCACTTGTACTGTGTAAAACCACAACAGCAAAGGAGGTATTAGTGTTACAATATGTGAATGATCTTTTATTGTCAGGACAGGAGAAAACAGCTGTGAAGGAAGACACTAAGAAGCTATTCGACTTTCTGGAAAACAGAGCTTGAAAATATTGGAAAATAAATTAAAATTTGTAGAAAGAGAAGTCAAGTATTTAGGGCATCTAGTGTCTGAGGGGGAATGAAGGATAAATCCGGAGAGGATTCAGGGAACTGTTGAGCTACCCCTACACAAAACTAAAAGCAAGTAAAAGTTTTAAGAGAAAGAGGTTTTTAAGGAATGAGGAGTCACGAAGTCCAAAAGAAAATAGATACTCCCTGACGGGAGAGAAATGCTGAATAAAGTGCTAATGAGGCAAATATTAAGTGTTTTGCATCAAGAGGGTCATTGGGAAATTCAAGCAACGTGTGACGCTGTGCTATGGAAATATGTATGTGTAGGAAAATATATACTCGGGCTGAACGAGTTTGCAGGAGTTGTGTAGTATGTCAAAAGGTAAATAGGAAAATTATTTGCAGTCAGAACAAGGGGGGTGAGAACCAGGAATTCAACGCTTCCAAAATGTACAGGTAGATTTTACAGAACTCCTTAGAGTAGGTAGATTTAAATACTTATTAGTCTTGGTAGATCATTTGTCAGGGTGGGTGGAAGCTTTCCCTTCAGTATCTGCTACTGTGAACGTAGTAACTAAGGTAATTCTAGAACAAATAACTCCCAGGTATGGAATTGTTGAAAATATTGACTCTGATCAAGAAAATCACTTTATGGCAGAAATATCGCAAGGGCAAATGTGAACTCCAGGAATTAAGTGGAAATTTCACACTCCTTGGCATCCTTCCTCTTCTGGAAGGGTGGAACGGATCAGACAGTAAAGAAGCAACTTGACTAAGTTCTGGAAACTCAGCTTCCCCAAACGAAGTGCTTACCTTTGGCACTTCTCCAAATTCAAACTGCACCAATAAAAGATGTGGGAGTTTCACCATATGAAATATTATTTGGATAGCTGTACATGGACAAAGAGAATGGATTACCTCAGTTTGAGACAAAAGATGCTTTTCTTAAGAACTTGTGGTGGTTTTACTCGGGTGGACGACGGAGCTCCACCACAACCGCTCTCTCACTCCCCCTCCTCAAAGAGGAATGGGGAGAAAATACGATGAAAAGGGCTCAAGGGTTGAGATAAGGACGTGAAAATCATGCAGTAATTATTGTGACGGGAAAAACAGACTCGGCATAGGGAGACAGTAAGATTTATTGCCTATTATTAACAAGCTAGAGAAGTGAGAAACAAAGGAAAGAAACCAAAAGCACCTTCCCCTCAATCCGCCCTCTTCCACCTCCTCCCCCCGGAGCGGTGCGGGGGAATGGGGGTTATGATCAGTCTATAGCGCTTCTTCGCCGCCACTCCTTCTTGGTCACTCTTTTCCCCTGTGCTATGGGGTCCCTCCCACGGGATGCAGTCCTTGCTGAACCGATCTAGCGTGGGCTTCCCACAGGCAGCAGCTCTTCAAGAACTGTTCTAGATATGGGTGCGTACCACGGGGTCCATCCCTCAGTGGCAAACTGCTCTAACCTGGATCCCCCACAAGCAGCAGCTCCTGCCAGGTAACCTGTTCCTGCATGGTCTCCTCTCCATGGGCTGCAGGTCCGGCCCAGAATCTGCTCTGGCAGGGGTCTCCCTGTTCCATGGAGATTTTACCTTCATGGCTTTCTTG
This sequence comes from Anas platyrhynchos, assembly GCF_047663525.1. NCBI lineage: Eukaryota > Metazoa > Chordata > Aves > Anseriformes > Anatidae > Anas > Anas platyrhynchos. Next base: position 5,827,863 of record NC_092620.1, on the reverse strand, counting down.
ATTGCAGCACAGGTCTCACACTCATGGGTAACCTGTGTGATGGCCTCAATGGTCAAGTCCACCCCTCGATCATGAGCCCATCTGTAAGTGGCATCCCTCCCCAGATGTCCTGATGTTTCATGGGCCCATCGAGCTACAAACAGCTCACCCTTACGTTCCCAGTCTAGGTCCACCTGAGCCACTTCAATTTTCGAAGCTCGATCCACTTCTTCGTTGTTCCGATGTTCTACAGTAGCGCGACTCTTGGGCATGTGGGCATCTACATGACGTACTTTAACATGCAGGTTTCCTACCCGGGCAGCAATATCTTCCCACAGGGTAGCAGCCCAGATAGGTTTACCTCTGCGCTGCCAGTTGCTCCCTTTCCATTGCTGCAGCCACCCCCACAGAGCATTTGCCACCATCCATGAGTCATTATAAAGATACAATACTGGCCAATTTTCTCTTTCGGCGATATCTAGGGCTAGTTGTATGGCTTTTACTTCTGCATAGTGACTCGACTCACCTTCCCCTTCCATGGCCTCCACAACTCGTCGCATGGGATTCCACACAGCAGCTTTCCATTTCCGATGGCTCCCTATCACACAGCAGGATCCGTCAGTAAACAACGCATACCTCAAAATAGTTTCTCTTTCGAGTCACTCGATATAGAGGATTCACAAGCTGACTATAGCCTGGCACATGCATTCTCCAGAATCCCACGAGGCCTAGGAAAGCTTGCGTTTCTTTTTTGCTAGTTGGCGGAGACATTGCTGTTATTTTATTGATCACATCCATTGGAATATGGCGACGTCCATCCTGCCATTTTACCCCCAAGAACAGCCACCCAGGTCAGTACAGAAGGAGGGCAGGAGGTGCTCCAGGCACAGAGCAGAAGTTCCACTGTGGCCTGTGGAGAGGCCCCTGGTGGAGCAAGCTGTCCCCTTGCAGCCCGTGGGTCCCACGGCAGAGCAGATCTCCACTCTGCAGCCCGTGGAGGAGCCCCCGGTGGAGCAGGTGATCCATGGGGGACCCATGCTGGAGCAGTTTGCTCCTGGGGAATGGACCCAGTGGTACAGACCCATGTTGAAGCAGTTCTTGAAGAGCTGCTGCCTGTGGGCTGCCCCCACAGGATCAATTCAGGAAGGATGGCATTCCATGGGAAGGACCCCACATGGAGGAGAGGCAGAGAGTGACCATGAAAGAGTGGCAGAGATGAAGCATCAGGGACTGACTGCAGCCCCCATTCCCTGTTCCCCTGTGTTGCTTGGGGGGAGAAGGTAGAAGAGGGTGGATAGGGGGAAGCTGTTTTTAGACTGTTTTTAGTTTTTCACTGCTGTAGCTTGTTAGCAATAAGTAATAAATCATATTAATCTCTCTATGCTGAGTCTGTTTTGCCTGTGATTATAATTGTTGAGTGATCTCCCTGTCCTTATCTCAACCCTTGGACCCTTCCTGTTGTACTTTCTCTCCCTTTCCCTTTGAGGAAGGGGACTGAGAGAGCAGTAGTGGTGGAGCTCAGCTGTCCAGCTGAGTAAAACCAGCACAACGTTTCTGTCTCCACTCTGTAGTTGCACACCTCTTCTAAGAGCAAATATCTTTCTTTTACAGCTCATTCTTTTGCACCGTGCATGTAGTAAGAGTTAAATCTGCTTACTTGCAGACCTCAGCAGGTACAGGTTGAGCTGTTTGTTTTCATCTGCTGTGTCCTGACTTGTTTAGAACTAGTTTTGGTTTGCAAGTTCAGGATTCATTTCCATTTTATTTCTCTAAAATTCTCACTGGGGACATGTTTTAGCTCTTAGTCTCTTTGCCTTCAGAGGCAGTGTGACAGAAGCTGTGGCAGGTCACAATCCGAATCCCATCTGTTCACAAGAAAAAGTCACTGAATACATTTGAGAGTACAAACAAAATGAAGATAAGGTTGCAACTGGCTGAAATACAATGGATTAAATACTTAATATGCTTTATCTGCTTTAATGATTTCCAGTACTTTCAAAAATATATTTTTATAGCAAATATCCACATAGAAATAGATTTAAATGGTTATTACTGCTATGTTTTATAAATTAAATGACTTCTAAGCTTCTCAAATGTCTTTTAATCCTTCATACCTCAACTCAATAATGGTCCTCCTTAAAATGATTACTTCATTCAGCTATTGTATATCTCAAAAAAACTGCTAGCCACCTATCTATGCTGAGAAGGTGATATAGAGAAAGAGACTATACAGAGTGGCATAAATAAAGCATGGCTTACAGCATCAAGGAACCAAGGAACATATGTTAAGCTTTGCATGAATGTTACTATGACCAACAGGAAGGTGTGCTCTTTTTTCAGGGAAGGGGAACTGTTTGAAGAAAATGGTTAAAATCCATTTTCAGCATGAGTGCATGAAACATGAAAAGATATGGAAATCCTCATATTTCCATTTTTTTTTTTTTGTCATTTCAAAGGCAAGTAGAAGATTTGGTGTTTATCTACCAGGAAACATATCCAGCTGTCAATGTACTATTCTGTTAGAATTGACAGTCACACAGAAGGCTAAGTCAGCTCTCAGAAATGTTGGAAGCATCGCAGTGGGTAAATAAAAGACACATAGTACTATCACAGATGTAGTCACTTGAATTATAACACTGATCACTGAAAGCAGAAGCTATCTAAGGAATCCACAACAGAAGTCTACAAAAACAGTATCTTGTCCAAATATGTCCAAGGACATGAGAGACCTGGTGTGGTGGTTTTACCGTGCTAGTCAGCTGAACACAACAGCGGCTCTCTCACTCCCCCTCCTTAGAAGAGGAGGGGAAGAAATAAAGGAAAGAACAACTCACAGGTTGAGAGAAGGATAATTTAATTAAAGAGAAAAAAATAATTATTAAGTAAAGATAATTATTAATCAAACAATTTAACTAAAGGGAATAAAGGGAAAGGGGAAAGGGAGGGAGAAAGGGAAAAAAAACAACAACAACAAGAACAACAACAAAAAACAGAACAAGTAAAGGCTATGTGGAAGTGCAGAAGAAATGCACATGCATTCTCCAGAATCCCACGAGGCCTAGGAAAGCTTGCGTTTCTTTTTTGCTAGTTGGCGGAGACATTGCTGTTATTTTATTGATCACATCCATTGGAATATGGCGACGTCCATCCTGCCATTTTACCCCCAAGAACTGGATTTCCTGTGCAGGCCCCTTGACCTTGCTCTGTTTAATGGCAAAACCAGCTTTCAGGAGAATTTGGATTATTTTCTTCCCTTTCTCAAAAACTTCTTCTGTTGTGTTGCCCCACACGAGGATGTCGTCAATGTACTGAAGGTGCTCAGGGGCTCCCCCTTGCTCCAGTGCAGACTGGATCAGTCCATGGCAAATGGTAGGGCTGTGTTTCCACCCCTGGGGCAGCCGATTCCAGGTGTATTGGATGCCCCGCCAAGTGAAAGCAAACTGCGGCCTGCATGCTGCTGCCAAAGGGATGGAGAAAAATGCATTAGCAATATCAATTGTGGCGTACCACTTGGCTGCCTTTGACTCTAGTTCGTACTGAAGTTCTAGCATGTCCGGCACTGCAGCACTCAGTGGTGGCGTGACTTCATTCAGGCCTCGATAGTCCACTGTTAGCCTCCACTCGCCAGTAGACTTTCGTACTGGCCATATAGGACTATTAAAGGGTGAGCGAGTCTTGCTGATTACTCCCTGACTCTCCAGTCGGTGAACCAACTCATGGATGAGAATCAGGGAGTCTCGGTTGGTGCGATATTGCCGTCGGTGCACCGTTGTAGTAGCAATTGGTACCTGTTGTTCTTCAACCTTCTGCAATCCTACAACAGAAGGGTCTTCTGAAAGGCCAGGCAGGGTAGACAGCTGCCTAATCTTCTCTGTGCTCAAAGCAGCTATGCCAAAAGCCCACCGGTATCCTTTTGGATCCTTGAAGTACCCTGTCTTGAGATAGCCTATGCCAAGGATACATGGAGCCTCTGGGCCAGTCACAATGGGATGCTTTTGCCACTCATTCCCAGTTAGACTCACTTCAGCTTCCAGTACAGATAGTTGTTGGGATCCCCCTGTCACTCCAGAGATACAGGTGAGTTCTGTCCCTTGGTAGCCTGATGGCATTAAGGTACATTGTGCGCCAGTGTCCACTAAAGCTTTGTATTCTTGTGGTTCTGATGTGCCAGGCCATCGGATCCACACAGTCCAATAAATCCGGTTATCCCTCTCCTCTACCTGGCCAGAGGCAGGGCCCCTCTAGTCCTGGCTGGAGCATCTGCCACTTAATTCTTGCAAATGAGAGGTAGAGGTCCCTTCGTCAGGGTCAAGAATAACATCAGCTCTTCTACTGCCTCTGGGGTACTGCCCAATAGAAACTGGAGCAGCATTTCTCTTAGGAGCCCCTCTTCTTGCTGCTGTATTTCCTTTCAGTTCACGTACCCGAGCAGCTAGGGTTGAAGTAGGTACACCATCCCATTTCCTCATATCTTCCCCATGGTCACGCAGATAAAACCACAAGGTGCCACGTGGTGTACGTCTTGGGTACTCTCTCTCTTGAGCAGGCGAATGCTGATTCTTAGTGGCTGAAGTATCACTCTGTCTAAATGAGGGGGAATATACTCGTTCCACGAGCTTGTCAAGTCCTTTAGACAGTTTCTCCACAGCTGAGACACAGGACTGTAGCAGAGCAGAGAGATTGTCTTCATATTGTTGAAGCTGGCAGGACACATCATACATTGTTGGTCCCATCCCCTCGTCCCAGCGAATTGCTGCCAGGGTACTGGCATGTGCTGATGGTGCACTCCGCACAAATTTACGCCACATGGATGTTGTGCACTGGACTTCATCGGGGTCTTGAGGTGTCTGGGCATTGTCCAAATCACTATAAATCATCTCCCGCACAGCTAATTCCCGCAGATGCTGGAGACCTTTATCTATAGTGGTCCACTTGCCTATGTGATATACAATATCTTCCTTATGGGGATATCTTTCTCTCATAGCTGCCAGGAGTCGTCTCCAGAGGCTGAGGGCCTGTGCTCCTCTCCCGATTACTTTGTCGATTACCCTTTCTCTAGAGAGGGATCCCAGCTGCTTGGCTTCATTGCCTTCTAATTGTAGGCTATTGGCCCCAGCATCCGAGCATCGGAGCTGCCAAGTGAGGATGTGTTCACCTGGGCGTCGACCATAATCCTTTCGTATTTCTCGCATCTCACTCAGGGATAAGGATCGAGTGATTTCTGATTCCTTTATGACTTCTGTCTCGTCTTCCTGCTGTTTTTGTGATGGCCCTGCTTTAGAGGTGCCTGCCATTTCCCCTTCTCCCTCCTTCTTAGGAGAGCCTTCTTCTCTTACTAAACGAGCTGACCTCCATTTCCATTGTTTTGACTTGACTATGGAGGCGACTGATACCATAGTTGGTTGGTCCTCTGGGTCAGCCACAGCGTGTGTTACTTGGTCATCAGATTCAGAGACTTCCTCCCTCTCTTCAAGTTGCTGGATGATGTTAAACAGTGTTTGATAGGAATAAGCCAGGACCCAGCACAATGCTGCAAGCTGTCATTCTCCGGCATTATCAGGGTCAGGACATACAACTCTCAAACATTCTACCAAGTTTTTAGGATTTAGCACTTGCTCAGGGGTGAAGTTCAAAACTATTGGAGGAGACACTCGTGACAGGCATCTGCGAACATCATCCCACACACCTTGCCACTCACCACAAGACTGTTTCGGGACAGATTCCCAAGTAAGTTTTCTAAACAATCGACTAATCTTAGAGAGAAAATGATACCTGTTGTTCAGAATTAGAAATAGCAATGCATGGGTTACAGATGGATCTTCAAAATACTCCCAAACTGTTGTAATTAGCCCACTGTGAAAGAAGGGAAAGGTACCATTCCTAATATTATTAATAAACTGGTGTCCAGATGAGAAAAGGAAGGCAGTGTAGTTCTGAATATTCTCTGAAAGATAGTTTCCATGGGACCCAAATGATAACAGCGCAGAGCCTGAATTCCAGATTAAACCCAAGGTCAGTGCTTGGCAGCACAGCAAATTAAAAAAAGTGAACACAGATTGTAGCACTCTGTCGGATCGGATATATAGGAGAAAGGAGAATATGACATGGATTGCATGACATATGAACAAAGCTATTATTAACAGGACAATGTACATGGTTACTAGCATGGTTACTAGCAAGCGTGTTAGTTGTATGCGTTTAATCAATTCTATTGTTATCTCAACCCTTCGAGCCCCACGGTGGGCGCCAAAAAGGACTGTGGTGGTTTTACCGTGCTGGGCAGCTAAACCCCACAACCGCTCTCTCACTCCCCCTCCTTTAGATGAGGAGGGGGAGAAGTAAAGCAAAGAACAACTCACGGGTTGAGATAAGGATAATTTAATTAAAGGGAAATAATTATAATAATTAAATAAAGACTGCCATGAACTAAACAATTTAACTAAGGGGAAATAAAAAGGGAAAGGGGAAAAGGGAGGGGAAAAGGGAAAATAAAAAGAAGGGAGGAAAACAAACAAACAAAATAAATGAAAGCTATATGGAAGTGCAGAGGAAAGAAATTACTCTCTACTTCCCACAAATGAGCGATGATTGACCACGTCCTTGAAGAAAGGCCTCAACGCACGCAGCCGGTGTTCGGGAGTAGGACCGACGTCTTCTCAACGAGAGCCCACCCTTCCCCTCTTCTTCCTGTTTCCACCTTTTATTGCTGAGTGTGACATCACATGGTATGGAATATCCCTTTGATTGGTTTAGGTCAGCTGCCCTAGTGATGTTTCTCTCCTCACTTTTTGCCCATCCCCTAGGAGGGTTAGAGAAAGGCCCAATGCTGTGCCAGTGCTGCTCAGCAGTAGACACAACACTGGTGTAATAACACTGCTGTTCCAGCTACAAGTACAGAGTACGGCACTGTATGGGCTGCTGCCGGGAAAGTTAACATTCCAGCCAGACCCAGTACACCTCCTCAAAGAGGAACAGGAAGAAAATATGATGAAAAGGGCTCAAAGGTTGAGATAAGGACAAGAAGATCACGCAGTAATTATTGTAACGGGCAAAACAGACTCTGCATAGGAAGATAGTAAGATTTGTTGCTTATTACTAACAAGCTAGAGAAGTGAGAAACAAAGGAAAGAAACCAAAAGCACCTTCCCCCCCCCATCCACCCTCTTCCACCTCCTCCCCCCGAGCAGCGCAGGGGAATGGGGGAATGGGGGTTATGGTCAATCCATAGCGCTTCTTCTCTGCCGCTCCTTCTCAGTCACTCTCATCCCCTGTGCTGTGGGGTCCCACCCACGGGATACAGTTCTTGATGAACTGATCCGGCGTGGGCTTCCCACAGGCAGCAGCTCTTCCAGAACTGCTCTAGATATGAGTCCGTACCACGGGATCCATCCCTCAGTGGCAAACTGCTCTAACCTGGAACCCCCACAAGCAGCAGCTCCTGCCATGTCACCTGCTCCTGCGTGGTCTCCTCTCCACGGGCTACAGGTCTGGCCCAGAATCTGCTCCGGCAGGGGTCTTCCACAGGCTGCAGCCTCCGTCGGTGCAGGTCCACCTGCTCCACCATGGTCTCCTCCACGGTCTGCAGCATGGAACCCTGCTCCACCGTGGTACTCCATGGGCTGCAGGGGGACATCCTGCTTCACCATGGTCCTCACCACAGGCCGCAGGGGACTTCTGCTCCGGCGCCTGGAGCACCTCTCCCCCTCCTTCTACACTGACCTTGGCGCCTGCAAGGCTGTTCCTCACTGCTCTCTCTCCCAGCTGCTGTGTTTCGCAGCGTTTTTTTCCCTGTCTTAAATATGCTCTCACAGAGGCGCAAAACTACATCGCTTATTGGCTCAGATCTGGAAAACAATGGGGCCCTTCCCAAACATGGGGCGGCTTCTAGATCCTTCTCACAGAAACCACCCCTATGGCCCCCTGCTACCAAAACTTTGCCACGTAAACCCACTACACCTGTGTGATGGCCTCAATGGTCAGGTCCACCCCTCGATCATGAGCCCATCTGTATGTGGCATCCCTCCCTAGATGTCATGATGTTTCATGGGCCCATCGAGCTACAAACACCTCACCCTTATGTTCCCAGTCCAGGACCACCTGACCCACTTCATTTTTTGAAGCTCGATCCACTTCTTCATTGTTCTGATGTTCTTCAGTATGTGATAGATATTCATCTGATTTGTGTCAGTATGGAACAGTGCTAGGGCCGCATGGTATGATTAATGTGACCTTCTGTCTTACATATCCTTGTATAACCACAAGTCTAAGAAAAACAGAGGGGTTAATGTATATAGTTCTTGTACCTTGCAAAGGAATATTTTAACAATTCGTGTCAATAGAGAGCAGTTCTGTCTGTCTCTGGGTCCTGCACTGGCAATTTAATTCTTCCACAGATGTGGTTTCTCCCCTTTCCTCCCAGTGTCCCAGTCTCCCCCTCATTATAGTCAATTTATCAAATCTTCAGAAATATTCCTCAAATCCATGAGCCTATTTGCTTTTGTTTTTCCGAACTCTTATTCCTAACAGTTACAGCCTTTTTGCCTTCTTTGTGGTTGATGTTAGTTAGGTTAGTTAGGTTAGATGTTAGGAAGAATTTCTTTACTGAAAGGGTTGTGAGGCATTGGAACAGGCTGCCCAGGGAGGTGGTGGAGTCACCATCCCTGGAAGTCTTCAAAAGACGTTTAGATGTAGAGCTTAGGGATATGGTTTAGTGGGGACTGTTAGTGTTAGGTTAGAGGTTGGACTCGATGATCTTGAGGTCTCTTCCAACCTAGAAATTCTGTGATTCTGTGATTCTGTGATTCTGTGATTTAGCACTGCTATAGATGTGACTGGAGTGTCCCTGTGAATGGCCTGTGAGGAATGTTTTAACAACATGTGAAGTGTCAATAGAGAGCTATTCGTATTTGTATGTTCTTTCTTTGAAGTCTCTGATGTCTGGGGGTTTCAGAACAACTGCTAACAACTAGTAACTGTTATGGCTTCTGAATGGGACACTATGCAAGCCCCTGATATCTGGCCAGGTGGCCAGGAGATTAAGGAGAAGAAAGAAAGAAGCTGAAGGACGGCTAGAAGACAAAACTTGCAGGGGATACTGTGTAAGCTTTTGACATGCTGCCAAGGAGTACAAAGGGGAAGAACAAGAAAAAAAACCTGAGAGGAAGACTACGAGCCTTCAGCATGAAAGACCCTCAGAGGGACCACCGGAGACTGATGCGCATGCTCCAGTAGGAGGGTTTGGATCCCAGAAGCTAATTATAATAACCTTTTTTTTTTTTAGAAGTAGTAATGAATATGTATTAGCCTAGGAGCATAAAAATCAGCTACTTGATGTAACTGGTGTGCGTCTAGATGGAGCGGAGACTCCCGACGCACCCATCACTGTTTGCTTACCTCTATTCTTTTAATAAATTATAAAATTTGATTATAATCCTATTTTGGGACTGAGCAATTTATAACAAGTCTAATGTTATCTCAGCCATGGGGCTTTCCAACCCCCATGGCCACATTCTCAAATCTCCCCCTTCTTTATTAATATCAACCATTTTCTCTATATGAATTACCACTCCATATACATGTATAACACCATGATTAAAATCATAAGATATAGCAACTTTGCTCCTCCACTGACTTTGCTAGGAGATGTAATTTTTAAATAAGCAATGAGGCAGAACGGAAATGCACTCATTTTACCCTGTGCAGATTTATTTGAAGAGCTTGGAGATCCTGGGGCGTATGTGTTACCAGTATTGTAATAAAGACTATAAAGAACTTGTCTATCAAACCGGTGCAGGTAACTGGATAAGCTGTTTAACCTCTGTAACTTGATTATGTCCAACCGCCACTTCCTGTTGAGGAGACAATTGTGATAACTACCTGCTGCAAGATAACAATTGCAGTAACTGAAATGCCCAAATAAGGAAAGGACAATCAATCCGCAAGGCAGAGGAAGACTATGACCTTCATCCCCGTGACCACCAGAGAGCCCATGACGACCCCCTAGCAACTGGTTGCACAACCACAGAAGAAACTAGGATGTGCCACTCAACCCGGAACCACTAGACAATAAAAGGGGACCCTGGCAGGGGTAAGGCACACCATTGGTGGAGCAAGAGACTCCCCGGCTGCCCAGCGCTGTTTTGCCTGCTTGACCGCATGCTTTAATAAATTCTGTTTTGATAAGTACAAACACCTTTTGGCTTTTATAACAACTATCAGTACATAAACCCATGAGTGGGGCCTTCCTTCATTTAGGAACTCGTTCAGCTGATAAACATAGTCACTCCAGATTAGACTATATACAGTCCTCTGCCGTCCCTGAGCAGGAGTCATTGCTAACACCCTATGTTAGATGAAGTAGCCTCAGGGTTCTTTATATTTAACATCAAAGCAGGGCAAACCAAATGCAATTACACCCCAATAATGAAATTTATATCTGTTGTAAATGTCTTTAGCTACGCAGCAGAAAATCCAGATACAGATGAGCTAAAAATAGCTCTAAAATGAATGGTGAGGGAAACTTGCAATTTTTTTTTAATTTATAGGGAAAGAGATAGCAGACAGTATATAAACCTCACAAAATGTTGTTTTTTTTTTTAATCTGTGGAGAAAAAATAACTTTCCATTCATCATTTGAAGGGCTGTACAGTGAGGCTGCTCTCAGCCTCCAGCAGCTCGATGCTTTCCAGTTCAGAGGGGAAGATTGCTCCACAGGCCAGGTAATTTCTTATCACTCAAAATCTTCAGTGCTGTTCCTCAGACTAATGGCCAACAAATGCCCCTTGTAAAGACCTAATGCCAGGTGTTGTGGTGTAACCCGGCAGGCAGCTAAACACCACACAGATATTCACACACCCTCCCCCCTCCTTCTCTGGGATGGGGGAGAGAATAAGGAAACTGAAGCCTGTGGACTGAGATAAAGACAGTTTATTAAGACAGGAAAATAAAAATAACAATAACAATAATAATGATAATAGTACTACTACGAATAATGTGTACAAAACAAGTGATGCACAATGCAATTGCTCACCACCCACTGACCAATGCCCAGCTTATCCCCGAGCAGTCCGGCCCCCCCACCCCTGCTAGCCACCCCTATATATTTTTCAGCATGACGTCAGATGGGATGGAATACCCCTTTGGCCAGTTTAGGACAGCTGTCCTGAGTCTGTCCTCTCCCAGCTCTTGCTGCACCCCTAGCCTGCCCGCTGGCAGGACAGTGTGAGAAGCTGAAAAGTCCTTGTGTAAGCACTGCTCTGCAACAATTAAAACATCAGGGTGTTTTCAACATTATTGTCATCCTAAATCCAAAACACAGCACCATACCAGCTACTAGGAGGAAAAATATACTAACTGAAACCAGGACACCAGACCATTCTTTGTTGTGCCAAGATAACACTTATCCAACCTCAGAAGAACAGTGGGAGTGGGGTAGTGACTTTACTCCTCCTTAGACACTTGCACTTGTTAATTGGCATTTCCTGTTATCAGTAATTGTTATAAATGGCTCAGGATTCAAAATAGGATTAAATAAAAAAATAGGATTTATTAAAAGAATATAAAGGAATAGAGGTAAGCAAACAGCGCTGGGTGCACCGGGAGTCTCCGCTCCACCAGGACGCGCACCAGTTACATCAAGCAGCTGATTTTTATGCACCTAGACTAATACATATTCATTACTTCCTGTAGTGAGGGGCCCAAAACTGAACACAGTACTTGAGGTGTGGCCTCACCAGAGCCGAGTACAGGGGGATGATCACTTCCCTAGCCCTGCTGGCCACACTGCTTCTTATGCAAGCCAGGATGCTGTTGGCCTTCTTGGCCACCTGAGCACACTGCTGGGTCATATTCAGCCGACTATCAACCATCACTCCCAGGTCCTTCTCCACCAGGCAGCTTTCCAACCACTCATCTCCCAGCCTGTAGCTCTGCTTGGGGTTATTGTGCCCCATGTGCAGGACCCGGCAGTCCAGCCTATCCAGATCCTCCTGCAGAGCCTTCCTACCCTCGAGCAGATCGACACACGCACCTAACTTGGTGTCATCTGCGAACTTATTGAGGGTGCACTCGATCCCCTCATCCAGATCATCAATAAAGATATTAAAGAGGACTGGCCCCAGTACCGAGCCCTGGGGAACACCACTAGTGACTGGCCTCCAACTGGATTTGACTCCATTCACCACAAATCTTTGGGCCCAGCTACCCAGCCACTTTTTAACCCAATGAAGCATACGCCAGTCCAAGCCAAGAGCAGCCAGTTTCTTGAGGAGAATGTTGTGGGAAACGGTGTCAAAAGCCTTACAGAAGTCAAGGTAGACCACATCCACAGCCTTTCCCTCATCCACCAAGCACGTCACTTTGTCATAGAAGGAGATCAGGTTCGTCAAGCAGGACCTGCCTTTCATAAACCCATGCTGACTGGGCCTGATCGCCTGCTTGCCCTGCAAGTGCCACGTGATGACAGTCAAGATAATCTGCTCCATGAGTTTCCCTGGCACTGAAGTCAATCTAACAGGCCTATAGTTCTCCAGGTCTACCCTCTGGCCCGTCTTGTAGATAGGTGTTACGTTTGCTAGCTGCCAGTCGACTGGGACCTCCCCCGATAGCCAGGACTGCTGATAAATGATGGCAAGCGGCTTGGCCAGCTCCTCCACCAGTTCTCTCAGTACCCTCGGGTGGATCCCATCTGGCCCCATCAACTTGCGTACATCCAAGTGTGGTAGCAGGTCGCCAACCATTTCCTCATGGATAGTGAGGGCCACATTCTGCTCCCCATCCCCTTCCACCAGCTCAGGGTACTGGGTATCCAGAGAACAACTGGTTTTGCTGCTAAAGACTGAGACGAAGAAGGCATTAAGCACCTCCGCCTTTTCCTCATCTTTTGTAACAAGGTTTCCCCCCACATCCAGTAAAGGATGGAGATTCTTCTTAGTCCTCCTTTTCGTGTTAATGGATTTATAAGAAAATATATTCTGTTGTCTTTAACGGCAGTAGCCAGATTGAGCTCCAGATGAGCTTTGGCCTTTCTAATTTTGTCCCTGCGCTGCCTCGCAACATCCTTATAGTCCTCCCAAGTGTCCTGTCCTCTTTTCCAAAGATTATAAACCCACTTTTTTCTCCTAAGCTCAAGCTGCAACTCTCTGTTGAGCCAGGCTGGTCTTCTTACACTCCGGCTTGTCTTTGGGCACGTGGGGACAGACTGCTCCTGCGCCATTAAGATTTCCTTCTTGAAGAGCGCCCAGCCTTCCTGGACTCCTCTGCCCTTCAGAACCGCCTCCCAAGGGACTCTGCCAACCAGTGTCCTCAGCAGCACAAAGTCAGCCCTCCAAAAGTCCAATACAGCGGTTTTACTGGTCCCCTTCCTGGCCTCGCCAAGAATAGAGAACTCCACCATTTCGTGGTCACTCTACCCAAGACAGCTCCCGACCACCACATCTCCCACCAGTCCTTCTCTGTTTGTGAACAGTAGGTCTAGCGGGACACCACCCCAGTAAGCTCTCTAACCAGCTGCATCAGGAAGCTATCTTCCACGCTCTCCAGAAACCTCCTAGACTGCTTTCTCTGGGCTGTGTTGTGCTTCCAGGATATGTCTGGGAAGTTGAAGTCCCCCATGAGAACAAGCGCTGACTATATCGCAACTTCTGTCAGCTGCCTGTAGAATTCCTCATCTGTCTCCTCATCCTGGTTTGGCGGTCTATAACATACCCCCACCAGGATGCCTGCCTTGTTGGTCTTCCCGCCGATCCTAAGGCGGGAATTGATCCTAAGGCGGGATTGATGTTTACTACAATGATTACCCTTCTTTCTTTCTTAGTGGATGCAGTCCTGAGGCGTGGAGTCGACTTCCTCGCCCTAGGCATCCTCCTTGGTACACTTTCTACCTCTTCCTCAGCTACCGGTCTCTCAAGCTCCAGGGCCTCAAACCTGTTGTGTAAGGGCACCTGGGAAGGTGGGGCCGGTGGGGGGCAGCATCACCTGTGATGTCAAGCAGGGACCTGTTTCCATTCCTCCTCAACTCCTAGGTCCCCTGTCTCTGCCTGACAGCAACAGGGCAGGGGGTCCACCCCCATTTGGGGTGTCTCACCCTGGTATCTGTCCTTCAGGCCCTGCAGGGAGTCGCTCCACAAGTCTATCTCCTGCTCACACTCCCTGATATCCCTCAACCTCTCGACCTCCTCCTTGAGTTCTGCCACCAGGTGGACCAGGTCATCCACCTGCTCGCACCTCACGCACACAGTCTCTCTGCCCCCCACAGGTGGTAGCAACAGGCTCAGGCACTCCCTGCATCTGGAGACCTTAACTGCTGCATTTTTGAGTGGGTAGTTAGTCTGGGTGTGTATGGACTTCCTAGAGAGAGTACTGTGCCTGGTGGAGACCATTGCAGCTTAGCTAGAGGTAGACCACCGTTACAGGAGTTGTTTGTATGGGCGGGGGGGGAACGCTCTCTGCCCTTCCTGCTCGGCCAGCCGGTGCTAACTGCCTGCACTAACTAACTGCTGTGCTAACTGCCGCGCTGAGTCAGTAAGCTAACTGAGTCAGTAAGCGCTAACTGAGTCAGTAAGTTTATAATCAGTAAGAGGTTGCTTTTTGTAAATCCAAGGCTTTGGGGTTTACACAAATTAACCTGCAGTTGTAGTTGTTGACCCCACAAAACCACTGCTATATTGTTTAGCTACTGCCTTATTTTTTGGAGTAGATGTTCAAGACATGCAATATTTTGCTCTGTAAAGCAAAAATTAAAATTGTGATATAAGTAAACGAAACTTCAATTTTCTGAAATCCATGCTTATAAGAGGAACCTCCAAATTTTTACCAGAGGGGCTAAAGATGGAAAAAAAAAAAAATTACATCTCTATATCGCTCTCTCATTTATATCTGTGTTTGTATCTGTATCTTCTCTATGTCAAAATCTCCAAGCCTCTCCTTTGCCACACTAAGCTTATTTATAATACCTCAGAATAAAATTTTATATAGACCTTAGTATTTTTGAGTAAAATTTTCATAGAATCATAGAATCATTCAGGCTAGAAAAGACTTCTAAGATCATTTGGTCCAACCTTTAACCTAGAACTAAAGTCCACCACTAAACCATGATACAGTGTTCTCAATCTACATGTTTCTTGAAGCCCTCCAGGGATGGTGACTCAACCACTTCCCTGGGCAGCAGCCTATTCCAATGCCACACAAGTCTTTCAGTAAATAAATGTCTCCTAATATCCAACCTAAATCTCCCCTAGCACAACTTGAGGCCATTTCCCCTCATCTTATCTTTTATCCTCTTATAATTATTTTAAATTACCTTGACTGTCCATTGGCTGACCTTTAGGGAGATTTATTGACATCTGTGCCTCTTTCAGCAGTACCCCTCCTTCTCCACCTTAAAGGTCATTCCAACTCCCAAGCTCTTTCCCTTTCCTGCAGCTAATTACAGACACTATTGCCTCCACCCCTAAAGACTAGCAAACCCTCTTTCTGGAAGCCAGTTATAAGTGTTACACAAATGTATATAACTGTTCAATTCTTTTCTTGCCCTGCCCATTCTACAGATCTATCTACTAGTAACTTCTGTTAATATATACACACTGCTTATCGTCAAGGAATCAGTCTGTCTGAAAAAAACACCTGATTATAAGGTAGCAATAACAGTTGGCAGCAAGTCAAAGAACATTATAGATGTCATTTGCCAAAATAATTTTCTTACAGCTTGTGGACACTAAATTATTGACATAGAGTGTGGGTTGTTTTTTGTTTGTTTGTTTTGTTTTGTTTTGTTTTCCCAATAGTGTTTTAATTATAGTATTATATTGGTGAAATTTTCTACAAGCTGTCATTATAATTTGTTCTGTAGCTCTTCCTAGAGGTTCCTTTGGGGACCTGAATATGACAGGCATATAAGTAAGAATTAAACTCAGAAATCTTTAGATATTGACTGTGGACTGATCTAAGCTACTCATTATGAAATCCCTTTGGATACAACTGAGAGAAAATCACCACCAAATGGTGTTCCAGGTGACCTAGCTAATTCAGGCTAGAAGGGCTTTATCCTAAAAGTGCCTATTTCCGGTAACTGATTACAGAGGAAATCTAGACAACCAGTTCAGAGAAAGAACCGCTAAAGACGACTATTATTTTGTGAGAGTAAACCTGCCCAAAAGACAATCAATGGTACTCAAGAAATCATTCAAAAAGCACTACAAATATGAGATGTTATGCATGATTACATTGATTTGTTCCTGAGATGTATGATTAGCCACAGGCAAAGTAAAAATCACATGTTAGTAAGCACAACCTTTTTTTGTTCAGATGTCACATCATGGGAGAATTTTTAGGAAAGAACAGAGCAGTTTCTGAGGAAGTTTTCAAGGAATGCTTTCCATGCACTGTTAGAATGTGAGAAAAAAATATCTTGCTTGTAAAATTTAATAAAAAATGTCTTACCTCTGGCATTGCAAGCAGGAGAGAGTAAGGAACAACCTTACTGGTTATATACAAAGATATATTGTACATGGTGCCGTTATAACATAAAAAGCCTTCGCAGAAAGAAGTTTGTGTTGAAGCAATGGAGAATGAAGATACACAAAAGGAAGCAGTATTTTCAAAACAATGGGCAAGCAAAATGTTCTCTGCTGGAGTCTAGAAGTAAATGCTTGATTTTTTCTTGCTATTGAATTCCCGCAGTAGTATAAAGTACTCATCTGTCTCGCTTTCCTAACCACTAACATTTGCATGTATTTTAGGTGCAGTTCTTGGTTTACACTAATAGCTGGTGATATACTCTTAAGTGTATTGAAAGGCCATAGGTTATTCAGCAAAGACACGGGAGCCTTCCCTGCCAGTACCCTGCCGGTCCCTCTCCAGTTTTGCAGAAGCACTGGTGGGAGAGGAGGCTATCTGGGTCTTTGCAGCTCAGTCAGTCAGTCATCCACTTACTGAAATCATCAGGCTGGGCACCAACACCTAAAGGAGATGACTGCCTCACCTAGTGACTAGCTGAAATTTCCCTTGCTGCATTTTTAGCCCACTGTTACTTGCTCTGTGCACAGGGGGAATGAAGAACTTTTATTTTTTAAATCTTTATTTTTTACTACAGTCTTTTATGTTATTTGTGATTGTTTTATGGTTTCAATTTTCTCTGAATTAAGCAACCCCAGTTTTTCAGTCCCCCTTTGTAAGTCATACTTTCAAGACCTCTAATCATTCTTCCTGATCTGCTCTGGACTGTTTTCAACTAGGCCGCATCTCTCTTGATGTTTACTGAACAAAGTCATCTGGATCTGCTGAATTTGAAGCAAACAGTAACAAATAGTGGTGCGAAGTTGTGCTGGAACACATGAGGCAAAGACTGTGGTTGAGAACAAGACAATTATGTTAAGAACTTGTTATAAATGATGTCTCAACTCACTCTGAATTTAGTAACATAAAAGAATATTTATAAAAGGCAAGTAAACAGCGCTGGGTGCGTGGGGAAGTCTATGCTCTACCAACATGCACACGCAACCGTCGAACTTTCCAAATATATATAGGACATTGCTCTTACATATTTACAAGAAACCCGAGTACGCCTATACATATGGATATCCTATCCCCGCTTCATATTATAATTCTCTTTGTGGTGGTCCTTGTGGGTGAAGGGCTCACGGTTTCCCCATCACCATTAGCAACCTTTTGTTCCAGACTGCAGGAGCGGCTTCGACTGTCTCCCTCTTCTTCTGCACATGCTCTGCCCACCACAAGGTTCCCGAAAGCAACAAAACGTGATTGCTTTTCCCGCGTTTCGTTAACCCTTGAAACCACACTAATAATATTATTATCATATAACATTAAACAATAAATGTTAACAGTTCTTACCAGCAACTACCCCAGCAACTTCTGTGCCTTAACAGAGGGGAAAACAAGCAACCCCAAACGACAGGGCGTAGCCTCAATCACCCTTCTTTATTTCCTCTAAACTCTTTACATTCCTGATGACCTCATCATTAAAGAGTCTGATGTTATCACCAACCAGGAGGCTTTCCGACCCCCATTGCCACATTCCCAAATCTCCCCCTTCTTTATTAATATCAACCATTTTTCTCGACACGTATTACCACTCCATATATAACAATCCCTCCTCTTCTTCTGAATGTCATTAATTCGTGTCTTGTCTTCGATTTTGGCCAAGGCCAATTGAACCATAAAAGAATGCTTTCACAATATTCTCTGTAAGTTTTATAAACAAGTTTTTAGCAATGGTTGGAATCCCATATTTAGCTCGTGTTTCAATTTCATGATTCCGCAGGGTGTATAATAATTGTACTTTTCCCAATCAACCCTCCTTCATTATTAGCTCTTACCTCTATCCACCATTGATAGGGGGCCTCTTTTGGCTCATAACTGGTTATCTTATTGCTTTCATTACATCGAGCATACTCTGGTTTCCATAGCATAGGTTTTACAGGCATAGTAGTGTTTGTTCCTGAATTCTTCCCCTCCAGGTGTTAACAATACATTCACTACAATTCTGAGACCAATAGCATGTAATTAGGAGAGGTCCGGTAAAGGCCATGTTACCCGGCGGTTATTACCCTAAGGGGTTGCACCCCTTGGTAAACCTTCTTGAGCCGCAATACTGGTCCCTTCTCCGGTCTTGCCCTCTCCCTGATGCTTCTTAGGAAATGGTCCAGACTTACACACCCGATGGTTCTTCTATTTGCATTCAACTTTTCCACAAGTTAGTGGGGGCTCGATTCAAAGCAGATAACCAATCATATAGGTAAATTTTCCCACCTATTATTAAATTTTCAGGTAATTCAAGATGTTGCGGGTATCTCTACTGGAGGTGGCACTCCCCCTATGGGACTTTGGGGTCCCCAAATCCTTCTATTAGGGCCTTTATATGAGTTTCCAATGATTGCTAATATTCTAATCAATACAAGATTTAATATACATACAATTAGCATCCAAAGGGTAGGTATGCCCTGATATACTTCAAGTTCTTTTAAGCTTAACTTTCAGATCTCCAGGAGTAGACTCAACCTTCCAGGTTCCTGTTACGGGTCCCTTTACTCGTGATGCATGTGTCCACCCCTTTTCCACCATTCTTATAGCTGTCTCTGTAGTAAGCATGACAAGATAAGGACCTTCCCAATGTGGAGACAACGATTCTTCTTTCCAAGTTTTTATCAACGCTTTATCTCCAGGCTGTATTTTATGAATTGTGAACCCCAAGGGCACATTTTGAGCCAACATCCCCTTCTCCCGAAGTTCGTTCAATTGTTTTCCCAGAGTTATCACATATTTCTGGGTCTCATAGTCTTCTATCAGAGAATGATCTAAGGGCATTCCTTGGGAATACGGCATACAGTAAAGCATCTCATAAGGTGATACTCCAGTCTCCCCGTGTGGCATGGTTCTTATGTTTAGCAGTGCCAATGGTAAGCATTTTACCCATGATAATTGAGTCTCAATCATCAATTTGGCCAATTGGTGTTTAATTGTCTGATTCGTTCTCTCGACTCGTCCAGAACTTTGAGGATGCCATGGTGTATGATATTCCCATTTAATGCCCAGGGCAACAGTCAAAGCCTTTAAAACCTTTGAAGTAAAGTGTGTCCCCTGATCGGAATCAATGCTCCCAATTAAACCAAAGTGAGGAATAACATTCTCCAACAGGTTTTTAGCTACCACTGCAGTGGTGGCTCGTGCCGCAGGATAAGCCTCTACCCAATGCGTTAGTTGATCCGCGATTAGCAACAGATATTTATATCGTCCTACCTTTGGTAGTTCAGTAAAGTCCACCTGTATTCTCTCAAATGGTCGATATGCAATTCTTCTTCCTCCAGCAGGTGCTTGCCTAATCACCTTCTTATTTACCTTTTGACACGTTAAGCATCATTGGACGGTTTGTTTGGTTATCTCATATATTCCTACACACCCATAAAATTTTAGAAATTGATCACTCAATGCTTTTGTTCCCCAGTGGGTTTGTAGGTGTAGCCATAAAAGTAGACACCTAGTTTGTTCCTTTGGCAGTATTTCTCTTCCATCAGGCAGAATCCATTTTCCTTCTTTCAGTTCTGCCCCTTGTGTATTTATAATTTTTATTTCTGCTTCTGTATACTTTTTCTCTTGTGTCCCTTTTCCGTTATCCGTTTCTTGTAGGGTTAGGACTACATCATGCTTCCTAAGAGCTGCTTCCCTAGCTTCTCTGTCCGCTAGGTTATTCCCTCTTATGTGGAAGCCAGTTCCCTTTTGATGTCCTCTGACATATATCACAGCAATCTCCCTAGGTCCTCTCAATGCCTGCAGTCTTTGAGTAACTAAAGTTTGGTGAATCAGCCCTTTTCCCTGTGTGCCTATGAGTCCCCTTTCTTCCCAAATTTTCCCAAATGTGTGGACTATTCCATAAGCATATTTAGAGCCTGTATAAATAGTGCCACTTTTTCCTTTCAATAGTTCTAGGGCTTGTAATAATGCATAAAGTTCACACGCTTGAGCGGACCAGGCAGCTCTGAGTGGTCCCGATTCTATTAGGA
Source organism: Anas platyrhynchos (assembly GCF_047663525.1). NCBI lineage: Eukaryota > Metazoa > Chordata > Aves > Anseriformes > Anatidae > Anas > Anas platyrhynchos. The sequence goes on along the minus strand of NC_092620.1, from coordinate 5,807,371 downwards.
CCATATCCCCATTTACGATGGCATACTCTGATCTTCTTTTTCCATCTACTACTTTGGATGATCCATCAATAAATAATTTTTCCCCTGTCTCTAATTCTGTCTCCTCGAGATCGGGTCGGATTTTGGTTTGCAATTCAATCACTTCCACGCAGTTATGTTGTAGTTCTGTTAGGGGTTCCCCATATAGAAATTGTGCAGGACTCTGTGCAGCAGTTACTTTTAGTTCTAAATCAGGAGAGTTGATCAGTATGGCCTCATACTTCAGCATCCTACTATCAGTTAACCATTTTTCAGCCTTTTGCTGGAGTACTCCCCTAACATTATGTGGAGTATATATCTTCAGAGGTGCCCTAAAAGTGACTTTTCTAGCTTCCTCAATCAGTAAGGCAGTAGACACAATTGCCTGTAAGCACACTGGCCACCCCCTACTCACAGGGTCTAATAGTTTGGAACAATATCCCACAGGTTTCTTGATTCCTGCCCATTCTTGAGTTAGTACTCCATATGCAGTTTGGTTAGAAACATTTACAAATAAATAAAAGGGTCTCAGCACTTGGGAGTGGGAGGCTCAGCACTGGAGCTTCTATTAACGTTTTCTTGATCAACCTCAACTTTTCCTCATCTTCCTCGTTCCACTTAATTTTTTCTCCAGTCAGTTTTTCATATAAAAATTTTGCCTTTTCACTAAACCCTTCAATGCAGGGCCTACAATATCCCAAGAGCCCAAGCAGTTGTCTCACTTCCTTCTTCGTTTTGGGTGATGACAGGGCTAAAATCCCAGATACCCTGTCAGGATCCAATTTTTTCTTTCCTCGGCTAAGCCAATGTCCTAAGTACCTTACTTCCTTTTCCACGAATTGTAATTTAGATTTTGAGACCTTCAACCCTTTTTTCCCTAAGAAATTAGGTAATTCAATAGTGGTTCTCCATGTCTCTTTTTCAGTCTCCCCAGCTATTAATAGGTCATCCACATATTGCAACAATTTCACTTCCCCCTTTACCTCAAAAAGTTGTAATAATTTTTCTAAGGTTTGGCCAAATAAATTTGGGGATTCAGTAAATCCCTGAGGAAGTACAGTGCATCTAAGCTGTTGTCGCCTTCCTGTTTCGGGGTCTTCCCATTCAAAGGCGAAGTAATTCCGAGACCCTTCACTTAATGGGCAGGCCCAGAAAGCATCCTTCAAATCTATTACACTATACCATTTATGCTGAGGTGTTAGGTGGTTTAATAAAGTATATGGGTTAGCCACCACTGGAAATTTGGTTATGGTTCGCTGATTCACAGCCCTATCCTGAACCAACCTATATGATCCATCAGCCTTTTTTACTGGCAGAATGGGGGTATTATGTGGGGACATACACAGTCCAGCATCCCCTTTTGGAGCAACCTGTCTATAACTGGTTTGAGTCCTCTTTTCCCCTTCATTGGGTAGGATATTGCCTAATCCTTATTGGCTGTTGTGGATCCACTACTTCTACTACCAAGGGTTCCATATCTACTTTTCCTGAATCTCCCTCTTGATACCATACCTGTGGGTCTATTTCTCCCTCATCTTCTTGGGATAGGGTATATAGCTGAATTTTTAATTCTCCCCCCTGGCTCTTGATTTCCAACCCTAATCTTATTATTGTTATATATGGAGTGGTAATTCATGTCAAGAAAATGGTTGATATTAATAAAGAAGGGGGAGATTTGGGAATGTGGACAGCTTGTTCTCCTTTTTAATAATTGGACAGTTTATGAGCCTGAAACATGGGACCAAACTGAGGTCAGGGTGTGGGACTCTGCAACTAAAAGTGACAAGGTTGCAGTGGGTGCTCGGCACCTGGCAAACAATCTCTGAGGCCTTAAAGAGCCATGTGGAGCCACAATCACAAACGTGTGGCTTGCCAGATAGTGAGGGAGTTGCGGGCTCCTTTACTGATCCGACTGCTACGCCATGGGCCCCTCTGCTGCTACAGCCATCGAATGCTTTTGCTGTTACGCCCCCTGTTGACCTGGACGTGCCTTTTGACCCAGGCCTCATTGACCTTGAAAAGGAGATGGATATGCTTTTCTTCAATCTGGGAAGAATGGGATGCATAAGGCCCGAAGACCTAGTTGCTTGACAACTTAAAGCAAGACATTGTTCAAAGGGAATGGAAAATGGAGACTTGTTAGTAATCAAGAAAATGAATGGAAAATGGAGACTGTTAAGTCATGGAACTTAAAGGATTGTTTGTTACTTTTTCTGATTTTGTGTATGTATAGGCGTACTCGATTTTAGTAAGTTATGGAACTTAAAGGATTGTTTGTTACCTTTTCTGATTGTACATATGTATAGGCGTACTCGAGTTTAGTATGTAAAAACAATGTTCTATATGTTTAGAATGTTTGATGTTCGTGTGTGCGTGTTGGTGGAGCATAGACTCCCCGCACACCCAGCACTGTTTACTTGCCTTTTATACCTTTTAGAAGTATTTGTTTTATAAATATTACAAAATTCAGATTGAGTTGAGACCTCATTTATAACATTATTAAGTCCCTTCGTAATAGATTGTGCTCAGCCTCAGGCACCAGCAATAGGTCATTGAGACACAGTTTCTTTTCTGATTCTATTTCTATATTTTCCAATATAGGAACCTTAAAGGGCTCACCTTTTGCTCCTACTACCATGGTATTCCTCTTTCCTTCCTTAACCCCTTTTGGTAATTTTCTAATAGTTGATTTCTCTGCTCCAGTATCTACCAAAAAATACACCTCTTCCCTCTGGGGGCCTATTAATAATTTTATCAAGGGCTCATTCGATGTTCGGGTCCCCAAAAGATATAGCCCCTGACACCCCTAGTCTTCCTTAAACATTTCTTCATCCTGTGTTTGTTTTTTTTTTTCTACATTTCCTCTGAAGATGCCTCTTTTTGCCACAATAGTAACAGATAGGGATTCTATCTTGTTGTCCTTTCCATTTATCCACGGGTTCTCTTTCACCCTGTTTTTTCCCTGATCCTTTCCTGCTTTCCTGTCCACTTGGTTTTTGACTTTCCCTTATTGCTGCCATAAAAACATTTGCTTTTGCCTTCTGTTTTTCCCCATCTCTCCTCACATAGACCTTTTGTGCTTCCCTCAATAATTCTTCTAATCCTTTTTCATGCCAATCATCAAGTTTCTCCAATTTCTTTCGGATGTCTTCCCAGGATTTTGCTACAAACTGGGTTCTCAACAGTGCCCCTCCTGCAGGGGAATCAGGATCTATACCCGAGTACATCTGAAGGCTTTTTCTCAGCCTGTCTAACCATTCAGTTGGAGATTCGTCTCTACACTGACACTTGGAATTACCACTCCATATATAACAAACTTATCCTCAATCTATGTATGTTTTTAGGAGTTGTCAGATGAGCCTTAAGGAATGCTGAGCCACTGGTGTTCACCATCTTTATTCAAATTAAACCACATAAATAAAAAGCGCCAACAGACCTTTGAAGATACTGAATCTCTAATGCATATTGCTTTTCTGTGCTGTGATTTATTTTCACTTAAATAAGAATGAGATTTTGGAGGGGAGATAATGTTGGGGGGCACACCTCAACCTGCACCTGGGAAGTGCTCCTGGTTCTGGGCACTGGCGTCTGTGGCCCTTGGTTATGGCCCTGTAAAAAGGCATAGTTTTACCTCACTGTTCTACTTGTTGTGAGCAATCTGAATTCTGCAATTATTAGGAACCAATATGTATCACAGCTAAAAGGTCTCACAGCACGTCAGTCACACATTAGGAAGAGTATCTAGGTTTTCTTAAATAAACTCCACCTTCTGGACTTTCCAGCTGTCCAGAATCTCTCCAGCTTTCTAACTTGCCTGCCTCCTTGCAACAACAGCTGGTGGTTTTATGCTCCCTTTTCACTCCTCTCCACAGTAACCAGGTTGACAACTGCTGTCCCTATGTGTGGGAGTGTGGCCATGGGGGTTGACAAGCCCCATGGTTGGTGATAACATCGGACTCTTAAGGATGAGGCCATCAGGAATGTAAAGAGTTTAGAAGGAACAAAGAAGGGTGATTCAGGAGATCCCTTGCTGTCTCGGGTTGCTTGTTCTCCACCAGTTAAGGCATAGAAGTTGCTGGGGGTTTGCTGGTTGCCAGGCAAAGTTGTTTGACCAATGAAAAACTAGTGGAAAAGTACTGCTGTGGGGTGAATGGTATAAGAAGGGAGCCTGTCCTCAATAAGGAAGATGAAGTTATGCCCTCAATAAGAGAGAGTTGAAGTTATGTCATCAATAAAGTAGCAATTACTGATCCTAAAAGAACCCTGGTGTCCGTGTGGTCATTTTGCCACAAATGGCATCCAATGTGGGGCGTGAAGAATACTATGCCACAAATGGCGCACGAACAGGGACTTGAAGAAAACGAACAGGGACAACCTGAAGAGCAGGGACAAGCTTACAGAACAGGGACGAAAACAAAAAAGGAATGAACAGGGACAGGCTAGCAGAACAGGGACCAGAACAGGAACAGGGACACTGATCGCCTCATAGGTTCGGCCAAACTCATCAAACCGTTCAGAAAAGCTCATACTGAGCTTCTGACATACAAGTCACTGAAAGAAGTGCACTGGAGCTGGAAAGAGGCTCGTACTGAAAGTCGCTGGAAGGAAGCACACCCTAGCTGGAAGGAAGCTCAAGTTGAGAGAAGCGGACCCGCGCACACAACTGCCCCTCACTGGCCGAAGATTAGCAGTTGCGCACCATGGGGAATCATATGGCCTTAGAAACAAAGACTGTCCTGGTAACCTTAGAGCTTATTCCCTTTATTACGAATCAGACAGTATATGATTCTGAAATATGGGACCAAATTGAGGTCAAGGTGTGGGACTCTGCTACTAAAAACGACAAGGTTGCATTGGGATTGCTCAGCACCTGGCAAGCAGTAGTCTCTGAGGCCTTTAAGAGCTATGTGGGACCACAATTAGAAACCTGTGGTTTTCCAAATAGTGAGGGAGCTGCAGGATTGTTTACTGATCCACCTGCTATGCCATCGCCCCCCCCCCCCACCGCTACAGCCATCGCAGGCCTTTGCTGTTATGCCCCCGGTGACCTGGACATTCCTTTTGATCCAGGCCCTATAGGCCCTGAAAAGGAGCCGGATCTGTTTCCCTTTGATCTGGGAGGAAGGGTATAAGAAGGGAGCCTGTCCTCAATAAGGAAGATGAAGTTATGCCCTCGATAAGAGAGAGTTGTCATCAACTGTGGTCATTTTGCCACACCTATGCTGTCCATGGACAGTATTGTCCACCCATCCTCTCTGCACATTTTTTGGCTTCACCTCTCATACAGTACAAACTTCCCCCACACACAGTTTACAGTTTCTTTTTTTCTTTTCTCTGCTTCTTCACCAAATGTCCTATCCAAAGAAAAACTGCACCCAAACATCTGGTAAAAAGAGTCCTGACTCAATTTAATCTAAGCCCCATTCTCTAAAAGTTACACCCAGCTTTCAGTCCCTGGCATGCTTTTGTGCCTCTCCCTTGCCTATCTGACTTCCTGAACTCTTAGCAGGAAGCCCTTCCAGGGATCCTGCACTGCAATGTGTTGATCAGTTTTCTCTGATCTCAGAAAACCTGGAGCCCTCATCCTGCAGTTCCCCTCTATGTCCTGAAGTTCCTCTTTCGAGTCACTCGATATAGAGGACTCACAAGCTGACTATAGTCTGGAACATGCATTCTCCAGAATCCCACAAGGCCTAGGAAAGCTTGTGTTTCTTTTTTCCTAGTTGGCGGAGACATAGCAGCTATTTTGTTGCTCACATCTACTGGAATGTGGCGACATCCATCCTGTGGAGCTTTCAGGAGAATTTGAATTATTTTCTTCCCTTTCTCAAAAAACTTCTTCTTCTGTGTTGCCCCACATGATGATATCATCGATGTACTGCAGGTGTTCAGGAGCTTCCCCCTGCTCTAGCGCAGACTGGATCAGCCCATGGCAAATGGTAGGGCTGTGTTTCCACCCCTGGGGCAGTCAATTCCAAGTATACTGAATGCCCCTCCAAGTGAAAGCAAATTGTGGCCTGCACTCTGCTGCCAGAGGGATGGAGAAAAATGCATTAGCGATATGTTGTGGCATACCACTTGGCTGCCTTTGACTCTAACTCATACTGGAGTTCTAGCATGACTGGCACTGCAGCACTCAGAGGTGGCGTGACTTCCTTCAGGCCTCAATAGTCCACTGTTGGCCTCCACTCACCATTAGACTTTCGCACTGGCCATATAGGACTATTAAAGGGTGAGTGAGAATGCTGGCACTTGATGGCTGAAAGATTCCTCCATCTATGTGAGGAGGAAGTTATGTGTTCTTCTAACCGTTGGGACAGTCTCTCCACGGCTGAAATGCAGGCCCGTACTGCGGCAGAGAGATTTTCTTCATATTTATGAAGCTGGTTGGACACATTATCCACAGTTGGCCCCATCCCCTCCTCCCAATCCATTGCTGCCAGTGTGCTGGCATGTGATGAGGGTGCAGCCCGTAGAAACTTCTGCCACATGGATGTTGTGCACTGGACTTCATCAGGGTCTTTAGGTGTCTGGGCAGTGTCTAAATCACTATAAATTATCTCCAGCACAGCTCATTCCCACAGGTGCTGGAGACCTTTATCCATAGTGGTCCACTTGCCTGCTTGATATACAATATCTTCCTTGTGGGGATACCTTTCTTTCACAGCTGATAGGAGTCACTTCCAGAGGCTGAGAACCTGTGCCTCTCTCCCATTTACTCTGTCAATGAGCCTTTCTCTATAGAGGGATCCCAGGTGCTTGGCTTCATTGCCTTCTAGCTGTTGGCTATTGGTCCCAGTGTCTCAGCATCGAAGCAGCCAGGTGAGGATATGCTCACCTGCATGGTGACTGAAATCCTTTCGTATTTCTCGCAACTCACTTAAGGATAGAGATCGAGTAGTCTCTGATTCATCTATGATTTCAGTCTCTTCTCCCTGATGTTGTCGTGATGCTGCTGCTTTAGAAGTACCTGCCTTTTCCTCTTCTCCCTCCTCCTTAGGAGGAGCTTCTTTCCTTACTAAATGAGCTGACTTTCCATTGTTTTGTCTTGACTATGTGGGCGACTGATACCATGGATGGTTGGTCCCCTGAGGTGGTCACAGTCTGTGTTATCTGGTCATCAAATTCAAATACTTCCCCATCCCCTTGAGGGTGCTGGGTAGTGTCAATTACCATTTGATAGGCATAAGCCAGACCCCAGCAGAGTGCAGCAAGCTGGTGGAGTTCTCAGGTATTGCCAGAGTCAGGGCATAGGTCTTTCAAATATTCTACCTTTTATTTTACTTTATTTTTGATTTTGCACTTGTTCAGGGGTGAAGTGAAAAACTATTGGCGGAGAAAACCGTGACAGGTACTTGTCCATATCCCCCCCACACACCTTGCCACCCACAACTACTTTGTCTCAGGGATGTCCTTGGATGATATTCTTAATAAATTGTTTGACCTTAGGGAGGAAGACAAACACTAGAACTAGTAATAGGAGGATAACATCCAACCAAGGGCATCCAAAATGCTCAAAGGCTGCTGCAATTAGCCCACAGGGAGAAAAGAAGAAGGGCCTGAGTACCAGACGAAACTGAAGGCCAGCATGTTATAGCACAACATGATAAGGAAGGTAGAGGAAAAAAGAGAACAGAGAACGGTCTACATACAACATGGTCACAAAGAAAAATATTAACAGAAAACCAAACATTGCAACTAGCAGTATATTAGTTGTAAATACTTTAAAAAATTCTACTGTTATCTCAACCCTCGAGCCCCACGTTGGGTGCCAAAAAGGACTGTGGTGGTTTTACTTGGGTGGGCAGCCGAGCTCCACCACAACCGCTCTCTCACTCCCCCTCTCCTCAAAGAGGAAGGGGGAGAAAATACAACAAAAAGAGCTCAAAGTTTGAGATCAGAATGGTTTAATTAAAGGGAAAGGAAATGGGGAGAAAAAGAAACAAAAGAAACAATAAGGCCGAACAGAAGCACAGAGAAAAGGAAAAAAAAAATAATTTTCTACTTCCCATCATTGAGCGATGTTCGGCCACGTCCTGGGAAGCAGGGCCTCAAAACATGTAGTGGTTGTTCAGGAGGACAGACCCTCCCCCATGAGAGCCCCCCTTTTTATTGCTGAGTGTGACATCACGTGTTATGGAATATCCCTTTGGTTGGTTTAGGTCAGCTGCCCCGGCAATGTCCCCTCCCCATCACTTGCCCACCCCCAGCCTGCTGGCTCTTGGGGGCTTGGAAGGAGTCCTGATGCTGTGCCAGCACTATGCAGCAATAGACACAACACTGGAGTGAGACCAGTGCAGAGCACAGCACTGTGTGGAAAGGTGACGCCATCCCAGACAGACCCAACACCACACCTTGGCTTCACAACAGTTTGAGACAGGCAGCAAAATGGGAAAAAGAGAAAAGAAAAAAAAAAAAAAAAAAAAAAAAAAAGTAAGGTGTAGGTGGAATTTCCCTGGATTTCCCCAGTTCCCTCAGGATATAATCTATGCATCTCCCCCACTCCCTAAGTTATGTCCTCCAGCCACAGAACCTGTCTCCTAACATTATGTGATTTTCATATACAAAGGTAAATAAAAGACTGCAAAAGCCTTGGGCCCCATAAGAAAAAAACAAAAACAAAAACAACATATTAACTACCTGAAGAAAAATACTAAACAACAGCAGAGCCATGATGTTTTGCAGAATAAGGATTAACAGAATGCAGTATTAAATGCAAGTTATTATTTCTATTATTATGCTAATATTTCAGTGGAGTTGGAAAGTATTTAATCTTTTGGGCAGAGAAAGGGGACCTAGGAGATGAAGAGGAGCTGAAACAGGTCCCTGCTCAGTGTTGAAGGCAACCCCCATCCCTACCAGCCTCACCTTCCCAGGTGCCCTTACACAACCGGTTTGAGGCCTTGGAGCTGGAGAGACTGGTGGGTGAGGATGAGGTGGAAAGTCTACCCAGGAGGATGCCTAGGGAAAGGAAGTCAACTCCACGCCTCAGCAATGCCTCCGCCAAGACTGAAAGAAGGGTAATTGTTGTAGGCGACTCCCTTCTCAGGGGAACAGAGGGCCCTATATGCCAGCCTGACCCTACCTGTAGGGAAGTCTGATGCCTCCCTGGGGCCCGGGTCAGGGACATTGCCAGAAAGCTTCCAAAACCTTGTTCACCCCTCTGACTAGAGGATAGCCTCTTTTGATAGTCCAGGCTTCAGTGATGATATTGCTGAGAGAAGCCTGAAGGCTATCAAATGGGACTATAGGGGACTGGGACAGGTAGTGGATGGAGCAGGAGTACAGGTCGTGCTTTCCTCAATCCCTACAGTGACAGAGAGGGGTACAGAGAGGACCCGGAAAGCCCACCTGATAAACACGTGGCTCAGAGGCTGGTGCCAACACGTAAATTGTTTTTTTTTGACCACAGGGCGCTTCACTCAGCACCTGGCCTGATAACTGCAGACAGGTTTCACCTTTCTCAAAAGGGAAAACGTATCCTAGCCCAGGAGATGGCAGGTCCCAGTTGACTGATGACACCAGAGAAATGACAGGAGGTCCCAGTCAACAGATGACACCAAGTTAGGTGCGTGTGTCTATCTGCTCGAGGGTAGGAAGGCTCTGCAGGAGGATCTGGATAGGCTGGACTGATGGGCTGAGGCCAACTGTATGAAGTTCAACAAGGCCAAGTGCCGGGTCCTGCACATGGGGCACAATAACCCCAAGCAGAACTACAGGCTGGGAGATAAGTGGTTGGAAAGCTGCCTGGCAGAGAAGGACCTGGGAGTATTGGTGGATAGTCGGCTGAATATGAGCCAGCAGTGTGCTCACGTGGCCAAGAAGGCCAACAGCATCCTGGCTTGCATAAGAAGCAGTGTGGCCAGCAGGGCTAGGGAAGTGATCATCCCCCTGTACTCGGCTCTGGTGAGGCCGCACCTCGAGTACTGTGTTCAGTTTTGGGCCCCTCGCTACAAGAAGGACATCGAGATGCTTGAACGAGTCCAGAGAAGGGCGACGAAGTTGGTGAGGGGTCTGGAGAACAAGTCCTACAAGGAGCAGCTGAGGGAGCTGGGCTTGTTCAGCCTGGAGAAGAGGAGGCTCAGGGGCGACCTTATTACTCTCTACAGGTATCTTAAAGGAGGCTGTAGTGAGGTGGGGGTTGGTCTGTTCTTCCACATGCCTGGTGACAGGACGAAGGGGAATGGGCTAAAATTACGCCTGAGGAGGTTTAGGTTGGATATTTGGAAGAACTTCTTTACCAAGAGGGTTGTTAGGCATTGGAATGGGCTGCTCAGGGAAGTGGTGGAGTCACAATCCCTGGAGGCCTTTAAAAGATGTTTAGATGTAGAGCTTAGTGATATGGTTTAGTGGACTCATTCATCTTTTAATAGTCCCTTATGGCCAGTGCAAAAGTCTAATGGTGAGTGGAGACTAACAGTGGACTATCGTGGCTTGAACGAAGTTGCGCAATGGCTGAGTGCTACAGTGCCGGACATGCTAGAACTCTTGTAAGAACTGGAATCAAAGGCAGCCAAGTGGTATGCCACAGCTGATATTTCTAATGCCTTTTTCTCCATCCCTCTAGCAGCAGACTGCAGGCCACAGTTTGCTTTTACTTGGAGGGGTGTCCATTACACCTGGAATTGGCTGCCCCAGGGGTGGAAACACAGCCCTACCATTTGCCATGGACTTATCCAGTCTGTGCTGGAACAGGGGGAAGCTCCTGAACACCTGCAATACATCGATGACATCACTGTGTGGGGTGACACAGTAGAGGTTTTTGAGAAAGGGAAGACAATAGTCAAAATCCTTCCGAAGGCTGGTTTTGCCATAAAAAAAATAAAGTCAATGGATCTGCACGAAAGTTTTTAGGAATAAAATGGCAAGATGGATGTTGTCAAATCTCAACGGATGTGATCAACTGTTGTGGTTTAACCTGGCCAGCAGATAAACACCACACAGCCGTTCGTTCACCCTCCCCCCTCCCTCTCTGGGATGGGGGAGAGAAACGGGAAAGTGAAACCTGTGAGTTGAGATAAAGACAGTTTATTAAGACAGGAAAATAATAATAACAATAATAATAATAACAATAATAATGATAATAGTACTACTAATAATAATGTATACGAAACAAGTGATGCACAGTACAATTGCTCACTACCCTCTGACCGATGCCCAGCCTATCCCTGAGCAGCCAGCCCCTCCATCCCAGCTAGCCACCCCTATATATTGTGTCGTTGGGTTTTGGAGAATGCACATTCCAAATTACAGTCTGGTTTTAAACACGCTCTACCCAGTAACCCATAAGAATTATTTTGAATGGGGCCCTGAGCAACGACAAGCCTTTGAACAAATTAAGCAGGAAATAGTTCATGCAGTAGCCCTTGGGCCAGTCTGAACAGGGCCAGATGTAAAGAATGTGCTCTACACTGCAGCTGAGGAGAATGGCCCCACCTGGAGCCTCTGGCAGAAAGAACCTGGGGAAACACGAGGTCGACCCCTGGGGTTTTGGAGTCGGGGATACAGAGGATCTGAGGCCCGCTATACTCCAACTGAAAAGGAGATATTGGCAGCATATGAAGGAGTTCGACATGCTTCGGAAGTGGTCGGTACTGAAGCACAGCTCCTCCTGGCACCCCAACTGCCGATACTAGGCTGGATGTTCAAAGGAAGGGTCCCCTCTACGCATCATGCAACTGATGCTACATGGAGCAAGTGGCTTGCACTGATTACTCAGGGGTCTCGAATAGGAAACCCCAGTCGCCCAGGAAACTTGGAAGTGATTATGGACTGGCCAGAAGGCAAATATTATGGGATATTACTGGAGGAGGAGGTGGGTCGTGCTGAAGAAGCCCCACTGTACAACAAGCTACCAGAAAATGAGAAGCAGTATGCCCTGTTCACTGATGGGTCCTGTTGTATTGTGGGGAAGCATTGGAGATGGAAGGCTGATGTATGGAGTCCTACACGACAAGTTGCAGAAGCTGCTGAGGGAGAAGGTGAATCGAGTCAGTTTGCAGAAGTGAAAGCCATTCAGCTGGCTTTAGACGTTGCTGAACAAGAAAAGTGGCCAGTTCTCTATCTCTACACTGATTCATGGATGGTAGCAAATGCCCTGTGGGGGTGGTTACAGCAATGGAAGCAAAACAACTGGCAGCACAGGGGCAAACCCATCTGGGCTGCTGCATTGTGGCAAGATATTGCTGCCCAGGTAGAGAACCTGGCTGTAAAGGTACGCCACGTAGATGCTCATGTGGCCAAGAATCGGGCTACTGAAGAAAATCAAAACAACCAGCAGGTGGATCAGGCTGCTAAGATTGAAGTAACTCAGGTGGACCTGGACTGGCAACATAAAGGTGAATTATTTATAGCCCGATGGGCCCATGACACCTCAGGCCATCAAGGTAGAGATGCAACATACAGATGGGCTCGTGATCGAGGGGTGGACCTGACCATGGACACTACAGCACAAGTTATTCATGACTGTGAAACATGTGCTGCAATCAAGCAAGCCAAACGGTCAAAGCCTCTTTGGTATGGAGGACGATGGCTGAAATATAAATATGGAGAGGCCTGGCAGATTGATTACGTCACACTCCCTCAAACCCACAACAGCAAGCGCCACGTACTTACAATGGTGGAAGCAACCACCGGATGGCTGGAAAAATAACCTGTGCCCCATGCCACCTCCCGGAACACTATCCTGGGCCTTGAAAAGCAAGTCCTATGGCAACATGGCACCCCAGAAAGAATAGAGTCAGACAATGGGACTCACTTCCGAAACAACCTTATAGACACTTGGGCCAAAGAACATGGTATTGAGTGGGTGTATCACATCCCCTATCATGCACCAGCCTCCAGGAAAGTTGAACGATACAATGGACTGTTAAAGACTACACTGAAAGCAATGGGCGCTGGGACATTCAAAAATTGGGATATGCATTTGGCAAAGGCCACCTGGTTAGTCAATACTAGGGGATCTGCCAACCGACCTGGACCTGCCCAATCCAACCTGTTACATATTGTGGAAGGGGATAAAGTTCCTGTAGTGCATGTAAGAAACATGCTGGGTAAGACAGTCTGGGCTACTCCTGCCTCAGGAAAAGGCAAACCCATTGGTGGAATTGCTTTTGCTCAGAGACCTGGATACACTTGGTGGGTAATGCAAAAGAATGGGGAGGTCCAGTGCGTACCTCAGGGAGATTTAATACTGGATGAGAATAGCTCATTCTCATGCGCCCATTCTCATGAGTTGAATTGTATTACATTAATTATTATATAATACTGTATGTCATCACTACCATGATTGCTATATGTCAATGTCCTATTAATGGCATCACAGTAACAGCCACAGAGATAATAATTAATGAATTTTGATAGAATTGGACAAGCACAGAGATGTGATGAAATGAGAACGGTCTTCAACGTGTGACGATCCAACATCACACAGCATCTCTTCTGCCCTGAAAGACTGCTGTGAGAGATGGAGCCCGAAGTCAGTCACGGACTATGCAAACTCAGTGGACATTCTATATACCATAGATGAAAATGGTGATTAATTAGAATGTATTGGAAAGGGTGTAACTGGAGCATGACATAAATGGAATGGAATAAGGGGTGGATGTATGTCCTGGTTTCATATGATGGTGAGCAACTGCATTGTGCATCACTTGTTTCATACACCACCTTCTTCTTCTTCTTCATTTTCTGTCCTAATAAACTGTCTCTATCTCAACCCACATGCTTCGTTTTCCTGATTCTCTCCCCCATCCCAGAGAGGGAGGGGGGAGGGTGAGCGAACGGCTGTGTGGTGCTTAGCTGCTGGCCGGGTTAAACCACAACAGCAATACAGTAAGATGAGGTGTTCTGTAGTATTAGAAAGGAAAACAGCCCCTATATTAGTTTTGAGAAAAATATGAGTGTAGTCCTTCCTTAGTTACCTTCTGTTTTCCTATTGAGAAATGACCTATCCATTTTGACCTCTCTTGAATTATAGCTCAGTACAACTTTTTGTTTCTCTGTTTTCTGACTTTGGCTGGGTGTGGTATGAAGAGCAACTCTGGTGGTTGGAGCCAACTCATTGCACTGAACATGCCCCCTAAGTCAAAATCATGACCTGCATGGAGTTCCAAGCCAGCTCCATTCACTCCATCCCAGGGTCATGAAACATCACATAGGAAAAACTGGAAATATGTTGCTAGACCTCTTGTTAGAAGTGGTGGCTGAGCAGTTTGGCAACAATAAGTGTTCACCTCTTCTCCTTAAGGCAGTAGATGACCCAAATTGGCCCCATCAGTTTTTCTGTTCAGTCTCACAAGGCCAGGCAGAGAGCTATCTACAAAATCCCTTGTGGAAGAGTCATGAAGCAGCTCTTGCTACATGCCGTGAGACTGCAGGGGAAACAGCCCGGTGAAATAACTAATCAGCTAACAGGCCTGAATAGAGCAGGGAATAAAATATGTCTGCTGTCACTTCTGATAGCGTACACTGTCTGATTTCATTCAGTTGGGCTACTTTAATACTTGTCTCCTCTCCTATTTATGTATAGGTGATGCATAATTATCTTCTTCTAAAATGTCACTCTCAATTGTATTCACTGTAATCATTACACAGTCCAGATATTTTTGAGAAAGGAAATGTTAGGACAAACATCTTTCCATTTATGCATACATGGGGCCATCAGGAACACATACGCCTTAAAAAGTTTAGTCACTTGAGTGTATGCCTCTGTCATGACTGATTTTTATTTTTATTTTTACTGTTTATTTTTTATTTTTAGTGTTTCCTTTTGTGTAAATAGAAGACTAAGACCTCAAATTCTACAGACAAATAATCACCTGAGTTCATTAATTTTATTTTCTTTCCCAGTGTTTTCATTCCAGAAAGGTCATGGAGAAAGGACCTATATTTTATAATGCTCACATTTTGGTATATATTATTCTTTCAACAACATAAACAAAAGGACCCCTACTTCCTCCATTTTAGTCCCAGTTTACTCAATTGCTACAGCCTCCATTGACTTCAGGTTTTTGATATGATAATTGAGTGAGTGGTTACATTCAACAGCCAGTATAGAAAATAGCATATCAAATCTTTATCTTCTTTGAGTGATATTAGAGATATTAAAACAGGTTCTGTCTTGTCCAAGAACATCACCTCACCCTTTCTAATTTGGCTCAAGTCCTTAACGGTGCCCATCCATGCCAGCAGCATTCTTTAGGTTTTCTCTGTATGGTTTCAGTTCTGCAAGTATTCACACAGGATGCAACATAAAACTATCTACACAATTAGAGATCATCTTGAACCATCACGTTCAGGTCTGGCTCCCAAGAATATTCATGTTTGGGAAACACAAGTCTGGGGAAGAGCTGAGGTTCCCATTTCTTCTCTGATGGAGAAGGAACAGTAGAGATGGGGGCAGGTGCTGCCCCAGATAGCCCAACTCCAACTCGCCTCTCCTCCTCCATGGAGGAAGCTGCAGTATCTAAAATAGACGGTTGTCTATTTATACATGTACAGAAATGTGTACAAAACAAGTGATTCACATCACAATTGTACATTACACAGCGGGTTTGCTCCTCTTCCCCCTTCCTTAGAAATCTCATCTCCAGGGTGAGAGGCTGCCTGCCTTGCCCGTGCCCTGGCATGGACACCGTGTCCAGCAGGCAATTACTGCCAGAAGACCCTTAATGAAATGGAAACGAAACGCATCCCTGAGATCCCATCTCTGCCAAAAAGCCATCAGACGGAGTTCCCTGGAGAGTTTTTAATCGACTACAGGTAGGTTAAAATCTGAAGGAAAAAAAAAAAAGTGTTTTCTAGTGCTTTTAGCTGCAGTTTTCTTTGAGAGACAATGCATTACTGTCGGTTGCTACTCCATTTTGATCCTCTGCAAAAATGAGGTCTCTCATAATTAGTGTCTGAAAAGATAGCAAGTGTCCAAGGATTTTTTTTTTCCTTCTTTCTCTTTTTCTTTTGTACCAAAAAGGTGAGTTAACAGCACTGTCTCTTCTGCTGAACTCAAGCTAGATACAGCTGAACTTCAATTAATCCCAGCTGCAAACTATTTATTAAAGACCTGTCAAATGTCCATATTCTGTGGATCATCACAGGAGCTGACAGTGCCGCAAAGGCTTGAAATCCAGTGCATATCACTGGAGGATGCCATTAAAATGAAAGTGAGACCAAAACCTCACAGCTGTTGCTCGTTATCTAGGACATTCTCACAGAGTAGATCTCACACACTTCCCTTTATCTAATGTGAGTTTCCACATGAGTTTTAACTTGTCTGTTTCTGCTGTAATTAAACAGTTTTTGAACACTTTGAAACAAAAAAAATCTATAAATCTCTATAGAAGTGTGTATTTCTACTCCATTTGGAGTTCTCCTACATGTCCAGTTAATCACTGTATCTCTGTTTTTGGTCACCTGCTGCTTATTTTATGTGCTTTTAGATTTTACAACTTGAAAAGAAGAATAAATAGGAATGTCTGAGTTTCAGCCATTTAGACAAAGCCATTTCAAGAAGAATGGTGCTCAGCCACTTGCCCTTATCTCAGACTGTTATAAATGGCTCAGGATTCAAATTAGGATTAAATAAAAAAATAGGATTTATTAAAAGATTATAAAGGAATAGAGGTAAGCAAACAGTGCTGGGTGCACCGGGAGTCTCCGCTCCACCAGGACGCACACCAGTTACATCAAGCAGCTGATTTTTATGCACCTAGACTAATACATATTCATTACTACTTCTAAAAAAAATAGATTATTATAATTAGCTTCCGGGGTCCAGTTCCTCCTACTGGAGCATGCGCATCAGTCTCCTCTGGGGGTCTCTAGGGGTCTTTCATGCTGAAGGCTCGTAGTCTTCCTCTCACCCTTTGTACTTACTCGGCACTATTCCAAGTTTATGGAACACTCTCTGTACACTCTCCACAGGTCTTGTCTCCCAACCGTCCTTCAGCTTCTTTTTTCTTCCTCTTAATCTCTTGGCCCCCCTGGCCAGATACCAAGGATCCACATAGTATCTCATAACAGTCACTAGTTGTTATCAGTTGTTCTGAAACTCCCAGACATCAAACACAAACAGCTTTCTTATTTGACGCTTCACGAGTAATTAAAACATTCTTCCCCAGCCATTCACAGACACATCTATAGCAGTGTTAAGTTAATCTCGAAGAAGACAGGAAAAAAGGCTGTAACTGTTAGAAATAGAAGTCCGGAATAACAAAAGCAAACAGGTTCATAAATTTAAGGAGTGTTTTCTGAAGACGTGATAAATTGACTAGAATGAGGGGGAGACTGGGACACACTGCATCTGTGGTTCAAGAATTAAACTGCCAGTGCAGGGCCCAGAGGCAGACAGGATTCAAACAGAATTGTTCTTTATGGACACGAATTTATGGACACGAATTGGAATTGTTAAAACATTCCTCACAATCCCTTATCTTCTTTTTAATATCCCCAATTCGTGTCTCTTCTGTTATTAATAATTGGATTTCATCAGTTTGTTCTTGGAGGGTCCAATTCTTAAGCATCATAATTGACATATTCCCTTCCTTTTTTAACGAAGTTATTACCAATGTACTATTTATCACCCGGTGTATTAATAATGTAAGACAAGGTATCATACAAGGTATAAACAATAACATCTTTACACCACATAACAATAAAAATAACACTCTTTTAACCCATGGTCCACCAGGCAGCCATGAAAATAAATCCCATTCCATATCCTTCCAGGTTTGTGTTTGCTCGCTCACCTCCCCCCTCTCCTTCTCTGGGATGGGAGAGAGAAATGGGAAAGTGAAGCCTGTGAGTTGAGATAAAAACAAGAAAATAATAATAATAATAACAGTAATAATGATGATAATATTACTACTAGTAATAATGTATACGAAACAAGTGATGCACAATGCAATTGCTCACCACCTGCTGTCCGATGCCCAACCTAACCCCGAGCAGTCCGGCCCTCCTCCCAGCCTGCCTGCTAGCAGGACAGTGAGAAGCTGAATTTGGCTTGGTCCTTGGCTTGATGTAAGCACTGCTCTGTAACAATTAAAATCAATTAAAACATCAGCATATTATTAACATTCTTCTCATCCTAAACCAGAACATAACATTCTATTAGCTACTAGGAAGAAACACCCTTTTTATCAATCTTTAAACAGCAATTACTAAAGCTAAATTTTCCACAGACTTCTCCTTTTTGTGCTAGTAAATAATCCAAAGCTAGGCAATTTTGATACAAAGCAGTTCTCATCATTTATAACTATTTCTATTACAGCTAATAACCTAATTATTCTATTAAGTAAATATACTGGGGTCCTATAGTCCCAGGATCTGTCTTCTGCCCACATATCTGGATCATAATAGGCAAACACCTTCAGGGTTGATTCAGGCTTGTGTTACCGTTCGGCCTGTCAGGGTGATCCAGCTCCTGGAAAACGAATCACAATTTTATATAGGTTAAAAAAAAGGTTCTTATGTTATTTTCTCAGGACAACCTGACCTTAGTGTGGGAGAAGTCCAGTCGAGGCCCTCTCACTCGGCAGTCAATACCCATAGGGGTTGCTTCCCTCGGTAGACCATACACACCGCAGTGGAGGGTCCTGCCCCGGTCTTGCCTTCTCCCTTTCCTCCCTTCAGGCTTGTCCCCTTTATTTGGCATCCTTAATTCATGCAGAACCTCGTTGCCAGAATATTAGTTCTTCCTTAGCTTGAGTTTCAGTTTCCCAGGAGCGGACTCAACCCTCCAAGTTTCGGTAGTTACTGGTCCTTTTATTCTGGATGCATAGGTCCCTTTCTGCGGTTCTCACAGCTGTTTCAGTAGTCAGTAAAACAAGGTACAGTCCCTCACATCGAGGGTTCAGTGATTCTTCCCTCCCGTGGCTGCTTGTTGAAACACTTTCTTTTTTATCTTCTGACAAGTTAAATAACAGTTATCTAATTTGCTTTGCTGTATGGCCCTTTCCAGGTTCCTGTAGCAGGATTCAAATGATAGCCTTTCAGGTTGATACAGATTTGACTACAGATACCAGGGTTTTGGCATTCATCACTATCTCCACAGTTTCTCAGCTGGACAGTCACATTCATTTATGTTGCATTCCTTCAGGGTCTCATCACTCCAGTCCTTGCAGTCTCTCTGCTGGTTACACACTTTATTGATATCTATGCATTCTCCACTTCTGCACTTGAATTTGCCAGGTCCAGAGCACTGAATAACATTGTTACAGTTTGCTTCATCAGTGCCATCCAGACAGTCTCTCACACCACTGCACTGCCTACTCCTATGGACACAGTTCCCATCTTCACATCTGAACTGGTCTGGTCCACAGGTCCAAGAAGGGCAGTTAATTTCATCACTTCCATCCTTGCAATAAGGATCTCTGTCACATCACCACTTCTTGTGGATACATTCACCTGAGCCGCACTGCACCTCACTCACAGAACACTTCACCGGAGGTGCAGGCTGGCAGCCACACTGCTCCAAAGATTCATCCGAGTGGTCAGAGCAGTCACCTTGACCATTGCAGACAAAGCTTTTAGAAATACATTGTCCACTACTGCATGTGAACTCTGCTGCACTACAAGTCACATTGCCACAATTCTCTTCATCTTCTCCACTGTCACAGTCTCTTTCACCATCACATTTCCATGACACTGTTCTCATATGACACAGCTCAGCACTTTTGTCAGACCCATCTTCACAATCCGGATCCCCATCACACTGCCATCTGTTTAGCACACACTGACCACTGTTGCACACAAAGTCAGATTCAGCACACATCTTTTTCACATATCTTCTTCACACAAGCACTCTCATCACTGCCATCTGAGCAGTCTTCACATTTTACTCTAGCACCGTTGGCAGCAGTGCACAGTCAGGCGAAGGCGAGCAGCAGGCAGAGCACCCCGCACCGTCACCTGTGTCACTTATACTACTCCTATTACCCATGCTGTCAGTGTCAGTGGCATCCTCCTTGTAAACACTTTCTGTCTTTGTCTCCCCCCTTTTCTTTTTCTCACTGACCATTCACCACAAATGGATGAGACACATGATTACTAGTTAGGAAAGAGAGTGTAACGTCGGCTATACGGCTGCAGGCAGTGCCAGCTGCAACCTTAGGTTTGTGAAAGAGCCTGCCGGTGGTCATTTGGCAGTGTAATCTGCGTCTCTGCACTCCTGCCCTGCAATAGAGCTAAGTCGTCATTAGTAATAGTTATAACACCGATCTGGGGACGAATAGTCTTTTTTTTGCATTGCAAGATAAACCTTTTATAAAAAGAATGCTAGAGTGAAGCAGCACAGCCGCTGCTGCCGCTGCCTCCATGGTTATGTCAGACAGGCTGCAGGGTCCTGATGTCCGCCCCTCTGCTCTGTGCCGACTCGCCACACGCTGAGGGTCAGCTACCAGTGTCCACTGACGCCTCTGGTCTCCCGTAGCAACTCGATCTCGGATGTTCCGCAATTACTTCAATTTCCCCGCGTTTTGCAGCTTCTGTCAGGTCTATTCTGTGTCTCTCAGAGCCGTCCGTGGCTCTGCAGCGTCTCTCAGGGCTCCCTCCGTCCAGAGGTAGTTCCCTCTGTAGTGTCTCGGGTCTCCCGGCGCCGCTCCAGGCTCTCGGCGCCGCTCTGGTCTCTCGGCCTGTTCAGGTCTCAGCGAGTCCAGGTCTCGGCCTGTGCGGGCCTCATATGTTGCAGGAAGCATGTCATATCATGCTCCTGCCTTTTTCTTGTCACAGTCAAAACATTTAAGAGCAAAAATAGGATACACAAGATACACAAGATACACCGGGCCCATATATTAGGCACCACCACTCAAAACTTGGATAAAACAGCACTTCTTTTCAGTCTGTCAAGCACTTCGTTCGTCTCTGCCCACTCCCCTTGCGGAGAGTACGGAACAACGGATCCTGCACTCGCTTTGCAGCAACGCTGCGTCTCACTCACACAGCACAATCGCACACAGAGGCCTCCAGCACATCTCATTCATACCACAGGAATATAATTTAGAATGATAAGCAACCAAACAAGTATTGTCTCTGACTGTGTTCTTTGTGAAGTGACTTGGAACACTTTGTTTCAAACCCTTACACTTACACAAACACTTTCAACACAAAATACATACATAAAAACACATACAATTATTAACACTCCAGTTAGTATCCCTCCAGCAGCTGAAAACATACCGTTTGTTTGCAGTTTCAGGAGTTTCTTTGCTCCTGCGGTGAGCAGCCGAGAGCGGAGTCCCCTCCGAGCAAAAACACTCAGGGTGCACCTAGGGGCGTCCACGCTGCAGCCGATCCCGCAGCCGAGCAGAGTGTCTCCTGCCTGGCTCACCAAAATGACTCACAAAAAGCTGACTCCACAATCAGTAAGATTGTAAAGTAGGTATGTTTACTCAGTTCCGTGCAGCACGGGGCGGGTAGTCCCCCCAAAGTCGTGCACGCCTAATGTGGCAAATTGCTTTAGTAAAAAGTTACATATACATAAACATTCCTATACATATACATAACCTGTCCCTTTGTGAACACTCCTCCTTATTTCAGACACCTTGGTTAAACTCTGAACCATGAGGTTTTTAATCTGGTTCTCGGGGCCCGAGAGGCTCCTGTTATCTGGAGGTATAAGCGCAGCACAGCACAGTAGCACATATTCATTCTTAATCAATTGCTCTCTAATTTCTAATTCCAATGTTTCAGCTTGCTCTTTTCTGGATCCACGGGTATTCTACTATTAACGTTCAAAGCCTGACAGACCCCATCCTCCGTGGATCAAAATACAGGGGGTCTTAAGGGTTCTTTTTGGTCATTCTATCATATAATAATCATTTTCAATTTACTCTTTAATTTTCTGGGGCCCCTATTGTTCCAATTTCTAATCATTATTCATAATGGACTTTTTGGTCATATATCTGGTAATTTGCTCCCTTTCTGGTCCTTGGTCTTCGATTTTATCTGACCCATCCGGGAATTTTACTAGTGGCAATTCCCACAGCCCTTGGTTGCCCAGTGAGAGTGTCTTGCAGGGGGGTTAGGACCTATCACCCACCCACGTATCCCTCTTCTCACCAGTCCAGCCTCCCTGACAGGAGATTAGAACCAGTGAGAAAACAAAAAGACCTCCACGCTGACTTTAGAAGTCTCAGTTACACTCACACACACAAAAACTGGCAACCGCACCTGTACCCAACCGGACGGTATCTTACGAATCAGTCGTCTTCGTCCAGACTCCAATCGGACGGTATCCACCAGCGTCTCTGCTGTCTTCGTCTGGGATCGAACCAGACGGTATCCAAACGACTGTCGTCTTCATCCGGTTTGATCCCGGACACCGGAATCCAACCGAACGGTATCCAAACGACTCTGTCGTCTTCGTCCGGATCTTCGCGCGCAGAATTACGGGCAAAAAACAGCCGGCAACAAGGGAGCTCAAAAAAAAATCAAATTCTTTGCTTACCTTTATTCAGGTTCAGGATGGCATTAGTCCCGATCTGACTCAAACAGGAGCCACCAAATGGTGGGGCGCCTCTCCTAGATTAAATCAGAATTCAGGAACTATAGCCCTCCCGGACGAGCCCCCAAATTGTTATAAATGGCTCAGGATTCAAATTAGGATTAAATAAAAAAATAGGATTTATTAAAAGATTATAAAGGAATAGAGGTAAGCAAACAGTGCTGGGTGCACCGGGAGTCTCCGCTCCACCAGGACGCACACCAGTTACATCAAGCAGCTGATTTTTATGCACCTAGACTAATACATATTCATTACTACTTCTAAAAAAAATAGATTATTATAATTAGCTTCCGGGGTCCAGTTCCTCCTACTGGAGCATGCGCATCAGTCTCCTCTGGGGGTCTCTAGGGGTCTTTCATGCTGAAGGCTCATAGTCTTCCTCTCACCCTTTGTACTTACTCGGCACTATTCCAAGTTTATGGAACACTCTCTGTACACTCTCCACAGGTCTTGTCTCCCAACCGTCCTTCAGCTTCTTTTTTCTTCCTCTTAATCTCTTGGCCCCCCTGGCCAGATACCAAGGATCCACATAGTATCCCATAACAGTCACTGGTTGTTATCAGTTGTTCTGAAACTCCCAGACATCAAACACAAACAGCTTTCTTATTTGACGCTTCACGAGTAATTAAAACATTCTTCCCCAGCCATTCACAGACACATCTATAGCAGTGTTAAGTTAATCTCGAAGAAGACAGGAAAAAAGGCTGTAACTGTTAGAAATAGAAGTCCGGAATAACAAAAGCAAACAGGTTCATAAATTTAAGGAGTGTTTTCTGAAGACGTGATAAATTGACTAGAATGAGGGGGAGACTGGGACACACTGCATCTGTGGTTCAAGAATTAAACTGCCAGTGCAGGGCCCAGAGGCAGACAGGATTCAAACAGAATTGTTCTTTATGGACACGAATTTATGGACACGAATTGGAATTGTTAAAACATTCCTCACAAGACCAAGCTTGAACATAACTTTGTTCCAGTTCAAATAAGACAGGCTATTAATATTTCTGTCCTCATTATATCTCAGATTTTCTCCCATTTTTCCACTTCTGGTTTTGACTGGGAATTTAATGGCTGTGATAACTAAATCAAAGCTGTATCAGTGCTGACAGTGAACAGCTCTTAGTCATGAGAAAAGGCTGTTCTTAGCTGTATTGGCAATAGAGCTATGGGTAAGAAATACCTAAAGCCTCATAAGCTTGTTCTTAAAATGGCTTGATATCCAGTCTGTCAGACCAATTTTACAGCCGTTTAGGTCCATCAACATCAGAGACACTATGAAAGTGTAAAAATAATGGAGTGTTGACTCAAGCTTCTATAATTGTAAGTCATTCTAAATTTTCTTTAAACCACAGTATATTTAATTGCCTGTTGCCTTCACTCTTAAACCCAGGTCTGAAGGAATTATTTTCATTACAAAAACAGCGGCCAAAGGAAGATCCAACTACAAGACAAAATCTACAGTATAATTACTTGACTGTGATCTCATCACATCCTATGTAATTACCAAATATTTCCACTTTTTAATGTCTATAAATGCTAAAAATTCATATTAAAAGGAAGGTTATCCATATTAGCACAGCTTTCAAATTTATTACACTACTCTGTCACTGCTTTGATGTTAAAGATTTTGACAAATATATTTGGGAAAAAGGTCTATATTAAGGGTAATTATTTCATTTATAAATGGACTTCTATGATTAAAGAATTTCATTTTTAGAATCTCTGTACACACCTTACACCATAATTATTTAAAATTTTTATTTTGCATTAATATACATGTATATGCAACTGTTACAAAAAATGTCTGAATAATTCTAGTACGACTGCAGGTTAAATTCTGTTCCATTAAGAACAGAGAGTCAATAATGCAATCATACACTTAAACTTAGGAGTGATTATACACTTTAAAAATATATTCTAAGTGTAATTACAATGGAATTGCAGTAAAACTGCAGTACATTGAAAAGCACTTTCCATTTCCTAGTATACCTGAGGCAGGTGGAAACTTATCTGACTTAGTATTTAAGGCCAGGTAGTTGGAAAGTTTTTCAGGGACATGTCAGTTAATAAAGAACAGCAAAAATACAGAGGATTTTGTTTTGTTTTGTTTGTTTTTTAATTTTTTGATGAATTACAGTTCGGGCTAATAACACATAAACATAATAAAATGTCCAAGACACAGTGCAAACAAGTGTTAGAATTCAGACCAAAGGCTTTAATTTTGGCCTCAATTTCTAAATACAATTAAATATAATAACAGTTTTGGGGAGGGATTAGGCAGTGGCTGTTTAGGTTAGAGTGAAAAAAACAAGATGCTATGATAAAGGCTTATATAGTGCTGTCCTGAAGATGAAGTGCCCACTAGAAAAATGCTTAGAAACATGGAAACTGTTCTGGGTGCTTCCTGCGCTGCTTAGGAAAATGACGCATATTTTTACATATTCTTTATGACTAAAAAGGATGGCACTCATGCATTACTTGACTATAGTACCAACACTGCCTCCTGACAGAACAGCCCTGGAGGCCCTGACTACTGATTAATTGCTTCTGACATAAGGAGTCATGTTAGCATCAGCAGCAGGATCCAGTTCCCAGGGAGAGAAATAGCAGTCTGGTAATTCCTCTTGATCCAAGCTAGAACAAATAATGGAAATGATCACACAGAATCTAAAACAAGGGAAGAAGATGAAACAAGCAGGGTTTAAAAGAATATCTGGAACCATCCCTGAATGAGCTTAGAGTTGAGCTGTATTTGGAGAGAAAAAAAATAAATATTAGGACAAAAGCTACAAGATGTCTGAACAGGCACAGAACCTCTCTGTTAAAGCTCCCATTGTAACTTGGCAAGGCAGATCAGAGAGGCTCAAGCTGTCCCCAAGCCTAGCAGAGGACATGGAGAAAGTTATGGCCCAATCTAGGATGTGCTACCCAACATGACCTGCAACACGGAATCAGGGAGCTGAAAACATCAACTTCCAAAATGAAAGGTGTGCAGACCAGCATGTCTGGATGAGTCAGTGGATGAGGAACTGGGCCAGTTGGAAGATTTGGTAAGACTGAGCACGTATATCTTCCACATTGTCTGTAACCAACAGAGAGCTGGAACAGAAAGGCTGGATTATCCCAGCCTGAGTAACACAGAAGCCAATTACTTTAGAGGGAAAAACTCCTTGGGAGTTCTTGCTTCTGTTTAATTTCATAGTCCAAGTGAAAAACTTGAAGAATGGATTAAAAGTGTGCAAGGGAAGGGGCAAGGGCATTATCAGGCTGCAAACTTGATTGAACATCTTCAGTGGTACTTCGGCACCATGTCCCCAGGACAGAAACTGTGTTATCCAAATCTGGTAGAAGCCTTGTGTTTGGCATGTGATGCCAAGGACTTATCTCAGCTTGCCAGAGAACACCCAAGGAGACCCCACCTGAACCTGCAAAGAGCCTGTAGAGTCTAGTCCTCCTGGCATTCCTGAACACCAGATTCCCTGCAGCTGAAAAAAAGGCACAGCTCTATAGGAGGTGGCAATTTAAGATCAACAAAATAAGGCCCAGGTACTGCAGTGAAGATTCCTGAATTTACCAAACAACCTAGAGAGCTCCTTGGTGCAGCCTAACAATAGAAGGACCCCTCACAATAAGGCATGGAAATATGTGGAGACATGGCTCGGCATGTTGGGTGAGGGCATTTAACATGATTCATGAAAACTGTGAAAGACTGAAAGGAAGAACTTTTGTCTATAAATGAGGGAAATGGGCAGTTGGAAAAAGAAATTTTGAAGCCTTACCTTTGCCCAGTGAGTACTAACCAGCTGTTTGTTTGAAGCTGCAGATCACCAGTTAGAGATATGCTTCAGAGATTGAGGGTCTTTGTTTAAATGTGGGCAGTAAAAGACTAGGCATGGAAAAATATAGAAATCTGTGAAGGACACAGGAATAAATGGTGAAGCTGCAAGAGCTGTTTTTCGCATGATTTTAGAGAAAATGGAGCTCAAACCCATCACAGATGGAAACAGTGAAAGAAGGGAAGGAAAAGACAGTGGAAAACCTGGATCCTGGAATTCACTCAGAAGTCTGTCCACATGAGCAAATGCTCAGTTTGTTTTCATTCTTGGTAGTAATTGTGTCATAAACATCAGGAGTGGTGGCAACAAATTGAATCTGTAGAAATGTTCTTTAAAGGGTCTTGTTAAGTAAAACCTATGGTTTCTATGTATTTAGGATGAATAATAATAATAATAATAATAATAATAATAATAACAACAACAACAGCATGTCCTAAAACACATTCTGAACTCAATTCCAAATCTGCAGTCTTGGAGCCAGTAAAAATATGGATGATTCTGATCAATCTGGAGGGTGGCACAGCAGCATATATTGAGCAGCTATTCCATCATGTCACAGTACCAAGAAGGAAAGAGTCTGAACAAGTCACCAGGGAAAGATATCAGCATGGTATTAAATAGATGTCCTGGTTTCAGTTAGCACAGAATTAATTTTCTTCCTAGTAGCTGGTGGAATGCTGTGTTTTGGCTTAGGATGAGAAGAGTGCTGATAACACCCCGATGCTTTAATTGTTGCAGAGCAGTGCTTATACTAAGCCAAGGACATCTCAGCCTTTTGCTCTGTCCTGCCAACGGACAGGCTGGGGGTGCAGTAAGAGCTGGGAGGGGACAGACCCAGGACAGGTGACCCAAACTAGCCAAAGGGGTATTCCATACCATCTGACGTCATGCTAAACAATATATAGGGGTGGCTAGCTGGGGGGAGGGGGGCCGGACTGCTCGGGGTTAGGCTGGGCATCGGTCAGCGAGTGGTGAGCAATTGCATTGTGCATCACTTGTTTGTACATACTATTATTACTTTCCTATTATCACCGTTGTATTATTATTGTTATTATTTTATTATTATTTTGTTATTATTATTTTCCTGTCTTATTAAACTGTCTTTATCTCAACTCACGGGCTTCACTTTCCATTTCTCTCCCCCGTCCCAGAGAGGGGGGGGGGAGGGTGAGCGAACGGCTGCGTGGTGTTTAGCTGCCGGCCGGGTTAAACCACGACAGTCTTTTTGGCGCCCAACGTGGGGCCCGAAAGGTTGAGATAACGGCAGATCTGACCAGAGTGTGTTAAACTAAAATTGGTGTAAGGATTAGACCTGCTTAATAGTCACTTGTCATAATGCTGATTGCTTTAATCTCAACTCTGCTGCGCCTGTTTTCCAAATTGAGTATTATAGTACATTATTTTCCGTATTTGCTCTCTGTCGTGTTGTTCATCCTCTCCGGGCCCTGGTTTCAGATCATTATGGTGCTGTGTGTTGTAGCAATGGCTTATGAGACGATGAAATATGTGGTCATGACTCTAACTTGTTATTTGTATTCAGTAACATCGTCGACTCTGTACTTTGGAAACTGTATCTTGGAAACTATTAGCAATTATACCTGTTGTTTTTTTTCATTAGGGAGTCAATCTGTGGAGGGGAAAGGGGAGGATATTTTTCCTTACTTGCTTACTCTCCCTTTCTCCTTCACCACCCCTGTACCCTCCTGGGTCACTCTGCCTTCCTCCTTCACCACTCTCTTATCCCCTGAGCTTGTCACAATAGCTCTCCAAGATATTGAATATTTCTGGGATACTCAGAGTACCATAGTCTTGTTGTTCTGCCTCCTGAATGCACTTCAGGTTCTGCTTAAAGTTAAACAACTGCTTGGGAAGCTCATCCGGATATCTGCCCGGAGGCAGGATAGTTGTGGGTGGCAGGGAGTATGGGCGGATATGGGCAGGCATCTAGAGCAGTTGGCACCCCCAGTGTGTTGGAAATTCACCCCTGAACAATGGCAAAATCCTCAAAAACTGGCAGAATGCTTGAAAAAAAGGTGTCATGATTCTGGCAGTTCCAAAGTAACACAAATCATTGTAACGTGCTGGGGCCTGGCTCATGCCTATCGAGCTGCCATTGATACTGCTATCAACTTAGTGACAGACCCTGCGGCCACTCCAAGCCCTGTGACAGATCCAACGGCCACTGTGACCCCTACGGTGGACTCGGCAGCCGCTCCAGATCCGGTTCCTGCAGCCACTCCAGATCCGGTTCCTGCAGCCACTCCAGTTCCAGTTCCTGCAGCCGCTCCAGTTCCAGCTCCTGCAGCCGCTCCAGTCCCAGCTCCTGCAGCCGCTCCAGTTCCAGCTCCTGCAGCCGCTCCAGTTCCAGTTCCTGCAGCCGCTCCAGTTCCAGCTCCTGCAGCCGCTCCAGCTCCAGTTCCTGCAGCCGCTCCAGTCCCAGCTCCTGCAGCCGCTCCAGTCCCAGCTCCTGCAGCCGCTCCAGCTCCAGCTCCTGCAGCCGCTCCAGTTCCAGCTCCTGCAGCCGCTCCAGCTCCAGCTCCTGCAGCCGCTCCAGTCCCAGTTCCTGCAGTCGCTCCAGTTCCAGCTCCGGCCGCTACTCCAGTACCAGTTCCTGCAACTGCTCCAGTCCCAGCTCCTGAAGCTGCTCCAGCTCCAGCTCCTGAAGCCGCTCCAGCTCCAGCTCCTACTGCTGCTCCAGTCCCAGCTCCTGCAACTGCTCCAGCTCCAGCTCCAGCTCCTACTGCTGCTCCAGTCCCAGCTCCTGCCACTGCTCCAGCTCCTGCAGCCGCTCCAGCTCCTGTGGCCGTGTCAGAGAAACGAGCTGTAGCAGTGCAAGTTGACCCTGCAGAGGGCATTCCAACCCCTGTGGCAGACCCTGTAACAAAGTCAGAGAAACGAGCAGTAGCAGTGCAAGCTGCCCCTGTAGAGAAGGTGAAAATATGGTATAGAGATTCAGGTCGTTTAGAACGCAGAGAGTCTTCTGCCAATCCAGGTAAGGCTTCTGCCAAAACTAAGTATAGAGATGACGAAGATGATGACGACGCTGGGCCATCAAGGATTCAGGAGGAGGAAGATGAGGATACCGAAAAAGCAACAGTAACTACCCGAAGCCTAAACGAGCGCGAGCTACGAGATGTGCGAAAAGATTTTGGTCGCTGTATAGGTGAGCAGCTTGTCACCTGGCTGCTCCGGTGCTGGGACTCTGGAGCCAATTGTGTGGAATTAGACGGCAGGGAAGCCAGACGGTTGGGATCCCTTGCTCGAGACGCCGGCATTGACAAAGCAATTGCAGATGGAGCACAATCCACCAGCCTCTGGAGGCGTCTCCTCTCAGCTGTGAGGGAAAGGTATCCCTTCAAGGAAGATATTTTATGTCTACCAGGCAAGTGGACCACTATGGAGAAGGGAATCCAGTACCTGAGGGAATTAGCCGTACGGGAAGTGATTTATGAGGATCCAGACCAGAGACAAACATCCAAAGATCCAGATGAAGTCAAGTGTACACGACCCATGTGGCGGAAGTTTGTACGGAGTGCACCATCATCATATGCCAGCTCATTGGCAATAATGGCCTGGAAAGAGGATGAGGAACCCACAGTGGATGAAGCGGCTAAACAACTCCGGCAGTACGAAGAAAGTCTCTCCTCTTCCTTACAGGCCTGCGTCTCAGCTGTGGAGAAACTTTCTGAAAAGGTTCACCAACTTGAAGAGAATCTATTGTCCTCCCCACCTGAACCAACCAGTGCCCACCGACCAAAAGAGAACACTTGGGAGAAACTTTCTGAAAAGGTTCACCAACTTGAAGAGAGATTATTCTCCTCCGCACCTGTACAAAGCAGTGTCTCAGCTGTCAGGGGTAGGCGTTCACCCACACAAGGAAGACGATATGGTGGGTATTCACCCCGTGCCACCCTGTGGTTTTACTTACGAGACCATGGAGAGGACATGAGAAAATGGGATGGAAAATCTACCGCGACCCTAGAGGCACGGGTACGTGAGTTGCAAAAGAAAACAATCAGGAAAAAAGGATTCTCCGAAAAGTTTGCTGCTCCAACTTCCAGCAGACAATCCTTCAAACACAGAAACGAAGAAGATTCTGACCAGGATTAGGGGGGCCCTGCCTCCAGCCAGGGGGAGGAAAGGGACAATCGAGTTTATTGGACTGTGTGGATTCGATGGCCTGGCACATCACGCGCACAGAAGTATAAGGCTTTAGTAGACACCGGTGCACAATGTACTATAATGCCATCGAGCTATAAAGGACCAGAGCCCATCTATATTTGTGGAGTGACAGGAGGATCTCAGCAGTTGACTGTATTGGAGGCTGAAGTGAGTCTGACTGGGAATGAGTGGGAAAAGCACCGTATTGTGACTGGCCCGGATGCTCCATGTATCCTTGGCATAGACTATCTTAGAAGAGGATATTGCAAGGACCCAAAAGGGTTCCGGTGGGCTTTTGGTATAGCTGCCTTAGAGACAGAGGGCATTAAACAATTATCTACCTTGCCTGGTCTCTCAGAGGACCCCTCTGTTGTGGGGTTGCTGAGGGTCGAAGAACAGCAAGTGCCAATCGCTACCACAACTGTGCACCGGCGGCAATATCGCACTAACCGAGACTCCCTGATTCCCATCCATAAGCTAATTCGTCAATTGGAGAGCCAAGGAGTGATCAGCAAGACCCATTCACCTTTCAATAGCCCCATATGGCCAGTGCGAAAGTCTAATGGCGAGTGGAGACTAACAGTGGACTATCGTGGCCTGAACGAAGTCACGCCACCACTGAGTGCTGCAGTGCCGGACATGCTGGAACTTCAGTATGAACTTGAATCGAGGGCAGCCAAGTGGTACGCCACAATTGATATCGCTAATGCATTTTTCTCCATCCCTCTAGCAGCAGAGTGCAGGCCACAATTTGCCTTCACTTGGAGGGGAGTCCAATATACTTGGAATAGGCTGCCCCAGGGGTGGAAACACAGCCCTACCATTTGCCATGGGCTGATCCAGTCTGCGCTAGAGCAGGGGGAAGCTCCTGAACACCTGCAGTACATCGATGACATTATTGTGTGGGGTGACACAGCAGAGGAAGTTTTCGAGAAAGGGAAGAAAATAGTCCAAATCCTTCTGAAAGCCGGTTTTGCCATAAAACAGAATAAAGTCAAAGGACCTGCACGAGAGATCCAGTTTTTAGGAATAAAATGGCAAGATGGACGTCGTCAAATCCCAATGGATGTGATCAACAAAATAACAGCTATGTCTCCACCAACTAACAAAAAAGAAACACAGACTTTCCTAGGTGTTGTGGGGTTTTGGAGAATGCACATCCCAAATTATAGTCTGATTGTAAACCCGCTCTACCAAGTAACCCGTAAGAAGAATGAGTTTGAATGGGGCCCTGAACAACGACAAGCCTTTGAACAAATCAAGCAGGAAATAGTCCATGCAGTAGCCCTTGGGCCAGTTCGAACAGGACCAGATGTAAAGAATGTGCTCTACACTGCAGCCGGGGAGAATGGCCCCACCTGGAGCCTCTGGCAGAAAGAACCTGGGGAAACTCGAGGTCGGCCCCTGGGGTTTTGGAGTCGGGGATACAGAGGATCTGAGGCCCGCTATACTCCAACTGAAAAGGAGATATTGGCAGCATATGAAGGAGTTCGATCTGCTTCGGAGGTGGTCGGTACTGAAGCGCAGCTCCTCCTAGCACCCCGATTGCCGGTACTAGGCTGGATGTTCAAGGGAAGGGTCCCCTCTACGCATCATGCAACTGATGCTACATGGAGCAAGTGGGTTGCACTGATTACTCAGCGGGCTCGAATAGGAAACCCCAGTCGCCCAGGAATATTGGAAGTGATCATGGACTGGCCAGAAGGCAAATACTTTGGGATATCATCAGAGGAGGAGGTGGGTCGTGCTGAAGAAGCCCCACTGTACAACCAGTTGCCAGAGAATGAAAGGAAATATGCCCTGTTCACTGATGGGTCCTGTCGTATTGTGGGGAAGCATCGGAGATGGAAGGCTGCTGTATGGAGTCCTACGCGACGAGTTGCAGAAGCTGCTGAGGGAGAAGGTGAATCGAGTCAGTTTGCAGAAGTGAAAGCCATTCAGCTGGCTTTAGACATTGCTGAACGAGAAAAATGGCCAGTTCTCTATCTCTACACCGATTCATGGATGGTAGCAAATGCCCTGTGGGGATGGTTACAGCAATGGAAGCAAAACAACTGGCAGCGTAGGGGCAAACCCATCAGGGCTGCTGCATTGTGGCAAGATATTGCTGCTCGGGTAGAGAACCTGTCTGTGAAAGTACGCCACGTAGATGCTCATGTGCCCAAGAATCGGGCTACTGAAGAACATCAAAACAACCAGCAGGTGGATCAGGCTGCTAAGATTGAAGTAGCTCAGGTGGACTTGGATTGGCAGCATAAAGGTGAATTATTTATAGCCCGATGGGCCCATGACACCTCAGGCCATCAAGGTAGAGACGCAACATACAGATGGGCTCGTGATCGAGGGGTGGACTTGACCATGGACGCTATAGCACAGGTTATTCATGACTGTGAAACATGTGCTGCAATCAAGCAAGCCAAACGGTCAAAGCCTCTTTGGTATGGAGGACGATGGCTGAAATATAAATATGGAGAGGCCTGGCAGATTGATTACATCACACTCCCTCAAACTCGCAATGGCAAGCGCCACGTACTTACAATGGTGGAAGCAACCACCGGATGGCTGGAAACATATCCTGTGCCTCATGCCACCGCCTGGAACACCATCCTGGGCCTTGAAAAGCAAGTCCTATGGCGACATGGCACCCCAGAAAGAATAGAATCAGACAATGGGACTCACTTCCGAAACAACCTTATAGACACTTGGGCCAAAGAACATGGTATTGAATGGGTGTATCACATCCCCTATCATGCACCAGCCTCCGGGAAAGTTGAACGATACAATGGCCTGTTAAAGACTACCTTGAAAGCAATGGGCGCTGGGACGTTCAAAAACTGGGATACGCATTTGGCAAAGGCCACCTGGTTAGTCAATACTAGGGGATCTACCAACCGAGCTGGACCTGCCCAATCAAACCTGTTACGTACTGTAGATGGGGATAAAGTTCCTGTAGTGCATGTAAAAAATATGCTGGGTAAAACAGTCTGGGCTACTCCTGCCTCAGGAAAAGGCAAACCTATTCGTGGAATTGTTTTCGCTCAGGGACCTGGATACACTTGGTGGGTGATGCAAAAGAACGGAGAGGTCCGGTGTGTACCTCAAGGAGATTTAATACTGGGTGAGAATAGCCCATGAACTGAATTGTACCATGTTAATTAGTATATTATACTGTATGTTATCACTACCATGATTACTATAGGTGACTAATTAGAATGTATGGAAAAGAGTGTAACCTGAGCATGACATAAATGGTATGGAATAAGGGGTGGATAGATGTCCTGGTTTCAGTTAGCACAGAATTAATTTTCTTCCTAGTAGCTGGTGGAATGCTGTGTTTTGGCTTAGGATGAGAAGAGTGCTGATAACACCCCGATGCTTTAATTGTTGCAGAGCAGTGCTTATACTAAGCCAAGGACATCTCAGCCTTTTGCTCTGTCCTGCCAACGGGCAGGCTGGGGGTGCAGTAAGAGCTGGGAGGGGACAGACCCAGGACAGGTGACCCAAACTAGCCAAAGGGGTATTCCATACCATCTGACCTCATGCTAAACAATATATAGGGGTGGCTAGCTGGGGGGAGGGGGGCCGGACTGCTCGGGGTTAGGCTGGGCATCGGTCAGCGAGTGGTGAGCAATTGCATTGTGCATCACTTGTT
This sequence comes from Anas platyrhynchos, assembly GCF_047663525.1. Lineage (NCBI taxonomy): Eukaryota > Metazoa > Chordata > Aves > Anseriformes > Anatidae > Anas > Anas platyrhynchos. The sequence goes on along the minus strand of NC_092620.1, from coordinate 5,773,203 downwards.
TGTACATACTATTATTACTTTCCTATTATCACCGTTGTATTATTATTGTTATTATTTTATTATTATTTTGTTATTATTATTTTCCTGTCTTATTAAACTGTCTTTATCTCAACTCACGGGCTTCACTTTCCATTTCTCTCCCCCGTCCCAGAGAGGGGGGGGGGAGGGTGAGCGAACGGCTGCGTGGTGTTTAGCTGCCGGCCGGGTTAAACCACGACATTAGTCTTCAACCAGTCCCAGAATCTCATCATTATTTTGGCTAAAATACATAGTAGAAGCAGATTTTCTTTGGAAGATAGAGGATGAAGTGCTAAAATCTTTGTGTTTTTGAACAGTTATTGACCAGGATCCTATAGTGTGCCCTTGTCCCTGTGAAAGCATGTTTAGGGACATGGAATTGGAATTTAAAACAAGGTGAGAAATGCTGTACCAGCAGAAAGGATCTTAAGGTCATTTAAAATGAGATCAGAGTGAAACAGACTGAACCTTCCCAATTTACCCATCTCAAGGTCCCATGGCTTGCCAGGGATGCAAAATAGCTGCATTGACAAAGGGTAAATGCTTCTGGTGGTTGAGAGTCACTTAGCTCAGAGTTGAACCCTAGCAACTGCTTCTGTCTTACTGTCCTGTTGCTTTCAAAACTTCTTTCAGTATTGCTCACAGATGGCAATGCTTAAGGACTGGAGGCAGAGCACAATGAACCTGGCATGGTGGTGCCAGATGACAAAAGTTTCCACAGAAAGACCTTGGGAAAAGGCCTTGCCCAAAAGGAAGCTCTGATTATGGTTAAATCTGCAGGACATTTGCACCATGGGCTACAAGGAAGCATAGCTGTGGCTGAATCAGGCCAAAGTTTCCTGCACTGGCTCTTTTAATTCAGAAATCCTGGGGAAACTTTCCAGGTGGTTGGAAAAACTGCTTTGTTTTGATTTGTTTTGGTTTGATTTCATGGTCATATTGAGGCCTGGTTATGAAAACATGGTTGGGCTGATGTTCTTACAGATGGTGTTATTGGGAAGTGCTGTGGTTTAACCCGGTCGGCAGCTAAACACCACGCAGCCGTTCACTCACCCTACCCCCCTCCCTCTCTGAGATGGGGGAAATGGGAAAGTGAAGCCTGTGAGTTGAGATAAAGACAGTTTATTAAGACAGGAAAATAATAATAACAATACTAATAATAACAATAATGATGATAATAGTACTACTAATAATAATGTGTACGAAACAAGTGATGCACAATGTAATTGCTCACCACCTGCTAACCGATGCCCAGCCTAACCCCGAGCAGTCCGGCCCCCCTCCCCCGGCTAGCCACCCCTATATATTGTTTAGCATGACGTCAGATGGGATGGAATACCCCTTTGGCTAGTTTGGGTCACCTGTCCTGGGTCTGTCCCCTCCCAGCTCTTGCTGCACCCCCAGCCTGCCCGTTGGCAGGACAGAGCAAGAAGCTGAAATGTCCTTGGCTTGGTGTAAGCACTGCTCTGCAACAATTAAAACATTGGGGTGTTATCAGCACTCTTCTCATCCTAAGCCAAAACATAGCACCCTACCAGCTACTAGGAGGAAAATTAACTCTGTCCTAACTGAAACCAGTCTTTAGCGGCAATACCGGTTGTTCTCTGGATGCTCAGTACCCTGAACTGGTGGAAGGGGATGGGGAGCAGAATGTGGCCCTCACTATCCACGAAGAAATGGTTGGCGACCTGCTACAGCACTTGGATGTGCGCAAGTCGATGGGGCTGGATGGGATCCACCTGAGGGTACTGAGAGAACTGGCGGAGGAGCTGGCCAAGCCACTTTCCATCATTTATCAGCAGTCCTGGCTATTGGGGGAGGTCCAAGTTGACTGGTGGCTACCAAACGTGACGCCCATCTACAAGAAGGGCTGGAGGGCAGACCCATTGAAATATAGGCCTGTCAGTTTGACCTCAGGAAGGAAGCTCATGGAGTAGATTATCTTGAATGTCATCACGTGGCACTTGCAGGGCAAGCAGGCGATCAGGCCCAGTCATCATGGGTTTATGAAAGGCAGGTCCTGCTTGACAAACCTGATCTCCTTCTATGACAAAGTGACACACTTGGTGGATGAGGGAAAGGCTGAGGATGTGGTCTACCTTGACTTCAGCAAGGCTTTTGACACTGTTTCCCACAGCATTCTCCTCAAGAAACTGGCTGCTCTTGGCTTGGACTGGCGTACGCTTTGTTGGGTTAGAAACTGGCTGGGTAGCTGGGCCCAAAGAGTCGTGGTGAATGAAGTCAAATCCATTTGGAGGTCAGTCACTAGTGGTGTTCCCCAGAGCTCGGTACTGGGGCCAGTCCTCTTTAATATCTTCATCGATGATCTGGATGAGGGCATTGAGTGCACCCTCAGTAAGTTCGCAGATGACACCAAGTTAGGTGCGTGTGTCGATCTGCTTGAGGGTAGGAAGGCTCTGCAGGAGGATCTGGAAATATGTTGCTGGCAAGCATACTTGTCTCTCCAGATCTGCTCAAGGAGTCATAACTGTGACAATATAAGCAAATAGATCCTCAGCATATTCCTTTCTGCATTTTTTCTCTTTCTTTCCTCTCCTCCTTTTCCCTCAGTGTCCCCTCTCACCTTCTCCCCCATCCCTTATCCCTCCCCCTTGCTCACTCCTCCATTAGTGTTTAGAAATTTTCACAGTTTTCAACCAACCCTGGAAAGAATGTAAGTCAATGCTGCTGATTGCCTTTGAAAATATTTGGAACAAATTATCTCTGCTTTTGGAATCTGAATAATGGAATGCGAGCTTCACTGGAGAAATATGAAATACAGGATGGGATTCACAAAAGGTCTTTTTTTTTCTCTCCTCTCTTTCAAAATAATACATTTATGTTCTTTTTTTTTAATTATTATTATAGTTATTGTTACTTCATGTTGGAAAATGTTTCATCTGGGAAAAGTGAAGAGTCTAGGGAAGTGTTTTTTGTGAAGTGGCTTCTTCATAAACTCTTTTAGAGGTGAAAATGATGACTGGCATGAGCAGATTGTTAGCATGAAACCAATGGGCTTGACAAAGAAATGAAGCTGACTTTGGATTCTCCCCATCTTCTTCTCCAGTGATGGACAATTTGGGTCACTGATGTCTCTTTTTTCCTGCCTTACACTGCTTTTAGATAACTTGCCTCAGTTTCCCTTCTGGCAAGCTGCTGCCAGAGTGTGGTGCTGTGTAGTTGCCATCAGTAAAACAATGGAGGTTTCCAGAGGAAAGGTGCTATGTAAATTTAGGACAAGCCACACATTTCCAGCTTCAGACTTTCCTATGCGTAGGAGTATTTGTATCCAGGATTTTTTGTCTCATTACAGAAAATGGTGTCAGCCATGGAGTATACTTCCAAATCGTGGTATAAATGGCTCAAATTAGGTGGGAGGAATTGGGAGCTAAGGCTTGTCTTTGTTTTGTTTAAGGTTCAGGCTCATGGCTAGCATAAATACAAAAGATAATAACTGGAAGATGGACAACTTTGCACTTACTTTGGTCTCAAACTGGAAAGCAGGTGAAAAGCAGAATAGCTAAAATTGTGTTGTGCATTGGTTAATATTTTCAGGTTGCAGACACAACAGATGGGTCTGTAGATATGAGGATGAAAACTTGCCCTGCTGAGGACTAGTTGTCAGACCCTGTGTTGCCATAGGCCCTGAATGGCCACCGTGGTCTGATGAACCCAAAAACCCCTGGTTTAGGCTTTCCTTAGAGAAATTCATAAACTGAGAAAGAGTTGCTTGCAGGGGTGTTAACAGATAACTACACTGACCTTCTGTTTGGTTGGCAATAAATAGCAAATACCAATGACCAAGATATTTTTCCATTTCTCCTCTGTTTTTCTGAAGACTCCCCAGAGAAGCTCAGGCCTAACCATGCTAAATAGCTGATGTGGCTACAACGTACAACTTGATAAAGCACACAACTGAATACAGAGTGCTCTGAAGATCAAATAAACCTGAAAAAAATGCAGATGAAAAATAGTTTTGAAGTTTTGGTCTTTTTGTTTTTTTTCCTTGACTCATAAAGCGTTGGTGAATCCTGCCCTTAAGTACTTGAGATGGTGATAGATGCCAAAGTCCTGGCAGGTTTGAATCTGTTCGCATAAACCCTGTGGGTGTGTACTGGGTCTGGCTGGGATGTTAACTTTCCCTGCAGTAGACTATACAGTGCTGTGCTCTGCACTTGTAGCTAGAACAGCAGTGGTATCACACCAGTGTTGTGTCTGCTGCTGAGCAGCTCTGGCACAGCATCGGGCCTCTCTCTAACCCTCCTAGGGGGTGGGCAAAAAGTGAGAAGAGAAACATCACCAGGGCAGCTGACCTAAACCAACCAAAGGGATATTCCATACCATATGATGTCACACTCAGCAATAAAAGGTGGAAACAGGAAGAAGAGGGGAGGGGTGGGCTCTCGTTGTGAAAAAGTCTGTCTTCCCAAGCACTGGCTACGTGTGTTGAGGCCCTGCTTCAAGGATGTGGTCAATCATCGCTCATTTGTGGGAAATAGAGAGTAATTTCTTTCCTCTGCCACACAGCCTTTATTTGTTTTTTGTTTGTTTGTTTGTTTGTTTGTTTTTCTCCCTTTTCCCCTTCCCCTTTTTTCCCCTTTAGTTGTTTAATTAATAATTATCTTTCCTTAATAATTATTTTTTCCCTTTAATTAAGTTATCCTTATCTCAACCCGTGAGTTGTTCTTTCCTTTACTTTTTCCCCTCCTCATCTAAGGAGAGCGGTTGTGGTGGAGTTCAGCTGCCTAGCACGGTAAAACCACCACTGATTCTTTCTGATGATTATTTTGGAATGATTTAGTCACATTGTTTTGACCTACAAGTGCCGGGTCCTGCACCTGGGACGGGGAAACCCTGGCTGCACGTACAGACTGGGCGATGAGATGCTGGAGAGCAGCCTAGAAGAGAGGGATCTGGGGGTCGTGGTAGACAGCAAGTTGAATATGAGCCAGCAGTGTGCCCTGGCTGCCAGGAGGGCCAACCGTGTCCTGGGGTGCATCAAGCACGGCATTGCTAGTAGGTCAAGGGAGGTGATTGTCCAGCTCTACTCTGCGCTGGTGTGGCCTCACCTCGAGTACTGTGTGCAGTTCTGGGCACCACAGTATAAAAAGGACATGAAACTGTTGGAGAGTGTCCAGAGGAGGGCTACGAAGATGGTGAAAGGCCTGGAGGGGAAGATGTACGAGGAACGGCTGAGGTCACTGGGCCTGTTCAGCCTGGAGAAGAGGAGGCTGAGGGGAGACCTCATCACAGTCTACAACTTCCTCGTAAGGGGGTGTCGAGAGGCAGGAGACCTTTTCTCCATCAACACCAGTGACAGGACCCGCAGGAACAGGGTTAAGCTGAGGCAGGGGAAATTTAGGCTTGACATCAGGAGGGGGTTCTTCACAGAGAGAGTGGTTGCACACTGGAACAGGCTCCCCAGGGAAGTGGTCACTGCACCGAGCCTGTCTGAATTTAAGAAGAGATTGGACTGTGCACTTAGTCACATGGTCTGAACTTTTGGGTAGACCTGTGCGGTGTCAAGAGTTGGACTTGATGATCCTTAAGGGTCCCTTCCAACTCAGGATATTCTATGATTCTATGATTCTACTTTCCCTAGTTGCAAACTCCATCCAAGTTGGTTATTATTTATACAGAAGGACTGTGAAAGCAATTTTATCCACTGCTATATTATCTGTGGTAATTTTAAAAATAATCTAAAGGAAAAAAAGAAGCAAATCAGGAAAATGTAATTTTAGGCAAAAACAGAGTGTACTGCAGGATGCAAGTCTTTGCAAACTCTCTCAAAAATTCCAGTGTAAAGAAGAGGACTGAGAGTGTGGCTGTGGCAGGTTTGGGTCTGAGTATTGTGTAAGACTACCTATGAGAAAGCAACTGGGAGAGAATTCTTTGCAAGCTGAAGGAAAGAGTCTGGCTTAGAGGACAAAGTCAAAAAGAGCAGAAGGCACAATGTAGAAACTTCCTGCAGAAACAGGGATGCAGAAGTGCACCACAAACACAGTCTGTGGTCCATGGGGGTTTGTGGCAAGTCACAAATTGAAGGGTTGAGAGGTGTTCAGGAGATGAGAAGGTCACCTACATGGGGCTCAGAGACCATCATTTGGCAGTCCCCTGCTGGAACAGGAAGTAAATTAATGGCAGCTGGACCATGGAGATAAACTCAGGAGACCCTCTTCTGGCTGCACTGACAGGCAGTTTGGGCTCGTCAGCACTAGCACAGTAGCAATAATAGAGATGACTGAATTTCTGCTTCTTGGAGAGAGAATGGGCCCTACGGAGCTAAGGAAAGGTAGGAATTGGGAAGATCATAAAAGATGGGAAAGAAGCAGCTGAGGCAGGGAGTCATTAAAGGGAAGTTAATGTTGTGAGTGGGAGGTAGTCTAAGAAAATATATTAGAAGCTGAAATGTAAACTTGAAGAGCAAATTGAGCCCTCTAAGTCTGAGATTATCAAAACGGTCCTAGAAAGTGAAGTGCCACAAAGTTTTACAGAAAGCTTGACATCTACAAGATTTTTACACCTCCAGTGATCAACCTTTTCATATCTGAGAGCTAGAAGGAGCAAGTGCTCTTCTTCCAGTGTTTGCTAATGCTGTGGAACAACAATATCACCAAGAAAAACCCAAACCAACAGCTTGTCTCCACCAGGGAAATCAGAAGTGATCATTAAGACCATCAAGTTCCCACTTACAGTGGAACAAGCAGGAAAACATCTCTGTGTTAGGTCAGTTTTGAACTGAAGCATGTTAAAAATAGAGAACTGTGTGTAAAGATGTCTTCAGCTTTAGATATCCTGGGCTTTAGGAAATCCACGTAAGCATCCAGCCCCACTCAGCTTAAAAGTTTACAGAAATGAAATATTACCAATAAAACATTATCAGTAGACTTTCACATACAGTAATTGGAATGCAAAAGGTATTTAATCTTCAGGCATAACATACATCATGGCTGAAGCCTGGAAACCTCTGAGAATAACAGCATTTATATCCCTTTGCATTTTCTGCATTTTGATTCTGTGAAAGACAAAGAAAACATCTGTAGGGAAAGTATCAATTCTGTGGCAAAGGTTAGGGATTAAACTGCTATTCTGTAAATATGTATATATGTCTAAGATGTATACATTATTCTGAAAGGAAGCTAGTCACCCAGACATTGATTTTCCTGCAAGAAATATAATTCACTGATGCGTGGTTGCTGTAATTTAGCAAGCTCTATTTGTTCTTCTCATACATGTTTTTTTGCATTCAAAGGATATGGTTTGCTAATAAGTTTGTGCCTATGTGTTGCAAAAGAGGGAAATCTTTACCTAGAAATCTTCTCCACTGAATGGAGAAAAATGAAATCTTCCAGGCTGGATGTAGCTGTGGGCAGCGTGCTCTAGTCATTGGCAACCCTGCCCAGAGCAGGGGGGTTGAAACTAGATGATCTTTAAGGTCCTTTTCAACCCAGGCCATTATGTGATTCCATGAATGCTACTTTTCAGCTAATGAGATTTCTGTCACCTAAATTTTCATTGTTTTAAGAGCAAGTGGCTGCTGACAGTTTTCTTTCAAGCTTGAATGATGAAAGGAAAACATCACACTGCCTCATCTGTCTAGCTTGCTGAGAGCTAATGAGCTTGAGGCTGCACCCATCTTTGCTATACTAGTGTGACCTTATGTCTGCTAATGTACAGAGAAGGAGTGAAAAATGTACTGTTAGTTCCCTCCAACAGTTCCCTGGGGACATGCTGAATGTGCCAAATAATTTAGTAAATATATATCAAGTTACTGTGTTGAAACATATTTCAATGTATTGCAACTCTGGGTATCTCAGTCTAAAGATCGTATTTTATTTTTGCTTGTCTTCCCCTTCTGTGTTTGACATCTGTAAATTCCTTTTTAAAAAGATATTTTTTCTTGCTAGTTTTTAAACATTTCACACACAAAAAAATCACTTGGTGCTTACATTCATAATGATTCCTAATAAACTATTTGAAAATTTAAACTTTTTTTTTTTAAACTAGGTAAATATAGTGTTTGTTTAAATTTTGCTTTGCTATTAGCAACTAAAAGCACTGAGTAGCATGGAGCATGCATCTCAAAGAGATTTGTTATGCATAGTCAACAGAAAAGTTTTTGTGGCTTCCCCTTGGTGGAATCTCTTCTCTCTTTGTGTTCACTTTCCATAAATATTGCCAGAAATCAGTTTAATTGGATTTTAAGATCAAATTTTCAGTTGCAGACTTTATGCTCAAAAAAGGTAATATTTGAAATGCAAGTCTGAAATTCCCACTGTATGCACATTATTTGCTGAAGACACATAATAGGGAAGGAAATGCCACCAGTGTATATATAAACAGCGTTGTGAAACTGGAATATTCACAATGAATAATATTTTTGAAGACTACAGAAGGTCAAGAGCTTCTTGATTAAAAAAAAATAAATATGGAGTAATGTTAAGTCAATTAAATAATGTTACTTCCCCAAAGAAAGTTAAAATAAACCTTAAAATCTATATCAAGTTACTAATAATTACTTATTTTCACAGCTCTAGGTCTTGTCTTCTGCTGGAATATGGTTCAAGATTTTAGACTGGCCAGCTATATTTGTGACCTATGCAGCAGATTTGCTTTTATCTGACGGAGTCTTCTAGTGTCTTAGAATTTTTGTCAACACCTAGAAAGCACAGCCTAGATCGGTGAGTATTTCTCTTCACATAAATGCGAGACACAGAAAAAAGTGGCTAAAAGAAGAGTTTTAACCTCTGCTAGGATTCTGGCAGTTCATCAATTCTGAATATTTTTTGATGATCTCAAACAGACACAGGATGAATTGGGCCAAGGGAACTGCAACAGAACTTTTCCTGGTCAAGTCAGTCCCACACCTCCTGGTAGTGTTAGTGCCAGCTGTGATAAATGCAGAGCTCCATTTCATACCTCTACAGATGTCTGTATCACCCATTTCTTCCATTACAAACTTAAACACGAATGTTTCAAAAAAGCTCTGACAGGCTGGCTAAAAAGCAGAACAAAACTTTTGGGTAGTTGTTGAGGGATTTCTTGAAACAGCAAAAATCCCATGGCTTGCTGTAGCTGAGCAAACCAAGCTACCAGGGCAACTATGAGAAGTTCCCATGACAGTGTTCCCACATCGCCCAATTGAGGAATTCAGAAAAATATTGTTACCAGTAGCTGGCTTCAAGGACAAGGTCTATGTGACTGCTAATCACAAGGGGGTTGTTTTCTCGCAGGTGGGGTTGTTTTCTTGCAGTTGTTTGTCTGAGTGCTTTTGACCAATAATCTTGTGTGAAACACTGTCCACCCCTGTTAAGTTCTCTATAAAAGTTAGGCTATTCGGGCAATAAAATGGAGCATGATCTGACTCTACTGGTGTCTGTCGTGCTTTCGGCCGTGCTTCCTGCAACATATGGCGCCCGAACAGGGTGAGACCTGAACAGGACCCGAACAGGACATCGCAGCGGGAGACCTGAACAGGACCTGAACAGACATCGCACCGGAGCAGGACATCGCAGCACCGGAGCAGACATCGCAGCCGAGCACGGACATCGCAGCGGCGCCGGGGCAAACATCGCAGCGCAGCGGGACACCAGCGGCGCCGGCACATCCGAACGCAGGTAGACCAGGAGACCAGCGGCGCCGGGACCGGCGGCGCCGGGACAAGCGGCGCCGCGATCTCGCCGCGCCGTCGGGACTTCGGAGCGCCCATCCGACCGGCGTTTCAGCAGACCGGACACCGGCCCGGACACACGGTACACAGGCCTCACGGTGAGACGCGGTACTCCCGCTGAGAGACGCGTGAAAACGGTGGGAAACGGGGTTTTTGCGGCGGGACGTGGAATTGCGGAGGGCCGCGGGTAAACGGAGTTGCGGCGAGACGTGGAATTGCGGAGGGCCGCGGGAAACGGAGTTGCGGCGAGACGTGGAATTGCGGAGGGCCGCGGGAAAAAGAGTTGCGGCGAGACGTGGAATTGCGGAGGGCCGCGGGAAATAGGGTTGCGGCGAGACGTGGAATTGCGGAGGGCCGCGGGAAAAAGAGTTGCGGTGAGACGTGGAATTGCGGAGGGCCGCGGGAAATAGAGTTGCGGCGAGACGTGGAATTGCGGAGGGCCGCGGGAAATAGAGTTGCGGTGAGACGTGGAATTGCGGAGGGCCGCGGGAAATAGAGTTGCGGCGAGACGTGGAATTGCGGAGGGCCGCGGGAAAAAGAGTTGCGGTGAGACGTGGAATTGCGGAGGGCCGCGGGAAAAAGAGTTGCGGCGGGACGTGGAATTGCGGAGGGCCGCGGGAAAAAGAGTTGCGGTGAGACGTGGAATTGCGGAGGGCCGCGGGAAAAAGAGTTGCGGCGGGACGTGGAATTGCGGAGGGCCGCGGGGAATAGAGTTGCGGCGGGACGTGGAATTGCGGAGGGCCGCGGGAAATTGACGTGATCACGGTGTGATGCGGGACATCCGAGATCGAGTTGCTACGGGAGACCAGAGGCATCAGTGGACAACGGCAGCCGACTCTCACCGTGTGGCGAGTCGGCACAGAGCAGAGGGGCGGACATCAGGACCCTGCAGCCTGTCTGACGTAACCATGGAGGCAGCAGCAGCGGCTGTGCTGCTTCTCTTTGGCATTCTTTTTATAAGAGGTTTATCTTGCAATGCAAAAAAGACTATTCGTCCCCAGATCGGTGTTATAACTATGTTTCTGGATAACATTCCGTGGGGTTGCCTCAGTCTATGGACTATTAATGACGATTTAGCTCTATTGCAGGGCAGGAGTGCAGAGACGCAGATTACACTGCCAAATGACCACCGGCAGGCTCGTTCACAAACAGCTTCTAGAATTGCAGCTGGCACTGCCTGCAGCCGTATAGCAGACGTTACACTCTCTTTCCTAACTAGTAATCATGTGTCTTATCCATTTGTGGTGAATGGTCAGTGGCAAAAAGAAAAGGGGGAGAGTAAGGGGCGGCAAAGACAGAAACGGTACCAGGAGGATGCCACTGACACTACTAGCACGGGTAATAGGAGTAGTATAAGTGACATAGGTGCAGGGCGGCGGCAGGCACTGCCGCGCTGTGGGGCGCTCTGCCTGCTGCTCGCCCTCACCTGCCTGTGCACTGCTGCCGACAGTGCTAGAGCAAAATGTGAAGACTGCTCAGACAGCAGTGATGAGAGTGCTTGTGTGAAGAAGACGTGTGCTGAATCTGACTTTGTGTGCAACAGTGGTCAGTGTGTGCCGAACAGATGGCAGTGTGATGGGGATCCGGACTGTGAAAGTGGGTCTGATGAGACTGCTGATCTGTGTTATATGAGAACATGCCAGGTAAATGAAATCAGCTGTGGTCCTCAGTCAACCCAGTGTATCCCAGTGTCCTGGAAATGTGATGGTGAAAAAGACTGTAACAGAGATCCTGATTGCAAGGATGGAAGTGATGAAATTAACTGCCCTTCTCAGACCTGCAGGCCAGACCAGTTCAGATGTGTAGATGGGAACTGTGTCCACGGAAGAAGGCAGTGCAGTGGTGTGAGAGACTGTCTGGATGGCACTGATGAAGCAAACTGTAACAATGTTATTCAGTGCTCAGGACCTGGCAAATTCAAGTGCAGAAGTGGAGAATGCATAGATATCAACAAAGTGTGTAACCAGCAGAGAGACTGCAAGGACTGGGGTGCTGAGCCCCTGAAGGAATGCAACATACATGAATGTGACTGTCCAGCTGGGTTTGACTTTGTAGAAAAGAGAAATTGTGGAATTGATGAATGTCAAAACCCTGGTATCTGTAGTCAAATCTGTATCAATCTGAAAGGTGGCTACAAATGTGAACGTAGCCGTGGCTATCAGGTGAATCCTGCTACAGGAACCGGGAAAGGGCCATACTGGTACAAAAACACAAATAACACCTGTGATTACAATGACGCTGCTAAGCAGGGTTTAGGGGTTTGTAGCATGGAGACAAGGGGTAACAACTACAGTGTTTGGAACAATTGTGCAGCTTTGGCCTTACCTCCTGATGTGCTTCTGATTTGTGGGGATGGGGCCTGGCAAGGTATCCCTGCAAATGCTATCAGATGTCCATGTTACTTAGATAAACTCACTGTATTTGCTCCTAGCTTGTTACAGTTGCGTGAGATCACCAGACATAAATGGGCATTGCTTGCATTGGATTGCAATGATAATGTTGAATTGTGTGGGGTTGCAACTAGAGCGGCATTAGCAATTTCAGTGCCTAGAGTGGCATCTGCGGCCGCACGTAACAACTTAGAAAAATTGGAATGCTGGGCCGAGAGGCAAGCCTATGCCACGACAGAGATACTTGAGGAGATGTTACCAGATCAAAATAGTCTGCGACATCTGCTTTTACAGGATCAAGCTGCTATTGACATCTTGCTTTTGGCTCAAAGGAATGGGTGTGAGGACTTTAAGGGAATGTACTGTTTAAACCTTTCTGATCATAATGAGTCAATTCACAAATCCATTACTTTCCTGAAAGAGCATATGAGAAAGATTCAGTATGGTATCAATCCTTTCAATCAATGGTTCACTGACTTGTTTGAAACAAGGTGTAGATGGTTGCTGGGTTTAGTCACAAGGGGATTAAGGATTTGGTTTATGGTGGTGGTAATCATCGTGTGTTGTAAGTATAGCTATAGAGTCACTTGTAAAACTGCTGTGTCGGGCTTGGTTTGCTCAAAAGAAGAAGGGGGAATTGTTGAGGGATTTCTTGAAACAGCAAAAATCCCATGGCTTGCTGTAGCTGAGCAAACCAAGCTACCAGGGCAACTATGAGAAGTTCCCATGACAGTGTTCCCACATCGCCCAATTGAGGAATTCAGAAAAATATTGTTACCAGTAGCTGGCTTCAAGGACAAGGTCTATGTGACTGCTAATCACAAGGGGGTTGTTTTCTCGCAGGTGGGGTTGTTTTCTTGCAGTTGTTTGTCTGAGTGCTTTTGACCAATAATCTTGTGTGAAACACTGTCCACCCCTGTTAAGTTCTCTATAAAAGTTAGGCTATTCGGGCAATAAAATGGAGCATGATCTGACTCTACTGGTGTCTGTCGTGCTTTCGGCCGTGCTTCCTGCAACAGGTAGTGACTCCACTAAACATACCCAGTCCACTCCTCCATGTCATGAGGATGTGCTTAACAAACTGCAGAATCACTGCCTTGTCCCAGGAGATAAATAATTTAGATATTTTTCATAGGACAGAGTTGGACAAAAAGTCCCAAAATAGTCTCTGCTCACTTCTGGCAACCTTAGTGCATGAAGAGGGTGGACCTTTTAGAGATTTTGCTTACTCTAGAAGACATTATCAGCTGTTGACAGCAAAACCTTGTGATGTTTGTCAGTCTATGAAATTTACAGATCTTTACACACAAAACCAGATCACACATTTTTAGCTATCCCACACTGCCCATGGCTCCCCTTAATATGTTCTTCAGTCAAGTTTTAAAGTTTCCCTTCAGGAAAACAAATTTCTACCATTTCCCTTGAGGATCCTTTTGGCAATAGAAATGCTTATCTTTTGGGAAGTCACTCCCTATAATGACAGAAAGGAGCATTACAAAAGGCAATTCTGATCCCAAAGCAGTGACAACACAAATAACTATGAAGAGGAGAGAAGAAGCTGTTTTCCCCATGGTGGGGGCAGAGGATAAAGCTCATAACCCCACGTGGCACTCGGCTGACTGTGTTTGCCCACCAAAGCCTGCTGAGGCTGCCTCTGCTGGGCTGCTCTGCACAAGGCAGACATGCTGTAAGAAGGCAGATTTGAACACAGACCTCTTGCCCTGTGTCTCAGTCTCCTTGCTTTTCAGCGAGCTGTTGTGTTTTGCTTTGCATTTGTCAAGCTGCACTTTTTTTCCTGTACCATTTGAACAGTGGAAGCACTGCCTTGTTGGCACCGGTGCTATTTTTCCCTCACATTAAGCCTGTCTGAGTTATTATTACACTGCAATCACTCAGCCAGTTTTGCTTTCTGTGGCATCAGCATTTCCCTGCAATAGCTCTTGTAGTACACTATAACTCTGTGGATGTGCTTTATAAGCCCCAAGCCTCTAATAATGGGAGCAATGTTTTCTTTTCTGTGGTCCCTGCCTTCACTGCAAATAAGTATTAGGCCTACAAAGTGGAAACTTATGTTTGATTTCCTTTATTTACTTCCATCCACACCTTTCCAAACTGCTACAGTAAATCCTTCATACTAATTATTATCCTGTAAGTCGCATATGCTTACACAATGCTTAATGCACAGAGATGCAGCATGGCCCTTTTCCAAAAACTACAATCAAACCAGGACAAGATTAAGTATATTCAAGGCAAACACACCCACAATCTAATCAAAACAAAAAGAAGAAATCCTGGCTCTGTTTGTGTCAATGGGAGTTTTGCCACTGACTTCAGCGAGGTTAGAATTTTACCCAAGATAAGCAAGCATGAGACAAGACAAAATAAAATAGTTAGAAGTGGGAAGGTTTGTGGATGAGTCATGGGACAATAAGGGAAGGGATATTTACTTCCTGGGGGGAATTAAGATGAGACAAAAATGAAATATGAATATTTATTTCACTGAGTGCAGTGTAGGAAAAGTGAGAATTGAAGAGAACGGGATCTTTGACTCTTGATATGGCTTTGAATTGAAAGTTAAGAGGTGTAGGGTCCAAGAAGGCACTGTGTACCTTCAGCCTCATGGTTCAGGCCACTTGCAGGAGAGGAGAGGAGTTACTGCTTCCTAAATGTTTACATGTTCACCTTGCTAATGTTGGGCTCTCCTTTTGCTGTGGTGAAATGGTTCTTAAAATGGCGTACAATGTTGTTATGGGAGATGTTCATGAGGGCAGTGTTAGCTTTGCTGAGGTTGTCCTCCCTCTGTGGGTAGAGCTGCTCTGCTCCAGAAAATGGTCCTCCAAGGTGCCATCTCTGATTATCTTCTGCAGGACTTCATTCCTGCCTGTTGTTGCAATCAGCAGTACAAAGTCCAGCCAGAAGCCAGTCATTAGTGGTGTACTCCAGGGTTGCTGGGGTACCTATACTGGGGCTGATACTATTTAATATCTTCATTGAAGAGCTGGACAAAGGGACACAGCAGGTATGGAGAAGATACAGAACTGGGAGGCTGATACAGGAGATGGGTGTGCTGCCTCTCAGAGGGACCTGAACAACCTAAAGGAACAAGTACACAGGAATGCCATAAATCTCAAGAAAGGGAAGTGTCAAGTCCTGTCCCTAGGGAGGAATGCCCCAGGCACTAGTATGCTGTGGGAAGATTGCCTGGAAAGCAGCTTTGCGAAGAAGGCCCTGGGAGTCTGTCTTTTTATCACTCTTTTCCTGATGGACAAGTTGACCATGAGCCAGCAATGTGAAAAAAATTCCAACAGTCCACTGGGCTGCATTAGGCAAAGCATTGCCATCAGGTTGGGGGGGGTGGTCCTTCTTTGCTCAGCACCAGTGAGACATGTGGAGTGCTGGGTCCAGTGCTAGTCTCTGAAGTACAGGAGAGACAGGGACATGCTAAGTGAGCCCAGCGAAGGACCACAAAGATGAAAAAGGCCTGGAGCATCTCTCTTACAAGGAGACTGTTCACCCTGGACAAAAGAAGGCTCAGGGGTATCTTATCAATACATATAAATACCTGATAGAGGACAGTACAGAAGACAGAGCCAGACTCTTCTCAGCAGTGGCAGGAAAAGAAGTAATGGAGATAAACTGAAAAACAGGAAATTCTGCTTAAACATAAGAAAACGTTGTTGTTGTTGTTTTTTTTTTTACTATGAGGATGGTTAAACACTAGAAGAGGTTGTGAATCACAGAATCATCTAGGTTGGAAGAGACCTCCAAGATCACCTAGTCCAACCTCTGACCTAACACTAACAAGTCCTCCACTAAACCATATCACTAAAACACCATCCTAACAGATGCTCAAAACCCATCTGAACATGGTTCTGAACAACCTGCTCTGGCTGATCCTTCTCAAGCAGTGGGTTGGACTAGATGTTCTCCAGAGGTCCCTTCCAACCTCAGCTGTTCTGTGATTGTGTGTGTTCCCTACAGGATAGACAAGGAATTTTAGCCAAAGTAGTACTGAGTACATCCCTGAGTAGTAGTACTCAGGGATGTTGCTTTTCTGATATCTACTGCACACATTCAAACTAGAGCATCTCTGACCAGCCTGGGCTAAATTTAGTACAACTTTACCTCATCTTCAGTTAATAGAGGTTTCTTCACACACATGAGTGGAAAAGAGGCTGAATGCTAGTAAAATCGGTATGGCTGAATCACCTTATGAAACTCAATATGCCGACAGTTTATGATACCTATAATGATGGTGGCTTTCATTAAAGTCATTCACCAAACAGCTCTTGCCACATTGATTTACTATTCTGATCACAGAGGAAATGTTTGCCATCACATATACTAGTGAATACCAACTTATTAAACCCTCTTACTTGCAATTTCTTGTGAGGCCTGAAAATGGCAGAGGGAGAGAGAATATTTTGGCTCCGTCACAAAGAGTCACTGTCCTCAGGGTGTCTTAGCGCTGCTTCAGGCAGAACTCCTCTGCTTCTCTGCATTGCATTGAATCACTGTTAAAGGGAGAACAGAGCTGAAATCCACCTATACCTTTGCTGAAAGAAGCCAGCAAGGAGCACTTAAGAGACAGTGTAAGGACAGAGCATGGGTAGTGCAACTTTTTCTACTGACAGTTCTATCTAGCCAATAGTAATCAATAGACAGATTCTCCCTGAATTTTGTAAAATTTCTTTCAGTCTCCATGATATCTTGCAGTTATGAGTTCCCCGGAACTGCGGGACAGCAGAAGTCAAGCACACCCTTGCAGTACCCTTATCTCTCTTGTCTGGCTACTGCAACAATCCCCAGGCATAAATAGATCAGCTTCAACGCAGCAAGAGGCTGAAGAGGGATTTGTATTAGCCCAGGTGCAGAGTGTAAGGTTTGTAATGAGTACTTGGAAAAAGCATGAGTGAATCAGTTCTTGCAGCAGAGGTACAGAAGAAACCCAAGACAGCAAACCAAAGACAGGCCCAAAAGAGGTCTAAAGACAGCAGAAAGCATAATAACCAATAGGCAGAGGAGATATTTTCAATGCTTTTTCATTCTTTCAAAGCTGATCTCTTCTTAAAATGGACACAGACTGCTTTTCAGTGAGGGGAAAAGCAATTTGTGGTGAGACCTTGCTTATGTCTTCACCCAGAAAATTCCCAAAGAATTTTTACTTTCACAGAAACTTTACCCTGCTCCCCAGAAATCACATTCTAGGCTTTTCTTTCTGTTAGTCTCTATCTGTTTATCTGTTACTGGAACCACAATGTGGCCCTGGAACCCAGACTCATCCTAGACCTGGAGGCCTGCCAAGGTCTCCAAATCTTTTACAACTGGTATTTCATTCAAATGATTTATTCACCTAATCAAAATGTAAATTATATATACAATTTCAGGACTTCAAAGATTCTGTCTCCCATGGTGGCATACAAATACAACCACAGTTTTCATAATGCTGGTGATAGCTGACAGTAGCTGTTTAGTAAAATAAGCTCTGGCTGACTCACACAGAACATGTCTCCTGGAAGCAAGAACTATTAAGAAACCAGGCTAAATGTCATAAATGAAGCAAGATTCAGAGCTCAAATAATATGGGTAGACATAGGTGCTACTGTCATAAATATTAATTAATTAATAAATAAGGAAGGAAGAATTTAACTCAGAAGGGCTTCTCTCTGTTGTAGTGGTGTTTGGGCACAAAAACAAAGTGAATGAAAAGGCTCCCCAGTATGCTAAGTAAGCCATATTTCAAATTCAGTTGCAAGAGTACCTTGAAAGGTTTTTAAGTGATAGATTCGATTGGATAAAATGAAATCAAACAATAATTGGTGTTTCAAAATTAATTTCACAGTGTTATACTAATAAGTTACTATTTTATATCAGGATGAAAATTAAATAAGAATTTCACAGTCAGCAGTGCCTTCCCCCATTACCTGAAGGAACAAAGAGCAAGATCTGAAGCACATTTTTGGCCTTCACTGATTATAAACTATATCAGAAATCAAAGATGTGGCAACCATTTTGGGAAACAACTGATGAATGTGTCCAGAATGTCATAGTAAGACAGTCTACTTAAAGCAGTAACAAAAGACAAGAAAGAAAGAGGCGGTAGATCCATTTCCAGATGAGATCCATAGACAATGGGTTAAAAAAATAGTTATACTGGAGGGATATTTTGGAATATACAATTTGATAGAACAAGATCATTGTATTAACAACAGTGAGAATGAAATTATGACAAATAAGAATAGATAATCAAGAAATATAACAAAAAAGGAGTGCAGATAGAAAAGCCTGAGCACAGCACTGAAGACTAGGAAACACAAAAGAATAGATTTGAACTAGTCATTGAAATGGACCAGCTGCTTAGCAAGCAGAAGAGAAACATTTTGTGAATCTTGGTGCATTTTACTAGTTACTTTGAATTACAGAGGCAAACAGCTGACCTTGGAGAGCACTTCTAGTTCACCCCTCTTCTACCACCTTTTTTTTTTTTTTACTAACAATCTTTTCAATCAGTTGAGTTAGGCTGAGTAGGAGTACATAAACATTTCCATCAGATCTCTGAACGGAGCAACATGTTTCTGGTTTTCTCCCCAAACTGAAGCTTGAGATCAGTTTGTTAAGAAATCTTTCAGGGAACTGTTAGTAGGAAAACCTCTCCCTCTGGCAGAGCTTTTAGCCTGAAAAAAAAAAAGCCACGTGTGCTGATGTGTAAAGCCCTCCCTCCAATGGAAAATCTACATTTTTACCTTTACTGGGTATATGGGCACATGACAATGGTAAGATTCTCATTTGGGATCATTCTTACTTGACAAGCTCTGACTAGCATATTCACCTGTTGTAATAAGCAGTCAAGTTTTTGTTATAATAGATGCCACAAACAAAAGGATGACCCAAAAAGCTGATGTGAAAGGTGGCAATGCTAAGCTGGCAAAGGCAGTGTGAGTGCAAAACTTCCAGCAGAAGACTGATTTATTCCTTGTCAGACCAGAGCAAATCTGTATCCTCAACTATGGCATCAATGTCTATGTTTAGGTACTGAAAAAGCTAAGAATAGTTTACCATAACTGGTAAATAGAAGATTATTTCCCTGGAATTATCTAAGCAGGATTGCTCTACTTATACAATGTTGTTTCTTTATGGTTAAACACAGTGTTGTCTTGGTATCAATGTCTCCCCCTTGCTAGGTTTGCAAAGCCCCAGTGTAATCCAAGGGAGACAGTGGAGACAGGCATTAGGACCAGAATGTTAGATTTATAATGAACCTCTGGGACTGGCACCAGATTAAGCCAATATCTGCTGTTACTATGTCATATGGATGTATTTGCTTAGCGCATCCATATTGTGATGCAAAAAGAGAGCAAAGCCACTTCATATGATGATCAGTAACTGTCTATGCTGTGTTAACCTGATTGATTGCAGATTGTGAACACCCATGTAGTAATTCTGTGGCTTAATTAATTAAAAGAGATTTAAAGAGATTTTAAAAAAGCAGAACAGAATCGAAAGTTTGACACACAAAAACAGTCTTGCTGCATCCCATCCTGCTTTATGCTTCAGTGACATTTTCCCTTAGGAGACCACTCAAACACATACCAGCTGGTAATCTGTCTACTGTCCAAAGATGGGCTGTTTTACCAGTCTCTGGTACCTTGTATAATTATTCACACCTGTGAAAGGTCACTGTAAAAATAAGGCACATCAGAGCTGCACTGTTTAACACCCACTGTATACAGATGTAAATGGCCAGCCACTGTGGAAAGCAACTGAGAAGGGATCCAATATGCTACACTAATTAAAAGTCTGACCAGACATAACTAGAGAAAAACAGAGAAGAAGACTCAGTTTCTTATTTATTCAGTAGTCATCTGAATGCAGATGATTTTTGTTTTTTTAAAGCATATTTACGCTTTCTATAACACCAGAAATAAACACAGCAACATCAACAAAACTTCCCATAATTGCCAATGAATGTATTATCTATATCAGAAATATGTTTCTGTACAGAAACTCATGAGTCACAAAGACTTTTGCCATTGCATCAAACAACATCTTAAATAAATGATGTTCCCAGGAGTGCCAATGTGAAGGTTGCAGCAAGAAATCATTGTTCAGATGGTTTGGAAACTTAGCTGAAAAAAAGATATGTTCACAAAACAGCAGATTGTACCTGATTACTCCAGTAGCTTCCTGATAGAAAGATATCTGGTTTTCTAGACAAAAGAGATGTGAAAAGCCTAATTTATTTGGATTCTCTTACAGTGTTTGATAAAATGCTACCCAAGGCACAATCTACATACTTGGTGAAGAGGTTCTTCACCGAGAGGGTGGTTGCACACTGGAACAGGCTCCCCAGGGACTTAGTCACTGCACCAAGCCTGTCTGAATTTAAAAAGCGATTGGATTGTGCACTTAGTCACATGGTCTAAACTTATGGGCAGACCTGTGCGGTGCCAGGAGTTGTACTTGATGATCCTTATGGGTCCCTTCCAACTCGGGATATTCTATGATTCTATGAAGATGTAGAATTGTAGAGAAATCACTGAGTGGGAGAGGTAGTGGCTAAAGAGGAGACAGCAAGGGTTAACACTGAAAGACAAATTATTATTCTTCAGGGACAAAATGGTCCTGGACGACACTGTTTTCCTGTTCATGCTGGCAGAGGGCACCATCTTTCCTCACTTAGTACAGAAGAACATCAGAAGGTGGTGCAGGTCTTGCATATGGCATGACCTTGGATACTTGCTTAAGAAAAATACCGTGTCATTCAATAGCATGGTGAAAAATTAAGAATCCTGAGGGAAACTATCTAAATATTTTGATATTCTGATAAATGGAGTGTTTATCCTTTGGAACAATTGAGAAGGAGATGACCTAGAGGCAGTAGATGGTCACAGGTGGGAGTTGTAGATTGACAAACATGGTCTAATACTTCGCAAAAGGAGGAAAGAAATAAAGACCACTGGAAGTGGTACTGGTGAGGAAGTCCTCTGAAGAAATGTTCATGAGAGATGTACCAATTGTGCAAGAAGTTATAGCATAACAGAACAAAGACATTCTTGCAACTGTGAGGCAAGAACTAACCATTTTTGAGATGCTTCTCTTTCTGAAGTAAAGGGAAGTTTAGTAAATTTATGCAGCAGATTATATGAGATACCTGTAGTTGTCAGGTCTGAACTCAGTGGTTCAGATCTGTGGAATGTAAAAATGTCATTTTTAAAGTTACTTGTGTGAGAAAAATCTCAAATAATTTTCTGCAGACAGAATCTTCTGTGAAGCTATTTTATTCGCGATTGCAATGAAGGGCATCCTGCCAATTAGGAGTGCATTTTAGTAAACAAATCACAACCTTTTATTCCCTATTACCCGACACCTGATCACCTCCCCTGTTTCCTTATTGGCTGAGTACTACAGGTTCACAAGCTACTTGACGCTCCTCTATATCATATATGTACAATTTTTCTTTTTTTCAACCCTTTAATTTATCCTTTCTAATGTTTTGAGAACTTCTGATCTTTGTTTTTTACTGTTCTCACACTGCTCATCCTGTTTTTCTAAGTCTTCTACCTTATGTGGTGGTTTTACTCAGGTGGGCAGCTGAGCTCCACCACAACTGCTCTCTCACTCCCCCTCTCCTCAAAGAGGAAGGGGGAGAAAATACAACACAGAGAACTCAAGGTTTGAGATGAGAAAGGTTTAATTAAAGGGAAAGGGAATGAGGAGAAAAAGAAACAAAAGAAACAATAAGTCTGCACAGAAGCACAGAGAGAGGGAAAAAAAAAATATTCTCTACTTCCCATCAACGAGCGATGTTCGGCCACGTCCTGGGAAGCAGGGCCTCAAAACACGTAGTGGTTGTTCAGGAGGAACAGCCCCCTCCCCCATGAGAGCCCCCCTTTTTATTGATGAGTGTGACATCAGGTGTTATGGAATATCCCTTTGGTTGGTTTAGGTCAGTTGCCCTGGCGATGTCCCCTTCCCACCACTTGCCCACCCCCAGCCTGCTGGCTCTTGGGGGCTTGGAAGGAGTCCTGATGCTGTGCCAGCACTATGCAGCAATAGACACAACACTGGAGTGATATCAGTGCTGTTCCAGCTACGAGTGCAGAGCACAGCACTGTGTGAGCTGCTGCAGGGAAAAGGTGACTCCAGCTCAGACAGACCCAACACACCTTATTTTGGAAAAGCGAGGCCTTCTACTGTCCACTTATCTACTTAGCATTTTTCCTTGTTATGACTACACAGCTATCTTTGAATACAGAAAATGAGTTCTCTACTGCAAAAACACAACTTAGTTTCTCACACTTGCAGCCCTTTTTGCCCATTATTTCTCATACAAATTACATGTTTTGAGCTTAGGTAGCCTCTTTTTTCTTCCTAATGCTTACCCACAGCCCCCCTCATTTTTGCAGGCTAAGAGATTAAATTGTTAGAGCATTCATCTGTTTTGGTAGGCTGAAACCCAGGTGATCACACACTGCACAGTGAGGTATGACAGCTCCAGTTGAGAAGCCATCTTGGGGCAGAGTATCAACTTCCTCTTCAGCATGACTTGTTGTACCATCAGCTGTTAACTCAACCTGATGGCTTCTGGGCTGGAGCTTGTTCACATCTGAGGAGCCTGAAGAATCTGCCTATTCAGTTAACCCTCTCCACAAGTGTTGCTTTTCATTTAGGAGCTAAAGATTGGATTAACTGAAGACACTGCTGTGCTAAGGGCCATTCAAACACTTGCCCAAAGAAAATGCAGTGAAAGCCAAATTAACTGCAGCAAATTCTTCTACCTTGGAATTTCAGCTTATTTCACAATCTGGCTGCCTATAAACAATTACACAATGAACTGGCTCTTTCAACCAGCCTGATTATAAGCAGAGAGAGACTGCTTTAAAAAAATTACTTCATTTTAATCTCTTTGCAGAATTACAGATTAATGCAAGATCAGTCAAGGTAAGAGGACTGAGACACGAGACACCCTGTGCTAAACTTTCTCATAATTTCAGACTCTTCAGACAAAGTAGTTTTGAATTCACTCCTTATTTTCCAGATCATCAGCTTTAATTGTAAACTCTTCATCATTATAGCCTATGGTCAGCATGAAATCTTAACAACTGTGGAAGCTTTTTAAGTCCAATATACAAACCTCCGTGCCTAAAGGGTTCAGAAGGAAAGCTTTTTTAACCTTTTGTGTCCACGTTGGCTACCAGCTCCTGAAACACTTCTCTGGAAAGTGTTTTGAGATCTCTGAATGAAAATAAATCTCTTTCTCAAATCCAGAAAATATACAAAACCTGTAAAGCCATTCATGGTTTATTTGAAATGCATCTGTGCATTTGAAATGCTTCCTCTGCTATTTTCTGTAAGAGAAACCCTGAACCATGAGAAGTAATGAAGACATTTCACTGGTCAGAAGGCAGCACTGTCAGTGAACATATCAAAGCCTGATCACAAAAACAGAAAAAGGATAGAAATTTTCATGAGTTGTTTGAACCCATCAACCCAGAAAGTGAGATGTTTGTTCATCGGGCCAAAATATTCAGTTCAACCAGATTAGCAAGGTTTCTATGATCACTCATCTTTATTCTGAGAAACATTTTTTTCTGTATGAAGGCTTCAGAAATTAGAATGCTCTATAAGAATAATCCTCATTAGAAATATGAAGAATGTGAATTTCTGTAGGGCTTCTTTGCAGCTTTTATGTCCAGGAGTGCAATTTAAATCAGCTGAAAATATCATTGTTAAGAAATACCAGCTTTAGTAAAGATAGAAACACTGAACAGGAATCCTGATTAGAATAACAGTTTGGACCAGGGTTTGAGAAAGTTAGAATAAGGCTTTTATTTTTTCCTTGTAGAAATAGCAAATTTTGTCCAAACCTATTACTTTGATTCAAGTTTGCAGTGTAGGGATGAGGTTAACTTTGCCAAGCATAACTGTAGATTAGGACTAGGTGATCTTGGAGGTCTCTTCCAACCTTGACGATTCTGTGATTCTATGCTTCTGTGATCTATTGAAATACAGCACAAAGGTTTCAGCAGACAAGACGATGAAAGGCCGGCCCTCCGCATGGCCCATAACCTCTGATTAGGACATTCACTGAAAATATAGGAGTCATTCATCCAAATCCACGCTTTGAACTTTTCCTCTGTCTTTTCAGAAGTCTCCCACATTCTCTGTGCCTCAGTTTTCCACCTCTTATGGGAAAACTATTAGGTGACCAGAGCCTACAATGCTGTAGGCTTTAGAAATGCTTAAATTGTGCAGGAATGACACAGAACAAAAAATGAGTGCATGGCGTGGTTGGTTCCATCCCACTGAAAGGTGATCCCCCTGGGGTTAGATAGGTCATCATTGCACAGCCATGAAGATCAGTACAGTGTGGAACAAGCACATCATGTCATAGGATCCTACCATCATTTTGTAAAGTGGATGTATGCTGCCAGTGCAAATTGATTCTGACAAGAAGGATAATAATAACACACCATCCACTAGACCATCTGCTCCTTTCTAACAAAAAAATCTTAATTAGCTATTAGAGATATAGATATAGATATAGATATAGATATAGATATAGATATAGATATAGATATAGATATAGATATATAAATATAGATATGGGCTAAAGTTGCACCAGGGGAGTTTTAGGTTGGATGTTAGGAAGAACTTCTTTACCGAAAGGGTTGTTAGGCATTGGAACGGGCTGCCCAGGGAAGTGGTGGAGTCACCATCCCTGGAGGTCTTTAAAAGACGTTTAGATGTAGAGCTTAGCGATATGGTTTAATGGAGGAGTGTTACTGTTAGGTCAGAGGTTGAACTTGATGATCTTGAGGTCTCTTCCAACCTAGAAATTCTGTGATTCTGTGATTCTGTGATTCTGTGATATAAATATATATATTGATATAGATATTTAATATGCATCACAGCAATAATCATTTGTGGATATTGTACTGCAGCTGAAACCAAATGCAAAGAACATACAGCAATGTAGCAGAGTCATTAAAGCTGCGCTGACTTGTGCTGGTTGAGCATACGGCCCATCATATTTAGAAACACAGTATTAATGGTTATGCTCTAAAACTTAATAAAATTACAAATCAGAATATCTCTAGTGAAATTAATGACCCAAAATATTACAGTCAAGCAGAAGTCAGCCTTGTCTTGAATTTTGAAGGTCATTTGTAGTCATAAAAATACAGTTTTATGCTTTAGAGATTTGGAACAATAATAAGGCTAAGGGGACATTTGGCAGTGAGGGGGTTTACGTGACAAGGTTTTGGTAGCAGGGGGCCATAGGGGTGGTTTCTGTGAGAAGGATCTAGAAGCTGCCCCATGTTTGGGAAGGGCCCCACTGCTGACCAGAGCCAAGCCAATAAGCGATGTTGTTTTGTGCCTCTGTGAGAGTATATTTAAGACAGGGAAAAAAACACTGCGCCACACAGCAGCTGGGAGAGTGAGAGGAGTGAGGAACAGCCTTGCAGGCGCCTAGGTCAGTGAAGAAGGAGGGGGAGAGGTGCTCCAGGTGCCGGAGCAGAAGTCCCCTGCGGCCTGTGGTGAGGACCATGGTGAAGCAGGATGTCCCCCTGCAGCCCATGGAGTACCACGGTGGAGCAGGGTTCCACGCTGCAGCCCGTGGAGGAGACCACGCAGGAGCAGGTGACCTGGCAGGAGCTGCTGCCCGTAGGGGAGCCAGGTTGGAGCAGTTTTCTCCTGAGGGATGGACCCCGTGGTACGGACCCATGTTTGGAGCAGTTCTAGAAGAGCTGCTGCCTATGGGAAGCCCACGCCGGATCAGTTCATCAAGGACTGCATCCCATGGGTGGGACCCCACAGCACAGGGGATGAAAGTGACTGAGAAGGAGCGGCAGAGAAGAAGCGCTGTAGACTGACCATAACCCCCATTCCCCCATTCCCCTGTGCTGCTCGGGGGGAGGAGGTGGAAGAGGGTGTATGGGGGGGGAAGGTGCTTTTGGTTTCTTTCCTTTGTTTCTCACTTCTCTAGCTTGTTAGTAATAAGCAATAAATCTTACTATCTTCCTATGCAGAGTCTGTTTTGCCCGTTACAATAATTACTGCGTGATCTTCTTGTCCTTATCTCAACCTTTGAGCCCTTTTCATCATATTTTCTTCCTGTTCCTCTTTGAGGAGGTGTACTGGGTCTGGCTGGAATGTTAACTTTCCCGGCAGCAGCCCATACAGTGCCGTACTCTGTACTTGTAGCTGGAACAGCAGTGTTATCACACCAGTGTTGTGTCTACTGCTGAGCAGCAGTGGCACAGCATTGGGCCTTTCTCTAACCCTCCTAGGGGATGGGCAAAAAGTGAGGAGAGAAACATCACTAGGGCAGCTGACCTAAACCAATCAAAGGGATATTTCATACCATGTGATGTCACACTCAGCAATAAAAGGTGGAAACAGGAAGAAGAGGGGAGGGGTGGGCTCTCGTTGAGAAGACGTCGGTCCTCCTCTCGAACACCGGCTGCGTGCGTTGAGGCCTTGCTTCAAGGACGTGGTCAATCATCGCTCATTTGTGGGAAGTAGAGTAATTTCTTTCCTCTGGACTTCCATATAGCCTTCATTTATTTTGTTTGTTTTCCTCCCTTCTTTTTATTTTTCCTTTTCCCCTCCCTTTTCCCCTTTCCCTTTTATTTCCCCTTAGTTAAATTGTTTATTTCATGGTAGTCTTTATTTAATTATTATAATTATTTCCCTTTAATTAAATTATCCTTATCTCAACCCGTGAGTTGTTCTTTGCTTTACTTCTTCCCCTCCTTCAGATGTTATGGAATACCCCTTTGGCCAGTTTGGGTCAGCTGCTATGGGTCTGTCCCCTCCCAGCTCCTGCTGCACCCCCAGCCTGCCAGCTTGCAAGACAGTGTGAGAAGCTGAAAAGTTCTTGGCTTGGTGTAAGCACTGCTCTGCAACAATTAAAACATCAGTGTGATATCAACATTATTCTCACCCTAAATCCCAAACATAGCACCCTACCAACTACTAGGAGGAAAATTAACTCTATCCTAGCCAAAACCAGGACAGGTAATCTTTTTCTCTTTCCTTTCCTTTCCTTTCCTTTCCTTTCCTTTCCTTTCCTTTCCTTTCCTTTCCTTTCCTTTCCTTTCCTTTCCTTTCCTTTCCTTTCCTTTCCTTTCCTTTCCTTTCCTTTCCTTTCCTTTCCTTTCCTTTTCCCTTTTCTTTCCCTTTCCGTTCTTGCCTTGCCCTGCCCTGCCTTGCCTTTATGAAGGGCCTTAGCAATTTTCTTCTCTTTCCAAAAATTTATTTTTCCTACTTTTAGGTGGTCCATTATAGCTTTACATGTGTTCTAGCAATCCAAGTACATCTGTAAAAGGTTTGTTTGGAAACAGAGGAAAAGCGAAGCCTGAAAAAGTAAATACTTTTCAGTAAAGTAATTGCCATTTCAGGATACCCTATGTTTCATCACAGCCTCCTGAACTTTCTTCAGAAAGCTTTAGCAGATCAGTCACCCCACACCAGAATGTATCCCAGTATAAGGAAACATTCCTGAAAACAAACTTTATACCTTTACATAGTGCCAGGTCTAAAGTGATAGGTAGGAAATGACCTGATGCTGTTGGTTCTGGTGTGTGCGATTTTTTATTTTATTTTTTTTGAAGACATTAAGTCCAAGACAAAGAACAAGGTTGAGCTGGGTGGTATCCCATTTTACTCAGAGACCTCACCTCGTGCCAAGCACACTGATGTCTGGTTATCTGAGGAGCTGAGAGATTATTGCCAGACAAAAGAATAAATCTAGTAAGATATGCCTAATATGCCATTTCATATACTACCTTGCCAGTGAGGTCAGTAAAATACGAAAGAGACTGCTTTCCTCCTGGTTCATGTACCCTCTGTGAAGGAGTGAAGGAGTTCGATATAAAAGGGTGCTACCTACACAGATCTACATACAGATGGTATACGGTTTATTTCATACAACAGCAAATGAATTCTGTATTTCCCACACATTTCAGCTGGACAGGAAGCTCTCATAGTGCATGCAAGTAAGGGAGGTGGTAAAAGTGATGCCTGCCTGTTTTCCTGCATTCCCAGCACATCATGTATCATTTGCAAGGACAGCTCTGTGGCATGTTAAAGGCAATGTGCAATCCTTTCACCAAAATGCCACAGGAGACAAAATCCTTTTGTCTCATAGGAGAAATGAAAGAGTGCTCCACTGCCTTTTGTAAATGGCAGCCTCCCATCACAAGTAGAGACTGTGAACAGTCCAGAAGACACTGCTAACTTTGTGCTTCTCAGCATCGTTAAAATGAAGGCAATGGAGCCAATTTACTTCTTTTGATGATCCTCAAATTAAAGCAGCAGAGACAAATGCAAAACTATGTTTAATTCAAACTTTTGAGTTATTCATGCTGAGAGGCATTTCCTTCTCAAAATCTGACAGAAATTCACAGCAAACAGCCACACAGTAGAATGAAATATATAGAATAGGATTGTTTGGCAGCTGTCAATTCCACTTTTGTTTATGGAACCAATATCTTACAGGAATTACTCCAAATCCACCAAGTTCATGATTATTATTAATGGCATTAAGCATTGTTAGAAATGGCTCAGTCTTCAAAATAGGATTAAATAAAAAATAGGATTTATTAAAGGAATAGAGGTAAACAGCGCTGGGTGCACCGGGAGTCTCCGCTCCACCAGGACGCACACCAGTTACATCAAGCAGCTGATTTTTATGCACCTAGACTAATACATATTCATTACTACTTCTGAAAAAACAGATTATTATAATTAGCTTCCCGGATCCAGTTCCTCCTACTGGAGCATGCACATCAGTCTCTGGTGGTCCCTCTGGGGGTCTCTAGGGGTCTTTCGTGCTGAAGGCTAGTAGTCTTCTGTTGGGAATTGGCATACAGGACGTGGACATAAGCAACCAGGGGTAGGCCTTAGAAATCTCAGGGCCTGCTGTAGCTGAGCAAACCAAGCTGCCAGAGTAACTGTGAGAAGCTCCCACGGCAATGACTCCCACATCACCCAATTAAGGAACTCAGAAAATATTGTTATCAGCAGCTGGCCTCAAGGACTAGGCCTACGTGACCGTTAAGCACAAAGGGGGTTGTTTTTCTAACTTCTAATCAAAAGGTGGTGTTATTTTCTTAACGGTTTGTCTGGGTGCTTTTGACCAATAATCTTGTGTGAAACACTGTCCACCCCTGTAAAATTCACTATAAAAGTTGGGCTATTCGGGCAATAAAATGGTGAAGCATGATCTGACTCTGCTGGTGTCTGTCGTGCTTTCGTCCTTGCTTCGCAACAGTCTTCCTCTTCAAGTTTTTTTCTCGTCCTTCCCCTTTGTACTCCTTGGCACCGTGTCAAGTTTACACAGCATCCCCTGCAAGTCTTGTCTGTTAGCCCTCCTTCAGCTTCTTTTTTCTTCTTCTTAATCTCTTGGCCACCTGGCCAGATATCAGAGGCTTGCATAGTATCCCATAACAGTCACTAGTTGTTATCAGTTGTTCTGAAACTCCCAGACATCAAACACAAACAGCTTTCTTATTTGACGCTTCACGAGTAATTAAAACATTCTTCCCCAGCCATTCACAGACACATCTATAGCAGTGTTAAGTTAATCTCGAAGAAGACAGGAAAAAAGGCTGTAACTGTTAGAAATAGAAGTCCGGAATAACAAAAGCAAACAGGTTCATAAATTTAAGGAGTGTTTTCTGAAGACGTGATAAATTGACTAGAATGAGGGGGAGACTGGGACACACTGCATCTGTGGTTCAAGAACTAAATTGCCAGTGCAGGGCCCAGAGGCAGACAGGATTCAAACAGAATTGTTCTTTATGGATACGAATTGTTAACACATTCCTCACAATCCCTTATCTTCTTTTTACTATCAACAATTCGTGTCTCTTCTGTTGTTAACTGGATTTCATCAGTCCGTTCTTGGAGGGTCCAATTCTTAAGCATCATAATTGACATATTCCCTTCCTTTTTTAATGAAGTTATTACCAATGTACTATTTATCACCCGGTGTATTAATAATGTAAGACAAGGTATCATACAAGGTATAAACAATAACATCATTACACCACATAACAATAAAAATAACACTCTTTTAACCCATGGTCCACCAGGCAGCCATGAAAATAAATCCCATTCCATATCCTTCCAGGTTTGTGTTTGCTCGCTCACCTCCCCCCTCTCCTTCTCTGGGATGGGAGAGAGAAATGGGAAAGTGAAGCCTGTGAGTTGAGATAAAAACAAGAAAATAATAACAATAATAACAATAATAATTATGATAATATTACTACTAGTAATAATGTATACGAAACAAGTGATGCACAATGCAATTGCTCACCACCTGCTGTCCGATGCCCAACCTAACCCCGAGCAGTCCGGCCCTCCTCCCAGCCTGCCTGCTAGCAGGACAGTGAGAAGCTGAATTTGGCTTGGTCCTTGGCTTGGTGTAAGCACTGCTCTGTAACAGTTAAAATCAATTAAAACATCAGCATATTATTAACATTCTTCTCATCCTAAACCAGAGCATAACATTCTATCAGCTACTAGGAAGAAACACCCTTTTTATCAATCTTTAAACAGAAATTACTAAAGCTAAATTTTCCACAGACTTCTCCTTTTTGTGCTAGTAAATAATCCAAAGCTAGGCAATTTTGATACAAAGCAGTACTCATCATTTATAACTATTTCTATTACAGCTAATAACCTAATTATTCTATTAAGTAAATATACTGGGGTCCTATAGTCCCAGGATCTGTCTTCTGCCCACATATCTGGATCATAATAGGCAAACACCTTCAGGGTTGATTCAGGCTTGTGTTACCGTTCGGCCTGTCAGGGTGATCCAGCTCCTGGAAAACGAATCACAATTTTATATAGGTTAAAAAAAAAGGTTCTTATGTTATTTTCTCAGGACAACCTGACCTTAGTGTGGGAGAAGTCCAGTCGAGGCCCTCTCACTCGGCAGTCAATACCCATAGGGGTTGCCTCCCTCGGTAGACCATACACACCGCAGTGGAGGGTCCTGCCCCAGTCTTGCCTTCTCCCTTTTCTCCCTTCAGGCTTGTCCCCTTTATTTGGCATCCTTAATTCATGCAGAACCTCGTTGCCAGAATATTAGTTCTTCCTTAGCTTGAGTTTCAGTTTCCCAGGAGCGGGCTCAACCCTCCAAGTTTCGGTAGTTACTGGTCCTTTTATTCTGAATGCATGGGTCCCTTTCTGCAGTTCTCACAGCTGTTTCAGTAGTCAGTAAAACAAGGTACAGTCCCTCACATCGAGGGTTCAGTGATTCTTCCCTCCCATGGCTGCTTGTTGAAACACTTTCTTTTTTATCTTCTGACAAGTTAAATAACAGTTATCTAATTTGCTTTGCTGTATGGCCCTTTCCAGGTTCCTGTAGCAGGATTCATCTGATAGCCTTTCAGGTTGATACAGATTTGACTACAGATACCAGGGTTTTGGCATTCATCACTATCTCCACAGTTTCCCAGCTGGACAGTCACATTCATGTATGTTGCATTCCTTCAGGGTCTCATCACTCTAGTCTAGAGAGACTTGCAGTCTCTCTGCTGGTTACACACTTTATTGATATCTATGCATACAAAGTCAGATTCAGTACACATCTTCTTCACACAAGCACTCTCATCACTGCCATCTGAGCAGTCTTCACATTTTACTCTAGCACCTCTGGCAGCAGTGCACAGTCAGGCGAAGGCGAGCAGCAGGCAGAGCGCCCCGCACCGTCACCTGTGTCACTTATACTACTCCTATTACCCAGCGCTGTTTGCTTACCTCTATTCCTTCATATTCTTTTAATAAATCCTATTTTTTTATTTAATCCTAATTTGAATCCTGAGCCATTTATAACAATAGAAAACAGGATTAATTCACTTCTTTGGAAAAGAGCTCAGCCAAGTGAGTTTTCAGACAGCAGAATGAAAAATAAATGGATCACATTAAATAAAATGTTTCTGTTTGCACAAAGCACTCATCCTTCTGGATTCTTGCAACTGAAAATGAAGGAAAATGTGGTTTGGGGTTCAGCCTGTTTTGGGAGGGAGCCCACAAACTATCACAAAAACACTACATCACAGCAAAGCTACGTCATTTTTTTTCTCTCTTTAATCTATTTTATAGATTTCATGTTGATGAAAGGAGATTTAAGATGCAGACAAAGGACAATCTTAAAAGCCTGAATCCCACAGAAGGCAAAGAAAATAAAACCACTTGTTATTCTCTTTCCACTTCTCCCCAAATCTATGCAGTCTAGCTCTTGACTTTTAAAGGTTTGGGATCAGTGGGACTGAGTAGTATGTGGATAGGCAGAAACTGAGTCCACACAGGGCTCACATGGAAACCAGTATCAGAAACAAAGGTACTTGATGGTGCTTCATGGTATTGATGGCTTGTATGGGGGAAAGGACTCTTGTGTCTTATGGTCTGGTCTCCCTTTCTGTACTCAACCACTGTCAACCATCAGTTTTGTTGTTGTTGTTTTCTAGAAAAATCAATCAGTTACAATAAATGTCAATGACATGATGCAGTCTCTTCACCCCATCCAGCTGGGATCACTCTCCTTGAAATACCATTCTTGCAGCCAAGTGCTGAATATCTCAGAGAAAGTGGTTTAAGCAAAGCAGGTGGGCTAAAAACCCACACCATATCTATTCTGGTTTACCTGATGTGCAGTGTGAAATATGTTCATCTGATTCATGTCAGTATGGAACAGTGCTAGGGCCGCATGGTATGATGAATGTGACCTTCTGTCTTACATACCCTTGTATAACCACAAGTCTAAGAAAAACAGAATGGTTAATGTATATAGTTCTTGTACCTTGCAAAGGAATGTTTTAGCAATTCGTGTCAATAGAGAGCTTGAAGGGAAATGTACTTGTAGGCTTTTCCTTGAAGTCTCTGATATCTGGGGGGGGGTCAGAATAACTGCTAACTATTATGACTGTTGCATGGGACACTATGCAAGTCTCTGATGTCTGGCCAGGAGATTAAGAAGAAGGGGAGAGCTGAAGAACGACTAAAAGACAAAGCTTGCAGGGGACGCTGCACAAGTCTCTGACATACAGACAAGTTGGACAAAGGAGAAGGACAAGAGGGAGGAAGACTATGAGCCTTCAGATCGAGAGACCCCCAGAGACCCCCAGAGACACCACCGGAGACTGATACGCATGCTCCAGTAGGAGGGTTTGGATTCCAGAAAATAATTATAATAACCCTGTGGTTTTTTAGAAGTAGTAATGAATATGTATTAGCCTAGGAGCATAAAAATCAGCTGCTTGATGTAACTGGTGTGTGTCTTGGTGGAGCAGAGACTCCTGGCGCACCCAGCTCTGTTTGCTTACCTCTATTCCTTTAATAAATTGTAAACTTTGATTATAGTCCTATTTTGAAGACTGAGCCATTTATTACAAATGGGGGCTCGTCCGGGATGGCTTTGGTTCCTGAATTCTGATTTGATCTAGGAGAGGCGCCCCACCATTTGGTGGCTCCTGTTCGAGTCAGGTCAGGACTAATGCCATCTTGAACCTGAATAAAGGTAAGCAAAGATTTTGATTTTTTTATGAGCTCCCTTGCCAGCTGCAGCACTGTATTTTGCCCGTAATTCTGCGCGCGAAGATCCGAACGAAGACGATGGAGTCGTAAGTGTTTAAGGAGTATACCGTTCAGTTGGGTGGGATTCGGTTGCCTGTGTGTGTAAGAGTGTAACTGAGACAGAACTTAGTCCCGAAATAAGCGTGGAGGTCTTCTAACCGTGGTTCCAATCTCCTGTGAGGGACTTTGCCGGTGAAGGAAGTGATTCCTATAGGATTCGTGGGTGTGTTATATATGGAGTGGTAATTCGTGTCAGAAAAATGGTTGATATTTGTCGGGAATTGGCATACAGGACGTGGACATGTGCCCGTGGAACAATTGTTCAATCTGAGCTTGCCTTAAGCAACCAGGGGTAGGCCTTAGAAAATCTCATGGCCTGCTGTAGCTGAGCAAACCAAGCTACCAGAGTAACTGTGAGAAGCTCCCACGGCAATGACTCCCACATCGCCCAATTAAGGAACTCAGAAAAATACTGTTACCAGCAGCTGGCTTCAAGGACAAGGTTTACATGACTGCTAATCACAAGGGGTTCTTTTCTTGCAGGTGGGGTTGTTTTCTTGTAACTGTTTGTCTGAGTGCTTTTGACCAATGATCTTGTGTGAGACACTGTCCGCCCCTGTTAAGTTCACTATAAAAGTTAGGCTATTCAGGCAATAAAATGAAGCTTGCTGATCACTCATATTGAGTGTCCCTGTCTTCCTTCCGTTGACAACAGATATTAATAAAGAAGGGGGAGATTTGGGAATGTGGCAATGGGGGTCGGAAAGCCTCCTGGTTGGTGATAACATCAAACTCTTTAACGATGAGGTCATCAGGAATGTAAAGAGTTTAGAGGAAATAAAGAAGGGTGATTGAGGCAACGCCCTGCCGTCTGGGGTTGCTTGTTTTCCCCTCTGTTAAGGCACAGAAGTTGCTGGGGTAGTTGCTGGTAAGAACTGTTAACATTTATTGTTTAATGTTATATGATAATAATATTATTAGTGTGGTTTCAAGGGTTAACGAAACGCGGGAAAAGCAATCACGTTTTGTTGCTTTCGGGAACCTTGTGGTGGGCAGAGCATGTGCAGAAGAAGAGGGAGACAGTCGAAGCCGCTCCTGCAGTCTGGAACAAAAGGTTGCTAATGGTGATGGGGAAACCGTGAGCCCTTCACCCACAAGGACCACCACAAAGAGAATTATAATATGAAGCGGGGATAGGATATCCATATGTATAGGTGTACTCGGGTTTCTTGTAAATATGTAACAGCAATGTCCTATATATATTTGGAAAGTTCGACGGTTGCGTGTGCATGTTGGTAGAGCATAGACTCCCCGTGCACCCAGCGCTGTTTACTTGCCTTTTATAAATATTCTTTTATGTTACTAAATTCAGAGTTGAGACTTCATTTATAACAGGTGGGTGATAGGTCCTAAACCCCCTGCAAGACACTCTTACTAAGGTAACCAAGGGCTGTGGCAATTGCCATAGTAAAATTCCTAGATGGGTCAGACAAAATCGAAGACCAGGGACCAGAAGAAAGGGAGCAAATTACCAGGAAGTCCATTAGGAATAATGATTAGAAATTGGAACAATAGGGGCCCCAGAAAATTAAAGAGTAAATTAAAAATGGTCCAGTATTGTATGATAGAATGACCAAAAGAACCCTTAAGACCCCATGTATTTTGGCCGATATTTGGGTCCACGGAGGACTGGGTCTGTCAGGTTTTGAACATTAATGTTAATAGTAGAATACCCGTGGATCTGGAAGAGAGCAAATATGCTGTAGCTGAAACATTGGAATTAGAAATTAGAGAGCAATTGATTAAGAATGAATATGTGCTACATTTGTGATGTTCTGTGCCTGTGCTGCGCTTAGACCTCCAGATAACAGGAGCCCCTCGGACCCCAAGAACCAGATCAAAACAACCTTATGATTCGGACTTTAACCAAGGTGTCAGAGATAAGGAGGACAGTTCACAAAGAGACACGTTATGCATATGTATAGGAGTGTTGGGAAACTTCATGTATATGTAACTCTTTACGACTTTGGTGGGACTACCCCCTCACCCCCGTGCCGCCCAGAACTGAGTAAACATACCTACTTTACAGTCTTACTGATTGTGGAGTCAGCTTTCTGTGAGACATTTTGGTGAGCCAAGCAGGAGACACTGCTCGGCTGTGGGATCGGCTGCGGAGCGGACGCCCCAAGGTGCACCCTGAGTGTTTTGCTCGGAGGGGACTCCACTCTCAGCTGCTCACCGCAGGAGCAGACAAAGACCTCCTGAAGCTGCAGACAAACAGTATGTTTTCAGCTGCTGGAGGGATGCTAACTGGAGTGTTAATAATTGTATGTCTTATTCTTAAATGTCCAGGTATTTTGTGTTGAAAGTATTTGTGTAAGTGTAAGGGTTTGAAACAAAGTGGAATAAGTCACTCCACGAAGAACACGGTCAGAGACAATACTTGTTTGGTTGGTTATCATTCTAAATTATATTCTTGTGGTATGAATGAGATGTGCTAGAGGCCTCTGTGTGATTGCGTGATTGTGCTGTGTGAGTGAGACGCAGCGTGTCTGCAAAACGAGTGAGGAATTCTAATCCGCTGTTCTGTATTCTCCGCGAGGGGACTGGTTGGAGACGAACGAAGTGCGTGACAGACCAAAAAGAAGTGCTGTTTCATCCAAGTTTTGAGTGGTGGTGCCTAATATATAGGCCTGGCGGTGTATCTTGTGATCCTGTTTTTTGCTCTTAAATGCTTTGAGTGTGACAAGAAATATGCGGGAGCATTATCTAAGTAACTAACAGTTGAGAAGTGTTGGTGTATTTGCTGTGGTGTTTGGTCGTTTTCCCAAGTACTGGGGAGGGAGGGGGCTGACTGATTATCAAAGCGGTAGAATGGAGATAATCATTTCTTTGGTGGTTCGGGCTTGAGCCCTGGGATTTTGGTAAGAAGGGGGAGAGCGAGTTTATTTAGGCATCAATACCTTTTAAACCCCCATATTGACGGATACACAGGAGTAATTCCTTGGTTTGTATGGGATTACTAACAAAGTGCATGAGAAAAAATGGCATTCGGCTTGAAATTCGGTCCTGTTGAAATGTAAATTTTTGTGGAAAAGATGGTAATGTTTGTCTAGAAGATGGAAGGCTGCGTGCTCCAGCTGTTTTCCTGAAGTTCCGTGGATTTATGATTGAAACGGGGCTCGTTAATAATTTGAAATAGTAAAGTTTGTATGTGGGAAGAAGAGTTTAATCCCAGAGAATTGGAACATGTCGTGGTTTAACCTGGCCGGCAGCTAAACACCACACAGCCGTTCGCTCCCCCTCCCCCTCCCTCTCTGGGACGGGGGAGAGAAATGGAAAGTGAAGCCCGTGAGTTGAGATAAAGACAGTTTAATAAGACAAGAAAATAATAATAATAATAATAATAATAATAATAATAATAATAATAATAATAATAATAATAATAATAATAATAATAATAATAATAATAATAATAATAATAATACAATGGTGATAATAGTACTACTAATAATAGTATGTACAAACAAGTGATGCACAATGCAATTGCTCACCACCCGCTGACCGATGCCCAGCCTAACCCCGAGCAGTCCGGCCCCCTCCCCCCGGCTAGCCACCCCTATATATTGTTTAGCATGACGTCAGATGGTATGGAATACCCCTTTGGCTAGTTTGGGTCACCTGTCCTGGGTCTGTCCCCTCCCAGCTCTTACTGCACCCCCAGCCTGCCCGTTGACAGGACAGAGCAAAAGGCTGAGATGTCCTTGGCTTGGTATAAGCACTGCTCTGCAACAATTAAAGCATTGGGGTGTTATCAGCACTCTTCTCATCCTAAGCCAAAACACAGCATTCCACCAGCTACTAGGAAGAAAATTAATTCTGTTCTAACTGAAACCAGGACACAGACATTTGGGAAGAAGATTAGGAAAAGATAGAAAAAAAACGTAGTAAAAAGGTTTGAGTGGAAATTGAAACAAAGGACAGTAACTAGTAAGGAATAGTAATAAATAAATAAATAAATAAAAGGGAATGGGAAATCAAGGAAATGGGTAATATCCAAAACAAAGATGTTTTAAAGAAAGCCTCCTTGGGTGCATATTGGCACATTCGAAGGATATTGTTAGAACTGGGGGCACAGAAAGCAAGAGGACTTTCACTAAGTATTGCAATCAATGGTGGCCACTATATAAGCTAAAAGGCCACTTTATGGATCAATCCACTGTAACACTATCTTGCAATTAATGTTTTTGAGGAGAGAAGGAAAATAGGATTAAATGTCTCATACTGATATGTTGTTTCAGCATCTTAGAGGGAAAAGGAGTGGAATTAAGTTGGCCCCTGACTGAGCCTTTGGTGTTGGCATGAAAAAAGTACTGGCTAGAGAAAAATAAAGGAAGGGTTAAAAGAGTTGTTGAAGGTGTTAAAGGTGTGGCATGTAGTATTTAACAGAGCTGTTTGAAGTTGAATGAGCAAGGAAAGAGGATGTAGGAATGGTAATAGTTCTGCCTCAGCAGGAGGCTCTGATCTCAAAATCACCTGTGTGAGCCCTTTGGGGCAGAGGAACCATGATGGGTCTTAGAGAGTTGTCATGGAAACAGAAAAGCAGTTAACCCTTAAAAAAACCTAAGTGAGCTCAGATTGCCAATGGGACTGCTCAAGGAACTGTTGACAATTGCATTCCCCTGACCGACCCCACACTGAGACTATAGTCACCCCGGAAATAATGAATGGTAAATACCAAAATCTGGTTAAATTGGGAATGGAGAATCTGTTCCAACAAAATCCAAGAGAAACCCCTGTGGAATTTTTGGACTGACTATGAAATGCAATGGAAAACAAAACAAAACAAACAAACGAAACTGGAGAAAATAGGGGCTAAATTAGAACAAGGAAAATGGACACTGTAAGACAGGCGAGAGATATTGCCAAAAGTTTATGCGAAGCAAATATTGGGACGTTTGCATGCACAAACACATTGGGGTACAGAGGTGTTAAGTGATCATTTACTAAAACAATTTGGTTGCATTGTTGTTTGTTTTTTTTTTTTTTTTGAAATAGCAAAGCAAATTACATAACCGTTGCTTAACTTGTCAGAAGATAAATAATAAAGAGTTTCAACAAGCAGCCACATTTATTACATGTAGATCTATAGAAAAGCCACAGTTTGCAACTGTGGATGTCACTGGGAAAATCGACTGAAATTGCAAATGCACTGGAGATGTTGGTCCAAGGTGTTGGGAATTGGAAAGGACTTCTGAGAACCTCTGTGACTGATAATGACTTTGTTTCATATGCCTTCTGGTGGGCTGCTTCTGCTCCATAAGCAATCACTGGCCCTATCTTTCCAAACACATTCACTGTTTATCTAGACTTGATTTAATTTTCCTGTGACTTTCTTAATACACTATTATTATTATTATTATTTTAAATAATATTTTGGACTTGTAGAATTGTGGTCTACAACATTTAGTTTATGTCACACTTTCAAATAGAGTTTAGATGCTTCCTCTTCCTGAAGAAGAACCAGTCTTTGAGCAATGAGGGAGGATGTGCTGGCTGTCTGCTTCTGTGATAACAGTTAATACTCAGCTGCATTTAAAGAAATGATTGGATTATTATGTTGTTGAAATATAGATCTGTGTTACTACAAGACTTTGCCTGAATTATGTATTCATTGAGTAGGAAACCTTACATCTCCTAAATTAGTACCTAATTTCAACTACTTTGGAAAAAAACAGCAATTGTGTCTTTATTTGCACCCGTGTAACAAAAGTGTAAGTACTGATAAAAGTAATAGAGCGGGGATGAGTTTTCACAGTGTTAACATATATGTTTGGCTTCACACACCCAACCTTTCTGCCTATGTGTAGAGCAGTGACAATTCAAATATTTTTTACTCCACTACTGTGGAGGCTTTAACTGTCAATGAAATAAATAGCAACACCCTGTTGGTGATTAGTAGGAGCAAATAAAACTTAACTTCAGCACTGTAAAAACAAAACGAAACAAAACAAAAAAAAACAGCTTATAGGCCTTTTGAGAAAGCACAAGTTGATTTCACTGAATTGCCCAAAGTAGAGAGGATGGAATATCTATTGGTAAAAGTAGATCATTTAACACAATGGGTATGTGAGGAATGTGTTAACAATTCGTGTCCATAAAAAACAGTCCTGTCTGCCTCTGGGCCCTGCACTGGCAATTTAATTCTTGAACCACAGCTGCAGTGTGTCCCAGTCTCCCCCTCATTCTAGTCAATTTATCAAGACTTCAGAAAGTACTCCTCAAATTTATGAACATGTTTGCCTTTGTTATTCCAGACTTCTATTTCTAACAGTTACAGCCTTTTTTTTTTGTTTTCTTCGAGATTAACTTAACACTGCTATAGGTGTGACTGTCCCTGTGAATGGCTGGTGAGGAATGTTTTAATTACTCGTGAAGTGTCAATAAAAAAGCTATTTGTGTTTGTATGAAGTCTTTGATGTCTGGGGGTTTCAGAACAACTGATAACAACTAGTGACTGTTATGGGATACTATGCAGGCCTCTGATATCTGGCCAGGTGGCCAAGAGATTAAGAAGAAGAAAAAAAGAAGCTGAAGGACGGCTGGGAGACAAGACCTGCAGGGGATGTTCTATAAACTTGATATGGTGCCAAAGGAGTACAAAGGGGAAGGACAAATTTGGAGAGGAAGACTATGAGCCTTCAGCATGAAAGACCCCTAGAGACCCCCAGAGGAGACTGATGCGCATGATCCAGTAGGAGGGACTGGACCCCGGAAGCTAATTATAATAACCTGGTTTTTTAGAAGTAGTAATGAATATGTATTAGTCTAGGAGCATAAAAATCAGCTACTTGATGTGGCTGGTGTGCGTCCTGGTGGAGCGGAGACTCCCGGTGCACCCAGCGCTGTTTGCTTACCTCTATTCTTTTATATTCTTTTAATAAATCCTATTTTTTTATTTAATCCTAATTTGAATCCTGAGCCATTTCTAACACGTAGAAGCTTATCCCGTAGCACAAGCTACAGCACAAATGGTGGTAAAAATTTTATTAGAACACCTGATACCTAGATATGGGATAATCCAGTACATTGATTCTGATCAGGACACACACCTTACTTCTAAAATAATAAAAGTATTATGTCAATCATTAGGTATTCAGTGCAAACACCATACTCCGTAGCACCCACAAAGCTTAGGGAAAGTAGAAAGACTGAATCAAACAATAAAACAACAATTGGCTGAATTAATGATTGAGACAGAAATGCCCTGAACGAAATGCTTACCATTGGCACTTTTAAACATAAGAACTAAACCACACAGTGAGACTGAATTATCACCATATGAAATGTTATATGATATGCCTTATTCTCAAGGGATGCCTCTAGGGAACAATGTAGTTGAGGATCGTAGCATCCAGAAATATATAATTACTATTGGAAGGAGATTACAAGAGCTAAGAGAAATTGGAATGATGGCTCAAACACAACCTTTAGGATTAGCTGTTCCTAAGATACTGTTATAAATGAAGTCTCAACTCAATCTGAATTTTGTAATATTTATAAAATAAATACAAAAGATATAAAAGGTATAAAAGGCATAAAAGGTATAAAAGGCAAGTAAACAGCGCTTCTCTACGTTTCTCTATCACATCCCAGAGAAGGAAGGGGGGAGGTGAGTGAATCGCTGTGTGTTTTTTAGCTGCCCGCTGGGTTAAACCACAACAGAAAGAAAAGCTGTAAATGAACTTGTAAAGGAAATGAAGAAAATTGCACATGTCCCAGTTCAAATTTGGAATGGAATCGATCTAAGAGGATTATGGAAGGGGGCTTTATGGGGGGTGATTGTTTTGCTAAAATAAGGATGGTTGTATTGGGGATATGTGGAGGATTGTTAATAATTCCATGTTTAATACCTTGTATTACCAGACTAATACACTCAGTTATACAAGGAATGCAAATATCTGCGGTACCTGTTGACCGAGCACCAGGGAAAGAGAAAACCCATTCCCTGATGATAATAAAAACAAACAAAGATTCAAAATTGGTATCAATTGGTATCAAATCAGCAAGTGTTGGCTTGATTAGAAAGGAAAACACGAATCAATGCCATGAAAAAGGAGATGGGGGATTGTGAGATATGTTCATCTGATTCGTGTCAGTATGGAACAATGCTAGGGCCGCATGGTATGATGAATGTGACCTTCTGTCTTACATACCCTTGTACAACCACAAGTCTAAGAAAAACAGAGTGGTTAATGTATATAATTTTTGTATCTTGCAAAGGAATGTTTTAGCAATTCGTGTCAATAGAGAGCTTGAAGGGAAATGTACTTGTAGGCTTTTCCTTGAAGTCTCTGATATCTGGGGGGGGGGTTCAGAATAACTGCTAACTATTATGACTGTTGCATGGGACACTATGCAAGTCTCTGATGTCTGGCCAGGAGATTAAGGAGATGGGGGAGCTGAAGAATGACTAAAAGACAAAGCTTGCAGGGGATGTTGCACAAGTCTCTG
This sequence comes from Anas platyrhynchos, assembly GCF_047663525.1. Lineage (NCBI taxonomy): Eukaryota > Metazoa > Chordata > Aves > Anseriformes > Anatidae > Anas > Anas platyrhynchos. The sequence continues at coordinate 5,731,017 of NC_092620.1, read as the reverse complement.
ACATACAGCCAAGTTGGACAAAGGAGAAGGACAAGAGGGAGGAAGACTATGAGCCTTCAGATCGAGAGACCCCCAGAGACCCCCAGAGACTGATACGCATGCTCCAGTAGGAGGGTTTGTATTCCGGAAACTAATTATAATAACCCTGTGGTTTTTTAGAAGTAGTAATGAATATGTATTAGCCTAGGAGCATAAAAATCAGCTGCTTGATGTAACTGGTGTGCATCTTGGTGGAGCAGAGACTCCTGGTGCACCCAGCACTATTTGCTTACCTCTATTCCTTTAATAAATTGTAAACTTTGATTATAGTACTATTTTGAAGACTGAGCCATTTATTACATGCAGGAACTCATTAAGCAGTGGTAACTTGTAGAGGGGACCTCAGTTTCATTGCTTTTGTTCTTCTAGCATCCCTCTGCCTCTGATGCCTATCATGTCTACCTCTGCATGTGGGAATCATGTTTTCATATGTGCCTTTGCAAGCTGCCTTGCTTCCTCCTGGTGACTTGGTCTGTAATAAATGATGACCTTTAGGCCAGCAGAATCATCTGTGCAGCCACATCTTAATTTGCATTAATGTTAAATAATGTGTACAAAAGCATAAGGGTGTCTGCATCCATCTTTCTTTTTCTTTCTTTCTTTCTTTCTTTCTTTCTTTCTTTCTTTCTTTCTTTCTTTCTTTCTTTCTTTCTTTCTTTCTTTCTTTCTTTCTTTCTTTCTTTCTTTCTTTCTTTCTTTCTTTCTTTCTTTCTTTCTTTCTTTCTTTTTTTAAAATTTTATTTTCCGAAAGATTAAATTTGTATGCATGGTGTGGAATCTCCACGGTTTTCACTTATCTGCTACAGAGCTTGAACTTTAGTCTTTTGGTCCAAAGGAAGAAAAATCAATAGTATCATACAGATACACAAGAAACTTTATTAAAGTAACCATGGGCATCTCCGCAACCTTACCCTATCAAGTTGGCCTGCTAATTGGTTTGCAGCAGTGTGGCTGCCATGAAAATTACCCAGGTCTGTCTTGTGAAAATCTGGCTCTATCAGCATCAAGAACACAAACATCCAAAGGTTGCTTCCTAGTTGTTGGGAACAGAAAATGAAGCTTGTTAACATTCTGCTGTTGCTTCTTCTAGGGAGAAAAAACACTGCTGCAGGGAGCTGTCCTCTGGCGGACTGAACAAAGATGATCAAGCTTCTCTCTGCTCACTTCCACTCACCCACCAGGATTTCATTGACGGGGAAGCCTGAAAAAAACTGCCAGAAGTGTCATTTCATACCCTCCTGAAGTCTTTAGTTTGGAGCGCTTCCCTTATTCATCCATCACAACATAGTATCTCTCCCTTTTACACATTGTCTCTGCTCTTTGCAGCACCCTGGCTTGTAGCTATGCTAAAGCAAAGCCAAATTCAAAATGGCCTGAAAAATCATTGGTGTATCCAGGCAAGAATGAATTAAAATGTTGCAAGAAATGCCGATTATAGATACAAGAGGGAGACAACCACAATTTCTAAATCCCCCCCGACACTGTTCTCAAATCCAGAAAGCAAGAAAGGCTTTGACTATCTGCATGAGTTTGCATTTACATTTTTAAGGCAAAAATGTGACTTGAAGGAGCATGTTGCCAGAGTGGATCAATGCCAGCAAGAAGCTGCAGCAGATCCAAAAACATCTGTGTAAGAAGCCTGCACTGCTGAACAGATTCAGTGCCCATCAGGTATGTTATCGACACTGCCCAGGGAACAGGAAAGGATCATCAGAGGTCTTCAGAAGGACCTGTGGGGTCTCTGGAAAGCATGAAGAAGTCATGGAGCCTTGTTGGGGTCCCAACTGGGCTGTGCTCTGCTCTCTTCCTGGCCAGCTCTGCTCCAGAAAGTGAAGTGGTTCCTCTGGATTGGATAGTGGCCACAAGGAGGGGAACTGAATAAGGGAATTGTTTTTCCCAGGTCCAGCTGCCTGGGAAAAAAAGAAGAAAAGAACACAAAATGGATAGAAACACTCAGAGCAATTTTACCTAGCCATCCCTTGAACACAGGACAGAATAGTTACAGATTTAGGTAAATAACCAAATTAGCACTGAGATACTCCCTAGAGTATTGCCTTTTATCAGTTTTTGACAGGATTCTGTGGTGGGAAAAAGAAAAAAAGAAAAAGAAAAAGAAAAAGAAAAAGAAAAAGAAAAAGAAAAAGAAAAAGAAAAAGAAAAAGAAAAAGAAAAAGAAAAAGAAAAAGAAAAAGAAAAGAAAAGAAAAGAAGAAAAGAAAAGAAAAGAAAAGAAAAGAAAAGAAAAGAAAAGAAAAGAAAAGAAAAGAAAAGAAAAGAAAAGAAAAGAAAAGAAAAGAAAAAAGAAAAGAAAAGAAAAGAAAAGAAAAGAAAAGAAAAGAAAAGAAAAGAAAAGAAAAGAAAAGAAAAGAAAAGAAAAGAAAAGAAAAGCCTAACTACTTGTTCAATCCATCTGAAAGGTCAGACGGACAGTAGAGGATGTTCAAATACAACTTTTTGTTTTTCCAAGTCTTTAATTCAGGATGTCACCTGTAATACATTAAATACATTAGTTTTGTCCAGCAATAATGACCAGGAACTTCATCTGCCAGGCTCTGCACATGCAATGAATATGGTGCTGTCCTTGTCCCTAAGAAACTGAGAGCTAAGTAGTTTTCTGCTACATAGTCAGTCTTCCATAACGAATACTTCACTAAGACCAGCCAAAACTCAAATACAAACTGTTGTCCATGGAATAAAGTGTGTCCAATGCAATGTCAAACACGCAGAAGGTACGTACGGTTTACAGTCACTCTTGGCCCTGTTCAGTCTCCTGCCCATCTTATCTTAATGATGGAGCCTCTCCATAGCATGGAGGCTTTGCCTGTTTTTGTGAGCATGTAGTCACCATGAAGTGCTAGGATCTCCCTCCTGGCGCAGCAGATTTGGAGCTGGCCATTCATAGCAGCTCCCTATAATTCACACAGCAGTTCTCAAGAAGCAGGTTAAACTGCCTTTAGGGTTGATGTGTGGCCTTCTTGTACCAAAAGACCTAGCTCATGGTTTTACACTGAGCTAACTGTTTGCATTGATATAAGGCCCTGAAGACTAACTCAAAAATTTCTGCCTGTGTTGATGTTGCTGAAAAAATGAGGTACACAATTTGTCACAGAAAGCATATGGAGAACTCATAGAAGGAATAATGCCAAAATTGCACCTTTTTTATTCACAGTTTATTATGAAGATAATTATAATTTATCCAGCCAGCTCCCTAGGGATGTTTTCAACTTTTCCATATTGGGATGGAAGGAAGTCAATTAGGGATAGGTCATGCAAAATCTTCCATCTTGGCCAGAGTAAAATATTAGGCTTCTAAGGGGTCAATAGATTACAGGGAAAAAATCGAAGAAGATGTGAAATCTGGCCTCATTAATTAATTTTTAAAGGAATGTAGGATTTCAGCATGAAGTTTGATGTATAATCTTTTTCCTTAATATGAAGTGCTTGTGTCAAACTATAAGAGTCTCATCTGCTTGTCCTGTTCTCTTTTCCATTAGTCTATTCACTCACACCAATAGATCATCCCAAATTTTCAAAAAGAAGAAAGATTAATTTTCTGTCAGTCATTTATTACATCATTAAAAAAAATATGTTTCTAAGGAGAAAAGCAGATTTTTTTTTGTTTGTTTGTTTTTTCAGGTGAAATGGAGGTGTGGTGGTTTTACCATGCTGGGCAGCTAAACCCCACAGCCGCTCTCTCACTCCCCCTCCTTTAGATGAGGAGGGGAAGAAGTAAAGCAAAGAACAACTCACGGATTGAGATAAGGATAATTTAATTAAAGGGAAATAATTATAATAATTAAATAAAGACTACCATGAAATAAACAATTTAACTAAGGGGAAATAAAAGGGAAAGGGGAAAAGGGAGGGGAAAAGGAAAAATAAAAAGAAGGGAGGAAAACAAACAAAATAAATGAAGGCTATATGGAAGTCCAGAGGAAAGAAATTACTCTACTTCCCACAAATGAGCGATGATTGACCACGTCCTTGAAGCAAGGCCTCAACGCACGCAGCCGGTGTTTGAGAGGAGGACCGACGTCTTCTCAACGAGAGCCCACCCCTCCCCTCTTCTTCCTGTTTCCACCTTTTATTGCTGAGTGTGACATCACATGGTATGGAATATCCCTTTGATTGGTTTAGGTCAGCTGCCCTAGTGATGTTTCTCTCCTCACTTTTCGCCCACCCCCCAGGAGGGTTAGAGAAAGGTCCAATGCTGTGCCACTGCTGCTCAGCAGTAGACACAACACTGGTGTGATAACACTGCTGTTCCAGCTACAAGTACAGAGTACGGCACTGTATGGGCTGCTGCCAGGAAAGTTAACATTCCAGCCAGACCCAGTACAGGAGGACACTGGATAGGAAAACAAATTGATTCAGAAAGCAATTGAACTTTATGAATAACTCAGATCTCTTCAAACTGGTGATGATTTGCAATAGTTTGTTATTATGCTACAAGTGTCTACTGAAACGTCTCTTCCTCCACTTCACACACAGATGTACACACTTTAAATACAATATTAAAGACACCTTTGACTAGTAGGGATCCTGTCAAAGTATGCTAATCAAATCCAGCTTTGATTACATGCTTACTTTTCTGCTCATCCCAATTGTAAAGCTAAGCTGTAATTAATACATTAGAGGCTGGTGATTATACAGTATTAGGCTGAACATAAAGAGTGAACATAGAGCATTAGATTGCATTTTAATAGATCAGACACTGTAAAGAAATAAGATCAACTCACAAGGTCTGGTATTAGCGAGACCTGGACAGGCTGGAGAGCTGGGCAGGAAGAAACCAAATGAGGTTTAACAAGAGCAAGTGTAGAGTCCTGTACCTGGGAAGGAACAACCACATGTATCAGTACAGGCTGGGGGATGACCTGCTGGAGAGGAGCTCTGAGGAGAAGGACCTGGGGGTCCATGTTGACCATGAGCCAGCAGTGTGCCCTCATGGCCAAGAGGGTCAATGGGATCCTGGCGTTCATTAAAAGGAGTGTGGCCAGCAGGTCAAGGGAGGTGATCCTCCCCCTCTACTCTGCCCTGGTCAGGCCTCACCTGGAGTACTGTGTCCAGCTCTGGGCTCCCCAGTCCCAAAAAGACAGAGATCTCCTGGAAAGAGTCCAGCAGAGGGCCACAAAGATGATACGGGGCCTGGAGCATCTTCCCTATGAAGAAAGGCTGAGAGACCTGGGTCTGTTCAGCCTGGAGAAAAGAAGACTGAGAGGGGATCTCAATAATGTGCATAAATACCTGAGGTGTGGGAGACAGAGGGATTTGGCCAACCTCTTTTCAGTGGTTTGCGGGGACAGGACAAGGAGTAATGGTCACAAGATAGAGCACAGGAAGTTCCGCACCAACATGCGAAATAACTTCTTCACGGTGAGGGTGACAGAGCACTGGAACAGGCTGCCCAGGGAGGTTGTAAAGTCTCCTTCTCTGGAGATATTCAAGACTCGTCTGGACACCTACCTGGGCAGCCTGCTCTAAGGAGCCTGCTTTGGCAGGGGGGTTGGACCCGATGATCTTTTGAGGTGTCTTCCAACCCCTTCAATTCTGTGATTCTGTGATTATCTTGGTGACAATCTTGATCAAAATTGATCTCCTGCTACCAGTAATGTCTCTTGCATGTGAATGTTTGGGTGCTTATACCCTTATACCTGCATATGAGGACTAAATAGGTGATCTTTCCCTTTTAATTTTGTGGAAATTGAATTTTAAACCATGTCACACAGTAAACTATTATTATTTCTTTGGAAATGGGTCTGATAGGTAACTACCACAGCAGAGATGGTGTGCCTCCAGGAATCACAGAATCACAGAATTTCTAGGTTGGAAGAGACCTCAAGATCATCGAGTCCAACCTCTAACCTAACACTAACAGTCCCCACTAAACCATATCCCTAAGCTCTACATCTAAACGTCTTTTGAAGACTTCCAGGGATGGTGACTCAACCACCTCCCTGGGGAGCCTGTTCCAGTGCCTAACAACCCTTTCGGTAAAGAAGTTCTTCCTAATACCCAACCTAATACCCTGAGCCTCACCCCTGAGCCTCTACTTCCCTGCAGGAAGTAGAGCTGCAAGCTCCCCTCCCTCCCTGCTTGCCTGCGCAGGGACACCCCACAAGAAGGACAGACCATATAAAAGAATAAGCGTTGCAGTATTAACTGACACCCTACTGGCAGACACTCCATATAAACTAGAGGAATCCCTTCAGATTCCTTGTCAAGGATATGCTAAGGTCTTTTTTGTATACTCCTGCCAGCAAAGAAAAAAAAAAAAAAAGAAAAAAAAAAGCAAGATTTCCATAGTCTGAAATTGAAATACTTTGAACTAGAAATAAGGACATTTGACTCCAAGAAAAGTTCTAGCATTAAGCGTAGCATTAAGCATAGGAAATCTCACAAATTATAACAAATAGTGAAAAGCTAAGATGAGGAAAAAGTAGCCACCTAAGATCCTGAACATCCTTGTGTTATTTTTTTCTGAAATAAAACTGGAGCTATTGTATTAGAAACAACAACAAGAATAACAACAAAAACAACAGAGGTCCAGACCTTCAAAGTCAACTTGGCACGATAAAAAATTCAGTAGTTAATCCTTTGAAAAGTGCTATACCTCAAAACATATTTTATTTAAAAAAAAAAAAAAAAGACAAGGAAAGGAAATGAAGGTTCAGCTCTAAGGAGTTTTATTTTGCATGCAGGAACCAATTGCATTTCACTGCAGAACCACACAAAAGCGATGCTCTTGTTATATATGAAGTGGTAATTCCTGTCAAGAAAATGGTTGATATTAATAAAGAAGGGGGAGATTTGGGAATGTGGCCATGGGGGTTGGAAAGCCCCGTGGTTGAGATAACATTAGACTCTTAACGATGAGACCATCAGGAATATAAAAGAGTTTGGAGGGAACAAAGAAGGGTGATTCAGGAGACTCCATGCAGTCTCTGGTTTCTTGTTCTCCAGCCCTTAAGGCATGGAAGTTTGGGGGTGTTTACTGTTGCTGTTATTTTCGAAGTTGTTTGACCAATGAAAAGTTGTTTTGAAAAGAACTGCTGTGGAGAGAAGGGTATAAGAGGGGAGCCTGCCCTTGAGATAAAAAAAGGCAACACGATGTGATGAAGTTATGTCATCAATAAAGAAGCAGAAAGAAGGAATGTAAAGGAACAGGCTGGCAGAACGGAGACCAGGATGGGAACAGGCACATGGATAGCAAGACATATTGTTCAGAAGGAATGGAAAATGGAGACTTGTTAGTAATCAAGAAAAGGAATGGAAAATGGAGACTGCTAAGTCATGGAACTCAAAGGATTGTTTGTTACCTTTCCTGATTGTATAGGCATACTTGCGTTTAGTATGTTGTAGTGGGTTTACGTGGCAAGGTTTTGGGGGCCATAGGGGTGGTTTCTGTGAGAAAGATCTAGAAGCTGCCCCATATTTGGGAAGGGCCCCATTGTTTTCCAGAGCTGAGCCAATAAGCGATGTTGTTTTGCGCCTCTGTGAGAGCATATTTAAGACAGGGAAAAAAACGCTGCGCCACACAGCAGCTGGGAGAGTGAAGGGAGTGAGGAACAGCCTTGCAGGTGCCAAGGAAAAGGAGGGACGTTATACCCCCATGCTGCGTCTTGAACCCCCGACATCAGATTTCTCTTCACGTCGCCAGGTGGGGGTTATACAAGTGCCTCGAGCCAGTGAGCCACCACCACCTCCTTTCAAGGTCAGTGTAGAAGGAGGGGGAGAGGTGCTCCAGACGCCAGAGCAGAAGTCCCCTGTGGCCTGTGGTGAGGACCATGGTGAAGCAGGATGTCCCCCTGCAGCCCATGGAGTACCACGGTGGAGCAGGGTTCCATGCTGCAGCCCGTGGAGGAGACTGTTATAAGTCCCCGATGCTTGGGAAACTGAACAAACACCACAGCAAATATGCAAATATACCAAAACTTCTAGACTGTTACTTAGATAATGCCTCCATCACCTTTCCCTTCTCATTCAATTTCAAACAGCTCTGTTAAATACTACATGCCACACCTTTAACACCTTCAGCAACCCTTTTAACACTTCCTTTACCTTTCTCCAGCCTGTACTTTTCTAATACCAGCACCAAAGGCTCAGTCAGAGTCCAACTTAATTCCATACCTTTTCCCTCCAAGATACTGAAACAACATATCAATCAATATACCATATTTCATCCCATTTTCCTTCTTTCCACAAAAACAACATTGACTGTAATATGGTGTTATAATTAATAGTTCCATTTAGGGGCCACTCCGCTCCATCCTCTAGTTTATAAAGTGGCCACCATTGATAAGAGTTCTTTTACTTTCTGTACCCTCTCACCCCACTATATCCCTCCAATGTGTTAGTATACATCCTAGGGGGCTTTTCCTCGGGATTTCTTTGCTTTAAACTTTTTCTATTGTAATCTACAGTGGTTAATATTCCACTGTTTTCCTAGAAGCTCTTTACTAGTCAATCCCAATCCCTCCAGAATCCACAATATACAGATACACAAGTAAAATCAGACCACTGTAAATTAACTGCCTGTTGACAATTACACTGAGGACATTTAAACCTGATGAGCCGATAATATGCCTGGGCAAATTTTGTTCCCTTAGACATACACCTCAATGGCAGTCCTTATATTTACATATTTACATATTAACATATGTATAAAAGAATACTTTAACAAAAAATGCCCGGGCTTTTATATATACAGAATCACGGAATCACAGAATCACAGAATTTCTAGGTTGGAAGAGACCTCAAGATCATCGAGTCCAACCACTGACCTAACGCTAACAGTCCCCACTAAACCATATCCCTAAGCTCTACATCTAAACGTCTTTTAAAGACTTCCAGGGATGGTGACTCAACCACCTCCCTGGGGAGCCTGTTCCAGTGCCTAACAACCCTTTCGGTAAAGAAGTTCTTCCTAATACCCAACCTAAAACTCCCCTGGCGCAACTTAAGCCCATTCCCCCTCGTCCTGTCACTAGGCACGTGGGAGAACAGGCCATCCCCCACCTCGCTACAGCCTCCTTTGAGGTATCTGTAGAGAGCAATAAGGTCGCCCCTGAGCCTCCTCTTCTCCAGGCTGAACAAGCCCAGCTCACTCAGCCACTCCTCGTAGGACTTGTTCTCCAGGCCCCTCACCAGCTTCGTCGCCCTTCTCTGGACCCGCTCAAGCACCTCGATGTCCTTCTTGTAGCGAGGGGCCCAAAACTGAACACAGTACTCAAGGTGCGGCCTCACCAGAGCCGAGTACAGGGGGATGATCACCTCCCTAGCCCTGCTGGTCACACTGTTTCTGATACAAGCCAGGATGCCGTTGGCCTTCTTGGCCACCTGAGCACACTGCTGGCTCATATTCAGCTGACTGTCCACCATCACTCCCAGGTCCTTCTCTGCCTGGCAGCTCTCCAACCACTCATCTCCCAGCCTGTAGCTCTGCTTGGGGTTATTGCGCCCCAGGTGCAGGACCTGGCACTTGGCCTTGTTGAACTTCATGCAGTTGACCTCAGCCCATCGGTGCAGCCTATCCAGATCCTCCTGCAGAGCTTTCCTACCCTCGAGCAGATCGACACATGCGGATAGCTTGGTGTCATCTGCAAACTTACTGAGGGTGCAATACAATATGCAATGTACAGTTATTATTCCAGTTAGAATTATTCCTCAGCAGCTGCAAACATTATGCCAGTTGCCATTAAAGCTCGCTTACCCTCCTCCTGTCCTTTTCTTAAAATCTCAGACATCCCTGGAGTTAATGGGGATGGCCACATATTCCATTCCTGGCTGGGGTCCCCCCATCTCTATTTCTCGTAGGGGATATAATCCCTCCCTTAAAGCAGATTTCTGATTTCTTGCCCTGCTTCTGGTTACCGGCCCCTGTGTTTCATGATCCGATTCCGATTCTCCTGGATTAGCTAATTCGGGGAGTCCATTAAGGATGGGAGCCGTTGGTGCGGGCGGTGGAATATAGGGTGGGGGTGGTGTCGGGACTTCCAAGTCCTTTCTCTTTTTATCCCGCCCTCCTTTTTCTTTTAGAGGATATAGATGCGGCCTTGTATCTGAATTTATCCAGAGGTGCGCATACTCACTTTCTTCCAGACTAAAGGGTTCCTTTGAGTTTACATAAATATTTAGGCCTGACAAACGCAATCTTCAAAAGACCCAAATACAGGCCAGTAAAGGTGGTCTCCTTGAATCTGTTTACCACCCCAAACTTCAACACAATAATGTATCATTTTTACTTTATTCCTTCCCCGCCTAAAAGGGGAATCCTGCCAATTTTTAATCATTAATCCTGGGGTAACCTAACATCAGACGTTACCCCACCCATGGGACCAGAAGGCTTACTCTTCTTCTGTCCTATCTTCCGGAACACCTTCACACACACATGCATGGATCGCTTCCCCCTTTTCGTGGCCCAGTCCCTCGCGGGAGGTGGGAACCGCACTACCGAGGGGTCCACACTCGCTTCGTCCACAATTGGACGTCTCGTTTGTTGTGTTCCAGAATACCCAACCCCAACCGAACGGATCACCAGCCTATACTTACCCACCCTGTGGGTCTTCTTTCGGTCTTCGTGCACAAAGGTTGCCTGGGGTTTACCGTTTTTATTTGCTTGTGTCTAATTTTGGGTTCATCGGTGAAGGATTTGAATGAAAGTAGTCCTAGTGAAGGCCGCTGAAATCAGCGGGGCGCCCCCTCCGAAGGTCTTTCAATCAGATTGACTTCATCCGAGTCACGGCACCAAATTGTTATAAGTTAGACCACACAATTTACTGGTCTATTGAAATTATTTTATTAATCAAGTAAGCAGACACAAGCAAAACAGCGCTGGGCGGCTGGGGAGTCTCCGCTCCACCACGGCACGCAACTTCCCCTTTCCAGTGTCGCTGTTTTATAGCATTCAAGTTCTGGCTTGTCGAGACTTGACTTGTCGACTTGTCGAGACCTGACTTGTCGACTTGTCGAGACTTGTTCTGAGGCTGCGCAGTCTGTTGTTGGGGGTCGTTATTCTTCCTCCGGTGATCATGCATTGTGCTTGTGTTCAGGTGGGGGCAAAATAGGATGTCTTGTGGTGGGTGGGTGGTATCTTACAAAATCTTTGTTTTAACAAGGATGTTTACCCAACCCCCCTTCCCCATTTGTCCCCATGTTACAATGCCGTGAGTTGTGAAACCTTATCTCCTCAGTAGATTCTTTAAATTCTCAAGGACAATGAACAACCCCCTACTAATTTATCACAGAGACCATGGTGGAGCAGGTGGCCCTGCACCGACGGAGGCTGCCACCTGTGGAAGACCCCTGCCGGAGCAGATTCCGGGCCGGACCTGTAGCCCGTGGAGAGGAGACCACGCAGGAGCAGGTGACCTGGCAGGAGCTGCTGCCCGTAGGGGAGCCAGGTTGGAGCAGTTTTCTCCTGAGGGATGGACCCCGTGGTACGGACCCATATCTGGAGCAGTTCTGGAAGAGCTGCTGCCTGTGGGAAGCCCATGCCGGATCAGTTCATCAAGGACTGCATCCCGTGGGTGGGACCCCACAGCAAAGGGGATGAGAGTGACTGAGAAGGAGCGGAAGAGAAGAAGTGCTGTAGACTGACCATAACCCCCATTCCCCGTTCCCCTGCGCTGCTCGGGGGAGGAGGTGGAAGAGGGTGGATGGGGGGGAAAGGTGCTTTTGGTTTCTTTCCTTTGTTTCTCACTTCTCTAGCTTGTTAATAATAAGCAATAAATCTTACTATCTTCTTATGCTGAGTCTGTTTTGCCCGTTACAATAATTATTGTGTGATTTTCTCGTCCTTATCTAAACCCTTGAGCCCTTTTCACATATTTTCTCCCCATTCCTCTTTGAGGAGGGGGAGTGAGAGAGCGGCTGTGGTGGAGCTCAGCTGCCCACTCGAGTGGAACCATGACATATGTAAAGCAATGTTCTGTATATTTAGAATGTTTGATGTTCATGTGTACATGTTGGTGGAGCATAGACTCCCCACACACCCAGCGCTGTTTACTTGCCTTTTATACCTTTTATAGCTTTTATACCTTTTATACCTTTTAGAAATATTTGTTTTATAAGTATTACAAAATTCAGATTGAGTTGAGACCTCATTTATAACAATAGCTTTTATAGCTTTTATAGCTTTTATAGCTTTTATACCTTTTATAAGTATAAATATTACTAAATTCAGATTGAGTTGAGACTTCATTTATATCACTCTCATGTTGAGCTCAACCGTGCCATAGCTGTGGCATTTCCACACATCATAACAAGATCATATGTGAAAGCCTAAATTATGCAAATGAAAAGGCTCCACTAATACTGTTGAAATATTCCTGGAGTGTACACTTGACAACCTGAAAGTACATTTCACACCACTAATGACATCATCCCTAACACAACTGTCATTAGTCAAGCAGTTTCCATGGCAACGCCCTAGTACAGCTATTTATTCATATAAAGTACTGCACCTACTTAGTTACATATACAGACAGATCACTAGATTCCTAGGTACTGAAATTGAAATAATTCAATTTTTAGTGTCTTTCTTTATGAAGTGATTCTTCCAGATATAGGAATTGCCATATCAATGTGACTTTGACAGGGCCTGCTGCAGAAGACATATTTTGCAGGCACTTCATGTCAATTAGAGCCCTAACTGTTTCATGGAATAATCAGTCCTGCCAGATTAAGGTCAGGCAGCAAGGTAATTTAATTGGTGCCATTATATCTAGGTGGAAAAAATGCTCTAATAAAGTGCACACGCTGTAGTTGCCAGTGAGGAAGTGCTATGCAACATAAAAGGGATTGCCTTCCTAAAGTGTATGGGCAAACCATTTGAAGAGAAAGAAATAAAATGGAAGCAACTTCACATGCTTTGTTTCCAAAAAAAAAATCCAGTGTGTTAGACCAAGGGGGGAATTTTATTTCACTTGAAGTGGTGTTATTCACAGGGGAGGAGTATTGAAGAAAAATAAATAGGAAATGGGAAAAAAAATCCCCTCACTCTATGTACATCTTCTTATCCCCTGTGGAATGATAAACAAATAAAAATCTCTAAAAATCAGAACAAAGTCTCTTGTTCCCAGTGTGAGCAGGAACCTCCCCAGCCTTCCCCTGGGGAGTAGGACTGGGAGGCTTACTCCTTCCTTCTGCCAAAACTATCAAGTTCAACAAGGCCAAGTGCCAGGTCCTGCACCTGGGGCACAACAACCCCAAGAAGAGCTACAGGCTGGGAGAGGAATGGTTGGAAAGCTGCCTGGCAGAGATGGACCTGGGAGTATTGGTTGATAGTCAGCTGAATATGAGCCAGCAGTGTGCTCAGGTGGCCAAGAAGGCCAACAGCATCCTGGCTTGTATAAGAAGCAGTGTGGCCAGCAGGTCTAGGGAAGTGATTGTCCCCCTGTACTCGGCTCTGGTGAGGCCACACCTCGAGTACTGTGTTCAGTTTTGGGCCCCTCACTACAAGAAGGACATGGAGGTGCTCGAGAGAGTCCAGAGAAGGGCGACGAAGCTGGTGAGGGGTCTGGAGAACAAGTCTTACGAGGAGTGGCAATGGTTGCTGGTTTACCTGAGTAAAACCACCAGAGTTCTGTATAATCCAAAGTGTTTACAGTTAGTTGTAAGGACTCTGCAGATGGTAGCTTTTATGTATCACTAGGGGGTTTTGTTGTTGTGCTTTTTTTGTTTGTTTGTTTTGCATAGGAATAAGTGTATTCCTAAAGTACATAAGACTGGTGAAGTCTGCATCCCTATTTATTATCCCTAATAAACTACTTGTTTTTTTATGACTTCACCATTAAATAAAAAAATGTCTGCTTAGAGTCACACTTACTATGTTGTGATATGAAAACTAGTCATGAACAAATTGAGCCCAAAAAAACAGAACTGAGAAAATTTTCTTATTTTTTGAGTGAAAAAAAATGTGATATAGAACAAAATATTGTGAAATTGTACCAATTTTGCAAAGTTGAAGCAATGGAAAAAGATCAGACTCTGAGCCCTTTGAATTTCCCTATGAGTATTTCAAAAGACTCTATTAATTACTATTTCCTTTTACTATCCACTCAAGCTTACAGTGGAACTATTTAAAAAAAATAGGAAAGATTTTTTGCAGCTATGAATATTGCATAAACTAACTGAATTAAGGTCAAGCAAAGGTAGATAATAAATGGAAATGAAAGTTTTTTGTCAGTATTATTTTCTTTTAACTATGTATGCTATAACATTTTGGCTCAACATCCCATCTGAACAGCATTTGATCAGCCGTAAATTATCCATTAAAAACTCCATTAATTCCATTATAAATGTAGTTTATCTCACAACATTTGATTCAGCGTTGGTCATGAATGCAGAAACAGGACTGAGAATTCAGCAGCTGAAAGCATCTCAAAGCTATTAGCTGTACCCTTCCTTCCTTCCTTCCTTCCTTCCTTCCTTCCTTCCTTCCTTCCTTCCTTCCTTCCTTCCTTCCTTCCTTCCTTCCTTCCTTCCTTCTGTTATAAATGAAGATACAACTCAATCTGAATTTAGTAATATTTATAAATGGCAAGTAAACAGCGCTGGGTGCGCGGGGAGTCTACGCTCTACCAACACGCTGTCCTGGTTTCAGTTAGCACAGAATTAATTTTCTTCCTAGTAGCTGGTGGAATGCTGTGTTTTGGCTTAGGATGAGAAGAGTGCTGATAACACCCCGATGCTTTAATTGTTGCAGAGCAGTGCTTATACTAAGCCAAGGACATCTCAGCCTTTTGCTCTGTCCTGCCAACGGACAGGCTGGGGGTGCAGTAAGAGCTGGGAGGGGACAGACCCAGGACAGGTGACCCAAACTAGCCAAAGGGGTATTCCATACCATCTGACCTCATGCTAAACAATATATAGGGGTGGCTAGCTGGGGGGAGGGGGCCGGACTGCTCGGGGTTAGGCTGGGCATCGGTCAGCGAGTGGTGAGCAATTGCATTGTGCATCACTTGTTTGTACATATTATTATTATTTCCCTATTATCACCATTGTATTATTATTGTTATTATTGTTATTATTATTTTGTTATTATTATTTTCCTGTCTTATTAAACTGTCTTTATCTCAACTCACGGGCTTCACTTTCCATTTCTCTCCCCTGTCCCAGAGAGGGAGGGGGGAGGGTGAGCGAACGGCTGCGTGGTGTTTAGCTGCCGGCCGGGTTAAACCACGACAGTCTTTTTGGCGCCCAACGTGGGGCCCGAAAGGTTGAGATAACGGCAGATCTGACCAGAGTGTGTTAAACTAAAATTGGTGTAAGGATTAGACCTGCTTAATAGTCACTTGTCATAATGCTGATTGCTTTAATCTCAACTCTGCTGCGCCTGTTTTCCAAATTGAGTATTATAGTACATTATTTTCCGTATTTGCTCTCTGTCGTGTTGTTTATCCTCTCCGGGCCCTGGTTTCAGATCATTATGGTACTGTGTGTTGTAGCAATGGCTTATGAGACGATGAAATATGTGGTCATGACTCTAACTTGTTATTTGTATTCAGTAACATCGTCGACTCTGTACTTTGGAAACTGTATCTTGGAAACTATTAGCAATTATACCTATTGTTTTTTTCCATTAGGGAGTCAATCTGTGGAGGGGAAAGGGGAGGATATTTTTCCTTACTTGCTTACTCTCCCTTTCTCCTTCACCACCCCTGTATCCTCCTGGATCACTCTGCCTTCCTCCTTCACCACCCTCTTATCCCCTGAGCTTGTCACAATAGCTCTCCAAGATATTGAATATTTTTGGGATACTCAGAATACCATAGTCTTGTTGTTCTGCCTCCTGAATGCACTTCAGGTTCTGCTTAAAGTTAAACAACTACTTAGGAGTCTCATCCGGAGATCTGCCCGGAGGCAGTATAGTTGTGGGTGGCAGGGAGTATGGGTGGATATGGGCAGGCATCTAGAGCAGTTGGCACCCCCAGTGTGTTGGAAATTCACCCCTGAACAATGGCAAAATCCTCAAAATCTGGCAGAATGCTTGAAAAAAAGGTGTAATGACTCTGGCAGTTCCAAAGTAACACAAATCATTGTAACGTGCTGGGGCCTGGCTCATGCCTATCGAGCTGCCATTGATACTGCTATCAACTTAGTGACAGACCCTGCGGCCACTCCAAGCCCTGTGACAGATCCAACGGCCACTGTGACCCCTACGGTGGACTCTGCAGCCGCTCCAGCCCCAGCTCCTGCAGCCACTCCAGATCCGGTTCCTGCAGCCGCTCCAGCTCCAGCTCCTGCAGCCGCTCCAGCTCCAGCTCCTGCAGCCGCTCCAGTACCAGCTCCTGAAGCCGCTCCAGCTCCAGCTCCTGAAGCCGCTCCAGCTCCAGCTCCTGCAGCCACTCCAGATCCGGTTCCTGCAGCCGCTCCAGTTCCAGCTCCTGCAGCCGCTCCAGTTCCAGCTCCTGCAGCCGCTCCAGTACCAGCTCCTGAAGCCGCTCCAGCTCCAGCTCCTGAAGCCGCTCCAGCTCCAGCTCCTACTGCTGCTCCAGTCCCAGCTCCTGCAGCCGCTCCAGCTCCTGTGGCCGTGTCAGAGAAACGAGCTGTAGCAGTGCAAGTTGACCCTGCAGAGGGTATTCCAACCTCTGTGGCAGACCCTGTAACAAAGTTAGAGAAACGAGCAGTAGCAGTGCAAGCTGCCCCTGCAGAGGGTATTCCAACCCCTGTAGCAGACCCTGTAACAAAGTCAGAGAAACGAGCAGTAGCAGTGCAAGCTGCCCCTGTAGAGAAGGTGAAAAAATGGTATAGAGATTCAGGTCGTTTAGAACGCAGAGAGTCTTCTGCCAATCCAGGTAAGGCTTCTGCCAAAACTAGGTATAGAGATGACGAAGATGACGACGACGCTGGGCCATCAAGGATTCAGGAGGAGGAAGATGAGGATGTCGAAAAATCAACAGTAACTACCCGAAGCCTAAACGAGCGTGAGCTACGAGATGTGCGAAAAGATTTTGGTCGCTGTATAGGTGAGCAGCTTGTCACCTGGCTGCTCCGGTGCTGGGACTCTGGAGCCAATTGTGTGGAATTAGACGGCAGGGAAGCCAAGCGGCTGGGATCCCTTGCTCGAGACGCCGGCATTGACAAAGCAATTGCAGATGGAGCACAATCCACCAGCCTCTGGAGGCGTCTCCTCTCAGCTGTGAGGGAAAGGTATCCCTTCAAGGAAGAACTTTTATGTCTACCAGGCAAGTGGACCACTATGGAGAAGGGAATCCAGTACCTGAGGGAATTAGCCGTACGGGAAGTGATTTATGAGGATCCAGACCTCAGACAAACATCCAAAGATCCAGATGAAGTCAAGTGTACACGACCCATGTGGCGGAAGTTTGTACGGAGTGCACCATCATCATATGCCAGCTCATTGGCAATAATGGCCTGGAAAGAGGATGAGGAACCCACAGTGGATGAAGCGGCTAAACAACTCCGGCAGTATGAAGAAAGTCTCTCCTCTTCCTTACAGGCCTGCGTCTCAGCTGTGGAGAAACTTTCTGAAAAGGTTCACCAACTTGAAGAGAATCTATTGTCCTCCCCACCTGAACCAACCAGTGTCCAACGACCAAAAGAGAACACCTGGGAGAAACTTTCTGAAAAGGTTCACCAACTTGAAGAGAGATTATTCTCCTCCGCACCTGTACAAAGCAGTGTCTCAGCTGTCAGGGGCAGGCGTTCACCCACACAAGGAAGACGATATGGTGGGTACTCACCCCCTGCCACCCTGTGGTTTTACTTACGAGACCATGGAGAGGACATGAGAAAATGGTATGGAAAATCTACCGCGACCCTAGAGGCACGGGTACGTGAGTTGCAAAAGAAAACAATCAGGAAAAAGGGATTCTCCGAAAAGTTTGCTGCTCCAACTTCCAGCAGACAGTCCTTCAAACACAGAAACGAAGAAGATTCTGACCAGGATTAGGGGGGCCCTGCCTCCAGCCAGGGGGAGGAAAGGGACAATCGAGTTTATTGGACTGTGTGGATTCGATGGCCTGGCACATCACGCGCACAGAAGTATAAGGCTTTAGTAGACACCGGTGCACAATGTACTATAATGCCATCGAGCTATAAAGGACCAGAGCCCATCTATATTTGTGGAGTGACAGGAGGATCTCAGCAGTTGACTGTATTGGAGGCTGAAGTGAGTCTGACTGGGAATGAGTGGGAAAAGCACCGCATTGTGACTGGCCCAGATGCTCCATGTATCCTTGGCATAGACTATCTTAGAAGAGGATATTGCAAGGACCCAAAAGGGTTCCGGTGGGCTTTTGGTATAGCTGCCTTAGAGACAGAGGGCATTAAACAATTATCTACCTTGCCTGGTCTCTCAGAGGACTCCTCTGTTGTGGGGTTGCTGAGGGTCGAAGAACAGCAAGTGCCAATCGCTACCACAACTGTGCACCGGCGGCAATATCGCACTAACCGAGACTCCCTGATCCCCATCCATAAGCTAATTCGTCAATTGGAGAGCCAAGGAGTGATCAGCAAGACCCATTCACCTTTCAATAGTCCCATATGGCCAGTGAGAAAGTCTAATGGCGAGTGGAGACTAACAGTGGACTATCGCGGCCTGAACGAAGTCACGCCACCACTGAGTGCTGCAGTGCCGGACATGCTGGAACTTCAGTACGAACTTGAGTCGAAGGCAGCCAAGTGGTACGCCACAATTGATATCGCTAATGCATTTTTCTCCATCCCTCTAGCAGCAGAGTGCAGGCCACAATTTGCCTTCACTTGGAGGGGAGTCCAATATACTTGGAATAGGCTGCCCCAGGGGTGGAAACACAGCCCTACCATTTGCCATGGGCTGATCCAGTCTGCGCTAGAGCAGGGGGAAGCTCCTGAACACCTGCAGTACATCGATGACATTATTGTGTGGGGTGACACAGCAGAGGAGGTTTTCGAGAAAGGGAAGAAAATAGTCCAAATCCTTCTGAAAGCTGGTTTTGCCATAAAACAAAATAAAGTCAAAGGACCTGCACGAGAGATCCAGTTTTTAGGAATAAAATGGCAAGATGGACGTCGTCAAATCCCAATGGATGTGATCAACAAAATAACAGCTATGTCTCCACCAACTAACAAAAAAGAAACACAGACTTTCCTAGGTGTTGTGGGGTTTTGGAGAATGCACATCCCAAATTACAGTCTGATTGTAAACCCGCTCTACCAAGTAACCCGTAAGAAGAATGAGTTTGAATGGGGCCCTGAACAACGACAAGCCTTTGAACAAATCAAGCAGGAAATAGTCCATGCAGTAGCCCTTGGGCCAGTTCGAACAGGACCAGATGTAAAGAATGTGCTCTACACTGCAGCCGGGGAGAACGGCCCCACCTGGAGCCTCTGGCAGAAAGAACCTGGGGAAACTCGAGGTCGGCCCCTGGGGTTTTGGAATCGGGGATACAATACAGAGGATCTGAGGCCCGCTATACTCCAACTGAAAAGGAGATATTGGCAGCATATGAAGGAGTTCGATCTGCTTCGGAGGTGGTCGGTACTGAAGAGCAGCTCCTCCTAGCACCCCGATTGCCGGTACTAGGCTGGATGTTCAAGGGAAGGTTCTCCTCTACGCATCATGCAACTGATGCTACATGGAGCAAGTGGGTTGCACTGATTACTCAGCGGGCTCGAATAGGAAACCCCAGTTGCCCAGGAATCTTGGAAGTGATTATGGACTGGCCAGAAGGCAAATACTTTGGGATATCATCAGAGGAGGAGGTGGGTCGTGCTGAAGAAGCCCCACTGTACAACCAGTTACTAGACAATGAAAATAAATATGCCCTGTTCACTGATGGGTCCTGTCATATTGTGGGGAAGCATCGGAGATGGAAGGCTGCTGTATGGAGTCCTATGCGATGAGTTGCAGAAGCTGCTGAGGGAGAAGGTGAATCGAGTCAGTTTGCAGAAGTGAACGCCATTCAGCTGGCTTTAGACATTGCTGAACGAGAAAAATGGCCAGTTCTCTATCTCTACACCGATTCATGGATGGTAGCAAATGCCCTGTGGGGATGGTTACAGCAATGGAAGCAAAACAACTGGCAGCGCAGGGGCAAACCCACCTGGGCTGCTGCATTGTGGCAAGATATTGCTGCTCGGGTAGAGAACCAGGCTGTAAAGGTACGCCACGTAGATGCACGTGTGCCCAAGAATCAGGCTATTGAAGAACATCAAAACAACCAGCAGGTGGATCAGGCTGCTACGATTGAAGTAGCTCAGGTGGACCTGGACTGGCAGCATAAAGGTGAATTATTTATAGCCCGATGGGCCCATGACACCTCAGGCCATCAAGGCAGAGATGCAACATACAGATGGGCTCGTGATCGAGGGGTGGACCTGACCATGGACGCTATAGCACAGGTTATTCATGACTGTGAAACATGTGCTGCAATCAAGCAAGCCAAACGGTCAAAGCCTCTTTGGTATGGAGGACGATGGCTGAAATATAAATATGGAGAGGCCTGGCAGATTGATTACATCACACTCCCTCAAACTCGCAATGGCAAGCGCCACGTACTTACAATGGTGGAAGCAACCACCGGATGGCTGGAAACATATCCTGTGCCTCATGCCACCGCCCGGAACACCATCCTGGGCCTTGAAAAGCAAGTCCTATGGCGACATGGCACCCCAGAAAGAATAGAGTCAGACAATGGGACTCACTTCCGAAACAACCTTATAGACACTTGGGCCAAAGAACATGGTATTGAATGGGTGTATCACATCCCCTATCATGCACCAGCCTCCGGGAAAGTTGAACGATACAATGGCCTGTTAAAGACTACCTTGAAAGCAATGGGCGCTGGGACGTTCAAAAACTGGGATACGCATTTGGCAAAGGCCACCTGGTTAGTCAATACTAGGGGATCTACCAACCGAGCTGGACCTGCCCAATCAAACCTGTTACGTACTGTAGATGGGGATAAAGTTCCTGTAGTGCATGTAAAAAATATGCTGGGTAAAACAGTCTGGGCTACTCCTGCCTCAGGAAAAGGCAAACCTATTCATGGGATTGTTTTCGCTCAGGGACCTGGATACACTTGGTGGGTGATGCAAAAGAACGGAGAGGTCCGGTGTGTACCTCAAGGAGATTTAATACTGGGTGAGAATAGCCCATGAACTGAATTGTACCATGTTAATTAGTATATTATACTGTATGTTATCACTACCATGATTACTATAGGTGACTATTTAGAATGTATGGAAAAGAGTGTAACCTGAGCATGACATAAATGGTATGGAATAAGGGGTGGATAGATGTCCTGGTTTCAGTTAGCACAGAATTAATTTTCTTCCTAGTAGCTGGTGGAATGCTGTGTTTTGGCTTAGGATGAGAAGAGTGCTGATAACACCCCGATGCTTTAATTGTTGCAGAGCAGTGCTTATACTAAGCCAAGGACATCTCAGCCTTTTGCTCTGTCCTGCCAACGGACAGGCTGGGGGTGCAGTAAGAGCTGGGAGGGGACAGACCCGGGACAGGTGACCCAAACTAGCCAAAGGGGTATTCCATACCATCTGACGTCATGCTAAACAATATATAGGGGTGGCTAGCCGGGGGAAGGGGGCCGGACTGCTCGGGGTTAGGCTGGGCATCGGTCAGCGAGTGGTGAGCAATTGCATTGTGCATCACTTGTTTGTACATATTATTATTATTTCCCTATTATCACCATATTATTATTATTGTTATTATTGTTATTATTGTTATTATTATTTTGTTATTATTATTTTCCTGTCTTATTAAACTGTCTTTATCTCAACTCACGGGCTTCACTTTCCATTTCTCTCCCCCATCCCAGAGAGGGAGGGGGGAGGGTGAGCGAACGGCTGCGTGGTGTTTAGCTGCCGGCCGGGTTAAACCACGACACACGCACACACAACTGTTGAACTTTCTAAATATATATAGACATATTCACAATATATAGACAATATATAGACAACTTTGCCCGGCAACCAGCAAATCCCCAGCAACTTCCATGCCTTAACTGGTGGAGAACAAGCAACCTGAGACAGCAAGGAGTCTCTTGAATCACCTTTCTTTGTTCCCTCCAAACTCTTTACATTCCTGATGGCCTCATTGTTAAGAGTCTGATGTTATCACCAGCCATGGGGCTTGTTGACCCCCATGGCCACACTCCCACATCTCTCCCTTCTTTATTAACATCAACCATCTTCTTGACACGAATTATTACTCCATATATCACACTTCCTCCCTCCCTCCCTCCCTGCCTTCCTTCCTTCCTTCCTTCCTTCCTTCCTTCCTTCCTTCCTTCTTCAACAAGCATCTCTGCTTTGAAAAGCCTGGCTTGTCATAGCTTTTCCCTGGTCTGGAAGAACGACCAATTCACTGTTGAAGCAATTCACCATCATTTCAATGCTTGTGAAGCCGTGAGCTGAGATGCCTACTGTGGTCTGGTTGATGAGGTCCTGCTCAACCAGTAAGCAACAAGTCCACGTTTATATCACTACTGTTTTCATGAGTGTCTTTGCAGCCACTACGGATTCATGGAAACTTACTCCACAGTCAGCAAGATTGTAAAGTAGGTATGTTTATTCAGCACTGGGCAGCACGGAGGGTAGTCCCACCAAAGTCGTGTGCACCTAACGTGGCAACTTGCTTTGGTTATATGCAGTAAAGAGTTACATATGCATGAAGTTTCCCAATACGCCTATACATATGCATAACCTGTCCCCACTTAGTATTAAAATTAGCTACAAGAAGTCATTTCCATAAATTCCTCTTGTCTGCGCTTGCTTGGTGCCTTGTGGTGGTGGACTCTGAGGGTCGTGGGGATGAAGTAAGATGTCTTCATCAGGGTTGAACTTTTCACCTCATCTCTTTGTGCATGCTCTCTGAGGCCTTGGTCACAATCTGGACCATAAGGTTGTTTTGATCTGGTTATCGGGGTCTGAGGGGCTCCTATTTGGAGGCCTAAGCGCAGCACAGGCACAGTACATTGCAAATGTAGCACATTCTTAATCAATCGCTCTCTAATTTCTAATCCCAATGATTCACTATTAGACTATGCTTAGGCCATCAAACTGGGCAACATCCTTTGAATATGGAAAACATCCTGCCCCTTGCTATGGGATCTTCATAAGGAGTTCGCAAGCAAATAAACTGCAGCTTCACTGTGACTTTAGCTCCTATTTCTAATTTTACACTTGATATGCTAGTTACACCTTCCAGCTAGGCCTACACATCTGACTGGGCTGGAGGAGATAAAAGGGGTTTTGATGAGTTACACCTGGGCACACATGCTCTAGTAAGACCACTTGCATCTTAAAGGAGCCCTAAGTGCCAGGGAAGTGGCTGGCTGAAGATATGGGAGGCAGCAATGGGCAAACAGATTGATTTTCTGCTTGTTTTATGAAGTATTACTACATCTCTCTCTCTTTCCCCCCTCCCCCTGAAACATGGGATTAGAAATTAGAGAGCGATTCAAGATCTCAATACTACATTCCTTACCTTTAAACAATGTAACTGCAAAAACATCTTTATTCCCAAAATCGCAAATGTAGCACTTATTCATTCTTAATCAACCACTCTCTAATTTCTAATGCCATGTTTCACCCCCTTTCTTTTCTCTTTCTTCAATAATTCCTTCCTTTTCAGTTCCTTCTGATAGGAAATAACTTGTTGCCTGAATCCATAGAGAGACAGGAAAATTGTTCAATTAAAGTGATCACAAAATCACGGAATCATCTAGGTTGGAAGAGACCTCAAGATCATCAAGTTCCACCTCTGACCTAACACTAACAAGTCCTCCACTAAACCATATCACTAAGCTCTACATCTAAACGTCTTTTAAAGACCTCCAGGGATGGTGACTCAACCACTTCCCTGGGCAGCCTGTTCCAATATCTAACAACCCTTTCAGTAAAGAAGTTCTTCCTAATACCCAACCTAAAACTCCCCTGGTCCAACTTCAGCCTGTTCTCCCTCATCCTGTCACCAGGCACATGGGAGAACAGACCAACCCCCACCTTGCTACAGCCTCCTTTGAGGTATCTGTAGAGAGCAATAAGGTCGCCCCTGAGCCTCCTCTTCTCCAGGCTGAACAAACCCAGCTCCCTCAGCCGCTCCTCATAGGACTTGTTCTCCAGACCCCTCACCAGCTTCGTCGCCCTTCTCTGGACTCGTTCGAGCACCTCGATGTCCTTCTTGTAGCGAGGGGCCCAAAACTGAACACAGTACTCGAGGTGTGGCCTCACCAGAGCCGAGTACAGGGGGACAATCACTTCCCTAGACCTGCTGGCCACACTGTTTCTTATGCAAGCCAGGATGCCGTTGGCCTTCTTGGCCACCTGAGCACACTGCTGGCTCATATTCAGCTGACTATCAACCAATACTCCCAGGTCCTTCTCTGCCAGGCAGCTTTCCAACCATTCCTCTCCCAGCCTGTAGCTCTTCTTGGGGTTGTTGTGCCCCAGGTGCAGGACCTGGCACTTGGCCTTGTTGAACTGCATACAGTTGACCTCAGCCCATCAGTCCAGCCTATCCAGATCCACCTGCAAATCCTTCCTACCCTCAAGCAGATCGACACACGCACCTAACTTGGTGTCATCTGCAAACTTACTGAGGGTACACTCGATCCCCTCATTCAGATCATCGATGAAGATATTAAAGAGGACTGGCCCCAGTACTGAGCCCTGGGGGACTCCACTAGTGACCTGCCTCCAACTGGACTTGACTCCATTCACCACAACTCTTTGGGCCTGGCTATCCAGCCAGCTTCTATCCCAATGAAGCGTATGCCAGTCCAAGCCACGAGCAGCCAGTTTCTTGAGGAGAAACTGGCCTTTCTATTTTTGTCCCTGCAAAGACTCACAACATCGTTATAGTCCTTCTGAGTGGTCCGCCCTCTTTTCCAAGAATTATAAACCCTCTTTTTTTTCCAAAGCTCTGGTCACAAATCTCTGTTCAGTAAGGCCGGTCTTCTTCTATGCCAGCTTGTCTTTGGTCACATGAGGACAGACAGCTCCTGAGCCATTAAGATTTCCTTCCTGAAGAATGCCCAGCCTTCCTGGGCTCCTCTGCCCTTCGGAACTGCCTCCCAAGGGACTCTACCAACCAGTGTCCTGAACAGCTCAAAGTCAGCCCTCTGGAAGTCCAATACAGCGGTTTTACTGATCCCCCTCCTGTCTTTGCCAAGAATAGAGAACTCTACCATTTCGTGGTCACTCTACCCAAGACAGCTCCTGACCACATCTCCCACCAGTCCTTCTCTGTTTGGGAACAGAAGGTTTAGTAGGGCACCTCCCTTGGTAGGTTCACTAACCAGCTGCGTCAGGAAGCTATCTTCCACGCTCTCCAGAAACCTCCTAGACTGCTTTCTTTGGGCTGTGTTGTGCTTCCAGGATATGTCTGGGAAGTTGAAGTCCCCCATGAGAACAAGCGCTGACGATTTCGCAACTTCTGCCAGCTGCCTGTAGAGCTCCTCATCTGTCTCCTCATCCTGGTTCGGCGGTCTATAACAGACCCCCACCAGGATGCTTGCCTTGTTGGCCTTCCCGCTGATCCTAACCCATAGAGTTAGGATCAACGTTATCATTCCCAGCCTCGAGTTCCGCGACATCAGAACACTCTCTGATATAGAGAGCCACAGCACCACCCCTTCTGTGCTGCCTGTCCCTTCTGAAGAGCCTATGGCCAGTCAGTGCAGCACTCCAGTCATGGGAGTGGTCCTACCACGTTTCAGTGGTGGCAACCAAGCCATAGCTTGCCTGCTGCATAATGGCTTCCAGATCCTCCTGTTTGTTACCCATGCTGCGTGAATTAGTGTAGATGCACTTCAGTTGGGTCATTGCCTTCTTACCCAGGAGGAAAACACCACCTGTACTCCTGCTCCATCTACTATTTGTCCCAGTCCCCTAAAGTCCTGTTTGATAGCCTTGAGGCTTCTCTCAACAATATCATCATTGCCAGCCTGGGCTATCAAAAGAGGATAGGAATCAGAGGGGTGAACCAGGTTTTGGAAGCTTTCTGGCAATGTCCCTGACCCAGGCCCCAGGGAGGCATCAGACTTCTCTACGGGTAGGGTCAGGCCGACATATAGGGCCCTCTGTTCCCCTGAGAAGGGAGTCGCCTACAACGATTACCCTTCTTTCTTTCTTAGTGGAGGCAGTCCTGAGGCGTGGAGTCGACTTCCTTGCCCTAGGCATCCTCTTGGGTAGACTTTCCACCTCATCCTCACCCACCAGTCTCTCAAGCTCCAAGGTCTCAAACCTGTTGTGTAAGGGCACCTGGGAAGTTGAGGCTGGTAGGGAAGGGGTTTGCCTTCGTTGCCAAGCAGGGACCTGTTTCCTCTTCATCTCCTAGGTCCCCTCCCTCTGTCCAACAGCAACAGGGCAGAGGGTCCACCACTGTTTGGGGTGTCTCACCCCTGTGCCTTTCCTTCAGGCCTGATTTAAGGAGCAGGACAGCATCTATATCACAGAAGGAATAGCTCTTTTATTTTCCTTCTGAAAGAAAAGGAAAAAGCTGGAAAGTTTTCACACTTGTGAAAACACTTTCTTTCAAAGGTTTTGAGAGAACAAATGAACTATACAGATGACGAAAGCTGATGAAAACTGGGAAAATATTGTCATAAACAGACATTTCCAAAATACATTTCCACCTGGATGAAAGCCACTTGCATTCTTTTTTTTTTTTATTCCTTCTAATCTTGTTTTGAATGAAATCACTTCTAAGAAGGCTCTCAGCAAATCTGGAGTTGCCCCTCTGATTATAAGGACTGACTGTTTAATTGCCAATAGTTTTATCTTTGTCAAATGAAGCAAATCTGGTGAGTTTGGCTGGGATCACCCTTATTGCCTTGAGAAGACCCTTTATACAGCAGGCAACATTTTTTGTTATACAGTATTTAAAGTCCAAAGCATCCTTATTTAGCCAGCAAAGAAACCCATTATCAGAAAAAGATACTTCAAGTTTTGAATGCTGCACACAGCTGCTGAGATGCAGAGGAGAGAAAATAGCTGAGAACACCTGCAAGGGAAGAATATATTAAGCTATATTCAATGGAATAAACCTGACAAAGGATTTTATGCCTGATTTTTTTTATAAAAGGAAGAAAACTTGCGAAAAGGAGGCAATAATAAACTAGGACGATGCATTTCCCGGTAGGTGATAAGTAAGCTGAGGGATAGCTGCAGGATGCCGTGATGTACTCTGCTGTCACAAAGATTTTATACAAAGGCTGGACAACCTGTTCAATAAATCAACATAGATCTATCTTTTTTTTTCCCCGGGTATCTGCTTGGAAACTCACAGCCACATTATAATGCCTGCACAGTGTTTGTTAACTTGGCATACCCTTTCCATCATCTCCAATCCTATGCTGTCTCTTGGGGGTGAATCATCTTTCTATAACATAGAGCACATGGTACCATGTGATGGTCCTTGTCCTTGCTGGGGAAAAAACAAAACAAAACAAAACAAAACAAAACAAAAAAAAACAACTAAAAAACACAGAGGAGGTTTGCACAAAGGTACACTCATATCCTAACAATCATATACAGGTCACACTGGGTACCCAACGTTTTCCTCACCTCTCAAACACTCTTGATTTCAATGGGAAATGTTCTTGACAAACTGATACAGACTATAGTCTCTGGGAATTAATGGGAAAATTTGTTTTGCTATTTTTGAATTAGATTCTGACCTTTTTTGAAAGGAGGAATTCCAGATAACTTCAGTCATCAGAGTAGACCCCTGCACTTGGATCTTATTCAGTCTTCCCTTCCTTTCTTGTGCACTGCCCAAGTCTACCACCAGTAAGGTAGTTACTGAGATCAACTGGCTGATGTAAATTTGGAGAAGAGCCACTTGATGGTCAGAGAAATAAATAGAAAGAGTGCAGCTTTCACATAGGAAGTGATCAGTTAAAACTGACAAGACTTTGAAATGTGGCTAGTACAAACAGCTTGGGCTATTTGCATCCTAGATCACACACTTCCCTGGGTTGGAAGGTATCAAGGAAATGATGAGTGAATTTAGTTGTCAACCTAAATGTATTGAAAATATTGACTGGAAGAAAAGGGGCAGGGTTAGTCTCAGATGCTCAGCAAGGATTGTGTCTATTTATAAGTGAAAGGTTTGTTCACCAGGAAAGACAGATTCATCCAGGCACCATGGACCTCTTCTTATGAACTATGTGGTGAGTTCATTTTTCAAGAAAAATCATGCAACCTGCAATGGAAGCCATGAGGACTTCTGCTGGCACAGATAGCTGCTGCAAATTTAGAATCCTGCCACAGAGCATAGTCCTGCCTGAGACAGAAGCATCCCTGCAAGATGACAGCATTTGCACCACAGATGTGAGATAGCCCTGCATATCATAAAGCTGGCTCCCAAAAGTTTGGGAGGATAAACAAACAAACAAACAAAACCATCAAGTCTTCCAGCTCTTGAAATTCCATTCTTCCTCAAGAACTTCAGGATTTTCATCTTTTCCATAAGCATTTTAGGATCTTTTCAGAAACAGCAACTTGTCTCAGTCTTTGATGTTTTACATCTTGGGAATATGGTAGAAAAGTTCCTTGTTTCTCTAATCTACTGGGACATCATGGGACTACATAGATAATTAGATCTACACTGAATTAGGAGTTATTTGGGGAACCATAAATCTAATTTTTCAGATCTGTAGCTTATCATTGCAAATTCTTTCACACAGACTCTATCTCTAAACATTTATATCAAGACAATGGTGTGTATTAACATAATCAGAGTCTGACGGGATTTTTATCTGTCAAGAATTTCATCCTCTGAGTCCATGACTCATTATGTATGCAACAATGAAAAGGAGAAAAAGTAACTGCCAAGTATTCAGATAGTAACAGTAACGCTTTGGCAGCGTCCCCTGCAAGCTTTGTCTTTTAGTCGTTCTTCAGCTTGTTATAAATGAAGTCTCAACTCAATCTGAATTTAGTAATATTTATACTTATAAAAGGTATAAAAGCTATAAAAGGTATAAAAGGCAAGTAAACAGTGCTGGGTGTGCGGGGAGTCTACGCTCCACCAACACGCACACACAAACATCAAACATTCTAAATATACAAAACATTGCTTTTACATAATAAACTTGAGTATGCCTATACATATGCACATTCAGAAAAGGTAACAAACAATCCTTTAGCTTACCTTGTTGTCTTTGCCCACAAACTTAAACATGGGAGCCTGGAAATGCTTGGCGAGATGGTCTTTTGACGTGTACTGTTTCACCGAATCATCAGAAACACAGCCGTCTTGAATCAGGTAGTACTTGAGGATCTCATCGATTTTGGAGGTGGGAGTGGCAAAGCAGCTCTCTATCAGCGTCTCCAGTCCATTGACATGCACCAAGGGTTCAATCCCAAAGTACAGAGAGTCCCGAAGCTTGAGGGTGGGAAGGGCACCCCTGTAGGGTTCATCAAAGTCTTTATCTTTGAAGATCTCAAGAGTGAAGGGGAAGATGCCCTGGTTGCGACTCATTATTTCCAAGGGCGAGTTCTTTAGGTTGGGCACGTAACCTTTGGAGATGGTGTACCGGCGTGGGAACTCGCAGGTCACTGGGATCAGCAGCTTGCTAGTGCGGATGATGATGTCCCCGTTGCTCCCTGGAGTCTGCTTTGGCAAGCCAGTCACCAGATTGGTGGCAATGATTTTATCATTTATCACATCCACAACGGTGCCGCAGGACTTCAAGGAGAAATGGATGTTGACATGAGTGCCATTAGATACCCCTTTGAAGGAAGTGTTGATTTAAAGATCAAAGCCAAAATTTCTTTAAGTGGTATATTCTTTATTGCAGCGCTGGATGCACGGGGGATCCTTCCGCCTATCGTGCATGTTCGAAGTGACAAAATATCTCATATTTATACAGCGAAACAATGAATATTCAATTAGCACCCATACATATTCATTACCTAATCCCGCCTACCCTCGCTTCGTATGCTAATTAGCTTATCAGTCCTTGCGCTTGCGCAAAGCCTTCCAAGAATTGTGGGCCGGGGTCTCCAGGATGTGGGCAGTGGTCTTTGGGAGGAAGGCCGTAGGTCTTCCTCGTAATGCACTTTTCACCTTTGCTTAATCAGTTGTTTTCCAAGCTGTAAAAATGCTGAGTTGGCTTTCAGTTTAACTGAGGGTCGGCAGATAACAGGAAGTCTCAGTTAACAAGACAAGACAATTGACTCAAGTTATCTCAAGTCTCAGCCTGACTAAGGGTTAACAGATACTGGGATGTTTTCAAATAACAAGATGCTTAAACATAACAAAAGGTCTACAGATAACAAGATGTCGTTTACTTTGTCCTTGCTAACTTTTAACCACAAGTTTTATTCTATCCTAAAGTGAGTTTATACTATATCAGTGTTGATGAGGGAAAGGTCCAGGCCTCCAACCAGGTCCTTTGGGATGCTCACCTCAATAGAGCTGGACTTGCACAGCACTGGAACTTGGCAAGTGTGGTTGTCTTCTGACAGAACAAGTCCCCTTGGACATTCACATTGGTATGAGTCTTCCACTTCAAAACAGGTATGGCTGCAGCCTCCATTGTTATTGTGACAGCCTTCGATTTAATCAGGAAAGAACAATCCTCTAAGTTCCATGACTTACTAAACTCGAGTACGCCTATACATATGCACAATCAGAAAAGGTAACAAACAATCCTTTAAGTTCCATGACTTAACAGTCTCCATTTTCGATTCCTTTTGAACAATATGTCTCGCTTTAAGTTGTTAAGCAACTCGGTCTTCAGGCCTTATGTATCCTGTTCTTCCCAGACTGAAGAAAAACATATCCATCTCCTTTTCAAGGCCAATGAGGCCTGGGTCAAAAGGCACGTTCAGGTCACCAGGGGACGTAACAGCAAAGCCTTCGATGGCTGTAGCAGCAGAGGGGCCCATGGAGTAGCAGTCGGATCAGTAAAGGAGCCCGCAGCTCCCTCACTATCTGGCAAGTCACACGTTTGTGATTGTGGCCCCACATGGCTCTTTAAGGCCTCAGAGATTGCTCGCCAGGTGCGGAGCAATCCCACTGCAACCTTGTCATTTTTAGTTGCAGAGTCCCACACCTTGACCTCAGTTTGATCCCATATTTCAGGCTCATAAATTGTCCAATTGTTAATAAGGAGGTTACCAGGACAGTCTTTGTTCCTAAGGACGTTTGATTCCCCATAACACGCAACTGCTTACCAGCGAGAGGCAGTTGTGTGCGCGGGTCCGCTTCTCTCAGCTTGAGCTTCTTCCCAGCTCCAGTGCACCTATTTCTAGCGACTTTCTGTATGAGCTTCTCTGAGAGGTTTGCTGAGTAAGGCCAAACCTATGCTCATGAAGCGATCAATGTGCCTGTTCCCGTCCTGGTCTCCGTTCTGCCAGCCTGTTCCTTTACATTCCTTCTTTCTGCTTCTTTATTGATGACATAACTTCATCACATCGTGTTGCCTTTTTTTATCTCAAAGGCAGGCTCCCCTCTTATACCCTTCTCTCCACAGCAGTTCTTTTCAAAACAACTTTTCATTGGTCAAACAACTTCGAAAATAACAGCAACAGTAAACACCCCCAAACTTCCATGCCTTAAGGGCTGGAGAACAAGAAACCAGAGACTGCATGGAGTCTCCTGAATCACCCTTCTTTGTTCCCTCTAAACTCTTTTACATTCCTGATGGCCTCGTCGTTAAGAGTCTAATGTTATCTCAACCACGGGGTTTTCCAACCCCCATGGCCACATTCCCAAATCTCCCCCTTCTTTATTAATATCAACCATTTTCTCGACAAAAATTACCACTCCATATATAACAAGGTGGTAATGTTTCTTACACAGCGATTTTTGCCTAATTGCTCTAAGGATTCTGGTTGTCTGCATTTTACAAGGTTGTCTGTTAAGCTTTTTAATTACCACTCCATATATAACAGTAGCCATCCAGGTTTTAAGAATTGATCCAGTAACTTTGTGCACAGACCAAAGTAAGAAATATTAAGTATTGCCTTGGGGGTCGAGTGATACTCTGTGTTGTGTGATTGAGACGTACTTTTGTATGAAGCGAATGTGGAGTCCTGATCCGCAGTTCCATAGCTCCACGAGGGGCGCAGCCAGAGACGGACGAAACGTGAGATAAGGGAGAGAAAGGAAGAGTCTCGGGAAATTTGGTATACGGTAAGCCCTTGCATAGGGAAGTGCTTGGCAGGACACCAGGGAAATTTGGTGTACAGTAGCCCTTGCACGGGGAAGTGCTTGGAAGTACACCAGGGAATGTGGTAAACTCATAGGTGTGAGCCACACAAAATGAGCCAAGTTACAGCAAAATGAGCCAAGAAAGAAGCATGTAGAGAGTTTTCCAAGGAT
The DNA here is from genome assembly GCF_047663525.1 of Anas platyrhynchos. NCBI lineage: Eukaryota > Metazoa > Chordata > Aves > Anseriformes > Anatidae > Anas > Anas platyrhynchos. Next base: position 5,698,671 of record NC_092620.1, on the reverse strand, counting down.
TTAAGGTTAAATAAGACACCATCTTTCAGAAGTGTAATGAATGACAAGTAAGAAATCAAGACCTTCAGCCACAGGAAAAAATCACACTTTTACTGTAAGGGAGGAAGCTTAAAAGAGAGTGTCATAATGGAAGTGAACCAATATTTTTTTAGTGCATGTAACAGAGTCATTTTTAACCCCCAACACAGAACAACCCATGTGAAGTCAGCTTAATTATTGGTTAAAGGAAGATGACAGTTTTGTGTGATAATTTTCTCAGATTAAACTTATTTTTTAAATTATATTTAAATGATTTCTAAGGGGTGAATCAAATGGTGGCGTGTTTTAGAATGCTGGTTGTTGGGGGGTGATGAAAAGCCAGGTATATTTAAAAACACCATCCCATAAACTCCTGCTCTGCACTCTGCAGAGTATCTGCCTCCCCTGCCATCATAAAGTATACCTGAGACAAGAAGAGAGTTGCAGTTTTGCATGACTGAACAAGAGGAACACAGGAAGAAGGGGAACAAAGGTGTAAAACCTATTTTACCTCTGCTGGAGCATTGGTCATATGATTTAAGTGAGCAGCGGTGGGTTTGTCCACCTGATGCTTGCTCACGGTGTAAATTGAGCATGTAACTTCCACTTCTCTTTCTTCCATATTCCCTGTTCAGACTGACCATTCTTCAGGACAGACAGTATCTAACCATGCATATGGTCATTGTCAAATACAGTGTGTGATCAGTCCTGATCAGGACATATCCAGGTGTCAGTGCAGCCTAGATACCGTACACCTAAGGGCCCAAACCCCCGAGACTCTCTTTCACTCATCGCCTCTCTTTCGCTTTGTCCCTCTCCAGCCGAGGGGACTTAGTTCGTCCCCTTGCGGGACTACAGAACCTTGTGGATTGGGACTCCGCACTCGCTAAAAGTGTGTCTCATTCACAGTCCACTCATTCACACCAGAGTCTCCCCGAACCCAACCCGAGGCAAGATACGGTAGTTTTCCTTACCTCGGTCCATGCACAGCTTCACGGTCTGGGTTATCAGCAGTAATCCCAGTGCCTGTTCCCGATCCAGGCTGGACTATATGTGGGCTGTGTCTGTGTATGTCAGCGCTGGCCTCCCTTCTCCCCAGCGCTTCACAGAGCCTGTCTTCAGATTAACAGTCTTGGTCCTTTGCCGGATGTACCAAGACAACCCACCGCCCCCAATGGAACTGCTGAAATCAGCGGGGCGCACCTTCCTGTCTGTGGTGGCAAGAAATCTTCAGCAGGTGAGAAGATCCTGGACAAGCCCCCAAATTGTGAGAAACATCTCAAATAATTTTCTTCAGACAGGCTCTTCTGTGAAGCTATTTTATTCATGATTGCAATGGTGGGCTTAAATCCTTGGAAAACTCTCTACATGCTTCTTTCTTGGCTCATTTTGCTTCCCTTTTGAAGCAAATCCATTAGACTCAAAGAATTACTCATTTTGATCACTTCCATAAAGTTTCTCGCAGCAATTAGTTCTCGCACACAGAGTTACTTTTTCACACTGACAAATGAAAAAATTGGCAAAATTTGATGTATTTTACACATTGTGCTTCACGTTTCTTGTATAGATAGAACTTGAAAAACACAAGCATTTCTGGTAGGGGATCCAAGGTCTTTGACTTAAAGAGACTAGCACTTTATTTCTTTATTTCACTATTTACTCTGAAAAATCTTCCATCTTGAGTTTCACATAGTAATCCCATAAGAGGCACTGTCTGATCTGACACGTTCTGGCTAAAAGTTAGACTCATTTTTTATTCATGCAAACTACTAAAGGATTGGTGTGTTGGTATACACATATATAACACAAATATGGAATAGCTTCACAGAAGCTAGACTGAGTTTAGACTGAAACATCTAATAAGTTATGAACAATGCTTAAAAATAGGCAGCAGAAATTAGAAAAAAAAAAAAAAAAAAAAAAAAAAAAACAGACTAAAAGTTTGGATGAGATAAATAGCCTTTGGTCATACTGAAGTCCAGGAAACAAGAGAGCCAAGAAGGATCCAAACTCACGTAATATAGCCAGAGGAAGGCATCAGCAGAAAGACAAAAGTCCATCCTACTGGGAACAATCCCTATCAAAGGGTAACAGAGTTTATTTGTAGAAGGCAGAGCTCCAACTTTGTTTACCAAGACAGATCCAGTGCAACAAAGCCCACTTGCCTCCTGCTTCCCTGGTAAATGATAAAGCAACTGAGTCCTCTCATCTCCAGAGTACCCAGGATGGTAAAACAGGATGTAAAGGCATCAATTAGAGGCAAAACAGGTAAGACTTCATTTGGAAACATGTGATGAGGCATATAGGAGGGTAGTCAATAATATGGGCTCAAAATAAAAATAATTTTATATCCTTCCACATCCAATCTGTCTTGGGGTTTCCTTATGAATTAAAACTATGTTAAGAAACAGTAGGCTACTCTGAGATATGAAAACAAACATGATCTGAAAACCATGTATTTTTCAGCAATTGGTTTTCATTAATTGTTCCCTTCTTTAAGTTTCCAAGCAAGGAGTGAAAAAATATATATCTAGGCAGAAAGTCAAAATTCTTTTAAAATGTGTGGTGTTTTTTTTTTTGTTGTTGTTGTTGTTGTTGTTTTGTTTTAATTTAATTTATTGCAAGCTGACTCCAGGAGGTAATTACAGACAGTTTTTTGTATTATTTTTGACACTGAGCCTAAAATTTAAACTGAGTCCTGTGAAGGATTTGACGTCTGTAAAGCACAGTCAAAATGATGGCCTTTTCCTGTAGTATGTTATGACGCTGGAAGCCCTGTGAGAAACAAATTTTCTAAGATGGCTTGCTGTTCAACTAGACTAGAGGGTGAGCCAAGACTCAAACCACAGGGTGACAGTGTTGTCCTAGAACTAGGGTAAGTGGCTAGGGGGAAGCACTGGTGGGTTAAATGTTTCTGTGTGACTGCAAACTAATTTAAGAAACAACAACAAATTGACTCTCATCTTGAGCATCTGTGTATTTGTTTGTGCAGGTTGACACAGCCCAGATTAGACATTCAATAGCACAGGCCTCTCCGAAAGAAATACATTCCCGAGATCCGCTCAGTTCAAGCCATAAAAGAGTTTTTTTTAACGATCAAACAATGGTGATGTGTGTCGTGGTTTAACCCATCCGGCAGCTAAACACCACGCAGCCGTTCGCTCACCCTCCCCCCTCCCTCTCTGGGACAGGGGAGAGAAATGGAAAGTGAAGCCCGTGAGTTGAGATAAAGACAGTTTAATAAGACAGGAAAATAATAATAACAAAAATAATAATAACAATAATAATAATAATGATACAATGGTGATAATAGGAAAGTAATAATAATATGTACAAACAAGTGATGCACAATGCAATTGCTCACCACTCGCTGACCGATGCCCAGCCTAACCCCGAGCAGTCCGGCCCCCTCCCCCCAGCTAGCCACCCCTATATATTGTTTAGCATGAGGTCAGATGGTATGGAATACCCCTTTGGCTAGTTTGGGTCACCTGTCCCGGGTCTGTCCCCTCCCAGCTCTTACTGCACCCCCAGCCTGCCCGTTGGCAGGACAGAGCAAAAGGCTGAGATGTCCTTGGCTTAGTATAAGCACTGCTCTGCAACAATTAAAGCATCGGGGTGTTATCAGCACTCTTCTCATCCTAAGCCAAAACACAGCATTCCACCAGCTACTAGGAAGAAAATTAATTCTAACTGAAACCAGGACAATGGGTAAACAAATCTTGAAAAGGAAAGTATTATAAGAACTGTGTTATTAATAATGATTGCTTTTCCAGATTCAGAACTTCCTTACTCTTAGGACTACCATGAAGTTAAAAGCACCTTACCCAGAGGATCATCTCAAAAAATCCCATTTATTACTATATTTTAAGTGCAATTTATATCAAGATTGTGATTTGGGATTGTGATTACACAGGAGACAAGACTGCTAAAAGGTTGATAAAAAAAAGTTAATCACAGGCACTTTCCCATTGCCTGCTGGAGCAAGTGTATTCCAGGGAAGCAGTGGTATTCCCCTAAACAGGGCACTTGGAGTGTTTTTTGTTAAAGAAGTTGATACACTGTAGTCAGCAGCCTGGGAAGAAGGGTCAAACAAAGGCCCTCAGAGAAAGCTACTCCCTGATTCATCCCACCCAGTGAAGGTGCCTGAATTTAGTATGCAGTTATGTGCCTTTATCTGCTCCCCAAAATGAATGGAGTGAGATGCAATCTCTACAGGAGAGCCAGCCAGTCTGCTCCTCTTTGCTGATTCAGCAGGAATAAAGAGGCAAACATACTGGTGTATATTCAGAGCTCTGTAGTATGAAATATAGGCCATCATTCTCAACCCATCTGCTTGCTGACCACCTCACCATCACCTTTTGCAAGGACACTCGTAAGATGTGGTCTGAGTTGTAACAACCCCAGAGCATGGGAAGAGTATACACAACAAAAGATTCATATGCCCCATGTCAGGTTTTGAGATGCATTCCCCCCTCCTTTGAAATACTAATTTTCTGTATTGACTGTAGGTAGAGACATGCTCAGATACCTAAAACGTAGAGGAATGAGTTCCATCCCTTCTGTTCTCTTGTACAATTCCTTTTATCTGTCCTAAATGTTGCCACAAGTTCAACTTGCAATACAGACTGAATTACCTGTCATTATTTTAAAAACTCATCTTGATTATAGAATCATAGAATCATAGAATATCCCAAGTAGGAAGGGATCCATAAGGATCATCAAGTCCAACTCCTGGCACCGCACAGGCCTACCCAAAAGTTTAGACCATGTGACTAAGTGCACAGTCCAATCGTTTTTTAATTCAGACAGGCTTGCTGCAGTTACTATGTCCCTGGGGAGCCTGTTCCAGTGTGCAACCACCCTCTCAGTGAAGAACCTCTTCTTGATGTCCAGCATAAACTTCCCCTGCCTCAGCTTAACACCATTCCCGCGGGTCCTATCTCTGGTGTTTACAGAGAATAGGTCACCTGCTTCCCCACTCCCCCTCATGAGGAAGTTGTAGACCGCGATGAGGTCCCCCCTCAGCCTCCTCTTCTCCAGGCTGAACAGGCCCAGTGCCCTCAGCCGCTCCTCATACGTCTTCCCCTCTAGGCCCTTCACCATCTTCGTTGCCCTCCTCTGGACACTCTCCAACAGTTTCATGTCCTTCTTGTACTGTGGTGCCCAGAACTGCACACAGTACTCGAGGTGAGGCCGGACCAGTGCAGAGCAGAGTGGGAATTTATTTCATTTACAATTTATATATATATATATACATACATTAATACAATTTATTTTCATTTACAATTACAATTTATTTCATAGTCTTCTCTAATGACAGGAAACATGACTGAATCCATACATCATCTCCTTATAGATCACATCCCTCTATTTCCTCTTAACCTGACAGATCCATGCTTGTGCAAGGGAACTTAGCTAGGACAAAGTGAGAATATGCAATCAAAAATGCTCTTCACCTCACATCAGTGAGGGAAGGCCAAACTTGTTGGCAGCCAGACCAGCTTTCATAGCTCTTCTTCTTTCATAGTTTCACTCTTCTGCTTCTCCAGGCTCATCTCTTGAACATTTTCATCCCAAAGTCTTGGCCCCTTCCTCTCTGGCTTGTATTCTCATACAGATTTGGGGTCTGAGCTGTGACCGCGGAGCAGGCAAGAAGCTATGGGGTGCTGTTGCAATGGAAAAAGCCATCTCATCAGGGATAACCTCAAAGGAGACTTGCTATCCTCCTGTCCTGTGCACTCAACACAGTGCAGCATACAGCCTTATGCAGAGGGACAGACCAACAGCTCCATGTGTCTGGGAAATCTCAGTGGGGCACCATGGCCCTTTTAAATATGAGCAGGTTGCAGCTTTTCCAGATTCTCATATAACACACAGGAAATTGTCTGGAAATGTCTCATCAGAACAAAACATTGTGCTCAATGAGGCTTGATCTTCAATCATAGGTCATCCAGGTGAGGCTTTTAAATGAGTGAGGCTATTAAATAATTCGGAGAATTCAGGGGCTCTCTTTATGCTGTAGCATTGAATGCATTAGATTCCTACAGCCTTGTGAGGTAAAGGGGAGGGGAAAGAAATCTATATTCAGTTCCCTGAGAAAAATTTTCCTCTTCATAACCATCTATAAAAGATTATTGTATTCATTTTATGTAATTATTCCATAAGAAGTAATTAAAAGAGAATAATCAGCTAGTTCAGTGATGAAAAATGTTTCAAGCAAGAACACAAAGGAGACTAATAAAGGCACCATGAATCCACATCATTATTTTTAGGATCCCTACATATTTTTCCTCTATTTTTATTCTTTGCTGAGAATTAATTGTTCATTTCTCTTCTCAAGAAGCTTTATTGCAACTCTGTCACTTCTTGAGACTTTGGCAGCATGTGCTAGGCTAGCGCTCGAATTCTCTGAACATAAGCAATTACGATCTATTAAGGAGGAGTGTGGAGAAGCTGAGTCAGAACACTAATCCATTAGTAACACTCATACTGAGTTTACAAGCACTTCTAGGAGCACACAGTTCTTGTTAATGGCAACTTTGAGAACCTACTTGCAAGCATATAGATTTGGCCTTCAGAGTGGGATTCGAAAAGATAACATGATCAGTGCTCACTCTCTTTTAACATCAGTACACATTACCAATACACTGACCTTGCATTAAACTCCTCTTAATATTTCTGCCCAACTATGTCTATTGCCACATTAAAGTATTCAAATGCAGGAAATGAAAGAAGACTGAAAGCATCAACTTTTCCATGCTGTCCTTATATCTTGCAACATAGTTTTTCTTTCTTTTTGTCAGGGGACACAGGAAACATAAGATTTACTGGTGTTTGAATACATCCTTCCATTTCTAATTTGCAATGCACACAATCTACAAGGTTGGCTTGATTTTTTTAAGTATCACTAAGGAAGTCTGCAGAATAATTCAATTTTGGGTTTCCATTTCTAGTGAAAGTTGCATATTGCACTTGGGTACTATGCTGCTGATGTAAGTCTTGGGTTGGGACACAGGGAAGCCAAGAGTTTGACAGTGTGGCGACTAGCCCATGGAATGATTTTGAGTGAGCAACTTTCTACATTACAAATGCATTTCAGCATTAGCAAACAATAATGAATAACAATGTGGAACATTAGCATCTAAAGACTGAGATCAATATATTAATATAACTTTTGTTATATGTGAATGCGCTTAGGGAATTTGTAATAAATTTTTATTTCATAAATTGTCATAACATCCAATAAAGAGAGACAGTGTTTTTATTATACAGAAAATAGATTAATAAAATTGAAATTGAATATCCTTTTTTTTAAAAAAAAAAGTTCACTAATTTTAGATGCCTGAGGCGAGCCACTCAGAAAAGCTGATCTTTTCCAAAAGTGGTGCCTATTATATGAAAACCTACATGCCCCAAATCCAGCTCTTTCACAATAATTCTTAGCGTATACTGCCCCATGCAGGTCCTGCAGCACTGAGAATACAATTCATTTTTAAATCAATGGGTCCCTTGTACTTCAATGCAGTTGCACTGGATTTGTATGTGTTCCTTCCCAACTGCACTTTCTGAAAATTCATCTTCCACCTCAAAGCCCCATTTCATTGCATTTCCCTGTCATTCCACCTCATGTTTGCTTAGTAATTACAGGATACAATATTCCAGTGATCAAATCAAACTGCATTAATATGTGCCTGTGTGCAGCTCAGTGTGAAAGAACCTTCTTTCCACCCTTTGGGAGCTAATTATTATATACACAATCTTTGTATTTTTATTAGTCAGCCTTATGATTTGTGTGGTAAAGGGGACTGGCAATATTGTTTCACATACATCAAAGGCTGAAATGCAGTTTAACAAGAGCCAGCAGGTTACATACAACCCCCAAAACACTTGTTATAGGTGTGACTCGCCCAAACCAAACTACACAGTGAATGTTGGCAGAAATTATTCCAACTCTCTGCAGCAGTCAGATCAGCAGCTGTAAAATGAGAATTTTTCATTAAAAGAAAAAAAAAGTACATTTCTGAAATATAATTTAATGCAAGATCTGAGTGTAGCTCACTTCTTTTTTGGCTCTACCTTATTGAGAGAAACAAGGCATGCTTGATGACTTAGACAGTCCCCCCTCAAATTTCAATCATTTAGTCTCCTTCTAGGATTAGTTTACCCATAAAAAGTCTTCCAATTTACAAATTTGTCTTCCTAATTATTTTCAGAATCTAGGAGAAAATGGAAAGAGGAAATGCTCTGTATGCAGTTAATAAAGAAGAGAAGGAAGAGGTTTTTTTTTGTTGTTTTTTTTTTTCCCGAGCAAGCCATTCTTCTAAGCACTGTTAAGCACCCTAATTATAAACATTTTTATTGGGTTCTTTCTGTATTTTTTCTTGTTTCCTTGCTGAACATCATAGAAAAATTATCTCCCTCTTTATTCAAAGGGCAACTAATATGCAGTCCTCCTCAAAGTCTATCCCAAGGGAACACAATTTTAAGAAAATGTGCTGTGCATTTTGCATAATTACCAGTGAGGTCATTTTTTTCTCTGTTTTGGATAATTTAGAGGGAGCAGAGACATTTGATCTGATGATTTTGACATCCAGTGAATCAATACTGGGCTATAGTAAAGCAAAGCTCCTACCAACTTCATTGCAAACAGATTTTGCCATCTATACGTCCCTATACTGTACCCAGGGTATGATCTAACCCCACCGAGGTCAGTGGTTGGCTTTCCATTGATCAAAATGGGTTTGAGGCAACCCCTTTAATGCATGGGCACATTTCCTATTGATCTTAAGAAAAATAGTGCTGGAATTTCTTTGAGGCAAAATAATGTTGCTTTGCTGAAGCCCACAACATGTGGTGGTTCTGAGAAACGCTGAAAGTAGGAATGGACTGTTGAGCCTACACAAAGCTTGCTGAGAAATGAGATTACTGTCCTGAAGGATTTTTCAAAATCTAAGGAATGCATTCATTCACAATTTCTCTAAAAAATTACAGGTGTTTCAGAAAGACCTATCAGGCCTGGGTGAATTTTCATAAACCTCCATCAACAGACCCTTGTGGTACCAACACCTACCTAATATCTGAGTCCCTGCTTAGTCTGATTCAAAATAATCAGATTCTCATTTTAACTAGAAAAAACGTTTTGGCTCTGATAAAACTTCCCTGACAGAATTTTAACTGGAGCAAGCACATTCCAGATGAGAAAATACTGCTTTTTTCCCCATTTTCTGCAGAATGGCTACTCTGGCAAACATTCTCAACCACCTTTATACCAAATAAATAAATAAATAAATAAAAAATCCTGGGTATCTAATCCCACCTTTGTGGCTGCCTTGTTGAAAAAAAAATAGGCCTGGAATGCAAATTAGGCCTTAGAAATGAATTTGACTGTTCTGCTAGGCCCTCAATTAAAGACTTCTTTTCCTTCTTAAAACTCCTAACCTCTCTGCTGGTACGGGGGGAGTGGCATGGCCCCAAGGCCCCACCAGGACCCCCCTGCCTCCGCTATTTTTTTTTAATAGTGTTAGCAGCACGTCAGAGATCTTGAGGTCAGCAAATAAGGATGACTTCAAAAACATGGAATAAACACAGCAGTCCTCTCTTTTTTTTTTTCTTCTTTTTTTTTTCTCTTTTTTTTTGAAGACATCCAAGTGTGAATTTTGTGCTTTTTCTAGTCCATGGTAACTCAGAAAATGTAATCAGTGAGCACCCCTTTCTGTGATAAAAATCAGCTTTGCTAAACTGTGATTCATGCTGCTGTTCAGCTCCTCTGTAGATGCTGAAAGTCATGCTACATGGTGTGATGGCTTTAGCTCAACTGCAGATGATTGGGCTTGATGCAAGAATTGTTGGGCGATGTTTTATGACTCATGTTATGCAGGAGGTCAGACTAGATGATCATAATGGTTTAAAAATTCATTAATCTGTGTGGATAAATATCTGTGAAAGGATTAATTAGAAGTCCGAACATTTATTCTACATGACAAATTGGATTCCAACAAAGGTCTTTAAAGCTGAAATGTAAACACCAAGCTGACAACTCCCAAGTTTGAAAGGTCACACTAGCAAAACTTACTACTGAATGAGACTGACTTTAGCTAAATTTTTTCTCTTTTCTTGAAAATTTCAAGGCACTTTGTTTTAAATTTAACAAAAAGAAAAGATAAAAGAAAGCATTTCCATTTGAAAGAATCTTACCTTCTAAATGTTGAAGTCCCTTATAAGAGAATTAGTTTTATTAAAACATATATACATATTTTTTCACTTTGAAGAATTTTTTTAGGATTCCAAGATTTTGTCTCTGTCTTGATTTTTTCTTTTTCAGTAACATAAAAATATTAATGGGATAAAGAAATCACTTCCTGTTGAGCACTACCAATGATCCAACTCAGCCTTGTGATTTGAAATTTCAAAGGATCTGTGCCGTTTGATGTATACTGAGCTCAAGACACAGGGAAATCAATCTGTGTAGCTCTGCCTACCTTGGTAACTGTAGTCAATGTACTGTAAAGTCTTTGTTAAATATTTATTAATTAGCTGTGGTTTAATAATGTATGTCTGAAGAAATGCTGAAGGCTGTGAGTGGATAATGAAAGAATTCTGTTTCCTGAAACGAATGCCTTGAGATATTATATATTTTACTGTAGTGGTTTCCTCACTCAGCAAATTGAGTGACTTTGCCACTTGGGGGGAAATAGGCAATTGTGTCTAGCAGACGTCTGCTTTTGTAACCTCCTGTTTCCCAGGGAGAATCCATTTAGAGATCTGAGCAAAAGCCTGTATGGTAATCCCAGGCCCAAAAATACTTCAGTGGAAAGAGTTTCCTTTAGACTGCTCATGTTTCCAATGAATAAAAGCATCTTTTATTCTATCCAGTAACAGAATGAAGCGAGAGTTGTGTGCAGACATATGTGCAGCTCTTGACATATAGACCACTCCATCAGCTTACAAAAATGCATCTTATAGGCAATGGATATTTAGGTAGACCCTATAGATCTTTTAGCCCAATATGTGTTTTTTTCTTGTTCTGGAAGCAGTTCAAACCCCTGTCCTGTTTAAAATGTTGACATTTACAATGGTGAAGACCTCTTTGCACAGCAGTATCTGTTCTTTTCTTCGGTTAGAGGGTTTTAAAGCCAGACCTTGGTTCTGCTTAAAAACAGAGGAGCCAGGATATGTGGGGTCTAGCACCACTGCTGCTGTAGCTTTATGGATAACCTTTCTCTGTATCTGATCCTGCTATGTATTAAATAGAAATCTAGCAGCTCCTCTCCATCCAAAGGTGAGACCATAATGTTGACTTCCTTGATCTTTGTACAATGCTGTGTCCATCTGACATGAAAGACCTTAAGAGGATTTAAGACTGGAAAGTCTTTAAGAGCACGTAAGGAATGATAAATAAATATGCAATAAATGGCTCAGTCTTCAAAATAGGACTATAATCAAAGTTTACAATTTATTAAAGGAATAGAGGTAAGCAAACAGCACTGGGTGCGCCGGGAGTTTCCGCTCCACCAAGACACACACCAGCTACATCAAGCAGCTGATTTCTATGCTCCTAGGCTAATACATATTCATTACTACTTCTAAAAAAAACAACAGGATTATTATAATTAGTTTCCGGAATCCAAACCCTCCTACTGGAGCATGCGTATCAGTCTCTGGTGGTGTCTCTGGGGGTCTCTCGTGCTGAAGGCTCATAGTCTTCCTCCCTCTTGTCCTTCTCCTTTGTCCAACTTGGCTGTATGTCAGAGACTTGTGCAATGTCCCCTGCAAGCTTTGTCTTTTAGTTGTTCTTCAGCTCTCCCCATCTCCTTAATCTCCTGGCCAGATATCACAGACTTGCATAGTGTCCCATGCAACAGTCATAATAGTTAGCAGTTATTCTGAACCCCCCCCCCCCCAGATATCAGAGACTTCAAGGAAAAGCCTACAAGTACATTTCCCTTCAAGCTCTCTATTGACACGAATTGCTAAAACATTCCTTTGCAGAATACAAAAATTATATACATTAACCCCTCTGTTTTTCTTAGACTTGTGGTTATACAAGGGTATGTAAGACAGAAGGTCACATTCAGACCTTCATCATACCATGCAGCCCTAGTATTGTTCCATACTGACATGAATCAGATGAACATATCTCACATAAATAAACAAGATCTGCTGAAACAGAGAGAACGTGGGGAGTTTTCTCTATAAGCCAGCTCTGTGCTATCTCTGGTTTGTACAGAGCCTTGGACTGAGAGAGAGCACCAGAAACAAAATCAAGAAACAGGCAGTTGCAGGTGACAAGATGTTGCAGGCTCTGGCTTGTTACAGGACTGAAATGCCTCCAGTGAGCACAGAGCATCTTTTTGCTCTGTTGCATTGCAAAATGTTCAAAAGAAACCAGTCCCTTCCACAGAGATTTTAGTCACCACAGACCTGAAACTTCTTCATAAAATTCCAGAGCACTTGTAATTTCTAAAGTGACTACAGAGTGAAAGGTATTTTTTATTACTACTTAACACTGCAGCAATCCTGGCTCCCTATGCAGGACTGTTCAGAAAGCTGAAGGTGCCTTTCCTTCAGTTAAAACTGCTGTGCTTCTTTCCCCTCTATACAGGAAGGCCACAGAGGACATCGTTTACCCGTGGGAAAGGACACAGTGGCTTTCCACAACAGGCTGTGCTGTGCAGGGGCAGAGAGGATGGACAGCACAGTTCACTGTTAGCTAGATGATGCAGTGCTCTTCCCCGTTTGCTTCGTTAGGTGAACTGTACAGTCTTTGCTTCAGTATGGACAGACACATTTCTTTGGTTTCTCTTTAGGAGTATTGGCCATTGTGGTGTTATTACTTGATTAATATATTTGCAAGGGATAACAAGTTGATGCTTCAAATGGGCATTTTGTGACCACGCATAGGCAATTATGACCTGGGATGAATAATTTTTGCATATGAAAGAGGAGTTAATTTTGTAGATTTATTCTAACTCCATATCTTTGGAATAGATCTGAATTTAACATTACCTAGTATAAAGTTAATAATTTCCTTTAATTCTGTGGGACAGAGCCTGCTCTAATATCCAGTGCCATAAGGGGATAGTGTCCCCTGACTCCACAGTATGACCTTCTGGAGGCAGCACGAATGTCTGCATCTTTGCAAAGCCTCCAGCCTGCTCACAAAAATGTTACAGACATGATAGCAGAACAGGCTCTTCTCATTTAAGTCTATAGAGGAATATTTGGAAGAGCAACAAAGTCAAGGACACTTTTAACCTTCTCTTGGAAGCAAAGTTCAGTAGAACTGCTCACCAGCTGAGGGCATCAGAATATGAACCCGTGTGTCAAATGAGCATGCACCTCCACAAAGACATCTCCAAAAGAACCAGCTAAAAAGAGCTGGAACTGTACACATGTTCATACCCATTCAGAAAATTTTTAAGAAAAACTGTATCAGTAGATATGAAAGAGTAAACTTGTAAAATATATTTTAAAAAATGTATGCATATACAAATATAAATAAAAGCTGCTCATCGTATAATTATTATATCACGTATTTACTGTCTTGTGCAATGTGTCCAAACCAATCATATAAAATGCACATCTAAATATGCCATAACATTTTTAAATGACTAAACAAAGTGTGATAACATGTACATAGGCGCAGACATGGAAAAGCCACCTCTCTCCATTTACATTGTTACATTTAAATTGTTATAAATGGCTCAGGATTCAAATTAGGATTAAATAAAAAAATAGGATTTATTAAAAGAATATAAAGGAATAGAGGTAAGCAAACAGCGCTGGGTGCACCGGGAGTCTCCGCTCCACCAGGACGCACACCAGTTACATCAAGCAGCTGATTTTTATGCACCTAGACTAATACATATTCATTACTACTTCTAAAAAAAATAGATTATTATAATTAGCTTCCGGGGTCCAGTTCCTCCTACTGGAGCATGCGCATCAGTCTCCTCTGGGGGTCTCTAGGGGTCTTTCATGCTGAAGGCTCGTAGTCTTCCTCTCACCCTTTGTACTTACTCGGCACTATTCCAAGTTTATGGAACACTCTCTGTACACTCTCCACAGGTCTTGTCTCCCAACCGTCCTTCAGCTTCTTTTTTCTTCCTCTTAATCTCTTGGCCCCCCTGGCCAGATACCAAGGATCCACATAGTATCCCATAACAGTCACTGGTTGTTATCAGTTGTTCTGAAACTCCCAGACATCAAACACAAACAGCTTTCTTATTTGACGCTTCACGAGTAATTAAAACATTCTTCCCCAGCTGTTCACAGACACATCTATAGCAGTGTTAAGTTAATCTCGAAGAAGACAGGAAAAAAGGCTGTAACTGTTAGAAATAGAAGTCCGGAATAACAAAAGCAAACAGGTTCACAAATTTAAGGAGTGTTTTCTGAAGACGTGATAAATTGACTGGAATGAGGGGGAGACTGGGACACACTGCATCTGTGGTTCAAGAATTAAACTGCCAGTGCAGGGCCCAGAGGCAGACAGGATTCAAACAGAATTGTTCTTTATGGACACAAATTTATGGACACGAATTTATGGACACGAATTGGAATTGTTAAAACATTCCTCACACACCTATGCATCTAGGTTCCAAATCCAGCTCAGGATACCTGAGCTCTCCTGTCCCTCAGCCTCTCCCTGACCCCCCGCCTACACTTGCTGGTGTGTGACTCCCATTAGCATTAATTGCAGCCACAGACCTGCAGGCAAGGTAGAGCACATCCCTTAAAAAAACATCAGCACATAGGTGAACACATCACTCCTATTTTACAATCTTTACACCGACTCCCTGTAAAATTCTCTATCAATTTCAAGGTTTTATTGCTTATTTTTATGGCATTCAGTGGCTGTGGCCCAATATATCTGACAGATCTTTTGTCACCATGTGTTCCTGAGGGTCAGAACCAGCAGGGTTATTAAGTCTGTCCAAGGAATAATCTTAAGTCTTTCTGGAGCTAAGGTTTTCTAGAAACGATATGGCAGGAGTCATGTCAGAGTTGTTTCTGAACTGCTCTTTCTTTCATGATGTGTAAGAATTAAGTAAATGCCATCTGGTAAGTTTTATCCTGGTTATACGCTAACATCCTGTGACTTCAGGCTGACATATGACTGAAAGAGGCATCACTGCAGTACTGTCTAAATTAAAGATGTTAAAAACTCATAAAGTCATCTGAAGCCAGGAATCTACAGGTCAGTCCCATATTATTCCTAACACTTCATCCAACATAGCTCAAGGATGGACCAAGCAATGCTGCCCACCTTTATGCCTGTAAAGAAAAGATGCATCCTGGGCTTATTTCCATACATTAACAAATGTCATTCAAATGTCATTCAAACTTTTCAGACTTGCACTGAGCAGGATAGTAATAATCAAACCTTAGTAAATAATTTTTTTGGGAAAAAAAAAAGTCGATTCCAATCTTCAGAGAGACACATTTACTGAGACCTGAAGTTTGTTCAGATCAATCCATGGTAGGATATCCAGAAGAAGACTGATTCCTTCAAAATGAAGATTTAACATAGATTTTTTTGTTTTGCCTTTTTTTTTTTTAATGCTCTTGAACTGATAAGTGGTTCTGAGCGTTTAGAAATCAAGCTGGGCTGTTTAGCTTTAATGGCCTGGAAGTTGTATGTTTATGTTTCATTTCCCCATCTAGCTGAGTGTAACTCATCACGACTGGGGCTTATGTAACCAACGGTCACTTGACTATTTAAGGGAAAGTAATAATTTAGGAAACACAGCATATAAGGTAGATTACGGAATGTAAAAAAATTATAAAACTTTTTATAATTATAAAATTATTTTCCTCCTGGACTACTCATCTTTGCCCAAGACATCATTAATTTAAAATAAATAAATAATAAAAAAAAATATTCTCCAATAATAATAATAATAACAACAACAATAATATCTTTTAAGATTAATCAGCTTGGTGTAGTTTAATTTTATCTTGTCAGATTCAGGCTAAGCAAGTGACCTAACTGTGAAGATGCAGCCAGACTCATGTCTGTCTTGTTTGACTGTCACTTTGTCAGAGCTTTGGTTGAGGGTTTTGCCGGTGATCCTATTCCCCTGCTGTGCAAAGCAGTGTCATCCTGTACAGCTTCTAGTGCAAAGATGAGAGTTAGTGTGAGCTTAACACTTGCTTTCTTTCTCATCTCATGCAAGAATTCATTTGCCCATAGGAAGTCACTGTCAAAAAGGTGTACACCCTGCAGAGGCAAATGCAAGTTTGAGTAGGAGTGAAGGGGCATGGAGCATTTCTGGATCTTGTGCAATGAGGTGAGCCACTTGGGGTCAACACAACTGTTGTTACAAGAGCTACCCTCTCCAAAGCTCTCTTATTTTGCTTCAGTCTTATTTATAGAGTTAAACCCATCTTTGTTTTCTTGAAGAAACACATGTACCTCATCGATCAGTTGATAGTTTTTCAGTTTTACTTTGCTTGTTTGTTTTCCATTTCATGACTTTCTCTGTTGTGCCTGAAGCCATTTTCACTTAGGTAATAATCACTAACAAACTGGACTCGATCATTATATGGATGGGTAATATCAAAATGCTGCAAAAAAATACCCAGATGATTCAATATTTGTATTCATCATGGTGCTACTGTACAATAGGGTGCTTGGATTGAGTGTTGTTTTGACAGAAGTGGCATCATTCAGAAAGCTTTCCTATTTATGACCATTCATAAGCCCATGACAGTTTGCATAATGCCTCTTTTCTGAGCCATTCCCATCACAGTTCAATGAACAACTGGAAAAAAAAAATCCCTGTATTTTCCATTGCCTGTGCGTGTGTGTGCAATAGTTTAATCCAACCCAGAGAAGGGTGCAGTTCAGTAGCAGTTAAAGCAAGCCCTGAGGCTATGGACACATGAGCAGAGAGGTAAAGCTTGAGGCATAAACCTGAACGGGTTGCACAGTGGCAGCTGAGCACAAACCTTCTGTCTGTAAGGACAGTCAAATATCACGTTCAGCTTCCATGATGTTGCTATGGCACAGTACACATTGTCTCTTGATTGTGTCTGTCATGTAGGTAGTCACTCCAGTCTCCCCATGGAGTTCTTTCAGGATGTGATTAATTTCATCCTGAAACAGATACCAAAACACTCAGATGAATTGTGCCCCAAAAGTGCATTTTCTACCCTCATCCCATTGAGGAGACAGGGAGCTCAGGAAGACCACTTTGGGTGTTGCCAGTTATGTGGCATATGTATAAAGTTATCCAAAACTGGATTGCACTCCTGTTGACACATTTTATTACACTGTGTGAGACCATATGCACTAAGACTTTACTGTTCTTTCTCTGAAAGTTGTTGGTAGTGGCAAAATAACAGGTTTTCTCAGCATAAGCTGACAGTCCCTGTGGGAACATCCTGTTTCACTAAAAACATGGCACCACCAGGTGCAGTGTTACAAAACTTTTTTTTTTTTTTTTTAAGAAGGAACCCTTGAGAAAGTTTTTACCCCAAGGGAAGAATATGAGAGGTAAAGATGTTGTTGAGGCTTTGATATGGGGTGAGAAAGGAAAGGTTTTTCATGAGGGGTAGATTTTATCTAGCTATAGATGTCCACAACAAAGGGGTCTATGCATGACCTAGTCATCCTGGCTTCAACCAACATCAGCAAAACTCCAGTCAAAGCAGTAAATGGAAATTAGGAAGTGATTCATCTAATCAAAAGTTAGGTGTCAACTCAAGGAAGAAATTAATTTTGCCCTAATGCCCATAACTGTCTTCTCTAAGTCTCCTTGAACATACTGGGGTACTAGATATGTACCTGATATGTAAACTCCTTCACTACAGACAGCTATGGTTAGGTTAGATTACTTCTTTCTAGAACTCTTGTATTTAAATTTGAATTAGTCATCCTAGCATCCCTGTATGCCAACGGAAGGAAATAGGGTTTACTAGAAACTGATCATCTGACTACATTGAGTACTACTCTGAGACTGGGATGAATCGCTTTCCAGAGCTACTGATGTTAGGACACACCATTTGTCTCCAGAAGGTTGTGCTGTTCTTTCTTTATTTTGTAACTTATACTACACTTTTGAGTTTATCTATACAACTAGGGTGTTTTTCTCTCCTGCAATAAGGAATCATAGAATAGCAGTAGATGAAAATAGATGCAGTCACTCCTTCATGAAACATCATATTGTACTTCTTTTACACACCAGAAAAATTTGAGGATATCTCTGTATTTTGAAACATCTTCTGTCCTTATTGCAGCAACTCTTTGCAAAAGACCTGGTCATTGGTGCAGGAAGGTGACCTTGAACAGTACATCCTCTTGTTCTATATTTAGGAAGTTCTGGTTATGCCCAGGACCCTTGACTCATGAATATACGTGGCTCTGGAATTAATAAATCTCTACATCCTCCAGAGGACAGTCACAATACTTTGAAGGAATTTAGGACTTGTTGCACCCTATTGTACACATTTCACTTTGTAGCACTGCAGGAGAAGATAAAAAATGAAGTTGTTGCTATTTCGTGCCCATGTATTTCATGCAAGTACAGTCATGTGTAGGGCAGAGGGGAACTCCCAAAGGAGTATTTCCATCAGGGCTCTCCCCGGTGCCAGTGAAAAAGGTCCAGAGCTCCTATCCTAATCTCTAACAAGTGTTGTTATTCTAAAACATCCCTTCTTCCATGCATTATTTCTTTCTGAACCTGGCAATGTTATTCCTCAGAATCCCTGCTTTATAGATAGTGAAACTGAGACACACACCTTAAGCAACTTGGCCAAACAATGTTTTGATGGACTAGTCCTTAAAATCTCCCAGCTTTTAGCTTCTTCATACTCTATGCGTGTCTCCAGACCAACCTTTTTTATCCATGAGAAAAGAGCAGTCTTTCCCTTTACTTTTACCCTGTATTTGAATAGGACAGAACTGTAGAAAAAGATAGATTCTTCTTAAACTGGTGACATTTGTAAGGAAAAGAGGACATTTTGTCATAGCCTACTAGACAGGCGATTCTAAGGTTTCACCTCAACATTTCTGGAAAACAAAACCAAAATTAAAAAGAGGGAGTTTGTGGTTGTGGCTTTTTTTTTTTCTCCCCACTTACAGACAGCTGTTTGCATGAGTTAAAAAGAAACAATCAATGTACTTGAGCAAATATTTTCAAGAGAGCTCTTTTTTTCTTGCTCAGTATTGATAATGACCTGCATTTCCTACCACAATGATTATCTTAAAAGTCTTTTTGGCTTTGAAGAGGTTGTCTCAGCTTTTGGAGTACTTGTCTCGTGAAGGAATATAACCCAAAGAGAAGTCTATTACCTTCAAATTCATTATTCCTTTTTTTTTTTTTTTTGAGACAATTGATGTCATAAATTAAACTGCTTGTCTTCGGTTTTTTTTTTGTTTTGTTTTCTCTCATACTCAACAAGGATAAGTACACATTAGATCTATGGGCATCGCGTGCAGGTTGCTATGGCAACCCTTTGAGCCGCTGTGCACCAAATAACTTTGTCATATGAACATTTATCACAAGCATACCAAGTCTGGTACTGCTCTGTATGGTCTTCGACTAAACAGCAGGATTTTTTTTGAATACTAATTGGTTGTGGCTTTCTATGCTATGAAGCAAAGTTAATCAGCTTCCAGATTGGAAGTTAACCATAAAACATAATCTGAGCACTCCTCATCATGACCGTGCTGCTCAGCAAAAGGAAACTTTGCAAGAAGCACCACCCCCTTTTCACCACAACTGTGGGTTGTTTCCTTTTATTGCAACCTCACAAAACCTATATGTAAAATGACAGGCTGCATCTGTGCATGAGTATAACATTATTAGGCTGTAAATTAAATTTGAATTTCAACTATTAACTCAATTGTGGGAAATAAAGCTTTTATAAATTTTAAGAAACTTCTAAAGCCAGAGCCAGGTTCTAGTTCTTCACACCCACTTTTCGGTATATTTTTATGGGAAAGTTGCAGGCTGCACACCTGGTCCTTCAATAGACTGTTTGAAAGGCTTTCTTATGCATTTAAGCTACTCCCTGTGCAACCACAATTTAAAGAAAATCCAGGAATTTAAGCATGATTCTGATTTATAGTTTCCGAGGGACAGATTAGCTATCTGTGTAAGTTACTCTAGCAATTTTTATATAACAGTTATATCATAGGTAAATTCCAGCTCATACACATGACTAGGAATGTTATTATTTTTGTTTGAGAAAAAATAATATCTTAGGTTATAGGCACAGGAATTTTCGAAGAGCTTACATCTCTAGTGTAACCCTCATATTTAAATGTTACTGTCAGACATTTTTAGGGCACATTGACTTAAACGCCCGAACTCAACCAACATAAAATGTCTTTGTAAGTCAGTTTACAAAATAACAGCAGCAGAGTAAGCAAGTATTGGCAATTTTTATTTTTTTTTAATAAGTAGGATTAATTGCATTAATTTATATTCTTGCACTTACCAGGTTTTTGTTTCCATTCTTTCAATGGATGCTTCATTGTATTATAGGTATTCATAAACAGTACACCCAAACCAAAATTTGCTGGACTTGTTATAAAGACTACCATTGGCTTGAGACAGACACTGTTACGAAATAGTGCCTATTTCTTTAACTTGTTTTAAATATTTACTGCAGAATGAGATGTGCTTTTCCGTACAACTGGTTACTTTTAGCCATTACTTTCAAGGGAAGGCAGTGTGAGATGTAGACATGCATATTGCAGATGGCAACATTCAGTTAGATGAATCTTTTGCTGAAAATCTTAAAATCAAGATCAAGTGACTTGCTGGAAACGCCTAAATGCTTTGGTCAAACACAAGTTATTTGTCTTAATCTAGGCATAATGAGGTGACATTCTCTACCTTTCATTATGCAAAATGAAAGATTAAATCATCTAACCCCACAGATTTGCCACGTAGCTGCCCCCCCCCCCCCCCCCCAATATTTTACATCTCCTGAGCTGTAGGTTTCTGGATACAGTTTGTGAACAATAAATGCTCACTTCATGATTTCCTTACGAGTGCCGCCTTCTACACCACTGCTCACAAAACAACAGCTGAATAAAGAGACTGGATTTCACAAGCCTTTTGCAGAAACTTTATTTTCTTCTATAATCTAAATGAAGACCTGTTGAATTCTGTGTTTGCAAGTTAAAAAGACCTTAGGGGAATTAGATACGCAAACTCAAGTCAGCTGCGTTCTTTTGGGACCTTCACACTTCATGAATTGCTTCCACTGTAATTTTAAAAGTTTTCTTTATTAATAACCAGATTTGAAGGAAGAATAAGTGTCAACTAGTCTCACCAGGTAAATCAATATACACAGGAGTAAAGTGACATGCTTTGAGTCCTTCAGACTTGTTTGTGCCTGAAACAAAACTAGCAGTTCACTGTCAAAAGCTTTCCTCGTTGGAAAGGTTTCACAGATCACTGGCCCACACTCACTTTGTCTAGCTATTTGATTTCATAAAGGCCCGGATTTTTGAGTTCCCATTCTTATTGCAAGTGTAGTAATGACAAGGATGCAACCCATGCTGAGCAGGCAATCACGCCCAGCCAGCGTGGGTTTATGAAAGGCAAGTCCTGCTTGACAAACCTGATCTCCTTCTATGACAAAATGACGCGCTGGGTGGATGAGGGAAAGGCTGTGGATGTGGTCTACCTTGACTTCAGCAAGGCTTTTGACACTGTTTCCCACAGCATTCTCCTCAAGAAACTGGCTGCTCTTGACTTCTCTTGACTTGGACTGGCGCACGCTTCGTTGGGTTAGAAACTGGCTGGATAGCCGGGCCCAAAGAGTCGTGGTGAATGGAGTCAAGTCCAGTTGGAAGCCGGTTACTAGTGGTGTTCCCCAGGGCTCGGTGCTGGGGCTGGCCCTCTTTAATATCTTCATCGATGATCTGGATGAGGGCACTGAGTGCACCCTCAGTAAGTTTGCAGATGACACCAAGTTAGGTGCGTGTGTCGATCTGCTCGAGGGTAGGAAGGCTCTGCAGGAGGATCTGGATAGGCTGGACCCATGGGCTGAGGCCAACTGCATGAGGTTCAACAAGGCCAAGCACCGGGTCCTGCACCTGGGGCACAACAACCCCAAGAAGAGCTACAGGCTGGGAGATGAGTGGTTGGAGAGCTGCCAGGCAGAGAAGGACCTGGGAGTGATGGTTGATAGTCGGCTGAATATGAGCCAGCAGTGTGCTCAGGTGGCCAAGAAGGCCAACAGCATCCTGGCTTGCATAAGAAACAGTGTGACCAGCAGGGGTAGGGAGGTGATCGTCCCCCTGTACTCAGCCCTGATGAGGCCACACCTCGAGTACTGTGTTCAGTTTTGGGCCCCTCACTACAAGAAGGACATCGAGGTGCTCAAGCGAGTCCAGAGAAGGGCGACGAAGCTGATGAGGGGCCTGAAGAACAAGTCTTATGAGGAGCGGCTGAGGGAGCTGGGCTTGTTCAGCCTGGAGAAGAGGAGGCTCAGGGGCAACCTTATTGCTCTCTACAGATACCTCAAAGGAGGCTGTAGGGAGGTGGGTACTGGTCTGTTCTCCCACGTGCCTAGTGACAGGACAAGGGGGAATGGGCTTAAGTTGCGCCAGGGGTGTTTTAGGTTGGATCTTAGAAAGAACTTCTTTACTGAAAGGGTTGTTAGACATTGGAACAGGCTGCCCAGGGAGGTGGTGGAGTCACCATCCCTGGAAGTCTTCAAAAGACGTTTAGATGTAGAGCTTAGGGATATGGTTTAGTGGGGACTGTTAGTGTTAGGTCAGAGGTTGGACTCGGTGATCGTGAGGTCTCTTCCAACCTAGAAATTCTGTGATTCATATACATAATGCTCAGGATGTCAAAAAGATAGTAGGATGAAGAACAGAAGATGCATCTGTTTGGGGTCAGCTGCACATTAGATATTTGTGTTTCATTATACTGTTCTTAGTTTCTGGAAGAAGTGAATTAACTGTGAGAGCTTTTTCTTTGCCTCTTTATTGCCCTTTGGTTGTAACAACATGCAAAAAAAAAAAAGTCTTTGAACACAGAACCGCTTGCAGGAGATATGCTGGAATTAAGTCCTTGTTCACACATACCAGAGCTGAAGGAGTGTTTCTAGAGCTGTAGTCCCTGTTCACATACCTTTTTTCCCCCCTCAGAAATCATGCCTAGAGGACTAAGGTATCTATGGCTTAAACATAAGAATCACTGGGAAACGATTTCTGCTGTGTAGAGTACTAGAGAACAAACTACAGTTTAGGTGATTTTTAGGTCATCCAAAACTTCAGTCTTTATTATATAGAATGACAGCAGAATACAGGCAGGAAATGAACAACTAAGTACCCAGTAGTTACTGCAATTCAACAAGCTTAAGTTACAGTTATACAATACTATCTTTGAAGACATATTTTAATATTAGGAAACAATCTCAGCAATCCTGGGAAGAGAATTCATACCTATCCTCTCCAGTCAAGTAGATCTCAGGAAAGAGTAAGAGAAGTACCTTTAATACATTTCTGGTCGTTTGCCTGGCCATTTATGCTATTTCATCCCCTATTCAACTGTGACCTTTTTGACTAGACTAGCAATTAAGATAATAGTGATGGTATTTTTCTGATAGCAATCAGTAGCACCTGGACATGAAAGCAATCCACTTCCTAGGCCCAGAAAAAATGGAGAAACACCATGACTTCAGGGAGCTACTCCTTATAGGGAAAGACTCATCAGGGAGTGTAGCAATAGGCAAGGGATAGTGATTTTAAACTAAAAGCAAGCAGATTCAGATTAGAAATTAAAAAAAATAATCTTCACTATGAGGGTTGTGAGGTACTGGAACAGATTGCCCAGAGGAGTTGTGGATGCCCCGTTACTGGAAGTGCTCAAGGACAGACTGCATGGGGCTTTGGACAACCTCATCCACTGGGAGGTGTCTGCCCATGGCAGGGGTTGGATTTAGGAGGTCTTTAAGTTCCCTTCCAACCCAAGCAGATGTGTGATTCTTTGATTTAGTACTTCACTGATATTACTGAGGTGATTTTCACATAGTAACAAGATTCTTGTGTTAACTACAGCATTATGTTGTTTTAATGACTGAATGATTGATGCAAAGTATAAGTCATTCTCTGATACTTTCAGGAAGTGTTTGAAACTTCTGAAGCGTTATGCACTACATCTGAGCTCTGTAGGTCAACCTACAGAAGGATATTCTTTATAGCTCCTACAAAAGCATGGCCAACCTCCAACCTACAAGTTTATCAAGAAATTAGCCTTCAGAGACTTGAATTTTGGATACAGAAGAATTCCCAGAATTTAAGGCTATGGTTGTCACTGCCAAGATTATTATAAGTGCAGAAATGCAAATTGAGATGAAGTGACATCTGTTTTCTGCTGTCATGAGAAGTGCATTGATATTTTTCCAGGAAAATTTATGCTGGAATTCTGTAAAAACTTAAATTTTTAAATCTGTCTCAATCTGTTCTCTGGGTTGCCTTACAGGTCACGTGCTGCATTGTCACATCCTTCCTGAAAACTGGAAGTTTGCATTGGTGACTGAAGCTCTAAAGAAACTGGATGAAAGATAGTTCTGTCAGTTTTTGGCAATTCCTCTTAAGAAAATGGGTTTGAATAGATGGTATGTCTGGAAGAAAGATTAAAAATGCATAGTTAAAACTGTACAGAATACACAACATTGTGAAAGGCTAACAAGCAGAATGCATCATAAGAACTATCAAGTTGAAGTGCTTAGACAACGGCCTAATTTTAAAGAAGAGTTTTATACCAAGAAAAACAAAAAAAAAAACAGAACTCCAGAATAGGCGCAAGAAGAATTTATTTTAAATCATTTCTCCGCAATGAAGTATTTGCCAATGATTTATTTTTTAGAATTTTGATTTCTAGTGAGATTTATCAATAACTACATTTCTAGTTAGATTAATAAGTTATAAAAACATTACTTTCCAATCTGAAATAATAGCTGGACCTATATCCCTTCTCCAGTGATCCCAAAACCTCAGAAAACAGACACTTTCTAGTTACTACAAAGATTATTTTTCTATCTACTCTAGTAAAGACATAACTATGTCCAGATTGGAAAGATGCCACATTGAATAGAAGTGAGATGTCGAAGAAGAAAGCATGCCTTTGACATGAGCCTAGACTGAGCTTGGGAAATAATATTATGGTCACCTTGGAATACTAGGTATGCTGGTATAGGCTTGGTGTCATCTCACGGACTTCCGAAGAACTTCATCAGCATGAACTAGAAGAGAACTTGACCCTTTCATGACTAAGCAAGGAGTACTGCAGAAACTGTGAGACTTACCTAGAAGAACACAAGAGACTAAGAGAGGAAGGCAGAGATGAAAAAAATAGGGCTGGAGAAAGAGAGCAAAGATGCTGAACCTGAGCTGGTCATTTTATCTTCAGAGTTCAGCTACTCAATGGAAAGCTGATTTTATAAGAGGTCACACTGCATATTCTCAATTTAAGCACGGAAAAGAATCATTAGTTCTGCCAAAATTATCAAATAATTTATATAGAGTATTAGCATTTTCTGTGTGTTAAACAAGAGACAGGGCTTTTAGTAAAGAGGACAGAGATGGAAGAAAAGCCTCTGGGAAAGTATGTACTAGAGCCTGAACTGACAAAAAAAACATCTGGAAAGTCATCACCAAGGTCAAAGCACAGCTGATAAGTTGCTCTTCTGCTGATCAGCAGAAGATGTGAGAGCCTTGCAGTTCATCTTCCTAGCCATAGACAAGTCAGCACTGCAAATGCCTGTTTGGATGCATTACATTGGACAAGCTTGGTTGTTTTTCTTCCATCCAATCATTTAGTATAAAGGTGTGTAAGTAGCACACATTCAGTCCCTTAAGACCCTCAATCTGAGGGCCAAAGTTCCATTCCCTGTTGTGTCTTCGTGACAGCTGTCACTAAGAAAGAAAGCAACTAACCCAAAATGCATAGTGTTATGATACTGGAAACCACCAGTTCTTGAACTGTAACTGTGCTTCTGCACAGAAGGAAGATGTAGGACTAGCTGAGAGTGTAAGGGGTCATGGAATTGTTATTCTATCTTTCACTGTATTCCATTGCTCCAGGTTCCATAATTTGTTGGTGCACTCTAAAAATTCCTTTTTATGTTTCACCTCAATATCTGAGGGTGTCACCTGTTAATTCCTGCAACACATAACACGTATAATGCATAGAAACATACAGGCTACAACCTAAGCAATCCCTGTAATCACTTTACTATCTCCAATTCTTTTACATTCTTATCCTCTTCTATGAATCAACTTCCACCTCATAAACAGGGAAGAATAATTATGCCCACAAGAATCTTAAGGACTGGAAAGACTTTTAAATGGATGAATAAGAACACAAGAAGCCTTTCTAACTTACATCAAATTTCAGTAGAAGTCTCTCAGTTCACTGTGGTTGCACCTTTGAGAAAGTCTGTAATAATTTCTAGGGTACAACTCATTTGTCTTCACCATTGTTAACTATGTTACTGAGACAGGGCCTGTCTCATCCTGTATCTTGTGCTATGCAGTGTATTCACATAGAACAACCTGACTTTATGGTGGTCTTTATGGAGGATAACAGACTAATGGATACGTCCACTATGCAAGTTTCACTTATTTCATCCTTATAGATGCCTCTTGGGTGATAATGGACATTGAGTTGCCATTGCTAGCAGCTACTGATGTGTTGCAAAAAAAGAAAAAAAAAAGTTACCTTATGCTGGATTTGACAAAAGACCTTGGCCCTAGAGAAGGGCAGGGCAAGGAAGTCCAATGACAGATGAAAGAGAAAAAAGCACACAGAACATTCCCTGTCCAAACTCCCCTGTAGCACCATGAGAAAGTTTCTGCTGACTTTCCCAAGCATAGGAACTCAGGCAGGTGTTTACTTCACAGGGGTTTTGATTTCAGCAGACAGAAGAACAACTAAAAGGCAAGAATAGGCATCCAGAAATATCTCAGTGGAAGGGGAAATAGCTTTAACAGAAAGCAAGTTTTCAAATTGTGACCTTTGCCAGATCTTGTTAGAACTAGTTGGGAACTTATCAAGTAACCAATTTATTCCCCATTGGGAATACTGATTTATCAAGAGTGAATCATATGGACTAGAATATCAGTTTTCTTAAGAGATTGCAGAAGAAGGGGTCAGAAAAGTATCATTTTTTTTTAAGCTGTTGAGATGTCTGACTTGATCTTCTTAAATAACTCCAGGCTTCAGTTCAGAACAATACTTAACACGGTATTCTAGCAAATTTATGATTAAAAAGATAGCTTGAATTGAAATGAAGCATTACAGAATCTTTTAGGTTGAATCATTATATTTCCCACCCTTCACATTTGCTAGCTGCAACAGCAAGGAGGGTTAGCTACTATTTGAAGTTTGAAGCATTTGGTTGTTTAACCATTCAAAAGCCAGCCACAACATACCGATGTGCTCAGCGCTTTGTAAGGACTATTTTCCCTGAAGACTTAACAATTCAAGCAAGCAGAAAAAAAATATAGACAAATGAGAAGGGAAAGCAGGAGCATAGTAACATCTTTGCTCAACCATCCAAACTGAAAGCTGAAGCATGACTTACACCTTCTACATACTTTTTATGGCCAGTAGAGAAAAATAAGCACCCACACAGCTCAGTATTGGTCCAGGATATGAAAGATATCTATCTACAGGTGAAAAACAAGTGATAAATTTTTAGTAAGTGTTAAAAAACACAGTCTTTTGTTTTAAAAATATTCTCCAAGGAGATGTACCATAGCAACTCAAAATAAAAAAAAAAAGACAATTAAAGAGAGCAAACAGTAGCATTACCATAAAGCTTCAAGCTGTAGGTTTGTTTCACTGCTAGATAAAGAGACCTATTCTTAGCTGAGGAAGGTTTAAAGCTATGCTCATCTCTCCTATTACTCTTACCAAAGGCAGCAGTTAAGACTTACCACAGCTTAAACCTGGATAATGCTTCCAGAATCCATAGATCAACCTCAGCTCTGCTCAACCGTAACTTTGTGTTTGATAGTGAGTTACTTAATTTATACTAATTATCTTCTTAGTAAAAGCAGGTGTGGTTTGTTTACTTTTAGTTTCCCAACAGGAATCAAGAATTTACCACAGCTTTCTATAAGACCTCATAGTAATAGTTTTTCATAAATTAAGTAAAAAAGTTGATTTTTGCCCCAGCTGCACTGATAAACTGACTTTGGGGTACTGAGTCATCTAGCCACAGAAGCCCTAAATGGCTTGCTAAATGTTGTTTCTGTGGTGTTGGGGTTCTGTCTGTTCCAAACAAAAGTTCAACCCACTGCAGGAGATCTAAACCACAACAAAGCTGAAAAGCTCAGAAACAAGGATTTGCAAAGCTGCTGGGGTGGGGGGATGGGGGTGGGAGGTCTCTATATTGTTTTACAGACCAAACCACCTAAAGCAACATCCTAATAAAGAGTAAATTATATACTCCATGAGTCTGATGGCACCAGATAGTTTCCACAGTGGTGTAGGAAGTTCTCCTAGATCATTCTCTTTATGAAAAACAAACTTTATAAGTGTATTTCACCTCTGAAAGAAAATAATGCAAACTACATATCAGCATTCCTTCCATCATCATTAACTGTGTTTGCTTCTCATCCCAGATTTTAAATGGTCACAATTAAAGCACGCATGTTGACTTTGAGATATTGCTGATCCCAATAGCTTTACTTCACTTTAGTATAGGGAATCTAAAGCTTTCAAAAGTCTTAACATTTGTGTATACAGTCTCTTTCATTTTCTAAAAACACAGTATTTGACTCTATTTCAAAAATCTTTGATCAATCCAAAGAATTTCAGCAGGTTTGAAAGCAGCCTGTGTCAACTTACTTTTTCACACTAACTTCCACGTTAATTTAGCCTGCTTTTAGAAGCCATCAAGTTTCCTCTAGCTCCACAAGCATTTCTCTGTAATGAGTCACCTGACAGAAAACAGTGAAAACATGTGGCTCTTTTGTGTGACTGCTGCAAATTCTCTCTCTTTAGGGGTCATGAGACCAGTGTTTGCTCATTGTGTCTGTCTTTGTCCACCTCTTATCTCTCCTTTTCCAATTAGACTAATTTCTTGGAGCAGGGGCTATATTTCTAACCTGCTTCTGTATAACACCCAGTGCAGCTGGACCGTAACCAGGTCTCCAGTGAACTACCGTCATACCGTACCCTTCCATGGATGCTCTCAACTAAATCCTCGCTTGGAAAGAGCCTGGCCTGGTGGGATGCACTGCAGTGGAATAGGTTTGATGAACTCATATTCTAATCCTACATCATCTAATGTTTAGTTTAGTTTCTTCAGAGTAGCTGCATTGTCTCTGCTTCAGATCTCCTCAGAGCAGCTATCTTCTCCAGGCATCTCTGTGGAAGCACACATTGCATAGTGCTGTAATGTTGAGGGATTTCTTGAAACAGCAAAAATCCCATGGCTTGCTGTAGCTGAGCAAACCAAGCTACCAGGGCAACTATGAGAAGTTCCCATGACAGTGTTCCCACATCGCCCAATTGAGGAATTCAGAAAAATATTGTTACCAGTAGCTGGCTTCAAGGACAAGGTCTATGTGACTGCTAATCACAAGGGGTTGTTTTCTTGCAGGTGGGGTTGTTTTCTTATAGTTGTTTGTCTGAGTGCTTTTGACCAATAATCTTGTGTGAAACACTGTCCACCCCTGTTAAGTTCTCTATAAAAGTTAGGCTATTCGGGCAATAAAATGGAGCATGATCTGACTCTGCTGGTGTCTGTCATGCTTTCGGCCGTGCTTCCTGCAACATATGGCGCCCGAACAGGCTGAGACCCGAACAGGCTGAGGCCGGGACATCGGAGCGGTGCCGGGACATCGGAGCGGCGCCGTGAGATCCGAGGCACACGGTAAACCGACCACCGCACAGAGAGAAGCATTGAAACACCCTACTAACCGACCTGGGCAACGGCCTCAGGGTGAGAAACGGGACGCGGAATCGCGGTGAGACGCGGAATCGTGGTGGGACGCGGAAAACGGAATCGCGGTGGGATGCGGAATCGCGGTGGGACGCGGGAAAAGGAATCGCGGTGGGACGCGGAAAAAGGAATCGCGGAGAGACGCGGAATCGCGGGGGGACGCGGAAAAAGGAATCGCAGAGAGACGCGGGAAATTTGAAGTAATCGCATGAAATTGAAGTAATCGCGGTGCGATGCGGGACATCCGAGATCGAGCTGCTACGGGAGACCAGAGGCATCAGTGGACAACGGCAGCCGACCCTCACCGTGTGGCGAGTCGGCACAGAGCAGAGGGGCGGACATCAGGACCCTGCAGCCTGTCTGACGTAACCATGGAGGCAGCGGCGGCTGTGCTGCTTCTCTTTGGCATTCTGTTTATAAGAGGTTTATCTTGCAATGCAAAAAAGACTATTCGTCCCCAGATCGGTGTTATAACTATGTTTCTGGATAACATTCCATGGGGTTGCCACATTCTATGGATTACTAGTGACAATTTAGCTCTATTGCGGGGCAGGAGTGCAGAGACGCAGATTACACTGCCAAATGACCACCGGCAGGCTCTTTCACAAACAGCTTCTAAGGTTGCAGCTGGCACTGCTTGCAGCCGTATAGCAGACGTTACACTCTCTTTCCTAACTAGTAATCATGTGTCTCATCCATTTGTGGTGAATGGTCAGTGGCAAAAAGAAAAGGGGGAGAGTAAGGGACGACAAAGACAGAAACGGTACCAGGAGGATGCCACTGACACTACTAGCACGGGTAATAGGAGTAGTATAAGTGACATAGGTGCAGGGCGGCGGCAGGCACTGCCGCGCTGTGGGGCATTCTGCCTGCTGCTCGCCCTCACCTGCCTGTGCACTGCTGCTGACAGTGCTAGAGCAAAATGTGAAGACTGCTCAGACGGCAGTGATGAGAGTGCTTGTGTGAAGAAGATGTGTGCTGAATCTGACTTTGTGTGCAACAGTGGTCAGTGTGTGCCAAACAGATGGCAGTGTGATGGGGATCCGGACTGTGAAAATGGGTCTGATGAGATTGCTGATCTGTGTTATATGAGAACATGCCAGGTAAATGAAATCAGCTGTGGTCCTCAGTCAACCCAGTGTATCCTGGTGTCCTGGAAATGTGATGGTGAAAAAGACTGTAACAGAGATCCTGATTGCAAGGATGGAAGTGATGAAATTAACTGCCCTTCTCGGACCTGCAGGCCAGACCAGTTCAGGTGTGAAGATGGGAACTGTGTCCATGGGAGTAGGCAGTGCAGTGGTGTGAGAGACTGTCTGGATGGCACTGATGAAGCAAACTGTAACGATGTTATTCAGTGCTCAGGACCTGGCAAATTCAAGTGCAGAAGTGGAGAATGCATAGATATCAATAAAGTGTGTAACCAGCAGAGAGACTGCAAGGACTGGGGTGATGAGCCCCTGAAGGAATGCAACATACATGAATGTGACTGTCCAGCTGGGTTTGAGTTTGTAGACAAGAGAAACTGTGGAGATATTGATGAATGTCAAAACCCTGGTATCTGAAGTCAAATCTGTATCAACCTGAAAGGTGGCTACAAATGTGAACGTAGCCGTGGCTATCAGGTGAATCCTGCTACAGGAACCGGGAAAGGGCCATACCGGTACAAAAACACAAATAACACCTGTGATTACAATGACGCTGCTAAGCAGGGTTTAGGGGTTTGTAGCATGGAGACAAGGGGTAACAACTACAGTGTTTGGAACAATTGTGCAGCTTTGGCCTTACCTCCTGATGTGCTTCTGATTTGTGGGGATGGGGCCTGGCAAGGTATCCCTGCAAATGCTATCAGATGTCCATGTTACTTAGATAAACTCATTGTATTTGCTCCTAGCTTGCTACAGTTGCGTGAGATCACCAGACATAAATGGGCATTGCTTGCATCGGATTGCAATGATAATGTTGAATTGTGTGGGGTTGCAGCTAGAGCGGCATTAGCAATTTCAGTGCCTGGAGTGGCATCTGCGGCCGCACGTAACAACTTAGAAAAATTGGTATGCTGGGCCAAGAGGCAAGCCTATGCCACGACAGAGATACTTGAGGAGATGTTACCAGATCAAAATAGTCTGCGACATCTGCTTTTACAGGATCAAGCTGCTATTGACATCTTGCTTTTGGCTCAAAGGAATGGGTGTGAGGACTTTAAGGGAATGTACTGTTTAAACCTTTCTGATCATAATGAGTCAATTCACAAATCCATTACTTTCCTGAAAGAGCATATGAGAAAGATTCAGTATGGTATCAATCCTTTCAATCAATGGTTCACTGACTTGTTTGAAACAAGGTGTAGATGGTTGCTGGGTTTAGTCACAAGGGGATTAAGGATTTGGTTTATGGTGGTGGTAATCATCGTTGTGTGTTGTAAGTATAGCTAAAGAGTCACTTGTAAAACTGCTGTGTCGGGCTTGGTTTGCTCAAAAGAAGAAGGGGGAATTGTTGAGGGATTTCTTGAAACAGCAAAAATCCCATGGCTTGCTGTAGCTGAGCAAACCAAGCTACCAGGGCAACTATGAGAAGTTCCCATGACAGTGTTCCCACATCGCCCAATTGAGGAATTCAGAAAAATATTGTTACCAGTAGCTGGCTTCAAGGACAAGGTCTATGTGACTGCTAATCACAAGGGGTTGTTTTCTTGCAGGTGGGGTTGTTTTCTTATAGTTGTTTGTCTGAGTGCTTTTGACCAATAATCTTGTGTGAAACACTGTCCACCCCTGTTAAGTTCTCTATAAAAGTTAGGCTATTCGGGCAATAAAATGGAGCATGATCTGACTCTGCTGGTGTCTGTCGTGCTTTCGGCCGTGCTTCCTGCAACACTGTAATTCACATGATTGTTAAGATTTAATCCCTCTACTTGCCTTTCCTCCTGCAGAAATTGCACAGTGACTTTACATCCAGGCTGGACCCTTCCAAAGCAAATTTTGTCATTGACAGAGTAAAACAATGAGGTACCTAAAAGCGTCAGAAATATATACAGCTATTCCTCAGAGTCCATTATCCAGCATGGAATGAGTACTGGATGCTCTGAAGTTAGCACAGATCTGGTGTTGGGTTGAAGTGATATCAAGGAGTGTATTCTTTGGTGTAGGGAACAATAAATTCATGGTCTTTGTCATACTCTGACTCACTACAGTATCACTTCAATGACAGCAGATTTCTCAAGCTGTTGAGAGCGTGAATAATTAATTTAGTGACTACTGGTTTGTATGTCAGAAGTACAAGCCCCTGCCTCTAGTTACTTCTGCTGACTTCAGTGGCTCATTGTGACCTGCCAGATCCTAATGGAGGATAAGCATCTTTGTCACTGATGAATGTACATTAATCTGTGATTTGGGTTTCCTCAATTCTGTACAACTACAGCAGTGATGCAGAGCTCAAATACAAAACCTTTGTTTCTTCCCCATATCACTCATGGTCTGGCAATAGCATGGTTTTTAGTTTTTAATCTCTCCTATAACCAAGTGAGGTTACTATTAACAAATTTTATAGATCAAGTGACTATCATTCTTATGGATAATTTGGCATGGAAAATGGCAATTCATTATTTCTCTACATTACTCAAGAAGTTGTTTAAAAGGCTGGAAAGAAAAAGGCAAGGCAAGGCAACAAAGTAGAGCACGTCTAATTCTCTTGCCTTACTTTCTGACAACCCTTTTGTCCCCTCATATCAGAAGGGATTGGGGTTTGACTCCAGAGCATAGCAAACGAAGAGACAAATGGTTTCCCACACAGTAGTTTCTGAAGATGATGTTCTTTAGTAAGATTGGATGGTTGATGAATGCTAAAAACTATGAAGATGAATCTGCAAACATTGACTATTCAGGGTAGAAATTGCAAGCCCTGATAACTGCAGAGTGTTTTATTTCTTAAAGCTTTTAAAAATTTATAGCTCATTTATGTTCCAATATAATTAAATATGTGATAATGTGGTGTTCTTAACTGCAGTCTTGTACTGGGTCTGGCTGGAATGTTAACTTTCCCGGCAGCAGCCCATACAGTGCCGTACTCTGTACTTGTAGCTGGAACAGCAGTGTTATCACACCAGTGTGTCTACTGCTGAGCAGCAGTGGCACAGCATTGGGCCTTTCTCTAACCCTCCTAGGGGATGGGCAAAAAGTGAGGAGAGAAACATCACTAGGGCAGCTGACCTAAACCAATCAAAGGGATATTCCATACCATGTGATGTCACACTCAGCAATAAAAGGTGGAAACAGGAAGAAGAGGGGAGGGGTGGGCTCTCGTTGAGAAGACGTCGGTCCTCCTCTCAAACACCGGCTGCGTGCGTTGAGGCCTTGCTTCAAGGACGTGGTCAATCATCGCTCATTTGTGGGAAGTAGAGAGTAATTTCTTTCCTCTGCACTTCCATATAACCTTCATTTATTTTGTTTGTTTGTTTTCCTCCCTTCTTTTTATTTTTCCTTTTCCCCTCCCTTTTCCCTTTCCCTTTTTATTTCCCCTTAGTTAAATTGTTTAGTTCATGGTAGTCTTTATTTAATTATTATAATTATTTCCCTTTAATTAAATTATCCTTATCTCAACCCATGAGTTGTTCTTTGCTTTACTTCTCCCCCTCCTCATCTAAAGGAGGGGGAGTGAGAGAGTGGTTGTGGGGTTTAGCTGCCCAGCACGGTAAAACCACCACAAGTCTTCAGAACAAATCCTGCCCTTTCTAAAGAAGTATTGCTTTGATACAGAAATAATTAACAAAGAATTATAATTTAGAAGAGACCATCTAATCTGATGTGCATAACACCAGACCACAAAAGCTTGCTATCCATATCTATACCGAGCACTTAACTGAGTTTAAATAATAGTTTTTCTTGAGCTCCTTTTGAGCTCAGTGGTGGAGGGTCCTCCATTGTCCTATTAAGGGGTGTAGCCGATTAACCATGATGGGTCCAGTTGGATTCAGGGCACTGAACTATCACGATCACAGATTCACCAATAATGCATTAACCAATATGGGTCCGGTTGGATTCAGAGCACTGAACCACCACAGTCATGGATTCACCAATAATGTATAACCACGCTTACTCTAGTCACGTTATATGAGAACTATCACGGCTAGGAGCAATGCAATCAAGTTCAATTTATTACAGCAACAGGTACACAGGTTCTTTGGATTGCCAGCGATAGTGACTGTCTGCAAAAGCAAGTTAGCATGCATGAAATACACAGGTGACACAGGTGTGCAGCCTATAAATTAACGCATTAAGAGGATCAAAGACTCAAATCTCACACAAAGGCATCATAATGGGGGGGGGGGGAAAGAGAGGCTCAGCCCATCGACTGATCCCAGGAGTCAGGAGGTCCTCAGGATGGTGTATTCCCACATGGTGGTATCTTTCCTGACATTCCCTCTCTCTTATGCCAATTTATATTATTTCTATCTTTTAGGTGGAGCTTGAGTGACTCTAGTCAAGCGTATCTTAGTTATGACTGGTGAAAAGTTTTCCTGTCTCCATTTAAAAGAATAGGCTCCGAGAAATTCAGAGTGCATGCTCGGTGAGGGGTGGTCGCACCTTGGAGGCAGGTAGCTTTTGGGATGGAGGTGTGTTTTGGTATTAAAATGATATTATAAAGAGCAAAAGTACACTAGGGTACAGCATTTGTCAAAACATGACAGGTTGTTGGCTCAGGGTAGCAAAAAGTGCAGCTTATCGGTCTCGGTGTGCACAAGAACAATCGAGGCCCCACCTGGTTACAGAGCCTAGCCGTGGTGTCTCCACTCCACTCTACGCTCCGCACTGTTCCTTAGAGCTAGCACACCAAGTTTCCCCAGTGCAATAGCATCTAAGGTTGGAAGCCCAGGGAATGCTCAGGTAATGCAGCTACGCCTACCCTGAAAACCTCTTCAATGCTGTACATTTTCTTTAAAATGTGAATGTTAGTTTTATTTTCCTAGTTACTTTAGGCAATTGCACCACATCCATACATCCAGTTAAGCTGCTTCAGTAGTTAATTATTTTCAGAGTCAAAAAATGTATGCCACATTCCTACACAGTAGCTTTGTTTTAAACTACCAAATATCATTAAGCTTCTCTCTGCTAATTTAAAGAATTGTCTGCTTTCTAAAATCCTTTCTCAAATAGATATTTTTAGTCTATAATCAATTAACCTCTTAATCTACTCCTGGATAAGCTAAATTGATTGAACTTAAATCTTTCACATTGAGACGTGTGTTTCAGAATCTGTCATGCTTGTAAATTGTTCCTGAATGCTTTCTGATTCACCCACATCCACTTTTGAACTGTGGAAACCCGCACTGGGATACCACCTTCCAGTAACAGTTGCCAGCATGACAAGAAACATTGCCTCTCTACTATATTTGTTAACTCCTCTGCTAAGATGTTCAGAACTGCATTTGCCTTCTTAGTAACAACATTAGGTACCTTTCTGGACATGACTACCTACTTGACCACAAAGTTTATTCAGGACACCTGTTTCTTTTGTATTGTCCCTATATCTTTAAGAACCAGTATATGATTACAGAATCACAGAATCACAGAATCACAGAATCGTCCAATCCAATGCCTAACAACCCTTTCAGTAAAGAAGTTCTTCCTAACATGCAACCTAGAACACCCCTGGCTCAACTTTAGCCTGTTCCCCCTCATCCTGTCACTAGGCATGTGGGAAAATAGACCAACCCCCACCTCGCTACAGCCTCCTTTAAGGTACCTGTAGAGAGCAATAAGGTCGCCCCTGAGCCTCCTTTTCTCCAGGCTGAACAAACCCAGTTGCTTCAGCGGCTCCTCGTAACACTTGTTCTCCAGACCCCTCACCAGCTTCGTTGCCCTTCTCTGGACTCTCTCAAGCACCTCGATGTCCTTCTTGTAGCGAGGGGCCCAAAACTGAACACAGTACTCGAGGTGCGGCCTCACCAGAGCTGAGTACAGGGGGACAATCACTTCCCTAGACCTGCTGGCCACACTGCTTCTTATACAAGCCAGGATGCCATTGGCCTTCTTGGCCACGTGAGCACACTGCTGGCTCATATTCAGCCGACTATCAACCAGTACTCCCAGGTCCTTCTCCGCCAGGCAGCTTTCTAACCACTCATCTCCCAGCCTGTTGCTCTGCTTGGGGTTGTTGTGCCCCATGTGCAGGACCCGGCACTTGGCCTTGTTGAACTTCATGCAGTTGACCTCAGCCCATAGGTCCAGCCTATCCAGATCCTCCTGCAGAGCCTTCCTACCCTCGAGCAGATCAACACACGCACCTAACTTGGTGTCATCTGCAAACTTACTGAGGGTGCACTCAATGCCCTCATCCAGATCATCGATGAAGATATTAAAGAGGGCTGGCCCCAGTACCGAGCCCTGGGGAACACCACTAGTGACCGGACTCCCCCCCTTTTCTCAGAAGACCAAAGAAGTTTTTCTCAACCTGTCTAAATCACTGAGTGTTGCTTTTTTCAACAGAAACTGGATCCTGTGCTCTGTGAGCATTTCTGTACTTAATGAATATTAATTACCTAATTATTATGCTAAACTATATAAGCAGTTAACACAAACATAACCAAAGAGACCTCTATGAACGCAGAAGATCACAGCAACAAAGATTTTGCAGCTATGCTAAGAAATTTCCTTCATTTCCCCAATGAAGGATATTGAAAGAAATCAACATCATTTGGAAAAAAAAAAAAAAAAAGGCTACTAAAGCCAAAACGTCTCAGATGGGAATAGTGAACTTGTGCTGCCTAGGCTTAATCCTGTTCCCCACATGGGAGCAGGCCAACCGGGTCACTGCGCAGAAGTGATTTCTTCATCAGCCTGTGCCTGCGCCCACTTTGGCAGCACAGTGCTGCCAGTGTTTCTCCCAGAGCAGCTCTCCAAAACAGTCCTCGTGCAGCCAGATTTCATCAAAACAAAGCCAACATTAATGCTAGGCTAGGCCCCTCTAATGGTGCTTTATTATGAGTAAACAAAAGCACAGCCATATTAAGTGGATTTGGGATTCTTTAGTTGGGAAGGAGCCACTGGGAGCTTCTGTCCTTACATCAGCATCCCAGCGAGCATGAGGCTTCACACCATAATTCCTGCAGCAAGCCAATAATTTCTGCTGGAAGCTGGAGGATCTCAGGAAATCTTTGAGGGTTTTTCTTACAACATTCCTGAAATTATCTGTTATCCTGGGATCTCTGCCTTGAAATGACCCTAGCCTGCTTCCACAGCACTGTGTGCACCAGGCACCCTCTCCACCATCTCCAGGGACCCAGGAGGGGAACCAGCACGGAAGAGCAACTGGAGTCTCTGTTCATGGTCTGTCTGCTGGGCTTCAGTCTTCTCTCAGGGACATCTTAGGTGCATCTCAGAAATGCACTATTTGTATTTCTTTTCTCATAGCAGGACTAAGAGTTCGCCAACAGATACACAAATGGGTCCCCTTTGTAGCATTCACAAGGCACAGAAAAGACAAGGAAAGTATTACTGTTAATAGTGTCATGCACACATTTTCTCTGGAAATTGCTTTATATTAGAAATTTGGATTATTTTTAGTGCAACTTATTTTCTAATTAACAGTAGTTGCTTTTCCACTGAGATTGTTTATTACTTATTATATTACCATCTCAGAAAGACAAATATTTTTGGCTAAAGTTAAAGTGTCACAAAAGCCTCAGGGGTGAATTTTGCTGCCTCCAGTTCCGTTCTCACCTGGAAGCTGGAGTCTCCAGCAGGACAACATATCCCCTAATGCTTAACTCTCCGAGACTTCCCAAATGTTCAATT
The DNA here is from genome assembly GCF_047663525.1 of Anas platyrhynchos. Classification (NCBI taxonomy): domain Eukaryota; kingdom Metazoa; phylum Chordata; class Aves; order Anseriformes; family Anatidae; genus Anas; species Anas platyrhynchos. The sequence continues at coordinate 5,659,927 of NC_092620.1, read as the reverse complement.
TCCCATCAATAAGAAAAGAAACCATGATATATTAAAGGGTTTTTAGCCCTGCTGGAAATTGGGTGATGGAAGAAGACATGAGCTGCAAACTCCAATTTCATTGTGGCACAATATTCATAATATCTAGGGGACTGAATTCATCTAAAATGAGATGTTGGATAATAAAACTCAAATCCTGCCTCCACACCCCCAGCCTGGGAAATTATGTAGGAAAGAAACTTCTGTCCAGTGAGTTTTCCCACATCTCAGATGGAAAGAAAATCACAGGGAAAGTAGATGCATTTTCTAAGAAATACATACTGAGCCTGTGACAAGGTATAAACTCAACATCGACACATCATTCCTAGCACTACACAGATTTCTCTCTGCTGGAAGCAGGAGTACAATTACACATAGGCCTCCAGACAGCTGGCCTGCAGTAAGAATTTTCAACACTTTGAATATGAGATAGATGAGAAAAAGAAAAAGCAGGTATGCCACAAACCTGGTGGGAGAAGTTTTTCCTACAGGAGATGATGAATATTCAAATCACAGTTTCCATAAAAAATCATAGCACAAAAATTGTTCCTCAAATGTTTTGGTTCTGGGCCACGAATCAAAGTGTTTCAGTTCAAAACTACCAAAATTAAAATGTTAATTTAGTTTTTCCCTAATGAAAATACAATACATGAGTAAACTGATATTTTTTCTCAAATCCCTATCTCTTCCAAAGCCAATGTTTAGTGCCATTTCAATTATCTGTCTCCATCTTCTAAACAAGTTTCCTTACCCATATGCATGTTAGAAATGTCTCAATCTTCAAAATAGGATTAAATAAAAAAATAGGATTTATTAAAAGAATAGAGGTAAGCAAACAGCGCTGGGTGCGCCGGGAGTCTCCGCTCCACCAGGACGCACACCAGTTACATCAAGTAGCTGATTTTTATGCTCCTAGACTAATACATATTCATTACTACTTCTAAAAAAACAGGTTATTATAATTAGCTTCCGGGGTCCAGTCCCTCCTACTGGAGCATGCGCATCAGTCTCCGGTGGTCCCTCTGGGGGTCTCTAGGGGTCTTTCATGCTGAAGGCTCATAGTCTTCCTCTCCAAATTTGTCCTTCCCCTTTGTACTCCTTTGGCACCATATCAAGTTTATAGAACATCCCCTGCAGGTCTTGTCTCCCAGCCGTCCTTCAGCTTCTTTTTTTCTTCTTAATCTCTTGGCCACCTGGCCAGATATCAGAGGCTTGCATAGTATCCCATAACAGTCACTAGTTGTTATCAGTTGTTCTGAAACCCCCAGACATCAAAGACTTCATACAAACACAAATAACTTTCTTATTGACACTTCACGAGTGTCGTGGTTTAACCTGGCCGGCAGCTAAACACCACGCAGCCGTTCGCTCACCCTCCCCCCTCCCTCTCTGGGACGGGGGAGAGAAATGGAAAGTGAAGCCCGTGAGTTGAGATAAAGACAGTTTAATAAGACAGGAAAATAATAATAACAAAATAATAATAACAATAATAACAATAATAATAATATGGTGATAATAGGGAAATAATAATAATATGTACAAACAAGTGATGCACAATGCAATTGCTCACCACTCGCTGACCGATGCCCAGCCTAACCCCGAGCAGTCCGGCCCCCTTCCCCCGGCTAGCCACCCCTATATATTGTTTAGCATGACGTCAGATGGTATGGAATACCCCTTTGGCTAGTTTGGGTCACCTGTCCTGGGTCTGTCCCCTCCCAGCTCTTACTGCACTCCCAGCCTGTCCGTTGGCAGGACAGAGCAAAAGGCTGAGATGTCCTTGGCTTAGTATAAGCACTGCTCTGCAACAATTAAAGCATCGGGGTGTTATCAGCACTCTTCTCATCCTAAGCCAAAACACAGCATTCCACCAGCTACTAGGAAGAAAATTAATTCTGTGCTAACTGAAACCAGGACATCTATCCACCCCTTATTCCATACCATTTACGTCATGCTCAGGTTACACTCTTTTCCATACATTCTAATTAGTCACCTATAGTAATCATGGTAGTGATAACATACAGTATTATATAGTAATTAACATGGTACAATTCAGTTCATGGGCTATTCTCACCCAGTATTAAATCTCCTTGAGGTACACACCGCACCTCTCCGTTCTTTTGCATCACCCACCAAGTGTATCCAGGTCCCTGAGCGAAAACAATTCCACGAATAGGTTTGCCTTTTCCTGAGGCAGGAGTAGCCCAGACTGTTTTACCCAGCATATTTTTTACATGCACTACAGGAACTTTATCCCCATCTACAGTACGTAACAGGTTTGATTGGGCAGGTCCAGCTCGGTTGGTAGATCCCCTAGTATTGACTAACCAGGTGGCCTTTGCCAAATGCGTATCCCAGTTTTTGAACGTCCCAGCGCCCATTGCTTTCAAGGTAGTCTTTAACAGTCCATTGTATCGTTCAACTTTCCCGGAGGCTGGTGCATGATAGGGGATGTGATACACCCATGTTCTTTGGCCCAAGTGTCTATAAGGTTGTTTTGGAAGTGAGTCCCATTGTCTGACTCTATTCATTCTGGGGTGCCATGTCGCCATAGGACTTGCTTTTCAAGGCCCAGGATGGTGTTCCGGGCGGTGGCATGAGGCACAGGATATGTTTCCAGCCATCCGGTGGTTGCTTCCACCATTGTAAGTACGTGGCGCTTGCCATTGCGAGTTTGAGGGAGTGTGATGTAATCAATCTGCCAGGCCTCTCCATATTTATATTTCAGCCACCGTCCTCCATACCAAAGAGGCTTTGACCGTTTGGCTTGCTTGATTGCAGCACATGTTTCACAGTCATGAATAACCTGTGCTATAGCGTCCATGGTCAAGTCCACCCCTCGATCACGAGCCCATCTGTATGTTGCGTCTCTACCTTGATGGCCTGAGGTGTCATGGGCCCATCGGGCTATAAATAATTCACCTTTATGCTGCCAATCCAGGTCCACCTGAGCTACTTCAATCTTAGCAGCCTGATCCACCTGCTGGTTGTTTTGATGTTCTTCAGTAGCCCGATTCTTGGGCACATGAGCATCTACGTGGCGTACTTTCACAGTCAGGTTCTCTACCCGAGCAGCAATATCTTGCCACAATGCAGCAGCCCTGATGGGTTTGCCCCTACGCTGCCAGTTGTTTTGCTTCCATTGCTGTAACCATCCCCACAGGGCATTTGCTACCATCCATGAATCGGTGTAGAGATAGAGAACTGGCCATTTTTCTCGTTCAGCAATGTCTAAAGCCAGCTGAATGGCTTTCACTTCTGCAAACTGACTCGATTCACCTTCTCCCTCAGCAGCTTCTGCAACTCGTCGCGTAGGACTCCATACAGCAGCCTTCCATCTTCGATGCTTCCCCACAATACGACAGGACCCATCAGTGAACAGGGCATATTTCTTTTCATTCTCTGGCAACTGGTTGTACAGTGGGGCTTCTTCAGCACGACCCACCTCCTCCTCTGATGATATCCCAAAGTATTTGCCTTCTGGCCAGTCCATGATCACTTCCAATATTCCTGGGCGACGGGTTTCCTATTCGAGCCCGCTGCGTAATCAGTGCAACTGAAACCAGGACAACGAGTAATTAAAACATTCTTCACCAGCCATTCACAGGGACAGTCACACCTATAGCAGTGTTAAGTTAATCTCGAAGAAGACAAAAAAAAGGCTGTAACTGTTAGAAATAGAAGTCCGGAATAACAAAGGCAAACAGGTTCATAAATTTGAGGAGCATTTTCTGAAGACTTGATAAATTGACTAGAATGAGGGGGAGACTGGGACACACTGCATCTGTGGTTCAGTAATTTAATTGCCAGTGCAGGGCCCAGAGGCAGATAGGACTGTTCTTTATGGACACGAATTGTTAAAACATTCCTCACATGCAGATGAATAGATTTGCCTACGGGCATCCCACAAGCCATTAGTCCTAATTATTTCACACGCTCAGAGTCTCTTCTCTCCTGTCCTGTGGCAGTGAGCCCCATAGTTTATGCTTGTATTGAAATGGAAAGACTTGCAGTGACAAATACAACCTGACAAATGCTTGAGGAGAAAATTATTTACTGTATCAAATACTGTACCTTCTTGAACAGAAGGTGTAAACACTAATAAATTAGCAGTCATGAAATTAATGAGGACCGTAAATTATTGAGGTACTTGATTCCTTCTACCAAACACATCCTGAACAATAAATAATAAGAAAAGGTATTTAGAGATAAGGAAGACCTCATAAAAATACTAAATGAAATAAGGAGCTCAGGGGAGCCTTGAACAAATATATCATTAGGTCCATGTGATAAGGGGTAGCTAATAAGGGAATTACTGCCAGCCTTTCGCAGAAGGGCCCAGTGCACCACGACCACCTTGCCAATGAGTCACAGGATCATCACGAGACTGGGAACACCACAAAAATATTCAAACAAGGAAGGAGAAAAAAAAATTGCTTCTTATCCCCATTTTAGGTTCTGGGCAAGGATCTCATTCAGAGTGAGAGCAGCTTAGGGATAGCAATCAAATGCCAGGAGCTTGGTAAAAGCATGAAAGAGAAGAGCTACCATGCAGGAATAAGCCCCTCCTAATAGTAGCAGCGATACTCAGCACCTCACATGTTCAGAGGCACCTTGAGAAGTGGGAGAAGGGTCTATGTTGCTAGCCATATTTTGTAAGTGGAGAAATAAGACCCTGAGACCCATTCTCATGTCGACAAACTTCACATTGCTCAAGCCTTTGCACCAGGCAGGGTTCTCCTAAGCCATGGGCACCTGAGAGACCCGTGAGTGGTAATTCACAGTCTGCCTCACTCAGTTCCCCCTCTACGCAGCAATTCTGTGGCAAAGGACAGGTGTGAATGCCAGACGTGACTTCTGCCAGTTTGCGTCCTTTTACCCTTGTCCCTGTGCCTGTCCTCCCTTCAGCTCAGGGAATATTTTTTCCTCTCCACAAAGGGATGGGTTGGTGGTATAAAGGGACTTTGTCTCCAGCCCCTCGAGAAGCATGAAAAAGACAAAAAGTCCAGCCAAAGCTACACAACTTTCCCCCAAAGCTATCCCTTCCTAACTCAGTTTTTGAAATGATTTGCTTACATTATCTCTGGCTTCCTCCTCCCCGCCTGCCACTCAATCAGGTCTAAATGTCAAATGTCTTTGCCATCAGCTATGCCAGGCATACTATAAAAAGTAGCTGTCTTCCTGATAAACTGTGCTCTCTGAAAGTCCTGTCTTCAACTTCACAGTGCTCTGCAGTCTCCTTCTAACGTTATTTTTAACAACCTCTCTGCCCAGCAGTCTGCGTGACACCTGGGGATCACTCTGCAGCAAGGGCATCCCAAAGGAGCGTGCTCCCCTCTTCAATGCCTGGTGGGAGCATAGGCGGGTGGGAATAGCTGAATCCCCACAGACTCAGGGATAAACCAAGCGGTGCAATCATCCCCTGGTCCACTCCGATCACATTGAGAGGGAGATGCTCGTGGGGGACTCCTCAGTGACAGCTCCTACCAACTCCACGCTTCCTGTGCTTGCAGTGCAGACGTGGGGCATGGCCTAGGGCTTCCTCATGCCCTGTCTTTCCCCATGGGCACTGACAGCATGAGCAGGCAGCATGAGTCAGAGCAGGTTTCGAGTTGCCTACAGTGGCTTTGGGGATCTGCTCTAAGGAGAACTGCATAGGGTTTACCTGTGTGCGGTCACCTAACTGGGTTCCTGCAGCATAGTCCTCTCCTGCACAGGGACATCCTGCACATTTGGCACCGAGGCTTGTGGGCAGACAAATGTAAGCAAGAAAATCCTGTTGATTGTCTGACAGGCACCTGTGATGCCTCCTGCAAGAAATTGCTGTCAGCACCAGTGAATTTCGCAGCTACCATGGCATTTTACCTTCCCTGTGAGTTCAGCCCATCCTGCTTACTTTGAACTTGGTGTTTGAGTCTGAAAAGGGACTTTTCATGAAAAATGACAATGTCTACTACCAAGCTTATTCAACCTCTATGACATCCACTCTTCTCTGTCTCTGGGCAGGAAAGGTTTTTTTTAGCCTGTCAGCCCTGTAAATAGTCCACCCTTCGGACCTAATTGCTGCTGTCATACCCCTTGCCCCTAATGAAGATGCTGCAGTCAGAGTCAAGCTTGCAGTGTTATGTGTCAGCCATGAGAGAATCCAGCCCTCTTCCCCTGAGATGCGTCATATATTCAGGCTACCAACCCAAACCTGGCAAGCTTGCCTTTGTGAGTGCACAACAAATATGACTGATATACAAAGCCATCTGTGTAACACACAGACAAAACAGGGCTGGCAGTTAAGGGGCTCACTCTGAATTCTTCCCTTGAAGGATTATTTCTGCCAAGTTTCCTCATGTTTATATGTGAAGGAAATGGATTGAAACTTCAGGGTGGATCCAATTTAGAAATAATTGATGATGGAGTTTAGTTTAAATACTACTGAGGCAAGTCCATACTTGGGTGACATGCTTTCAGACAATTTCTTTCTGATACGTGATATTAAAACTGCAAGTGGAGTCATGAAAATTTACTATAGGCTCAGAGTCTGGTCTGCCAGACAGGCTTTACCAGTTGATTTCAGCTGAATCTTTGCCATGTGGACTTCACCTACTCCCTGTTAATTCCTACAGCCACTTGCAGAGTCTTCACTGGGAAACTAAATTGACTGAGAGCACCCTGACTTGGATGCAAAATCAATCTCATTTAAAAAGCGAGACCCTGCCCAAAGACTTGAGAAAGCCCAATTCAACAAAGTCTGTAAGCACGTGCTTAAAATCCATCCCTACTAAACACAACACATTAGTGCTTCCCTAAAGATTTTGCAGATTTGGGGCTGCAGTGTGGTTCATAAAACGTGAGGGGCTTTGACTTCAGCATGCCAAAGGAGTTTGAAAGCAAATTAATTTTGTAATGAGAATCCTTCTGCCAACAAAATCCACATGGTTCTAAGTAAGTCTTTTTGCTGACTATTTAAATTAGATTAAATAAGACTATGGTATTATTAGCATTATTAGGGTTATTATTAGGAAATAACTATTCACAGCACTTCTGTTGTCGTATTCTACAATAAGGAAAATAAATCTATTAAAATGATTGAAGATTAATACATAAGCTCTTAATAATCAAATGGTAGCAATGAGTTCATCTTTCACATTCAGTCACAAAAATCATTGTTTGCTAGTTAAATTCCAATTGTTCATTAGCAGAGATTCTCCGGGACTCAGCAGCTCTCTAATAGTGATACATGTCATGTTAAGGGGTATAGCAAATTAACCATTATGAGTCTGGTCGGATTCAGGGTCACAGTCACAGATTCACCACTAACATATTAACCGATATGGATCCGGTCAGATTCAGAGCACCAAACTACTGCAGTCACGGATTCACCAACATAACACACCAACATAACATTCAATGAGAACTATCACGGCTAGGAATAATGCAATTAACTGCAATTTATTACAGCAACAGGTACACAGGTTCTTCGGATTGCTGGCAATAATTACTGTCTGCAAAAGCAAGCTAGCATGCATGAAATACACAGGTACATAGTCTGGCTATTAATGCGTTAAAAGGCACGAAGACTCTAGAGATTTCTAAGTTTCCGTGGAGACACCCAGTATTACCAAGTATTCAAATCTCTACCAAATGTGTCCCAGTGTGTGGGGGGGGGGGGAAGAGAGGTTCAGCCTGTCGACTGATCCCAAAAGTCAGGATGGTATATTCCCTCATGATGGTATCTTCCCTAACAATGGTATCTTCCCTAACATCCCCTCTCACTTACGCCAATTTATATTATTTTCTGTCTTTTAGGTGGAGCTTGAGTGACTCTAGTCAAGCATATCTTAGTTATGTATCGTGGTTTAACCCGGCCGGCAGCTAAACACCACGCAGCTGTTCGCTCACCCTCCCCCCTCCCTCTCTGGGACGGGGGAGGGAAATGGAAAGTGAAGCCCGTGAGTTGAGATAAAGACAGTTTAATAAGACAGGAAAATAATAATAACAAAAAAAATAATAACAATAATAATAATAATAATACAATGGTGATAATAGGAAAGTAATAATAATATGTACAAACAAGTGATGCACAATGCAATTGCTCACCACTCGCTGACCGATGCCCAGCCTAACCCCGAGCAGTCCGGCCCCCTCCCCCCAGCTAGCCACCCCTATATATTGTTTAGCATGACGTCAGATGGTATGGAATACCCCTTTGGCTAGTTTGGGTCACCTGTCCTGGGTCTGTCCCCTCCCAGCTCTTACTGCACCCCCAGCCTGCTCGTTGGCAGGGCAGAGCAAAAGGCTGAGATGTCCTTGGCTTAGTATAAGCACTGCTCTGCAACAATTAAAGCATCGGGGTGTTATCAGCACTCTTCTCATCCTAAGCCAAAACACAGCATTCCACCAGCTACTAGGAAGAAAATTAATTCTGTGCTAACTGAAACCAGGACATCTATCCACCCCTTATTCCATACCATTTATGTCATGCTCAGGTTACACTCTTTTCCATACATTCTAATTAGTCACCTATAGTAGTCATGGTAGTGATAACATACAGTATTATATGGTAATTAACATGGTACAATTCAGTTCATGGGCTATTCTCACCCAGTATTAAATCCCCTTGAGGTACACACCGGACCTCGCCGTTCTTTTGCATCACCCACCAAGTGTATCCAGGTCCCTGAGCGAAAACAATTCCACGAATCGGTTTGCCTTTTCCTGAGGCAGGAGTAGCCCAGACTGTTTTACCCAGCATATTTTTTACATGCACTACAGGAACTTTATCCCCATCTACAGTACGTAACAGGTTTGATTGGGCAGGTCCAGCTCGGTTGGTAGATCCCCTAGTATTGACTAACCAGGTGGCCTTTGCCAAATGCGTATCCCAGTTTTTGAACGTCCCAGCGCCCATTGCTTTCAAGGTAGTCTTTAACAGGCCATTGTATCGTTCAACTTTCCCGGAGGCTGGTGCATGATAGGGGATGTGATACACCCATTCAATACCATGTTCTTTGGCCCAAGTGTCTATAAGGTTGTTTCGGAAGTGAGTCCCATTGTCTGACTCTATTCTTTCTGGGGTGCCATGTCGCCATAGGACTTGCTTTTCAAGGCCCAGGATGGTGTTCCGGGCGGTGGCATGAGGCACAGGATATGTTTCCAGCCATCCGGTGGTTGCTTCCACCATTGTAAGTACGTGGCGCTTGCCATTGCGAGTTTGAGGGAGTGTGATGTAATCAATCTGCCAGGCCTCTCCATATTTATATTTCAGCCACCGTCCTCCATACCAAAGAGGCTTTGACCGTTTGGCTTGCTTGATTGCAGCACATGTTTCACAGTCATGAATAACCTGTGCTATAGCGTCCATGGTCAGGTCCACCCCTCGATCACGAGCCCATCTGTATGTTGCATCTCTACCTTGATGGCCTGAGGTGTCATGGGCCCATCGGGCTATAAATAATTCACCTTTATGCTGCCAATCCAGGTCCACCTGAGCTACTTCAATCTTAGCAGCCTGATCCACCTGCTGGTTGTTTTGATGTTCTTCAGTAGCCCGATTCTTGGGCACATGAGCATCTACGTGGCGTACCTTTACAGCCAAGTTCTTTACCGGGGCAGCAATATCTTGCCACAATGCATCAGCCCAGATGGGTTTGCCCCTGCGCTGCCAGTTATTTTGCTTCCATTGCTGTAACCATCCCCACAGGGCATTTGCTACCATCCATGAATCGGTGTAGAGATAGAGAACTGGCCATTTTTCTCGTTCAGCAATGTCTAAAGCCAGCTGAATGGCTTTCACTTCTGCAAACTGACTCGATTCACCTTCTCCCTCAGCAGCTTCTGCAACTCGTCGCGTAGGACTCCATACAGCAGCCTTCCATCTTCGATGCTTCCCCACAATACAACACGACCCATCAGTGAACAGGGCATATTTCGTTTCATTCTCTGGTAACTGGTTGTACAGCGGGGCTTCTTCAGCACGACCCACCTCCTCCTCTGATGATATCCCAAAGTATTTGCCTTCTGGCCAGTCCATGATCACTTCCAATATTCCTGGGCGACTGGGGTTTCCTATTCGAGCCCGCTGAGTAATCAGTGCAACCCACTTGCTCCATGTAGCATCAGTTGCATGATGCGTAGAGGGGACCCTTCCCTTGAACATCCAGCCTAGTACCGGCAATCGGGGTGCTAGGAGGAGCTGCGCTTCAGTACCGACCACCTCCGAAGCAGATCGAACTCCTTCATATGCTGCCAATATCTCCTTTTCAGTTGGAGTATAGCGGGCCTCGGATCCTCTGTATCCCCGACTCCAAAACCCCAGGGGCCGACCTCGAGTTTCCCCAGGTTCTTTCTGCCAGAGGCTCCAGGTGGGGCCGTTCTCCCCGGCTGCAGTGTAGAGCACATTCTTTACATCTGGTCCTGTTCGAACTGGCCCAAGGGCTACTGCATGGACTATTTCCTGCTTGATTTGTTCAAAGGCTTGTCGCTGTTCAGGGCCCCATTCAAACTCATTCTTCTTACGGGTTACTTGGTAGAGCGGGTTTACAATTAGACTGTAATTTGGGATGTGCATTCTCCAAAACCCCACAACACCTAGGAAAGTCTGTGTTTCTTTTTTGTTAGTTGGTGGAGACATAGCTGTTATTTTGTTGATCACATCCATTGGGATTTGACGACATCCATCTTGCCATTTTATTCCTAAAAACTGGATCTCTCGTGCAGGTCCTTTGACTTTATTTTGTTTTATGGCAAAACCGGCTTTCAGAAGGATTTGGACTATTTTCTTCCCTTTCTCGAAAACTTCCTCTGCTGTGTCACCCCACACAATAATGTCATCGATGTACTGCAGGTGTTCAGGAGCTTCCCCCTGCTCTAGCGCAGACTGGATCAGCCCATGGCAAATGGTAGGGCTGTGTTTCCACCCCTGGGGCAGCCGATTCCAAGTATATTGGACTCCCCTCCAAGTGAAGGCAAATTGTGGCCTGCACTCTGCTGATGATTGGTGAAAAGTTTTCCTGTCTCCGTTTAAAGTAATAGGCTCCGAGAAATTCAGAGTGCGTGCTCGGTGAGGGGTGGTTGCACCTTGAAGGCTGGTAGCTTTTGGGATGGGGTTGTGTTTTGGTATTATAATGATATTATAATGAGAAAAAGTACATTCGGGTACAGCATTTGTTAAAACATGACAGGTCATTGGCTCAGGGTAGCAAAAAGTGCAGCTTATTGTTCTCGGTGTGCACAAGAACAATAGAGTCCCCACCTGGTTACAAAGCCTAGCCGTGGTGTCTCCACTCCACTCTACGTTCCGTATTATTCCTTAGTGCCAGCACATCAGGTTTCCTCAGTGCAATAGCATCTCAGGTTGGAAGCCTAGGGAAAACTCAAGTCTACGCCTACCCTGAAAGCCTCTTCAATGCTGTACATTTTCTTTAAAATGTGAATATTAGTTTAATTTTCCTAGTTACCTGAGGCAATTACGCCACAATACATAGTCATTACATTTCAGTCAACCCACTCTTAGCACAGCCGTTGAACGTCATTTAGTTGGTGCTATTTTATTATTATAATTGCCATGTAATAATGATATCATGACCTAGAGCATCACACCAGATTTTCATCTTGTCACACATTTTATGCCATGTCAGTGAGATGTAGCTGATGTTCAAACCGTGACTTTAAGGCAGATGCACATGCTGCATGAAATAGGGTTGGTGGATACACTGCATTGCTCGTTCCTCCAGCTCGGGGCTGAGCAGTAAGCCCCGTAGGTCCCCAACAATAGTGTAGTGATGGTATGCATCAGAAGAGATGTAAACCTGTTCACGTGTTTGCTGTCTATGAACTACTTGTTGGGAAAGCTTGGATTTCCAGCTCTCACTGCATAGGGGTGGCCTGGCGGGGATGGCAGCCATCACAGGAAAAGCTTACAGGCAGGTGGGGAAATGTCACGAACCAGGGACTTAATCGTTGACAGGCTGGACTCTGAAAACAGCATTTTATCTTCTCTTCCCTTGCCTTGTTCTGTCCTCATGCAGCAAACCACAGGAAATCGCTTCATTTGAGATGGGAAGTGCCAGGGAGAGGAAAGACCTGGTCTGTGATGACAATTGAATTTGGGAGGTGGTCTTTCAGAATTAGGCAGCCTTTTCTGCTCACACTGAAATTAGTGTCAGGAGCTTCTTGGACTTTAGTAGTCATGGAGTTGTTCAAAAAATATTGTGACTTTTCCAGTTTATTTCCAGCAATAGGGAGGGATATATTTTCAGTTATTTAGACTTGGTATTCTCACAGAATTTTTCACTGGTTAAAGTTTTGCACCTTCATTTAGCTGTTAGTATTTGGATTTTGTGCCTACATGTATCCATTGCATTTATTCACATTGGCCCTTGCTACACAGACAGTGACATGTAGACAAGCATGGCACCCTTGTCCCACACATTCAGATATTCTAGCTTCAAACAACACATATCTCTGATATCTCTGACATTGCATCTGGCCTGGATATGAGGTAAATCTCTCTTTTTTTTTTTTTTTTTTTTTTTTTGAACATAACAACGTGAATAATAAGTTAAATCAATGTAAATAAAATACAGATCTTTTGAAATCACTATATTTATCTCTGCATAAAACCAGTCAGAGATCCTAACAAAGCTCCAACAAAAGGGATTTCCACTGTCCAAGAAGGATAGTGATTTTGAACCTGCCACAAAGTTTAGGCTACTGAGATCCTATGTTTAAAGTGCATTTTTTGTTGTTGTACTTCTTAAACTGTGATAGCACTTACAGCATGGGCCAAACTCTTCTGGCATCAGTTCACTTTTTGCTAGAATTTAGACACAGAGCTTCAGATTGGTAAAGAGGCTCCTAGGAGAAAGATTTCAGTATGCATTTAATATGGAGTACTGTGGTGGTTTTACTCAGCTGGGCAGCTGAACTCTACCACAACTGCTCTCTCACTCCCCCTCTCCTCAAAGAGGAAGGGGAAGAAAATACAACACAGAGAACTCGAATTTGAGATGAGAAAGGTTTAATTAAAGGGAAAGGGAATGAGGAGAAAAAGAAACAAAAGAAACAATAAGTCCGTGCGGAAGCACAGAGAGAGGGAAAAAAAATTATTCTCTACTTCCCATCAACGAGCAATGTTCATCCACATCCTGGGAAAGCAGGGCCTCAAAATGCGTAGTGGTTGTTCAAGAGGAACAGCCCCCTCCCCCACGAGAGCCCCCCCTTTTATTGCTGAGTGTGACATCAGGTGTTATGGAATATCTCTGGTTGGTTTAGGTCAGCTGTCCTGGTGATGTCCCCTCCCCATCACTTGCCCACCCCCAGCCTGCTGGCTCTTGGGGGCTTGGAAGGAGTCCTGATGCTGTGCCAGCACTACGCAGCAATAGACACAACACTGGAGTGATATCAGTGCTGTTCCAGCTACGAGTGCAGAGCACAGCACTGTGTGAGCTGCTGCAGGGAAAGGTGACTCCATCCCAGACAGACCCAACACAAGTACATGCTTCTGTATTTTGCTGAGCAGGGGTGGATTTAAGCACAGAGTAAAATGCTTTGCTGAATGGGACTTAGCTGAGTGAGAATGACTGCAGCTAGATAGGGCTGGTTGGGGACCTAAGGGAGACAGAATTGCGCAACTGTGTTTCTTAAAATCCTCTGAGCTGTTTCAGAACCATTTCTACAAAATAGTTTTCTCCCATTTATCCTTCAGGAGCACTTATGGCATCATGACTTAAACCATAAAGTACCCCCAGCTCATACACTCCAGCCAAAAACTGGTGGTGTCTATCCTGTCTTTGCAATCCTTTTATTGCATGTTCTGTCTCTTCAAAGAAATAAGCAATCAATTTTTTTAGAAAAGTGTCCTGGTTTCAGTTAGAACAGAATTAATTTTCTTCCTAGTAGCTGGTGGAATGCTGTGTTTTGGCTTAGGATGAGAAGAGTGCTGATAACACCCCGATGCTTTAATTGTTGCAGAGCAGTGCTTATACTAAGCCAAGGACATCTCAGCCTTCTGCTCTGTCCTGCCAACGGGCAGGCTGGGGGTGCAGTAAGAGCTGGGAGGGGACAGACCCAGGACAGGTGACCCAAACTAGCCAAAGGGGTATTCCATACCATCTGACGTCATGCTAAACAATATATAGGGGTGGCTAGCCGGGGGAGGGGGCCGGACTGCTCGGGGTTAGGCTGGGCATCGGTCAGCGAGTGGTGAGCAATTGCATTGTGCATCACTTGTTTGTACATATTATTATTACTTTTGTATTATCACTATTGTATCATTATTATTATTTTTGTTATTATTATTTTTGTTATTATTATTTTCCTGTCTTATTAAACTGTCTTTATCTCAACTCACAGGCTTCACTTTCCATTTCTCTCCCCCATCCCAGAGAGGGAGGGGGGAGGGTGAGCGAACGGCCGCGTGGTGTTTAGCTGCCGGCCGGGTTAAACCACGACAGTGTTTTTGGCGCCCAACGTGGGGCTCGAAGGGTTGAGATAACGGCAGATCCGACCAGAGTGTGTTAAACTAAAATCGGTGTAAGGATTAGACCTGCTTAATAGTCACCTGTCATGATGCTGATTGCTTTAATCTCAACTCTGCTGCACCTGTTTTCCAAATTGAGTATTATAGTACATTATTTTCCGTATTTGCTCTCTGTCGTGTTGTTTATCCTCTCTGGGCCCTGGTTTCAGATCATTATGGTACTGAGTGTTATAGCAATGGCTTATGAGACGATAAGATATCTGGTCATGACTCTAACTTGTTATTTGTATTCAGTAACATCGTCGACTCTGTACTTTGGAAACTGTATCTTGGAAACTATTAGCAATTATACCTATTGTTTTTTTCCATTAGGGAGTCAATCTGTGGAGGGGAAAGGGGAGGATATTTTTCCTTACTTGCTTACTCTCCCTTTCTCCTTCACCACCCCTGTATCCTCCTGGATCACTCTGCCTTCCTCCTTCACCACCCTTTTATCCCCTGAGCTTGTCACAATAGCTCTCCAAGATATTGAATATTCTTGGGATACTCAGACCACCATAGTCTTGTTGTTCTGCCTCCTGAATGCACTTCAGGTTCTGCTTAAAGTTAAACAATTACTTAGGAAGCTCATCCGGAGATCTGCCCGGAGGCAGTATAGTTGTGGGTGGCAGGGAGTATGGGTGGATATGGGCAGGCATCTAGAGCAGTTGGCACCCCCAGTGTGTTGGAAATTCACCCCTGAACAATGGCAAAATCCTCAAAAACTGTCAGAATGCTTGAAAAAAAGGTGTCATGATTCTGGCAGTTCCAAAGTAACACAAATCATTGTAACGTGCTGGGGCCTGGCTCATGCCTATCGAGCTGCCATTGATACTGCTATCAACTTAGTGACAGACCCTGTGGCCACTCCAAGCCCTGTGACAGATCCAAAGGCCACTGTGACCCCTACGGTGGACTCTGCAGCCGCTCCAGTCCCAGCTCCTGCAGCCGCTCCAGTCCCAGCTCCTGCAGCCGCTCCAGTCCCAGCTCCTGCAGCCGCTCCAGTCCCAGCTCCTGCAGTCGCTCCAGTCCCAGCTCCTGCAGCCGCTCCAGTCCCAGCTCCTGCAGCCGCTCCAGTCCCAGCTCCTGCAGCCGCTCCAGTTCCAGCTCCGGCTGCTACTCCAGTCCCAGTTCCTGCAGCCGCTCCAGTTCCAGCTCCGGCTGCTACTCCAGTCCCAGTTCCTGCAGCCGCTCCAGTTCCAGCTCCTGCCGCTACTCCAGTCCCAGCTCCTGCAGTCGCTCCAGTCCCAGCTCCTGCAGCCGCTCCAGTCCCAGCTCCTGCAGCCGCTCCAGTCCCAGTTCCTGCAGCCGCTCCAGTCCCAGCTCCTGCAGCCGCTCCAGCTCCAGCTCCGGCTGCTACTCCAGTCCCAGTTCCTGCAACTGCTCCAGCTCCAGCTCCTGCAGCCGCTCCAGCTCCAGCTCCTGCAGCCGCTCCAGCTCCAGCTCCTACCGCTGCTCCAGCTCCTGCAGCCACTCCAGCTCCTGTGGCCGTGTCAGAGAAACGAGCTGTAGCAGTGCAAGTTGACCCTGCAGAGGGTATTCCAACCCCTTTAACGGGGTCAGAGAAACGAGCTGTAGCAGTGCAAGTTGACCCTGCAGAGGGTATTCCAACCCCTGTAACGGGGTCAGAGAAACGAGCTGTAGCAGTACAAGTTGACCCTGCAGAGGGTATTCCAACCTCTGTGGCAGACCCTGTAACAAAGTCAGAGAAACGAGCAGTAGCAGTGCAAGCTGCCCCTGTAGAGAAGGTGAAAAAATGGTATAGAGATTCAGGTCGTTTAGAACGCAGAGAGTCTTCTGCCAATCCAGGTAAGGCTTCTGCCAAAACTAGGTATAGAGATGACGAAGATGACGACGACGCTGGGCCATCAAGGATTCAGGAGGAGGAAGATGAGGATGTCGAAAAATCAACAGTAACTACCCGAAGCCTAAACGAGCGCGAGCTACGAGATGTGCGAAAAGATTTTGGTCGCTGTATAGGTGAGCAGCTTGTCACCTGGCTGCTCCGGTGCTGGGACTCTGGAGCCAATTGTGTGGAATTAGACGGCAGGGAAGCCAAGCGGCTGGGATCCCTTGCTCGAGACGCCGGCATTGACAAAGCAATTGCAGATGGAGCACAATCCACCAGCCTCTGGAGGTGTCTCCTCTCAGCTGTGAGGGAAAGGTATCCCTTCAAGGAAGAACTTTTATGTCTACCAGGCAAGTGGACCACTATGGAGAAGGGAATCCAGTACCTGAGGGAATTAGCCGTACGGGAAGTGATTTATGAGGATCCAGACCTCAGACAAACATCCAAAGACCCAGATGAAGTCAAGTGTACACGACCCATGTGGCGGAAGTTTGTACGGAGTGCACCATCATCATATGCCAGCTCATTGGCAATAATGGCCTGGAAAGAGGATGAGGAACCCACAGTGGATGAAGCGGCTAAACAACTCCGGCAGTACGAAGAAAGTCTCTCCTCTTCCTTACAGGCCTGCGTCTCAGCTGTGGAGAAACTTTCTGAAGAGTTCCACCAACTTGAAGAGAATCTATCTTCCTCCCCACCTGAACCAACCAGTGTCCTACGACCGAAAGAGAACACCTGGGAGAAAACACTTTCTGAAAAGTTTCACCGACTTGAAGAGAGATTATTCTCCTCTGTACCTGTACAGAGCAGTGTCTCAGCTATCAGGGGTAGGCGTTCATCTACACAAGGAAGACGATATGGTGGGTACTCACCCCCTGCCACCCTGTGGTTTTACTTACGAGACCATGGAGAGGACATGAGAAAATGGGATGGAAAATCTACCGCGACCCTAGAGGCACGGGTACGTGAGTTGCAAAAGAAAACAATCAGGAAATAAGGATTCTCTGAAAAGTTTGCTGTTCCAACTTCCAGCAGACAGTCCTTCAAACACAGAAACGAAGAAGATTCTGACCAGGATTAGAGGGGCCCTGCCTCCAGCCAGGGGGAGGAAAGGGACAATCGAGTTTATTGGACTGTGTGGATTCGATGGCCTGGCACATCACGCGCACAGAAGTATAAGGCTTTAGTAGACACCGGTGCACAATGTACTATAATGCCATCGAGCTATAAAGGACCAGAGCCCATCTATATTTGTGGAGTGACAGGGGGATCTCAGCAATTGACTGTATTGGAGGCTGAAGTAAGTCTGACTGGGAATGAGTGGGAAAAGCACCGCATTGTGACTGGCCCGGAGGCTCCATGTATCCTTGGCATAGACTATCTTAGAAGAGGATATTGCAAGGACCCAAAAGGGTTCCGGTGGGCTTTTGGTATAGCTGCCTTAGAGACAGAGGGCATTAAACAATTATCTACCTTGCCTGGTCTCTCAGAGGACCCTTCTGTTGTGGGGTTGCTGAGGGTCGAAGAACAGCAAGTGCCAATCGCTACCACAACTGTGCACTGGCGGAAATATCGCACTAACCGAGACTCCCTGATTCCCATCCATAAGCTAATTTGTCAATTGGAGAGCCAAGGAGTGATCAGCAAGACTCATTCACCTTTCAATAGTCCCATATGGCCAGTGCGAAAGTCTAATGGCGAGTGGAGACTAACAGTGGACTATCGTGGCCTGAACGAAGTGACGCCACCACTGAGTGCTGCAGTGCCGGACATGCCGGAACTTCAGTACGAACTTGAGTCGAAGGCAGTCAAGTGGTATGCCACAATTGATATCGCTAATGCATTTTTCTCCATCCCTCTGGCAGCAGAGTGCAGGCCACAATTTGCCTTCACTTGGAGGGGAGTCCAATATACTTGGAATCGGCTGCCCCAGGGGTGGAAACACAGCCCTACCATTTGCCATGGGCTGATCCAGTCTGCGCTAGAGCAGGGGGAAGCTCCTGAACACCTGCAGTACATCGATGACATTATTGTGTGGGGTGACACAGCAGAGGAAGTTTTCGAGAAAGGGAAGAAAATAGTCCAAATCCTTCTGAAAGCCGGTTTTGCCATAAAACAAAATAAAGTCAAAGGACCTGCACGAGAGATCCAGTTTTTAGGAATAAAATGGCAAGATGGACGTCGTCAAATCCCAATGGATGTGATCAACAAAATAACAGCTATGTCTCCACCAACTAACAAAAAAGAAACACAGACTTTCCTAGGTGTTGTGGGGTTTTGGAGAATGCACATCCCAAATTACAGTCTGATTGTAAACCCACTCTACCAAGTAACCCATAAGAAGAATGAGTTTGAATGGGGCCCTGAACAGCGACAAGCCTTTGAACAAATCAAGCAGGAAATAGTCCATGCAGTAGCCCTTGGGCCAGTTCGAACAGGACCAGATGTAAAGAATGTGCTCTACACTGCAGCCGGGGAGAACGGCCCCACCTGGAGCCTCTGGCAGAAAGAACCTGGGGAAACTCGAGGTCGGCCTCTGGGGTTTTGGAGTCGGGGATACAGAGGATCTGAGGCCCGCTATACTCCAACTGAAAAGGAGATATTGGCAGCATATGAAGGAGTTCGATCTGCTTGGAAGGTGGTCGGTACTGAAGCGCAGCTCCTCCTAGCACCCCGATTGCCAGTACTAGGCTGGATGTTCAAGGGAAGGGTCCCCTCTACGCATCATGCAACTGATGCTACATGGAGCAAGTGGGTTGCACTGATTACTCAGCGGGCTCGAATAGGAAACCCCAGTCACCCAGGAATATTGGAAGTGATCATGGACTGGCCAGAAGGCAAATACTTTGGGATATCATCAGAGGAGGAGGTGGGTCGTGCTGAAGAAGCCCCGCTGTACAACCAGTTACCAGAGAATGAAACGAAATATGCCCTGTTCACTGATGGGTCGTGTTGTATTGTGGGGAAGCATCGAAGATGGAAGGCTGCTGTATGGAGTCCTACGCGACGAGTTGCAGAAGCTGCTGAGGGAGAAGGTGAATCGAGTCAGTTTGCAGAAGTGAAAGCCATTCAGCTGGCTTTAGACATTGCTGAACGAGAAAAATGGCCAGTTCTCTATCTCTACACCGATTCATGGATGGTAGCAAATGCCCTGTGGGGATGGTTACAGCAATGGAAGCAAAACAACTGGCAGCGTAGGGGCAAACCCATCAGGGCTGCTGCATTGTGGCAAGATATTGCTGCTCGGGTAGAGAACCTGTCTGTGAAAGTACGCCACGTAGATGCTCATGTGCCCAAGAATCGGGCTACTGAAGAACATCAAAACAACCAGCAGGTGGATCAGGCTGCTAAGATTGAAGTAGCTCAGGTGGACCTGGATTGGCAGCATAAAGGTGAATTATTTATAGCCCGATGGGCCCATGACACCTCAGGCCATCAAGGCAGAGATGCAACATACAGATGGGCTCGTGATCGAGGGGTGGACCTGACCATGGACGCTATAGCACAGGTTATTCATGACTGTGAAACATGTGCTGCAATCAAGCAAGCCAAACGGTCAAAGCCTCTTTGGTATGGAGGACGATGGCTGAAATATAAATATGGAGAGGCCTGGCAGATTGATTACATCACACTCCCTCAAACTCGCAATGGCAAGCGCCACGTACTTACAATGGTGGAAGCAACCACCGGATGGCTGGAAACATATCCTGTGCCTCATGCCACCGCCCGGAACACCATCCTGGGCCTTGAAAAGCAAGTCCTATGGCGACATGGCACCCCAGAAAGAATAGAGTCAGACAATGGGACTCACTTCCAAAACAACCTTATAGACACTTGGGCCAAAGAACATGGTATTGAATGGGTGTATCACATCCCCTATCATGCACCAGCCTCCGGGAAAGTTGAACGATACAATGGCCTGTTAAAGACTACCTTGAAAGCAATGGGCGCTGGGACGTTCAAAAACTGGGATACGCATTTGGCAAAGGCCACCTGGTTAGTCAATACTAGGGGATCTACCAACCGAGCTGGACCTGCCCAATCAAACCTGTTACGTACTGTAGATGGGGATAAAGTTCCTGTAGTGCATGTAAAAAATATGCTGGGTAAAACAGTCTGGGCTACTCCTGCCTCAGGAAAAGGCAAACCGATTCGTGGAATTGTTTTCGCTCAGGGACCTGGATACACTTGGTGGGTGATGCAAAAGAACGGCGAGGTCCGGTGTGTACCTCAAGGGGATTTAATACTGGGTGAGAATAGCCCATGAACTGAATTGTACCATGTTAATTAGTATATTATACTGTATGTTATCACTACCATGATTACTATAGGTGACTAATTAGAATGTATGGAAAAGAGTGTAACCTGAGCATGACATAAATGGTATGGAATAAGGGGTGGATAGATGTCCTGGTTTCATTTAGAACAGAATTAATTTTCTTCCTAGTAGCTGGTGGAATGCTGTGTTTTGGCTTAGGATGAGAAGAGTGCTGATAACACCCCGATGCTTTAATTGTTGCAGAGCAGTGCTTATACTAAGCCAAGGACATCTCAGCCTTCTGCTCTGTCCTGCCAATGGGCAGGCTGGGGGTGCAGTAAGGGCTGGGAGGGGACAGACCAGGACAGGTGACCCAAACTAGCCAAAGGGGTATTCCATACCATCTGACGTCATGCTAAACAATATATAGGGGTGGCTAGCCGGGGGGAGGGGGCCGGACTGCTCGGGGTGAGGCTGGGCATCGGTCAGCGAGTGGTGAGCAATTGCATTGTGCATCACTTGTTTGTACATACTATTATTATTTCCCTATTATCACCATTGTATTATTATTGTTATTATTGTTATTATTATTTTGTTATTATTATTTTCCTGTCTTATTAAACTGTCTTTATCTCAACTCACAGTCTTCACTTTCCATTTCTCTCCCCCGTCCCAGAGAGGGAGGGGGGAGGGTGAGCGAACAGCTGCGTGGTGTTTAACTGCCGGCCGGGTTAAACCACGACAAAAAGTGAGATATCCATTTAATCTGGTGGTAGTGTTATAAATGGCTAAGTCCCAAAATAGGATTATCATCAAAGTTTACAATCTATTAAAGGAATAGAGGTAAGCAAACAGCGCTGGGTGCGCCGGGAGTCTCTGCTCCACCAAGACGCACACCAGTTACATCAAGCAGCTGATTTTTATGCTCCTAGGCTAATACATATTCATTACTACTTCTAAAAAACCACAGGGTTATTATAATTAGTTTCCGGAATCCAAACCCTCCTACTGGAGCATGCATATCAGTCTCTGGTGGTCCCTCTGGGGGTCTCTGGGGGTCTCTCATGCTGAAGGCTCATAGTCTTCCTCTCAGGCATTTTTTCTTGTCTTTCTCCTTTGTCCATCTTGGCTGTATGTCAGAGGCTTGCGCAACGTTCCCTGCAAGCTTTGTCTTTTAGCCATCCTTCAGCTTTCCCCTTCTCCTTAATCTCCTGGCCAGATATCAGGGAGTTGCATAGTGTCCCATGCAATAGTCATAATAGTTAGCAGTTATTCTGAAACCCCCCAGTGATTCAAAGATCGAAGCCGAAATTCCTTTAAGTGTTATATTCTTTATTGCAGCACTGGATGCATGGGGGATCTCTCCACCTATCGTGCATACCCAAAGCGGAAAGCAGTCTTGGATTTATACAATCTATTAATATTCTACAAGCACCTATACATATTCATCACCTATCCCCGCCTTCTCTCACTTCTCATGCTAATTAGCTTTTTGGTTCCTTGTGCCTGCGTAGAGCCTCCCAAGAATTGCGGGCAGGGGTCTTCAGGACGTGGGCAGTGGTCTTTGGGAGGAAGACTCTGAGTCTTCCTCACAGTGTACTTTTCACCTTTGGTCAGGATTCAGCTGAGTTGGCACATTTCTTAATTGCAAGAGCTGGCTTTTGCTGATTCTTCTGTTTGTTGTATCTTTATCATGAATTCCAATGTTCTGTTTCGAGATTTATAGTCCTTACATCTGTTTCTCTGTCCGTCTGCTGCTTCCTTATCTGGGGATTATCCTTGCCTCCCCAATGTCTCCTTAATCACCAGATAACAGAGACTTCAAGGAAAAACCTACAAACACATTTCCCTTCAAGCTCTCTATTGACACGAATTGCTAAAACATTCCTCACAATCCCTTATCTTCTTTTTAATATCCTCAATTCGTGTCTCTTTTTCAACTTTTGTCAGTAATAACTGGATTTAATCAGTCCGTTCTTGGAGGGTCCAATTCTTAAGCATCATAATTGACATATCCCCTTCCTTTCTTAATGAAGTCATTAAAAATGTACCATTTATTATCCGGCGTATCAATAATGTAAAGCAAGGTATCATACAAAGTATGAATAATAACATCATTACACCACATAAAAGTAAAAATAACATCCTTTTATCCCATGGTCCACTGGGCAGCCACGAAAACAAATCCCAATCCATACCCTTCCAAGTTTGTGCTGGGACGTGGGCTAATTTTCTAATTTATTTTGTTATCTGTTTAACCACATTCCCATTATCGTCAATTTGTAAGCAACAATTAGAATCATTTAGTTTCCCCCACACACACCCCTCTTCTGCTAGTAAATATTCTAAAACCATTCTATGTTGAAAGATAGCATTCCTCATCTGGGTGGACTGATCAGCTAAAAGATCCAAAGCCGTCGCTGTTTGATTGGTTATAATTTCGAGGACAGCTTGCAACCTAATTATTTGATTCAAATTATAAATAGGTTCTCAGGCTCCGGATATTACCTCATTCGGGTTCCAGGTAGCTCGTCCATAATACTGTATGATTCTTTCAGGGGGCCATTCATTTTCTCTCCATTTTTGAGCACTACCCCCGGCTAAGGAAGCATCAATAGATCATTTTTCTCTATTCAGATCATCATATAATTTTATTCCTAAATGATTTCCTTGTATTTGTGACAATAAAAAGAACAAGGTTCTTATGTACCCCACATAGCATATTCCTGACCAGTCATTTGGTAGCCTTTTCTAGGCCTGTTTGCCACACACCCAATAATGTCCCTTTAGAGCCCACGTCCCATTTGGAAAAGGACCGTCCCATTCTCTTTTATTCTTTGTGATGTGAAAATACAGAGTGTTTTCATTACCAAGTGGTCCTATTACAATGTCTGCCCCATTAGTAATCGTATATATACACTTCCAAACTCCTGCACTAGATTCCCACTCACAATTACAACCAAGTTCTCCTTCACGGCTTGTCATATTACAAGCCGACCAGAAATGTTTAAAGAACACTTGTGTCCCATTCTCATCTTGCCACCTCCAGCGGTAGACTCTTACCACATGTTGCTACCTAGTGGTGTTATCACGCTGACAACTCAGGATTTGAACGTCAAATTGTCCCTTTGATTGTGCTCTTGCCATGGCTTCACATCCAGGTCCAAAAAATTCATATATGAGCATTTCAACCAAGTCCCGTTTTTCAGCTGGACATGTGTAGCGTTCCATTTTCCTTTACTTGCTGTACAGTTTATAGGTCCACATTCAGGATCAGTACAATCATATCCGGGAGATAGAGTCCAATTACAAATGCTTTCTCCCACCTCTACTGTTCCTGCTCTGTTTAAACAGTATATACCCCACTCTGACGAGTGCAATTGCCACAGGCCTTCTTCCTCTTTCCAGAATTGTGTTCCATTATGAACTTCACTCAAGTTACTAACCTACCACTTAGGTTCAACCGGGCCAGCTACCCAGGGCCAACTTTCCGTTCCCCCCGGTCCTCCACAAACCCAGCAATTGCTAAGGTTAAAGGCCTTGGCCACTTCCTCTCCCAGAATGAAAAAGTTATTCCTCCATTCTTGCTCATGGCTTAATTGCCCCTATAAAAATAGTACCAGGAAGTATAACATCCTTCTGCGTCGTCCAGGGGGTATCATGGGGGTGTGAGAAATGCCTTCAATCAAGGGGTTGGGCCCACTTCCAGGATCTATTTGAGCTTGTGTTACTGTTCAGCCTTTGAGGGTGATCCAGCTCCTGGAAAACTAATTACAATAGGTTTAAAAAGAATCTTATTTATTTTAAACATATATATTTTTCTTTGTTTGTTTGTTTCTTTTCCCTGGGACAACCTGGCTTTAGTACGGGAGAAGTCTGGTCGAGGCCCTCTCACTCGGCAGTCAATACCCATAGGGGTTGCCTCCCTCGGTAGACCATACACACTGCAGTGGAGGGTCCTGCCCCGGTCTTGCCTTCTCCCTTTCTTCCCTTCAGGCTTGTCCCCTTTATCTGGCATCCTTAATTCATGCAGAGCCTTAATGCCAGAATATTAGTTCTTCCTTAGCTTTAATTTCAGTTCCCCAGCAGCAGACTCAACCCTCCAAGCTTCGGTATTTATTGGTCCTTTTACTCTGGATGCATGGGTCCAACCCCTTTCTGCTGTTCTCACAGCTTTTTCAGTGGTAAGTAAAACAAGGTACAGTCCCTCCCACCAGGGGTGTAATGATTCTTCCCTCCAAGTTTTTATTAAGAACTTTTCCCCTGGTTGTATCTTATGAATAGCAAATCCTAAAGGTGGCGTTTGAGCCATCATTCCAATAGTAATTATACATTTCTGGATGCTACGATCCTCAACTACATTGTTCCCCAGAGGCATCCCCTGTGAATAAGGCATACCATATAAAATTTCATATGGTGATAATCCAGTCTCACTGTGTGGTTTAGTTCTTATGTTTAAAAGTGCCAATGGTAAGCATTTCGTTCAGGGCATTTGTGTCTCAATCATTAATTTAGCCAATTGTTGTTTTATTGTTTGATTCATTCTTTCTACTTTCCCTGAGCTTTTTGGGTGCCACGGAGTATGACATTCCCACTGAATATCTAATGATTGACATAATAATTTTATTATTTTAGAAGTAAAGTGTGTGCCCCGATCAGAATCAATGTACCGGATTATCCCATATTTAGGTATCAGGTGTTCTAATAAAATTTTTACCACCATTTGTGCTGTAGCTTGTGCTACGGGATAAGCTTCTACCCATTGTGTTAAATGATCTACTACTACCAATAGATATTTTATCTTCCCTACCTTGGGCAATTCAGTGAAATTAACTTGTACTCTCTCGAAAGGCCTATAAGCTGTTTTTCTCCCTCTGGTGGCTGCTCGTCGAAACACTTTCTTATTTATCTTCCGACAAGTTAAACAACCTTGTGTGATTTGCTTTGCTATTTCAAAAACCCCTATGCAACCAAATTGTTTGAGTAAATGATTACTAAATGCTTTTGTACCCCGATGTGTTTGTGTATGCAAACGTTCCAATATTTGCCTTGCATAAGCTTTTGGTAATATCTCTCGCCCATCTGGCAATGTCCATTTTCCTTGTTCTAATTTAGCACCTATTTTCTCCAGTTTTGTCTGTTCTTCAGGGGTAAACTTTTTTTCTTTTCCCTCTCGCCTTTCTTCCTCCTGTACTATGTTAATTTTAGCAGCCTGAGTTCTCAAGGCTGCTTCCTGAGCTTCTTTATCTGCTAGATTATTTCCTCTGGTGTGATAATCTAATCCCTTTTGGTGTCCTTTTACATGTACCACTGCTATCTCCTTTGGTTCTCTTAATGCTCTTAACATTTTTATTATTAATTCTTGATGTATAAGATTCCTCCCTTGAGTATTAATTAAACCTCTTTCTTCCCAAATTTTTCCAAAGGTATGAACCACCCCATATGCATATTTAGAATCTGTATATATAGTTCCACTTTTCCCCTTTAATAGTTCCAGGGCCCTATATAGGGCATACAGCTCACAAGCCTGAGCTGACCATGATGGACTCAATGGTCCTGATTCCACAGGTTCCAGGTGCTTATTAATTATTGCATATCCTGATTTTCTTTTTCCCTCCACTACTCGGGAGGAGCCATCTATAAACAGTGCTTCTCCTTTCTCTAACTCAGTATCCCTTAAATCGGGTCTTACTTTAGTCTGGGTCTCAATTACCTCTAAACAGTTATGTTGTAATTCCTCTGATGGTTTTCCAAACAAAAATTGTGCTGGACTCTGAGCAGAGGTTACCCTCAGCTCTAAGTCAGGGGAGTCAATTAGTATCGCTTCATACTTTAGGATCCGGCTGTCTGTTAACCATTTCTCTGCTTTCTGTTGTAAGACACTTCTGACATTGTGTGGAGTATACACTTTTAAGGGATCATTAAAGGTGATCTTTCTAACTTCCTCTATTAATAATGCCGTAGCGACCAAAGCTTGGAGACAAGCAGGCCACCCTCTACTTACTGGATCAAGTAACTTCGAACAATACCCCACAGGTTTCTTAATTCCTGCCCAGTCCTGAGTAAGAACTCCATATGCTGTCTGGTTTGATGTGTTCACAAAGAGATAAAAAGGTTTTTCCAGATCTGGGAGGCTCAATACAGGTGCTTGTATTAATGCCTTTTTATTTCCTCAAATTTTTGATCATCTTCTGTAGACCATTTAAGTTGGTTATTAATTAATTTCTCATGTAAGAATTTAACTTTTTCACTGTAGTTTTCAAGCCATGGTCTACAATATCCTAATAATCCCAATATTTGCCGGATTTCCTTTTTAGTTTGTGGGGGTCTTAAGGATAGGATCCCAGATACCCTGTC
Source organism: Anas platyrhynchos (assembly GCF_047663525.1). NCBI lineage: Eukaryota > Metazoa > Chordata > Aves > Anseriformes > Anatidae > Anas > Anas platyrhynchos. The sequence goes on along the minus strand of NC_092620.1, from coordinate 5,632,933 downwards.
AGGATCTAACTTCTTTTTTCCCTTACTCAACCAATGTCCTAAGTATTTTACTTCCTGTTCCACAAATTGTAATTTTGATTGAGACACCTTTAATCCCTTTTCTCCTAGGAAATTTAACAATTTAATAGTAGCTTCTCAGGTTCCCTCTTCAGTTTCTTCTGCTACTAATAGATCATTCACATATTGCAATAATTTTACCTCCCTGGGTAATGTAAAATCTTGTAAAACTTTTTCTAAAGTTTGTCCAAATAGATTTGGTGACTCTGTAAACCCCTGTGGTAGCATGGTCCACCTTAATTGTTGTTTCCGTCCCGTTTCAGGGTCTTCCCACTTAAAAGCAAAATAATCTCTGGATTTTTCATCCAGAGGGCAGGCCCAAAAGGCATCTTTCAGATCTATTACGCTATACCAAGTATGTTTGGGAGAGATATGACTTAGTAAAGTATAAGGATTTGCCACCACGGGGAATTTAGTGATTGTTCGCTGATTTACAGCTCTCAGGTCCTGTACCATTCTGTATGACACAGCTGATTTCTTTACAGGGAGGATGGGTGTATTATGAGGTGACATACATGGTTCTAGAGTTCCTTTTTCCAGAAGTCTGTCAACTATAGGTTTTAATCCTTTTTGACCCTCCATTGGTATAGGGTATTGTTTAATTCTAATTGGACGATGTGGATCCATTATTTGAACATTTATGGGGTCCATTTCTATTTTTCCAATTTCCCCTTCCTTATACCACACTGAGGGGTTAATGAATTCTTCATCTTTTTGTGTCAAAGTGTATAATTTAATCTGCAATTTATCCCCTTGGCTTTGAATGCTTAAGTTTAATTTCAAAATCAAATCTCTTCCTACTAGACTGTACTCCGCTTCAGGGAGCAAAAGTAAATCACAGAATCAAGGAATCACAGAATTTCTAGGTTGGAAGAGACCTCAAGATCATCGAGTCCAACCTCTGACCTAACACAAACAGTCCCCACTAAACCATATCCCTAAGCTCTACATCTAAACGTCTTTTAAAGACCTCCAGGGATGGTGACTCCACCACTTCCCTGGGCAGCCCATTCCAATGTCTAACAACCCTTTCGGTAAAGAAGTTCTTCCTAAGATCCAACCTAAAACTCCCCTGGCGCAACTTAAGCCCGTTCCCCCTCGTCCTGTCACCAGGCACGTGGGAGAACAGACCAACCCCCACCTCTCTACAGCCTCCTTTAACATATCTGTAAAGAGCAATAAGGTCACCCCTGAGCCTCCTTTTCTCCAGGCTGAACAAGCCCAGCTCCCTCAGCCAATCCTCGTAGGACTTGTTCTCCAGGCCCCTCACCAGCTTCGTCGCCCTTCTCTGGACCCACTCAAGCACCTCAATGTCCTTCTTGTAGCGAGGGGCTCAAAACTGAACACAAGACTCAAGGTGCGGCCTCACCAGAGCCGAGTACAGGGGGATGATCACCTTCCTAGCCCTGCTGGTCACACTGTTTCTTATGCAAGCCAGGATGCCGTTGGCCTTCTTGGCCACCTGAGCACACTGCTGGCTCATATTCAGCCGACTATCAACCATCACTCCCAGGTCCTTCTCTGCCTGGCAGCTCGCCAACCACTCATCTCCCAGCCTGTAGCTCTTCTTGGGGTTATTGCGCCCCAGGTGCAGGACCTGGCATTTGGCCTTGTTGAACCTCATGCAGTTGACCTCAGCCCATCGGTGCAGCCTATCCAGATCTTCCTGCAGAGCCTTCCTACCCTCGAGCAGATCGACACACGCACCTAACTTGGTGTCATCTGCAAACTTACTGAGGGTGCACTCAATGCCCTCATCCAGATCATTGATGAAGATATTAAAGAGGACCGGCCCCAGCACCGAGCCCTGGGGAACACCACTAGTGACTGGCCTCCAGCTGGACTAGACTCCATTCACCACGACTCTTTGGGCCTGGCTATCCAGCCAGTTTCTAACCCAATGAAGCGTGCGCCAGTCCAAGTCAAGAGCAGCCAGTTTCTTGAGGAGAATGCTGTGGGAGACGGTGTCAAAAGCCTTGCTGAAGTCAAGGTAGACCACATCCACAGCCTTTCCTTCATCCACCAAGCACGTCACTTCATCATAGAAGGAGATCAGGTTCGTCAAGCAGGACCTGCCTTTCATAAACCCATGCTGACTGGGCCTGATCGCCTGCTTGCCCTGCAAGTGCCGCATGATGACTCTCAAGAGGATCTGCTCCATGAGCTTCCCTGGCACTGAGATCAAACTGACAGGCCTGTAGTTTCCTAGGTCTGCCCTCCGGCCCTTCTTGTAGATGGGTGTCACGTTTGCTAGCCGCCAGTCAACTGGGACCTCCCCCGATAGCCAGGACTGCTGATAAATGATGGTAAGCAGCTTGGCCAGCTCCTCTGCCAGTTCTCTCAGTACCCCTGGGTGGATCCCATCTGGCCCCATCGACTTGAGCACATCCAAGTGCCGTAGCAGGTCACCAACCAGTTCTTCGTGGATAGTGAGGGCCACATCCTGCTCCCCATCCCCTTCCACCAGCTCAGGGTACTGGGTATCCAGAGAAGAACCGGTATTGCCGCTAAAGACTGAGGTGAAAAAGGCATTAAGCACCTCCACCTTTTCCTCATCTCTTGTAACTAATCATTAATCATTAAGACAATTTTTTTTTTTCTCTGTTTCTACTTCTACGTCTTTCAAAACAGGTACCTTAAAGGGCTCTCCTTTTGCCCCTATTACAGACATATAACTCTTCCCTTCTTCTATTCCCTTTGGAAGTTTTTGAATAGTGGATTTTTCAGCCCCTGTGTCTACTAAAAATAAGACTTCCTCTTTTTGGGGACCAATTAATAGTTTTATCAAGGGCTCTGTTGTTGTTGAAGTCCCCAGAAGATATAGCTCCTGACACCCCTATTCTTCTTTGAATATTTTCTCATCTTTTTCCCGCTTACGACAGTTCCTCTGAATATGTCCCTTCTTGTTGCAATAGTAACAGACGTGAATTGTGAATCTCTCTCGATAAGGCTGCCCCCTAGGGTTTTTTTCTATTCCTTTTTCCCTCCTCTCTCTGGATGAGGTCTTTTTCTGACTTTCTCTTACTGCTGCTACAAAGATCTTGGCTTTTGCTTTTTGTTTTTCTTCATCTCTTCTAACATATAATTTCTGTGCTTCCCTAAGTAATTCTTCTAACCCTCTCTCTTGCCAATCTTCTAGCTTTTCTAATTTTCTTCTTATGTCCCCCCAGGATTTAGCTACAAATTGTGTTCTAAGGAGTGCGGTTCCAACTACTGTATTCGGAATAATTCCCGAATACATTTGTAGGCTTTTCTTTAATCTCTCCAACCATTCTGTTGAAGATTCATCTTTCCCTTGTTGTTCATTAAATGCTTTATTAATGTTTTGTCCTCGTGGAACCGCTTCCCTTATTCCCTGTATGATTAATGTTCTCAAATCCCTCATATTCTGTCTTCCTTGGGGTTGTTGATGATCCCAGTGGGGATCCGCATTTGGCCATTTTTGGTCTCCTGGGGGTCCTGCTTGATTTTGTCTTTCCCAAATCCTCATTCCGGCTTGCCTAATCATTCCCCTTTCCTCAGCAGTAAATAAGATTCTTAAAATGGACTGTATTTCTTCCCAGGTATAAGTATTAGGGCCTAGGAATTGGTCCAGTTTTTCAGCTACTCCGAGGGGGTCATTTAATAGGATCCCCATTTCTTTATTAAAATTCCTTACATCTGTGGTATTTAAGGGGACTGCCACGAACCTGATGCCTCCCTGATTGCCTCTGAGGGGTACCTCTCTTAATGGATATAGAGAAGCTTTCTCAGATACGGCAGTCCTACTTCTTGTACATGCAGCCGGAGGTAGGTCTAATTCTGGTGCTGTTAGTGGTGGAGGCAGGGACAACGGTGGTACTGCTGGGGATATTACGGCCACTGGAGGGGGAGCTGCCGGGGGTGTATTGTTAGGATATAGAGGTGGTAAATTATCCAATGGCTCCCATTCATCATCTTTTTCTTTTTCCTGTTTTCCTTCTTCAAAATTCTCATTTGCTTTTAGTGTAAATATTGAGGCTGGACGTGAAGTCCTGATCCGTAATCTTGCATAATCACTTTCTTCACGGCAAAAATGTTTTTTTGAATTAACATGTGTATTTAAGGCCTGGCAGATCCAGTCTTCAAAAGATCCAAAAACAGGCCAAAATACATGTGGTCTTAAAGGCTCCTTTGACTATTCTATCATACAATACTGAACCATTTTTAATTTACTTTTTCCCTTTCTGCGGCCCCTATCGTTCCAATTTCCAGTCATTATTCCTAATGGACTTTCTGGTGGTATATCTGGTATTTGCTCCCTTCCTTCTGGTCCCTGGTCTTTGACTTTGTCTGACCCATCTAGGAATTTTACTATGGCAATTCCCACAGCCCTTGGTTACCTTAGTAAGAGTGTCTTGCAGGGGGTTTAGGACCTATCACCCACCCACAGATCCTATAGGAATCGCTTCGGTCCTTCACCGGCCAAGTCCCTCGCGGGAGATTGGAACCACGGTTAGAAGACCTCTACACTCGCTTCGGAACTACGTTCTGTCTCAGTCACACTCTTACACACACAGGCAACCGAATACCACCCAACCGAACGGTATACGCCTTAAGCACTTACGACTTCGTCGTCTTCGTCTGGATCTTCGCACAGAGAATTATGGGCAAAAACAATGCTGCAGCTGTCAAGGGAGCTCATAAAAATAAATCAAAATCTTTGCTTGCCTTTATTCAGGTACAAGATGGCATTGGTTCCGGACAGGAGCCACGAAATGGTGGGGCGCCTCTCCTAGATTAAAATCCAGGAACCAAAACCATCCCGGAAAAGCCCACATTTGGAATAAATGGCTAAGTCCCATAATAGGATTATAATCAAAGTTTACAATCTATTAAAGGAATAGAGGTAAGCAAACAGCGCTGGGTGCGCCGGGAGTCTCCGCTCCACCAAGACACACACCAGCTACATCAAGCAGCTGATTTTTATGCTCCTAGGCTAATACATATTCATTACTACTTCTAAAAAAACAACAGGATTATTATAATTAGTTTCTGGAATCCAAACCCTCCTACTGGAGCATGCGTATCAGTCTCTGGTGGTGTCTCTGGGGGTCTTTCATGCTGAAGACTCATAGTCTTCCTCCCTCTTGTCCTTCTCCTTTGCCCAACTTGGCTGTATGTCAGAGACTTGTGCAACGTTCCCTGCAAGCTTTGTCTTTTAGTTGTTCTTCAGCTCTCCCCGTCTCCTTAATCTCCTGGCCAGATATCAGAGACTTGCATAGTGTCCCATGCAATAGTCATAACAGTTAGCAGTTATTCTGAACCCTCCCCCCAGATAACAGAGACTTCAAGGAATAACCTACAAATACATTTCCCTTCAAGCTCTCTATTGACACAAATTGTTAAAACATTCCTCACAGTAGGGAAGGAACATCTGCTCTTCACCAGATTGTCACAGGTCGTGTGCTCTCAGTTGCGAGCAGCCCCATCTCCATTTGTGGTACATTCCCTGGGGTTGGCTGGAGCACCTTGGGACTGGCTGTAGGGCAACCCACCGAGGTATTCCCAAGGGAAACATCTACAGCAACAGCAATTCAGAGACATCAGGGTTAGCAGATTACTCTCCTAGGTCTGGATATTGCTTGCCTGCCCAGATCCCTTTCCTCTACTCCTTCCTCATCTGAGCCACCAATCTGACTCAGGAGGACAAGATGGTCTCGGGTCCACCTTAGGGCCCTCACTGCCTCCCAGGAGTTGCACAGAGGAGGAGCACTGAGGTTCTAGTCCCTATGCAGCCCCCCTACAAAACTGCCATTTCTCCAGCTGGTTATCTGATGAAACAACGCATGACAATATGGTTTGTGGCATGAAAGACTGCTATGTGTCAGAAAGGCTCAGCCCTGAGTTGATGCATGAGAAAGAGATTAGGGAGACAAAAGAAGCCAAATATCTCAACAAGAAATATGAAAAACTGTGCGATCTGGCTGATTCCAGAGGCAATACCACTTACATTATTATTTGATTCCAGTAGTTACAAAAATAGCAACTATGCTCCTTAGCTCTCCTTATTCTCTCAAATTGGCTGAGAACAGCCACATCACTATCAGCAAAATTATTGCATGCGTCTGGAATAAAAACCTTAGAAGGAATGCAAGAACCATCACAAGTAGTTCAGTGCTCACCCATGTGCACGTCCCACGGGACAGCTGCATGCATGTGAGCTGGTCATGTCAACGAGGGTGAGACTGCCTTTCTGGGACAGTGTGCTGGCAAAGAGAAAAGATCCAAACTGTTGCCTGCACATGACTGCAGTTGGCTTCAGGACTGATACAAAAGCTGATGTAACATCATCCCACAGAAGCGATAAAGGTTTGCCATGGCTCATCTCCTTCCCACCGGGAAGAAGCTGTTGTCAGTGAGAAACAACCAAGGCAAACGTTTGAATGATGAGCACTACTGCAGAATGAGGTGGCACGTATGTAGGAACAGATTTATGTAGTTAAAGATCCTGGATTCCCATCACTGAGCTGTCAGACAAGAGAAGACCAATGTCAAGAATAGAGGATAACCAAGATCCATGTCCAAGCTACGAAGCTGAATTTAATCCAAGATGCCCTATGGCTGTTTAACTAACTAGGAAAACTCAAACAGTCCCCCACAGTCAGGCTCAGTCTTCTGCACTCATAATACCTCAACAGATTATCTTGCCATGATAACAGCTGTCAAGAAAAAATATATACAAGGAAGTTTTTGAGCCATTCAGTAATCATTTGTATCCATGTCTTCAAACTTGGCAAGAATGTGGGGTGGGAACATGTTGTTATATGTGTATTAGAGCTGCAAAATATTAAAATCTTCTACAAACGTCATGACCTAACTCATGATTTTGGCTGCTACCACTCTTTCAAGAATCACCTACTTATGTCAGATTCCTTACTTTATTTAAGAGATGTTTTCAAATAACTGTCACGTGAAATTTCCTCTGCACCTGAGGAAAAGCCAACTGCAGAGATCGGGTGGGGTGGGACACCAATGCCATGCATACCTCTGATGAAGCCATTTGCAAGAGCAGGACACTGCCTTGAACACGTACAAAGGTGAGGGGGGGGACAGTTCCTATGCCAACAGAACTCAGACCATTTGTAGAACTGGTTGTTGCCTTAAATCTTAGTCTGCTTAGGGGCACCTTTATCCAGCGCTGGCTGGCTTCTGGTAATGCCCAAGTTAGTTAGTGTGCGTTATCAGTAATAAAAAGAACAGCAATCTGAAAGACAAAAATAGGGGAAAACTAGGGATAACATGGTCAAGTGAGACAAACATCTCCGATATACAGGCTCTTTGACCCACTTTAATGCTAGTTTAAGATGGGTCACTTGGGTCATCCATCATAAATCACCCCTCCACAGTTTCATTTGGAGGTAATGTGTAGCTGCTTCCTGAGTGTTAGAAGATTTCTATCAAAATACCCTTGGGTGGGCTGAGCCATTCACTTGTAAACCTTGAAGCAAGAAAGACATCCATTAAAAGCTGAGAAAAAAATCTTCCAAACAAACAAAAAACAACCTCCAAAAACTTCTTGCAAATGCACAAACAACGTTGTTTGTACTAATATGTCCAGCTTAACACATCTCCTGGTAAAAAGGTATATATATATTAGCACTATCACATGTAGCAATTAGAACTTCCCTGACATCCTGTTCTTCCTGTTCCTTCCCCCTTTCCAGTATTCAAAAGACTTCAACTTCTAGAAAAATGCACCCTTATATCCTGTTCCCCTTCATGTCAGCATCAGCCAAATTGCTGTCCTGGTTTCAGTTAGGACAAAGTTAATTTTCTTCCTAGTAGCTGGTAGGGTGCTATGTTTTGGTTTAGGATGAGAAGAGTGCTGATAACACACTGATTTTTTAATTGTTGCAGAGCAGTGCTTACACCAAGCCAAGGACTTTTCAGCTTCTCACTCTGTCCTGCCAACGGGCAGGCTGGGGGTGCAGCAGGAGCTGGGAGGAAACAGACCCAGGACAGCTGGCCCAAACTGGCCAAAGGGTTATTCCATCCCATCTGACGTCATGCTAAACAATATATAGGGGTGGCTACCGGGGTGGGAGGGCCGGACTGCTCAGGGTTAGGCTGGGCATCGGTTAGCGGATGGTGAGCAATTGCATTGTGCATCACTTGTTTCATACACATTATTATTAATAGTACTATTATGATCATTATTGTTATTATTATTATTGTTATTATTATTTTCCTGTCTTAATGAACTGTCTTTATCTCAACTCACAGGCTTAACTTTCCCATTTCTCTCCCCTAACCCAGAGAGGGAGGGGGGAGAGTGAGCGAACGGCGTTGTTTAGCTGCTGGCCGGGTTAAACCACAACAGTTGCCCTCTTCGTTACCTTCTTTAAGTGTTCAAAGATATATTTGAAGAAATACTCATTTAGCTTTCATTTTACTGAGATTCTGCCTGCCCATAAATCAGAGCTGAATGGGAATTGGAGAGGGCCTCAGCTAATCCAAGCTCCAATCTCTAAATGTTTAAATATAAATAAAAATAGTTGAAGGCTCTCCAAAGCTTCAATTTTATTTTAAAGCCCTAGCTCTAGCTCTTATTTTTTCTGTGCTTAGCTCTCAATTTCATCCTCATCCCTTGAATTTTTCCTTGAATTTTTCCAAGTATTTTTAGTCATTTTCTCCAAGACATTGAGCTGCCTGGTTCAAGAATGATATTAAATTTTGACCTGTGAGTGAGTTGCTATTGCTCCCAAGTAGAAGTGCTTTGTCCAAAGTAAGGTTTTAGGGTTCAGCTCCTAAAATGAAGTTTACTAATGACTAATGAAGTTTAATAATGACTTTTTTTTATATATACTAATGACTTTAAGGCTAAAAATGTTCCTAGAATCTATTGAAAACATGACTTTGATCATCCATTCTATACTGCAGTCAGCACTGCATGCTCCATATGTCAGAAATGATAAAATGTTCTTGCCTCCCTCTTTTGCTTCAGAAGCCTGGAAGTCTGCTAAATTAATCTAGTTACCTGTCTTTACCATGTCTTTACCACATCTTATAGTTCTGGAATGCAATATGGGTTAGGAAAGTTAAGAATATAAGCTTATTTCTCTCTCTTACTCCCTCCCCTCTTTCCTGTGTTAAAGTTATTGTGAGAAAGGAAAAAATTACACATTGTAAAAGATATTTTTGTCCTTGGGTTTAATCATTCAAGCATGTGAGTTTACCTAAAGAGTTTTCATTGCAAAGTTGATCCTTTCATTCTTCCCAATATGTGGAGTATCAGTGCATCTTGTCGCTGCGTTTCGTTTTCTAAAAAAGCAGTTTTTCAGAAACCTCCCTTGCAAGAAAGGGAAATGGGAAATGTGCAATGTATGAGTGGATGGGCATTTGTCTGGGTGTGTGCTGCACATTCACAAACATCCATGTGTGAAAGATTTTCTGTGCAAAAACAGACCAGGTGTCTGTTAACAGGGGATGTACACGTGGTTTGGAGTTGATGTATTTACACTGGGTACATAAGGTTATGCAAATTAGGATTTAAGAACATGTTCTGTAAAATGCCAGAATGATGCCTGACCTATCTAAGATGGCTATTTGGGGGTTATTGAGCTCCAGAATCACTCTTCAGTGAGTGGGGTGGCCTTGTCAGATCTCCCTTCTAGATGCCCTTCTAGATGCAATTAGGGCAGATGGACCTCAATAAAAAATACTGAGATATGTGCAAGGGTTGGTAGACTGCTTGGGAAAGTTTGTCACAAAACATGTATTTTTGCTTACCTTCGCTGTGAAACAAATTTCTCTGCATTGACTTAAACATAATTTTGAAGCTGGGTTGGTTTCAACTGCCTCACAAAACAAGAAATTTCCTTGGTAAAAAAATCATTCAGAAAGTGCACTTTCTACCAACAAAATAGTTGATAGATCTCTGACTGTGTGAGAGTAAGGATTTCTCCAAACTCTGTTTTGCCCCTTTATACAATAAGTAAACAGAGCAGCCAGTTCAGAAATAATCCAGGACAGCATCAAACTGAATGGACCTGTGTACCCTGGAAGCAACAACTCCTGAACAGGAATTAAATACAAACAAACAAAAAGAGACCGGCAGAGAGAGAGAGAGATTTCATACCTATATCTCTGCACAGAATATAATGAAAAATCCAAGATCCTTAGGCTGACAGACATTCAACTTTGGCTTTTACCCTTAGAAGATATTAATCACAAAGATCTCTTACAATATTTTGCCTGGCCTCATAGGTAGCTCTTACTTTTCTCTTTCCGAGGGAAGCAAGTTGGAAAAGGTACCATTTCTCGGTGGCTACCTCCCAGAAATAAAGAAATTGCTGCTTAGCAATTGAAATGTTCTGCTTCACATTCTCTTTTCTCTCACATTATTATTATCCAACACAAAATTGGGAAATATTAAACCAGAGAAGCATCAAAAAATTAGTATAGCAATTTTGGAGTCTTGCTCTGATTACCTCTTGAAACAAGGTCTCACAAATATTAAGCAACTTTTGAAAACAGTGTTAACAGTTGCACAAAGCAACTTCCACAGGTGATAAATCATTCAGCTAATTTTTTTTCTGAACCAACTAAAATGCAAAGGAGGATCCGACAAAGTGCTACAATCTGTGTTCACTTTTTTTAATTCGCTGTGCTGCCAAGCACTGACCTTGGGTTTAATCTGGAATTCAGGCTCTGCGCTGTTATCATTTGAGTCTCATGGAAACTATCTTTCAGAGAATATTCAGAACTACACTGCCTTCCTTTTCTCATCTGGACACCAGTTTATTAATAATATTAGGAATGGTACCTTTCCCTTCTTTCACAGTGGGCTAATTACAACAGTTTGGGAGTATTTTGAAGATCCATCTGTAACCCATGTATTGCTATTTCTAATTCTGAATAACAGGTTTCATTTTCTCTCTAAGATTAGTCGATTGTTTAGAAAACTTACTTGGGAATCTGTCCCGAAACAGTCTTGTGGTGAGTGGCAAGGTGTGTGGGATGATGTTAGCAGATACCTGTCACGAGTGTCTCCTCCAATAGTTTTGAACTTCACCCCTGAGCAAGTGCTAAATCCTAAAAACTTGGTAGAATGTTTGAGAGTTGTATGTCCTGACCCTGATAATGCCGGAGAATGACAGCTTGCAGCATTGTGCTGGGTCCTGGCTTATTCCTATCAAACACTGTTTAACATCATCCAGCAACTTGAAGAGAGGGAGGAAGTCTCTGAGTCTGATGACCAAGTAACACACGCTGTGGCTGACCCAGAGGACCAACCAACTATGGTATCAGTCGCCCCCATAGTCAAGTCAAAACAATGGAAACAGAGGTCAGCTCGTTTAGTAAGGGAAGAAGGCTCTCCTAAGAAGGAGGGAGAAGGGGAAATGGCAGGCACCTCTAAAGCAGGGCCATCACAAAAACAGCAGGAAGAAGAGATGGAAATCATAAAGGAATCAGAAATCACTTGATCCTTATCCCAGTGTTGTGTCCAGTGCACAACATCCATGTGGCGTAAATTTGTGCGGAGTGCACCATCAGCACATGCCAGTACCCTGGCAGCAATTTGCTGGGACGAGGGGATGGGACCAACAATGTATGATGTGTCCTGCCAGCTTCAACAATATGAAGACAATCTCTCTGCTCTGCTACAGTCCTGTGTCTCAGCTGTGGAGAAACTGTCTAAAGGACTTGACCAGCTCGTGTAACAAGTATATTCCCCCTCATTTAGACAGAGTGATACTTCAGCCACTAAGAATCAGCATTCGCCTGCTCAAGAGAGAGAGTACCCAAGACGTACACCACGTGGCACCTTGTGGTTTTATCTGCGTGACCATGGGGAAGATATGAGGAAATGGGATGGTGTACCTACTTCAACCCTAGCTGCTCAGGTACGTGAACTGAAAGGAAATACAGCAGCAAGAAGAGGGGCTCCTAAGAGAAATGCTGCTCCGGTTTCTATTGGGCAGTACCCCAGAGGCAGTAGAAGAGCTGATGTTATTCTTGACCCTGATGAAGAGACCTCTGCCTCTCATTTGCAAGAATTAAGTGGCAGACGCTCCAGCCAGGACTAGAGGGGCCCTGCCTCTGGCCAGGTAGAGGAGAGGGATAACCGGATTTATTGGACTGTGCGGATCCAATGGCCTGGCACATCAGAACCACAAGAATACAATGCTCTAGTGGACACTGGCGCACAATGTACCCTAATGCCATCAGGCTACCAGGGGACAGAACTCACCTGTATCTCTGGAGTGACAGGGGGATCCCAACAACTATCTGTACTGGAAGCTGAAGTGAGTCTAACTGGGAATGAGTGGCAAAAGCATCCCATTGTGACTGGCCCAGAGGCTCCGTGTATCCTTGGCATAGGCTATCTCAAGAGAGGGTACTTCAAGGATCCAAAAGGATACCGGTGGGCTTTTGGCATAGCTGCTTTGAGCACAGAGAAGATTAGGCAGCTGTCTACCCTGCCGGGCCTTTCAAAAGACCCTTCTGTTGTAGGATTGCTGAAGGTTGAAGAACAACAGGTACCAATTGCTGCCACAACAATGCACCGACGGCAATATCGCACCAACCGAGACTCCCTGATTCCCATCCATGAGTTGGTTCACCGACTGGAGAGTCAGGGAGTAATCAGCAAGACTCGCTCACCCTTTAATAGTCCTATATGGCCAGTGCGAAAGTCTACTGGCGAGTGGAGGCTAACAGTAGACTATCGGGGCCTGAATGAAGTCACGCCACCACTAAGTGCAGCAGTGCCGGACATGCTAGAACTTCAGTACGAACTAGAGTCATGCAGGCCGCAGTTTGCTTTCACTTGGAGGGGCATTCAGTATACTTGGAATTGACTGCCCCAGGGGTGGAAACACAGCCCTACCACTTGCCATGGACTGATCCAGACAACACTGGAACAGGGGAACACTCCTGAACACCTGCAGTACATCGATGATATCATCGTGTGGGGTAACAGAGCAGAAGAAGTTTTTGAGAAAGGGAAGAAAATAATCCAAATTCTCCTGAAAGCTGGTTTTGCCATTAAACAGAGCAAGGTCAAGGGGCCTGCACAGGAAATCCAGTTCTTGGGGGTAAAATGGCAGGATGGACGTCGCCATACTCCAATGGATGTGATCAATAAAATAACAGCAATGTCTTTTCCCCTTTCCCTTTTTATTTCCCTTTAGTTAAATTGTTCTTTGCTTTGCTTCTCCCCCTCCTCATCTAAAAGAGGGGGAGTGAGAGAGTGGTTGTGGGGTTTACCTGCCCAGCGTGGTAAAACCACCACAACAGGGAGGAAAAAGAAACAAAAGAAACAATCAGTCCGTGCGGAAGCACAGAGAGAAAAAAAAAAATTATTCTCTACTTGCCATCAGTGAGTGGTGTTCGGCCATGTCCTGGGAAGCAGGGCCTCAAACGCGTAGTGGTTGTTCAGGAGGAACAGCCCCCTCCCCCACGAGAGCCCCCCCTTTTATTGCTGAGTGTGATATCAGGTGTTATGGAATATCCCTTTGGTTGGTTTAGGTCAGCTGCCCCGGCAATGTCCCCTCCCTATCACTTGCCCACCCCCAGCCTGCTGGCTCTTGGGGGCTTGGAAGGAGTCCTGATGCTGTGCCAGCACTACACAGCAATAGACACAACACTGGAGCGATATCAGTGCTGTTCCAGCTACGAGTGCAGAGCACAGCACTGTGTGGGCTGCTGCAGGGAAAAGGTGACTCCAGCTCAGACAGACCCAACACAACTTCCTGTTGCGAAGCACAGCCGAAAGCACGACAGACACCAGCTGAGTCAGATCATGCTGCTCCATTTTATTGCCCGAATAGCCTAACTTTTATAGTGAACTTTACAGGGGCGGACAGTGTTTCACACAAGATTATTGGTCAAAAGCACTCAGACAAACAACTATAAGAAAACAACCCCACCTGCAAGAAAAGAACCCCCCTTTTGATTAGCAGTCAGGAAAACAACCCCCTTTGTGATTAGCGGTCACGTAGACCTAGTCCTTGAGGCCAGCTGCTGGTAACAATATTTTCCGAGTTCCTTAATTGGGCGATGTGGGAGTCATTGCCGTGGGAGCTTCTCACAGTTACTCTGGCAGCTTGGTTTGCTCAGCTACAGCAGGCCCTGAGATTTCTAAGGCCTACCCCTGGTTGCTTAAAGCAAGCTCAGATCGAACAATTGTTCTAATTGTTTCTAGGGCCAGTTGTATGGCTTTTACTTCTGCATACTGACTCGACTCACCTTCCCCTTCCATGGCCTCCACAACTTGTCATGTGGGACTCCACACAGCAGCTTTCCACTTCCGATGGCTCCCTATCACACGGCAGGATCCGTCAGTAAACAACACATACTGCTTTCTGTCTTCTGGCAACTCATTTTATGGTGGTGCCTCTTCAGCACGAGTTACTTCTTTTGTCGGTGCTCCGAAATCCCTGCCCTCTGGCCAGTACATAATCTCTTCCAGGATTCCCGGGTGGTTGGGTTTCCCCATTCAAGCCCGCTGTGTAATTAACGCTACCCATTTACTCCACGTAGCATCGGTTGCATGATGTGTAGTGGGGATTTTCTCTTTGAACATCCAATGTAACACAGGTAGCCGTGGGGCCAAGAGAAGTTGTAATTCTGTACCAACAACTTCCGAAATGGCTCGAATCCCCTCATATGCTGTTAATATTTCCTTTTCAGTTGGGGTGTAATTGGCTTCTGATCCTCGATAGCCCCGGCTCCAGAACCCCAGAGGTCGGCCTCGAGTTTCTCCTGGGGTCTTCTGCTAGAGGCTCCAGGTGAGGCCATGCTCCCCAGCTGCAGTGTACAGTATGTTTTGCACAGCTGGTCCGGTACGGACAGGCCCAAGGGCTACTGCACGAGCTATTTCTCCTTTGAGTTGTTCAAAGGCCTGTTGTTGCTCGGGGCCCCACTCGAAAGAGTTCCTCTTTCGAGTGGGGCCTCTTTCGAGTCACTCGATATAGAGGACTCACAAGCTGACTATAGCCTGGCACATGCATTCTTCAGAATCCCACGAGGCCTAAGAAAGCTTGTGTTTCTTTTTTGCTAGTTGGCAGAGACATAACTGTTATTTTGTTGATCACATCCGTCGGAATGTGGCGACGTCCATCCTGCCGTTTTACTCCCAAGAACTGGATTTCCTGTGCAGGCCCCTTGACCTTATTCTGTTTAATGGCAAAACCAGCTTTCAGGAGAATTTGGATCATTTTCTTCCCTTTCACAAAAACTTCTTCTGCTCTGTTACCCCATACAATGATATCATTGATGTACTGCAGGTGTTCAGGAGCGTTCCCCTGTTCCAGTGTTGTCTGGATCAGTCCATGGCAAGTGGTAGGGCTGTGTTTCCACCCCTGGGGAAGTCAATTCCAAGTATACTGAATGCCCCTCCAAGTGAAAGCAAACTGCGGCCTGCATGCTGCTGCCAAAGGGATAGAGAAAAATGCATTAGCAATATCGATTGTAGCATACCACTTGGCTGCCTTTGAATCTAGTTCGTACTGGAGTTCTAGCATGTCTGGCACTGCAGCACTTAGTGGTGGTGTGACTTCATTCAGGCCTCAATAGTCCACTGTTAGCCTCCACTCGCCAGTAGACTTTCACACTGGCCATATAGGACTGTTAAAAGGTGAATGAGTCTTGCTGATCACTCCTTGGGTCTCCAGATCGTGAACTAACTCATGGATGGGAATCAGGGAGTTTCGGTTGGTGCGATATTGCCACCGGTGCACGGTTGTAGTCGCAATTGGCACTTGCTGTTCTTCAGTCCTCAGCAATCCTACAGCAGAAGGGTCTTGTGAGAGACCAGGCAGGGTAGACAGCTGCCTAATCTTCTCTGTGCTCAAAGCAGCTATGCCAAAAGCCCACCGGTACCCTTTTGGATCCTTGAAGTACCCTTTCCTGAGGTAGTCTATGCTGAGGATGCACAGAGCCTCTGGGCCAGTCACGATGGGGTGCTTTTGTCACTCATTCCCAGTTAGACTCACTTCAGCTTCCAATACAGTTAGCTCTTGGGATCCCCCCGTCACTCCGGAGATAGAGATGGGTTCTGCCCCTTGGTGGCCTGATGGCATTAGGGTACACTGTGTGCCTGTGTCCACTAAAGCTTTATATTTTTGCGGTTCCGGTGTGCCAGGCCATCGAATCCACACAGTCCAGTAAATCCGGTTGTCCCTCTCCTCTACCTGGCCAGAGGGAGGGCCCCACTAGTCCTGGTCGGAGTATCTATCAATTAATTCTTCCAAATGTGAAGCAGAAGTCTCTTCGTCAGGGTCAGGAGTAATACTATCCCTTCTACTGCCTCTGAGGGACTGCCCAACAGAAACTGGGGCAGCAATCCTCCTAGGGGCCCTCTTTGTTGCTGCTGTATCTTTCCGTAGCTCACGTACCTGAGCAGCTAGGGCCGAGGTCGGTTCACTGTCCCACTTCCTCATATCTTCCCCGTGGTCACGTAAATAAAACCACAAGGTACCTCACGGTGTGCGTCCCGGATTCTCCCTTGTTTGAGACGGGGACTGCTGGCGCTTGATGGCCAAAAGATTTTTCCGTCTAGGTGAGGAGGAAGCTACGTGTTCATCTAACCGTTGGGACAGTCTCTCCACAGCTGAAATGCAGTCCCGTACTGGGGCAGAGAGCTTTTCTTCATATTTATGAAGTTGATTGGACACGTTGTCCACAGTTGGCCCCATCCCCTCCTCCCAATCCATTGCTGCCAGTGTGCTGGCATGTGATGAGGGTGCAGCCCGTACAAACTTCCGCTACATGGACGTTCTGCATTGGACTTCATCAGGGCCTTTAGGTGCCTGGGCGTTGTTTAAATCACTATAAAGCATCTCCAGCACAGCTAATTCCCGCAGCTGCTGGAGACCCTTATCCATAGTGGTCCATTTGCTTATTTGGTATACAATATCCTCTTTGTGGGGATACTTTTCTTTCACAGCTGTTAGGATTCGCCTCCAGAGGCTGATAACTTGTGCCTCTCTTCCAATTACTCTATCAATGAGCCTTTCTCTAGAGAGGGATCCCAGCTGCTTGGCTTCATTGCCTTCTAGCTGTGGGCTATTGGCCCCACTATCCCAGCATCGAAGCAGCCTGGTGAGGATGTGCTCACCTGGATGACGACTGAAATCCTTTCGTATTTCTCGCAGCTCACTCAAGGACAGAGACCGAGTAGTTTCTGATTCATCTATGATTTCAGTCTCTTCTCTGTGATGTTGCCGTGATGACGCTGCTTTAGAGCTGCCTTCCTTTTCCTCTTCTCCCTCATCCGTAGGAGGAGCTTCTTCCCTTACTAAACGACCTGATCTCCGTTTCCACTGTTTTGTCTTTACTACAGGGGCGATTGATACCATAGATGGTCGGTCTTCTGGGGTGGTCACAGTGTGTGCTGTCTCATCATCAAACTCAGGAACCTCCCTATCCCCTTGAGGGTGCTGGGCAATGTTAATCGACATCTGATAGGCGTAAGCCAGACCCCATCAGAGTGCAGCAAGCTGGTGGAGTTCTCTAGTATTGCCAGGGTCAGGGCATACATCTTTCAAACATTCTACCAGTTTCCTTGGATTTTGTACTTGTTCAGGGGTGAAATTTAGAACCATTGGAGGAGAAAACCGTGATAGGTACCTGCCCAAATCCCCCCACACACCTTGACACCCACAACTTTGTCTGGGGACAGGTCCTTGGATAATATTCTTAATAAATTGCTTTACCTTGGGGAAGAAGACAAACACTAGACCTAGCAATAGGAGGATAATATCTGACCAAGGGTATCCAAGATACTGAAAGGCTGCTGTAATTAGCCCACAGGGAGAAAAGTAGAAGGCACCACAGCCGATATTATTCACTGATTGACTGCTAGGGGCAAAAAAGAAGGCGCTGTAATTCTTAATACTTTCAAAAAGATAATCTCCATGAGACCAGGAAGATAACAATGCCGGGCCTGAATACCAAACAAAACTGAAGGCCAGTATGTTACAACACAACTTGATAAAAAAAACAAGCACAGACTTCAACACTTTCTCCGATCGGATGTAAAGGAAAAAATAAAACAGAGAGTGGACTACATACAACATATCCACACAGAAAAGTATTACCAGAAAACCGAACATTATGACTACCAATATGTTAGTTGTAAATACTTCAGTCAACGCTATTGTTATCTCAGACCTCGAGCCCCACGTTGGGCGCCAAAAAGGACTGTGGTGGTTTTACTCAGGTGGGCAGCTGAGCTCCACCACAACCGCTCTCTCACTCCCCCTCTCCTCAAAGAGGAAGGGGGAGAAAATACAACACAGAGAACTCGAGGTTTGAGATGAGAAAGTTTTAATTAAAGGGAAAGGGAATGGGGAGGAAAAAGAAACAAAAGAAACAATCAGTCCGCGCGGAAGCACAGAGAGAGGGAAAAAAAAAATATTCTCCACTTCCCATCAACGAGTGGTGTTCGGCCACGTCCTGGGAATCAGGGCCTCAAACGCGTAGTGGTTGTTCAGGAGGAACAGCCCCCTCCCCCACGAGAGCCCCCCCTTTTATTGCTGAGTGTGACATCAGGTGTTATGGAATATCCCTTTGGTTGGTTTAGGTCAGCTGCCCCGGCAATGTCCCCTCCCCATCACTTGCCCACCCCCAGCCTGCTGGCTCTTGGGGGCTTGGAAGGAGTCCTGATGCTGTGCCAGCACTATGCAGCAATAGACACAACACTGGAGTGATATAAGTGCTGTTCCAGCTACGAGTGCAGAGTACAGCACTGTGTGGGCTGCTGCAGGGAAAAGGTGACTCCATCCCAGACAGACCCAACACACTCTGTGTTTAGTCTGGAAGTGAGGAGAGCACTCCTATGCTCCAGAGGAATTAAGTCCTAGGATGTCCATCATGGCAGAAGCATGGAGGAGGGAGAAATTCAAGCTGCTTTTGACATGATACTCGATCAGCTTCTGAACGGTGATGTGACTTGGGACCTGCAGTAGAGGGAAATTAGGTTTCACGTGGGGACCTGTGGCAAGGGAATATATTAATTTTTAATGGAAAATGTTATTCTTTATGGTCAGCTTTTTCAGTAGAATCATTTATCAAGACTGACACCAACCAGATACACTGTACATTGCTAAGGATTGATGTTGCAGCAGAGTGGGGGGGGAAGGGGGAAATTGAGTATTTACAGATGGCATGGTTTTTAAAACACCTCTACTTAGAATCATGTGCAATTACAGTGCATTTAAATGAGTATTAAAGTATTTGTATTGCCGGTTTGCAAATTCAGCATCTTGAGAAACCTGAATGGATTTTCATATAATTATTGTCATTAACTCAAAGGAGTAAATGCTCAGCAGAGAGTCTGTTTAAAAAAAAACAAACACAAGTGCATAAATGTATCATTACGTGTCACCTTTGTGCTTAATTCCTCATGTGGTCTTCTAAAATATACACCTCATAAGTGCTGAGTACCTCGGTGACATAGCACAAGCTTCTTGTCTGAATGGCATTAGCTTCAGGGAAGCTATATTTGAGGTCTTCTGAGAAGGTTCTGTCAGGAAGGTGACATTGAGATTTTTTTTTTCTCTGCAGCCCTATTTATCTGACTTTCTTGCTAAGAGATCCATGCCTGCCTTTTTCTACAAGCACTATGCACAAAAAAGCATTCCTGCATGTTCTTGCTCTCACAGCTGTCACAAATTGCCCTAGTTGTTAGTCCCTTACTAAAAGCAATAGCTATGGTTCATGAAAAACCTCCATCAAAATTGCCTAGAGTTCTCCAGTTTGTCAGCTTTGTGTATGCTGTGGAGGAGATGGTCACTAGTGGAGTCTAGAAATAGCTGGTAATCCTAGGCTGAGAAATGAAGACTACTGAGAAATACCTTGTCTTTGCCATGTCTCCCTGAGGTCCCACGAGGTCTTACACCAGTGCAAGGGTTTGATTCCACCACTGCCTCAGCATGCGGCCTAGCTGAGCCTGCATTTCCCAATGGTGTTGTGGTTTTACTCAGGTGGGCAGCCGAGTTCTACCATGGCCACTCTCTCACTCCCCGTCCTCAAAGGGGAAGGGGGAGAAAATACAACACAGAGAGCTCAAGGTTTGAGATAAGGATAATTTAATTAAAGGAAAAAGGGAGAGGGAAAAAAATAAAAAAAAAGAAACAACAACAACAACAAAAAAGCAAAGGCCTCGTGGAACCACAGAGAGAGAGAAAAAAAAAAAAAGCAGTTACTCTCTACATCCCTTCAATGAGCGATGTTCAGTCATGTCCTGGGAAGGACCGTGTAGCGGTTGTTCGGGAGGACGGACGCTTCCACGAAGAGAGCCCCCCTCTCTCCTTCCCCTTTTCCACTTTTTATTGCTGAGTGTGACAAATAAGAAGTCAGTGAAGGAGGTTGATCCAGCACTGCAGTTTTTGGAGAGAACATAGGTGCAAAACGTACTGCAGAACAGAGATAATATCAAACAAGCAACAAGCAAAAACAGTCATCAGAAGTTTAAGGAACAATGTAGAAGAGAAGCTAGTGTTGATGAATGACAATGTCCTAACCATTCTGTGAGAGGTCTGCCATCAGAAATGGTGGATGAAAAAAGCTGAAAGATAGCACGATGCACCACTGTCTGCATCAGAAAGCCAGTGTTCAAAATGAAGAAGAAAGGACATTGAATTATGCAAAAGAACAAGGTTTCCCTAAAGTAAAGCCCTATCAGACAAGATTTCCAAGAGGTAAATGTTCCTACCATGTTGAATGCTCTCTAAACCCTATTTGAAAAATAAGGTTATAGTGATGGAGTGATGTTAGCACTGCTTTGTGCTGGCTTCTTTGAGTTCAGAGCTATAAATATTTCCCTTGTCACTGGTGCTGGCCACAACAAGATTTGGCTAAAGCCTCTGTGAAAATCAAAAGAGCAAAAATGAACTGTAGAGCTAATCTTTTGAAATGCACCTAGGTTATGTGGAAATTTGAGGCCCTATTCTTAGGACAAATGATCTGTTAAAGATCATGTTACTGTTACTCATCACTTACTAGTTTTGAATTTGTGTAGACAAGACAAAAAGAAAAATAAATCTCACTAGCATTTGACTAGACTTCATTCAAAGCCTCCCACCCTTCCTTCAGGTAAGAAGACCTCTGAGAGTGAAAAAATGCTTGCATCAGTGTTGCTCATTCCTTTCTTTATTATAAAGAAAAATGTTTTTTGATAGAGCTTATTTTTGATTTTCAGTTTTCAATATAGGTTGTGACTAGGCTGGAGGACTATCTAGTGAAGGGTAACTGAAAGGGGAACCTTTGTTAACCATTTACTTAACATGAGTTGTAAGTAAAACTAATCTTTAGAAAGCCTGTTTTAAAATTTCAACACTAACACAAACTGATTCACACGGTCTTTGTGAAACAGCTCAAAGATTCTTCATGAACATTCTCAGCAAGAACAAGCAGCAAAATACTAGAGATAAAAAATATAAATATTTCAGTGAGCTTTTGTTCATCAAAAATTTAGAAAACTTGTAAAGGGAAGAAGGGCGACTGTTGAAAATCCTTGGCAGGATACTTTTAAACACTCATTCCCATATAAGTCATAAATCATACAGAAGAGCAAAGCCAATTTGCATCTCTTTATAAGATACAAAAGAGCATAAAGATTTCTATAAAGAGCCATTTTCTGCATTAAAATCCACCTGCTGAGAATATTCCTATCTTGCTTTCCAAAGAGAAAAAAAAGGACTTACACAATCCCAGCTATGTGTGCATCAGCTCATCTCTTTGTGTCCTTCTGACAACTTTTGAGCCTGTTTCAACCAAATTTGATAGAATTGTACAGGTTTCATGAAAATTTACAACCTGGGGGAAGACAGGGCTTGATTAGTTGCACCAGCCAGAATAAGACAGGCTCCTGTTACCCTTTATCAGACACTGGAGAATCCATGCTGGAGAGAGACATTATTCATATTGCAACTATGGAAAAGCTTCGGTTGGTGCGCTTCTTTGATTAGAGGGTTCAAACCTGAGATCCATCCACAAGAAACACAGTTTCATTAATTGTGCTGCTCGGTCTGTTGGGATTGATGGTCAGAAGTGCTGCTACATTTCACACCTGGCTCATGGAACTTTTGGGGAAAGGCCATGCCTAATGAAGCCTGGTTTTGATGAGGGACTCTGAGGGCTACTATGAATATAAAAAATATAAAACTGTAACCCACCCCCCTTCCTTTATTTCAAATAACTAAACATCAGAAAAATCAAGAAGATTCAACTCATATTACAAACTGCAAGCACTGAGTGATTTTGAGCTAGTTGCTGTGAGATAAAAACTATGTTAAAAAATCTTATAATTTGGTAATACATTTCATGTGCCCTTGCATGATGGCAGCCATGGAAATTTTGCTCAGACTTTCCAAGGTGATTCACTCTCTGCAAACTTTTAGCAAACTTGGTTTACTCCAGGTGACAAAAAAATCCTTCAAAAAACATTTTGAACTAGAATGAATGTTTCAGCTCCAACAGTAACTTTAATAGTTTTTCATTATTCCGCACTTCCAATAAGGGTCTTTTTAGGAACCCCTCACAAGAAATAAATTTGGTAGATATCTTCAGTTCATTTTCAGACTCTTAAGGGAAATTTCAGTGATGGGGTTTTAATTTCGAAGGTCATTTTGTGACTTGAACTCCTCCATGGTTGTCAATGTCCTGCTTTTTCCTATTCATTCCTTCCAACACTGCAGCAGAGGCAAGGCTCACAATGTTTTTAATGTCTTTTTAATGATTCTTAATTGCCATTTCTTAAAACAATTTGAGCAAAGGTCCTGATTTTTGGAACACACTATCTATCTATCTTCCTCCTGAAACTAAAGTCGGTAATGATTTGCAGATTGGATGGCCAAACGCTGAGGCACATAAAAACGTTAGATGTGTTTTGTGTCTCTAGTGGGTCTGAAGGACAGAATCGGCCACCTCTGGCAATAAAACAGAAACAAGAGAAGTAGGTGAATTCTGGTCCGTGCATGAATGCAGGCTGACTCCCCCCTGAGAGAGGAGCTTTGCTGTCTCAGTTCCCATAGGTACAAGAGCACAGCAGAGCTCTGTGGGCTCTTTACAGATTCCATGCCATGTACGCTTGGCTTATTAATTAAAACATATTCTTTACTGTTTTCAATACATTAAATTGAATGCATCTAATGAATATCCAGCTGCACTTTTCCTTCTTTATGCATAATAATTTAGAATCATAAATTGCACTCGTTCCAACCCAGGAACATTTTGCCCATTATATGGCTGCTGGTGATAACGTATCAGATGGCAATAATGATGCTTGATTTTCATAAGCTGCACTAAATGCAAAGTGCTCAGAGCTACATGTTTTGATTAGTAGACTAAGCAAACCATGACATGAGAATCCTTATTTACATGGAATACTAAGGATTCTTTTCACAAAATGATCTACCTAGCTAGAGGGAGATTTTAAATACACCTGACTGACCTGCTGCAACTGAGATCTAGATCATGCCAAGGTGGACATCTCTGATGCACGAAGCACTCCAATGATTGTCTAGTCTAAACTAGGTATGCAAAATTGTATCAGAAAATTCATTCTGTAGGTGATTTACCAAGAAAAGACTTTTAATAATATTTTGGTACTGTACATGTAGAAATTAAATCAAATGAACATACTGTGGAGAGTTCTGTAGACTGAGAAAAGATATTTTGCCCCAGCTGAAAATTTCCATGCATCTAATTATTTTCCTAATGCTCCTTCACCTTACTCTGGAGCAGTCCTGTGTCCCGTATGCCCTATACAATTGCATGTCTGTCATTCCACCAGTTCAGTCCCTTCCAGATCCACAGAAAAGCAAACCAACCCGTGTATGCATTCACTTGTGTGCTCTGCGTTGTTTTTCAGCTCCACCTATTGGTGTCCTAAAAAAAGTGTTTGGGGATAGCAAGTCTCTGCAGTCCATGTAGAGCACATTGCTCAGCCTTGTGCATGCACACAAGTGTCCCTTTTGCCAGACAATGTGCAGTTTAGCAGGGTGAGGGACATGACTAATCTCTGTGGTTTCAGGACAGCTGGTCAAGACAAACCTTATGTTATGACGTTTAAATAGAAATTCTGCTTTGGATTATGGCAGCACTAGCAACTGTGCTCCTGCTAAATTGAATGTAAGCCAACCCAAAGGAAGAACCACCACCATAACAGTATCCAAGATGGCCTGGTTTCACATCTGACCCAAAGCCTACTAAGACTGTGGTGGCAGAAAGGACAAACTACAGAGATGTGAAGCAATGAAGATGAAAGAACGAGTAGCCAGTGGAATAAATTTGCTGTTTCAGATTTTTTTTCCCTCCCTTCATTGTTAAAAAGCCTTTGTAGGCCAACAGAGACTAATCACAAAGCTGTAAAATCTCAAATTATGAGGTTCTTCCTAAATAATCATTTTTTTTGTTGCTCTTTCAAAATTCTAAGTGAAATGCGTACATGGTTATGGGTGGAGCCAGGGCGAGAGGGAACAGCTGGCGGACATCTGACAACCTGCCACAAAGTCCTGTTCACCTTCTGACTAAGATCACAGCCACACTTGGGTAGCTCTTTCCCTGGGAAGAGCATAGCTGGTCAGTCCCACAGACCTTGTACCTGGGGCACTTCCATGGCTGGCTCTTCTTTCAGCTCTGGACAGGACAAGGAGCAGGCAGAGGAGTAGGGGGCACGGGGCCAGGCCACAAGAAATCAGAGCTCCCATTTAGTTCAAACTCTCTATGAGCATTTGACCTTGGCTGAAAAAAGCACCTTCTCGCTTTGTGTCTCTCAACCTGTCTTTCACACATAGCTTTTCAAAGTTTCCTTGTAGGGGGATGTGCCAGGTAATCCTCATCCTACCTGCAGCTGTAGTCACCCAAATAATTGATTGCAAATGAAGACACATGGGAGAGAAGTTTGGCTTCCAAAAGTGTCATGTTGCTCCAGTCCAGGAATTCACCTGCAGCCTAGCAGTCAGTCAGAGCTGGGGGGTGGCAGTGGGAGACTTTGGAAAGTTGCTCTGAAACACTGGAAAGATTAATATTTTTAAATAATTTCTTGGTCCCTGGCTGGAAGGCACTTGTGAAGAGTTAAATAACTCAATGAAATGAGGACTTAGAAACTCTTCCCCAGTGATATACTTTTAAGTACTAGGTTTACGGTTTGTTTGGTACATGGCCCAAAGAAACACGCAGTGTCTCTGTAAGTGTTTATTGGAGATGACTCTGAGTGCTGATTACATTCAGAGAAGCACTGGCAGCTCTGCAGGTCTCTAGGCATTATCTGAACACTCCCAGCCTACAAATTGATCCTGGCAGTCACATAGAAATGGGTATTTCCATCACTTCTGGGAGAAATGTCTCGACATCAGTCTCTCCATATCTTGGCACTTCTAGTTCCAGAAAGTAGAAGATGGAAGGGGTAAGGGGGATGTAGAGGTATTTTATTTCCAGGACTTTAATAAAAGGTTTGGTTGGAGACATTCAACACAGTCAGAAATGGAGCAGCACATCCATCATGGGAACTGATGGGCATCGTTATAGCTTTTAACTTCTCTCCTATATAGCTGAAGTTTACAAAGTAGCTTGGCAGACTTTCAGAGATTACCTATCACCTGGAAGGTTTACATCCTCATGCCTTGTTTCTGCTCTGTAGCACCTAAAGAGGAAAAGGAGGTAGCCAAATTCATCACTGTGTAACTTGGCTGGGCTGAGGAGAGTTAGCACAGGGAACAAATCTGACCTGCAATTTGCTATATCTGATGTGAGTTAAATGACCTGATAGGATGTGATCCAACTCAAGACTTTGCAACAGCATAGGCAAAAATCGCATATAGGCATCCCAGGAATGAGGGGCAGAGCTGAGACAGAGGATCTTGCAAAGGAAACCCTGGAGAGCTGGATTTGCAGTTCCTCCTGCTGCCATGGGAATCAACTGCTGTTCCTATGAGGGCTTGACATCTCCTGGGAGGAAACGCTGCCTGGGCACCCCAGTGTCTGCCCTGCAGCAGTAGCCACAGCCAGTCAGGCACTCAGAGAGCCTGGTGAAAGCTGAACAGACAGGGAGCCATGCCATGCTGCCAAATGACTGCTCGTCATCGTGCCCACAGGGTGTGCTGTTTCCAGCTATTCATTTGCCTTCTATCTGGCCCCGTAGTGCCTGCAGCTTGAAGCCATTAAGCCATTAAGCTCACCACTTTCCTGCTCTGAATAGCTCTGTCAGCATGTAGCTGCAGGAGCCAAATATTCTGTCGAGCTGCTGCAGTCAATAAAGGAGACATGTCCACACCCTGGGCTCTTTGACAGAGACTTTTGCTCATTCTTGCAGTAGTTTTTTTTGATCAGGAATAAAAGCAGTTTCCAACTGTGGTGTAAATGCCTGAAGTAACTAGGAAAATAAAACTAACATTCACGTTTTTAAGGAAAAGGTACAGCTTTGAAGAGGCTTTCAGGGTAGGGCATAACTGCATTATCTGAGCGTTCCCTAGGCTCCCAACCTTAGATGCTATCGCGCTGGGGAAACTTGGTGTGCTAGCTCTAAGGAACACCACGGAGCGTGGAGTGGAGTGGAGACACCACGGCTAGGCTCTGTAATCAGGTGGGGCCTCAATTGTTCTTGTGCACAAAGCTGCACTTTTTGCCACCCTAAGCCAAAGACCTGTCATGTTTTGACAAATGCTGTACCCTAGTGTTCTTTTTGCTCATTATAATATCGTTATAATACCAAAACACACCTCCATCCCAAAAGCTACCCGCCTCCAAGGTGCGACCACCCCTCACTGAGCATGCGCTCTGAATTTCTCGGAGCCTATTACTTTAAACGGAGACGGGAAAACTTTACACCAATCATAACTAAGATATGCTTGACTAGAGCCACTCAAGCTCCACCTAAACGACAGAAAATAATATAAATTGGCCCAAGAGAGAGGGGATGTCAGGGAAGATACCATCGTCAGGGGAGATACCATCCCGAGGACATACAGCATCCTTAGGACCTCCTGACTCCTGGGATCAGTCGACGGGCTGAGCCTCTCTTCCCCCCCCATTGGGACGCCTTTGGGTGAGATCTGAATATTTGCTTATAAATCTCTATATAGAGTTTTTAATCCTTTCACGCGTTTATTTCTAGGCTGTGCACCCATAACATCTATAACACCTATAACACCTATAACACCTATAACATCTGTAACACCTGTAACATCTATAACATCTGCAACACCTATAACACCTGTCACATCTATAACACCTATAACGCCTGTGTATTTCATACATACTAGCTTGCTTTTGCAGACAGTCACTATCGCCGGCAATCCAAAAGAACCTGATTATCTGTTGCTGTAATAAACCATACTTGATTGCATTGTGATAGCTTTCATTAATGCGACTTGGGTGAGGGTGATTATCCGTGATAATTCAGTGTTCTGAATCTAACCAGACCCCCAGACGGTTAATGCATTGTTGGTGAATGTCTGAACGGATCCCCAGGTGGTTAATACGTTTTTGGTGAATGTCTGAGTGGACCCCCAGGCGGTTATTACGTTTTTGGTGAATGTCCGAACGGACCCCCAGTTTTGGTGAATGTCCGACTGGTTCAGTACTCTGAATCTAAACGGGCCCGTGACGGTTAATCAGCTACACCCCTTTAACGCGACACCAACCCAAAGGTTTGTTTGAGTGGGAGAAAATGTGGGAGATGCTCAGACTGCTGGAGGGAGCGTAGGCTGAGGACACGCAACGTCTTCTCTGTAGGATCGTGAGCCCGGGAGGGAGCAGCTTTCCTGCACATGGCTAAAAGGTGTGGCTGCACAGAAAGCCTGCCGAAGCACAGCTCAGATACCTGAAGTCATGAGCACCAGATAAGGCTTGTCATTTTAAATAGGTGTGTGTGTGTGTTGGGGGGGGGGGGGGGGCAGAACACTCTGCAAAGAGAAAAACCATGCAGCCTGCGCTCTTGGTCGAAGTCCAAAACTGCACTGCCTTTTTATACATGAGGCTGTTGACTTGTTCCATGGCTATTTCTGCATCATTGCACACACATTTAGGAAACCAGTGCATAATCCTTACAGCTGTATATTTGTACTGTAAATTTACCAGCTGGTTCGTTACCCTCTCCTTCCACACACACACATATATATATACACACTCATAGATAGGCCATGACAAGGCTGCCGAACCAAATCACAAACAGTGCTTAAAACTAGCATACAAAATTTTCTCCTCAATCCTCAACTTCCTGCAGTATGATAGACAACTGCCCCTTGGTCAGGCATAGCACAGGGACAGAAATGACCTGGGTTTTCGTGCAGCAATGAGTTGTGAGGGGTTTGGGGAAGGAAACACAGCACTTATTCCAGGAAGCTGCTATCAGAAACATGTTCAAAAACAGCAGTTATCTCACTAACCTCCCATCCCTATTATTCCCCTTCCCCCATCACCTCCACGTTATTATCTGTTTACCACATTTTTAAAGTATAACAAAGAAAACAGAACAAAATCAATAGCTCTCTTTACATCTAGGAAGACAAAAATGTTCAGTTCCCTGGTGGGAGAACTGATCCTTCCTTCCTTCCTTCCTTCCTTCCTTCCTTCCTTCCTTCCTTCCTTCCTTCCTTCCTTCCTTCCTTCCTTCCTAATTTTAAACGTCACTTAAGGTTTAGTGACTAAACAAAAGCAGACAAAAATATTGCAGTTATCTGACATACAGAAGTGCAACATGAAGTCTGCTTATTATGGATAATATTTATGGCAGATCATAACATTAAATTACAACTCAGCCGCCTCAGCCAGAAATTTGTAACACCACACATGTGTTTCTAATTAAGGGCTTTTGAAGTTGCTCTGGATATTTATTTTCAGGGGATTTAGTGCACAGAACGATGAAAGTTTGCTTGTGTTAGGAGTTCTGCAAACTCAAAAAAAAAAAAAAAGACTGCAAATGGACCTCAAACTAATACATAAATTCATTTTTCATGTGTAAGTGTGCCTGTGCTTATATATATATCTATTTTTAAAAAGTGTATGTAAAATATTAAAAAGAGGGAGACAAAGGGTCCAAAATTAGTGACCGTAATTTTGTTTATAGGAAAACCTTTATAATGCTAGTTTAGTGTTTCCATATGGAATTCTCATAGAACTCTTTTTTTCCCCTCCCTTTTTTATTTGGATAAGGCAAGAGAAAAGTGAATGTACGTTCCAAAGATGCATAGTCATTCCGGATCAAATTCAATGGATTCTGGCAAGAGTTGAAAATCAAAGATGCAGTGTTTCAGGTCTCCGACTGTGCAGCCTCCAGCCATGAGTGTCTGGTTGAAGCACTTTGTAAAATCATGAAAACCCTATTAAATTAATGAAATATGATATACTGCATTTTCAAGCTAACTTTCCATTGAACTCTCCATGAAAATGGATTTTAGCTGGTTTATACAGCGAGTGTGCACAGACACACACGCACACATCCATGTGCACACGAGCAGCAAACCAATAGATGTGCTGCGGTCTTTCAGAGGGGTCTTTTCCCTCTGCTTCTACAGCTGAATCTTCCCCTCCAAAGTTGCAGAACCTGAATCAAACCCTGGAAGACAGTTCCCATCAAGCCTGCTCTACCTTTCATACCGCCCAGCTTACCCAATGACCTTCGTACAATTAAATTTGAGGTCCTGATGTTTAGGTGAAGGGCAGCGAGCCTCCGACACAGCTTCCCTCTTCCAAGTTAAAACAAAATCCCTTGCTAGAAAACTACCCAAATGAAAGTAAGCTGATATTCTTACTTCATTTCCTATTGGATTTCACATAATAAAGCCATCGTATGTTTAAGCTAGGGTTTCTTTTCTCCTTTTTTAAATAAAAAAGTGAGAGTGGTCCCCTGAGGTGAATGGTCTTGCTGTTAAAATTGTCCTTGATACACAGACAATTGCAGCCTCTTGCATGCCTGTCAAGGTGAGAAAAATATGTATTTTAGTAAAACTAGTCTGGCTTTGCTTATTTATGTCTAGGCACCCACTTGGTTGAAATTTTGTAACAAGTTCAATAAAACGTGCATGTACCTGAGCTCACTGTACGAATGTGTGAGGTTTTCTTTACCGCCACACAAGGCAGATGGAACTCTCCCATAAAACATGTTGTACTTCCAATTGTTCCTTTTATTCAAGGATCTGTAGGCACTTTAGAAACACTGAAATTCATAAATTTTCAGGCCAGAAGGTACATTTCAGCATTCAGCTCATGTAATATAGACTGTAAATTTCATCCTGTAGCTGCTGTATTGAGCATAGTTATGTTGACTTCCAATTTTGAGATAAGACTTAAGAAGAGGAATCCACTGCTTTCCCTAGTAGGTTGCTCCAACAGCTAATCAACCCTTCTGTTAAAAACTTTACCAGCAATAAATAACCCACAAGTTTTAAGACAATATTGCTAATGGGAGGATTTAAGTTGTATATCCATGATTAAGTCTGTCCAAAGGAGATTTAACTCCAGCCTTCTTGAGCAAAAGCATTTATAATGTGCTTCCTTTTCCCTTCGTGATCTCCATCAAGTCTGCTCTATCTCATCCATGGATAACATTTAAGATTTTGAGTAGAAATGCACAGTGATGACACATGAATATATCATCATACTTTTGGTACAATCTTTCCAATTTCTGTTGTGTAAGTTTTCTATTGGTAAAGGTTTGATCTTATTAAGTGGGCTCACATCTTCTAATGGAAGGTACTATTGCAAGCACTAGAAAAAAATGGAATTGGAATTTGCTTTGCAAAAGAAATATCCAGAAGTTTGGCCATTTGCTTAAAAATCTGAGATCCCTCTGGACTGGAGATAAAGGCTTGAATTTCGGTACCACAGTGCACCTCTGACACATTTTCTGGCCTCAGACATGCCAAAACAGAGGCAATAGGCTGTTTTCTATTTCCTGTTCAGAATAAGAAAGGCAAAGGAATGCCACAAGTCCCTTAAGAACTCACTTTTTGCTAAATAAAGCTTTAAACTCAAGCTTGTTTCAACACTGGTGTTTGCATAAGGGTTAGATGTGAATTCTCTTAGCTTGTGATCAGGTGAGTTACCTTTTGGAGCTGCCTGCTTATCTCTGTTGATCAAAAAGCAAGTCTAGTGGGTCTCATTCAGACCTCCATGCCTTTTTAGATGTTTATTTTCAGTGAAAATCCCATTTTTTCCTTAAGAAAACACATTCACATGAAGACAATTGTCAAAATGTTGCTATAGCTGTGATTGTCTAAGAACATAAGTACACATGCAGTTAGCAAAGGTAAGACTTGTGGTTTTTTTTGACTGGAGGGTGGCATGTTTCTGTGCCATGTGCCACAATGTCAAGGAGTCAGCTAAGCTATTTCATATGCCTTTAAATGGTATTGATATTATGAGTCATAACACAATACTCTGTGGTCTTCCAATTTCCTTTAAAACACTTATCATATATTTGCAGATGCTAAAGGAAGATTAATTTATGAGGTTTATGTTAACAGACATCTTGAGAGGATTAACGTGCAAAAATTAGATAACTAAGTTAATGCCATTTAGGCTTAAAGTGCAACTCCTGCTGTGTTGTGTGAAAATTTTATGCAGAAAAGCACCTGTATTCTCCATAGTGCAACAAACTAATGGGGGACTTATTAAGCTTTAC
Organism: Anas platyrhynchos; assembly: GCF_047663525.1. Taxonomy (NCBI): domain Eukaryota; kingdom Metazoa; phylum Chordata; class Aves; order Anseriformes; family Anatidae; genus Anas; species Anas platyrhynchos. Next base: position 5,601,279 of record NC_092620.1, on the reverse strand, counting down.
TAATTCAATATACAAAGTGGCAGCTACAGGACGCGTGCATTTACAGCTCTCTGCATTTTATCAAGGAAGGCTGTTCAAAGGGAACAAGCAGAAAATGGTCTAGGGATATTTTACTGGATAGCCAGTAAGCAAGCTGAGAGAAAAGAAAATTTGGAAGGCTCTTGGGTTCATCCTAATCAACCCCAGCCCTTGCTGGGTACAGCCATCAGCACAGGACATGGCACCCTTTTAACAGGGACACACCAGAGGACATGTCCTGTGCAGGGCTCCCTTGGGTGACAGTGAGTGATGTGCATGCTTATGAATCCCTGCCCTTCCAAAGCCTCCTGAGACAGGAGGGAATGTAAACTGGAGCTAACATCAGGCTCTGAAGAGCATTCGTTACCACCTTTGACCAAGACATTGTATCCTGCCAGACAGCACCAGCTCTCCCTAACTCTCCAGTTGTGCAAGTCTCACCCAAGCCTCATGAGCACTGATTTACAGATTGCTTCCAGAGATGCCATCGAAGTGAGGAATGCAATCCAAAAACCTTGCAAAGGTCTCTAACTCTCATCCTTTACTTACACAACAAACCAAACAAAGTCCAGATAAAAGAATGGCATTATGCGCTTCTGTGGCTCAGCTCTCTCCCCGTTTCTGCATGGTTTGAACTTGGATTTAAGTCTTTTTGTCAAACCAGGATCCTATTTACCTCTGAAAAAGATGATTTATTTTTCCTTCTTCCCATCTTTCTAGTGGCTGGAAAGATATGTCCCTTCTGTAGTCTCATCCTCTGGTCAGGCCCAGCAGATCTCCTCAGTTACGCACACAGAACATTTCTTCTCAAAAGAGACTACTCTTTACTTGATTAGTGTTTTCAAGTAGATCATGAAGCTTTAACAAATCTTTACAGTCTTCCTTGTGCTCCTCTTTTTTAGAATTTCAGACCACCACCAAGGCAAAAATAAGGAAGCAAAACACTCCTACATTCAAAACAGAACTCAAACTTGATAATACTTAAGGTTAATAATTCCAAAATAAAGTTCCCAAGCCACTTGTCTCAGTTGAACCCTTAATTTATTTCACAGCCCAATGGTCCAAGTGAAATAAATTAAGCTTCCTACCTAGCTGTCCGTTGCCACATTCCTTACAGTAAGGAACAGACCTTACTGTAACTGGGCTGTGAATTCTTGGGGGCAGAAATGATCTTTTGTGCATGTGTTGGGTCTGTCTGAGCTGGAGTTACCTTTTCCCTGCAGCAGCCCGCACAGTGCTGTACTCTGCACTCGTAGCTGGAACAGCACTTATATCACTCCAGTGTTGTGTCTATTGCTGTGTAGTGCTGGCACAGCATCAGGACTCCTTCCAAGCCCCCAAGAGCCAGCAGGCTGGGGGTGGGCAAGTGATGGGGAGGGGACATTGCCGGGGCAGCTGACCTAAACCAACCAAAGGGATATTCCATAACACCTGATGTCACACTCAGCAATAAAAGGGGGGGGGGTCTCGTGGGGGAGGGGGCTGTTCTTCCTGAACAACCACTACGCGTTTGAGGCCCTGCTTCCCAGGACGTGGCCGAATACCGCTCGCTGATGGGAAATAGAGAATAATTTTTTCTCTCTCTCTGCTTCCGCGCGGATTGATTGTTTCTTTTGTTTCTGTTTTTCCTCCCCATTCCCTTTCCCTTTAATTAAACCTTTCTCATCTCAAACCTCGAGTTCTCTGTGTTGTATTTTCTCCCCCTTCCTTTTGAGGAGAGGGGGAGTGAGAGAGCGGTTGTGGTGAAGCTCGGCTGCCCACCTGAGTAAAACCACCACAGTGCAGCATCTTCCAGAGTGTCCAGCTCCATGATCAGCACAGAGTGCTACCACTATGCAAATAACACTACCTGGCGAAACACTGGTCATTAGGATCCACAGCAATAGCCAACGGCTCCATAAATTGTCACTACCAACAACCACAGCTCATTACTTCAAAACCTATTTAAGGTGAGTGATGTGTTGGATCACAATCTTTCTTCTCCCTCTCCAACAACAATAATGACTGTTAAAAAGGAACACTGTGCTCATTGCTTAAATGTAATGAAATGCTTTGTCTACCACACAAGGAGCTAGATCTCAAAGCTTTCTCTGTTTTTTCAGGCAAAACTACAAGACCACATCATTGCTGGCATCCTGCTTAATATGCATTAGGAGGTTCATTATGGAGTAGCAGGGATGGGCGCAGTTCAACAGTTATTTCCTAAAAATCCAGTTTAGAATATTTATAAGTGGAAAGGCAAGTTTGTTGAAATATAGTTCTCGCATCCGCTTGTAAATACCAGTGACCAAAAAAAAACAAATCACTCAAAATGAATCTGAACATCTCTCTTGCTTGTGGCATCCTATTTTTAAATATAGGATTTGTATTAGATGTTCTATGGCAAGATATATTATATATCTATATTATCTATATCTATATCTATATATCTATATCTATATTATCTAGTTTTATTCATACTATTATTCATATTGTGTTCCTTATGGAAGTCATAATCATAAATCCCACTGGGACTGATGTTATACATATTCAAGCCAAAAAGATGGCCTGACTCCAAAGTAGCTTTGGATTGAAACATGAAATAAAAGAAAAGATTGATACAGACAAACAGATGGGAAAACATGAGCACAATACAATGCAATACTGGTCAGCTGAATAGGCAAGATCTCAACACACCAGAAGCCTGATCATTACCAAATGCTACATTTCACTATTCAGACCACTGGGCTAATTTCCTGCAGCTCACTTACTTCTCATAAGGCATTTAGTTTCCTCACCACCACCTCGTTTTCCTAGTAAGCCTGGAAAAGACTGGCAGAGAGAGGGAAAAAGACAAAATAAGAAGGAACAGATTAACATCAAATGTGATGAAGCTCTAGAACGGCCTTTCCATGAAAACACCAGAAGAAACCTGGCACCTGGCTGGTCCTCAGATGCCCAAAGATGGGTCTGGGGTTGCCTGATGGCAACCAGGAGACCGATTTGATGGTGTAAGGACAGGGGAATGGTACTTCTGAAATACTGGAATGAATTACGGGGTCTCCATCCCATTAGCTTTGAATGTACAAACTTAAGTTTGCCTTGGAGATTTGCTTCACTTTACATTGAAGAGAAGCACAAATTTGCAAGAGACTAAGCCTGCTCCAGAAGCAAGATCAGGATGGAGGAGAGGGGCAGGACCACCTCGCTTCTCTGACAGGCATCCCTGAAAGGGGACTCCAACTCAAAAGTCTCTTAAGCACACCAGAAGTCACTCGTTTCTGGTGAGACATCTCACACCTCCTCAAGTATTTAGCAGACTCCACAAATAAATCTAAATATCAGAATTAGAGTACCTATGTTAACACTGGCACTCATGAAACTATAAAGTCAAGTCATGCAGCCCAAACTCAGCTCTGGTGTGAAAAAGGAGTATGACCATCTTATTTTTACCTATGGTTTGAAGCCATGGAAATTTCAGTCCAATATCTAGTTGGGGAAGGAACCACAGGCCTTCATAAGCAAGGAGGAGAACTGAAACGTGGAGGGACTGAGGAGAAATATGAAGCAGTCTCTGTCTGTCCCTCGGAGCTGAGTTCATTGAGGGCCAAGTTCCTGCTGGGTTGTGCCTGTTCTTGTCAAGTCTCCTGGCCCAGCCCCCTGGGATGTGGTAGATACCCAGGATCACGTGGACTCTGCATTACCACAAATCCTCACATTTACACTGAGTGGCTGCCTGGATGTGATGTTACAGATCTGACAGATATTTGGGGCTTTTCCTACACCGACTAGCTGAATCCCACTTTGGCTAGACATTAACAGAACTTTCCCTGGCAATATAAAACATAAATCTCCTTTAATCATGGGTACAACAGCTACCAATTCACAGTGTTGATCATAAACACCTTTTCCTCATTCTGTCTGTCTCTACAGCCAGTTAATATTTTTGTAATAGGAACAATAACAAACGTCCCTAGCTGCTTGACCAGACACAAAATTTCCCTAATGCTGGCAAGGGTGACTGTGTTTGGACACACTTCGGCTAAGGCAGCGTTTCCATTTTCACCAAATTCACGAGATAGCCCAGTGGCTCTCCTTTGGCTCATCTCTTTGACTTGCTGGGTTTTGTGATCAGGTCTCCCTTGCTCCGTGACAACACTTTCCACCCACAGATCTCACGGCATGTTTGGGAGCATGCATCAGTTGAACTACGTGAACAACCGCTAGCTGAAATTTCTGCAGCCCCTGAAAAGGCTGTATAAACTACAGTGGCAAAGGCCCTCATCCTGAACCCGCTGAAGCCAAGAGACTTATAAATGACTTCAGTGGGTTTTGCATCTAGCTTGTGAGCATTTGATTTCTGAGGCTGTCAATCTGTTGCCTTTCATGAGCACTAATTTTACTAATGTATTTTTCAATGCAGTTCAGCTATCACTCAGATAATTTCAAATCTGCCAAGTCAGATGAATGTGCTGCATGCTATGGTCCATAAAAATGAAAGGTCAGCTACTAATTGCCTTCAGTTTAAGCTTGATGACTTCAGAAAACTCATTTTCACAGCCACTATATTTAATTTATGGATAGATATATTCGGATCTATTTATTTCAACATCAAAATTCTCTGGTTTGCAGCCACTGATTTTTTAAAAGAGATAATAAAAGTGTAATGAGTATGGAGATACAAAAGTGGAAATGACACCGAGAAAGTAATAAATATTAAAATGAAAATGTAAACAAGTCTATAAACCAAACCCTCAGGACATTTGCCATGTGCAATGTAAGTTTTATACCTCTTACTTCATAATGCATAACTTTCAAAGAAAATTAATTTAATTATTTTGCTAACCTTACCCAACCGCAATCAAGTAATAGGTAGCAGGAAAAACAATTCCATGCCTACACAGTAAACTTTCATTTAGTTCAAATGGTGATTTGAGTATTTTGATTGCATAATAAAGACCTGAAATCCATTTTATTTTACCAATAGCAATACCGAAATTCCAGTAACTCCATTTTTTACATGAGACTGCTCGGATGCTTTAACCCTGCTTAAGTTTCTAAAACAGGGCTTTTATAGGACACTTATCTCTGCTTGCCTCTGCAAATTTCACCAGCTACTTTTTCTGCGATTCAGAAATACGCTGTAAATATGGGAACAGCCTTGTAGGAGGGACTGAGTGCATGGCCAAAACTCACAGATGGATGTGAAAATGAGAAGAAACTCTGGGTCTGAGTGGGCAGAGTGGGAAGGGCTATCTGGCATCAGCCCACCCCAGGTAGGGCGGCCCATGTCAGGGTCTGGCTATGGCCGCACCTACTACCAGCCCAACCCTATAGCTTGATGAATCACCATCATTGCTGGGGAAGCCGGCGGGCACGGTGATCCCAGGCAGGAGGCACGTCCCGGGGTGCTGTAGCGGGTGGCCAGGATGGAGGAGAATGGTTGAAGAGCTCTTTACCCGCCAAGGTCCCATCCCTAGCTCTCAGCAGCATCATTGTGGCTTCACTCTGCAGAGGGAAGGACTGAATCACAGAGAAACTGAAGTCAGTAGGCTGAAATAGGGGCATTTGATCCTTACACCTACCCCAAGATGTGTGGCTTGATTTTCCTCCTTTCTAAGCCTCCCTGTCTCCTGCTGACTTCAACTGACTTAAAACAACAGGCATACATCATAAAATCACACTAACTGTTAAGATGTGCAATTACAGATATTTCCATAATCACTGGCAAACATGCCAGCCTTAAATGGTCCTACTCTCAGGTTCCCTACCTGTAAAAGAGAAAACAAGGCACTTCAACATGCCTTTCCAAGGCAAGGATGGGGCAGTTTCTAGAGCCAACTGAAGCCTTAGGCAATGGAAGATGAAACATGATCAGAAAGTCCAGAGATAAAAGAAGGTATATGCTGCAGAAAGTATTAAGAGGCTTTCAGAACAATGAAAAAATGCTCTGTGTTAATAAATCCCTGAAGGTTTTCCTGCCCTTGAGTTCCAGGGACACAGCTGAGATATCTCCAGCTGTATAAAGGCTGCAGTTCTGTAAGTGGCTTTGCTGACTGCTAAAGACAAGATCTACATTATCATGATTGTCCTGGTTTCAGTTAGAACAGAGTTAATTTTCTTCCTAGTAACTGGTAGAATGGGCAGGCTGGGGGTGCAGCAAGAGCTGGGAGGGGACAGACCCAGGACAGGTGACCCAAACTAGCCAAAGGGGTATTCCATACCATCTGACGTCATGCTAAACAATATATAGGGGTGGCTAGCCGGGGGAGGGGGCCGGACTGCTCGGGGTTAGGCTGGGCATCGGTCAGCGGGTGGTGAGCAATTGCATTGTGCATCACTTGTTTCTACACATTATTACTATTAGTACTATTATCATCATTGTATTATTATTATTGTTATTGTTATTATTTTCCTGTCTTATTAAACTGTCTTTATCTCAACTAACGGGCTTCACTTTCCTTTTCTTTCCCCCATCCCAGAGAGGGAGGGGGGAGGGTGAGCGAACAGCTGTGTGGTGTTTAGCTGCTGGCCGGGTTAAACCACCACAATGATTCATATCAATTAGTTTTTAAAACTGATGAAAACCCAATAGCTTCAGCTCAGTGGGTGGCCTGTTCCAGTGGCTGAATGACAGAGGACCACAGAGCAATCCACGCTTCCTCCGACTTCACCAGGCTTTGAACAGGAACCCAATGGCTCTGAGTCAAGAGCAAGCTCAGGAGCTTTGGACAGATCCTCAGCTTTACCCAACCCTGTGGGCACCAGGAGCCCTCGAACTCCCACATTTCTGAGAGAAATATAAATTTAATGCAGGTGTGATAACATCAGTATTGATAACACTTTTCCCCTCTGTTGAGGGATTTTTTGAAGCAAAAATCCCATGGCTTGCTGCAGCTGAGCAAACCAAGCTACCAGGACAACTATGAGAAGTTCCCATGACAGTGTTCCCACATCGCCCAATTGAGGAATTCAGAAAAATATTGTTGCCAGCAGCTGGCTTCAAGGACAAGGTCTATGTGACTGCTAATCACAAGGGGGTTGTTTTCTTGCAGGTGGGGTTGTTTTCTTGTAGTTGTTTGTCTGAGTGCTTTTGACCAATAATCTTGTGTGAAACTCTATTCGCCCCTGTTAAGTTCACTATAAAAGTTAGGCTATTTGGGCAATAAAATGGAGCATGATCTGACTCTACTGGTGTCTGTCGTGCTTTCGGCCATGCTTCCTGCAACACCCCTCTATCTCCCTCATTGTCAGCTCAGTTCTCAACAAGGAATTCTTCTGTCTTTGTCTGGAAAACTCCATAGGAGCAGTCTTTCTGAGCAGGCCTGGTCCCAGCACGGTGAGGCCTGGTCCCAGGAGCCAGCTGCCAGCCAGGGCAGCTCGTCCAGCTGCAGCTCTCTGCCTGTGCCCCGGGACAGGAGCCGGGGAGCGGTGGCTGCCAGGTGGATGAACATTTTGGCAGGCTGTGTGCAGCCCAAAGGACAAACATTTCTGGCTGAGAAGGACTCCTGCTTGCCCTCTGCCTTGTGCACATCTGCTCTGCAGGAAGCCAAACACCTTGTGCCGTGAGTGCCAGCCAGGGCACCTATCTCAGGACACGCCAGTAGGCATCAATGTCTTCACAAGTGTCCAAGTCCTCTCACACCATTGTAATAAATGGCTCAGTCTTCAAAATAGGACTATAATCAAAGTTTACAATTTATTAAAGGAGTAGAGGTAAGCAAACAGCACTGGGTGTGCCGGGAGTCTCTGCTCCACCAAGACACACACCAGTTACATCAAGCAGCTGATTTTTATGCTCCTAGGCAAATACATATTCATTACTACTTCTAAAAAAAACCCACAGGGTTATTATAATTAGTTTCCAGAATCCAAACCCTCCTACTAGAGCATGCATATCAGTCTCCGGTGGTCCCTCTGGGGGTCTCTAGGGGTCTCTTGTGCTGAAGGCTCATAGTCTTCCTCCTTCTTGTCCTTCTCCTTTGTCCAACTTGGCTGTATGTCAGAGACTTGTGCAACGTCCCCTGCAAGCTTTGTCTTTTAGTTGTTCTTCAGCTCTCCCCATCTCCTTAATCTCCTGGTGTCGCGTTAAGGGGTGTAGCTGATTAACCATTATGGGCCTGGTCGGATTCAGAGTACTGAACCAGTCGGACATTCACCAAAAACACGTTAACCGTCTGGGGGTCCCGTCAGACATTCACCATCAACGCATTAACCATCTGGGGGTCCGTTCAGACATTCACCAAAAATGCATTAACCGTCTGGGGGTCTGGTTAGATTCAGAACACTGAACTATCACGGATAACCACCCTCACCCTCGTTGCACTTAATGAGAGTTATCACAATGCAATCAAGTATGGTTTATTACAGCAACAGATAATCAGGTTCTTTTGGATTGCCGGCGATAGTGACTGTCTGCAAAAGCAAGCTAGTATGCATGAAATACACAGGTGTTATAGGTGTTACAGATGTTATACAGGTGTTATAGGTGTTGTAGGTGTTATAGGTGCGCAGCCTAGAAATAAACGCGTTAAAAGGATCAAAGACTCTATAGAGATTTATAAGCAAGTATTCAGATCTCACCCAAAGGCGTCCCAATGGGGGGGGAAGAGAGGCTCAGCCCGTCGACTGATCCCAGGAGTCAGGAGGTCCTAAGGATGTTGTATTTCCTCGGGATGGTATCACCCCTGACGGTGGTATCTTCCCTAACATCCCCTCTCTCTTGGGCCAATTTATATTATTTTCTATCTTTTAGGTGGAGCTTGAGTGGCTCTAGTCAAGCATATCTTAGTTATGATTGGTGAAAAGTTCTCCTGTCTCCGTTTAAAGTAATAGGCTCCGAGAAATTCAGGGCGCATGCTCAGTGAGGGGTGGTCGCATCTTGGAGGCGGGTAGCTTTTGGGATGGCGGTGTGTTGGTATTATAACGATATTATAATGAGCAAAAAGTACACTAGGGTACAGCATTTGTCAAAACATGACAGGTAGGTCTTTGGCTCAGGGTGGCAAAAAGTGCAGCTTTGTGCACAAGAACAATCGAGGCCCCACCTGATTACAGAGCCTAGCCGTGGTGTCTCCACTCCACTCTATGCTCCGTGCTGTTCCTTACGGCTAGCACACCAAGTTTCCCCAGCGCGATAGCATCTAAGGTTGGGAGCCTAGGGAACTCTCAGGTAATGCAGCTATGCCCTACCCTGAAAGCCTCTTCAATGCTGTACCTTTTCCTTAAAAATGTGAATGTTAGTTTTATTTTCCTAGTTACTTCAGGCAATTACACCACACCTGGCCAGACATCAGAGACTTGCATAGTGTCCCATACATTAACTGCTCTGTTTTTCTTAGACTTGTGCTTATACAAGGATATGTAAGACAGAAGGTCACATTCATCATATCATGCGGCCCTAGCATTGTTCCATACTGACACAAATCAGATGAACATATCTCACACCATCCCATGTTTCTGGCTTCAAAACTAATCAACTTCAAAACTAATTCCCTCATCCAGACTCTCAGCTTCTTAAGCATTTACAACTTAAAACACTTATCTCTCCCATTACCTCAACTGACTTGTTGATACATGTATGTCAAATGAGAAACATGTTGGCAAGCTGGCTGCAAATGTTTCTTCTCCTTCCCTTAGCATGTCCAAAACATACAGATTATGCCATCCTGAACTCACATAAATTTCCAACTGTGTTTATTTCAGAGCTGCAATGCTGACTTGACTTTTCAAATTGATACAAAGAAATAGAAACAAATCACTTCACAGCCCCCAAGTTGGCTTCTGCTGCCCAAACAGCTGTCTTTGTGTCTCAGGCCTGAACAGTTCTCCACCAAACTGGTCTGAGCACAAGCCATGCAGATGAGTTAGTTCTCACATGTCTTGCAGGACTTTTCACACTCAGATCTTTTCTTCTAATTTTCAAAGATCTGTCTTTCTTTAATCATTCACATACTTAGTAAAGATCTTGCAAACATCCCTTTAAACCAAATGATGTCTTAATTGGTTCTGGGTCAGGCCATCCAAAAAGCTATCTTACAACTTCTACCTCCAGTATAATCTGTAATGAGAACTGTGTGAATAATTGATTTTCAGGTTTAACGACAGAACTCAAAAAAACAACAAAAAAACAAACAAACAAACAAAAAAAACACAGTAAATATTTTACTGCGGTACTTTTCTCCTTTGAAAAAATATCACTGAATTTAGCTAAACTAGGCTTTAAAAAACAACTAAATCATAACTCTTTGATTTTCCCTCCCTGCATTTGATCTTTTTTGTTTTCTTCTGACAAAGTACTCTGCTAAATATAGCTGTTATTGCTATATGTGGAGTGACCCGAAACTGCTTTTTTTAGCAATAAAATGCATCTTTCTCTCAAACAATATTCTTCTATATCCTGGAGAAAAGGAGGCTCAGGGGCGACCTTATCGCTCTCTACAGGTACCTTAAAGGAGGCTGTAGCGACATGGGTGCTGGTCTGTTCTCCCACGTGCCTGCTGACAGGATGAGGGGGAATGGGCTTAAGTTGCGCCAGGGGAGTTTTAGGTTGGATGTTAGGAAGAACTTCTTTACCGAAAGGGTTGTTAGGCATTGGAATGGGCTGCCCAGGGAAGTGGTGGAGTCACCATCCCTGGAGGTCTTTAAAAGACGTTTAGATGTAGAGCTTAGGGATATGGTTTAGTGGGGACTGTTAGAGTTAGGTCAGTGGTTGGACTCGATGATCTTGAGGTCTCTTCCAACCTAGACAATTCTTTGATTCTGTGATTCTGTGATAAACCCTATATTACCCAAGCATTGGCTGTCAACAAGGCACTCAAGGCCACACAAGCCTAAGAAGAGAGCACTTAAATAAGTTGACACTACTTAGACATTTCCTTCACATGATTGGAAACCTTCAGTGAAACAAAATATTGCATTTTGAGCATTACAATAGAATCTAGCCCTAAACCTCACCTTGGCTATAGGCAAGGCATATTCTTCCCTGTAAAAATTCACTGCGAGTAAAAGAAGCTGATGCAAACTTTCTATTTTCCTTCACTATGGCCTGGTTTCAGTTAGAACAGAGTTAATTTTCCTCCTAGTAACCGGTAGGGTGCTACGTTTTGGCTTAGGTTGAGAAGAGTGCTGATAACACACTGTTTTTTTAAATGTTTCAGAGCAGTGCTTACACCAAGCCAAGGACTTTTCAGCTTCTCGCTCTGTCCTGCCAGCAGACAGACTGGGGGTGCAGCAGGAGCTAGAAGGGGTCAGACCCAGGTCAGCTGGCCCAAACTGTCCAAAGGGGTATTCCATCCCATCTGACATCATGCTAAGCAATATATAGAGGTGGCTGGCCGGGGTGGGGGGCCATCTGCTGAGGGATAGGCTGAGCATCGGTCAGCGGGTGGTGAGCAATTGCATTGTGCATCACTTATTTCATACACATTATTATTAATAGTACTATTATGATCATTATTGTTATTATTATTTTCCTGTCTTAATAAACTGTCTTTATCTCAACTCACATGCTTCACTTTCCCATTTCTCTCCCCCATCCCAGAGAGGGTAGGGGGAGGGGAATGAACAGCTTGTGGTGCTTAGCTTCCCACAGGGTTAAACCACTACAAAACTTCAGTTCTTTCTAGCTTGAGTCTCATGGTGTCACCTGGCTCTGGTGTGTGGAAATTAAAGGGAGCCAGCAGGGGAGCAGGGAAAGCTGAAAGCACAGAGGTGATCAGAGAAGTGTTTACTTCAAGGGAAATGGCCTCCCAAAGGCCTTGAATAGAAGTTTGTAAAAAGCATATTGGTCTCACAAGAAGCCATAAAGAAATAGAAAAAAAAATGTGTACAGTTAGAGGGCAAAATTTTGGGATGGTGACAGAATGCCTGGCTGAGTCGTAATGACTTTACCGAGCAGAGCTGTACCAGGGATCAGTCTGTGACACTGAAATGAATGAACAGAGCAGGTTATTTCAGAACAGTCATGGAAGCTGAATGCAGTGCAGTCACAGAGGTACAAAACACTTAGCCACAGCCCTTTAAATAAACAAAACAAAGCAAACAAACAAGTGGACCCAAAACAAACACAGCACTCAGGTAAGCTTGTTTCCTTTCACAGGCATTAAATTAAGCCACTTTCCAGAGCAGTTCCGTCATATCCGTGCAAACACAACTGCCACACAATAGTTAGCAATCAGGATAGTTTAAGTTACAGGGCTGCATATGACTGTTACATCTGGATTTGGCTGTTATAATATAGTCTTGGAGTCTTTCTGTATCTTCCATTCTCGATTTGTGTATTATGTAAATCAATACTTTTCTTTACTGCTTCTTCATTTCTCTCTGTTGCAGCAGCATCTCCCAACCTGCCCAATGGAGGCACAGAATTTAGCTGATGGATAGTCCTAGCAGCTTGGGTAGGCAGCATGCTGATACCATTTCTGTAGGGACTGTACATATGCATACATGTGTGACATTGCAGAAGGAGGGCTTGACTTCCTTACCACAGGTCTCCTAACTGACTAGCCATAGGATCTCCAGTGTAAGGATCTTCATCTGAACACCTTACCTTTACAGTGATGAAGAGCTGGTCAATATATGGATCTAGAGCATGGTTCATCCCCTCCCAACCTGTACAGATAAATCATGTTGTAAACTCTGTTGCATTTGCTGTCTGCAATGGGAAAGAGAGACAGCTCAAACAGCTGCACTGCATATATGGAGGGAGAGGGAAAATGAATCTCACCAAATGACTATCGCAAGGTCATTTGGGAAATTTGTATCTGACAGGGGTATCATAGGAGGACATGTTAATGCTTGAACTGAGTGTTTAACATATAAAGAATTTTCAAATTGCTTGCTGTTTTAGCAAAATCCTGGGAAGGCGTTGTGGTGGTTTTACCGTGCTAGGAAGCTAAACACCACAACCGCTCTCTCACTCCCCCTCCTTAGATGAGGAGGGGAAGAAGTAAAGTAAAGAACAACTCACAGGTTGAGATAAGGATAATTTAATTAAAGGGAAATAATAATAATAATAATAACAACAACAACAACAACAATAATAAACTAAACAATATAACTAAAGGGAAAAAAGGGAAAGGGGAAAAGGGAGGGGGAAAGGGAAAAAAGGGAGGAAAAACAAACAAACAAAACAAATAAAGGCTATGTGGAAGTGCAGAGGAAAGAAATTACTCTCTACTTCCCACAAATGAGAGATGCTTTGAATGCATCACGGTAAGCATAGCCCAAGCCCCAGCACGTTGCAGTGATTTGTATATGTACCCCTACATAGGGTTATATATACCCCTACGGTGGTAGGGGTCTACTACAGGTCTCCGGATCAGGAGGAGGAAGTCGATGAGGCCTTCTATGAGCAGCTGCTAGTAGCCTCACGATCACGAGCGCTGGTCCTCATGGGGGATTTCAATTACCCAGACATTTGCTGGGTAAGCAACTCGGCCAGGCACGAGCAGTCCAAACGGTTCCTACAATGCATTGAGGACAATTTTCTGACACAGGTGGTGGAGGAGCCGACGAGGCGTGGTGTGCTCCTGGACCTCGTTCTTACCAACAGGGATGGCCTTGTTAGGGATGTGAAGGTCGGGGGCAGCTTGGGATGCAGCGACCACGAGATGGTGGAGTTCCAGATGGAACTAAGCAAAGGAAGTAAGGATAAAAGCAGGATTGCAACACTGGACTTTCAGAGAGCCAACTTCGACCTCTTCCGGGACCTGCTTGGGAGTATCTCATGGGATAGGCTGCTAGAAGGCAAGGGTGCTTGTGAGAGCTGGGCTACATTTAAGCAGCACTTCTTCCATGCTCAGGATCAGTACATCCCGAGGAATAGGAAATCAGGGAAGGGGGGCAGGAAACCCACGTGGATGAGCAAGGAGCTCATCAATAAGATCAAAAGGAAGAGGATGGTCTATGAAATGTGGAAAAAGGGCCTGGATAATAAGAAGTTTTTTTTCAAGTATGTAAACAGCAAGAGGAAGACTAGGGATAATGTGGGTCCCTTGCTGCATGAGGGGGGTGTCCTAGTCACGGGAGATGCTGAGAAGGCAGAGATACTGAATGCTTTCTTTTCTTCAGTCTTTGCTCCAAGGACACTGCCCCGGGACTCCTCGCCCCTGACAATAGGACAAAGGGTCTGGGAAATGGAGGGCTCCCCCCTGGTGGACGTGGGAGTGGTTCAGGAGCGTCTGAGTGGGCTCAACGCACACAAATCCATGGGTCCTGATGGGATGCATCCGCGTGTGCTAAGGGAGCTGGCAAATGTGATCACCTATCATCTTTGAAAGGTCCTGGAGAACGGGTGAGGTGCCTGGCAAACAGTCAAGTATTCACCTGCTCATCTGGGTTTAAATCTGTCCACTTTCTGGCTGTTTTACAGAGGCATTCATAAAAAGCAAATGGGTTCTCATCCAGGCCCTGGCGGACCTCATATAAATATAGGAAGGTCCCTTGGTTTTGGTACCCCATGTTGAATCTCATAAAGGGTTAATTGTCAATATCGTTCTATTAATTGCTGACCCCTGATAGTATTTGGGTCCCACTTGGGATCTTTCTTAATAGGTAACAATTCCTCTTCCTTCTCTCTCAGGTACTTCTTTTTTTCTGCTTAAGCTTTCTCTAAAACCATTCTCTTTTTCATTTTCTCTTTTCAAAAAGGTGTTTAATAGGGCTTGCATATCCACCCAGCTAGGGTTATGGGAAATCATAATAGTTTCTAACAACTGATGCATTTCTTCTGGGTTCTCCCTATAAGGTCCAACAGAATGTTTCCAGTTTATCAAATCTGATGTTGTAAACGGAACATGAACAAAAGCAGGTTCTCCTTCTGGTCCCACTGCATATCTTAATGGAGCCTGAATAAGCGTCTCTACCCTTTGTCAGGTGCCAAGTGCTATTGGACTAAGGTGTGGTCACTGCAGACTGGACTGCTTCCAGTCTTGACTTCTTTAATGAGCTCTCCCATGTTGGTGAGCACCAGGTCCAGTAACGCTTCTCCTCTGGTTGGTTTGTCTAGTATCTGGACCAGGAAGTTATCCTCAATGTGCTCTAGGAATCTCCTGGATGGCTTACAGCCTGCTGTGTAGTTTTCCCAGCAGACATCCGGGTGGTTGAAGTCCCCCATCAGGATGAGTGCGTGCGAGCGCGATGCTTCTTGTAGTTGAAGCAAGAATGCCTCATCCACAGGCTCCCCTTGACTGGGTGGCTTGTAGTAGACCCTGACCACAAGCTGCCCTTTATTGGTGTGGTCCTTAACTTTCACACACAATCTTTCAACATGTCTGTGGCTGTTTCTCAGAGGCAACTCTTCACAATCAATCCCTTCCCTAATGTAGAGGGCAACACCCCCTCTCCTCTTTCCCTGCGTATCTCTTCTGAAGAGCTTGTAGCCCTTTATTCCAATATTCCATTTATGTGATCCATCCCACCATGTTTCTGTGATAGCATTCAGGTCATATTTGTCTAATTGCACCATGTTTTCCAATTCCTCTTGCTTGTTTCCCATGTTGCGTGTGTTGGTGTAGAGGCACTTCAGCTGGGAAATCAGTTGCATCACATTTCTAGAACCCTTGCTGATTGCATTGGGACAGTTCACAACTGTGGCCTAATGACCACATGGACACCAGGGTTCTTTTAGGATCAGTAACTGCTACTTCTTTATTGATGATGTAACTTCATCTCTCTCTTACTGAGGGCCATACTTAAGGTATGCTTCCTTCACTCAAAGGTGCATCCCCTCCCTTCACTGCATCTAGTTTAAAGCCCTCCTGATCAGCCCAGCCAGCTTACTGCCCAGAAAACTCTTGCCCTACCTGGTCAGCTGCAACCCCATCTGGTGTCAGCATGCCCGATTTCTCAAAAGCACATCCAAGATCATAGAACCCAAAACCTTGAGCATGGCACCAGCTTCACAGCCAATTGTTCACTTGGTCCGTTCGCTTCCTTCTTCTTGGGTCCCAGTCACCAAGTGAGAGGACAGAGAACACTACGTGCGCTCCCAATCCCTTCAACATCTTTCCAAAGTCCTTTTTGATATTTCGGAGTCTCCTTGTCGCAGCATCATTTGATCCTACTTAAAAAAGTAGGAAGGGGTGGTAGCCTTTGGGACCTATCATACTTGGTAGCCTCTTTGTAATATCACGAATATGGCCCCCAGGCAGGCAGCAAACCTGTCTGGAGAGATTGTCTGGACAGCAAATGGGAGCCTCAGTGTCTCTCAGAGAGGAGTTGTGGTGGTTTTACCGTGCTGGGCAGCTAAACACCACAACCGCTCTCTCACTCCCCCTCCTTAGATTAGGAGGGGAAGAAGTAAAGCAAAGAACAACTCACAGGTTGAGATAAGGATAATTTAATTAAAGGGAAATAATAATAATACTAATTAAAGAAAGATTATTATGAACTAAATAATTTAACTAAAGGGAAAAAAAAAAAAAGGAAAGGGGAAAAAGGGAGGGGGAAAGGAAAAAAAAGGGAGGAAAACAAACAAACAAAACAAATAAAGGCTATGTGGAAGTGCAGAGGAAAGAAATTACTCTCTACTTCCCACAAATGAGAGATGCTTGACCACGCCCTTGAAGCAGGGCCTCAACACGCGTAGCCGGTGTTCAGGAAGAGGACCGACGTTTTCCCAACGAGAGCCCACCCCTCCCCTCTTCTTCCTGTTTCCACCTTTTATTGCTGAGTGTGACATCATACGGTATGGAATAGGTCAGCTGCCCTGGTGATGTTTCTCTTCTTTTTTTTTGCCCACCCCCTAGGAGGGTTAGAGAGAGTCCCGATGCTGTGACAGCACTGCTCAGCAGTAGACACAACACTGGTGTGATAACACTGCTGTTCTAGCTACAAGTGCAGCACTGTATCGGCTGCTGCAGGGAAATTTAACATCCCAGCCAGACACAGTACAGACATCTGAAAGAAATTGGAAAAACTTGATGATTGGCAGGAAAAAGGATTAGAAGAATTATTGAGGGATGCGCAGAAGGTCTATGTGAGTAGAGAGAGGGAAAAACAGAAGGCAAAAGCAAAGATTTTTGTGGCAGCGATAAGGGAAAGTCAAAAACCAAGTGGACAGGAAAGCAGGGAAAGATCAGGAAAAAAGCAGGGTGAAAGAGAACCCATGGATAAATGGAAAGGACAACAAGATGGAATCCCTATCTGTTACTATTGTGGCAAAAAGGGGCATCATCAGAGGAACTGTAGAAAAAAGAAACAGGATGAAGAAATGTTTAAGGAAGACTAGGGGTGTCAGGGGCTATATCTTTTGGGGACCCGAACATCGAATGAGCCCTTGATAAAATTATTAGTATTCCCCAGAGGGAAGAGGTGTATTTTTGGTAGATACTGGGGCGGAGAAATCAACTATTAGAAAATTACCAAAAGGGGTTAAGGAAGGGAAGAGGAATACCACAGCTGTAGGAGCAGAAGGGGAGCCCTTTAAGGTTCCTATATTGGAAAATGTAGAAATAGAATCAGAAAAGAAACTATGTCTCAATGACCTATTGCTGGTGCCTGAAGCTGAGCACAATCTATTAGGAAGGGACTTAATAATAAGATTAGGGTTGGAAATCAAGAGCTGGGGGGAGAATTAAAAATTCAGCGATATACCCTAACCCAAGAAGATGAGGGAGAAATAGACCCACAGGTATGGTATCAAGAGGGAGATTCAGGAAAAGTAGATATGGAACCCTTGGTAGTAGAAGTAGTGGATCCACAACAGCCAATAAGGATTAGGCAATATCCCCATTAGGCAATATCCCCATTAGGCAATATCCCCATTGGAGGGGAAAAGAGGACTCAAACCAGTTATAGGCAGGTTGCTCCAAAAGGGGATGCTGGACCGTGTATGTCCCCACATAATACCCCCATTCTGCCAGTAAAAAAGGCTGATGGATCATATAGGTTGGTTCAGGATAGGGCTGTGAATCAGCGAACCATAACCAAATTTCCAGTGGTGGCTAACCCATATACTTTATTAAACCACCTAACACCTCAGCATAAATGGTATAGTGTAATAGATTTGAAGGATGCTTTCTGGGCCTGCCCATTAAGTGAAGGGTCTCGGAATTACTTCGCCTTTGAATGGGAAGACCCCGAAACAGGAAGGCGACAACAGCTTAGATGCACTGTACTTCCTCAGGGATTTACTGAATCCCCAAATTTATTTGGCCAAACCTTAGAAAAATTATTACAACTTTTTGAGGTAAAGGGGGAAGTGAAATTGTTGCAATATGTGGATGACCTATTAATAGCTGGGGAGACTGAAAAAGAGACATGGAGAACCACTATTGAATTACCTAATTTCTTAGGGAAAAAAGGGTTGAAGGTCTCAAAATCTAAATTACAATTCGTGGAAAAGGAAGTAAGGTACTTAGGACATTGGCTTAGCCGAGGAAAGAAAAAATTGGATCCTGACAGGGTATCTGGGATTTTAGCCCTGTCATCACCCAAAACGAAGAAGGAAGTGAGACAACTGCTTGGGCTCTTGGGATATTGTAGGCCCTGCATTGAAGGGTTTAGTGAAAAGGCAAAATTTTTATATGAAAAACTGACTGGAGAAAAAATTAAGTGGAACGAGGAAGATGAGGAAAAGTTGAGGTTGATCAAGAAAACGTTAATAGAAGCTCCAGTGCTGAGCCTCCCAGATTTAGAAAGACCCTTTTATTTATTTGTAAATGTTTCTAACCAAACTGCATATGGAGTACTAACTCAAGAATGGGCAGGAATCAAGAAACCTGTGGGATATTGTTCCAAACTATTAGACCCTGTGAGTAGGGGGTGGCCAGTGTGCTTACAGGCAATTGTGTCTACTGCCTTACTGATTGAGGAAGCTAGAAAAGTCACTTTTAGGGCACCTCTGAAGATATATACTCCACATAATGTTAGGGGAGTACTCCAGCAAAAGGCTGAAAAATGGTTAACTGATAGTAGGATGCTGAAGTATG
Source organism: Anas platyrhynchos (assembly GCF_047663525.1). Lineage (NCBI taxonomy): Eukaryota > Metazoa > Chordata > Aves > Anseriformes > Anatidae > Anas > Anas platyrhynchos. The sequence continues at coordinate 5,582,347 of NC_092620.1, read as the reverse complement.
AGGCCATACTGATCAACTCTCCTGATTTAGAACTAAAAGTAACTGCTGCACAGAGTCCTGCACAATTTCTATATGGGGAACCCCTAACAGAACTACAACATAACTGCGTGGAAGTGATTGAATTGCAAACCAAAATCCGACCCGATCTCGAGGAGACAGAATTAGAGACAGGGGAAAAATTATTTATTGATGGATCATCCAAAGTAGTAGATGGAAAAAGAAGATCAGAGTATGCCATCGTAAATGGGGATATGGTCCTAATAGAATCGGGACCACTCAGAGCTGCCTGGTCCGCTCAAGCGTGTGAACTTTATGCATTATTACAAGCCCTAGAACTATTGAAAGGAAAAAGTGGCACTATTTATACAGGCTCTAAATATGCTTATGGAATAGTCCACACATTTGGGAAAATTTGGGAAGAAAGGGGACTCATAGGCACACAGGGAAAAGGGCTGATTCACCAAACTTTAGTTACTCAAAGACTGCAGGCATTGAGAGGACCTAGGGAGATTGCTGTGATATATGTCAGAGGACATCAAAAGGGAACTGGCTTCCACATAAGAGGGAATAACCTAGCGGACAGAGAAGCTAGGGAAGCAGCTCTTAGGAAGCATGACCCTACAAGAAACGGATAACGGAAAAGGGACACAAGAGAAAAAGTATACAGAAGCAGAAATAAAAATTATAAATACACAAGGGGCAGAACTGAAAGAAGGAAAATGGATTCTGCCTGATGGAAGAGAAATACTGCCAAAGGAACAAACTAGGTGTCTACTTTTATGGCTACACCTACAAACCCACTGGGGAACAAAAGCATTGAGTGATCAATTTCTAAAATTTTATGGGTGTGTAGGAATATATGAGATAACCAAACAAACCGTCCAATGATGCTTAACGTGTCAAAAAGTAAATAAGAAGGTGATTAGGCAAGCACCTGCTGGAGGAAGAAGAATTGCATATCGACCATTTGAGAGAATACAGGTGGACTTTACTGAACTACCAAAGGTAGGACGATATAAATATCTGTTGCTAATCGCGGATCAACTAACGCATTGGGTAGAGGCTTATCCTGCGGCACGAGCCACCACTGCAGTGGTAGCTAAAAACCTGTTGGAGAATGTTATTCCTCACTTTGGTTTAATTGGGAGCATTGATTCCGATCAGGGGACACACTTTACTTCAAAGGTTTTAAAGGCTTTGACTTTTGCCCTGGGCATTAAATGGGAATATCATACGCCATGGCATCCTCAAAGTTTTGAATGAGTCGAGAGAACGAATCAGACAATTAAACACCAATTGGCCAAATTGATGATTGAGACTCAATTATCATGGGTAAAATGCTTACCATTGGCACTGCTAAACATAAGAACCATGCCACACGGGGAGACTGGAGTATCACCTTATGAGATGCTTTACTGTATGCCATATTCCCAAGGAATGCCCTTAGATCATTCTCTGATAGAAGACTATGAGACTCGGAAATATGTGATAACTCTGGGAAAACAATTGAACGAACTTCGGGAGAAGGGGATGTTGGCTCAAAATGTGCCCTTGGGGTTCACAATTCATAAAATACAGCCTGGAGATAAAGCGTTGATAAAAACTTGGAAAGAAGAATCATTGTTTCCACATTGGGAAGGTCCTTATCTTGTCTTGCTTACTACAGAGACAGCTATAAGAATGGTGGAAAAGGGGTGGATGCATGCATTGAGAGTAAAGGGACCCGTAACAGGAACCTGGAAGGTTGATTCTACTCCTGGAGAAATGAAAGTTAATCTTAAAACAACTTGAAGTATATCGGGGCATAGCTACCTGTCGTGGTTTAACCCGGCCGGCAGCTAAACACCACGCAGCCGTTCGCTCACCCTCCCCCCTCCCTCTCTGGGACGGGGAGAGAAATGGAAAGTGAAGCCCGTGAGTTGAGATAAAGACAGTTTAATAAGACAGGAAAATAACAATAACAATAACAATAACAATAACAATAACAATAACAATAACAATAACAATAACACAATGGTGATAATAGGTAAGTAATAATAGTATGTACAAACAAGTGATGCACAATGCAATTGCTCACCACCTGCTGACTGATGCCCAGCCTAACCCCGAGCAGTCCGGCCCCCTCCCCCCGGCTAGCCACCCCTATATATTGTTTAGCATGACGTCAGATGGTATGGAATACCCCTTTGGCTAGTTTGGGTCACCTGTCCTGGGTCTGTCCCCTCCCAGTTCTTGCTGCACCCCCAGCCTGCCCGTTGGCAGGGCAGAGCAGAAGGCTGAGATGTCCTTGGCTTGGTATAAGCACTGCTCTGCAACAATTAAAACATCGGGGTGTTATCAGCACTCTTCTCATCCTAAACCAAAACACAGCATTCCACCAGCTACTAGGAAGAAAATTAATTCTGTTCTAAATGAAACCAAGACACTACCCTTTGGATGCTACTTACATGTATATTGAAACTTGTATTGATTAGAATATTAGCGATCATTGGAAACTCATATAAAGGCCCTAATAGAAGGATTTGGGGACCCCAAAACCCCATAGGCGGAGTGCCACCTCTGGTAGAGATAAGATAGTATATGCTATACCCATAACATCTTGAATTACCCTGGTCCTGAAAATTTAAAAAATAGGTGGGAAATATACATATAGGAATGGTTACCTACTTTGAATCTAGCCTCCGCTAACTCGTGGAAAAGTTGAACGCAAGTAGAAGAGCCATCAGGTGTATAAGCCTGGACCATTTCCTAAGAAGCATCAGGAAGAGGGCAAGACCGGAGAAGGGACCAGTACCATGGCTCAAGAAGGTTTACCAAAGGCTGCAACCCCTTAGAGTAATAACCGCTGGGTAACATGGCCTTTACTGGACGTCTCCTAATTACATGCATAATTCTATTGGTCCAGAGTGTTATAAATGAAGATACAACTCAATCTGAATTTAGTAATATTTATAAAAGGCAAGTAAACAGCGCTGGGTGCGTGGGGAGTCTATGCTCTACCAACACGCACACACTAACATAGAACTTTCTAAATATAAAGAACTTTGCTTTTACACATTAAACCCAAGTATGCCTATACATATGTACAATCAGAAAAGGTATCATTTGAAACATAAACGTGACAAAGTTTTAAAAGGCAAGGCTTGCTTGATTGCAGCACATGTTTCACAGTCATGAATAACCTGTGCTATAGCGTCCATGGTCAGGTCCACCCCTCGATCACGAGCCCATCTGTATGTTGCATCTCTACCTTGATGGCCTGAGGTGTCATGGGCCCATCGGGCTATAAATAATTCACCTTTATGCTGCCAATCTAGGTCCACCTGAGCTACTTCAATCTTAGCAGCCTGATCCACCTGCTGGTTGTTTTGATGTTCTTCAGTAGCCCGATTCTTGGGCACATGAGCATCTACGTGGTGTACTTTCACAGCCAGGTTCTCTACCCGAGCAGCAATATCTTGCCACAATGCAGCAGCCCAGATGGGTTTGCCCCTACGCTGCCAGTTGTTTTGCTTCCATTGCTGTAACCAGCCCCACAGGGCATTTGCTACCATCCATGAATCTGTGTAGAGATAGAGAACTGGCCACTTTTCTCATTCAGCAATGTCTAAAGCCAGCTGAATGGCCTTCACTTCTGCAAACTGACTCGATTCACCTTCTCCCTCAGCAGCTTCTGCAACTCGTCGTGTAGGACTCCATACAGCAGCCTTCCATCTCCGATGCTTTCCCACAATACGACAGTGTTGCAGGAAGAATGGCCGAAAACACGACAGATGCTAGTTTAGTCAGATGATGCTCTCCCTTTATTACCCAAATATCCTAACTTTTATAGCAAACTTAACAGGAGCAGATAGTGTCTCAAACAAGATTATTGGTCAAAAGCACTCAGACAAACAACTGCAAGAAAACAACCCACTTGTGATTAGCAGTCATGTAGATCCTGTCCTTGAAGCCAGTTGCTGGCAACAATATTTTTTAAATTCCTCAATTGGGTGATGTGGGAACACTGTCATGGGAACTTCTCATAGTCGTCCTGGTAGCTTGGTTTGCTCAGCTGCAGCAAGCCATGGGATCTTTGCTGTTTCAAAAATCCCTCAACAATTCCCCCTTTTTCTTTTTGAGCAAACCAAGCCCAATGTAACAGCATTGCAAGTAACTCTTTAACCACAGTTATTACAATACAACATGCAATGATGGCTAACACCACAACAAACAGAATTCTTAATCCCTCTTTGATTAATCCCAGTAACCATCTATGCATCGTTTCAAACAAATCAGTGAACCATTGATTGAAAGGATAGATACCATACTGAATCTTTCTCATGTGCTCTTTCAGGAAAGTAATGGATTTGTGAATTGACTCACTGTGATCAGAAAGGTTCAAACAGCACATTCCCTCAAAGTCCTCACACCCATGCCCTTGAGCCAAGAGCAAGAAGTCAATAGCAGCCCAATCCTGTAAGAGTGCATGTCGCAGACAATTTTGATCTGGTAACATCTCCTCAAGTATCTCTGTCGTGGCATGGGCTTGCTACTCGGCCCAGCATACCAAATTTTCTAAATTATTAAGTGCTGCCACAGATGCCGCTCCTGGCACGAAAATTGCCAATGCCGCTCTAGCTGCAACGCCAAGCAACTCAACATTATCATTGCAATCTGGTGGGAGCAATGCCCATTTATGTCCGGTGTTCTCACACAACTGCGACAAGCTATGAGCAAATATAGTAAGTTTATCTAAGTAACATGGACCTCCAATAGCATTTGCAAGGATACCTTGCCACGCCCTATCCCCACAAATCAGAAAAACATCAGGAGGTAAGGCCATAGCTGTACGATTGTTCCAAACGCTGTAGTTGTTACCCCTTGTTTCCATGCCATAAGCCCCTAAACTCTGCCTAGCAGTGTCATTGCAACCACAGGTGTTACTTGTATTTCTGTACCTGCATGGCCCTTTCCAATTTCCTGTAGCAGGATCTCGGTAATTCATTCTTATTTGTGGTAACACATTTGGTGCTTCTCTATTTATTGTTTGAAAAAGAATACTCAAAGGAGGGTCTTCTCGGTCACTAGACAAACATAAGTGATTCAAGACAAACAATGCCTTGGACAATCGCTCATCGATGTTCTTGATCTCTTTTAATCTCACTGATAGTTCCTTCAAAACCTGATGTGGTCGTTCAACCATCACTTGGCCCGTGGGAGAATAAGGAACACCTGTGATATGCTTTACTCCCCACATTTTCATAAATTTTCTAACCTTTTTGCTAACATACGCTGGACCATCTTCCATCTTGATCTGCGGTGGCACTCTCATAATGGCAAAACACACCATCAGAAGTCTATACACATGGAATGCTTTTTCTCCCCCCTGCGCCATTGCCCATATGAATCTTGAAAAAGTATCAGTACTCACATGCACATATCTATTAGTACCAAATTCTGGCACATGTGTTACATCCATTTGCCATACCACAAGTGCCTTAGCACCCCGTGGATTAATACCCAAACCTAACCCTGGTCCATGATGACTACAGGAAGGGCACACTTGTGTGACACTTGCGCATGTGCAGAATCACTCTCAGGCCTCTTTGTGACTATACTCACCAAGTTGTCTGCTTGTGAATTACCTTCTGCTAACCCAATCGAGAACTGATGACTACATATATGGATAACACAGTAAGGTGCAGTTCTCCCCTGAATGGCATCTCGCAGCTGCATAAATAATAACAATCTGTCCCTCTTAGTTTGCCGTATCAAGGCATCCTCTATCCATTTTACCATGTTGACAACATACAGAGAGCCTGAGACGAAATTAATCGGCTCATGCATCCAGCACTGACAAGCCCAAACAACTGCAGACAATGCCAATGTTTGTGACGATTCCCCTGTCTCCCCCGGAATTATGTATTTCTCCCAACTTGCATTCTCGTACTACACACACACAGCCTTCCTACTTGCTGCACCTGCATCAGTGTACACAGTGAGACCCACCACAGGTCGGGACGAAAGCCGTGGTACTACCTCCAATTTATATGATCTTATAATCCCTTTGTCCCTTTGGGTTAGTCCCTTTGGGTTAGGATCAGCAGGAAGGCCAACAAGGCTAGCGTCCTGGTCGGGGTCTGTTATAGACCGCCAAACCAGGATGAGGAGACGGATGCGGAGCTCTACAGGCAGCTGACAGAAGTTGCGAGATCATCAGCACTTGTTCTCATGGGGGACTTCAACTTCCCTGACATATCCTGGAAACACAACACAGACCAGAGAAAGCAGTCTAGGAGGTTTCTGGAGAGCGTGGAAGATAGCTTCCTGACGCAGCTGGTTAGTGAGCCTACCAGGGGTGGCGCCCCGCTAGACCTTCTCTTCACAAACAGAGAAGGACTGGTGGGAGATGTGGTGGTCGGCAGCTGTCTTGGGCAGAGTGACCACAAAATGGTGGAGTTCTCTATTCTTGGCGAGGCCAGGAAGGGGACCAGTAAAACCGCTGTATTGGACTTCCGGAGGGCTGACTTTATGCTGCTGAGGACACTGGTTGGCCGAGTCCCTTGGGAGGCGGTTCTGAAGGGCAGAGGAGTCCAGGAAGGCTGGGCGCTCTTCAAGAAGGAGATCTTAATGGCACAGGAGCAGTCTGTCCCCACGTGCCCAAAGACGAGCTGGCGTGGAAGAAGACCAGCCTGGCTCAAAAGAGAGTTGCAGCTTGAGCTTAGGAATAAAAAGAGGGTTTATAATCTTTGGAAAAAAAGACGGGCCACTGAGGAGGACTATAAGGATGTTACGAGGCTGTGCAGGGACAAAATTAGAAAGGCCAAAGCTCATCTGGAGCTCAATCTGCCTATTGCCGTTAAAGACAACAAAAAATCTTTTTACAAATACATCAACGCAAAACGGAGGACTAAGGAGAATCTCCATCCTTTACTGGATGCGGGAGGAAACCTTGTTACAAAAGATGAGGAAAAGGCGGAGGTGCTTAATGCACCTCACATATAAATGCTTTGCCTCAGTCTTTAGCGGCAATACCAGTTGTTCTCTGGATACCCAGTACCCTGAGCTGGTGGAAGGGGATGGGGAGCAGAATGTGGCCCTCACTATCCACGAAGAACTGGTTGGTGACCTGCTATGTCACTTGAATGTGCGCAAGGCAAGGGGGCCGGATGGGATCCACCCGAGGGTACTGAGAGAACTGGCGGAGGAGCTGGCCAAGCTGCTTACCATCATTTATCAGCAGTCCTGGCTATTGGGGGAGGTCCCAGTTGACTGGCGGCTAGCAAACGTGACACCCATCTACAAGAAGGGCCAGAGGGCAGACCCAGGGAACTACAGGCCTGTCAGTTTGACCTCAGTGCCAGGGAAGCTCATGGAACAGATTATCTTGAGAGTCATCATGCAGCACTTGCAGGGCAAGCAGGCGATCAGGCCCAGTCAGCATGGGTTTATGAAAGGCAGGTCCTGCTTGACGAACCTGATCTTTTCCTATGACAAAGTGACGCGCTTGGTGGATGAGGGAAAGGCTGAGGATGTGGTCTACCTTGACTTCAGCAAGGCTTTTGACAGTGTTTCCCACAGCATTCTCCTCAAAAAACTGTCTGTTCATGGCTTGGACTGGCGCACGCTTCATTGGGTTAGAAACTGGCTGGATAGCCGGGCCCAAAGAGTTGTGGTGAATGTAGTCAAATCCCGTTGGAGACCGGTCACTAGTGGCGTCCCCAGGGCTCGGTGCTGGGGCCAGTCCTCTTTAATATCTTCATCGATGATCTGGATGAGGGCATTGAGTGCACCCTCAGTAAGTTTTCAGATGACACCAAGTTAGGTGCGTGTGTTGATCTGCTCGAGGGTAGGAAGGCTCTGCAGGAGGATCTGGATAGGCTGGACCCATGGGCTGAAGTCAACTGCATGAAGTTCAACAAGGTCAAGTGCCGGGTCCTGCACCTGGGGCGCAATAACCCCAAGCAGCGCTACAGGCTGGGAGAGGAATGGTTGGAAAGCTGCCTGGCAGAGAAGGACCTGGGAGTGATGGTTGATAGTCGGCTGAATATGAGCCAGCAGTGTGCTCAGGTGGCCAAGAAGGCCAACAGCATCCTGGCTTGTATAAGAAGCAGTGTGGCCAGCAGGTCTAGGGAAGTGATCATCCCCCTGTACTCGGCTCTGGTGAGGCCACATCTCGAGTACTGTATTCAGTTTTGGACCCCTCGCTACAAGAAGGACATCGAGGTGCTCGAGAGAGTCCAGAGAAGGGCGACGAAACTGGTGAGGGGTCTGGAGAACAAGTCCTATGAGGAGTGGCTGAGTGAGCTGGGCTTGTTCAGCCTGGAGAAAAGGAGGCTTTTGGGCGACCTTATCGCTCTCTACAGGTACCTTAAAGGAGGCTGTAGCGACATGGGTGCTGGTCTGTTCTCCCATGTGCCTGCTGACAGGATGAGGGGGAATGGGCTAAAGTTGCGCCAGGGGAGTTTTAGGTTGGATCTTAGGAAGAACTTCTTTACCAAAAGGGTTGTTAGACATTGGAACAGTCTGCCCAGGGAAGTGGTGGAATCACCATCCCTGGAGGTCTTTAAAAGACGTTTAGATGTAGAGCTTAGGGATATGGTTTAGTGGGGACTGTTAGTGTTAGGTCAGAGGTTGGACTTGATGATATTGAGGTCTCTTCCAACCTAGAAATTCTGTGATTCTGTGATAACTTGCCAGAGAGGCCCCTTTGGATTTCGGGAATGTACCAATCCCGGGTAACTTAACACAGCTTCTTGTAGTGGTATGGATTGCTGTAAACACCATTCCAAATGATCCTGAGTCATTGGCATACTAATATCTCCTGGATCCTGCTCGCTGATCTCAATACTACAAGAGAGACCCTTATGTACTAAATCTGCAATAGCTTCCGCCTGTGTTTGAACACTCATTTTTGGTTGAATCGGTAGGAAAATCCATTCCAGAACTCGAAAATGCTGCCCTATCATCACCTGTGTCACTTATGCTACTCCTGTTACCCATGGTGTTAGTGTCAGTGGCATCCTCCTGATACCGTTTCTGTCTTTGTTGCACCTTACTCTGCCCCTTTTCTTTTTGCCACTGACCAAGCACCACAATTGGAGGAGACACATGATTACTAACTAGTAAGGAGAGTGCAACTTCTGCTATACGTCTGCAAGCAGCGCCAGCTGCAACCTTAGAAGCTATTTGTGAAAGAGCCTGCCGGTGGTCTTTTGTTAGTGTAATCTGCGGCTCTGCACTCCTGCCCAGCAATAAAGGTAGTAATAGAGCTAAGGCGTCATTCGTAATCCATACAATGTGGCAACCCCACTGAATATTACCCAGGACCATTTGTACATCTGTCAAAGTATGTAACTCCATAGTTATATCACCTTTCTGTGGACGAATAGTAGGGTCTGATATTTTCCATCCCAAGTATAGCCATGGCTGTTTCTGTTGAACCTTCTCTGGGGCTATCTTCAACCCTTCTGCTTCCAAAGTATCCTGAATAAACTTTAAATCTGAATCCTGGAAGCATTCTGGCCTACCAAACCGAATGTTATCCATATAATGGTAAATAATTATGTCACATCATGCTGTCCGAAGTGGTTGTAATGCTCAGGCCACATATAACTGACACAATGTAGGGGAATTCTTCATACACTTCGGAAGCACTAGCCATTCATAGTGCTTTGCCGGGGCCTGTTTGTTAATGAAGGGTACCGTAAAAGCAAATCTCTGACAGTCCTGTGCCACTACATCTGGTTGCCTGGAATGATCAGCTCTCTGTACCCTTTCCAACATGTTCTCGGCAGTGTAACTAAGATGTTTTGAGTTTTTGGGTTTGCATCATCAAACGCAAGCATTTTAAACACACTGCTTTTAGACTCCACTGTTAGATCAGGATGATCAGGAATTGATGCCCACAGCCCGTCGATAAATTTAGCATATGGTTCCCCCGGGGCCTGTACTACAAATGCGAATGGAGGTGCTTTCTTTTCCCCTGGAAGACTAAGAAGAGCCCTCCGTGCGAGCTGTGCAGCTGTTTGGTGAATAATCGCAGGGAACTGCAACTGAATCTGGGTATTGAGATAAGGACCCATTCCCTTTAACATCTCTGCAGTAATCCCATACAGAGCGTCCCCCGGTTGACGCAGCCAACCCACTTCCACCTGTGCTAACCGCAAGCATTCCCTTTCAAACAATAACAATTGGGAAGGAGCTAACAATAAGCGCACCAAGTTTTGACAGTCAAGTGGACACATTAGTTCTGCCTGGAAAATCCATTGGATTATCTGTCGAGCCTCCTGGGATTATAAACCGTAGTCCATAACCATTTTTCGAGCTTGTTGTAAAAGCTTGCAATCATGCGGCTGCCACAACCTGATGCCTTGCACAGGGTTGATAAGAATAGGGCAGGCCAAGGATGTAGCATGCCAATGGCCTTCTATGATGGCATCACGTATGACATCGGAGCACCTGTCCCTCCTTGGTGCTGAAGGTGGTGTAGCGACAGATAATGAAGGAGTCAGCTCTGGTGCGGCAGATGAGAGAGGAAGCTCCTCCGAATTCATAATTTTTAATTTCTCCAATTTCTCTAGCAGTTCTTGGAACAGCTCCTCCAGTGAAGGTTGATTTTCAGAAGCTGCTGCTGCACCTCTCATTGGCGAAGCATCCCGAGTGGATTTATTGCTAACTGGGAGCAGCATGGATGCTGGCAGCACTGCTTTATCAAGATTTTACGGCACGGGGGGTGGGGAGGGAAACCCCCACTCCCCATCAGCACTCTGCTCCAATAGTCCCTCAGTTATTTCTGCTGCTGATTCCTTTATTGAAGAGGTCATACCCCAAACCAGGGTGGGTGCAGGAACCAACGAAAAGAATCGTGCCAGCCACGTTTCTGAGGTGTCAGGTTTTGCACTCGGCCTTCTGTCAGTCCCAGACGGTACTGACAAAGCTTGCACCGCTGCCATCGCCAGCTGCTGTTCGGCTTTCATACCGCACAGCGCATTAATCACTGTGCACCACGTCCCAGTTACATCTTTATTTAGCTTTCCACTTGAGATGGCTTTATCCCAGAAGCAATCTCCTATGTGCCGCCACTCATCTGGGCTAAGCATTAGAGGGATTTCCTTCAGAAAACCCTCCTTCAGAGCCCAGTGCACCAAGGATTTGATCTTTTTTACATTGCAAAGTACACCTGTCTTAGAGAGAATACTAGAGAGAATCTGGAAAGCTGCTTCCTCCTCCATGGTTACATTGGACAAGCTGCAGGGTCATGATCCTCACCCCTCTGCTGTGTGCCAACTGGCCTCACAGAGGCACTCGTCTGCCATTGTCTCTGATGCCTCTGATCTTCTGTAGAAACTCGACCCCGGATGTCACGCATCTCACCACGTCACTGTTCCGCATCTCACCCCAACACTTCTCTGCGTCTCTCCACGTCACTATTCCACATCTCACCGCAAAACTGCTCCGCGTCTCACCGCAACACTACTCCGTGTCTCATGGCGTCTATCCGTGTCTCTCCGGGTCTGTGCTCCGAGTCTGTCCGCATCCCGCGTGTTACCGTGTCTCTGTTCCTAGTCTCTCTGTGTCTTCCGTGTGTCTCCACGTTCTGTGTCTCTGTAGTGGGTTTACGTGGCAAGGTTTTGGTAGCAGGGAGCCATGGCTTCTGTGAGAAGGATCTAGAAGCTGCCCCATGTTTGGTAAGGGCCCCACTGCTGACCAGAGCCAAGCCAATAAGCGATGTTGTTTTGCACCTCTGTGAGAGCATATTTAAGACAGGGAAAAAAACGCTGTGATACACAACAGCTGGGAGAGTGAGAGGAGTGAGGAACAGCCTTGCAGGCGCCAAGGTCAGTGAAGAAGGAGGGGGAGAGGTGCTCCAGGCACCTCCCCTGCAGCCTGTGGTGAAGACCATGGTGAAGCAGGATGTCCCCCTGCAGTCCATGGAGTACCACGGTAGAGCAGGGTTCCACGCTGCTCTTCTGGAAGAGCTGCTGCCTGTGGGAAGCCCACGCCGGATTAGTTCATCAAGGACTGCATCCCATGGGAGGGACCCCACAGCACAGGGGATGAGAGTGACCGAGAAGGAGCAGCAGAGAAGAAGCACTGTAGACTGACCATAACCCCCATTCCCCCGTCTCTCTGCGCCGCTTGGGAGAAGGAGGTGGAAGAGGGTGGATGGGGGGGGGAAGGTGCTTTTGGTTTCTTTCTTTTGTTTCTCACTTCTCTAGCTTGTTAGTAATAAGCAATAAATCTTACTGTCTCCCTATGCCAAGTCTGTTTTGCCCGTTACAATAATTACTGTGTGATCTCCTTGTCCTTATCTCAACCTTCGAGCCCTTTTCATCATATTTTCTCCCTGTTCCTCTTTGAGGAGGGGGAGTGAGAGAGTGGCTGTGGTGGAGCTCGGTTGCCCACTCGAGTGGAACCACCACTGTCTCTCTGTGCCTCTCTGTGTCCCGCGTCTCTGTGGGTCTCTCCGCGTCTCAGGTCTCTCAGCTTTCTCCGCGTCTCACCAGGTCTCAGCCTGTTCGGGCACTGTTTGTTGCAGGAAGAATGGCCGAAAACATGACAGACACCAGTATGGTCAGATCATGCCCTCACCTTTATTACCCGAATAGCCTGACTTTTATAGCAAACTTAACAGGGGCAGATAGTGTCTCACACAAGATTATTGGTCAAAAGCACTCAGACAAACAACTGCAAGAAAACAACCCCACCTGCAAGAAAACAACCCCCTTGTGATTAGCAGTCACGTAGATCTTGTCCTTGAAGCCAGCTGCTGGCAACAATATTTTATAATTCCTCAATCAGGCGATGTGGGAACATTGTCATGGGAACTTCTCATAGTCATCCTGGTAGCTTGGTTTGCTCAGCTGAAGCAAGTCATGGCCTCCTTGCTGTTTTAAAAATCCCTCAACACTGTGGTTTGGACAAGAGCCAAGGAGCAGCTGAGTCTGCACAAAGGCAGGAGGTCAACTAGTGGTGAAGAAGAATTATCAGCCTTCATCCCCACGACCTCTGGCGACCACCACCAGAAGGCACTGCGCAAGTGCAGACAGGAGTTTATGGAGATGACTTCTTAGAACTAAATTTAACACGTGGCAGGGGTGGGTTATGCATATGTATAGGCATATTGGGAAACTTCATGCACATGTAACTCTTTACTGCATATAACCAAGGCAAGTTGCCGTGTTGAGGTGCACATGCCTTTGGGAGCTATCCTGCATGTGCCTGGTGCCAAAATAAACCACATGCCTACTTTATAACTCATTTGCTTTGAGTTGTAGAGTTTTTCCACGAATCAGAGCGTTGGGGAGGCTGGGTCCCGCGGGATCAGTGGCTGGGGTAGGGAAAGCTCCAGCAGCGAGGGAGCTTCAGGGCTGGGGTGCCCAGCTGGCCCCTGGGATGAGGCGGGGCTGCGCAGCTGCTCTGTAAGTGCGGGGCTGACTCCAGCGCCTGCACAGGGTCGAGTGTCTGGGAATGTCGTGACCCACAGCGTGTTGGGAGCTGTGTTTTTTGGGCTGTGGGCTTCCGGCCAGCTGCTTTGGCTTCCAGGGCGGGAGAGCAAGGAGGAAAGGAATGGCATGGCGTGGGGGTGGGTATTCCGTAGTCTCTCCAGGATCAGGTGGGCTGCTCTGTCTGGGGCCAGAGGCTTTTTGCAATGTGCGCAGAGGATGGTAGAAAAATCATTGAAAATGGCCCTGATAGTCCAACAGAACAAAGAAGGGGGAGATGTGGGGCCAGAGGCATAAACGAACTTGGATAGCCACCAAAGTCTTATCGCTTTAGTCAGCAGAAAGTCCTGGGAACGTGATGATTAAAAGGGATTCGGGAAAGCACCAGAAGACTGTTTTATATAAGACTAATATAAGTGCTACCATGAAATTGCTTAATCTTAGGCAGTGAGAAAATAACGAAGTGCAGGCAGGCTGTATTCTGTTGCTAGGAGGTTTCTGTTGCTTGGAGGCATGCATCCGAGAAATCGCGTGATGTGCAGCGACACCTGCTGTTAGCTATATACAGTGTAAGTTTACATATGCATGGTTTTTGTAATGTGCTTATACATATGCATAACATATGCCCATCTCATATTATAATTAGTTCCAAGAACTAATCTACATGTGGTCCAGAGTGTACTGCTCTCTGGTGGTCATCTCAGGTGGTCTCTTGAGATGAAATAAGGATCTTCCTTCCTATTACTCTTATCTGAACTTTTCACATTTTCTTCTGGCTCTTGTACTTTGGGTCCTTGGCTCTTGTCCAAACCACAGGAGCTGTTTCAGCTGGTTCTTGAGACAGGTTCTCTATCTTCATTAGGAGTTACCCTTTGTGAGGGGCCCCAAAACTTCTTGCTTCAATTAATTTGTACAATAGTTACCAGCAACATCTGCTAATTCAATACAGCAATCTAAGTATTCATTAATCAGTATCCCATCTACTAAGATTATCTTATCTCCCTTTCAATGCACCCTTGATACTGCATGGACGGAGAAGTTGAGCCCTGGAAGCAGGTCAGGCTGGACAGAGTAGACAGTGGGGCTCCAGAGCAGATGGGCAGGGAGGGAAGTGGTGTGCGTGCACTATGAGAACTACTTAATTTTTGGAGCATACATCAGCATCAGTGTCCAGAGGCTTACACAAGCCCTGAGCATGGGAAGATTTGGCCAAGCCAGCACCAGGGAACAGGTGTTTATGAGGCCTCTAAAACTTCATCTCAACGACATCTCAATATTTGCTCTGATTTTTGTAATGCACATGTTGCTGTGCCAAAAACATACCACGAGATGGAGACGGACAGCAGAGCCGAGCTTTCCTCTCCAGAATTCCTGATAGCCATTTGCTAGAGAAAACACTGCCAGTTGTTGTGCAGAGGAAAGTTAAATAACAGCTTTCTCTAGAGAATTTGTACAGGCCAAAATGAAGGGGAAGAAGCAGCCTACACCAGCTTGGCTTTTGGTCCACTCTATATAAACCCAAAACTATTTCCTTCAGCAAACAAGTGCAAGATTGTGACAGACCCCTTGCATTCTCTGTGATGGAACAGATTTTTCCACTCTGCTTTTGTTCATAGAAATGAGATGATGAAAAGCAATGTGGCCACAGACACTGATGGGAACAGACCTGCTGATGTTGCTTGTCCAGGCACCCTGCCTCCAGGCGGTCAGAAAAACACAGCTGGAAAATGGCTTGGCAGAAAAAGACCTGGGGGTCCCAATGAACACTAAGTTGAAAAGAGTCATCTTGCCACAAAGATGACACTCTTCTACAGGAGAGATGAGGAAACACTGAGAAAATCCAATAAAGGGCCACGAAGATGAATAAGGGATCGGAGCACCTGTTCTAGAAGGAAAGGCTGAGAGAGCTGGGACTGTTTCGCCTGGAGAAGAGAAGGCTCGGAGCTCACATCTTATCAGTGTGTAGAGATGTCTGTTAAGAAGGCAGAGCCAGGCCCTTCTCAGTGGTGCCCTATGACAGGAGGTCAGCTCCTGGGACTGCCTTGCACCCCAGTAAGGGATGATGAGGAGCCCACAAATACCACCTACATTTTACACACCCACAGCCCAGCCTAGCAGTGGTAGGCCAGGACTTTTAGCAACATGCATATGAGGATTTGCATTGCTTTAAAGTACCTATTGGAGTGCAAGAGCTAATGCAGCTCCCTATGCACACCTAATCCACGCAGTGCAACCAGAGCCTAGGAACACAGCCAAAAGCAGCAGTATAATGGCAATCTGCTACTAAGTGGTTTTCAATGCACCTCTGTGGGAGTATGGCCATGGGGGTTGACAAGCCCCATGGTTGGTGATAACATCGGACTCTTAACAATGAGACCATCAGGAATGTAAAGAGTTTAGAGGGAACAAAGGAGGGTGATTCAGCAGATGCCTTGCTGTCTTGGACTGCTTATTCTCCAGTCCTTAAGACATGAAAGTCGCTGGGTGTTTGCTGTTGCTGGGCAAAGTTGTTTGACCAATGAAAAGTTAGTGGAAAAGGACTGCTGTAGAGCTAATGGTATAAGAAGGGAGCCTCTCCTCAGTAAAGTTGAAGTTGAAGTTGTCCTCAGTAAAAGAGAGTTGAAGTTATGTCATCAGAAAGAAGTGTTATATATGGAGTGGTAATTCGTGTCGAGAAAATGGTTGATATTAATAAAGAAGGGGGAGATGTGGGAATGTGGCCATGGGGGTTGGAAAGCCCCGTGGTTGAGATAACATTAGACTCTTAACGACCAGGCCATCAGGTATGTAAAAGAGTTTGGAGGGAACAAAGAAGGGTGATTCAGGAGACTCCATGCAGTCTCCAGTTTCTTGTTCTCCAGCTGTTAAGGCATGGAAATTTCTGGGTGTTTGCAGTTGCTGTTATTTTCAAAGTTGTTTGACCAATGAAAAGATGTTTTGAAAAGAACTGCTGTGGAGACAAGGGTATAAGAGGGGAGCCTGCCCTCAAGATTAAAAAAAAAAAAAAAAAAGGCAAAAAAGGCAACACGATGTGATGTAGTTATGTCATCAATAAAGAAGTAGAAAGAAGGAATGAAAAGGAACAGGCTAGCAGAATGGAGACCAGGACGGGAACAGGCACATTGGTCGCCTCATGAAGATAGGTTCAGCCAAACTCAGCAAACCGCTCAGAGAAGCTCGTACTGAAAGTCACTGGAAATGGCACACTAGAGCTGGAGAGAAGCTCAAGCTGAGAGAAGCACACAACTGCCTCTCGCTGGTAAGCAGTTGCGCATTATAGGGAATCATACATCCTTAGAAACAAAGACTGTCCTGGTAACCTTACAGCTTATTCTCCTTATTAACAATCGGACAGTTTATGATCCTGAAATATGGGACCAAATTGAGGTCAAGGTGTGGGACTCTGCAACTAAAAATGACAAGGTTGCAGTGGGGTTGCTCGGCACCTGGCGAGCAATCTCTGAGGCCTTAAAGAGCCATGTGGGACCACAGTCAGAAACGTGTGGTTTACCAGATAGTGAAGGAGCTGCAGGCTCCTTTACTGATCCGACTGCTACGCCATGGGCCTGTTATATATGGAGTAGTAATTCGTGTCAGAAAAATGGTTGATATTAATAAAGAAGGGGGAGATTTGGGAATGTAGCAATGGGGGTCGGAAAGCCTCCTGGTTGGTGATAACATCAGACTCTTAATGATGAGGTCATCAGGAATGTAAAGAGTTTAGAGGACACAAAGAAGGGTGATTGAGGCGACGCCCTGCCATCTGGGGTTGCTTGGTTTCCCCTCTGTTAAGGCACGGAAGTTGCTGGGGGGGTTGCTGGTTAGAACTGTTAACATTTATTGTTTAATGTTATATGATAATAATATTATTAGTGTGATTTCAAGGGTTAACGAAAGGCGGGAAAAGCAATCACGTTTTGTTGCTTTCGGGAACCTTGTGGTGGGCAGAGCATGTGCAGAAGAAGAGGGAGACAGTCGAAGCCGCTCCTGCAGTCTGGAACAAAAGGTTGCTAATGTTGATGGGGAAACTGTGAGCCTTTCACCCACAACGACCACCACAAAGAGAATTATAATATGAAGCGGGGATAGGATATCCATATGTATAGGTGTACTCGGGTTTCTTGTAAATATGTAACAGCAATGTCCTATATATATTTGGAAAGTTCGACGGTTGCGTGTGCATGTTGGTAGAGCATAGACTCCCCACATGCCCAGCGCTGTTTACTTGCCTTTTATAAATATTCTTTTATGTTACTAAATTCAGAGTTGAGACTTCATTTATAACAGGCCCCTCTGCTGCTACAGCCATTGAAGTCTTTTGCTGTTTTTGCCCCCTGCTGACCGCGCCTTTAGACCCAGGCCCTATTGGCCTTGAAAAGGAGATGGATATGCTTTTCTTCGATCTGGGAAGAAGGGGATACATAAGGCCCGAAGGCTGAGTTGCTTGACAACTTAAAGCGAGACATATTGTTCAAAAGGAATTGAAAATGGAGACTTGTTTGTGTCAAGAAAAGGAATGGAAAATGGAGACTTTTGAGTCATGGAACTTAAAGGATTGTTTGTTACCTTTTCTGATTGTATAGGCATAGTTGGGTTTAGTATGTAAAAGCAATATTCTGTATATTTAGAATGTTTGATGTTCGTGTGTGTTTGTTGGTGGAGTGTAGACTCCCCGCACACCCAGTGCTTTTTACTTGCCTTTTATACCTTTTATAAATATTCTTTTATAAATATTACTAAATTCAGATTGAGTTGAGACTTCATTTATAACAGAAGTATAAGTTACTGATCCCTGAAAGGAACCCTGGTGTCCATGTGGTCATTCTGCCACAAATGGCGCCCGAACACGGATATGAAGAACATGAACGGGGACAATCCGAATGAGCAGGGACAAGCTAGCAGAACAGGGACAAAAACAAAAAATTAATAAACAGGGACATGCTAACGGAACAAGGACCAGGACAGGAACAAGGAAACTGATCTCCTCATGAAGATAGCTTCAGCCAAACTCACCAAACCCTTCAGAGAAGCTCATACTGATAGTCCCTGAAAGGAAGCGCACCTGAGCTGAAGGGAAGCTCAAGCTGAGAGAAGTGGACCTGCGCACACAACTGCCCCTCTCTGGACGAAGGTAAGCAGTTGCATACCATGGGGAATCATATGGCCTTAGAAACAAAGACTGTCCTGGTAACCTTACAGCTTATTCCCTTTATTAACAATCAGACAGTTTATGATCCTGAAACATAGGACCAAACTGAGGTCAAGGTGTGGGACTCTGCTACTAAAAATGACAAGGTTGTGGCAGGATTGATTGGCACGTGGCAAGCAATCATTGAGGCCTTAACAACCCATGTGGGACCACAATCAGAAACGTGTGGTTTGCCAGATAGTAATGTTATAAATGAAGTCTCAACTCAATCTGAATTTAGTAATATTTATACTTATAAAAAGTATAAAAGGTATAAAATGTATAAAAGGTAAGCAAACAGCGCTGGGTGTGCAGGGAGTCTACACTCCACCAACATGCACACGCGAACATCAACCATTCTAAATATACAAAACATTGCTTTTACATACTAAACCCGAGTATGCCTATACAATCAGAAAAGGTAACAATCCTTTAAGTTCCGTGACTTAACAGTCTCCATTTTCCATTCCTTTTGAACAATATGTCTCGCTTTGTCAAGCAACTCAGCCTTCGGGCCTTATGTATCCCGTTCTTCTCAGATCGAAGAAAAGCATATCCATCTCCTTTTCAAGGACAATAGGGCCTGGGTCAAAAGGCACGTCCAGGTCAGCATTGGGCGTAACAGCAAAAGCCTTCAATGGCAGTAGCGGTGGGGGGGGCCGATGACGTAGCAGTCACATCAGTAAAGGAGCCCACAGCTCCTTCACTATCTGGTAAACCACACGTTTCTGACTGTGGTCCCACATGGCTCTTTAAGGCCTCAGAGATTGCTCGCCAGGTGCCGAGCAACCCCACTGCAACCTTGTCATTTTTAGTTGCAGAGTCCCACACCTTGACCTCAATTTGGTCCCATATTTCAGGATCATAAACTGTCCGATTGTTAATAAGGAGAATAAGCTGTAAGGTTACCAGGACAGTCTTTGTTTCTAAGGACCTATCACAGAATCACAGAATTTCTAGGTTGGAAGAGACCTCAAGGTCATTGAGTCCAACCTCTGACCTAACACTAACAAGTCCTCCACTAAACCATATCACTAAGCTCTACATCTAAAGGTCTTTTAAAGACCTCCAGGGATGGTGACTCAACCACTTCCCTGGGCAGCCCGTTCCAATGCCTAACAACCTTTTCGGTAAAGAAGTTCTTCCTAAGATACAACCTAAAACTCCCCTGGCACAACTTTAGCCCACTCCCCCTTGTCCTGTCACCAGGCACGTGGGAGAACAGACCAGCACCCACATCGCTACAGCCTCCTTTAAGGTACCTGTAGAGAGCGATAAGGTCGCCCCTGAGCCTCCTCTTCTCCAGGCTGAACAAGCCCAGCTCCCTCAGCCACTCCTCGTAGGGGGGTCTCTAGGGGTCTTTCATGCTGAAGGCTCGTAGTCTTCCTCTCACCTTTTGTACTCACTTGGCACCATACCAAGTTTATGGAACACTTTCTGCAGGTCTTGTCTCCCAACCGTCCTTCAGCTTCTTTTTCCTTCCTCTTAATCTCTTGGCTTCCTAGCCAGATACCAAAGATCCGCATAGTATCCCATAACAGTCACTAGTTATCAGTTGTTCTGAAACTCCCAGACATCAAACACAAACAGCTTATTTGACGCTTCACGAGTAATTAAAACATTCTTCCCCAGCCATTCACAGACACATCTATAGCAGTGTTAAGTTAATCTCGAAGAAGACAGGAAAAAAGGCTGTAACTGTTAGAAATAGAAGTCCGGAATAACAAAAGCAAACAGGTTCATAAATTTAAGGAGTGTTTTCTGAAGACGTGATAAATTGACTAGAATGAGGGGGAGACTGGGACACACTGCATCTGTGGTTCAAGAATTAAATTGCCAGTGCAGGGCCCAGAGGCAGACAGGATTCAAACAGAATTGTTCTTTATGGACACGAATTGTTAAAACATTCCTCACACGATTAACCACAACTCTTTGGGCCCGGCTATACAGCCAGTTTCTAACCCAACAAAGCATACAGCCAGTTTCTTGAGGAGAATGCTGTGGGAAACGGTGTCAAAGTCCTTGCTGAAGTCAAGGTAGACCACATCCTCAGCCTTTCCCTCATCCACCAAGCACGTCACTTTGTCATAGAAGGAGATCAGGTTCGTCAAGCAGGACCTGCCTTTCATAAACCCATGCTGACTGGGCCTGATTGCCTGCTTGCCCTGCAAGTGCTGCGTGATGACTCTCAAGAGAATCTTCTCCATGAGCTTCCCTGGCACTGAGGTCAAACTGACAGGCCTATAGTTCCCTGGGTCTGCCCTCCGGTCCTTCTTGTAGATGGGTGTCACGTTTGCTAGCCGCCAGTCAACTGGGACCTCCCCCGATAGCCAGGACTGCCGAAAAGTGATGGAAAATGGCTTGGCCATCTCTTCTGCCAGTTCTCTCAGTATCCTCAGTTGGATCTCATCCAGCCCCATCGACTTGTGCACATCCAAGTGCCATAGCAGGTCACCAACCAATTCCTCATGGATAGTGAGGGCCACATTCTGCTCCCCATCCCCTTCCACCAGCTCAGGATACTGGGTATCCAGAGAACAACTGGTATTGCCGCTAAAGACTGAGGCAAAGAAGGCATTAAGCACCTCCGCCTTTTCCTCATCTTTTGTAACAGTCCTCCGTTTTGCCTTGATGTATTTGTAAACAGATTTTTTGTTGTCTTTAACGGCAATAGGCAGATTGAGCTCCAGATAAGCTTTGTCCTTTCTAATTTTGTCCCTGCACAGCCTCGCAACATCCTTATAGTCCTCCTCAGTGGCCCGCCCTTTTTTCCAAAGATTATAAACCCTCTTTTTTCTCCTAAGCTCAAGCTGCAACTCTCTGTTGAGCCAGGCCGGTCTTCTTCCATGCTGGTTCGTCTTTGGGCACGTGGGGACGGACCACTCCTGTGCCATTAAGATTTCCTTCTTGAAGAGCGCCCAGCCTTCCTGGACTCCTCTGCCCTTCAGAACCGCCTCCCAAGGGACTCGGCCAATCAGTGTCCTCAGCAGCATAAAGTCAGCCCTCCGGATGTCCAGTATAGCAGTTTTACTGGTCCCCTTCCTGGCCTCGCCAAGAACAGAGGACTCTACCATTTTGTGGTCACTCTGCCCAAGACAGCTCCCGACCACCACATCTCCCACCAGTCCTTCTCTGTTTGTGAAGAGAAGATCTAGCGGGGCGCCACCCCTGGTAGGCTCACTAACCAGCTGCGTCAGGAAGCTATCTTCCACGCTCTCCAGAAACCTCCTAGATTGCTTTCTCTAGTCTGTGTTGTGTTTCCAGGATATGTCTGTGTCGTGGTTTAACCCGGCCGGCAGCTAAACACCACGCAGCCGTTCGCTCACACTCCCCCCTCCCTCTCTGGGACGGGGGAGAGAAATGGAAAGTGAAGCCCGTGACTTGAGATAAAGACAGTTTAATAAGACAGGAAAATAATAATAACAAAAATAATAATAACAATAATAATAATAATGATACAATGGTGATAATAGGAAAATAATAATAATATGTACAAACAAGTGATGCACAATGCAATTGCTCACCACTCGCTGACCGATGCCCAGCCTAACCCCGAGCAGTCCGGCCCCCTCCCCCCGGCTAGCCACCCCTATATATTGTTTAGCATGACGTCAGATGGTATGGAATACCCCTTTGGCTAGTTTGGGTCACCTGTCCTGGGTCTGTCCCCTCCCAGCTCTTACTGCACCCCCAGCCTGCCCGTTGGCAGGGCAGAGCAGAAGGCTGAGATGTCCTTGGCTTGGTATAAGCACTGCTCTGCAACAATTAAAGCATCGGGGTGTTATCAGCACTCTTCTCATCCTAAGCCAAAACACAGCATTCCACCAGCTACTAGGAAGAAAATTAATTCTAACTGAAACCAGGACAGTCTGGGAAGTTGAAGTCCCCCACGAGAACAAGCGCTGACGATTTCACAACTTTTGTCAGCTTCCTGTAGAACTCCTCATCCGTCTCCTCATCCTGGTTCGATGGTCTATATCAGACCCCGACCAGGATGCTAGCCTTTTTGGCCTTCCTGCCGATCCTAACCCACAGGGACTCAACCTTATCATTCCCAGCCACGAGTTCCACAACATCAAAAGATTGTCTAATATAGAGAGCCACGCCACCACCCCTTCTGTGCTGCCTGTCAAATATGTTTATTTCCTATCAGTCTGAAGGGTTACCAAAAAGACACAATTAACTTTCTAATATATAATGAGCGCTGTTATTTTTTCCAAATGGGAAGGGGACATGGAAAAGAAATCTTGCAAATATAAAACTTGTTATTTCTTTGTTTCACATGGGTAGTCTTTTTTTGGAGGAGGGAGGGAGCAACATGTGGAAAACACATTAGAGGGAAAATATAAATACACATTTTTGTCTATTTTTTAAGTGGCATAGTTTCAGATGTGTTTAAACAGTTTTGTATCTGGATTGGGTGTTTGTAATGATTACCAAAATGAAAAAATGAAACATTTGTTACATGCTTTTATTATTACTTTTTTTTTTTTTTTTGGGGGGGGGGTGTCCTTCCTTTTCTTTCATATTGAACTATCTTTATCTCAACTCAGATTTTTTTTTCTCCTGATTCTCTCCCCCATCCCACTGGTGAGGGTGAATGTGAGTGAAGAGCTGTGTGGTACTTAGCTGCCTGACAGGTTAAACCACAACTCCCTTTAGAAAATTGTTCACTTATTGCACTTTGTACATTTCCAGCATATGCTGAACATTTTGTTCAGACAGATATTCTGAAAGACAGTATCAAATGCTTTCCAAAAAAAAAATAAAAAAATAATCCACTTCTTCCCCTTTGTCCACTAGGCAAGTAACCTTTGTATAAAAAGATTTTAAGTTAGTAAGACATGGCTTTATGTTGATTAATTGCAGCAGGCAGCTAAGTACCACACAGCTGCTTGGTCACTCTCCCCAAGTGGGATGAGGGAGAGAATCAGAAAGGTAAAAGTACAAGAACTCATGGGTTGAGATAAAGACAGTTTACAGGGTAAAGCAAAAGTTGCATGTGGAAACAAAGAACAAGGAATTCATTCGCTAGTTCCCATTGGCAGGCAGATGTTCGGCCACTTCCAGGAAAGTTGGGATCATCACATGCAATGGTTTCTTGGAAAGACAAACACCATCACTCCGAACATGTGTGTGTGCGTGCGCTTATGTGTGTCCTCTTTATTCACCCCAGTTTTTATTGATGAGCATGACATCATATGGTATTGAATATACCTTTGTTGAGTCTGGGTCAGCTGTCCTCACATTTTCCCCTCCTAGCTTCTGGTACACCCTCAGCCTGCTCACTGGTAGGACAGCACAAGAAGTAGAAAAGACCATGACTGTGTAAGCACTACTCTGCAACAGCTTAAAACCTTGGTGTGTTTTCACCACTATTTTAATCAAAAAACCAAAACACAGTATCATATGCACCTCCATGAATGTGGTGGTTTTACTCAGGTGGGCAGCCGAGCTCCACCACAACCGCTCTCTCACTCCCCCTCTCCTCAAAGAGGAAGGGGGAGAAAATACAACACAGAGAACTCGAGGTTTGAGATGAGAAAGGTTTAATTAAAGGGAAAGGAAATGGGGAGGAAAAAAAGAAACAATCAGTCTGTGCGGAAGCACAGAGAGAGGGAAAAAAAATTATTCTCTACTTCCCATCAACGAGCAATGTTTGGCCACGTCCTGGGAAGCAGGGCCTCGAACGAGTAGTGGTTGTTCAGGAAGAACAGCCCCCTCCCCCACGAGACCCCCCCCCCTTTTATTGCTGAGTGTGACATCAGGTGTTATGGAATATCCCTTTGGTTGGTTTAGGTCAGCTGCCCTGGTGATGTCCCCTCCCCATCACTTGCCCACCCCCAGCCTGCTGGCTCTTGGGGTCTTGGAAGGAGTCCTGATGCTGTGCCAGCACTACGCAGCAATAGACACAACACTGGAGTGATATCAGTGCTGTTCCAGCTACGAGTGCAGAGTACAGCACTGTGTGGGCTGCTGCAGGGAAAAGGTGACTCCAGCTCAGACAGACCCAACACAATGAAGAAAGCTAACTCTATCCCAGACTAAATCATGACAATTAGCCTTCATGAACCCATGTTGGTTGACTGATGACTGCATTGTCTTTCAAATGTTTTTCAGTAACTCCCAGAATAATCTTCTCCATAATTTTCCAGACACCAAAGAGAGACTAACAGGTCTATACTTACCAGGGTCTATTTCTTGCCCTTCAATTCTTGAAAAATAGAATAACATTAGCAAGCTTCCCATCTACTGGGACTTCTCCAGAATCCCAAGACCATTGATAAATATCTAAGAGGTCTCGCAATAACATCAGCCATTTGAATGCCCTAAGATGAATCCCATTGGGCCCCATAGACTTACATGCATTCAGTTGCAGAAGCAAATCCCATACAAGTTCAATGTCAACTGGGAACTTATCACTCCTCTGTGTAGCCTGACCTTGCTTCCAAAGTCCATACACTTTCTTTTTCTTCCTAACTTTCAGGTGTAGATCCCTGCTCAGCCAAGCCAGCCTTCTGCCCCACTTGCTTGACTTCTGACATTTTGGACTTGCCTGCTTCTGTACTCTTAAAAGAAGCCTCTTAAAAAGTGACTGGCATTTATTGACCCCCCAATACTCTTGAAAGCAGATTCCTGGGGAACTTTACCAAGTAGTTCCTTGAACAGTCTAAAGTCTGCTCTCACAAAATCCAGGGTAGTAGCTCTGCTGACAATTTTTCTCAAAAGAGTTTAAACTCAACCTTTTCATGATTTCTTTGGCCAAGACAGCCACCAATCATCACCTCACCCACAAGACCATCTGTCGCGTTAAAGGGGTGTAGCTGATTAACCGTCACGGGCCCGTTTGGATTCAGAGTACTGAACCAGTCGGACATTCACCAAAACTGGGGGTCCGTTCGGACAATCACCAAAAACGTAATAACCGCCTGGGGGTCCACTCAGACATTCACCAAAAACGTATTAACCACCTGGGGGTCCGTTCAGACATTCACCAACAATGCATTAACCGTCTGGGGGTCTGGTTAGATTCAGAACACTGAATTATCACGGATAATCACCCTCACCCAAGTCGCATTAATGAAAGCTATCACAATGCAATCAAGTATGGTTTATTACAGCAACAGATAATCAGGTTCTTTTGGATTGCCGGTGATAGTGACTGTCTGCAAAAGCAAGCTAGTATGCATGAAATACACGGGTGTTATAGGTGTTACAGATGTTACAGATGTCACAGATGTTACAGATGTTATAGATGTTATAGATGTTACAGATGTTATAGGTGTTATAGGTGTTATAGGTGTTACAGGTGTTACAGGTGTTACAGGTGCGCAGCCTAGAAATAAACGCGTTAAAAGGATCAAAGACTCTATAGAGATTTATGAGCAAATATTCAGATCTCACCCAAAGGCGTCCCAATGGGGGGGGAAGAGAGGCTCAGCCCGTCGACTGATCCCAGGAGTCAGGAGGTCCTAAGGATGTTGTATGTCCTCGGGATGGTATCTCCCCTGACGATGGTATCTTCCCTAACATCCCCTCTCTCTTGGGCCAATTTATATTATTTTCTATCTTTTAGGTGGAGCTTGAGTGGCTCTAGTCAAGCATATCTTAGTTATGATTGGTGTAAAGTTTTCCCGTCTCCGTTTAAAGTAATAGGCTCCGAGAAATTCAGAGCGCATGCTCAGTGAGGGGTGGTCGCACCTTGGAGGCGGGTAGCTTTTGGGATGGAGGTGTGTTTTGGTATTATAATGATATTATAATGAGCAAAAAGTACACTAGGGTACAGCATTTGTCAAAACATGACAGGTCTTTGGCTTAGGGTGGCAAAAAGTGCAGCTTTGTGCACAAGAACAATCGAGGCCCCACCTGATTACAGAGCCTAGCCGTGGTGTCTCCACTCCACTCCACGCTCCGTGGTGTTCCTTAGAGCTAGCACACCAAGTTTCCCCAGCGCGATAGCATCTAAGGTTGGGAGCCTAGGGAATGCTCAGATAATGCAGTTATGCCCTACCCTGAAAGCCTCTTCAATGCTGTACCTTTTCCTTAAAAGTGTGAATGTTAGTTTTATTTTCCTAGTTACTTCAGGCATTTACACCACACCATCTCTATTTACAAACAGGTTGTCATGGTTTCAGTTAGAACAGAATTTTCTTCCTAGTAGCTGGTGGAATGCTGTGTTTTGGCTTGGGATGAGAAGAGGGGCCGACCTCGAGTTTCCCCAGGTTCTTTCTGCCAGAGGCTCCAGGTGGGGCCGTTCTCCCCGGCTGCAGTGTAGAGCACATTCTTTACATCTGGTCCTGTTCGAACTGGCCCAAGGGCTACTGCATGGACTATTTCCTGCTTGATTTGTTCAAAGGCTTGTCGTTGCTCAGGGCCCCATTCAAACTCATTCTTCTTATGGGTTACTTGATAGAGTGGGTTTACAATCAGACTGTAATTTGGGATGTGCATTCTCCAAAACCCCACAACACCTAGGAAAGTCTGTGTTTCTTTTTTGTTAGTTGGTGGAGACATAGCTGTTATTTTGTTGATCACATCCATTGGGATTTGACGACGTCCATCTTGCCATTTTATTCCTAAAAACTGGATCTCTCGTGCAGGTCCTTTGACTTTATTTTGTTTTATGGCAAAACCGGCTTTCAGAAGGATTTGGACTATTTTCTTCCCTTTCTCGAAAACTTCCTCTGCTGTGTCACCCCACACAATAATGTCATCGATGTACTGCAGGTGTTCAGGAGCTTCCCCCTGCTCTAGCGCAGACTGGATCAGTCCATGGCAAATGGTAGGGCTGTGTTTCCACCCCTGGGGCAGTCGATTCCAAGTATATTGGATTCCTCTCCAAGTGAAGGCAAATTGTGGCCTGCACTCTGCTGCTAGAGGGATGGAGAAAAATGCATTAGCGATATCAATTGTGGCGTACCAAGTGGCTGCCTTCGATTCAAGTTCGTACTGAAGCTCCAGCATGTCCGGCACTGCAGCACTCAGTGGTGGCGTCACTTCGTTCAGGCCACGATAGTCCAATGATAGCCTTCACTCTCCATTAAACTCCCTGGGAATCAGGGAGTCTCGGTTGGTGCATTATTGCTGCCGGTGTACTGTTATGGTAGTGATTGGCACCTGCTGTTCTTCAGCCCTCATCAACCCCACAACAGAGGGGTCCTCTGAGAGACCAGGCAAGGTAGATAATTGTTTAATGCCCTCTGTCTCTAAGGCAGCTATACCAAAAGCCCACCAGAACCCTTTTGGGTCCTTGCAACATCCTCTTCTAAGATAGTCTATGCCAAGGATACATGGAGCATCTGGGCCAGTCACAATGCGGTGCTTTTCCCACTCATTCCCAGTCAGACTCACTTCAGCCTCCAATACAGTCAACTGCTGAGATCCCCCTGTCACTCCACAAATACAGATGAGCTCTGGCCCTTTATAGCTCGATGGCATTATAGGACATTGTGCAACCAGTGTCTACTAAAGCCTTATAATTCTGTGCGTCTGACGTGCCAGGCCATCGAATCCACACAGTCCAGTAAACTCGATTGTCCCTTTCCTCCCCCTGGCTGGAGGCAGGGCCCCCAAAATCCTGGTCAGAGTCTTCTTCGTTTCTGTGTTTGAAGGACTGTCTGCTGGAAGTTGGAGCAGCAAACTTTTCAGAGTCCTCTCCATGGTCTCATAAGTAAAACCACAGGGTGGCACGGGGTGAGTACCCACCATATTGTCTTCCTTGTGTGGATGAACGCCTACCCTTGATAGCTGAGACACTGCTTTGTACAGGTACGGAGGAGAATAATCTCTCTTCAAGTTGGTGAAACTTTTCAGAAAGTTTCTCCCAAGTGTTCTCTTTCGGTCGTTGGACACTGGTTGGTTCAGGTGGGGGGGAAGATAGTTCTCTTTAAGTTGGTGGAACTCTTCAGAGAGTTTCTCCACAGCTGAGACGCAGGCCTGTAAGGAAGAGGAGAGACTTTCTTCGTACTGCCGGAGTTGTTTAGCCACTTCATCCACTGTGGGTTCCTCATCCTCTTTCCAGGCCATTATTGCCAATGAGCTGGCATATGATGATGGTGCACTCCGTACAAACCCGCCACATGGGTCGTGTACACCTGACTTCATCTGGATCTTTGGATGTTTGTCTGAGGTCTGGATCCTCATAAATCACTTCCCGTACGGCTAATTCCCTCAGGTACTGGATTCCCTTCTCCATAGTGGTCCACTTGCCTGGTAGACATAAAAGTTCTTCCTTGAAGGGATACCTTTCCCTCACAGCTGAGAGGAGACGCCTCCAGAGGCTGGTGGATTGTGCTCCATCTGCAATTGCTTTGTCAATGCCGGCGTCTCGAGCAAGGGATCCCAGCCGCTTGGCTTCCCTGCCATCTAATTCCACACAATTGGCTCCAGAGTCCCAGCACCGGAGCAGCCAGGTGACAAGCTGCTCACCTATACAGCGACCAAAATCGTTTCGCACATCTCGTAGCTCATGCTCGTATAGGCTTCAGGTAGTTACTGTTGATTTTTTGGCATCCTCATCTTCCTCCTCCTGAATCCTTGATGGCCCAGCGTCGTCGTCGTCTCCATCGTCTCTATACCTAGATTTGGCAGAAGACTCTCTGCGTTCTAAACGACCTGAATCTCTATACCATTTTTTCACCTTCTCTACACGGGCAGCTTGCACTGCTACTGCTCGTTTCTCTGACCTTGTTACAGGGTCTGCCACAGGGGTTGGAATACCCTCTGCAGGGTCAACTTGCACTGCTACCGCTCGTTTCTCTGACCCAGCCACAGGAGGTGGAGCGGCTGCAGGAGCTGGAGTTGGAGCAGTTGCAGGAGCTGGGACAATAATTTTATTATTTTCCTGTCTTATTAAACTGTCTTTATCTCAACTCACGGGCTTCACTTTCCATTTCTCTCCCCCGTCCCAGAGAGGGAGGGGGAGTGTGAGCGAATGGCTGCGTGGTGTTTAGCTGCCGGCCGGGTTAAACCACGACACAGGTCCAGGAGGGCACTTTTCCTAGTTGGATCCCTTAGTACCTGTATCAAAGTTATCTTCAACGTGCTTCAGGAATTTCCTGGATCTGTTCATGTCTGCTATATGATAGTCCAAGTTAACATTTGGGAAGGTGAAGTCACTCCTAAGTTCAAGGGCAATGGATCTAGATTTCCCTTAATTAATAGAATATTACATCAGTGTCATCATCCTGTCTGGGTGATCTGTAGTAGACTCCCACAGCAATATACGCTTTATTAGCTTTTCCCCTAGTACTTACCCAGAGGATCTCAACCATGTTGTTCCCAACTGCAAATGTTGCACAGTCCAACCCCTCCTTTACATATAGTGTGTTGCAGGAAGGACGGCCGAAAACACGACAGACACCAGTATGGTCAGATCATGCTCTCGCCTTTATTACCTGAATAGCCTGACTTTTATAGAAAACTTAACAGGGGCAGATAGTGTCTCACACAAGATTATTGGTCAAAAGCACTCAGACAAACAACTGCAAGAAAAACAACCCCATCTGCAAGAAAACAACCCCCTTGTGATTAGCAGTCATGTAGATCCTGTCCTTGAAGCCAGTTGCTGGCAACAATATTTTTTAAATTCCTCAATTAGGCAATAAGGGAACATTTTCATGGAAACTTCTCGTAGTCGTCCTGGTAGCTTCGTTTGCTCAGCTGCAGCAAGTCATGGCCTCCTTGATGTTTCAAAAATCCCTCCACAAAAGCTCTTTCAATCAGCCCCGCTAACTCATGAGCAAAAATACTTTTCCCCCTTTGAGAAAGGTGAATCCCATTAGGTCCCAACATGTTTGGTGTCGTGTAGATCATCCAATGATCGAAAAACCCAAAATTCTTCTGGTGATTCCAGCTTGGGAGACAGGTATTGATAAGGTGTGTCTGACTGTTTCTTTCGATATAATTCCCTACACCTGGAAGAATAGAGGAGACTACAACCTGCATTCCTGATCCCCTTACCAACCTCCCCAAGGCCCTGAAGTCTATTTTGATCACCCTTGGACTTTTCATTGTAACTTCATCTCTACCCACATGAAAAAGCAAGAGCAGATAATAATACAAGAGCTGTACCAGGCTAGGAAGTTTCCTGGTAACATCCTTAACCCAAGCCCTGGTGAGGCAGCTAACTTCACTAAAAGGTGTGTCTGGTCAACAGTTCCATCTCTCTGTTCCCCTCAAAAAAGAGTCACCTCTCAATAACCCACTGATTTTTTCTTCATGCATGTGGTCATGATATGAGGGGATAGGCTAACCTGACCTTAGTGACTCCTCTAGCATAGACTGATCAACCTCATCACGACCTCATCACCTACCTGTCCTTCCAAATCCAGCACCTCATATCTGTAGTGTAAGGGCACTTGGGAAGGTAAGGTAGACAAGGTAGAGCCTTTCCCGCTGCTCCAAGCAGAGCCTTGTTTTCATTCATCTCCATCCCTCAAGTCATTGCCTTCTTCCTGATAGAGAGAGGGTACAGGATTCCCCTTGGCAGGCATTATGCATGGTTGATGTTTCTGTTTCAGTGAGGGCAGAGTAAGGTTCCACAAGTCAATCTCCTTCTGCTCCTGGATGCTCCTCAACCTGTCCACTTCCTCCAGAAGCTCAGACACCAAGCACCCAGTTCATCTACCTGGGTGCACCTCCTACAGGTGATCTCGCTACTGCCCTCAGACACCAGTAGAAACCTCCAGCACACCCTGCAGCTGAAGACTGTGGTGGTTTTACCCTGCTGGGCAGCTAAACTCCACGATAACTGCTTTCTCACCCCACCTTCTCAAACGGAAAGGGGGAGAAGAAAGAACGATGGAAAGAAAAACAAAAAGTAAAGAGGGAAAGAAATCAATTCTCTACTTTCCATCAGGGAGTGATGTTTAGCCACATACTGGGAAGGAAGGCCTCAATATGCACAGCAGTTGATTGGGAGGGTAGACATCCTCATAATAAGAGCCCCTCCCCCCCCCCCCCCCCCTTCCCTGTACTGGTTTTGGCTAGGATAGAGTTATTTTTCCTCCTGGTAGGTGATATGGTGCTGTGTTTGGGATTTAGGATGAGAATAAAGTTGATAATACACTGATGTTTTATTTGTTGCAGAGCAGTGTTTACACTTAGCCAAGGACTTTTCAGCTTCTCGCATTGTTCTGCCAGTGGGTAGGCTGGGCGAGCAGCAGGAGCTGGGAGGGGACAGAACCAGGATAGCTGACCCAAACAAGCCAAAGGGATATTCCATACCATATTATGTCATGCTGAACAATTAATAAGGGGTGGCTGGCCAGGATGGGGGGACTGGCTGCTCGGGGATAGGCTGGGCATTGTTCAGCAGGTGGTGAGCAATTGCATTGTGTATCACTTGTTTTGTACATATTATTAGTAGTAGTACTATAATCATTATTATTATTTTCCTTTCTTTTCTATCCGTATATAGTGCATTAATTACTGTATGTGTTCCCTGTCATGCTCTCTATCCTTTCCAGGGACTGGTTTAGGGTTATTATTTTGCTGTACTGTGTAACACTGGCTTAGGATATGATAAAATTACTAGTCATGAGACTAAGATGATATTTGTACTCAGCACTGTCGTCACCTACATACTTCGGAAACCATATCTCAGAAACTATTAATAATTACACCTTTTACCTTTTCTCTTCAGGGAGCTAATCTGTGGAGAGGACAGGGGGAGAAGTTTTTTCCCACTTGTTCATTCTCCCTTTCTCATTCACCTCCCCCTTCTCCTCCAGGCGAGTTACGATAGCTCTTCAAAACCTTGAATATCCTTGGGATGTTCACATGAGCATGTTCTTATTGTGTCTCCTGAATGCACTTCAGGTTTTGTTTAAGGTTATACAACTACTTAGAAATGCCACCCACAGATCTGTCCTGAGGCAGGGTAGTTATGAGTGGCAGGGAGTGTGGGAGGATATGGGCAGGCATCTAGAGCAGCAGGCACCTCCAATGCTTTGGAAATTCACTCTGAACAAGTGTAAAATCCTAAAAAACTGGTAGAATGCTTGAAAAAGGTTTGTCATCACCTTGGCAATTCCAAAGAGACACAAATCACTGCAACCTGCTGGGACTTGGCCTATGCTTACCGAGCTACAGTCAATGCCACTGTAACCCCAGTGACAGACACTGCAGCTATTTCAACCCCTGAGACAGACCCAGTGGCCACTGCAAGCCATACAACAGGCCCCAAGGCTGAGCCAGGGAAACAGACTGTGCCAGTGTCAGTTGCCCCTGTATCCGAGATGAAACAATGGATGAGAAGGTCAGGTCATTTAGAAAGCAGAGTAACTCCTACTCGGATTGGAGGGGAAGAAGAAGACGAGGCAAGCTACTTCAAAGTGGCTGGGCCATCAGAGGAACAGCAAGACGAAGATATCATAAGAGCATCAATAACTACCTGAGACCTATCCCAGCATGAGCTATGAGATATGCAAAAGGATTTCAGTCATCATCCAGGTGAGCACATTCTCACCTTGCTGCTCCAGTGCTGGGATAGCAGGGTCAATAGCCTTGAATTAGAGGGCAGGGAAGCCAGGCAGCTGGGATCCCTTGCTAGAGATGCAGGCATTGACAAAGCAATTGGAGATGGAGCACCAGGCCTCTGGAGGCATCTCCTGTCAGGTGTGAAGGAAAGGTACCCCTTCAAGGAAGAATTTGTATGTCTGCTAGGCAAGTGGACCACTATGGAGAAGGGAATCCAGTACCTGAGGGAATTAGCCGTACGGGAGGTGATTTATAGACCTAGACAACAGACAAATATCCACAGATCCAGATGAAGTCAAGTTTACATGACCCATGTGGCGGAAGTTTGTACAGAGTGCACCATCATCATATGCTAGCTCATTGGCAGTAATGACCTGGAAAGACCAAGAGGAACCCATGGTAGATGAATTGACTAAACAACTCCAGAAAAGAAAGTGTCTCCTCTTCCCTGCAGGCCTCTTCCAACTTTGACCTCTTCTGGGACCTACCTGGGGGTATCTCACGGGCTAGCTTGCTAGAAGGTAAGGGTACTTGTGAGAGCTGGGAAATATTTAAATATCACTTCTTCCAAGCTCAGGATCGGTGCATCCCTAAGAGCAGGAAACCGGGGAAGTGGGTAGGAGACCTGCGTGGATGAGCAAGGAGCTCATTGACAAGATCAAAAGGAAGAAGGTCTATGAAATGTAGAAAAAAGGCCTGTCACCTTGGTAGGAGTATAGGAGTGTTGTCAGGGCCTGCAGGGATGCGACAAGGAAGGCTAAAGCCCACCTCGAGATGTAACTGACAAAGAAGATAAAAGGTGTTTTTTTAAAAAAGTATGTAAACCGTAAAAGGAAGACTAGGGATAATATGGGTCCCCTGCTGAATGAGGGGGGTGTCCTGGTCACGGGAGACGCTGAGAAGGCAGAGATACTGAATGCCTTCTTTGGTTCAGTCTTTGCTACAAAGACTTCCCCCCGGGACTCCTGGACCCTGGAGGGAGGAGAAAGGGTCTGGGAAATGAAGATCTCCTCTCTGGTTGAGGAGGGGGTGATCCAGGTGCATCTGGGTGAAAAAAGCATATGAAAAAAGCATAATTGCACCTGCAGGGCAAGGATGGATGGACTGATGCAAAAATCACTTGAACAAAAACTGTCATAATTAGAAATGACAGGGAGCTGAAGGTAGCCAAACCCACACTGCAGCTTTGCCACATAGAAGGGAACTGACTGCACATTAAGGCCTTCAGAACTGGTAATTTTAGTGCTTTCATACAAACAGGAGACCAAACAAGCCACCAGAACCACATGAAAGCAACCAGCTGGCATTTAGTACAGGCATCTGCCCAGAAGACTTCTTCCATACAGCTACCTGTACAGCACACCACAGCAGTCTTCTGGCAAGACCAAGCGCAGCGAAACTGAAGGCTAGGAGAAACCAGACAATCTCCAAGACAAACATGCTTGGGTCCTGCAGTGTTTGGCCAAAGCATCCAGATGATCCTCAGATCACTGATGCAGGACACTGCATTTGCATGTGACATGTATTAATTTTACTTGTATTTCAGTTTGGGGAAGCTTCCTCGGAAGAACAGAGCAGTGACAGCATCTGCATGCTTGCAGGAGACCCATGGTGGTGAGGTAACTGCTTCAGAACAACACCTATTCTCAACACCAATAGTTCAGAAACAGTTTTAATACATCTTTGAGCAGCAATTCTGAAGAGCAAAATAGCAGTCCTAATTAGAAATTAGATAAACGATTACCATATTATGTTCAATCTTTCTAATGTGCCTGGGTACACAGAAATAAAAACACAAAATGCACGGTATATTATAAGGAGAAAAAAAAATCCTCTGTGATTCTGTGGGTGGGATCAACGCACACAAATCCATGGGCCCTGATGGGATGCATCCACGTGTGCTGAGGGAGCTGGCAGAGGTGACTGTCGAACTGATCTCTATCATCTTTAAAAGGTTTTGTGTTGGGGGATTTCTGAAAAAAGCAAGGAGGCCATGGCTTGCTGCAGCTGAGCAAACCAAGCTACCAGGACGACTACGAGAAGTTCCCATGACAATGTTCCCTTATCGCCCGATTGAGGAATTATAAAATATTGTTGCCAGCAGCTGGCTTCAAGGACGGGATCTACGTGACTGCTAATCACAAGGGGGTTGTTTTCTTGCAGTTGTTTGTCTGAGTGCTTTTGACCAATAATCTTATGTGAGACACTATCCGCCCCTGCTAAATTTGCTTTAAAAGTCAGGCTATTCGGGTAATGAAGAGAGAGCATGATCTGACCATACTAGTGTCTGTCATGTTTTCAGCTGTTCTTCCTGCAACAATTTTGGAGAACAGGAGAGGTGTCACGTTAAAGGGGTGTAGCTGATTAACCGTTACGGGCCCGGTTGGATTCAGAGTACTGAACCAGACGGACATTCACCAAAAACACATTAACCGCCTAGGGGTCCAGTCAGACATTCACCAAAAATGCATTAACGGTCTGGGGGTCGGTTCGGACATTCACCAAAAACATATTAACCGTCTGGGGGTCCGTTCAGACATTCACCAAAAACGTATTAACCACCTGGGGGTCCGTTCAGACATTCACCAAAAATGCATTAATCGTCTGGGGGTCTGGTTAGATTCAGAACACTGAACTATCACGGATAACCACCCTCACCCTAGTTGCATTTAATGAGAGCTATCACAAAGCAATCAAGTATGGTTTATTACAGCAACAGATAATCAGGTTCTTTTGGATTGCCAGCGATAGTGACTGTCTGCAAAAGCAAGCTAGTATGCATGAAATACACAGGTGTTATAGGTGTTACAGATGTTACAGGTGTTATAGGTGTTGTGGGTGTTACAGATGTTACAGATGTTATAGATGTTACAGATGTGTTAGATGTTATAGATGTTGCAGATGTTATAGGTGTTGTAGGTGTTACAGGTGCGCAGCCTAGAAATAAACACGTTAAAAGATTATAAGCAAGTATTCAGATCTCACCCAAAGGCGTCCCAATGGGGGGAAAGAGAGGCTCAGCCCGTCGACTGATCCCAGGAGTCAGGAGGTCCTAAGGATGTTGTATGTCCTCGGGATGGTATCACCCCTGACGATGGTATCTTCCCTAACATCCCCTCTCTCTTGGGCCAATTTATATTATTTTCTATCTTTTAGGTGGAGCTTGAGTGGCTCTAGTCAAGCATATCTTAGTTATGATTGGTGTAAAGTTTTCCCGTCTCCGTTTAAAGTAATAGGCTCTGAGAAATTCAGAGCGCATGCTCAGTGAGGGGTGGTCGCACCTTGGAGGCGGGTAGCTTTTGGGATGGAGGTGTGTTGGTATTATAATGATATTATAATGAGCAAAAAGTACACTAGGGTACAGCATTTGTCAAAACATGACAGGTAGGTCTTTGGCTCAGGGTGGCAAAAAGTGCAGCTTTGTGCACAAGAACAATCGAGGCCCCACCTGATTACAGAGCCTAGCCGTGGTGTCTCCACTCCCCTCCACGCTCCGTGGTGTTCCTTAGAGCTAGCACGCCAAGTTTCCCCAGCGCGATAGCATCTACGGTTGGGAGCCTAGGGAATGCTCAGGTAATGCAGTTATGCCCTACCCTGAAAGCCTCTTCAATGCTGCACTTTTTCCTTAAAAATGTGAATGTTAGTTTTATTTTCCTAGTTACTTCAGGCAATTACACCACATAATCCACCCCGTGACTATAGTCACTCAAGCTTCACGACAGGTATTGTTCCTTTACGGACTACATCCAGGATACGGAAAGGTCCTCGGACAATCACATTCTGTTTTCTCCTTACTTGCTCTGTCTGTTTCACTGCTCGCACTAGAGACAATAATCCCTTCTCAAGATCTGAATATCTCCTTTCAGTATCACTGAAAGAGTGGGAGCTGAATTCTAGTGGTCTCTCGGGTCCCTCTGGCCCCCTTTGCCATAAGTTACAATGAGAGCCATGTTCACTGAACCCCCATTTCACATGGATAGGGTCAGTAGGGTGTATGGGGCCAAGCTGCTGGAACAACCTCAATTCCTTTATTAATAATTCTTTTGCATTAGTATGCTGTTCCGTCCACTCCCATGATTTTCCTTTCCTAAGCAAGTTATAGAGAGGACGTGCAATGATAGCAAAACCTGGAATATGTTTACGCCAATAACTTAAAGCACCCAATACTTGTTGTAATTCCTTTACACTAGAAGGTCTTTGTCCATGTTCTATTTTTTCCAGCGTGTCCTGAGGAATAGAGGCAGCTCCATTAACCTACCATACTCCCAGGAATTTAACTTCCTGTGCAGGCCCTTGGCACTTTGAGTCAGGGATTTCCAATCCTAAATCAGTCAGTGTCTTCCGGATATTTTCCATTGTGCCTCTTACACTTTCCTGATCCTTTCCCCCTATCAGGATATCATCTATATACTGATATACCGTGTTATCCGGTGGAATAGGAATTTCTGCTAGAATTTTAGCCAAAGTATTGTGGGCAATTGTGGGAGAATGCTTGTATCCTTGTGGAAGCCTATTAAAAGTATATTGGATTCCTTTCCAGGTGAAAGCAAACTGAGCTTTGTCCTGCTCAAGGAGAGGAATCATAAAAAAACCCATATCTTTAACATCCAAAGCAGCCATCCAAGGATGGGCAGCGCCTTGTATTAATGTCACTATTTCTGCTATGTTTGGGACTGCAGCAGTTAAATGTGCGGTGTTAGCATTTAACTGTCTATAGTCCATGGTGAAGCGCCATTGCCCAGTTGGTTTCTTTACTGGCCACATTGGTGAATTATAAGGTGAATGGGTCCTTTTAATAATGCCTCTTTCTTCCAATTCTGTTACCACCCCGTCAATCCCCATAAGTGCTGCTGCTGACAACGGATATTGCCGAACATTAGTAATTTTAGAGGGAGGTAAGGGTATAGATCTTTGTAGCAGGCTCAGTTTTACTGTGTCCGAGTCGGGCGGTTCGGGACCAGCGGTCCCGCAATCTTCGGACTGGTCTCGGGCGGCACGGGGGCATGCTGTCCCTTGTCCGGGGGTCCGGCCTCGATCGGCGCGAGAGTTGACCGTCCCGAGCCCCTGGGCTCCGGTTTGGGTGACGCGAGTACATGCCGCACCTGCGTCCGGGGCCGACTTCGGGCGGCTCATGTATGGCGGTCCCTGGGACCGGGTGTCCGGCCTCGGGCTGTGTGGGGGCTGGCCATGCCTTGAACCGGGATGCTGCTGCCGGGCTGTTCGGGAAGCGGCAGTCCCGCAGTCTGAGGACTGGTCTCGGGCGGCATGGGGGCTGTCCGATGCTGATCTCGGGCAGCAATCCCGGGGCCCAGGTGTCTGGTCTCGAGAGGCAAGGGTGCCGGCTGTCCCGTGTTCAGGGGGTGCGAACTTGGGCGGCATGGGTTCTAGCCCTGCCTTAAACTGTGTGAGAAACACTCCGTAGCCAATAACTTAGGCTCAGGCAAGGATCTCAGTGAAGTAGTAATTTATTCGTGATTGCAATGGCGGGCGCCCCACAAGCAGGAGACAGCACATCTACTAGTTCCAAAACACATCTACTAGTTCCAAAATACCTTTTGATGACAGGACCCTCCCCTGTTTCCCCACTGAGTGGGTAATCCAGGTTCACAATCTATCTGATGCTTCACAAACAATGCATGGCCTTCAGTTGCTGGCCTGTTAAATTTCAAATTTCTTTTGCCATTTTTACTGCTTGAAGTGGTAATGTTTCTTCACTTATCTGACTTGACTTGACACTGTTATTTTCACCTAATTGTCCTAAGGAGTCTGGTTGTCTGCATTTTACAAGGTCGCCTGCTAAGCTTTCTTATCACTGTAAGCATATCTCAGTACCACATTCCCTCCTTCTAAACAATGTAACTCTGCAAAAACAACATTTATATTCCTACAACTGGGAGGCTGCTGTCGGGCACTTGGGGACCGGCCTCCCCAGAGACCAGGGGTTCAGTCCCGTGCCGAGCGGCGGCCGGACGACCCGAGCTCCCGTGTGCCTCCATCCGGTCATGCGGGATCCGACCGTCCCGAGCCCCTGGTGTCCGGTCATGGGCGACTTGTGTGCTAGCTGCACCGGGGTCCGGCACCGACCTCGGGTGACTCTGGGATGGCAATCCCTGGACCCGAGTGTCCGGAAACGGGCGGCGTGGGTCCAACATTTCCGGGAAGCAAGAGGCTGTCATCTGCCGGCTCGGCGACTGGCTGTCCTGGAGACAGGAGGTTCGGTCCCATGCAGAGCGGCAGCTGGCCGTCCAGAGCCCCTGGGCTCCGGTTTGGGTGACGCAAGTGGTAGGGGCCCCAGGGTCCGTTACCGACCTCGGCGGCAAGGGGACAGCGATAGAAGGGCAGGGGATCCGGCCACGTAAGGCACAGGGCTTGCAGTGCCCTGAACAGGGATGCTGCTGTCGGGCAGTTCGGGAAGCGGCGGTCCAGCTATCTGCGGACTTCTCTCGGGTATCACGGGGACACGCTACCCCTTGTACCCGGGGGTCCGGCTTCGATCAGCAGGGGGGCCAGCATTGCTGTGAAGAGGGTGGCTGGCTGTCCCGGAGACCGGGGTTCGTTCCCGTGTGGAGATGCGGCCAGTCGTCAAGAACACCAGGTGCCTCCATCCAGAGTCTGGGAGCCGACCGTCCGGCGGTCCCTGGGACCGGGTGTCCGGCCTCGGGCTGCGTGGAGACTGGCAGTGCCTTGACCGCGGAGCTGCTGTCGGGCGGTTCGGAACCGGTGGTCCAGCTATCTACAGACTTGTCTTGGGCGTCACAGGCACACGCTACCCCTTGTCCCGGGGGTCCGGCCTTGATCGGTGTGTGGGCCGGCCTTTCCATGAAGATGGAGGCTGGCGTCTGCCGGCTCGGGGACTGGCCGTTCCACAGACCGGGGTTCGTTCCCGTGCAGAGCGGCGGAGGGCTGTCCCTAACACCGGGTGCCTCCATCTGGAGTCGCGGAAGCCGAAAGTCCCGAGCCCCTGGGCTCTGGTTTGGGTGACACAAGTGGTAGGGGCCCAGGGGTCCGGAGCGGACATTGGGTGGCTCGGGGATGGCGATGGAAGGGCACGGGATCTGGCCACGCAAGGCTCGGGGCTTGCCATGCCTTGAACTGCAGTGCTGCTCTCAGGCAGTTCGGGACCAGCGGTCCCGCAATCTGTGGACTGGTCTCGGGTGGCACAGGGGCTGTCTGATGCACCGGGGTCCGGGTCCCATCTCGGGCAGCTCGGGGACGGCGATCCCAGGACACGGGTGTCCAGCCACGAGCAGCATGGGTGTCAGCCTTGCCATGAAGCGAGATGCTGTCTCCCGTCTGCTCGGGGACTGACTGTCCTGGAGACCGGGGGGTTCAGTCCCGTGCGGACCGTTGGCCAGCCGTCCCGAACCCCTGTGCTCCGGTCCTGGGCGACATGTGTTCTACTTGCACCGGAGACCAGGGCCGACCTAGAGCGGCTTGGGGACGTTGGTCCCATGTGCGGGAGTTGGGCCACGGGCTGTGCGGATGCCGGGTGTCCCGTGTTCCGGGGATCCGTCCTCGGGCACCATGGGTGCCGGCCGTGCCGTGAAGCGGGAGGCTGTCTTCCTCCAGCTGGGGGACTGGCCATCCAGGAGACTGGAGTGTTCTCTCCCGTGCGGAGTGGCGCCCGGCCGTACCAAACCGCTGGGCTCTGGTCCTGGGCAACGTGTGTGGTAGCCACACCGGAGACCGGGGCTGACCTAGAGCGGCTTGGGGACATTGGTCCCATGTGCGGGTGTTGGGCCACGGGCTGCGCAGGGGCCGGCTGTCCCGTCTTCCGGGGTTATGTCCTCGGGTACCGTGGGTGCTGGTCGTGCCGTGAGACGGGAGGCTGTCTTCCACTGGCTCGGGGACTAGCCGTCACAGAAGACGGGGTTACTGTAATGTGCGGTGCGGCGCCCGGCCGTACCGAGCTCCCTGTGTCCTCCATCCGCAGGAGCGGAATCCGACCGTCCCGAACCACCTGGCTATTGTCTTGTGCGACGCATGTGCTAGCAGCACTGGGGTCCGGGGTCGACCTAGAGTGGCTTGGGGACGGTGGTCCCGGGTGCGGGAGTTTGGCCATGGGCTTCGCGGGGGCTGGCTTCCCCTGTCCCGGGGGTCCGTCCTCGGGCGCCTTGGGTGCCGGCCGTGCTGTGAAGCGGGAGTCTGTTGTCCGCCAGCTTGGGGACTGGATGTCACGGAAGACGGGGTTACTGTCCCGTGCAGAGCGGCGCCTGGCCCTCCTGAGCACCCAGTGTCCTCCATCCACATGTGCGGGATCAAACTGTCCCGAGCCCCTTGGCTACGGTCTTGGGCGACACGTGTGCTAGCCGCATCGTTGTCCAGGGCCGTGATCCTAGGACATGGTTGTCCGGCAACGAGCGGCGTGGGTGTCGGTCTTGTGGTGAAGCGGGATGCAGTCGTCCATCGGCTCAGGGACTGGCCTTTCTGGAGACCTGTTTTTAAATTCCTCTCAGATTCTGCCTAGGGATATATTTAGGGTTGTTCAGAAAGAGCTTTTGCTTTGAGTTAGTAATGAAAGCCGCCTTTGCCTGAGTTTTGAGAACTGAAAGCCAACTGTGCCTCAGCTTAAAGTGAGTACTGAAAGCCGCGTTTACCTCAGTTATGAGTCCTGAAAGCCGCCATTGCCTCAGCTTTTAATGAGTACTGTAAGCAGCGTTTTCCTCAGCATTGAGTACTGAAAGCCGTCTTTGCCTCAGCATTGAGTAATGAATTCCTCAGCTTTGAATACTGAAAGCCTCCTTTTCCTCAGTTGAGTGTACTGAAATCTGCCTTTGGCTCAGTTTGACTACTGAAAGCCGCCTTTGCCTAAGCTTTGAGTACTGAAAGCCTCATTTCCCTCAGCTTTGAGTGAGTACTAAAAGCCGCGTTTGCCTCATCTGTGAGTGAGTAATGAATGCCGCCTTTGCCTCAGCTTTGAATACTGCAATCTGCCATTGCCTCAGCTTTGAGTGAGTACTGAAAGCCGCGTGTGCCTCAGTTTTAAGTGAGTAATGTGGGACCGCAGTCACAAATGTGTGGCTTGCCAGATAGTGAGGGAGCTGCAGGCTCCTTTACTGATCCGACTGCTATGCCATTGGCCCCTCTGCTGCTACAGCCATCAAAGGCCTTTGCTGTTACGCACCCTGTCGACCTGAATGCACCTTTTGACCCAGGCCTATTCGCCTTGAAAAGGAGATGGATATGCTTTTCTTCGATCCGGGAAGAACGGGATACATAAGGCCTGAAGACAGAGTTGCTTGACAACTTAAAGCAAGACATATTGTTCAAAAGAAATGGAAAATGGAGACTTGTTAGTAATCAAGAAAAGGAATGGAAAATGGAGACTGTTAAGTCATGGAACTTAAAGGATTGTTACCTTTTCTGATCGTAAATATGTATAGGCGTACTCAATTTTAGTAAGTTATGGAACTTAAAGGATTGTTTGTTACCTTTCCTGATTGTACTTATATATAGGCATACTAGGGTTTAGTATGTAAAAGCCATTTTCTATATGTTTAGAATGTTTGATGTTCATGTGTGCATGTTGGTGGAGCGTAGACTCCCTGCACACCCAGCGCTGTTTACTTGCCTTTTATACCTTTTAGAAATATTTGTTTTATAAATATTACAAAAATCAGATTGAGTTGAGACCTCATTTATAACAGTGATGACTGTAAAGGTGCAAAAATAATGCTATTTTAACACTATAGCATTTCTTTTGCTACTACACCTTAAAAATTCAAGAATAACTTGAATTCTGCCTTAATCTAGACCTCAGTAATGAACTGCTTTCCCAAAATAATCCTTAGAAAACTTTTGTAAGTTCTGGCTACCCTTCTGTTGCAATTTAAACCAGCCATTCGCTTACATGCCCCATGGGCCCACAGTGGGATTGATTTTAGGCTCCCTTCATCATAATGATCCTTCTGGATAGTAGAGATGGTACTCTCTAGAGTAGAGATGTAGTGTTGGATTGTTGCATGCTAAAGCCAGTTCTGGTAACATCACCACTTCACTTCTCTGGTTCCATCAAGATTCATTCTTCATTAATCTGGGCTACTTCCTGTAATACCACTGTATTGTGGTTTAACCTGGCAGGCAGCTAAGCACTAAGCTCTACATCTAAATGCCTTTTAAAGCCCTCCAGGGATGGTGACTCAACCCCTTCCCTGGGCAGCCCATTCCAGTGCCTAACAACCCTTTCGGTAAAGAAGTTTCTCCTAATATCCAAACTAAACCTCCCTTGGTGCAACTTTAGCCCATTTCCCCT
Source organism: Anas platyrhynchos (assembly GCF_047663525.1). Taxonomy (NCBI): domain Eukaryota; kingdom Metazoa; phylum Chordata; class Aves; order Anseriformes; family Anatidae; genus Anas; species Anas platyrhynchos. Next base: position 5,538,996 of record NC_092620.1, on the reverse strand, counting down.
CATCCTATCACCAGGCACGTGGGAGAATAGACCAATCCCCACCTTGCTACAGCCTCCTTTAAGGTACCTATAAAGAATGATAAGATCACCCCTGAGCCTCCTCTTCTCCAAGCTAAACAACCCCAGCTCCCTCAGCCGCTCATCGTAAGACTTGTTCTCCAGACCCCTCACCAGCTTCGTCGCCCTTCTCTGGACTCGCTCAAGCACCTCGATGTCCTTCCTGTAGTGAGGGGCCCAAAACTGAACACAGTACTCGAGGTGTGGCCTCACCAGAGCCGAGTACAGGGGGACAATCACTTCCCTAGACCTGCTGGCCACACTGTTTCTGATACAAGCCAGGATGCTGTTGGCCTTCTTGGCCACCTGAGCACACTGCTGGCTCATATTCAGCTGACTATCAACCAATACTCGCAGGTCCTTCTCCAGCAGGCAGCTTTCTAACCACTCATCTCCCAGCCTGTAGCACTGCTTGGTGTTGTTGCGCCCCAAGTGCAGGACCCAGCACTTGGCCTTGTTGAATTTCAGTTTTCTCTTCCTTTCCTGTCCTATTAAACTGTATCTCAACCCATGAGCTTTTACTTTTTCTTCCTGATTCTCTCCCCCATCCCACTTGGGGGGGAAAATTAACTGCCTGCTGGGTTAAACCACAACATAGTTCCAGACCTGAACTAAAGCTGCCCTGCTGTGGCTACCCAGCTTTATATCACCTCCCTATCACTTATTTATCAAAAGCTTCACCTTAAAAGGAAACCAGGAGAAATAGGTGAATTGAATTTTAATATAGATGTAATTCATTTCAGTCACATTATGAGAGTTCATTCACATTCCCAGATTCCTTGTATCAGGTTTTTCTAATACTAACCTTTACCTACATGTGGGAAAGCCTCAGCTACGCGGCACTGAGAGGGAACCATACTCCTGAAGATACAGTTCATAAAGGGGCCTCTTCAGGGAAACATGTCAGAATTCAGTTTCTCCTTTTCCAATCTAGATGTTGTTGATACCACAGCTTCATCCCAGCCCCATTCTGCATGAAACATGAGATGCCTTCCCTTCTTTCTTCATCTCCATCCCTCTTATCTGGCTCTTTTCTTCAGCTGCCTTGTTCAGATATGGGAAGCAGAAACAAACACCTATTCTAGGAAGTGTTGGGGGGGGGGGGGGAGCACGCAGGGGGCCACAACATTTGAGATCTTTCTTGTGAAGGAAGGACAGAACAAGCCTTATGACGTAAATTAGGAATTACTACACATGGGTAGGACCAAAAAGACTAAGTGCTTAATATCCAAACGGGCTGTGTATCACAAAATGCTCATCACTAAAGGAAGAGGTAACATGAGGAAATAAGCTGCAATACAGACAATGAAGCACAAGGACTGTAACAGAGAAAGCATGCAACTACAAAGCTTTTGGAAGAAATGAAAGTTTATCTAAATTCCTTCAGGTAAAGATTCATGGAAGACAGATGTTTGAAATGAAGCTTTGCACAATTCAGGAAGGAGGCAACAAAGAAACCTCACACCTCAGATATATTTGAATAGTACTTGGGCAATGCTGGAACTTGCTTTTATCATGCTGTACTGGCATTTTAAGTATGCAGGTAAGTCCCTTCCAGCAGATTCATGAAACACACAGATAAAATCGTTTTATAATTGGGACGCTATATTAAATTAAGCTCTAATTACTTTTCCTACTGAAAGTGTATTAAATTAGAAAAAGCAGATCAAAGAGTTGAATATCTCAGAAATCAAGCAGATTAAAAACATACAGATCTCAGGAACAGATGAGCCTAACATTCCCGTAATAGCAACTGACAGTTGCTGATAGACTACAATAAACAACCTAGCTAGTTCAGCATAGAAGATAAATAGAGCAGTAAAAATATTCAATGACCTGAATAAAAAAGTTCATGCATGCATGTGTGTGCAGATACATAAGTAAAGCAATGGAGTCAACTAATACTGACTGCTGACTATGCACTGAACAATAGCACAAGCTCATTTCCAAAGTTTATAAAGGCTAAATTTTTTCCATTGACATGAAGACAGCAAGAAACTTAAATACATTAAAGCAAGGCAATACCACTCTCATAGCTGTAGATACAGATGCTGCATTCAAAAAGATTAGAACAAAGAAGGAAAGAAGGTAGGTCTACAAATAGAAAAAATAAAACAGATAATAGGAGTCTGAAATATCCAGTGCTGCCTTTGCTTCTGCATTCACACAAATTAGGAAGGAGTAGGATATGCCAGGATAAAAAACAAAAACATTTATACAAGAAACATATTCAAGACCTTCTGAATCCTTGTTTTCCAAGTATTCTAGGGACCGCTATTTCTTGTTCTCAAGCTAACTTTTCCATTTCATAAATGAAGTAATCGTAGTCTAGATGGAACAGCCAACAGTGAGGGTGCACAACTATTTGAAAGCACCACACACTACCACCAGTAACTGATGACACATTTCAGAAGGTCTATTTTCAAAAGCATTTTTTTAATCACTTGGATGATGGAATAAGAAAAAATATTCTCTAAAATGTATAGGACAAAGCAAAATCAGAAGCAAGAACATCAAGCACATACCTCTCAGTTTTTCCAGCAATACAATAATTCATTTTGAGCTACTGATGAAGGAAATTTTAATCTAACAACAGCTCTGGCAATGTGTCCGCATTCTTCTTTCCTTGAACTCAGGTGCTCAAGCAGAAACCCCCTACTAGAGATATGAGCTTGAGAACCAAGGTTCAACTATTTAAATCATGACAGCAAGACTTGATATATATCATCTGTTATCACCCTTACCATATTTATTATGTTTTATTATTATTTTTATTATGATTGATGTTATGACATTTAGACTTCTTTAATATTGAAGCTGCCTGATCAGAACAGCAAAAACATACCTTTGTTGATGATGGTGGAGTAGGAAAATTAAGCCAGGCTGGAGCAAAGTCATGCTGTGCCATTTAGGTCCAGTCTCTCTGAATCAATGAGACAAGGCTTCAGCACCCCATGGCAAGTCCCTGTAATTGGAAAAACAAGATAAACATCTAAAAAGTACTCATTTCAAGAACATTATGCTTGTGGTATATTCACTACCTCCTTTCTGTTGTCTGGTATTGTTGTCTCAAACAGATATGATTTGTAATCTAGCTAGCCTTATCTCATTACAGTGTCACATTTGTCCTTTTATTAACAAAGTGTCACATTAATCAAATATTTCAAAAAGATCATAAAATTAGAACTGATATTCATTCCTTTATTTCCTCCTGCAAATTGGATGAAGCATCTTGCGTGACATCTGATCAGAAAGCTGTGGCAAAAATATCTCACTGAAATATTTTCTGATACTGTCTAGAATGGATTATAGAAGCTATTTCACTAGCTTCTTAGAAGAAGCTGATTTCCCAAATTAGCCCCTGAAAGTTAATCTCAGAGGCCACATTAAGATTCCTCATGAGAAAACTAGATGCCAAGAACACCGTACTTTCCTCTAGATTGAATGGAAACAGAGCCTGAATATCCAGAAATACTGCCAAAATCCAGTAAAATTCACTAGTTCGAACATGGGCAAGAGAAGGTAATGGCTTAAGGCAAAACCCAAGAGTACTTTTTCTACCCCTTGTTCTCCCCACAGGCAGAGAAACATTTCTCAGTAAACAAGAGAATGCAAGGTAATATAAACTATTGCTTAAAGCTGAACAATAGCACTGAAAGGAAAGAAATGGATGAAACACTACCTGAATTATAAGGGAATCGTGCTCTACGGCTGGATACCGCAAAATTATCAATGACTCAAAAATATTTAAGTATGATATACACATTATTAGAAATTCATGTAGTGAAAACATAATTAACATCCAAGTGCATGCTATAGGGAAAAGCAAATAAACATGTATTCCATGCCTATGCACAACAGAGTGCAAATCTGTTAGTGAACACAGATGTGGGTCACTTTAATCTAAAACTGCTGTAGTTTGATAAGTTTTAACAAGCACTGTGGAATCTGAACTAGGTAACTGATAATTATTATTGCATTTTGGCCTGAATTGGGCTACTGCGGACTTCCAGCAAGAGAAATTTCAACAATTAAAAAGAAGTTTAGCAAATTTGTAAGTATTAAACTGCACTACTTAGTTGAGTTGCTGCTTCTTTTTTTATGCCATGAATTCATACTAAAGCTGTTTTTTTGTTTGTTTTTTCTTTCATTTTAGCTTTCTTGATCCTATCCCTGCACGTCTAGGCAGCATCCCTGTACTCTTCCCATGCCATATGCCCCTGCTTCCACTGCCTGTGCATTTCCTTCTTGCGCCTCAGTTTGACCAGCAGGTCCTTACACAGCCATCCCAGTTTCCTGCCCTCCCTGCTTGCTTGCTTTCTTACACAGGGGGATGGAGAGTTCTTGCACTCTAAGAAAAACATCCTTAAAGAGTTGCCAGGGACAAAGGAGATGAACAGAGCTAAGGACAGTGTTCCAGGGTATCTCATCCACCAGGTCTTTTTATAGGAGCCCTCCTATTTCTGACAGTTTCTTTGTGACAATTTGTGACAATTCCTCCTTCCTTTGTGACAACTCACAACTATTTCCCCTGTTGCTTCCTAAAGTTTCAGTGTGTATCTAAGCCCTTTGTGTATCTAACAATAGTCTATGCATGGGAAATCAAAGATTGCTATTTCACCCTCTTTCTAACCCTGCCGGTTGAATACAACCGAGCATATTTTATTTTCTTTTGTGTTCACAGGAACCCTGAGCGAACTGTATATGGACAGCTGGAAGATGACGAATCAACAGTTTGGATTAATGATGCTATGCTTTACCCTGACCTTGATGCAATTACAGACCTTAAAGGAAACTTAGCTACTGTGGCTGTGCATGGAGCTGAGGTGTTTCACCGTGGCATTTAACCATGTATTGTCACCGTATAGCACAGTCACTGGAACATCTCAAAACAGAAAGGACCTAAATCTCTCTACTTTAGTTCTACATGGAAAACAAAATATTTTCAAAAGATGAATGGAGTTGGAATGATTCTCTAAGAATGGCTGAACTTCAAGCCATGTCTGGACAGACAATACAAATTGGTTGCCAAATAACTAAAATAACTGAACCAAATTTTGATTGCTGGTACAATTTTACTTTCACCAAACCTGTAATTGTGTACTGTCTCTGAGGCTACAGAGGCACAGAATTATATGAAGCCTCTGCCCCTGCAGATATTTGAAAACGAACCGACTCAGCCTCCCATTGGTCTAACTCCTTCCATCTTCAACACAGGTCCTTACATAATTAAAATTGTGGGACAACAACAAATTCTCTTTAACCCTAGTTGGTCCCTAAAAAAGGGCCACAGGATGCAACTAGGTTATTGGGAACAGGATTAGGTATATTAAAAAACATTGATGCTGAGGTCTTAATGAGTAGAATAACTGCTACTACAGATGACCTAAGGAAATTGGAACAACCAATAAAATTATCCTTATTGGCTTTAGGAGCAAATCAATGGCTTCTATCAGATGTTTTGCCCCATTGGGAACAAATTGAGGAAAATGATCATCAATTAATTGTAAATGCCCTTGGAAAAGCCCAAGGCAATGCCTCCCTTGCCTTGAGCTGTATCCAAGCGCAGTTATGGATACAATCTGTAGCAGCAGCTATTATTAGAGAGGGAGAAGGAGGAACTTTGCCCACTGAAATTCGAAAATTGATTTGGGATAATGCTTCAGAATTTGAAAAAGAATTTCAAGCTTGGTGGCAATTAGTCAACTTTACCCATTATGCAGAAAATGATAAAATTGTTGCCTTTATACTTACTATAAGTAATGCCACCGTATACAATGTATATCCAATCATTGCATTAGGAATCAATCATAATGGAACTATACTTTATCCTAAAGAGCATAAAGTATGGGCCCATCAAGAGGGAGGAAAGTGGCAAACAATTGATGTAAATGCATGCATTGTGCGTGAACAAAAAGGTTTCATCTGTGAAAGTAACACGCTAGAATCTCAAGACATTTGTCTTGACACTGAGCAAAATATTTGCCACTTTGAGATACATCCTAATGAAACCCTTGAAACTGTACTTGTATATATTGGGAAAGGTTGTGTTTGTATGAGAACTCATTGTGATTCTATAGTCGTAGATGATACAGTGGTAGATACCAGTAATCACTCTAATGTTTGTGTTTGCAATTTTACCAAAATTCTAGGATGTGATTTTAAATACTCAGTTCCTGTCACTTCTTGTCAACTTATTGCATCTAATTATATTCTGCTTCATGAACTGCTGCCTACTCCTATTGGAATGAACCTCACCTTGGTGAAGAAATTGCTGGTACATGAGGACCTGAAGCAGCTGATGACACAAGTCCAAGAAAATGGACAAAAGACTCTGATTACTGTCCATCATGATGCACAAGAAATACATCGAGTGATGGAAAGAGTGAAGAGAGATGAGAGACACCGATGGTGGGACACTTTGTTTGGATGATCGCCAGCTGCCAAGGGAATCTTCAACAAGATGCTTCACCCTGTTATTGTTCTGCTAATACTGTGTTATGTTTTATACTGACAATTAGTTTGTATGCTAAACTCTGGTTTATGATGAAACGTTTAGCATCACTACACAATGTACATACACTCGATAAACCTCAATCCGAGAATGTATGTGATATCCCCGACATATTCCAACCATCGTGAAGCTTGAGTGACTATAGTCACGGGGTGGATTATGTGGTGTAAATGCCTGAAGTAACTAGGAAAATAAAACTAACATTCATGTTTTTAAGGAAAAGGTGCAGCATTGAAGAGGCTTTCAGGGTAGGGCATAACTGCATTCCCTAGGCTCCCAACCTTAGATGCTATCGCGCTGGGGAAACTTGGTGTGCTAGCTCTAAGGAACACCACGGAGCGTGGAGTGGAGTGGAGACACCACGGCTAGGCTCTGTAATCAGGTGGGGCCTCGATTGTTCTTGTGCACAAAGCTGCACTTTTTGCCACCCTAAGCCAAAGACCTGTCATGTTTTGACAAATGCTGTACCCTAGTGTTCTTTTTGCTCATTATAATATCATTATAATACCAAAACACACCTCCATCCCAAAAGCTACCCGCCTCCAAGGTGCGACCACCCCTCACTGAGCATGCGCTCTGAATTTCTCGGAGCCTATTACTTTAAACGGAGACGGGAAAACTTTACACCAATCATAACTAAGATATGCTTGACTAGAGCCACTCAAGCTCCACCTAAAAGATAGAAAATAATATAAATTGGCCCAAGAGAGAGGGGATGTTAGGGAAGATACCATCGTCAGGGGAGATACCATCCCGAGGACATACAACATCCTTAGGACCTCCTGACTCCTGGGATCAGTCGACGGGCTGAGCCTCTCTTCCCCCCCCATTGGGACGCCTTTGGGTGAGATCTGAATATTTGCTTATAAATCTCTATAGAGTCTTTGATCCTTTTAACGTGTTTATTTCTAGGCTGCACACCTGTAACACCTGTAACACCTATAACACCTGTAACACCTATAACACCTATAACACCTATAACACCTATAACATCTGTAACACTTATAACATCTGTAACATCTGTAACATCTGTAACATCTGTATAACACCTGTAACACCTATAACACCCGTGTATTTCATGCATACTAGCTTGCTTTTGCAGATAGTCACTATCACCGGCAATCCAAAAGAACCTGATTATCTGTTGCTGTAATAAACCATACTTGATTGCATTGTGATAGCTCTCATTAATGCAACTAGGGTGAGGGTGGTTATCCGTGATAGTTCAGTGTTCTGAATCTAACCAGACCCCCAGACGGTTAATGCATTGTTGGTGAATGTCTGAACGGACCCCCAGGTGGTTAATACGTTTTTGGTGAATGTCTGAGCGGACCCCCAGGCGGTTATTACGTTTTTGGTGAATGTCCGAACGGACCCCCAGTTTTGGTGAATGTCCGACTGGTTCAGTACTCTGAATCCAACCGGGCCCATAACGGTTAATCAGCTACACCCCTTTAACGCGACATTCAGCAGTCCCTAGTTCTTTTCTGTAAGAGGTACATTCCTTCCTCCGCTAAATCTAGTTCAAAGCTCTGATAATAAATCCTGCCAACTTGCTACCCAGAATGCTCTTGCACCACCTGGTCAAGTGTGCACCATCCAGTGCCAACATGGCTGGTCAAAAGTGCACCTGAGATTGTAGAACCCAAAACCCTGAGCGTGGCTAGTGCCACGCAACTAATCATCCACCTGATCGGTTAGCTTTTCTTTAAACCACATTTTAGAATATACAGCCTATCCAGCTTTAAGTTACCAACCCCATGTTTTACCAGGCTCCATAAATATTCTTAGTTGCTACCTTTCTGATGTTGCCAACAAGCTTGCCTTAGAATGCATTTTAATACAGAAAATGTTTTCATTACAAGTATGAGCTCTGCTTCATTACAAGTATCAACACTAGAGTACTCTTCATCCCCAGGAAAATATTTTTGGCAAACTGAAAACAGGTCGCCAAGTGAGACCGGAAGGCCAGCAAGACTACCGCCACCTCAGGCAAGATTTGCTATGCCTAAACCATTTACAGTCAGTTTGGTTGCCAAACATCAGTTTGATTTTTGGCTGATTTCAAATTAAGTTACACCAACAAGTTAGACTACCACTTTCTTCTGCAACACGTTGCAGCACTGAATTGCTCTTACATTATTTCAAAGATTTCTTCTACAAGATCTGACCATTTTTGTTTTTCCCCCTGTTATTCAAGTCATTTACTTCATCTATCCCCAGCAGTCAGAGACATTTCTGCATTCTGTACCCCCCAAAGCGACTGCAACCTCTACTCAGATTTGTACTACTTACATATTTAATAATATGCTCTATTTCATTATTGCAGATGTTAATAAAAATACTGAAGAGACCTATTTAGTTCACTTGATATGTCCTTCCAGCTTGACATCAAACAGTTACCTTTGCAAAGACTGATGAGCCTAAGGCAAATAGGTAGCACTGATAAGCAACTCATTTTTGAAGAACATTTCTGCCTTTGAGAAATACAGGACTGTCCCACATTTAACTAAAAATTCACACCTTAAGTATTTGGATAGAATCAAAATAAGTAGTATGCGCCCATACAAGCATTAACAAGAGTGATTTAGTTATAATGACAGACCATGAAGAACTTGTCTCCTAGCAAGCCTTCTCTTATATATACACACCAGATCAATCACTGTTCATTAACATTGATAAATGATGACCAGAGAGCACCTCTCCTAGAAAGACAGGCTGAGAGAGTTGGGGTTGTTCCCTGGAGAAGAGAAAGCTCCAGGAAGATCTCATTGCAGCCTTCCAGTACCTAAAGGGGGCCTACAGGAAAGCTGGGGAGGGACTCCTTGTCAGGGAATGTAGCGATAGGACAAGGAGTAATGGCTTTAAACTAAGAGGATAGATTTAGATTAGATATTAGGAAGAAATTCTTCAGAGGGTGGTGAGGCACTGGAGCAGGTTGCCCAGAGAAGTTGTGGATGCCCCATCCCTAGAAGTGTTCAAGGCCAGGTTAGACAGGGCTTTGAGCAACCTGGTCTAGCGGAAGGTGGTAGAATGCATCCCTGCTCATGGGGGGGGTGTGGGGGTGGGACTATATGATCTTTAAGGTCCCTTCCAACCTAAACCATTCCATGATAAAACAGTTGTACTCCCAACATTAAAAAACGGCTATCAGAAATGTATTGAGGTAAGCTCCATAGATCTGAATACGGTGATTCTACTGCTTTCAGAAGCTGTCTTGGTAACAAAAGATTAAGCCCAAAATTTGTCACGATGAACTCATCGTTCTTTAGTAGCACAAACTCAAAACATACCTGCCTTTAGTAAAAGTATCCTGAAAGCTAACTTGGCTTAGGTTGCCCATCACTGAAACAGAGCTGTAAAATTCTAAAAAGGCAATAAAAGGATACTGAAATATTGCTATCCTCTTACTATTAACATTCAAATGCATTTCAGTTTCCTGAACATTTTTAGCAGTCTGATTAAGTCTCACGGTAGCAATAGTTTCTGATGTCTGATTCAAGTTCTGCATAGCGACTTCATAAAAAAGCCTTCCATTGGTATAGATTTAGATTAAAATCTTCACAAAATGTATGTTTTGCTATGCACGTGGATAGTAGAGTAGCTTGCAGCAAAGAAAAAATTAATTCATTTTTTTTTTCTTGAGGGTCATCCAAGAAGACTGTAAAGAATTTTGTTTCAGGTAACGTGCAAAAATTATTCCAGTATTTAATTACTGAAAATTTAATTCTATTGTTTTGTGAGGTCTGAACATCAATAAGGCAGTGAATACCAAGTAAAAATGAACAGCTAGTACCAAACACTGTACAGTGAAGAGGTTTGATCTCGTAAAGATAAGTCACCCACTTTGAGCCACATTAGCAGCTGAAGCGAGAACACTACACAGTATAATCAAACAATCAAAAAGGTAAGTTTGTCTTTTTTTTTTTTAATGATGGAGTTGATAGGGTCCTTTTGTGACAAAGTATTTTTCATCAGTTTTAAAGTAGCTGGAGACACTTTTAAAACAAAGTTGTCTTAGCACAACAGTATTCAGGAAAGCTACAGGCAGCTGACAGAAGTTGCAAAATCATCGGCGCTTGTTCTCATGGGGGACTTCAACTTCCCTGACATATCCTGGAAGCACAACACAGCCCAGAGAAAGCAGTCTAGGAGGTTTCTGGAGAGCGTGGAAGATAGCTTCCTGACGCAGCTGGTTAGTGAGCCTACCAGGGGTGGCGCCCCGCTAGACCTTCTCTTCACAAACAGAGAAGGACTGGTGGAGGATGTGGTAGTCGGAAACTGTCTTGGGCAGAGTGACCATGAAATGGTGGAGTTCACTATTCTTGTTGAGGCCAGGAAGGGGACCAGTAAAACCGCTGTATTGGACTTCCGGAGGGCTGACTTTGTGCTGCTGAGGACACTGGTTGGTAGAGTCCCTTGGGAGGCGGTTCTGAAGGGCAGAGGAGTCCAGGAAGGCTGGGCGCTCTTCAAGAGGGAAATCTTAATGGCGCAGGAACGGTCTGTCCCCACGTGCCCAAAGACGAGATGGCGTGGAAGAAGACCAGCCTGGCTGAACAGAGAATTGTGGCTTGAGCTTAGGAGAAAAAAGAGGGTTTATAATCTTTGGAAAAGTGGGCAGGCCACCAGGGAGGACTATAAGGATGTTGCGAGGCAGTGCAGGGACAAAATGAGAAAGGCCAAAGCTCATCTGGAGCTCAATCTGGCTACTGCCGTTAAAGATGACAAAAAATGTTTTTATAAATACATCAACACAAAAAGGAGGACTAAGGAGAATCTCCATCCTTTACTGGATGCGGGGGGAAATTTAGTTACAAAAGATGAGGAAAAGGCAGAGGTGCTTAATGCCTTCTTCGCCTCAGTCTTTAGCGGCAATACCGGTTGTCCTCTGGATATCCAGTACCCTGAGCTGGTGGAAGGGGATGGGGAGCAGGATGTGGCCCTCACTATCCGCGAAGAACTGTTTGACAACCTGCTACGGCACTTAGATGTGCACAAGTCGATGGGGCCGGATGGGATCCACCCAAGGGTACTGAGAGAACTGGCAGAGGAGCTGGCCAAGCTGCTTACCATCATTTATCAGCAGTCCTGGCTATCGGGGGAGGTCCCAGTTGACTGGCGGCTAGCAAACGTGACGCCCATCTACAAGAAGGGCCGGAGGGCAGACCCAGGAAACTACAGGCCTGTCAGTTTGACCTCAGTGCCAGGGAAGCTCATGGAACAGATTATCTTGAGAGTCATCATGCAGCACTTGCAGGGCAAGCAGGCAATCAGGCCCAGTCAGCATGGGTTTATGGAAGGCAGGTCCTGCTTGACGAACCTGATCTCCTTCTATGACAAAGTGACACTGGGTGGATGAGGGAAAGGCTGAGGATGTGGTCTACCTTGACTTCAGCAAGGCTTTTGACACCGTCTCCCACAGCATTCTCCTCAAGAAACTGGCTGACCTAGGCTTGGACTGGCGCACGCTTCGTTGGGTTGGAAACTGGCTGGATAGCCGGGCCCAAAGAGTTGTGGTGAATGGAGTCAAGTCCAGTTGGAGGCCGGTCACTAGTGGCGTCCCCCAGGGCTCGGTGCTGGGGCCGGTCCTCTTTAATATCTTCATCAATGATCTGGATGAGGGGATCGAGTGCACCCTCAGTAAGTTTGCAGATGACACCAAGTTAGGTGCGTGTGTCGATCTGCTCAAGGGTAGGAAGGCTCTGCAGGAGGATCTGGATAGGCTGCACCGATGGGCTGAGGTCAACTGCATGAAGTTCAACAAGGCCAAGTGCCGGGTCCTGCACTTGGGGCGCAATAACCCCAAGCAGTGCTACAGGCTGGGAGAGGAGTGGTTGGAAAGCTGCCTGGCAGAGAAGGACCTGGGAGTGATGGTTAATAATCGGCTGAATATGAGCCAGCAGTGTGCTCAGGTGGCCAAGAAGGCCAACAGCATCCTGGCTTGTATCAGAAACAGTGTGACCAGCAGGGCTAGGGAAGTGATTGTCCCCCTGTACTCGGCTCTGGTGAGGCCGCACCTAGAGTACTGTGTTCAGTTTTGGGCCCCTCGCTACAAGAAGGACATCGAGGTGCTTGAGTGGGTCCAGAGAAGGGCTACGAAGCTGGTGAGGGGTCTGGAGAACAAGTCTTACAAGGAGCGGCTGAGGAAGCTGGGGTTGTTTAGCTTGGAGAAGAGGAGGCTCAGGGGTGATCTTATCATTCTTTATAGGTTCCTTAAAGGAGGCTGTAGCAAGGTGGGGATTGGTCTATTCTCCCACGTGCCTGGTGATAGGATGAGGGGAAATGGGCTAAAGTTGCACCAAGGGAGGTTTAGTTTGGATGTTAGGAAGAATTTCTTTACCGAAAGGGTTGTTAGGCACTGGAACGGGTTGCCCAGGGAAGTGGTGGAGTCACAATCCCTGGAGGTCTTTGAAAGACGTTTAGATGTAGAGCTTAGTGATATGGTTTAGTAGAGGACTTGTTAGTGTTAGGTCAGAGGTTGGACTCGATGATCTCTTTCAACCTAGAAATTCTGTGATTCTGTGATATCTCCACACAGCACTTCAAAAATAGTGCAGACACATACAAGACTTGTTACAGAGTATCCAGGGATTTTACAGAGGTAGTAACAGTTATAGAATCATAGAATATCCTGAGTTGGAAGGGACCCATAAGGATCATCGAGTCCAACTGCTGGCACCACACAGGTTGTTGCGTTAAGGGGTGTAGCTGACTAACTGTTACGGGCCCGGTCGGATTCAGGGTACTGAAGCAGTCGGACATTCAACAAAAACGCATTAATGCTCCATGCACAGCCACAGTAGCTAAGTTTCCTTTAAGGTCTGTAATTGCATCAAGGTCAGGGTAAAGCAAAGCATCATTAATCCAAACTGTTGATTCATCATCTTCCAGCTGTTCATATACAGTTCGCTCAGGGTTCCTGTGAACACAAAAGAAAATAAAATATGCTTGGTTGTATTCAACCGGCAGGGTTAGAATGAGGGTGAAATAGAATCATAGACTCATAGAATATCCTGAGTTGGAAGGGACCCTTAAGGATCATCAAGTCCAACTCTTGACACCGCACAGGTCTACCCAAAAGTTCAGACCATGTGACTAAGTGCACAGTCCAATCTCTTCTTAAATTCAGACAGGCTCGGTGCAGTGACCACTTCCCTGGGGAGCCTGTTCCAGTGTGCAACCACCCTCTCTGTGAAGAACTTCCTCCTGATGTCAAGCCTAAACTTCCCCTGTCTCAGCTTAACCCCGTTCCCGCGGGTCCTGTCGCTAGTGTTAATGGAGAAAAGGTCTCCTGCCTCTCGACACCCCATTACGAGGAAGTTGTAGACTGCGATGAGGTCTCCCCTCAGCCTCCTCTTCTCCAGGCTGAACAGGCCCAGTGCCCTCAGCCGTTCCTCGTACGTCTTCCCCTCCAGGCCTTTCACCATCTTCGTAGCCCTCCTCTGGACACTCTCCAACAGTTTCATGTCCTTTTTATACTGTGGTGCCCAGAACTGCACACAGTACTCGAGGTGAGGCCGCACCAGCGCAGAGTAGAGCTGGACAATCACCTCCCTTGACCTACTAGCGATGCCGTGCTTGATGCACCCCAGAACACGATTGGCCCTCCTGGCTGCCAGGGCACACTGCTGGTTCATATTCAACTTGCTGTCTACCACGACCCCCAGATCCCTCTCTTCTAGGCTGCTCTCCAGCGTCTCATCGCCCAGTCTGTACGTGCAGCCAGGGTTTCCCCGTCCCAGGTGCAGGACCCGGCACTTGCTCTTATTGAACTTCATGCAGTTGGTGATCGCCCAGCTCTCCAACCTATCCAGATCCCTCTGCAAGGCCTTTCCACCCTCATCTGAGTCCACAACTCCTCCAAGTTTGGTGTCATCAGCAAACTTGCTCAAAATACCTTCTATTCCTACATCCAGATCGTTTATAAAAATATTGAAAAGTACTGGCCCTAAAATGGAGCCTTGAGGGACCCCACTGGTGACCGCCCACCAGCCTGACGCAGCCCCATTCACCATAACCCTTTGGGCCCTGCCCGTTAGCCAATTGCTCACCCATCGTATGATGTTTTTATTTAGCTGTATGGTGGACATTTTGTCCAGTAGGATCCTATGGGAAACCGTGTCAAAAGCCTTGCTGAAGTCCAAAAAAATCACATCAGCTGGTTTCCCTTGGTCCACCATACGGGTGATCTTATCATAAAAGGAAATCAGGTTAGTTAGGCAGGACCTACCCTTCACAAACCCATGCTGGCTGGGACCAATGACTGCTTTGTCCCCCAGGTGCGCCTCAATAAGTTCGAGAACCATCTTCTCCATGATTTTACCAGGCACTGACGTGAGACTGACAGGCCTGTAATTGCTAGGGTCTTCTTTCTGACCCTTCTTGAAAATCGGCACAGCATTTGCCAGCTTCCAGTCTACCGGGACCTCTCCAAATTCCCAGGATCGTTGAAAAATAATTGAGAGAGGTTCCGCGATGACGTCCGCCAGCTCTTTCAGCACCCGGGGATGAATCCCATCCGGACCCATGGACTTGAAGGGATCCAGGTGGAGTAGCAAATCCCGCACACGTTCAGGGTCGGTTGGGAGTTTGTCATCCCCACCGTCCCGGACCTCCAGCTCAGGGCACCCTGGGTCCCGAAGCCCATCATCGGCATTGAAGACAGAGGCAAAGAAGGCGTTAAGCGTCTCTGCTTTGCCTATATCATTGTCTGTGAGGAGACCTTCCCTATCAAGGAGCGGCCCTATGTATTCTTTAGTTCTCTTTTTTCCATTCACATATCTAAAAAAAACCTTTTTATTTTCTCTCACAGACACAGCCAGCTTCAACTCTAGGTGTGCTTTAGCCACACGAATTTTCTCCCTACAAACACGAACAGCATCCCTGTATTCTTTCCATGACACCTGGCCCTCCTTCCAGTAGCGAAACACTCTCTCTTTCCGCCTAATCTCCATTAGAATGTTCCTGGTCAGCCACGCCGGCCTCCTGCCCCGCCTGCCTGACTTGCGATATTTAGGAATTGCCTGATCTTGTGCTTCTAGGAGGCATCGCTTAAAGAATGACCAGCACTGGTGGACATCGAGGCCTTCAAGAGCAGCTTCCCAGGGGACCTTGCTGACTAGTTCCCTGAGCAGCCTGAAGTCCGCTTTCCCCATATCTAGGGATGAGGTTTTGGTGGCACTTTTCCTTCTGTCACCGTAAATTTTGAACTCAACCACTTCATGGTCGCTATGGCCAAGGCGGCCACCAATCACCACATCTCCCACCAGACCCTCTCTGTTTTCTAGCAACAGGTCTAGGAGGGCACCTTTCCTAGTTGGCTCCGTTAGCACCTGCACCAAGAAGTTATCATCTAGGTGCTTCATGAACCTCCTGGACTTGCTCGTGTCAGCCGTGTGGCACTCCCAGTTAACGTCTGGCAAGTTGAAGTCCCCCATAAGGACAAGGGGAGTTAATCTCGAGGCCTCTCTTAGTTCTGTAAAGAATAGTTTATCGGCGCTATCGTCCTGGCCAGGCGGTCTGTAATAGACTCCCACAACAACATCCCCTTTATTCGTTCGGCCCTTGATCCTTACCCAGAGGCTCTCAACTTTGCCATCGCCGACCTGAAGTTCCACACAGTCCAGCCCCTGCTTCACATACATCACCACCCCACCACCTCGCCTACCCTGCCTGTCCCTCCTGAAGAGCCTGTAACCATCTATCGCAACACCCCAGTCACAGGACTCATCCCACCAGGTTTCGCTTATGCCGATGATGTCGTAGTTGCGGGACTGGGCCAGGACTTCTAGCTCATCCATTTTATTCCTCATACTGTTGTAGTGGGTTTACGTGGCAAGGCTTTGGTAGCAGGGGGCCATAGGGGTGGTTTCTGTGAGAAAGATCTAGAAGCCGCCCCATGTTTGGGAAGGGCCCCGTTGTTTTCCAGATCTGAGCCAATAAGCGATGTTGTTTTGTGCCTCTGTGAGAGCATATTTAAGACAGGGAAAAAAACGCTGCGCCACACAGCAGCCGGGAGAGTCAAGGGAGTGAGAAACAGCCTTGCAGGTGCCAAGGTCAGTGTAGAAGGAGGGGGAGAGGTGCTCCAGGCGCCGGAGCAGAAGTCCCCTGTGGCCTGTGGTGAGGACCATGGTGAAGCAGGATGTCCCCCTGCAGCCCATGGAGTACCACGGTGGAGCAGGGTTTCACGCTGCAGCCCGTGGAGGAGACCACGGTGGAGCAGGTGGCCCTGCACCGACGGAGGCTGCCGCCTGTGGAAGACCCCTGCCAGAGCAGATTCCGGGCCGGACCTGTAGCCCGTGGAGAGGAGCCCACACAGGAGCAGGTGATCTGGCAGGAGCTGCTGCCCGTAGGGGAGCCAGGTTGGAGCAGTTTCCTCCTGAGGGATGGACCCCATGGTACGGACCCATATCTGGAGCAGTTCTGGAAGAGCTGCTGCCTGTGGGAAGCCCACGCCAGATCAGTTCGTCAAGGACTGCATCCCGTGGGTGGGACCCCACAGCACAGGGGATGAGAGTGACCGAGAAGGAGCGGCAGAGAAGAAGTGCTGTAGACTGACCATAACCCCCATTCCCCCGTTCCCCTGCGCCGCTCGGGGGGAGGAGGTGGAAGAGGGTGGATGGGGGGGGAGGTGCTTTTGGTTTCTTTCCTTTGTTTCTCACTTCTCTAGGTTGTTAGTAATGAGCAATAAACCTTACTATCTGTCTTCTTATGCTGAGTCTGGTTTGCCCGTTACACTAATTATTGCGTGATTTTCTCGTCCTTATCTCAATCCTTGAGCCCCTTTCACATATTTTCTCCCCATTCCTCTTTGAGGAGGGGGAGTGAGAGAGCGGCTGTGGTGGAGCTCGGCTGCCCACTCGAGCGGAACCACGACAACTGTGTGCGTTCGTGTAGAAGCACTTCAGGTGCGTCTCCTTACACTCAGCACCTTGTGGATCTGACCGAAGGACCTCACTGGCACACAGCCCCTCTGATTCTAGCGTACCATCCCTTAGGTCTTCACCGGCGTGCCTGGTTTTAGCCCCTTCCCCCTTCGACTCTAGTTTAAAGCCCTATCTATCAGCCCTGCCAACTCCTGACCAAAGATCCTTACCCCTCTCTGAGAGAGGCGCATCCCATCCGGTGCCATCAGGCCCGGTGTAGCATAGACCTTCCCGTGATCAAAGAACCCAAAGTTCTGCCGGTCACACCAGTCTCGAAGCCACGAGTTTATGTGAACAGCACGCCTTTCTGCTTCGATCCCCCCTATCGGAAGGACAGAGGCAAACACAACCTGTGCCCCTGATCCTCTAAGTAATCGCCCCAAATCCCTAAAGTCTCTTTTGATCGCCTTCGGACTTCTCGTTGCTACTTCATCGCTACCAGCCTGAAAGACCAGTAGCGGGTAGTAGTCAGTGGGCCGTACCAGGCGCTTGACTTTCTTGGCAAAGTCTCTCACCCGATCCCCAGGGAGGCAACAGACTTCTCTGCGGGTTGGGTCCGGTCGGCATATCGGTCCCTCTGTCCCTTTCAGAAGGGAGCCCCCCATAACAGTAGCCCTTCTTTCTTTTTTGAAGGATGATGTGGCAATGCGATGTGTAGGTCGCCTTGTCTTAGGCGCCCCCTCCAACTGGGACGGGTTTTTATCTACTTTGTCATTCAGAGTGTCTTGTTCTAGTCCTTCGTATCGATTGTTTAAGGGTAGATGAGAAGGTGAGGTGGGCAGAGAGAGGGCTCGCCTACCACCCCGAATAGGCACCTGCCTCCATTCCCCCCCTTGATCTAGGTCTCCTCCCGCTGCCTGGCAGGAGGAGGGAACCTCCGTCTTCTGCATAACAGGAGACGCCTGTGCTGTGGCAGGCTCGTGAGCCTGCCTCAGAGAGGGTAGAGTGCACCTCCACCAGTCAATTTCCATCTCTGATTCCCTGATGCTCCTGAGCCTGTTCACCTCCTCCCGGAGCACCGCTACCTGGCTGAGCAGTTCTTCAACCTGGGCACACCTCCCACAGGCATACCCACCACTGCTGTCGGAGACCGACAGAAGGCTGGGGCACACTCTGCAGCCCAGGATCTGGACGGCTGCGTGTTTCCCCGAGCCCTCCGTCTGAGTAGCCACACTGGTGACCGTGGCTGGAGATGCCGCACGAGATGCGGAGGCCACGGTTTTCTGCCTGGTTGATACCATGGTCAGGTTCTATGCAAGCAGGTTACAAGCACCGAAGGGAGAGGCAGCTGCAACAGAGCGACGATGGGCCCCCCGCTCGCCCTGCCTGCGCGAACTGCCGCGCAAACTACTGCGCCACGCCCTGTTTGCCCGTCCTGTTAACTGCCGTGCCACGCCCTGTTTTCCCATACTGTTTGCCGCACTCCTGGTCGCTCGTGCTCCCTAGGGGCAACTTTTAAACAGCCTGGGAGGGAGCGCTGCTGGCCCCGCCCGCGCCTTGTCAGCCTCCCTCGCGAGGACTGCCGGGTCCCGGCGGCTCCCCCGAGTGGCCTCGATGCCGAACAAAAAGCCCTGCCCGCCTCGGTCCCCTGCTCCGCTGCAGAACACGTCTGCCCCGGAGCCGATCGCCTCAGCAAAAGGTAGAGATGCAACATACAGATGGGCTCGTGATCGAGGGGTGGACCTGACCATGGACGCTATAGCACAGGTTATTCATGACTGTGAAACATGTGCTGCAATCAAGCAAGCCAAACGGTCAAAGCCTCTTTGGTATGGAGGATGATGGCTGAAATATAAATATGGAGAGGCCTGGCAGATTGATTACATCACACTCCCTCAAACTTGCAATGGCAAGCGCCACGTACTTAGAATGGTGGAAGCAACCACCGGATGGCTGGAAACATATCCTGTGACTCATGCCACCGCCCGGAACACTATCCTGGGCCTTGAAAAGCAAGTCCTATGGCAATACGGCACCCCAGAAAGAATAGAGTCACACAATGGAACTCATTTCCGAAACAACCTTATAGACACTTGGGCCAAAGAACATGGTATTGAGTGGGTGTATCACATCCCCTATCATGCACCAGCCTCCGGGAAAGTTGAACGATACAATGGACTGTTAAAGACTACCTTGAAAGCAATGGGCACTTGGACATTCAAAAACTGGGATACGCATTTGGCAAAGGCCACCTGGTTAGTCAATACTAGGGGATCTGCCAACCGAGCTGGACCTGCCCAATCCAACCTGTTACGTACTGTAGATGGGGATAAAGTTCCTGTAGTGAATGTAAAAAATATGCTGGGTAAAACAGTCTGGGCTACTCCTGCCTCAGGAAAAGGCTAACCCATTTGTGGAATTGCTTTTGCTCAGGGACCTGGATGCACTTGGTGGGTGATGCAAAAGAATGGGCAGGTCCGGTGTGTACCTCAAGGGGATTTAATACTGGGTGAGAATAGCCCATGAACTGAATTGTACCATGTTAATTACTATATAATACTGTATGTTATCACTACCATGACTACTATAGGTGACTAATTAGAATGTATTATTATTATTATTATTATTTTATTATTATTTTATTATTATTTTCCTGTCTTATTAAACTGTCTTTATCTCAACTCACGGGCTTCACTTTCCATTTCTCTCCCCCGTCCCAGAGAGGGAGGGGGGAGGGTGAGCGAACGGCTGCGTGGTGTTTAGCTGCCGGCCGGGTTAAACCACGACACCACTAAAGCTTTATATTTCTGTGGTTCCGGTGTGCCAGGCCATCGAATCCACACAGTCCAGTAAATCCGGTTGTCCCTCTCCTCTACCTGGCCAGAGGGAGGGCCCCACTAGTCCTGGTCGGAGTATCTATCAATTAATTCTTCCAAATGTGAAGCAGAAGTCTCTTTGTCAGGGTCAGGAGTAATACTATCCCTTCTACTGCCTCTGGGGGACTGCCCAACAGAAACTGGGGCAGCAATCCTCCTAGGGGCCCTCTTTGTTGCTGCTGTATCTTTCCGTAGCTCACATACCTGAGCAGCTAGGGCCGAGGTCAGTTCACCGTCCCACTTCCTCATATCTTCCCCATGGTCACGTAAATAAAACCACAAGGTACCTCGTGGTGTGCGTCTAGGATTCTCCCTTGTTTGAGCCGGAGGCTGCTGGCGCTTTATGGCCAAAAGATTCTTCTGTCTAGGTGAGGAGGAAGCTATGTGTTCATCTAACCGTTGGGACAGTCTCTCCACAGCTGAAATGCAGTCCCGTACTGGGGCAGAGAGATTTTTTTCATATTTATGAAGGTGATTGGACATGTTGTCCACAGTTGGCCCCATCCCCTCCTCCCAATCCATTGCTGCCAGTGTGCTGGCATGTGATGAGGGTGCAGCCTGTACAAACTTCTGCCACATGGACGTTGAACATTGGACTTCATCAGGGCCTTTAGGTGTCTGGGCATTGTTTAAATCACTATAAAGCATCTCCAGCACAGCTAATTCCCGCAGCTGCTGGAGACCCTTATCCATAGTGGTCCATTTGCTTATTTGGTATACAATATCTTCTTTGTGGGGATACCTTTCTTTCACAGCTGTTAGGATTCGCCTCCAGAGACTGATAACTTGTGCCTCTCTCCCAATTACTCTATCAATGAGCCTTTCTCTAGAGAGGGATCCCAGCTGCTTGGCTTCATTGCCTTCTAGCTGTGGGCTATTGGCCCCACTATCCCAGCATCGAAGCAGCCAGGTGAGGATGTGCTCACCTGGATGACGACTGAAATCCTTTCGTATTTCTCGCAGCTCACTCAAGGACAGAGACCGAGTAGTTTCTGATTCATCTATGATTTCAGTCTCTTCTCTGTGATGTTGCCGTGATGACTCTGCTTTAGAGCTGCCTGCCTTTTCCTCTTCTCCCTCATCCGTAGGAGGAGCTTCTTCCCTTACTAAACAACCTGATCTCCGTTTCCACTGTTTTGTCTTTACTACAGGGGCGATTGATACCATAGATGGTCGGTCTTCTGGGGTGGTCACAGTGTGTGCTGTCTCATCATCAAACTCAGGAACCTCCCTATCCCCTTGAGGGTGCTGGGCAATGTTAATTGACATTTGATAGGCATAAGACAGACCCCCATCAGAGTGCAGCAAGCTGGTGGAGTTCTCTAGTATTGCCAGGGTCAGGGCATACATCTTTCAAACATTCTACCAGTTTCCTTGGATTTTGTACTTGTTCAGGGGTGAAATTTAGAACCATTGGAGGAGAAAACCGTGATAGGTACCTGCCCAAATCCCCAAACACACCTTGCCACCCACAACTACTTTGTCTGGGGACAGGTCCTTGGATAATATTCTTAATAAATTGCTTTACCTTGGGGAAGAAGACAAACACTAGACCTAGTAATAGGAGGATAATATCTGACCAAGGGTATCCAAGATACTGAAAGGCTGCTGTAATTAGCCCACAGGGAGAAAAGTAGAAGGCACCACAGCCGATATTATTCACTGATTGACTGCTAGGGGCAAAAAAGAAGGCGCTGTAATTCTTAATACTTTCAAAAAGATAATCTCCATGAGACCAGGAAGATAACAATGCCGGGCCTGAATACCAAACAAAACTGAAGGCCAGTATGTTACAACACAACTTGATAAAAAAAACAAGCACAGACTTCAACACTTTCTCCGATCGGATGTAAAGGAAAAAATAAAACAGAGAGTGGACTACATACAACATATCCACACAGAAAAGTATTACCAGAAAACCGAACATTATGACTACCAATATGTTAGGGGTAAATACTTCAACCAATGCTATTGTTATCTCAACCCTTGAGCCCCACGTTGGGTGCCAAAAAGGGCTGTGGTGGTTTTACTCAGGTGGGCAGCCGAGCTCCACCACAACCGCTCTCTCACTCCCCCTCTCCTCAAAGAGGAAGGGGGAGAAAATACAACACAGAGAACTCGAGGTTTGAGATGAGAAAGGTTTAATTAAAGGGAAAGGGAATGGGGAGGAAAAATGAAACAAAAGAAACAATAAATCCGCGCGGAAGCACAGAGAGAGGGAAAAAAAAAATATTCTGGGTAAAGGTACGGTTGCCAGTTTTTGTGTGAGAGTGTAACTGAGACTTCTAAAGTCAGCGTGGAGGTCTTTTTGTTTTCTCACTGGTTCTGATCTCCTGTTGGGGGGGCTGGGCTGGTGAGAAGAGGGATACGTGGGTGGGTGATAGGTCCTAAACCCCCTGCAAGACACTCTCACTGTGGCAACCAAGGGCTGTGGGAATTGCCACTAGTAAAATTCCCGGATGGGTCAGATAAAATCAAAGACCAAGGACCAGAAAGGGAGCGAAATACCAGATATACCACCAGAAAGTCCATTAGGAATAATGATTGGAAATTGGAACAATAGGGGCCCCAGAAAAGGGAAAAATAAATTAAAATGGTTCAGTACTGTATGATGGAATGGCCAAAAAAACCTTTAAGACCACATGTTTTCTGGCCTGTTTTTGGATCTTTTGATGATTGGATTTGTCAGGCTTTGAATATATACGTTAATTTAAAAGAACCTTTCTGTCAGGAAGAAAGTGAGTACGCAGAATTGTGGATTAGGACTTCACGTCCAGCCTCAATATTTGCACTAAAAACAAAAACAAAGGAGGATTCTGGAGGAGGGGAAAAGCAGGAAAAAGAAAAGAATGATGAATGGGAGCCGTTGGATAATTTACCACCTCTGGGTCCTAATAACACACTCCCGGCTCCCCCTCCGGTACCGGTAATATCTCCGGCAGTGCAGCCAAGGCCCCCTCTGCCTCCACTACAAACAGCACCAGAGTTAGATCTGCCTCCGGCTGCATGCACAAGAAGTAAGACTGCCGTATCTGAAGAAACCTCTCTATATCCATTAAGAGAAGTACCTCTCGGAGGCAATCAGGGAGGTATTGGGTTCGTGGCAGTCCCTTTAAACACCACAGAGGTGAGAACTTTTAGAAAAGAAATGGGGACCCTGTTAAATGATCTCCTCGGAGTAGCCGAAAAACTAGATCAATTCCTGGGTCCTAACACTTATACCTGGGAAGAAATACAATCCATTTTAGGCATCTTATTTACTGCTGAGGAAAGGGGAATGATCAGGCAAGCTGGAATGAGAATTTGGGAAAGACAAAATCAAGCAGGACCCCCAGGAGATCAAAAATGGCCAAATGTGGATCCCCACTGGGATCACTAGCAACCCCAGGGGAGACAAAATATGAGAGATTTGAGAACAATAATTATACAAGGAATAAGAGAAGCGGTTCCACGAGGAAAAAACATTAATAAAGCATTCAATGAACACCAAGGAAAAGAGGAATCTCCAACAGAATGGTTGGAGACATTAAAGAAAAGCCTGCAAATGTATTCGGGGATCGATCCGAATACAGCAATTGGAACCGCACTCCTTAGAACACAATTTGTAGCCAAATCCTGGGGGGACATAAGAAGGAAATTAGAAAAGCTAGAAAACTGGCAAGAGAGAGGATTAGAAGAGTTACTTAGAGAAGTGCAAAAACTATATGTCAGGAGAGATGAGGAGAAACAAAAAGCAAAAGCCAAGATCTTTGTAGCAGCAATAAAAGAGAGTCAGAAAAAGCCCTTGTTAGGAGAGAGGGAGAAGAGAAGAAGTATCGAAGAAGCCCCTAGAGGTCAGCCGTCTCAAGGGAATTCAGCGATCCCCGCTTGTTACTATTGTCAAAAGAAGGGACATTTGCAGAAGAATTGCCTTAAGCGGGAACAAGACGAGAAAATGTTTAAAGAAGAATAGGGGTGTCAGGGGCTATATCTTCTGGGGACTTCAACATCAACAGAGCCCTTGATAAAATTATTAATTGGTCCCCAAAAAGAAGAAGTACTATTTTTAGTAGACACAGGAGCTGAAAGATCCACTATTCAAAAACTCCCAGAGGGAATAAAAGAAGGGAAAAATTACACGTCTGTAATAGGGGCAAAAGGAGAGCCCTTTAAGGTTCCTGTTTTAAAAGATGTGGAAATAGAAATTGATCAAAGATTTGTCTTAATGATTTACTTTTGCTCCCTGAAGCGGAGTACAATTTACTGGGAAGGGATCTGATTTTAAAATTAAACTTAAGCATTCAAAGTCAAGAGGATAAATTGCAAATTAAATTATACACTTTAACACAAAAAGACGAAGAGGTTATTAACCCTTCAGTGTGGTATAAGGAAGGGGAAATTGGAAAAATGAAAATGGACCCCATAAATGTGCAAATAATGGATCCACATCGTCCTATTCGAATTAAACAATACCCTATACCAATGGAGGGTCGAAGGGGATTAAAACCCATAGTTGATAGACTTTTGGAAGAAGGGACTTTAGAACCATGTATGTCACCTCACAATACACCCATCCTCCCTGTAAAGAAATCGGATGGGTCATACAGAATGGTACAGGATTTGAGAGCTGTAAATCAGCGAACAATCACTAAATTCCCTGTGGTAGCAAATCCTTACACTCTGCTGAGTCACATCTCTCCCAGATATACTTGGTATAGCGTAATAGATCTAAAAGATGCCTTTTGGACCTGTCCTCTAGATGAAAATTCCAGGGATTATTTTGCTTTTGAATGGGAAGACCCGGAAACGGGACGAAAACAACAATTAAGGTGGACCGTGCTACCACAAGGTTTTACTGAGTCACCAAATCTATTTGGTCAAACTTTGGAGAAAGTTTTACAAGATTTTACATTACCTGGGGAGGTAAAGTTGTTGCAATACGTGGATGATTTATTAATAGCTGGAGAGACTGAGGAAGGAACCTGAAAAGCTACTATTGATTTGTTAAATTTCCTGGGGGAAAAGGGATTAAAGGTGTCTCGATCAAAGTTACAATTTGTGGAACAGGAGGTAAAATACTTAGGACACTGGTTGAGCAGGGGAGAAAAGAAATTGGATCCGGACAGGGTATCAGGGATCCTCTCCTTAAGACCCCCACGAACTAAAAAGGAAATTCGGCAAACATTGGGATTATTAGGATATTGTAGACCGTGGCTTGAAAGCTATAGTGAAAAGGTTAAATTTTTATATGAGAAATTAATTGATGGTCAATTTAAGTGGTCCGCAGAAGATGACCAAAAATTTGAAGAAATAAAAAAAGCATTAATACAAGCACCTGTACTAAGTCTCCCAGATCTAGAGAAACCCTTTTATCTCTTTGTGAACACATCAAACCAGACAGCATATGGAGTCCTTACTCAAGATTGGGCAGGAATTAAAAAACCCGTGGGGTATTGTTCTAAATTACTTGATCCAGTAAGTAGGGGGTGGCCTGCTTGTCTTCAAGCTTTGGTCGCTACAGCATTATTAATAGAAGAAGTGAGAAAGATTACTTTCAGTGCCCCCTTAAAAGTGTACACTACACACAATGTCAGAAGCATCTTACAACAGAGAGCGGAGAAATGGTTAACAGACAGTCGGATCCTAAAGTATGAAGCTATACTAATTGACTCCCCTGATTTAGAACTGAAGGTAACTTCTGCTCAGAGCCCAGCACAATTTTTATTTGGAAAACCATCACAGGAACTACAACATAATTGTCTGGAGGTAATCGAGACCCAGACTAAAGTAAGGCCTGATTTGAGAGATACTGAATTAGAGAAGGGGGAGATATTATTCATAGACGGTTCCTCCAGAGTAGTGGAGGGAAAAAGAAAATCAGGGTATGCCATAATTAATAAACACCTAGAATCTGTGGAATCAGGCCCCCTGAGTCCATCATGGTCAGCTCAGGCTTGCGAGCTGTATGCCCTACACAGGGCCCTGGAGCTATTGAAGGGAAAAAGTGGAACTATATATACAGATTCTAAATATGCATATGGAGTGGTTCACACCTTTGGAAAGATTTGGGAGGAAAGAGGTTTAATTAATACGCAAGGGAAAAATCTTATACATCAAGAATTAATAAGGAAAATTTTAAAAGCATTAAGGGAACCTAAAGAAATAGCAGTAGTACATGTAAGAGGGCACCAGAAAGGATTGGAATATCACACTAGGGGAAATAATCTAACAGATAAAGAAGCTCAAGAAGCAGCTTTAAGAATTCAGGCTGCTAAAATTAATATAGTACAGGAAGAAGAAAGACAAGAAGAAGAAAAAGAAGAAGAAGAAAAGAGGTTCACTCCTGAAGAACAAACAAAACTGGAGAAAATAGGTGCTAAATTAGAGCGAGGAAAATGGACATTGCCAGACGGGCGAGAGATGTTACCGAAGGCTTATGCAAGACAAATATTGGAACGTTTGCATACACAAACACACTGGGGTACAAGAGCATTAAGTAATCATTTACTTAAACAATTTGGTTGCATAGGGGTTTTTGAAATAGCAAAGCAAGTCACACAATGTTGTTTAACTTGTCAGAAAATAAATAAGAAAATATTCCGACAGGCGGCAGCGGGAGGAAGAAAAACAGCATATCGGCCTTTTGAGAGAGTACAAGTTGATTTTACCGAATTGCCTAAAGTAGGGAGGATCAAGTATTTATTGGTAATTGTGGATCATTTAACACAATGTGTAGAAGCTTATCCTGTGGCACGAGCTACGGCACAAGTGGTGACAAAAATTTTATTGGAACACCTGATACCTAGATATGGGATAATCCAGTACATTGATTCTGACCAAGGCACACACTTTACTTCTAAAATAATAAAATTATTATGTCAATCATTAGGTATTCAGTGGGAATATCATACTCCGTGGCACCCACAAAGCTCAGGGAAAGTAGAGAGAATGAATCAAACAATAAAACAGCAATTGGCTAAATTAATGGTTGAGACACAAATGCCTTGGACTCGATGTTTACCATTGGCACTTTTAAACATAAGAACTAAATCACACAGTGAGACTGGATTATCACCCTATGAAATGTTATATGGTATGCCTTATTCACAGGGAATGCCTCTGGGAGACAATGTAGTTGAGGATCGTAGTATCCAGAAATATATAATTACTATTGGGAAAAGGTTGCAAGAACTAAGAGAAATTGGAATACTGGTTCAAACACCACCTTTAGGATTTGCCATCCATAAAATACAACCAGGGGACGAGGTTTTAATAAAAATTTGGAAAGAAGAATCTTTACAGCCCCGGTGGGAGGGACCATACCTTGTTTTACTTACCACTGAAACAGCTGTGAGAACAGCAGAAAGGGGTTGGACCCATGCATCCAGAGTAAAAGGACCAATAAATACCAAAACTTGGAGGGTTGAGTCCGCTCCTGGGGAACTGAAGTTAAAACTAAAAAGAACTAATATTCCGGAAATAGGGCACGCTTTACATGAAACACCAGAAGAAGGGGACAAGCAAGCCTGCAATGAAGAAAGGTGAGAAGGCAAGACCGGGGCAGGACTCTCCACTGCGGTGTGTATAGTCTACCGAGGGAGGCAACCCCTATGGGTATTGACTGCCGAGTGTGAGGGCCTCTACCGGACTTCTCCCGCACTGAAATCAAGCTGTCCCAGAGAAAGAAACAAATGAGCAAACGGAAAATGTATGTATATAGTAAGAATTTTTATTTTTTTTTTTTTTTTTAACCTATTGTAATTAGTTTTCCAGGAGCTGAATCACCCTTGAAGGCCGAACAGTGACACGAGTTTAAATAGATTCTGGAGGTGGATCCAACCCCAAGGCATTTCTCACACCTTTACGATACTCTCTGGACGACGCAGAAGGATGTTATACTTCCTGGTACTATT
This sequence comes from Anas platyrhynchos, assembly GCF_047663525.1. NCBI lineage: Eukaryota > Metazoa > Chordata > Aves > Anseriformes > Anatidae > Anas > Anas platyrhynchos. Next base: position 5,510,792 of record NC_092620.1, on the reverse strand, counting down.
CTTACAAGGGCAATTGAGCCATGGAAATAATTTTTTCATTTTGGGGGAGGAAGTGGCTAAGGCTTTTAATCTTAGCAATTGCTGGGTTTGTGGGGGACCAGGAGGAGCTGAAAGTTGGCCTTGGGTAGCTGGCCCAGTCGAACCTAAGTGGTGGGTTAGTAATTTGAGTGAAGTTCATGATGGAACACAGTTCTGGAAAGAGGAGGAGGACCTGTGGCAATTGCATTCATCAGAAAAAGGTATATATTGTTTAAACCGAACAGGAACAGTAAAAGTAGGAGAAAGCATTTGTAAATGGACTCTGTCCCCTGGATATGAATGTACTGATCCTGAATGTGGACCTATAAACTGTACAGCAAGTAAAGGGAAATGGAATACCACACATGTCCAGCTGAAAAATGGGACTTGGCTGAGATGCTCATCTAAGGAATTTTTTGGGCCTGGGTGTAAAGCCATGGCAAGAGCACAATCAAAAGGACAATTCGACGTTCAAATCTTGAGTTGTCAGCGTGATAACACCACCAGTGAACAGCATGTGGTAAAAGTCTACTGCTGGAGGTGGCAAAATGAGAATGGGACACAAGTTTCTTTTAAACATTTCTGGTCAGCTCGTAATATGACAAATAGTGAAGGAGAAATTAGTTGTAATTGTGAGTGGGAATCTAATGTGGGGGCTTGGAAGTGTATGTATACAAGTATTAATGAGGCAAACATTGTAACGGGGCCTCTTGGTAATGAGAACACCTTGTATTTTCATGCCCCAAGGAATAAAAAGGAGTGGGATGGTCCTTTTCCAAATGGGGTGTGGGCTTTAAGAGGACATTATTGGATATGTGGCAAACGGGCCTACAAAAGGCTACCAAAAGATTGGTCAGGAGTATGCTACGTGGGATACATAAGACCTTTATTCTTTTTATTATCTCAAATACAAGGGAATCACTTGGGAATAAAATTATATGATGATATTGATAGGGAGAAACGATACATTGATACCTCTTTAGCCGGAGGTAGTGCTCAAAAATGGAGAGAAAATGAATGGCCTCCTGAAAGAATCATACAGTATTATGGACCAGCTACATGGAATCCGAATGAGGTAATATCTGGAGCTCGAGAACCTATTTATAATTTGAATCGCATAATTAGGTTACAAGCAGTTCTCGAAATAATAACTAATCAAACAGCAACAGCTCTGGATCTCTTAGCTGACCAATCTACCCAGATGAGGAATGCTATTTTCCAACATAGAATGGTCTTAGACTATTTACTAGCAGAAGAAGGGGGTGTGTGTGGTAAACTAAACTATTCTAATTGTTGCTTACGAATTGACGATAATGGGAAAGTAGTTAAAAAGATAACCAAGGAAATTAGAAAATTAGCCCACGTTCCAACACAAACCTGGAAGGATATGGAATGGGATTTATTTTCATGGCTGCCTGGTGGACCATGGGTTAAAAGAGTGTTATTTTTATTGTTATGTGGTGTAATGACGTTATTATTTGTACCTTGTATGATACCTTGTTTTACATTATTAATACGCCGGGTGATAAATAGTACATTGGTAATAACTTCATTAAGAAAGGAAGGGAATATGTCAATTATGATGCTTAAGGATTGGACCCTCCAAGAACAAACTGATGAAATCCAATTATTAATAACAGAAGAGACACGAATTGGGGATATTAAAAAGAAGATAAGGGATTGTGAGGAATGTTTTAACAATTCCAATTCGTGTCCATAAATTCGTGTCCATAAAGAATAATTCTGTAATAATTCTGTTTGAATCCTGTCTGCCTCTGGGCCCTGCACTGGCAATTTAATTCTTGAACCACAGATGCAGTGTGTCCCAGTCTCCCCCTCATTCCAGTCAATTTATCACGTCTTCAGAAAACACTCCTTAAATTTATGAACCTGTTTGCCTTTGTTATTCCTGACTTCTAGTTCTAACAGTTACAGGTTTTTTTTTCTGTCTTCTTCGAGATTGATTTAACACTGCTATAGATGTTATGTAGATGACTGTGAATAGCTGGGAAAGAATGTTTTAATTGCTCGTGAGTCGTTAACCTGTTTGGGAGTTTCAGAACAACTGATAATAACCGGTGACTGCTGGTGACTGTTATGAGATCCTTGGTATCTGGCCAGGGGGGCCAAGAGATTAAGAGGAAGAAAAAAGAAGCTGAAGGACAGTTGGGAGACAAGACCTGCGGAGAGTGTACAGAGAGTGTTCCATAAACTTGGAATAGTGCCGAGTAAGTACAAAGGGTGAGAGGAAGACTACGAGCCTTCAGCATGAAAGACCCCTAGAGACCCCCAGAGGAGACTGATGTGCATGCTCCAGTAGGAGGGACTGGACCCCGGAAGCTAATTATAATAATCTACTTTTTTAGAAGTAGTAATGAATATGTATTAGTCTAGGTGCATAAAAATCAGCTGCTTGATGTAACTGGTGTGCGTCCTGGTGGAGCGGAGACTCCCGGTGCACCCAGCGCTGTTTGCTTACCTCTATTCCTTTATATTCTTTTAATAAATCCTGTTTTTCTTATTTAATCCTAATTTGAATCCTGAGCCATTTATAACACTCTACTTCCCATCAACGAGCGATGTTCGGCCATGTCCTGGGAAGCAGGGCCTCAAAATGCATAGTGGTTGTTCAGGAGGAACAGCCCCCTCCCACACGAGAGCCCCCCTTTTATTGCTGAGTGTGACATCAGGTGTTATGGAATATCCCTTTGGTTGTTTTAGGTCAGTTGCCCCGGCAATTTCCCCTCCCCATCACTTGCCCACCCCAAGCCTGATGGCTCTTGGGGGCTTGGAAGGAGTCCTGATACTGTGCCAGCACTATACAGCAATAGACACAACACTGGAGTGATATAAGTGCTGTTCCATCTACGAGTGCAGAGCACAGCACTGTGTGGGCTGCTGCAGGGAAAAGGTGACTGCAGCTCAGACAGACCCAACACAGGGTTAGCGTTAGGGTTAGGATAAGGTTTAGGATTGGATCCGCGGGAGTTAGGGTTAGCGTTAGGGTTAGCATTAGTGTTAGGATTAGGCTTAGCATTAGATCGGCAGGGGTTAGGGTTAGGATTATCGTTAAAGTTTGCAAAAGGGTTAGGATTAGGTTTAGTATTAGATCAGCGGGGGTTAGGGTTAGGGTTAGCATTAGGGATAGGATTAGGTTTAGGGTTAGATCCGATGGGTTTATGGTTAAGGTTAGGGTTAGGGTTAAGGTTAGGTTTAGGATTAGATCGAAGTGGGTTAGGGTTAAGGTTAGTGTTAGGATTAGGGTTAGGATTAGGATTAGGGTTAGATCCGCGGGGGTTACTGTTAAGTTTTATGGTTACGGTTAGTGTTAGCGTTTGGGTTAGTGTTATGTTTAGGATTAGGTTTAGGATTAGATCAGCGGGGGTTAGGGTTAACGTTAGGTTTAGAGTTAGGGTTAGCGTTAGGATTAGGATTAGATCCGTGGGGGTTAGGGTTAATGGAAAGGTTAGGGTTAGGGTTACAATTATCATTAGGGTTAGCGTTAGGGTAAGGATTTGGTTTAGGATTACATATGCGGGGGTTAGGGTTAGGTTTAGGGTTAGGGTTATCCTTAAGGTTAGTGTTAGGATTGGTATTGGATTTAGGATTAGATCTGTGGGGGTTAGGATTAAGGTTAGGGTAAGGTTAGTGTTAGGATTAGCGTTAGGGTTAGCGTTAAGGTTAGGATAGTTTTAGGATTATATCTGCGGGGGTTAGTGATTGGTTTAGCGTTAGGGTTAGGATTTGATTTAGGATTAGGTCCGCGGGGGTTAGGGTTACGGTTAGGGTTAGGATTAGCATTAGGGTTAGGATTAGAATAAGGTTTAGGATTAGATCCGCAGGGGTTAGGGTTAGCGTTAGAGTTAGCATTACGATTAGCATTGGGGTTAGGATTTGATTTAGGATTAGATCCACTGGGATTAGGGTTAAGGTTAGGTTTAGGGTTAGCGTTATGGTTAGCATTAGGGTTAGGATTAGGATCACGATTAGATCTGTGGGATTAGGGTTAAGGTTAAGGTTAGGGTTAGCATTAGGGTTAGTGTTAGTTTTAGGATTTGGCTTAGGAGTAGATCTGCGGGGGTTAGGGTTAAGTTTAGGTTTAGGATCATGGTTAGGGTTAGGATTCGATTTAGGATTAGATCTGCAGTGATTAGCATTAGGGTAGGCGATAGGGTTAGCATTAGTGTTAGCAAAAGGGTTAGCTTTAGGTTTAGGATTACATCTGTGGGGGTTAGGGTTAGTGTTAGCATTACTGTTAGCTTTAGGGTGAGGATTTGGTTTAGGATTAGATCCGCGGGGATTAGGGTTAAGGGTTAGGGTTAGGGTTAGGGTTAGGGTTAGGGTTAGGGTTAGGGTTAGGGTTAGGGTTAGCGTTAGGGTTAGCGTTAGCGTTAGGATTAGCATTAGGGTTACAATTTCGCTTAGGATTAGGTCCGTGGGGGATAGGGTTAAGGTTAGGGCTAGGGTTAGCGTTACTTTTAGCGTTAGAGTTAAGGTTAGATCTGTGGGGGTTAGGGTTAACGTTAGGGTTAGGGTTAGCTTTAGGTTTAGTATTATGGTTAGGATTAGGTTTAAGATTAGATATGCGGGTGTTAGTGTTAAGGTTAGGGTTAGGGTTAGCCTTAGGGTTAGGATTAGGTATAGGATTGGATCCGCGGGGGTTAGGGTTAGTTTAGGTTTAGCGTTAAATTTAGGATTAGGCTTAGGGTTAGATCCTCGGGGGTTATAGTTGAGGTTACGGTTAGGGTTAGGTTTAGCGTTAGGGATAACATTAGGGTTAGTATTAGGCTTAGGATTTGCTATGTCGGGTTTAGGGTTAAGGTTAGGGTTTGGGTTAGGTTTAAGGTTAGGGTTAGGATTAGATTTAGTATTAGATCTGCGGGGGTTAGCGTTAAAGGTTTATGGTTAGGGTTAGAGTTAGCGTTTGCAGTAGTGCTAGGTTTAGGATTAGGTTTAGGATTAGATCCGAGGGGGTTAGGGTGAAGTTTAGGTTTAGGGTAATGGTTAGCATTATGGTAAGCCTTAGGTTTAGGATTAGTCTTATTGTTAGATCCGCAGGGGTTACTATTAAGGTTAGGGTTAGTGTTAGGATTAAGATTAGGTTTAGTATTAGATCCGCGGTGGTGTGGTTAAGGTTAAGGTTATGGTTAGTATTTTGGTTAGCATTAGGGTTAGCATTAATTTTAGCGTTAGATCCGCGGGGTTTAGGGTTAGGATTAGCTTTAGGGTTAGCGATAGGTTTAGGATTGGATCTGTGGCAGTTACGGTTAGCATTAGGCTTTTAGGATTAGGTTTAGGATTAGATCCGCGGGTGTCTGGGTAAGGTTACAGTTAAGGTTAGAGTTAGCATTAAGTTTAGGATTATATTTAGGATTAGATTCGGAGGGGTTACGGTTAGGTTTAGCATTAGGGTTAGCATTACGATTAGTATTTTGGTTAGTATTAGGTTTTGGATTAGATCCGCGGGTTTTAGGAATAAGGTTTGGGATTATGTTTAGCGTTAGGGATAGCATTAGGGTTAGGATTAGATCAGCGGGGGTTAGGGTTAGATTTAGGGTTAGGATTATATCCGCGGGTTTAGGGTAAAGGTTAGGGTTAGAGTTAGCTTTAGTGTTAGCGTTAGGGTTAGAATTAGATCAGCGGGGTTTAGGCTTAGCATTAGGAATAGTGTTAGGGTTAGGGTTAGGATTATATCCGCGGGGGATAGGGTTAAGGTTAGGGCTAGGGTTAGCGTTACAGTTTGCGTTAGGTTTGGCATTAGGGTTAGGATTAGATCCGCAGTGTTTAGGGTTAAGTTTATTGTTAGTGTTAATGCCAATCTTTAGAATTGTTGTTAGGATTAGGATTAGATTTAGGATGAGATTCGGAGGGGTTATGGTTAGGGTTAGCGTTACAGTTAGGATTATGGTTAGGATTAGGTTTAAGATTAGATCTGCAGGGGTTGGGGTTAGTGTTAGGGTTAGGGTTAGCGTTAGGGTTAGGATTAAGTTTAGGATTAGATTTGCAGGGGTTAGTGTTAAGGTTATGGTTAGGATTCGCGTTACAGTTAGAGTTAGGGTTAGGATTTCTCTTAGTATTAGATCCGCGTGGGTTAGGGTTAGAGTTAGGGTTATTGTGACGGTTAGCCTTGGGATTAGGATTAGATTTAGGATTAGATCCGGAGGGGTTAGGGTCAGGGTAATCATTAGGGTTACAATTAGGCTTAAGGTTAGAATCGTGGGGGTTAGGGTTAAGGTTAGGGTTAGGGTAAGGCTCAGCGTTAGGGTTACCTTTAGGGTTACGATTAGGCTTAATGTTAGATCCGCGGGGGTTACTATTAAGCTTAGGGTTAGCGTTAGGTTTAGTGTTAGGGTTAGCGTTAGGATTAGTATTAGGTTTAGGATTATATCCGCGGGGGTTAGTGTTAAGGTTAGGGTTAGGGTTTGGGATTAGCGTTAGGTTTAGCATTAGGGTTAGGATTAGATTTAGGATTAAATCAGCGGGGGTTAGGTTTAAGTTTAGGGTTTGGGTTAGGGTTAGGTTTAGTTTTAGCGTTAGGGTTTTGATTAGGTTTAGGATTAGATTCGTGGGGGTTAGTGTTAAAGTTAGGGTTGGGGTTAGCGTTAGGGTTAGCTTTAGTGTTAGGATTATGTTTAGGATTATATCCGCAGGGTTTAGGATTAAGGTTAGCGTTAGGGGTAGCGTTAGGGTTAGGATTATGGTAAGGATTAGGTTTAGGATTAGATCCCCGGATGTTAGGGTTAAGGTTATGGTTAGGGTTAGCGTTAGGGTTACAATTAGGCTTCGGGTTAGATCTGCGGGGTATAGTGTTAAGATTAGAGTTAAGATTAGTGTTAAGATTAGCATTAGGGTAGTATTAGGGTTAGCATTAGGATTAGGTTTAGGATTAGATCCATGAGCGTTAGGGTTAAGGTTAGGGTTAGGGTTAGCAGTAGGTTTAGCGTTAGGGTTAGCATTAGGTTTAGGATTAGATCCGCGGGTGTTAGGGTTAAGTTTAGGTTTAGGGTTAGCAGTAGGTTTAGCGTTAGGGTTAGCATTAAGGTTGGGATTAATTTTAGGATTATATCGGCGGGGGTTAGGGTTAAGGTTTGGGTTAGTGTTACTGTTAGGGTTAGCGTTAGGGTTAGAATCAGGCTTTGTATTAGATCAGCGGGGGATAGGGTTAGCATTAGGGTTTGGGTTAGGGTTAGGATTGGGTTTAGGATTTGAACTGCAGGGGTGAGGATTAGCGTTAGGGTTAGCGTTATGTTTAGGATAAGGTTTAGGATTAGATAACGTGAGGGTTAGGGTGAATGATAGTGTTAGATTTAGGTTTAGCTTTAGGGTTTGGGTTAGATTTAAGATTAGGTCCGTGGGTCTTAGGGTTAAGGTTATGGTTAGTTTTATCATTAGGGTTAGCGTTAGGATTAGCCTTAGATTTAGGATTAGATCCGGGGGGTTAGGGTTAGCGTTAGGGTTAAGGTTAGATCCGCGGGGGCTTAGTGTTAAGTTTAGGTTTAGTGTTAGGGTTAGGATTAGGATTAGGCTTAGTTTTCTATCCACGGGGGTTATGGTTAAGGTTAGGGTTAACGTTAGGGTTTGCATTAGGTTTAGCGTTACGGTTAGGATTAGATTTAGGATTAGGTCAGGAGGGTTAGGGTTAGTTTTAGGGTTAGCACTAGGGTAGGATTAGGTTTAGCATTAGGTCAGGAGGGTTAGGGTTAGCCTTAGGTTTAGTGTTAGGGTTAGGTTTAGTCTTAGAGTTAGTTCCACGGGGGTTAGGGTTAAGTTTAGGTTTTGGTTTAGTGTTAGCGTTAGGGTTAGCTTTAGGGTTAATATTAGATCCACGTGGGTTAGGTTTAAGGTTAGGATTAGCGTTAGTGTTAGGGTTAGGATTAGGTTTAGGATTGGAACCGAGGGGGTTATTGTTAAGTTTACCTTTAGGGTTAGGATTAGGCTTAGGGTTAGGTCAGCGGGGGTTATTATTAAGGTTAGGGTTAGAGTTAGGGTTAGCATTAGGGTTACCGTTCGTGTTAGGGTTAGGTTTAGGATTAGGTCCGTAAGGTTTAGGGTTAGATCCGCCATTAGGGTTCGGGTTAGGGTTAGGGTTAGATCCGTTAGGGTTAGGGTTAGGGTTAGGGTTAGGGTTAGATTTGTTAGGGTTAGGGTTAACGTTAGATCCGTTAGGTTTAGGGTTAGGGTTAGGGTCAGGGTTAGGGGGTTAGGGTTAGAGGGTTAGGGTTAGGGTTAGGGTTAGGGTTAGGGTTAGGGTTAGGGTTAGGGTTAGGGTTAGGGGTTAGGGTTAGGGGTTAGGGTTAGGGTTAGGGATAGGGTTAGGGTGAAGGAGAGGGATAGGGTTAGGGTTAGGGTAAGGGTAAGGGTGAGGGTTAGGGTTAGGGTTAGGGTTAGGGTTAGGTTAGGGTTAGGGTTAGGGTTAGGGTTAGGGTTAGGGTTTAGGGTTAGGGTTAGGGTTAGGGTTAGTGTTAGGGTTAGGGTTTAGGGTTAGGGTTAGGGTTAGGGTTAGGGATAGGGTTAGGGTTAGGGTTAGGGTTAGGGTTAGGTTAGGGTTAGGGTTAGGGTTAGGGTTTAGGGTTAGGGTTAGGGTTAGGGTTAGTGTTAGGGTTAGGGTTTAGGGTTAGGGTTAGGGTTAGGGGTTTGGGTTAGGGTTAGGGTTAGGGTTAGGGTTAGGGGTTAGGATTTGGGTTAGGGCTAGGGTTAGGGTTAGGATTAGGCTTAGCGTTCAATCCTTGGGGGTTAGGGTTAAGGTTAGGGTTAGTGTTAGGTTTAGCGGTAATGTTAGCTTTTGGATTAGGTTTACGATTAGATCTGCAGGGTTTAGTGTTAAGGTTAGGCTTAGGGTTAGCATTAGGATTAGTTTTAGAATTTGATCCGCAGGGGTTAATGTTAAATTTAGGGTTAGGGTTAACGTTAGTGTTACCATTAGGTTTAGGATTAGGATTAGTGTTCGATCCGCTGATGTTACTATTAAGTTTAGTGTTAGGGTGGGGTTAGTGTTAGGGTTAGCATTAGGTTTAACGTTAAATTTAGGATTAGTTTTAGGATTAGATACGCGGGGTTATGGTTAGGGTTAGGGTTAACTTTATGATTAGTGTTAGGGTTAGCTTTAGGGCTAGGATTAGATCTGCAGGGGTTAGGGTTAAGGTTAGGGTTAGCGTTAGGGTTAGGATTAGGCTTAGATCCACGGGGGTTAGGGTTAAGTTTAGGGTTATGGTTAGGTTAAGAGTTAGGGTTAGTGTTACGGTTAGGATTAGATTTAGTATTAGATCAGGAGTGTTTAGGGTTAGGGTTATCTTTAGGGTTAGGATTAGGTTTAGGATTAGATCCGCGGGGGTTAGGGTAAGTTTAGGGTTAGTGTTAGGGTTAGCGTTAGGGTTAGGATTGGAACCGGGGGGGTTAGGGCCAAGTTTAGGGTTAAGGTTAGCATTAGGGTTAGCGTTAGGGTTAGGATTAGATTTAGGATTATCACAGAATCACAGAATCACAGAATTTCTAGGTCGGAAGAGACCTCAGATCATCGAGTCCAACCTCTAACCTAACACTAAGAGTCCCCACTAAACCATATCCCTAAACTCTACATCTAAACGTCTTTTGAAGACTTCCAGGGATGGTGACTCCACCACCTCCCTGGGCAGCCTGTTCTAGTGCCTCACAACCCTTTCAGTAAAGAAGGTCTTCCTAACATCTAACCTAAAACTCCCCTGGCGCAACTTTAGCCCATTCCCCCTCGTCCTGTCACCAGGCACGTGGGAGAACAGGCCAACCCCCACCTCTCTACAGCCTCCTTTAAGGTATCTGTAGAGAGCGATAAGGTCGCCCCTGAGCCTCCTCTTCTCCAGGCTGAACAAGCCCAGCTCCCTCAGCCGCTCCTCGTAGGACTTGTTCTCCAGGCCCCTCACCAGCTTCATCGCCCTTCTTTGGACCCGCTCAAGCACCTCGGTGTCCAAGCACCTCGATTATGTCCGCGGGTGTTAGGGTTAAGGTTAGGGTTAGCATTAGCATTAGGGTTAGCGTTATCTTTTAGGTTGGGATTAGTTTTAGGATTAGATTAGCGTTAAGTTTAGCATTAGGGTTATGGAACTGGGGGTGTAGGGTTACGTTTACCGTTAGGGTTAGGATTAGACTTAGGGTTAGATCTGCGGGGGTTACTGTTAAGATTAGGGTTAGATTTAAGGTTAGCATTAAGGTTGCCGGTAGTGTTAGGGTTATGTTTAGGATTAGGTCCGCGGGGGTTATGGTTATGTTTAGGGTTAGTGTTAGCGTTAGGGTTAGCATTAGGGTTAGGATTAGGTTTAGGATTGGAACCAGGGGGGTTATTGTTAAGTTTACCTTTAGGGTTAGGTTTAGGTTTAGGGTTAGGTCCGTGGGAGTTACTATTAAGGTTAGGGTTAGAGTTAGGGTTAGCATTAGGGTTACCGTTAGTTTTAGGGTTAGATTTAGGATTAGGTCCGGAGGAGTTGGTTAGGGTTAGGGTTAGGGTTAGGGTTAGGGTTAGGGTTAGGGTTAGGGTTAGGGTTAGATCCGCGGGGGTTAGGAATAAGGTTAGGTTTAGCATTAGGGTTAGCGTTAGGGTTAGGATTATGCTTAGGTTTAGATCCCCAGGGGTTAGGGTTAGCATTAGGGTTAGCGTTAGGATTAGGATTAGGTTTAGGATTACATCTGTGTGGCTTAGGGTGAAGGTTAACGTTAGGGTTAGGTTTAGCTTTAGCGTTAGCATTAGGGTTAGGATTTGATCTGCGTGGATTAGGGTTAAAGTTAGGGTTAGGGTTAGGGTTAGGGTTAGCGTTAGGGTTAGCGTTAGGGTTAGGATTAGGCTTAGTGTTAGATCCGCTAAGGTTACTATTAAGGTTATAGTTAGGGTGGGATTAGTTTTAGGGTTAGCGTTACGTTTCGCGTTAAATTTAGGATTAGTTTTAGGATTAGATCTGCAGGGTTTAGGGTTAGGGTTAGGTTTATTGTTAGGGTGAGCGTTAGGATTAATATTAGATTTAGGATTAGATCTGGAGTGGTTAGTGTCACAGTTAGGGTTAGGATTAGGGTAAGGATTAGGTTTAGGATTAGATCCGCGTGGGTTAGGGATAAGGTTAGGGTTAGGGTTAGCCTTAGGGTTAGCCTTAGGATTAGGGTTACTTTTAGGATTAGATCCAAAGGGATAAGGTTTAAGGTTCGGGTTAGGTTTAGCATTAGGGTTAGCATTGGGGTTAGTGTTAAGGTTGGGTTTAGTTTTAGGATTAGATCTTCAGGGGTTAGGGTTAGGGTTAGGTTTAGTTTTAGGATTAGCGTTAGAGTTAGTGTTAGGGTTAGGATTAGTTTTAGGATTAGATGCACGGGAGTGAGGGTTAAGATTAGGATTAGGGTTGGCATTAGGGTTGGGGTTAAGGTTCAGGTTAGCGTTAGCGTTAGGGTTAGCGTTAAGTTTAGGAATAGGCTTGGTATTAGATCCGCGGGGTTAGGGTTAGGTTTAGGGTTAGCGTTAGGGTTAGTGTTAGGTTTAGGATTATTTTTAGCATTACATCTGCTGGGGTTATGGTGAAAGTTTGGGTTAGCGTTAGTTTTACCTTTAATGTTAGGATTAGATTTAGGATTAGATCCACGGGGGTTAAGGTTAAGATTAGGGTTAGCGTTAGGGTTTGCATTAGGGTTAAGATTAGATCCGCGGGGGTTAGGATTAAGGTTAGAGTTAGGGTTAGGTTTAGTGTTATGGTTAGGATTAGGTTTAGGATTAGATCTGCGGTGGTTTGGGTTAAAGTTTGTGTTAGGATTAGTGTTAGAGTTAAATTTAGGGTTAGGATTAGGTTTAGGTTTAGATCCGCGGGTTTTAGGATTAAGGCTAGGGTTAGTGTTAGGTTTAGCGTTGGGGTTAACATTAGGGTTAGGATTAGTCTAAGAATTAGATCTGCGGGGTTTAGGGTTAATGTTAGGGTTAGGGTTAGAGTTAGGGCTAGGATTAGAGTTACGGTTATCGTTCGGGTTATCGTTAGTGTTAGGATAATGCCTAGAGCTATATTCGCGGGGATTAGAGTTAAATTTAGGGTTAGTCTTAGATTTAGGGTTAGGTTTAGGATTAGCATTATGATTAGGTAAAGGATTAGATCTGTGGGATTAGGGTTAAGGTTAGGGTTAGGGTTAATGTTAGGGTTAGGGTTGGGGTAAGGGTTAGGGTTGGGGTAAGGGTTAACAGTAGGGTTAGGATTAGTGTTGTAATTAGATCTGCGGGGATTAGGGTTAAGGTTAGGGTTAGGATTAGCGTTAGGGTTAAGATTATCGTTAGGATTAAGGTTTAGGATTGTATCTGCGGGGATTAGGGTTAGCGTTAGATTTATTGTTAGGGTTAGGTTTTGGCTTAGGGTTAGATCCGTGGAGATTAGGTTTAATGTTAGGTTGAGGGTTATGTTTAGGGCTTGGATTAGATTTAGGATTAGATCCGCAAGGGTTAGGGTTAAGATTAGGGTTAGGATTAGAGTTAGCGTTAGGATTAGCATAAGGTTAGGATTAGGTTTAGCTTTAGGGTTAGGATTAGATCTGCAGGGGTTAGGGTTAAGATTAGAGTTAGTGTTACGGTTAGCGTTATGGTTAGGATTAGGTTTAGGATTAGATACACGGGGATTAGTGTTAAGGTTAGGGTTATGGTTGAGATTAGTGTTAGGGTTAGAATTAGGGTTAGGATTAGACCGAAGGGGGGTATGGTTAATGTTAGGGTTAGTGTTAGCGTTAGGGCTATGATTAGGTTTAGGATTATATCGGCAGGATTTATGGTTAAGGTTAGGGTTAGGGTTAGGCTTATAATTAGATCCGCGGGGTTTAGGGTTAAGGTTAAGTTTAGGGTTAGGGTTAGGGAAAGGGTTATTGTTATTGCTAGTGTTAGTGTTAGGATTAGGCCTAGGACCAGATACGCGGGGATTAGGGTTAGGGTTATCGTTAGGGTTAGCATTAGGATTAGGATTAGATTTAGGATTGGATCCGGAGGGGTTAGTGTTAAGGTTAGGGTTAGGGTTAGGTATAGGGTTATGTCCTGGTTTCAGTTAGAACAGAATTAATTTTCTTCCTAGTAGCTGGTGGAATGCTGTGTTTTGGCTTAGGATGAGAAGAGTGCTGATAACACCCCAATGTTTTAATTGTTGCAGAGCAGTGCTTATACCAAGCCAAGGACATCTCAGCCTTTTGCTCTGTCCTGCCAACAGGCAGGCTGGGGGTGCAGTAAGAGCTGGGAGGGGACAGACCCAGGACAGGTGACCCAAACTAGCCAAAGGGGTATTCCATACCATCTGACGTCATGCTAAACAATATATAGGGGTGGCTAGCTGGGGGAGGGGGCCGGACTGCTCGGGGTTAGGCTGGGCATCGGTCAGCGGGTGGTGAGCAATTGCATTGTGCATCACTTGTTTGTACATACTATTATTAGTAGTACTATTATCACCGTTGTATTATTATTATTATTATTATTATTATTATTATTTTATTATTATTATTATTATTATTTTCCTGTCTTATTAAACTGTCTTTATCTCAACTCACGGGCTTCACTTTCCATTTCTCTCCCCCGTCCCAGAGAGGGAGGGGGGAGGGTGAGCGAATGGCTGCGTGGTGTTTAGCTGCCGGCCGGGTTAAACCACGACACCACTAAAGCTTTATATTTCTGTGGTTCCGGTGTGCCAGGCCATCGAATCCACGCAGTCCAGTAAATCCGGTTGTCCCTCTCCTCTACCTGGCCAGAGGGAGGGCCCCACTAGTCCTGGTCGGAGTATCTATCAATTAATTCTTCCAAATGTGAAGCAGAAGTCTCTTTGTCAGGGTCAGGAGTAATACTATCCCTTCTACTGCCTCTGGGGGACTGCCCAACAGAAACTGGGGCAGCAATCCTCCTAGGGGCCCTCTTTGTTTCCTCCTCCATTCCCCCCCTCGATCTAGGTCTCCTCCCGCTGCCTGACCGGAGGGGAGACTCTGTCTTCTGCATAAAATAGCAATCTTTGATTTCCCATGCATAGAAATATTTGGGAGTAGTTAGCACTATTGCTACTGTTAGAAACACAGAGGGCTTTCACTATCTCTGCCATGTTTGGAACTGTGGCAGTCAAAGGTGTAGTGTTAGCTTTCAACTGTCTGTATTACACTGTAAATTGCCATTGCCTGGTTGGTTTCTTTACTGGCCACACTGGTGAATTGTAAGGTGAATGGGTCCTTTTAATAATGCCTCTTTTTTCCAATTCTGTTACCACCCCGTCAATCACCATAAGTGCTGCTGCTGACAACAGATATTGCCGATCATTAATGATTTTAACGGGGAATAAGGGTATGGATGTTTGTAACAGGCTCAGTCTCACGGTGCCTGAATCCCTTTGATGTGTCGCGAAACTCCACACAGTTCCATCAGGGAGTTTCCACATACAACCATGCGGTATGTCAAATCCTAAAATATTAGTGTATGCAGCACCAACTAATACTTCTACCCTGGTTAATTTTTGTTCCTCTGGCAACCAGAGTGAAATTTTTGCAGTAGGGCATTGTTTTTCCACACCATTGATTCCCGTGAATTTAACCCTGCGTTGACCAGGTGTTATGCTCAGGGTTTCTGCTGTCTCATGTGTAATTACTGACATTTGGGTCCTGGTATCAATAAGAAAATTTACCAATATTTTGGGGGGTTCAACAGGAATGGCAATGATAGGGTCAGAGTGTTCATTAGAGAGCCATTGAATTGCTAATACCCGCCGAGCAGGGTGGCTCACTGCCCTCCCCGGGGACAAGAGTTTTTTTGCCGACACCACAACTCACTCCATTCCCTATTAGGTTTCAACCTCTCTTTGAATTTGGGGTATCTGGGATTTTTAGTGTGGATTTGGCGGACTCACCAAGAGTGGTCTTGGGATTTAATACTGGATGAATGAATCCAGCCCATTCGGCATCCGTATTTATCTAGGTCTTGGACAAATTCACTCCATGTGGGAATAGGAGAGTTTGGATTCCGCCTACGACCACGATCACCATCCCTACAAGCAGCTTGTATGCGATCCTGGGTGTTTGCTACAAACATCTTAAGACAATCAGGGAGTCCACGGATGAGAGGGGTTAATTGAACCGGGTCAATAGGAGCTAACATCGGGGATTTCCTTAATTCATCTCTTTCATATATTGCCTGAATGCAGGCTGCTTTCTGTACTGCTACAGCCAGGTCAGCTCCTGGTGTGGTGGTTAAAAATACTCCAGGTCTCCAGAAGCCTCCTACCTCTTTCTCACTCAACATCATTCGATCTCCTCCTTTAAGAGAAACTCGACACACATACTCAACTTCTGATTCCCCTGACCGCCTTGAGAACTTCTGTATTTTAACCAACTCTGACGGTGACCACGGAATCGTTCGCACAGTAGTGCGGATTTCATCATTATCATCAACAGTAGTCTCAGTCTTAACCAAAGGTCTCAAGGAAATCGACTGAGGTTCAGAATCAGAAATCTCTTCAACACCATCATCACTGTCAGACCAGAAATCACTGTCCCAGCTTTCAGGTTCTACACTAAGCAGCAATCTACGAATCTGCTTGACTGGAGCACAAGGCTGTACTTTATTTAACAGATGACTAACCCTCTCCAGCAATTGTTTAAGATGATTATTCTCACTCACAAGTTTATCATTTTCATCCAAAAGTTTATCCACTCTGATTCCTAATGTTTTTCCCGTCTCCCTTTCAAAGGCCAATGATGACTTCAATACTTCATTCTCTGATTTCAAAGTGGTATGTTCCGCATCAGAGATCAGTTTGGGAGCAGGAGTTTCCTTAGCTTCTTGCTGAGCACAAGTCAAACAAGCTCCTAACACAGCATAAATCGCACCTTTACCCTTTCTTTGACCAATCTTTTGTGAAGCCTGACACTGCTCAATGCGCTCCACCACTTTCTCCTCATCTTTCCAAAACTTTTGGGAAAACTCCTTCCCTGCCTGGGAAGGGGCACATTTGTATTTTTGCAGTAGTTTATCCATAGTAATCCTGCCGACTACGCCAATTTTACTGTCGCGTTAAGGGGTGTAGCTGATTAACCGTTACGGGCCCGGTCGGATTTAGAGTCCTGAACCAGTCCAACATTCACCAAAAACACATTAACCGCCTGGGGGTCCAGTCAGACATTCACCAAAAATGCATTAACGGTCTGGAGGTCCGTTCAGACATTCACCAACAATGCATTAACCGTCTGGGGGTCTGGTTAGATTCAGAACACTGAACTATCACGGATAACCACCCTCACCCTATTTGCACTTAATGAGAGCTGTCACAATGCAATCAAGTATGGTTTTATTACAGCAACAGATAATCAGGTTCTTTTGGATTGCCAGCGATAGTGACTGTCTGCAAAAGCAAGCTAGTATGCATGAAATACACAGGTGTTATAGGTGTTACAGGTGTTACAGGTGCGCAGCCTAGAAATAAACGCGTTAAAAGGATCAAAGACTCTATAGAGATTTATAAGCAAGTATTCAGATCTCACCCAAAGGCGCCCCAATGGGGGGGGGGAAGAGAGGCTCAGCCCGTCGACTGATCCCAGGAGTCAGGATGTCCTAAGGATGTTGTATTTCCTCGGGATGGTATCACCCCTGACGGTGGTATCTTCCCTAACATCCCCTCTCTCTTGGGCCAATTTATATTATTTTCTATCTTTTAGGTGGAGCTTGAGTGGCTCTAGTCAAGCATATCTTAGTTATGATTGGTGTAAAGTTTTCCTGTCTCCATTTAAAGTAATAGGCTCCGAGAAATTCAGGGCGCATGCTCAGTGAGGGGTGGTCGCACCTTGGAGGCGGGTAGCTTTTGGGATGGAGGTGTGTTTTGGTATTATAATGATATTATAATGAGCAAAAAGTACACTAGGGTACTTTTTTTGTCAAAAAAAGTACCCTTTTTGTACTTTGCATTTGTCAAAACATGACAGGTCTTTGGCTCAGGGTGGCAAAAAGTGCAGCTTTGTGCACAAGAACAATCGAGGCCCCACCTGGTCACAGAGCCTAGCCGTGGTGTCTCCACTCCACTCTACACTCCGTGCTGTTCCTTAGGGCTAGCACACCAAGTTTCCCCAGTGCGATAGCATCTAAGTTTGGAAGCCTAGGGAATGCTCAGGTAATGCAGTTATGCCGTACCCTGAAAACCTCTTCAATGCTGTACCTTTTCCTTAAAAATGCGAATGTTAGTTTTATTTTCCTAGTTACTTCAGGCAATTACACCACAGGTTACGGTTAGTATTAGCTTTAGGTTTAGCGTTAGGGTTAGGATTAGGTTTCTGGTTAGAGCCGCCGGGATTAGGGTTAAGATTAGGGATATGGTTAGGGTTAGGGTTAGCCTTAGGGTTAGGATTAGGTTTATGATTAGATCCTTGGGGGTTAGGGTTAAGGTTAGGGTTAGCTTTAGGGTTAGTGTTAGGGTTAGGATTAATTTTAGGTTTTGATCAGTGGGGGATAGGGTTAAGGTTACGTTTAGGGTTAAGGTTAGGGTTAGCATTAGGGTTAGGATTATCTTTAGGATTAGATCTGAGGGATTTAGGGTTAAGGATATGGTTAGGGTTATGGTTAGTGTTAGGGTTATTTTTATCTTTAGGGTTGTCGTTAGGGTTAGGATTAGTTTTAGGATTGGATCCGCGGGGTTTATTGTTAATGTTAGGGTTTAGGTAGGGTTAGGGTTAGCCTTAGTATTAACATTAGGGTTAGCGTTAGTGTTAGGATTAATTTTAGGATTATATATACGGGGGTTACGGATAAGGTTAGGGTTAGGGTTAGCGTTAGGGTTAGGATTAGGTTTAGGATTATATACGCGGGGTTAGGGTTAAGTTTAGGGTTAGCATTAGGGTTAGGATTAGGTTTAGGATTAGATCTGCAGTGGTTAGGGTTAAATTTAGTGTTAGGTTAGGGTTAGCGTTAGGATTAGCTTTAGGGTTAGGGTTACATACGCGGGGTTTCGGGTTAAATTTAGGGTTAGGATTAGTGTTAGGGTTAGCGTTAGGGTTAGGATTAGGTTTAGGATTAGGTTTGCGAGTGTTAGGGTTAAAGTTAGGGTTAGGGTTAGTGTTATCGTTAGGGTTAGGGTTAGATCTGCGGGGGTTAGGGTTAAATTTAGGTTTAGGGTTAGGGTTAGGTTTAGGCTTAGGTTTAGCATTAGGGTTAGAATTAGGTTTAGGATTAGATCCGCGGGGGTCAGGGTTAAAGTTAGGGTTAAGTTTAGTGTTATGGTTAGGATTAGTGTTATCGTTAGCGTTAGGGTTAGTGTTAGGGTTAGGATTAGATTTAGGATTACATCCGCGGGCGTTAAAGTTAAGGTTAGGTTTAGTGTTATGGTTAGGGTTAGGATTAGCCTTAGGTTTCGATCCTTGGGTGTTAGGGTTAAGTTTAGGGTTAGTGTTAGGGTTAGCTCAGCGGTTAGGTTCATGGTTAGGGTTAGGGTTGTGTTAGAGTTTGTTTTGGGGTTAGGGTTTAATGTTAGGTTTAGGGTTAGGGTTAGGATTAGTGTTAGGTTTAGTGTTAGGAGTAGGGTTAAGGTTAGGGTTAGGGGTTAGTGTTAAGGGTTAGGTTTTGGGGTTCGCGTTGGGTTAGGGGAGAGCTTTAGAGGTTAGGGTTAGGATTAGGGTTAGGGCTAGAGTTAGGTTTAGGTTAGGGTTAGGGTTAGGAATAGGGTCATGGTTAGTTTTAGTGTTGGGGTTTAGGGTAAGTGTTACAGTTACAGTTAGGATTAGGGATAGGGCTAGTATTAGGGTTAGCGGTTAGCAATTAGGAGATTGGGATCACAGATCGGGACCCGAGGATCTCTGATCGGGGGCCCGGGCTCCCGGCGCCCAATGCATCATCTCCGATCGCAAGTCTGGTCTCCCGGTGCCCAATTGATCATCTCCTCTGGCTGCCCGATGGCCCACGCCCCCGGTGCCCGTGTGTGGTCTCCAGCCGCCCAGGGGGCCCGCGCCCACAGGTGGCCTCCGGCGACATGGAGACAGACTAGAAATGAGAGACTAGAAATGGAGACAGACTAGATACTTCCCTCTGCAAACCCAAATATACCAGTGGTCACTTGTTTCTCTTCAATAAACATCTCTGGGCTCACCGGTACAAAAAAGACAGGGATCTCCTGGAAAGAGTCCAGCAGAGGGCCACAAAGATGATAGGAGGCCTAGAGGGCAACAAAATGGATCACGGGAAGTTCCGCACCAACGTGCAAAAGAACTTCTTCACGGTGAGGGTGACGGAGCACTGAAACAGGCTGCCCAGGGAGGTTGTAGAGTCTCCTTCTCTGGAGATATTTGAGACAGGTCTGGACGCCTACCTGGGCAACCTGCTCTAGGGAACCTAGGGGGGTTGGACCCAATGATCTCTTGAGGTCCCTTCCAACCCCTACAATTGTGTGATTCTGTGATCTCAAGCAGCCGTCAATACCAGTATATAAACTATCTGAAGAAAACAAAAAACAAACAAAAAAAACAACCAACCAACCAAACAAAAAAAGTTATGTATGGTTCTTCAAAGAGGAAGTTTATCCTTCCTCTTATATCCTAAAATTGTAGGTTGAAACATGAAACCTCAAAGGACCAATGGCAGATGAACACCTTCAGTAGTACTTCAACTTTCCAGTAAGGTATGTATTAAATTCTACACAATTACATGTGCCACAGTTTACTGTGGCAAAACACTACAAAAATATCAACTTAGAACCCCACTGTAGTTTCACTTAAACATTTAAGTGACAATAATAAACATACAATGATAAACACGGAGATAAAAAGAGAAACAAGTTAGTGCACAAATGACTAACACCCCCTTAAGGGTGATCCCTTACATGATAACCTGTAACTGGTGAAATCTCATGAAGTAGCTTGTAATGGACAAAATGGAACTTGCAGAAATCAAGCCCATCTGAGGAGTTGTGTCTTCTGCAATTTACTTCATAACGATCCTCTGTCCACAAAATGTTTTCAGAATGTCTCTCAAAGTTCAGTGATGACTGTAAAGGAGCAAAAGCTGTAGACCCAAGATATCTGATTTATAAGAAAACTGAATTATCAGAACTGTAACATGCATTACTCATGGTACATTCAAACCATTTTTAAAAGGACTTTGGCAGACAATACAGTAACTCTCAAGTATGCACGTGTTCATCACCTTTCATGCCAGCAGAAGTGGAAGCTGTATCTTCCACTCCAGGACACCGAAACAGTGTTGAGGACCATGCTTGCGACACAGGGTAAAAAAGTCAAGTGTTTATTCTGGTTTGGCAGCAGAATGAAGACAAGTGTCACGTGTTGCAGCAGAGGGAAAACAAAACAAAACAAAACAGGTAAGAAAGGACACGAGAACATAATTTGGAAAGCAGGCTATTTCAAAATCTGGGATCTTAGTTTGGGTTGTCAGAGATTACGCATGCATTGCACAGAAAACAAGGAGTTGCTTTGATCACATGTAGCAGTACCAAAAGACCCAGTTTATTATATTAGTCTTGTAATTAAATTTTAATAAGGCAAACACAACTAGTTATGAAATGCAAATAAAACAGTCAAAAGTATAGATTCACAAATATACTTCAAATTATCAACTCATAAGTAGGGATCATAGAAATTTTAAAGTAAATCTTTAATATACCAGTAGGAAATACTGCGTAAGTTAAAACCTTATGCTGAGAATAGCACTCAAATCAAAGTACATCCTCACTAGAACTCATACCTAAAGGGATTAAATCAAAAAATATCACATATTACAGAAGCTGTCTTCCCTATTATGTCTATCTGCCTTTACTATTTTAACACTATAGCATTTCTTTTGCTACTACACCTTAAAAATTCAAGAATAAATTTTCTTTCTGCAAAAATAATGCTGCCTTACTGTTCTACGCGCCACACATCTCCCAATAACAGCAAAAAGTTTCCCCTTCCCTCCAGCACCAGACTTACTATGCACTGAGCCCTCTGTATTGTGCATGTGCAAGAAATCAAACATTCCCTAGTGCCATAATAGATGTGCATTTTTGCTTTTGTAGCTATGTGAAAAATGTACTACGTGAGCAAAATAAGTTTAGCAGTTCTTGGGAGTATTACCTTCACTACACAAAAGTATTGATTTTGCTGCCTGAAGCTTATTCCTGAGAAAAACCCTCCCCCTCCCACTCCTCAGTCTACCCCCTAAAAGACAGCAGTGAGGACTTTGTGAGGACTTCAAAGGAATGTGCTGATCATAGTGAGTGAATTCACAAATCCATTACTTTCCTGAAAGAGCACATGAGAAAGATTCAATACGATATTAATCCTTTCGATCAATGGCTCACTGATTTGTTTGGGACGACGCCTAGATGGTTACTGGGATTAACCAAAGAGGGATTAAGGCTTCTGTTTATTGTGGTGTTAATCATCATTGAGTGTTGTATTGTAATAAACGTGGTTAAAAGCTTACTTGCAAAACTGTTACATCAGGCTTGGTTTGCTCAAAAAGGAAAAGGGGGAATTGTTGAGGGATTTTTGAAACATAAAGGAGGCCATGACTTGCTTCAGCTGAGCAAACCAAGCTACCAGGACGACTATGAGAAGTTCCCATGATAATGTTCCCATATCACCTGACTGAGGAATTAAAAAATATTGTTGCCAGCAGCTGGCTTCAAGGACAAGATCTATGTGACTGCTAATCACAAGGGGGTTGTTTTCTTGTAGTTGTTTGTCTGAGTGCTTTCGACCAATAATCTTGTGTGAGATGCTATCTGCCTCTGCTAAATTTGCTATAAGAATCAGGCTATTCGGGTAATAAAGAGAGAGCATGATCTGACCATATTGGTGTGTGTCATGTTTTCGGCCATTCTTCCTGCAAAAAGCCTCCAATACAATTAACTACCGGGATCCCCCCGTCACTCCATAAATACAGATGGGCTCTGGCCCTTTATAGCTAGATGGCATTAGAGTACATTGTGCACCGGTGTCTACTAAACCTTATACTTCTGTGCGTCTGACGTGCCAGGCCATCGAATCCACACAGTCCAATAAACTCGATTGTCCCTTTACACACCAATATGGTCTGAAGGACTGCTTGCTGGAAGATGGAGCAGCAAGCTTGTGGTGGTTTTACCGTGCTAGGCAGCTGAACCCCACAACTGCTCTCACTCCCGCTCCTTAGAAGAGGAGGGGAAGAAGTAAAGGAAAGAACAACTCACAGGTTGAGATAAGAATAATTTAATTAAAAGGGAAAAAAAATATTAAGGAAAGATTATTTTTAATTAAACAATTTACAAAAAGGGAAAAAAGGGAACGGGGAAAAGGGAGGGGAGAAGGGAAAAATAAAACAAAACAAAACAAGTTAAGGCCATGTGGAAGTGCAGAGGAAAGAAATTACTCTCTACTTCACACAAATGAGCATTGCTTGACCACGTCCTTGAAGCCGGGCCTCAAAGCACGTAGCCTGTGTTCGGGAGGACAAACGTTTTCACAATTAGAGCCCACCCCTCCCCTCTTCTTCCCTTTTCCACCTTTTATTGCTGAGTGTGACATCACATGGTAGGGAATATCCCTTTGGTTGGTTTAGGTCAGCTGCCCTGGTGATGTTTCTCTCCTCACTTTTTGCCCACCCCCTAGGAGGGTTAGAGAGAGTCCCAATGCTGTGCCAGCACTGCTCAGCAGCCGACACAACACTGGTGTGATACCACTGCTGTTCTAGCTACAAGTGCAGAGCACAGCACTTTATGGGCTGCTGCAGGGGAAGTTAACATCCCAGCCAGACCCAGTACAAAGCTTCTCAGAGAACCCCTATTTCCTGATTGTTTTTCCTTGCAACTCACGTACCCGTGCCTCTGGGATCGAGGTAGATTTTCCCTCCCATTTTCTCATGTCCTCTCCATGGACACATAGGTGGCCACAGGGTGGCACGGGGTGTGTACCCACCCTATCGTCTTCCTTGCATGAATGGACACTTACCCCTGATAGCTGAGACACTGGTTTGTACAGGTGGGGAGGAAAATAATCTCTCTTTAAGTTGGTGGACCTTTTCAGAAAGTTTCTCCACAGCCAAGACACAGGCCTGTAGGGAAGAGGAGAGACTTTCTTTGTAGTGCCAGAGTAGTTGAGTGAATTCATCCACCGTGGGCTCCTCGTGTTCTTTACAGGCCATTACTGCCAATGAGCTGGCATATGATGATGGTGTACTCTGTCCAAACTTCCTCCACATGGGTCGTGTACACTTGACTTCATCTGGATCTGTGGATGTTTATCCGTTGTCTAGGTCCCTATAAATCACCTCCCATACGGCTAATTCCGTAAGACACTGGATTCCCTTTTCCATAGCGGTCCACTTGCCTGGTAGACATACCAGTTCTTCCTTGAAGGGATACCTTTCCTTCACCGCTGCCAGGAGACGCCTCCAGAGGCTGTAAGTTGGTGCTCCATCTCCAATTGCTTCGTCAATGCCTGCATCTGTAGCAAGGGATCCCTGCCGCCTGTCTTCCCTGCCCTCTAATTGCAGACTCTTGGCTCCTTTGTCCCAGCACCGGAGCAGCCAGGTGACAAGCTGCTCACCTATACAGAGACCAAAATTTTTTTGCACATCTCGTATCTCATGCTGGTATAGGTTTTGGGTAGTGTAGTGGGTTTAAGTGGCAAGGTTTTGGTAGCAGGGGGCCATAGGGGTGGCTTCTGTGAGAAGGATCTAGAAGCTGCCCCATGTTTGGTAAGGGCCAAACTGCTGACCAGAGCTGAACCAATAAGTGGTGTTGTTCTGCGCCTCTGTGAGAGCTTATTTAAGACAGGGAAAAAACAAAACAAAACAAAAACAAAACGCTGTGCCACACAGCAGCTGGGAGAGTGAGAAGAGTGAGGAACAGCCTTGAAGGCACCAAGGTCAGTGAAGAAGGAGGGGGAGAGGTGCTCCAGGCGCCGGAGCAGAAGTCCACTGCAACCTGTGGTGAGGACCATGGTGAAGCAGGATGTCCCCCTGCAGCCCATGGAGTACCACAGTGGAGCAGGGTTCCACGCTGCAGCCCGTGGAGGAGACCACGGTGGAGCATGTGGACCTGCACCAACAGAGGCTGCCGCCTGTGGAAGACCCCTGCCGGAGCAGATTCTGGGACAGACCTGTAGCCCGTGGAGAGGAGCCCACGCAGGAGCAGGTGACCTGGCAGGAGCTGCTGCCCGTGGGGGAGCCAGGTTTGAGCAGTTTTCTCCTGAGGGATGGACCCCGTGGTACGGACCCATATCTGGAGCAGTTCTGGAAGAGCTGCTGCCTGTGGGAAGCCCACGCTGGATCAGTTCATCAAGGACTGTATCCTGTGGGTGGGACCCCACAGCACAGGGAATGAGAGTGACCGAGAAGGAGCGGCAGCGAAGAAGCACTATAGACTGACCATAACCCCCATTCCCCTGTCCCCCTGCGCCGCTTGGGGGGGGAGGAGGTGGAAGAGGGTGGATGGGGGAAGGGGGAAGGTGCTTTTGGTTTCCTTCCTTTGTTTCTCATTCCTCTAGCTTGTTAGTAATAAGCAATAAATCTTACTGTCTCCCTATGCTGAGGCTGTTTTGCCCATCACAATAATTACTGTGTGATCTCCCTGTCCTTATCTCAACCCTTGAGCCCTTTTCATTGTATTTTCTTCCTGTTCCTCTTTGAGGAGGGGGAGTGAGAGAGTGGTTGTGGTGGAGCTCAGCTGCCCACCCAAGTAAAACCACCACAGGTAGTTACTGTTGCTTTTCCGACATCTTCATCTTCCCTTTCCTCTGATGGCCTGGCCTTGTCTTCTCTACACTTGGTCTTAGCAGAAGTTTCTCTGCCTTCTAAATGACCTGACTCTCTGTGGTGCAATTGCCTAAAGTAACTTGGAAAATAAAACTAATATTCACATTTTAAAAAAAAAGTACAGCATTGGAGAGGCTTTCAGGGTAGGTTGTAGCTGCATTACCTGAGCGTTCCCTAGGCTTCCAACCTTAGATGCTATCGTACTGGGGGAACCTGGTGTGCTGACTCTAAGGAACAGTACGGAGCATAGAGTGGAGTGGAGACACCACGGCTAGGCTCTGTGACCAGGTGGGGACTCTATTGTTCTTGTGTACACCGAAACCGATAAGCCGCACTTTTTGCTACCCTGAGCCAACGACCTGTAATGTTTTGACAAATGCTGTACCCTAGTGTACTCTTGCTCTTTATAATATCATTATAATACCAAAACACACCTCCATTCCAAAAGCTACCCGCCTCCAAGGTGCGACGACCCTTCACTGAGCATGCGCTCTGAATTTCTCGGAGCCTATTCCTTTAAATGGAGACGGGAAAACTTTTCACCAATCATAACTCAGATATGCTTGACTAGAGTCACTCAAGCTCTACCTAAAAGATAGAAAATAATATAAATTGGCCTAAGAGAGAGGGGATGTTGGGGAAGATACCATTGTTCGGGAAGATACTGTCGTTAGGGAAGATACCGTCATCAGGGGAGATACCATTACAAGTGAATATACCATTATGATTGGACCTCCTGACTCCTGGGATCAGTCGACGGGCTGAGCCTCTCTTCCCACCCCACTGGGACACCTTTGGGTGAGACTTGAACACCTGGCTATACTGGGTGTCCCCGCAGAAACGTAGGAGTCTCTATAGAGTCTTTGTGCCTTTTAATGGGTTAGTTTCCAGGCTGCACACCTGTATATTTCATGCATGCTAGCTTGCTTTTGCAGACATTAACTATCGCCAGCAATCCAAAGAACCTATGTACCTCTTGCTGTAATAAATTGCACTTAACTGCATTGTTCCTAGCCTTGATAGAGGAACTCTTTTGAGTGAGGCCCCGAGCAACAACAGGCCTTTGAACGAATCAAAGAAGAAGCAGCTCTTGCAGTAGCCCTTGGGCCTGTCCGTACCGGACCAGCTGTGCAAAACATACTTTACACTGCAGATGGGGAGCATGGACTCACCTGGAGCCTCTGGCAGAAGACCCCAGGAGAAACTCAAGGTCAACCTCTGGGCTTCTGGAGCCAGGGCTATTGAGGATCAGAAGCCAATTACACTCCAACTGAAAAGGAAATATTAACAGCATATGAGGGGATTCGAGCCGCTTCAGAAGTTGTTGGTACAGAAGCACAACTCCTCTTGGCCCCACGGCTACCTGTGTTACATTGGATGTTCAGAGGGAAAATCCCCACTACACATCATGCAACCGACACTACGTGGAGTAAGTGAGTATCATTAATTAGACAGCGGGTTCGAATGGGGAAACCCAATCGCCTGGGAATCCTGGAAGAGATCATGGACTGGCCAGAGGGCAGGGATTTCAGAGTACCGACAGAAGAGGTAACCCGTGCTGAAGACGCACCACCATACAATGAGTTGCCAGAAGACAGAAAGCAGTATGTGTTGTTTCCTGACGGATCCTGCCGTGTGGTAGGGGCCATCGGAAAGGGAAAGCTGCCGTGTGGAGTCCCACACAACGAGTTGTGGAGGCCATGGAAGGGGAAGGCGAGCCAAGTCAGTATGCAGAAGTGAAAGCTATACAACTGGCCCTAGAGACTGACGAAAGAGAAAAATGGCCAGCATTGTATCTTTATACTGACTCATGGATGGTGGCAAATGCTCTGTGGGGGTGGCTGCGGCAATGGAAACAGAGCAACTTGCACATTTGGGTCTCATGGAAACTATCTTTTAGGGAATATTCAGAACTACACTGCTTTCCTTTCCTCATCTGGATGTCAGTTTATTAATAATATCAGGAATGGTACCTCCTCCTTCTTTCACAGTGAGCTACTTACAACAGTTTTTGAGTATTTTGAAGATCCACCTGTAACCCATGTATTGCTATTTCTAATTCTGAATAACAGGTTTCATTTTCTCTCTAAGATTAGTTGATTGTTTAGAAAGCTTACTTGGGAATCTGTCCCGAAACAGTCTTGTAGCGAGTGGCAAGGTGTGTAGGATGATGTTGGCAGATACCTGTCACGGGTGTCTCCTCCAATAGTTTTGAACTTCACCCCTGAACAAGTGCAAAATCCTAAAAACCTGGTAGACGCTCCTCTATACTATATACGTACAATTTTACTTTATTTTCAACCCTTTGATTTATCCCTTTTCATTTTCTTTTTTTCCCTTTCATATGTTTCGAGAACCAGTGATCTTTGTTTTAGTGTTCCCACACTGCTTATCCCGTTTTTCCTCAAGTTTCAGCCTTATTTTGGAACAGTGAGGCCTTCTACTGTCCACTTATCCACGTAGCATTTCTCCTTACTGTGACTACACAACTACCTTGGAATACAGAAAATTAGTTCTCTACTGCAAAAACACAACTTAGTTGCTCAAAATTCCCCCCTCTCCTTTCCTTACTCCTACTGTTGTTTTTCCACCTCTTCACATACCACACTCAAGTTTTTCCAACGTTAAGTCGCAATATTCTTCTTCGGATGTCACGGGGGATGGTAGGTATACAATGCCATTATTATTACAAGACCAACAAATAGTTGTTTGAGCCACTTCTATTCAGGTAACCACAAAGTTAGTTTCTCCCAGATGTTTCGAAATGAACAGGAATTGTCATCCCCCACCCCAATACGTTTTTCCCCTCCAAGTATCATTCAAATTCGTCCCATTTGATCTACATATATACAGCAACTAGTGTTGGGTGTGAGACCCTCCGATTTTGGCGTGGGGAAGCAAGTGATTGACTCAATATGAGTGGTAATACAAGCTTCAACTTTATTGCGCAGATATCCGTATATTTATACACACAGCAATAATTATGCCTACTGGTCACTATCCAATTGGCTAAGCCTAGAAGTGTTGCAAAAAATACTGTTTCTCCTACTTGCGGTTACAGCGCATAAGCTACTCCCTTATCTTCCCGGCCCTCAGATCCACCTGTTTATCTCTCTCTCAAGGACAGACTGCTCCTTGCATATTTTCACAAAAATGCTTCTCATCCGGCCTACTCCATGGCTATAAACTCTGTATTTTCTTTGCCTTGCTTGTACAATTCCTCTAGAGACCCGTGCCCTTGCTCTTTGAGCCATTCTTCATCAAACTAGCATTAATTACAGTGCATGTTCCTCCTTATGAGGTTATTAATGAATCTAATACTATTCGATTATTCAGTACTATTTTTGAAAACTTATCAAACTTACTTTCTAGTTCTTCAGTTATAGCAGAGATATTTACAATAGCTATTTCTAAGTCAACCACCCCTAACCAAGGTGAAAATCACCTTGCAAAGCTGTAAAATACTAGAGAATTTTACCAGAGAATTATCTGCAGTCCGCTTAATCCTGCATGTGGTCTCAAGGGGGCTTTGGCTTCGTGGGTCTTCAGTAATAGTTACATCTGGAATTATTGTCTTCAAGGGTGCAAGCTCCCTTCCATCCCAGGGTGTACTGGGTCTGGCTGGAATGTTAACTTTCCCTGCAGCAGCCCATACAGTGCTGTACTCTGCACTTGTAGCTAGAACAGCAGTGGTATCACACCAGTGTTGTGTCTACTGCTGAGCAGCTCTGGCACAGCATCGGGCCTCTCTCTAACCCTCCTAGGGGGTGGGCAAAAAGTGAGAAGAGAAACATCACCAGGGCAGCTGACCTAAACCAACCAAAGGGATGTTCCGTACCGTATGATGTCACACTCAGCAATAAAAGGTGGAAACAGGAAGAAGAGGGGAGGGGTGGGCTCTCGTTGGGAAAACGTTTGTCTTCCTCCCAAACACCAGCTACATGTGTTGAGGCCCTGCTTCAAGGACGTGGTCAATCATCGCTCATTTGTGGGAAGTAGAGAGTAATTTCTTTCCTCTGCACTTCCATATAGCCTTCATTTATTTTATTTGTTTGTTTTCCTCCCTTCTTTTTATTTTCCCTTTCCTCCTCCCTTTTCCCCTTTCCCTTTTTATTTCCCTTTAGTTAAATTGTTTAGTTCATAATAATCTTTATTATTATTATTTCCCTTTAATTAAATTATCCTTATCTCAACCCGTGAGTTGTTCTTTGCTTTACTTCTCCCCCTTCTCATCTAAAAAGAGGGGGAGTGAGAGAGCGGTTGTGGGGTTTAGCTGCCCAGTACAGTAAAACCACCACAGTCCTTTTTGGTGCCCAACGTGGGGCACGAAGGGTTGAGACAACAATAGACTTGATTAAAACACGTACAACTAACACACTTACTTGCTAGTAACCATGTTCAGTGTCCTCTTAATAATGGCTTTGATCATATGTCATGCAATCCGTGTCATATTCTCCTTTCTCCTCTATATCCGATCTGAGAATGTGCTACAATCCGTGTTCGTTTTTTTTAATTCGCTGTGCTGCCAAGCACTGACCTTGGGTTTAATCTGGAATTCAGGCTTTGCGCTGTTATCATTTGGGTCTCATGGAAACTGTCTTTTAGGGAATATTCAGAACTACACTGCCTTCCTCTCCTCATCTGGATGTCAGTTTATTAATAATATCAGGAATGGTACCTTTCCCTTCTTTCACAGTGGGCTAATTACAACAGTTTGGGAGTATTTTGAAGATCCATCTGTAACCCATGTATTGCTATTTCTAATTCTGAACAACAGGTTTCATTTTCTCTCTAAGATTAGTCGATTGTTTAGAAAACTTACTTGGGAATCTGTCCCGAAACAGTCTTGTGGTGAGTGGCAAGGTGTGTGGGATGATGTTCGCAGATACCTGTCACGAGTGTCTCCTCCAATAGTTTTGAACTTCACCCCTGAGCAAGTGCTAAATCCTAAAAACTTGGTAGAATGTTTGAGAGTTGTATGTCCTGACCCTGATAATGCCGGAGAATGACAGCTTGCAGCATTGTGCTGGGTCCTGGCTTATTCCTATCAAACACTGTTTAACATCATCCAGCAACTTGAAGAGAGGGAGGAAGTCTCTGAATCTGATGACCAAGTAACACACGCTGTGGCTGACCCAGAGGACCAACCGACTATGGCATCAGTCGCCCCCGTAGTCAAGTCAAAACAATGGAAATGGAGGTCAGCTCGTTTAGTAAGGATAAGAAGCCTCTCCTAAGAAGGAGGGAGAAGGGGAAATGGAAGGCACCTCTAAAGCAGAGGCATCACAAAAACAGCAGGACGAAGAGACAGAAATCATAAAGGAATCAGAAATCACTCGATCCTTATCCTTGAGTGAGATGCGAGAAATACGAAAGGATTATAGTCGACACCCAGGTGAACACATCCTCACCTGGCTGCTTCGATGCTGGGATGCTGGGGCCAATAGCCAACAATTAGAAGGCAATGAAGCCAAGCAGCTGGGATCCCTCTCTAGAGAAAGGGTAATTGACAAAGTAATCGGGAGAGGAGCACAGGCCCTCAGCCTCTGGAGATGACTCCTGGCAGCTGTGAGAGAAAGATATCCCCATAAGGAAGATATTGTATATCATGTAGGCAAGTGGACCACTATGGATAAAGGTCTCCAGCATCTGCGGGAATTAGCTGTGCGGGAGATAATTTATAGTGATTTGGACAATGCCCAGACACCTCAAGACCCCGATGAAGTCCAGTGCACAACATCCATGTGGCATAAATTTGTGCGGAGTGCACCATCAGCACATGCCAGTACGCTGGTAGCAATTCACTTGGATGAGGGGATGGGACCAACAGTGTATAATCTACCCTGCCAGCTTCAACAATATGAAGACAATCTCTCTGCTCCGCTACAGTCCTGTGTCTCAGCTGTGGAGAAACTGTCTGAAAGACTTGACCAGCTTGTGGAATGAGCATATTCCCCATATTCCCCCTCATCTAGACAGAGTGATACTTCAGCCACTAAGAATCAGCATTCGCCTGCTCAAGAGAGAGAGTACCCAAGACGTACACCACGTGGCACCTTGTGGTTTTATCTGCGTGACCATGGGGAAGATATGAGGAAATGGGATGGTGTACCTACTTCAACCCTAGCTGCTCGGGTACGTGAACTGAAAGGAAATACAGCAGCAAGAAGAGGGACCCCTAAGAGAAATGCTGCTCCAGTTTCTATTGGGCAGTACCCCAGAGGCAGTAGAAGAGCTGATGTTATTCTTGACCCTGATGAAGAGACCTCTACCTCTCATTTGCAAGAATTAAGTGGCAGACGCTCCAGCCAGGACTAGAGGGGCCCTGCCTCTGGCCAGGTAGAGGAGAGGGATAACCGGATTTATTGGACTGCGCGGATCCGATGGCCTGGCACATCAGAACCACAAGAATACAATGCTCTAGTGGACACTGGCGCACAATGTACCTTAATGCCATCAGGCTACCAAGGGACAGAACTCACCTGTATCTCTGGAGTGACAGGGGGATCCCAACAACTATCTGTACTGGAAGCTGAAGTGAGTCTAACTGGGAATGAGTGGCAAAAGCATCCCATTGTGACTGGCCCAGAGGCTCCGTGTATCCTTGGCATAGACTACCTCAAGAGAGGGTACTTCAAGGATCCAAAAGGTTACCGGTGGGCTTTTGGCATAGCTGCTTTGAGCACAGAGAAGATTAGGCAGCTGTCTACCATGCCTGGCCTTTCAGAAGACCCTTCTGTTGTAGGATTGCAGAAGGTTGAAGAACAACATGTACCAATTGCTACTACAACGGTGCACCGACGGCAATATCGCACCAACCGAGACTCCCTGATTCCCATCCATAAGTTGGTTCACCGACTGGAGAGTCAAGGAGTAATCAGCAAGACTCGCTCACCCTTTAATAGCCCTATATGGCCAGTGCGAAAGTCTAATGGCGAGTGGAGGCTAACAGTGGACTATCGGGACCTGAATGAAGTCACGCCACCACTGAGTGCTGCAGTGCCGGACATGCTAGAACTTCAGTACAAACTAGAGTCAAAGGCAGCCAAGTGGTAAGCCACAATTGATATTGCTAATGCATTTTTCTCCATCCCTTTGGCAGCAGCATGCAGGCCGCAGTTTGCTTTCACTTGGCGGGGCATCCAATACACCAGGAATCGGCTGCCCCAGGGGTGGAAACACAGCCCTACCATTTGCCATGGACTGATCCAGTCTGCACTGGAGCAAGGGGGAGCTCCTGAGCACCTTCAGTACATTGATGACATCCTCGTGTGGGGCAACACAGCAGAAGAAGTTTTTAAGAAAGGGAAGAAAGTAATCGAAATTCTCCTGAAGGCTGGTTTTGCCATTAAACAGAGCAAGGTCAAGGGGCCTGCACAGTAAATCCAGTTCTTGGGGGTAAAATGGCAGGATGGACGTCACCATAGTCCGATGGATGTGATCAATAAAATAACAGCAATGTCTCCGCCAACTAGCAAAAAGGAAACGCAAGCTTTCCTAGGCCTCGTGGGATTCTGGAGAATGCATGTGCCAGGCTATAGTCAGCTTGTGAGTCCTCTATATTGAGTGACTCTAAAGAGAAACTATTTCGAGTGGGGCCCCGAGCAAAAACAGGCCTTTGAACAAATCAAAAAAGAAATAGCTTGTGCAGTAGCCCTTGGGCCTGTCCATACCGGACCAGCTGTGCAAAACATACTTTACACTGCAGCTGGGGAGCATGGCCTCACCTGGAGCCTTTGGCAGAAAACCCCAGAAGAAACTCGAGGTCGACCTCTGGGCTTCTGGAGTCAGGGCTATCGAGGATCAGAAGCCAATTACACCCCAACTGAAAAAGAAATACTCACAGCATATGAGGGTGTTCGAGCTGCTTCAGAAGTTGTGGGTACAGAAGCACAGCTCCTCTTGGCCCCACGGCTACCTGTGTTACATTGGATGTTCAGAGGGAAAATCCCCACTACACACCATGCAACATGGAGTAAGTGGATAGCGTTAATTACACAGCGGGCTCAAATGGGAAAACCTAATCGCCCAGGAATCCTGGAAGAGAATATGGACTGGCCGGAAGGCAGAGATTTCAGAGTACCGACAGAAGAGGTAACCCGTGCTGAAGACGCACCACCATACAATGAGTTGCCAGAAGACAGAAAGCAGTATGTGTTGTTTCCTGACGGATCCTGCCGTGTGGTAGGGAGCCATCGGAAATGGAAAGCTGCCGTGTGGAGTCCCACACGACGAGTTTTGGAGGCCATGGAAGGGGAAGGCGAGCCGAGTCAGTATGCAGAAGTGAAAGCTATACAACTAGCCCTAGATATCGCCGAAAGAGAAAAATGGCCAGCATTGTATCTTTATACTGACTCATGGATGGTGGCAAATGCTCTGTGGGTGTGGCTGCAGCAATGGAAACAGAGCAACTGGAAGCGCAGAGGTAAACCTATCTGGGCTGCTACCCTGTGGCAAGATATTGCCTCCCGGGTAGAAAACCTGGATGTTAAAGTACATCATGTAGATGCCCACATGCCCAAGAGTCGCGCTACTGAAGAACATCTGAACAACGAAGAAGTGGATCGAGCTTCGAAAATTGAAGTGGCTCAGGTGGACCTAGACTGGGAACATAAAAGTGAGCTGTTTGTAGCTCGATGGGCCCATGAAACATCAGGACATCTGGGGAGGGATGCCACTTACAGATGGGCTCATGATCGAGGGGTGGACTTGACCATTGAGGCCATCACACAGGTTACCCATGAGTGTGAGACCTGTGCTGCAATCAAGAAAGCCATGAAAGTAAAATCTCCCTGGAACAGGGGGAGATGGCTAGGGTTTCAATATGGTGAGGCCTGGCAAATTGACTATATCAGACCACTCCCACAAACCTGCCAAGGCAAACGGTACATACTCACCATGGTAGAAGCAACTACCGGGTGGCTGGGTGGCTGCCCAGCATGGTAAAACCACCAAACAGGATCAACACCTTCCTGGCTTTATTGCCACATAGCCAGTACCACCCCTTGCCATTTGGGACAGGCCATCCGGTTACAGGATTCTCATGTTGCATCTGGTGTGCACTACGTATATTAGCATTCCCGTGGCTACCATATTTGGTACAGTATGGATTATTCCCTGTGTGGATAGTTCCACACCCAGGGTCAGTACTGTCGCCCCCTGAGTTTTTATCAATGTTGTTTAAAAGGCACCTTCGATAACACAGTATGTTGTAGCCAGGATTATGTGCAGGGAGCTCAACTTCAAAATCTGTTCCTTCCCAGGACTGAATATGATCTGCGATTTTTAGAAATCTAGAGTATCCAGACACAGTTGCTGATGGTAATAGCAATCAGGGACAAGGCCTTTTTAGTCTTTATATGCAAGTGGGTGCAAATCCAACAACTATTTGGAGATGGAACTCGAGAGATGTTCTGCATTCATTGTATTCACAGAATCATAGAATATCCTGAGTTGGAAAGGACCCACAAGGATCATCGAGCCCAACTCCCAGCACTGCACAGGTCAACCCTAAAATTCAGACCATGTGACTAAGTGCACAGTCCAAACGCTTCTTAAACTCCAACAGGCTTGTTGCAGAGACTGCTTCCCTGGGGAGACCGTTACAGTGCACGACAACCCTCTCGGTGAAGAACTTCTTCCTGATGTCTAGCCTGAACCTCTCCTGCCACAGCTTGGCACCATTCCTGCGGGTCCTATCGCTGGTCACTAAAGAGAACAGAATCAATGGTGTGGAAAAACAATGCCCCACTGCAAAAATTTCACTCTGGTTGCCAGAGGAACAAAAATTAACCAGGGTAGAAGTATTAGTTGGTGCTGCATACACTAATATTTTAGGATTTGACATACTGCATGGTCGTATGTGGAAACTCCCTGATGGAACTGTGTGGAGTTTCACGACACATCAAAGGGATTCAGGCACCATGAGACTGAGCCTGTTACAAACATCCATATCCTTATCCCCTGCTAAAATCATTAATGATCGGCAATATCTGTTGCCAGCAGCAGCACTTATGGGAATTGACGGGGTGGTAACAGAATTGGAAAAAAGAGACATTATTAAAAGGACCCATTCACCTTACAATTCACTGGTGTGGCCGGTAAAGAAACCAACCAGGCAATGGCATTTTACAGTGAATTACAGACAGCTGAATGCTAACACTACACCTTTGACTGCTGCAGTTCCAAACATGGCAGAGATAGTGAAAGCCCTCTGTGTTTCTAACAGTAGCAATAGTGCTAACTACTCCCAAATATTTCTATGCATGGGAAATCAAAGATTGCTATTTCACCCTCTTTCTAACCCTGCCGGTTGAATACAACCGAGCATATTTTATTTTCTTTTGTGTTCACAGGAACCCTGAGCGAACTGTATATGGACAGCTGGAAGATGACGAATCAACAGTTTGGATTAATGATGCTATGCTTTACCCTGACCTTGATGCAATTACAGACCTTAAAGGAAACTTAGCTACTGTGGCTGTGCATGGAGCTGAGGTGTTTCACCATGGCATTTAACCATGTATTGTCACAGTATAGCACAATCACTGGAACATCTCAAAACAGAAAGGACCTAAATTTATCTACCTTAGTTTTACAAGGAAACAAAATATTTTCAAAAGATGAATGGAGTTGGAATGATTCTCTAAAAATGGCTGAACTTCAAGCCACATCTGGCCAGCTAATACAAATTGGTTGCTGAATAACTAACTGATCCACTTATAATCAGCCGACTGAAAATAAGACAGTTTCCAAAATAACTGAAACAATTTTACTTTCACCAAACCTATAATTGTGTACTGTCTCTGAGGCTACAGAGGCACAGAATTATATGAAGCCTCTGCCCCTGCAGATATTTGAAAACGAACCGACTCAGCCTCCCATTGGTCTAACTCCTTCCATCTTCAACACAGGTCCTTACATAATTAAAATTGTGGGACAACAACAAATTCTCTTTAACCCTAGTTGGTCCCTAAAAAAGGGCCACAGGATGCAACTGGGTTATTAGGGACAGGATTAGGTATATTAAATAGCATTGATGCTGAGGTTTTAATGAGTAGAGTAACTGCTACTACAGATGACCTAAGGAAATTGGAACAACCAATAAAATCATCCTTATTGGCTTTAGGAGCAAATCAATGGCTTCTATATTTTACCCCATTGGGAACAAATTGAGGAAAATGATCATCAATTAATTGTAAATGCCCTTGGAAAAGCCCAAGGCAATACCTCCCTTGCCTTGAGCTGTATCCAAGCGCAGTTATGGATACAATCTGTAGCAGCAGCTATTATTAGAGAGGGAGAAGGAGGAACTTTGCCCACTGAAATTCGAAAATTGATTTGGGATAATGCTTCAGAATTTGAAAAAGAATTTCAAGCTTGGTGGCAATTAGTCAACTTTACCCATTATGCAGAAAATGATAAAATTGTTGCCTTTATACTTACTATAAGTAATGCCACCATATACAATGTATATCCAATCATTGCATTAGGACTCAATCACAATGGAACTATACTTTATCCTAAAGAGCATAAAGTATGGGCCCATCAAAAGGGAGGAAAGTGGCAAACAATTGATGTAAATGCATGTATTGTGCGTGAACAAAAAGGTTTCATCTGTGAAAGTAACACGTTGGAATCTCAAGACATTTGTCTTGACACTGAGCAAAATATTTGCCACTTTGAGATACATCCTAATGAAACCCTTGAAACTGTACCTTTATATATTGGGTGTATGAGAACTCACTGTGATTCTATAATCGTAGATGATACAGTGGTAGATACCAGTAATCTCGCTAATGTTTGTGTTTGCAATTTTACCAAAATTCTAGGATGTGATTTTAAATACTCAGTTCCTGTCACTTCTTGTCAACTTATTGCATCTAATTATATTCTGCTTCATGAACTGCTGCCTACTCCTATTGGAATGAACCTCACCTTGGTGAAGAAATTGCTGGTACATGAGGACCTGAAGCAGCTGATGATCGCCAGCTGCCAAGGGAATCTTCAACAAGATGCTTCACCCTGTTATTGTTCTGCTAATACTGTATTATGTTTTATACTGACAATTAGTTTGTATGCTAAACTCTGGTTTATGATGAAACGTTTAGCATCACTACACAATGTACATACACTCGATATACCTCATTCCGAGAATGTATGTGATATCCCCGACACATTCCAACTGTTGTGAAGCTTGAGTGACTATAGTCATGGGGTGGATTATGTGGTGTAAATGCCTGAAGTAACTAGGAAAATAAAGCTAACATTCACACTTTTAAGGAAAAGGTACAGCATTGAAGAGGCTTTCAGGGTAGGGCACAACTGCATTATCTGAGCATTCCCTAGGCTCCCAACCTTAGATGCTATCGCGCTTGGGAAACTTGGTGTGCTAGCTCTAAGGAACACCACGGAGCGTAGAGTGGAGTGGAGACACCACGGCTAGGCTCTGTAATCAGGTGGGGCCTCGATTGTTCTTGTGCACAAAGCTGCACTTTTTGCCACCCTAAGCCAAAGACCTGTCATGTTTTGACAAATGCTGTACCCTAGTGTACTTTTTGCTCATTATAATATCATTATAATACCAAAACACACCTCCATCCCAAAAGCTACCCGCCTCCAAGGTGCGACCACCCCTCACTGAGCATGCGCTCTGACTTTCTCGGAGCCTATTACTTTAAACGGAGACGGGAAAACTTTACACCAATCATAACTAAGATATGCTTGACTAGAGCCACTCAAGCTCCACCTAGAAAACAGAAAATAATATAAATTGGCCCAAGAGAGAGGGGATGTTAGGGGAGATACCATCGTCAGGGGAGATACCATCCCGAGGACATACAACATCCTTAGGACCTCCTGACTCCTGGGATCAGTCGACGGGCTGAGCCTCTCTTCCCCCCCCATTGGGACGCCTTTGGGTGAGATCTGAATATTTGCTTATAAATCTCTATAGAGTCTTTGATCCTTTTAACGCGTTTATTTCTAGGCTGCGCACCTGTAACACCTGTAACATCTGTAACACCTATAACACCTGTGTATTTCATGCATACTAGCTTGCTTTTGCAGATAGTCACTATCACCGGCAATCCAAAAGAACCTGATTATCTGTTGCTGTAATAAACCATACTTGATTGCATTGTGATAGCTCTCATTAATGCAACTAGGGTGAGGGTGGTTATCCGTGATAGTTCAGTGTTCTGAATCTAACCAGACCCCCAGACGGTTAATGCATTGTTGGTGAATGTCTGAACGGACCCCCAGGTGGTTATTACGTTTTTGGTGAATGTCCGAACGGACCCCCAGTTTTGGTGAATGTCCGACTGGTTCAGTACTCTGAATCCAACCGGGCCCGTAACGGTTAATCAGCTACACCCCTTTAACGCGACACCAGCAAAGCAAACGTCTGGAGTACAAAGGGCTACAACTGACAGCTGATTCTTTAGCAGTGTCAGAGGTCTTCAGATCCTACCTGACTTCTCGTGGATGGTGGCGTTGCAGCACAGAAATGAGGGGATCGGGAAGATCGCAACAGGTCAAACGCGGTGCTGAGCTCCTAAAGGAGCTGGTGGGATAGCACTGACGAGAGTGAGACAGGTTGTCATCCTTCTGCACGATCTGAAGAAGAGGAGCGCAGGCGTGTCCAAAGAATCTGTTTCTTCTCATACTTCATATAATACACACCGTCTTTAAATCCAGGGCGTCTTCTTAGGGAAGAGATAAAGAGGGAGAGCTAGCGGCTCCAGGGACACTTCAGGATCTTATTTCTTCCTATAATTAGCTGCTATCCATAAACCCGAACCAGTAAAAATAGAGAGTTATATTAAAAATTCTGGATAATAACAAAAGTATGGGATTTAAAACAAAACAAAAACACGCTTGCATGGAGAAGAGGTTAAATTATCTCATTCATTTCCCAATACCCCTGCAAACTCTACGCTCAGCTCCTCTTAATTCACTGACCTATCCAAACACAGGACAGACACATCAGTCTCATCGTTCTTGGTAAAAAGATGACATTTTCACGCTTGCTGTCAAATAGCATCTCTTTCCAGCACACTTTCCTACAAGCTATGCTAAGTCCTATATGCTGGAAACTTCACTGTTGTATCTTATTGACCATCTCAGTGGGAGTCGCCGAGCTGCTATCTTTGATTCTGCTGTCTTCACAAATACAAATAAAACAGTACATCAGCGACGCTCTGTGACAAACTAGCCAACACGCACATCAACCTCTTACACAAGGAAGGAAAGAATTCGTAGACAACATCCAGAAAGTATTACTTTGTTAGATATCGGAGTGGTGGGGCAGAATGACAATGATACACAAGACTGTGCCTATGCTCCTGTAGGTGGGGACCAGCTGTAGGGTACCTGGGGACCAGCTTTAGCGAGCATGTCTAGGGACCAGATCTGCGGAACAGGTGAGAGGAGAAGGTGTAGGGAGCAGGTCCTGGGGGAGCACGTCTTGGGACCAGGTGTGGAAACTAATTCTGCGGAGCACTTCTGGGGAGCAGATCAGTTCAGCAGCTCTGGGAGCAGGTATGGGGACATGATCTGGGACCCAGCTCTTGGGACCATGACCGGGTGTGGGTACTTGTCTAGGAGCAGGTGTCAACAGAACTGGGTAACAGATCTGGGGAGATCACCGGGAGAGGGCACCGCGGGTACGCCGCTAGGCACGAGGGCTTGCTGGGGATCACCGGATGGAGTCTGCCGATGGGCTGGGGGACAGCCGTGGCTCGCCGGCGGAGGTCTGCCACCACTCCCGTGGGCCCGATGGATCTCACAGCAGGGGGTCCACTGGGACGCCCTGCTCCCCGCCGGGGTTTCGTAGCCCTGGCGCAGGAACTGCCACTGCAGCGGGGGCCTGTCTGGGTTCGCATCGGGGTGTGAACTGTTGCACCCAGGGGCCTGCAGAGCCTCACGGGGCAGGTCCACCGGCATGCCCGGGGGCCGGCAGGGACTCTCAAAGGGGGGGGGGGGGGGTCTACCGCTGCAACTAGTGCCCTGCTGTGGCTCACAGTGGGGGGGACCGCCGCCACAGTGGAAGTCTGGGTGTGAACCGGTGCGCCCGAGGGCCTGCAAAGCCTCGCAAGGTGGGGTCCACCAGGGCACCAGGGCTCGACGGGGTTCGCAAAGGGGGGGATATACCGGAGCTACAGGGAGCACACTTGAAGGGAAGGGTGCACCTCCGTGCCTATGAGCCCGCCAGTACTCGCAGGGGGGACTCAAAGGTAGCAACCGGGAGCTCGTGGGCAGGGGGGGGTTGTCGTGGTTCTGCTCGAGTGGGCAGCCGAGCTCCACCACAGCCGCTCTCTCACTCCCCCTCCTCAAAGAGGAATGGGGAGAAAATATGTGAAAAGAGCTCAAAGGTTGAGATAAGGACAAGAAAATCACACAGTAATTATTGTAACAGGCAAAACAGACTCGGCATAAGGTGATAGTAAGATTTATTGCTTATTACTAACAAGCTAGAGAAGTGAGAAACAAAGGAAAGAAACCAAAAGCACCTTCCCCCCCCATCCACCCTCTTCCACCTCCTCCCCCTGAGCAGCGCAGGGGAATGGGGGAATGGGGGTTAAGGTCAGTCTACAGGGACCAACTAGGGTTAAAGAGAATTTGTTGTTGTCCCACATTTTTAATTATGTAAGGACCTGTGTTGAAGATGGAAGGAGTTAGACCAATGGGAGGCTGAGTCGGTTCGTTTTCAAATATCTGCAGGGGCAGAGGCTTCATATAATTCTGTGCCTCTGTAGCCTCAGAGACAGTACACAATTATAGGTTTGGTGAAAGTAAAATTGTTTCAGTTATTTTGGAAACTGTCTTATTTTCAGTCGGCTGATTATAAGTGGATCAGTTAGTTATTCAGCAACCAATTTGTATTAGCTGGCCAGATGTGGCTTGAAGTTCAGCCATTTTTAGAGAATCATTCCAACTCCATTCATCTTTTGAAAATATTTTGTTTCCTTGTAAAACTAAGGTAGATAAATTTAGGTCCTTTCTGTTTTGAGATGTTCCAGTGATTGTGCTATACTGTGACAATACATGGTTAAATGCCATGGTGAAACACCTCAGCTCCATGCACAGCCACAGT
This sequence comes from Anas platyrhynchos, assembly GCF_047663525.1. NCBI lineage: Eukaryota > Metazoa > Chordata > Aves > Anseriformes > Anatidae > Anas > Anas platyrhynchos. The sequence goes on along the minus strand of NC_092620.1, from coordinate 5,469,969 downwards.
AGCTAAGTTTCCTTTAAGGTCTGTAATTGCATCAAGGTCAGGGTAAAGCATAGCATCATTAATCCAAACTGTTGATTCGTCATCTTCCAGCTGTCCATATACAGTTCGCTCAGGGTTCATGTGAACACAAAAGAAAATAAAATATGCTCGGTTGTATTCAACCGGCAGGGTTAGAAAGAGGGTGAAATAGCAATCTTTGATTTCCCATGCATAGAAATATTTGGGAGTAGTTAGCACTATTGCTACTGTTAGAAACACAGAGGGCTTTCACTATCTCTGCCATGTTTGGAACTGCAGCAGTCAAAGGTGTAGTGTTAGCATTCAGCTGTCTGTAATTCACTGTAAAATGCCATTGCCTGGTTGGTTTCTTTACCGGCCACACCAGTGAATTGTAAGGTGAATGGGTCCTTTTAATAATGTCTCTTTTTTCCAATTCTGTTACCACCCCGTCAATTCCCATAAGTGCTGCTGCTGGCAACAGATATTGCCGATCATTAATGATTTTAGCAGGGGATAAGGATATGGATGTTTGCAACAGGCTCAGTCTCATGGTGCCTGAATCCCTTTGATGTGTCGTGAAACTCCACACAGTTCCATCAGGGAGTTTCCACATACGACCATGCAGTATGTCAAATCCTAAAATATTAGTATATGCAGCACCAACTAATACTTCTACCCTGGTTAATTTTTGTTCCTCTGGCAACCAGAGTGAAATTTTTGCAGTGGGGCATTGTTTTTCCACACCATTGATTCTGTTCTCTTTAGTGACCAGCGATAGGACCCGCAGGAATGGTGCCAAGCTGTGGCAGGAGAGGTTCAGGCTAGACATCAGGAAGAAGTTCTTCACCGAGAGGGTTGTCGTGCACTGTAACGGTCTCCCCAGGGAAGCAGTCTCTGCAACAAGCCTGTTGGAGTTTAAGAAGCGTTTGGACTGTGCACTTAGTCACATGGTCTGAATTTTAGGGTTGACCTGTGCAGTGCTGGGAGTTGGGCTCGATGATCCTTGTGGGTCCTTTCCAACTCAGGATATTCTATGATTCTGTGAATACAATGAATGCAGAACATCTCTCGAGTTCCATCTCCAAATAGTTGTTGGATTTGCACCCACTTGCATATAAAGACTAAAAAGGCCTTGTCCCTGATTGCTATTACCATCAGCAACTGTGTCTGGATACTCTAGATTTCTAAAAATCGCAGATCATATTCAGTCCTGGGAAGGAACAGATTTTGAAGTTGAGCTCCCTGCACATAATCCTGGCTACAACATACTGTGTTATCGAAGGTGCCTTTTAAACAACATTGATAAAAACTCAGGGGGCGACAGTACTGACCCTGGGTGTGGAACTATCCACACAGGGAATAATCCATACTGTACCAAATATGGTAGCCACGGGAATGCTAATATACGTAGTGCACACCAGATGCAACATGAGAATCCTGTAACCGGATGGCCTGTCCCAAATGGCAAGGGGTGGTACTGGCTATGTGGCAATAAAGCCAGGAAGGTGTTGATCCTGTTTGGTGGTTTTACCATGCTGGGCAGCCACCCAGCCACCCGGTAGTTGCTTCTACCATGGTGAGTATGTACCGTTTGCCTTGGCAGGTTTGTGGGAGTGGTCTGATATAGTCAATTTGCCAGGCCTCACCATATTGAAACCCTAGCCATCTCCCCCTGTTCCAGGGAGATTTTACTTTCATGGCTTTCTTGATTGCAGCACAGGTCTCACACTCATGGGTAACCTGTGTGATGGCCTCAATGGTCAAGTCCACCCCTCGATCATGAGCCCATCTGTAAGTGGCATCCCTCCCCAGATGTCCTGATGTTTCATGGGCCCATCGAGCTACAAACAGCTCACTTTTATGTTCCCAGTCTAGGTCCACCTGAGCCACTTCAATTTTCGAAGCTCGATCCACTTCTTCGTTGTTCAGATGTTCTTCAGTAGCGCGACTCTTGGGCATGTGGGCATCTACATGATGTACTTTAACATCCAGGTTTTCTACCCGGGAGGCAATATCTTGCCACAGGGTAGCAGCCCAGATAGGTTTACCTCTGCGCTTCCAGTTGCTCTGTTTCCATTGCTGCAGCCACACCCACAGAGCATTTGCCACCATCCATGAGTCAGTATAAAGATACAATGCTGGCCATTTTTCTCTTTCGGCGATATCTAGGGCTAGTTGTATAGCTTTCACTTCTGCATACTGACTCGGCTCGCCTTCCCCTTCCATGGCCTCCAAAACTCGTCGTGTGGGACTCCACACGGCAGCTTTCCATTTCCGATGGCTCCCTACCACACGGCAGGATCCGTCAGGAAACAACACATACTGCTTTCTGTCTTCTGGCAACTCATTGTATGGTGGTGCGTCTTCAGCACGGGTTACCTCTTCTGTCGGTACTCTGAAATCTCTGCCTTCCGGCCAGTCCATATTCTCTTCCAGGATTCCTGGGCGATTAGGTTTTCCCATTTGAGCCCGCTGTGTAATTAACGCTATCCACTTACTCCATGTTGCATGGTGTGTAGTGGGGATTTTCCCTCTGAACATCCAATGTAACACAGGTAGCCGTGGGGCCAAGAGGAGCTGTGCTTCTGTACCCACAACTTCTGAAGCAGCTCGAACACCCTCATATGCTGTGAGTATTTCTTTTTCAGTTGGGGTGTAATTGGCTTCTGATCCTCGATAGCCCTGACTCCAGAAGCCCAGAGGTCGACCTCGAGTTTCTTCTGGGGTTTTCTGCCAAAGGCTCCAGGTGAGGCCATGCTCCCCAGCTGCAGTGTAAAGTATGTTTTGCACAGCTGGTCCGGTATGGACAGGCCCAAGGGCTACTGCACAAGCTATTTCTTTTTTGATTTGTTCAAAGGCCTGTTTTTGCTCGGGGCCCCACTCGAAATAGTTTCTCTTTAGAGTCACTCAATATAGAGGACTCACAAGCTGACTATAGCCTGGCACATGCATTCTCCAGAATCCCACGAGGCCTAGGAAAGCTTGCGTTTCCTTTTTGCTAGTTGGCGGAGACATTGCTGTTATTTTATTGATCACATCCATCGGACTATGGTGACGTCCATCCTGCCATTTTACCCCCAAGAACTGGATTTACTGTGCAGGCCCCTTGACCTTGCTCTGTTTAATGGCAAAACCAGCCTTCAGGAGAATTTCGATTACTTTCTTCCCTTTCTTAAAAACTTCTTCTGCTGTGTTGCCCCACACGAGGATGTCATCAATGTACTGAAGGTGCTCAGGAGCTCCCCCTTGCTCCAGTGCAGACTGGATCAGTCCATGGCAAATGGTAGGGCTGTGTTTCCACCCCTGGGGCAGCCGATTCCTGGTGTATTGGATGCCCCGCCAAGTGAAAGCAAACTGCGGCCTGCATGCTGCTGCCAAAGGGATGGAGAAAAATGCATTAGCAATATCAATTGTGGCTTACCACTTGGCTGCCTTTGACTCTAGTTTGTACTGAAGTTCTAGCATGTCCGGCACTGCAGCACTCAGTGGTGGCGTGACTTCATTCAGGTCCCGATAGTCCACTGTTAGCCTCCACTCGCCATTAGACTTTCGCACTGGCCATATAGGGCTATTAAAGGGTGAGCGAGTCTTGCTGATTACTCCTTGACTCTCCAGTCGGTGAACCAACTTATGGATGGGAATCAGGGAGTCTCGGTTGGTGCGATATTGCCGTCGGTGCACCGTTGTAGTAGCAATTGGTACATGTTGTTCTTCAACCTTCTGCAATCCTACAACAGAAGGGTCTTCTGAAAGGCCAGGCATGGTAGACAGCTGCCTAATCTTCTCTGTGCTCAAAGCAGCTATGCCAAAAGCCCACCGGTAACCTTTTGGATCCTTGAAGTACCCTCTCTTGAGGTAGTCTATGCCAAGGATACACGGAGCCTCTGGGCCAGTCACAATGGGATGCTTTTGCCACTCATTCCCAGTTAGACTCACTTCAGCTTCCAGTACAGATAGTTGTTGGGATCCCCCTGTCACTCCAGAGATACAGGTGAGTTCTGTCCCTTGGTAGCCTGATGGCATTAAGGTACATTGTGCGCCAGTGTCCACTAGAGCATTGTATTCTTGTGGTTCTGATGTGCCAGGCCATCGGATCCGCGCAGTCCAATAAATCCGGTTATCCCTCTCCTCTACCTGGCCAGAGGCAGGGCCCCTCTAGTCCTGGCTGGAGCGTCTGCCACTTAATTCTTGCAAATGAGAGGTAGAGGTCTCTTCATCAGGGTCAAGAATAACATCAGCTCTTCTACTGCCTCTGGGGTACTGCCCAATAGAAACTGGAGCAGCATTTCTCTTAGGGGTCCCTCTTCTTGCTGCTGTATTTCCTTTCAGTTCACGTACCCGAGCAGCTAGGGTTGAAGTAGGTACACCATCCCATTTCTTCATATCTTCCCCATGGTCACGCAGATAAAACCACAAGGTGCCACGTGGTGTACGTCTTGGGTACTCTCTCTCTTGAGCAGGCGAATGCTGATTCTTAGTGGCTGAAGTATCACTCTGTCTAGATGAGGGGGAATATGGGGAATATGCTCATTCCACAAGCTGGTCAAGTCTTTCAGACAGTTTCTCCACAGCTGAGACACAGGACTGTAGCGGAGCAGAGAGATTGTCTTCATATTGTTGAAGCTGGCAGGGTAGATTATACACTGTTGGTCCCATCCCCTCATCCAAGTGAATTGCTACCAGCGTACTGGCATGTGCTGATGGTGCACTCCGCACAAATTTATGCCACATGGATGTTGTGCACTGGACTTCATCGGGGTCTTGAGGTGTCTGGGCATTGTCCAAATCACTATAAATTATCTCCCGCACAGCTAATTCCCGCAGATGCTGGAGACCTTTATCCATAGTGGTCCACTTGCCTACATGATATACAATATCTTCCTTATGGGGATATCTTTCTCTCACAGCTGCCAGGAGTCATCTCCAGAGGCTGAGGGCCTGTGCTCCTCTCCCGATTACTTTGTCAATTACCCTTTCTCTAGAGAGGGATCCCAGCTGCTTGGCTTCATTGCCTTCTAATTGTTGGCTATTGGCCCCAGCATCCCAGCATCGAAGCAGCCAGGTGAGGATGTGTTCACCTGGGTGTCGACTATAATCCTTTCGTATTTCTCGCATCTCACTCAAGGATAAGGATCGAGTGATTTCTGATTCCTTTATGATTTCTGTCTCTTCGTCCTGCTGTTTTTGTGATGCCTCTGCTTTAGAGGTGCCTTCCATTTCCCCTTCTCCCTCCTTCTTAGGAGAGGCTTCTTATCCTTACTAAACGAGCTGACCTCCATTTCCATTGTTTTGACTTGACTACGGGGGCGACTGATGCCATAGTCGGTTGGTCCTCTGGGTCAGCCACAGCGTGTGTTACTTGGTCATCAGATTCAGAGACTTCCTCCCTCTCTTCAAGTTGCTGGATGATGTTAAACAGTGTTTGATAGGAATAAGCCAGGACCCAGCACAATGCTGCAAGCTGTCATTCTCCGGCATTATCAGGGTCAGGACATACAACTCTCAAACATTCTACCAAGTTTTTAGGATTTAGCACTTGCTCAGGGGTGAAGTTCAAAACTATTGGAGGAGACACTCGTGACAGGTATCTGCGAACATCATCCCACACACCTTGCCACTCACCACAAGACTGTTTCGGGACAGATTCCCAAGTAAGTTTTCTAAACAATCGACTAATCTTAGAGAGAAAATGAAACCTGTTGTTCAGAATTAGAAATAGCAATACATGGGTTACAGATGGATCTTCAAAATACTCCCAAACTGTTGTAATTAGCCCACTGTGAAAGAAGGGAAAGGTACCATTCCTGATATTATTAATAAACTGACATCCAGATGAGGAGAGGAAGGCAGTGTAGTTCTGAATATTCCCTAAAAGACAGTTTCCATGAGACCCAAATGATAACAGTGCAGAGCCTGAATTCCAGATTAAACCCAAGGTCAGTGCTTGGCAGCACAGCGAATTAAAAAAAACGAACACGGATTGTAGCACATTCTCAGATCGGATATAGAGGAGAAAGGAGAATATGACACGGATTGCATGACATATGATCAAAGCCATTATTAAGAGGACACTGAACATGGTTACTAGCAAGTAAGTGTGTTAGTTGTACGTGTTTTAATCAAGTCTATTGTTGTCTCAACCCTTCGTGCCCCACGTTGGGCACCAAAAAGGACTGTGGTGGTTTTACTGTACTGGGCAGCTAAACCCCACAACCGCTCTCTCACTCCCCCTCTTTTTAGATGAGAAGGGGGAGAAGTAAAGCAAAGAACAACTCACGGGTTGAGATAAGGATAATTTAATTAAAGGGAAATAATAATAATAAAGATTATTATGAACTAAACAATTTAACTAAAGGGAAATAAAAAGGGAAAGGGGAAAAGGGAGGAGGAAAGGGAAAATAAAAAGAAGGGAGGAAAACAAACAAATAAAATAAATGAAGGCTATATGGAAGTGCAGAGGAAAGAAATTACTCTCTACTTCCCACAAATGAGCGATGATTGACCACGTCCTTGAAGCAGGGCCTCAACACATGTAGCTGGTGTTTGGGAGGAAGACAAACGTTTTCCCAACGAGAGCCCACCCCTCCCCTCTTCTTCCTGTTTCCACCTTTTATTGCTGAGTGTGACATCATACGGTACGGAACATCCCTTTGGTTGGTTTAGGTCAGCTGCCCTGGTGATGTTTCTCTTCTCACTTTTTGCCCACCCCCTAGGAGGGTTAGAGAGAGGCCCGATGCTGTGCCAGAGCTGCTCAGCAGTAGACACAACACTGGTGTGATACCACTGCTGTTCTAGCTACAAGTGCAGAGTACAGCACTGTATGGGCTGCTGCAGGGAAAGTTAACATTCCAGCCAGACCCAGTACACCCTGGGATGGAAGGGAGCTTGCACCCTTGAAGACAATAATTCCAGATGTAACTATTACTGAAGACCCACGAAGCCAAAGCCCCCTTGAGACCACATGCAGGATTAAGCGGACTGCAGATAATTCTCTGGTAAAATTCTCTAGTATTTTACAGCTTTGCAAGGTGATTTTCACCTTGGTTAGGGGTGGTTGACTTAGAAATAGCTATTGTAAATATCTCTGCTATAACTGAAGAACTAGAAAGTAAGTTTGATAAGTTTTCAAAAATAGTACTGAATAATCGAATAGTATTAGATTCATTAATAACCTCATAAGGAGGAACATGCACTGTAATTAATGCTAGTTTGATGAAGAATGGCTCAAAGAGCAAGGGCACGGGTCTCTAGAGGAATTGTACAAGCAAGGCAAAGAAAATACAGAGTTTATAGCCATGGAGTAGGCCGGATGAGAAGCATTTTTGTGAAAATATGCAAGGAGCAGTCTGTCCTTGAGAGAGAGATAAACAGGTGGATCTGAGGGCCGGGAAGATAAGGGAGTAGCTTATGCGCTGTAACCGCAAGTAGGAGAAACAGTATTTTTTGCAACACTTCTAGGCTTAGCCAATTGGATAGTGACCAGTAGGCATAATTATTGCTGTGTGTATAAATATACGGATATCTGCGCAATAAAGTTGAAGCTTGTATTACCACTCATATTGAGTCAATCACTTGCTTCCCCACGCCAAAATCGGAGGGTCTCACACCCAACACTAGTTGCTGTATATATGTAGATCAAATGGGACGAATTTGAATGATACTTGGAGGGGAAAAACGTATTGGGGTGGGGGATGACAATTCCTGTTCATTTCGAAACATCTGGGAGAAACTAACTTTGTGGTTACCTGAATAGAAGTGGCTCAAACAACTATTTGTTGGTCTTGTAATAATAATGGCATTGTATACCTACCATCCCCCGTGACATCCGAAGAAGAATATTGCGACTTAACGTTGGAAAAACTTGAGTGTGGTATGTGAAGAGGTGGAAAAACAACAGTAGGAGTAAGGAAAGGAGAGGGGGGAATTTTGAGCAACTAAGTTGTGTTTTTGCAGTAGAGAACTAATTTTCTGTATTCCAAGGTAGTTGTGTAGTCACAGTAAGGAGAAATGCTACGTGGATAAGTGGACAGTAGAAGGCCTCACTGTTCCAAAATAAGGCTGAAACTTGAGGAAAAACGGGATAAGCAGTGTGGGAACACTAAAACAAAGATCACTGGTTCTCGAAACATATGAAAGGGAAAAAAAGAAAATGAAAAGGGATAAATCAAAGGGTTGAAAATAAAGTAAAATTGTACGTATATAGTATAGAGGAGCGTCTACCAGGTTTTTAGGATTTTGCACTTGTTCAGGGGTGAAGTTCAAAACTATTGGAGGAGACACCCGTGACAGGTATCTGCCAACATCATCCTACACACCTTGCCACTCGCTACAAGACTGTTTCGGGACAGATTCCCAAGTAAGCTTTCTAAACAATCAACTAATCTTAGAGAGAAAATGAAACCTGTTATTCAGAATTAGAAATAGCAATACATGGGTTACAGGTGGATCTTCAAAATACTCAAAAACTGTTGTAAGTAGCTCACTGTGAAAGAAGGAGGAGGTACCATTCCTGATATTATTAATAAACTGACATCCAGATGAGGAAAGGAAAGCAGTGTAGTTCTGAATATTCCCTAAAAGATAGTTTCCATGAGACCCAAATGTGCAAGTTGCTCTGTTTCCATTGCCGCAGCCACCCCCACAGAGCATTTGCCACCATCCATGAGTCAGTATAAAGATACAATGCTGGCCATTTTTCTCTTTCGTCAGTCTCTAGGGCCAGTTGTATAGCTTTCACTTCTGCATACTGACTTGGCTCGCCTTCCCCTTCCATGGCCTCCACAACTCGTTGTGTGGGACTCCACACGGCAGCTTTCCCTTTCCGATGGCCCCTACCACACGGCAGGATCCGTCAGGAAACAACACATACTGCTTTCTGTCTTCTGGCAACTCATTGTATGGTGGTGCGTCTTCAGCACGGGTTACCTCTTCTGTCGGTACTCTGAAATCCCTGCCCTCTGGCCAGTCCATGATCTCTTCCAGGATTCCCAGGCGATTGGGTTTCCCCATTCGAACCCGCTGTCTAATTAATGATACTCACTTACTCCACGTAGTGTCGGTTGCATGATGTGTAGTGGGGATTTTCCCTCTGAACATCCAATGTAACACAGGTAGCCGTGGGGCCAAGAGGAGTTGTGCTTCTGTACCAACAACTTCTGAAGCGGCTCGAATCCCCTCATATGCTGTTAATATTTCCTTTTCAGTTGGAGTGTAATTGGCTTCTGATCCTCAATAGCCCTGGCTCCAGAAGCCCAGAGGTTGACCTTGAGTTTCTCCTGGGGTCTTCTGCCAGAGGCTCCAGGTGAGTCCATGCTCCCCATCTGCAGTGTAAAGTATGTTTTGCACAGCTGGTCCGGTACGGACAGGCCCAAGGGCTACTGCAAGAGCTGCTTCTTCTTTGATTCGTTCAAAGGCCTGTTGTTGCTCGGGGCCTCACTCAAAAGAGTTCCTCTATCAAGGCTAGGAACAATGCAGTTAAGTGCAATTTATTACAGCAAGAGGTACATAGGTTCTTTGGATTGCTGGCGATAGTTAATGTCTGCAAAAGCAAGCTAGCATGCATGAAATATACAGGTGTGCAGCCTGGAAACTAACCCATTAAAAGGCACAAAGACTCTATAGAGACTCCTACGTTTCTGCGGGGACACCCAGTATAGCCAGGTGTTCAAGTCTCACCCAAAGGTGTCCCAGTGGGGTGGGAAGAGAGGCTCAGCCCGTCGACTGATCCCAGGAGTCAGGAGGTCCAATCATAATGGTATATTCACTTGTAATGGTATCTCCCCTGATGACGGTATCTTCCCTAACGACAGTATCTTCCCGAACAATGGTATCTTCCCCAACATCCCCTCTCTCTTAGGCCAATTTATATTATTTTCTATCTTTTAGGTAGAGCTTGAGTGACTCTAGTCAAGCATATCTGAGTTATGATTGGTGAAAAGTTTTCCCGTCTCCATTTAAAGGAATAGGCTCCGAGAAATTCAGAGCGCATGCTCAGTGAAGGGTCGTCGCACCTTGGAGGCGGGTAGCTTTTGGAATGGAGGTGTGTTTTGGTATTATAATGATATTATAAAGAGCAAGAGTACACTAGGGTACAGCATTTGTCAAAACATTACAGGTCGTTGGCTCAGGGTAGCAAAAAGTGCGGCTTATCGGTTTCGGTGTACACAAGAACAATAGAGTCCCCACCTGGTCACAGAGCCTAGCCGTGGTGTCTCCACTCCACTCTATGCTCCGTACTGTTCCTTAGAGTCAGCACACCAGGTTCCCCCAGTACGATAGCATCTAAGGTTGGAAGCCTAGGGAACGCTCAGGTAATGCAGCTACAACCTACCCTGAAAGCCTCTCCAATGCTGTACTTTTTTTTTAAAATGTGAATATTAGTTTTATTTTCCAAGTTACTTTAGGCAATTGCACCACAGAGAGTCAGGTCATTTAGAAGGCAGAGAAACTTCTGCTAAGACCAAGTGTAGAGAAGACAAGGCCAGGCCATCAGAGGAAAGGGAAGATGAAGATGTCGGAAAAGCAACAGTAACTACCTGTGGTGGTTTTACTTGGGTGGGCAGCTGAGCTCCACCACAACCACTCTCTCACTCCCCCTCCTCAAAGAGGAACAGGAAGAAAATACAATGAAAAGGGCTCAAGGGTTGAGATAAGGACAGGGAGATCACACAGTAATTATTGTGATGGGCAAAACAGCCTCAGCATAGGGAGACAGTAAGATTTATTGCTTATTACTAACAAGCTAGAGGAATGAGAAACAAAGGAAGGAAACCAAAAGCACCTTCCCCCTTCCCCCATCCACCCTCTTCCACCTCCTCCCCCCCCAAGCGGCGCAGGGGGACAGGGGAATGGGGGTTATGGTCAGTCTATAGTGCTTCTTCGCTGCCGCTCCTTCTCGGTCACTCTCATTCCCTGTGCTGTGGGGTCCCACCCACAGGATACAGTCCTTGATGAACTGATCCAGCGTGGGCTTCCCACAGGCAGCAGCTCTTCCAGAACTGCTCCAGATATGGGTCCGTACCACGGGGTCCATCCCTCAGGAGAAAACTGCTCAAACCTGGCTCCCCCACGGGCAGCAGCTCCTGCCAGGTCACCTGCTCCTGCGTGGGCTCCTCTCCACGGGCTACAGGTCTGTCCCAGAATCTGCTCCGGCAGGGGTCTTCCACAGGCGGCAGCCTCTGTTGGTGCAGGTCCACATGCTCCACCGTGGTCTCCTCCACGGGCTGCAGCGTGGAACCCTGCTCCACTGTGGTACTCCATGGGCTGCAGGGGGACATCCTGCTTCACCATGGTCCTCACCACAGGTTGCAGTGGACTTCTGCTCCGGCGCCTGGAGCACCTCTCCCCCTCCTTCTTCACTGACCTTGGTGCCTTCAAGGCTGTTCCTCACTCTTCTCACTCTCCCAGCTGCTGTGTGGCACAGCGTTTTGTTTTTGTTTTGTTTTGTTTTTTCCCTGTCTTAAATAAGCTCTCACAGAGGCGCAGAACAACACCACTTATTGGTTCAGCTCTGGTCAGCAGTTTGGCCCTTACCAAACATGGGGCAGCTTCTAGATCCTTCTCACAGAAGCCACCCCTATGGCCCCCTGCTACCAAAACCTTGCCACTTAAACCCACTACACTACCCAAAACCTATACCAGCATGAGATACGAGATGTGCAAAAAAATTTTGGTCTCTGTATAGGTGAGCAGCTTGTCACCTGGCTGCTCCGGTGCTGGGACAAAGGAGCCAAGAGTCTGCAATTAGAGGGCAGGGAAGACAGGCGGCAGGGATCCCTTGCTACAGATGCAGGCATTGACGAAGCAATTGGAGATGGAGCACCAACTTACAGCCTCTGGAGGCGTCTCCTGGCAGCGGTGAAGGAAAGGTATCCCTTCAAGGAAGAACTGGTATGTCTACCAGGCAAGTGGACCGCTATGGAAAAGGGAATCCAGTGTCTTACGGAATTAGCCGTATGGGAGGTGATTTATAGGGACCTAGACAACGGATAAACATCCACAGATCCAGATGAAGTCAAGTGTACACGACCCATGTGGAGGAAGTTTGGACAGAGTACACCATCATCATATGCCAGCTCATTGGCAGTAATGGCCTGTAAAGAACACGAGGAGCCCACGGTGGATGAATTCACTCAACTACTCTGGCACTACAAAGAAAGTCTCTCCTCTTCCCTACAGGCCTGTGTCTTGGCTGTGGAGAAACTTTCTGAAAAGGTCCACCAACTTAAAGAGAGATTATTTTCCTCCCCACCTGTACAAACCAGTGTCTCAGCTATCAGGGGTAAGTGTCCATTCATGCAAGGAAGACGATAGGGTGGGTACACACCCCGTGCCACCCTGTGGCCACCTATGTGTCCATGGAGAGGACATGAGAAAATGGGAGGGAAAATCTACCTCGATCCCAGAGGCACGGGTACGTGAGTTGCAAGGAAAAACAATCAGGAAATAGGGGTTCTCTGAGAAGCTTTGTACTGGGTCTGGCTGGGATGTTAACTTCCCCTGCAGCAGCCCATAAAGTGCTGTGCTCTGCACTTGTAGCTAGAACAGCAGTGGTATCACACCAGTGTTGTGTCGGCTGCTGAGCAGTGCTGGCACAGCATTGGGACTCTCTCTAACCCTCCTAGGGGGTGGGCAAAAAGTGAGGAGAGAAACATCACCAGGGCAGCTGACCTAAACCAACCAAAGGGATATTCCCTACCATGTGATGTCACACTCAGCAATAAAAGGTGGAAAAGGGAAGAAGAGGGGAGGGGTGGGCTCTAATTGTGAAAACGTTTGTCCTCCCGAACACAGGCTACGTGCTTTGAGGCCCGGCTTCAAGGACGTGGTCAAGCAATGCTCATTTGTGTGAAGTAGAGAGTAATTTCTTTCCTCTGCACTTCCACATGGCCTTAACTTGTTTTGTTTTGTTTTATTTTTCCCTTCTCCCCTCCCTTTTCCCCGTTCCCTTTTTTCCCTTTTTGTAAATTGTTTAATTAAAAATAATCTTTCCTTAATATTTTTTTTCCCTTTTAATTAAATTATTCTTATCTCAACCTGTGAGTTGTTCTTTCCTTTACTTCTTCCCCTCCTCTTCTAAGGAGCGGGAGTGAGAGCAGTTGTGGGGTTCAGCTGCCTAGCACGGTAAAACCACCACAAGCTTGCTGCTCCATCTTCCAGCAAGCAGTCCTTCAGACCATATTGGTGTGTAAAGGGACAATCGAGTTTATTGGACTGTGTGGATTCGATGGCCTGGCACGTCAGACGCACAGAAGTATAAGGTTTAGTAGACACCGGTGCACAATGTACTCTAATGCCATCTAGCTATAAAGGGCCAGAGCCCATCTGTATTTATGGAGTGACGGGGGGATCCCGGTAGTTAATTGTATTGGAGGCTTTTTGCAGGAAGAATGGCCGAAAACATGACACACACCAATATGGTCAGATCATGCTCTCTCTTTATTACCCGAATAGCCTGATTCTTATAGCAAATTTAGCAGAGGCAGATAGCATCTCACACAAGATTATTGGTCGAAAGCACTCAGACAAACAACTACAAGAAAACAACCCCCTTGTGATTAGCAGTCACATAGATCTTGTCCTTGAAGCCAGCTGCTGGCAACAATATTTTTTAATTCCTCAGTCAGGTGATATGGGAACATTATCATGGGAACTTCTCATAGTCGTCCTGGTAGCTTGGTTTGCTCAGCTGAAGCAAGTCATGGCCTCCTTTATGTTTCAAAAATCCCTCAACAATTCCCCCTTTTCCTTTTTGAGCAAACCAAGCCTGATGTAACAGTTTTGCAAGTAAGCTTTTAACCACGTTTATTACAATACAACACTCAATGATGATTAACACCACAATAAACAGAAGCCTTAATCCCTCTTTGGTTAATCCCAGTAACCATCTAGGCGTCGTCCCAAACAAATCAGTGAGCCATTGATCGAAAGGATTAATATCGTATTGAATCTTTCTCATGTGCTCTTTCAGGAAAGTAATGGATTTGTGAATTCACTCACTATGATCAGCACATTCCTTTGAAGTCCTCACAAAGTCCTCACTGCTGTCTTTTAGGGGGTAGACTGAGGAGTGGGAGGGGGAGGGTTTTTCTCAGGAATAAGCTTCAGGCAGCAAAATCAATACTTTTGTGTAGTGAAGGTAATACTCCCAAGAACTGCTAAACTTATTTTGCTCACGTAGTACATTTTTCACATAGCTACAAAAGCAAAAATGCACATCTATTATGGCACTAGGGAATGTTTGATTTCTTGCACATGCACAATACAGAGGGCTCAGTGCATAGTAAGTCTGGTGCTGGAGGGAAGGGGAAACTTTTTGCTGTTATTGGGAGATGTGTGGCGCGTAGAACAGTAAGGCAGCATTATTTTTGCAGAAAGAAAATTTATTCTTGAATTTTTAAGGTGTAGTAGCAAAAGAAATGCTATAGTGTTAAAATAGTAAAGGCAGATAGACATAATAGGGAAGACAGCTTCTGTAATATGTGATATTTTTTGATTTAATCCCTTTAGGTATGAGTTCTAGTGAGGATGTACTTTGATTTGAGTGCTATTCTCAGCATAAGGTTTTAACTTACGCAGTATTTCCTACTGGTATATTAAAGATTTACTTTAAAATTTCTATGATCCCTACTTATGAGTTGATAATTTGAAGTATATTTGTGAATCTATACTTTTGACTGTTTTATTTGCATTTCATAACTAGTTGTGTTTGCCTTATTAAAATTTAATTACAAGACTAATATAATAAACTGGGTCTTTTGGTACTGCTACATGTGATCAAAGCAACTCCTTGTTTTCTGTGCAATGCATGCGTAATCTCTGACAACCCAAACTAAGATCCCAGATTTTGAAATAGCCTGCTTTCCAAATTATGTTCTCGTGTCCTTTCTTACCTTTTTTGTTTTGTTTTGTTTTCCCTCTGCTGCAACACGTGACACTTGTCTTCATTCTGCTGCCAAACCAGAATAAACACTTGACTTTTTTACCCTGTGTCGCAAGCATGGTCCTCAACACTGTTTCGGTGTCCTGGAGTGGAAGATACAGCTTCCACTTCTGCTGGCATGAAAGGTGATGAACACGTGCATACTTGAGAGTTACTGTATTGTCTGCCAAAGTCCTTTTAAAAATGGTTTGAATGTACCATGAGTAATGCATGTTACAGTTCTGATAATTCAGTTTTCTTATAAATCAGATATCTTGGGTCTACAGCTTTTGCTCCTTTACAGTCATCACTGAACTTTGAGAGACATTCTGAAAACATTTTGTGGACAGAGGATCGTTATGAAGTAAATTGCAGAAGACACAACTCCTCAGATGGGCTTGATTTCTGCAAGTTCCATTTTGTCCATTACAAGCTACTTCATGAGATTTCACCAGTTACAGGTTATCATGTAAGGGATCACCCTTAAGGGGGTGTTAGTCATTTGTGCACTAACTTGTTTCTCTTTTTATCTCCGTGTTTATCATTGTATGTTTATTATTGTCACTTAAATGTTTAAGTGAAACTACAGTGGGGTTCTAAGTTGATATTTTTGTAGTGTTTTGCCACAGTAAACTGTGGCACATGTAATTGTGTAGAATTTAATACATACCTTACTGGAAAGTTGAAGTACTACTGAAGGTGTTCATCTGCCATTGGTCCTTTGAGGTTTCATGTTTCAACCTACAATTTTAGGATATAAGAGGAAGGATAAACTTCCTCTTTGAAGAACCATACATAACTTTTTTTGTTTGGTTGGTTGGTTGTTTTTTTTTGTTTGTTTTTTGTTTTCTTCAGATAGTTTATATACTGGTATTGACGGCTGCTTGAGATCACAGAATCACACAATTGTAGGGGTTGGAAGGGACCTCAAGAGATCATTGGGTCCAACCCCCCTAGGTTCCCTAGAGCAGGTTGCCCAGGTAGGCGTCCAGACCTGTCTCAAATATCTCCAGAGAAGGAGACTCTACAACCTCCCTGGGCAGCCTGTTTCAGTGCTCCGTCACCCTCACCGTGAAGAAGTTCTTTTGCACGTTGGTGCGGAACTTCCCGTGATCCATTTTGTTGCCCTCTAGGCCTCCTATCATCTTTGTGGCCCTCTGCTGGACTCTTTCCAGGAGATCCCTGTCTTTTTTGTACCGGTGAGCCCAGAGATGTTTATTGAAGAGAAACAAGTGACCACTGGTATATTTGGGTTTGCAGAGGGAAGTATCTAGTCTGTCTCCATTTCTAGTCTCTCATTTCTAGTCTGTCTCCATGTCGCCGGAGGCCACCTGTGGGCGCGGGCCCCCTGGGCGGCTGGAGACCACACACGGGCACCGGGGGCGTGGGCCATCGGGCAGCCAGAGGAGATGATCAATTGGGCACCGGGAGACCAGACTTGCGATCGGAGATGATGCATTGGGCGCCGGGAGCCCGGGCCCCCGATCAGAGATCCTCGGGTCCCGATCTGTGATCCCAATCTCCTAATTGCTAACCGCTAACCCTAATACTAGCCCTATCCCTAATCCTAACTGTAACTGTAACACTTACCCTAAACCCCAACACTAAAACTAACCATGACCCTATTCCTAACCCTAACCCTAACCTAAACCTAACTCTAGCCCTAACCCTAATCCTAACCCTAACCTCTAAAGCTCTCCCCTAACCCAACGCGAACCCCAAAACCTAACCCTTAACACTAACCCCTAACCCTAACCTTAACCCTACTCCTAACACTAAACCTAACACTAATCCTAACCCTAACCCTAAACCTAACATTAAACCCTAACCCCAAAACAAACTCTAACACAACCCTAACCCTAACCATGAACCTAACCGCTGAGCTAACCCTAACACTAACCCTAAACTTAACCCTAACACCCAAGGATCGAAACCTAAGGCTAATCCTAACCCTAACCATAACACTAAACCTAACCTTAACTTTAACGCCCGCGGATGTAATCCTAAATCTAATCCTAACCCTAACACTAACCCTAACGCTAACGATAACACTAATCCTAACCATAACACTAAACTTAACCCTAACTTTAACCCTGACCCCCGCGGATCTAATCCTAAACCTAATTCTAACCCTAATGCTAAACCTAAGCCTAAACCTAACCCTAACCCTAAACCTAAATTTAACCCTAACCCCCGCAGATCTAACCCTAACCCTAACGATAACACTAACCCTAACCCTAACTTTAACCCTAACACTCGCAAACCTAATCCTAAACCTAATCCTAACCCTAACGCTAACCCTAACACTAATCCTAACCCTAAATTTAACCCGAAACCCCGCGTATGTAACCCTAACCCTAAAGCTAATCCTAACGCTAACCCTAACCTAACACTAAATTTAACCCTAACCACTGCAGATCTAATCCTAAACCTAATCCTAACCCTAATGCTAACCCTAAACTTAACCCTAACCCCGCGTATATAATCCTAAACCTAATCCTAACCCTAACGCTAACCCTAACCCTAACCTTATCCGTAACCCCCGTATATATAATCCTAAAATTAATCCTAACACTAACGCTAACCCTAATGTTAATACTAAGGCTAACCCTAACCCTACCTAAACCCTAACATTAACAATAAACCCCGCGGATCCAATCCTAAAACTAATCCTAACCCTAACGACAACCCTAAAGATAAAAATAACCCTAACACTAACCATAACCCTAACCATATCCTTAACCCTAAATCCCTCAGATCTAATCCTAAAGATAATCCTAACCCTAATGCTAACCCTAACCTTAACCCTAAACGTAACCTTAACCCTATCCCCCACTGATCAAAACCTAAAATTAATCCTAACCCTAACACTAACCCTAAAGCTAACCCTAACCTTAACCCTAACCCCCAAGGATCTAATCATAAACCTAATCCTAACCCTAAGGCTAACCCTAACCCTAACCATATCCCTAATCTTAACCCTAATCCCGGCGGCTCTAACCAGAAACCTAATCCTAACCCTAACGCTAAACCTAAAGCTAATACTAACCGTAACCTGTGGTGTAATTGCCTGAAGTAACTAGGAAAATAAAACTAACATTCGCATTTTTAAGGAAAAGGTACAGCATTGAAGAGGTTTTCAGGGTACGGCATAACTGCATTACCTGAGCATTCCCTAGGCTTCCAAACTTAGATGCTATCGCACTGGGGAAACTTGGTGTGCTAGCCCTAAGGAACAGCACGGAGTGTAGAGTGGAGTGGAGACACCACGGCTAGGCTCTGTGACCAGGTGGGGCCTCGATTGTTCTTGTGCACAAAGCTGCACTTTTTGCCACCCTGAGCCAAAGACCTGTCATGTTTTGACAAATGCAAAGTACAAAAAGGGTACTTTTTTTGACAAAAAAAGTACCCTAGTGTACTTTTTGCTCATTATAATATCATTATAATACCAAAACACACCTCCATCCCAAAAGCTACCCGCCTCCAAGGTGCGACCACCCCTCACTGAGCATGCGCCCTGAATTTCTCGGAGCCTATTACTTTAAATGGAGACAGGAAAACTTTACACCAATCATAACTAAGATATGCTTGACTAGAGCCACTCAAGCTCCACCTAAAAGATAGAAAATAATATAAATTGGCCCAAGAGAGAGGGGATGTTAGGGAAGATACCACCGTCAGGGGTGATACCATCCCGAGGAAATACAACATCCTTAGGACATCCTGACTCCTGGGATCAGTCGACGGGCTGAGCCTCTCTTCCCCCCCCCCCATTGGGGCGCCTTTGGGTGAGATCTGAATACTTGCTTATAAATCTCTATAGAGTCTTTGATCCTTTTAACGCGTTTATTTCTAGGCTGCGCACCTGTAACACCTGTAACATCTGTAACACCTATAACACCTGTGTATTTCATGCATACTAGCTTGCTTTTGCAGACAGTCACTATCGCTGGCAATCCAAAAGAACCTGATTATCTGTTGCTGTAATAAACCATACTTGATTGCATTGTGACAGCTCTCATTAAGTGCAAATAGGGTGAGGGTGGTTATCCGTGATAGTTCAGTGTTCTGAATCTAACCAGACCCCCAGACGGTTAATGCATTGTTGGTGAATGTCTGAACGGACCTCCAGACCGTTAATGCATTTTTGGTGAATGTCTGACTGGACCCCCAGGCGGTTAATGTGTTTTTGGTGAATGTTGGACTGGTTCAGGACTCTAAATCCGACCGGGCCCGTAACGGTTAATCAGCTACACCCCTTAACGCGACAGTAAAATTGGCGTAGTCGGCAGGATTACTATGGATAAACTACTGCAAAAATACAAATGTGCCCCTTCCCAGGCAGGGAAGGAGTTTTCCCAAAAGTTTTGGAAAGATGAGGAGAAAGTGGTGGAGCGCATTGAGCAGTGTCAGGCTTCACAAAAGATTGGTCAAAGAAAGGGTAAAGGTGCGATTTATGCTGTGTTAGGAGCTTGTTTGACTTGTGCTCAGCAAGAAGCTAAGGAAACTCCTGCTCCCAAACTGATCTCTGATGCGGAACATACCACTTTGAAATCAGAGAATGAAGTATTGAAGTCATCATTGGCCTTTGAAAGGGAGACGGGAAAAACATTAGGAATCAGAGTGGATAAACTTTTGGATGAAAATGATAAACTTGTGAGTGAGAATAATCATCTTAAACAATTGCTGGAGAGGGTTAGTCATCTGTTAAATAAAGTACAGCCTTGTGCTCCAGTCAAGCAGATTCGTAGATTGCTGCTTAGTGTAGAACCTGAAAGCTGGGACAGTGATTTCTGGTCTGACAGTGATGATGGTGTTGAAGAGATTTCTGATTCTGAACCTCAGTCGATTTCCTTGAGACCTTTGGTTAAGACTGAGACTACTGTTGATGATAATGATGAAATCCGCACTACTGTGCGAACGATTCCGTGGTCACCGTCAGAGTTGGTTAAAATACAGAAGTTCTCAAGGCGGTCAGGGGAATCAGAAGTTGAGTATGTGTGTCGAGTTTCTCTTAAAGGAGGAGATCGAATGATGTTGAGTGAGAAAGAGGTAGGAGGCTTCTGGAGACCTGGAGTATTTTTAACCACCACACCAGGAGCTGACCTGGCTGTAGCAGTACAGAAAGCAGCCTGCATTCAGGCAATATATGAAAGAGATGAATTAAGGAAATCCCCGATGTTAGCTCCTATTGACCCGGTTCAATTAACCCCTCTCATCCGTGGACTCCCTGATTGTCTTAAGATGTTTGTAGCAAACACCCAGGATCGCATACAAGCTGCTTGTAGGGATGGTGATCGTGGTCGTAGGCGGAATCCAAACTCTCCTATTCCCACATGGAGTGAATTTGTCCAAGACCTAGATAAATACGGATGCCGAATGGGCTGGATTCATTCATCCAGTATTAAATCCCAAGACCACTCTTGGTGAGTCCGCCAAATCCACACTAAAAATCCCAGATACCCCAAATTCAAAGAGAGGTTGAAACCTAATAGGGAATGGAGTGAGTTGTGGTGTCGGCAAAAAAACTCTTGTCCCCGGGGAGGGCAGTGAGCCACCCTGCTCGGCGGGTATTAGCAATTCAATGGCTCTCTAATGAACACTCTGACCCTATCATTGCCATTCCTGTTGAACCCCCCAAAATATTGGTAAATTTTCTTATTGATACCAGGACCCAAATGTCAGTAATTACACATGAGACAGCAGAAACCCTGAGCATAACACCTGGTCAACGCAGGGTTAAATTCACGGGAATCAATGGTGTGGAAAAACAATGCCCCACTGCAAAAATTTCACTCTGGTTGCCAGAGGAACAAAAATTAACCAGGGTAGAAGTATTAGTTGGTGCTGCATACACTAATATTTTAGGATTTGACATACTGCATGGTTGTATGTGGAAACTCCCTGATGGAACTGTGTGGAGTTTCGCGACACATCAAAGGGATTCAGGCACCGTGAGACTGAGCCTGTTACAAACATCCATACCCTTATTCCCCGTTAAAATCATTAATGATCGGCAATATCTGTTGTCAGCAGCAGCACTTATGGGAATTGACGGGGTGGTAACAGAATTGGAAAAAAGAGGCATTATTAAAAGGACCCATTCACCTTACAATTCACCAGTGTGGCCAGTAAAGAAACCAACCAGGCAATGGCAATTTACAGTGTAATACAGACAGTTGAAAGCTAACACTACACCTTTGACTGCCACAGTTCCAAACATGGCAGAGATAGTGAAAGCCCTCTGTGTTTCTAACAGTAGCAATAGTGCTAACTACTCCCAAATATTTCTATGCATGGGAAATCAAAGATTGCTATTTTATGCAGAAGACAGAGTCTCCCCTCCTGCCAGGCAGCGGGAGGAGACCTAGATCAAGGGGGGGAATGGAGGAGGAAACAAAGAGGGCCCCTAGGAGGATTGCTGCCCCAGTTTCTGTTGGGCAGTCCCCCAGAGGCAGTAGAAGGGATAGTATTACTCCTGACCCTGACAAAGAGACTTCTGCTTCACATTTGGAAGAATTAATTGATAGATACTCCGACCAGGACTAGTGGGGCCCTCCCTCTGGCCAGGTAGAGGAGAGGGACAACCGGATTTACTGGACTGCGTGGATTCGATGGCCTGGCACACCGGAACCACAGAAATATAAAGCTTTAGTGGTGTCGTGGTTTAACCCGGCCGGCAGCTAAACACCACGCAGCCATTCGCTCACCCTCCCCCCTCCCTCTCTGGGACGGGGGAGAGAAATGGAAAGTGAAGCCCGTGAGTTGAGATAAAGACAGTTTAATAAGACAGGAAAATAATAATAAAATAATAAAATAATAATAATAATAATAATAATACAACGGTGATAATAGTACTACTAATAATAGTATGTACAAACAAGTGATGCACAATGCAATTGCTCACCACCCGCTGACCGATGCCCAGCCTAACCCCGAGCAGTCCGGCCCCCTCCCCCGGCTAGCTACCCCTATATATTGTTTAGCATGACGTCAGATGGTATGGAATACCCCTTTGGCTAGTTTGGGTCACCTGTCCTGGGTCTGTCCCCTCCCAGCTCTTACTGCACCCCCAGCCTGCCTGTTGGCAGGACAGAGCAAAAGGCTGAGATGTCCTTGGCTTGGTATAAGCACTGCTCTGCAACAATTAAAACATTGGGGTGTTATCAGCACTCTTCTCATCCTAAGCCAAAACACAGCATTCCACCAGCTACTAGGAAGAAAATTAATTCTGTTCTAAATGAAACCAGGACATCTATCCACCCCTTATTCCATACCATTTATGTCATGCTCAGGTTACACTCTTTTCCATACATTCTAATTAGTCACCTATAGTAGTCATGGTAGTGATAACATACAGTATTATATAGTAATTAACATGGTACAATTCAGTTCATGGGCTATTCTCACCCAGTATTAAATCCCCTTGAGGTACACACCGGACCTGCTGTCGTGGTTTAACCCGGCCGGCAGCTAAACACCACGCAGCCGTTCGCTCACCCTCCCCCCTCCCTCTCTGGGACGGGGGAGAGAAATGGAAAGTGAAGCCCGTGAGTTGAGATAAAGACAGTTTAATAAGACAGGGAAAATAATAATAACAAAAATAATAATAACAATAATAATAATAATGATACAATAGTGATAATATGAAAGTAATAATAGTATGTACAAACAAGTGATGCACAATGCAATTGCTCACCACCCGCTGACCGATGCCCAGCCTAACCCCGAGCAGTCCGGCCCCCCTCCCCCCGGCTAGCCACCCCTATATATTGTTTAGCATGACGTCAGATGGTATGGAATACCCCTTTGGCTAGTTTGGGTCACCTGTCCTGGGTCTGTCCCCTCCCAGCTCTTACTGCACCCCCAGCCTGCCCGTTGGCAGGACAGAGCAAAAGGCTGAGATGTCCTTGGCTTAGTATAAGCACTGCTCTGCAACAATTAAAGCATCGGGGTGTTATCAGCACTCTTCTCATCCTAAGCCAAAACACAGCATTCCACCAGCTACTAGGAAGAAAATTAATTCTGTGCTAACTGAAACCAGGAAAAGTGGAAAAAGTTGCACGGTGTACCCTAATGCCGTCAGGCCACCAAGGGGCAGAAGTCATCTCTCTCTGGAGTGACGGGGAGATTCCAAGAACTAACCATATTGGAAGCTGAAGTGAGTCTAACTGGGAATGAGTGGCAAAAGCACCCCATCGTGACTGGCCCAGAGGCTCCGTGCATCCTCTGCATAGACTACCTCAAGAGAGGGTACTTCAAGCATCCAAAAGGGTACCAGTGGGCTTTTGGCATAGCTGCCTTGAGCACAGAGAAGATTAAGCAGCTACCCTGCCTTACCCCGCGGATGTAATCCTAAAACTAATCCTAACCCTAAAACTAACCCTAACCCCCGCGGATCTAATACTAAACTTAAACCTAACCCTTTCACTAACCCTAAACCTAACCCTAATCTAAACCCTAACCCCCGCGGATCTAATCCTAAAACTAATCTGAACCCTAAAGCTAACCCTAACCCTAACCTTAACCATAAACCCCGCGGATATAATCCTAAACCTAATCATAACCCTAACGCTAACACTAATGCTAAAACCTAAACCTAACCTTAACCCTAACCCTCGCGGTTCTAATCATAACCCTAACGCTAACCCTAACCCTAACCCCCGCAAATCTAATCCTAAAACCAATCTTAACCCTAATGCTAATCCTAACCACCGAGGATCTAATCCTAATTCTAATCCGAATCCTAACGCTAACTCTAACCCCGCGGATCTAGTCCTAAAACTAATCCTAACCCTAACGCTAACCCAAACCTTAACCCTCACCAGCGCGGATCTAATCCTAAAACTAAAACGAACCCTAATGCTAACACTAACCCTAACGCTAACCATAACCCTAAAAACATCTAATCTAATCCTAACCACTGCGGATCTAATCCTACACCTAATCCTAACCCTAACACTAATCCTAACCCCGCTGATCTAAACCTAACCGTAACACTAACCCTCATCTTAACCCTAAATTCCGCGGATTTGATCCTAAAACAAATCCTAACCCTAACGCTATCGCTAACCCTAACCTTAACCCTATCCCCCGCGGATCCAATACTAAACCTAATCCTAAACCTAACTTTAAACCTAATGCTAACCCTAAACTTAACCCTAATCCCCATGGATCAAATCTTAACCCTAATGCTAACCCTAACGCTAACGCTAACCCCCGATGATATAATCCAAAACTTAATCCTAACAATAATGCTTACCCTAACCCTAACTCTAACCTTAACCCTAATCCCCAGGGATCTATTCTTAAACCTAACGCTAACCCTAATGCTAACCGCCACAGATCTAATCCTAACCCTAACCCTAACACTAACCCTAACGCAAACCCTAAAGCTAACCCTAACCCTAAACTTAACCCTAAAACACGCGGATCTAACCCAAAGTCAAATCATCATCCTAACGCTAAACCTAACACTAACCCCCGTGGATTTAATCCTAAATTTAATCCTAACCCTAACGCTAACCCTAACCCCCGCAAATATCATCCTAAACCTAATCCTAACCCTAACGAATCTAATCCTAAACCTTATCCTAAACCATAACACTAACCCTAAGGCTAACGCTAAACCTAACTCCCGCGGATGTAATCCTAAAACTAATCCTAACCCTAATGTTAACCCTTACACTAAACCTAACGCTAACCCTAACGCTAACCCCCACGGATCTAATCCTAAACCTAATCCTAAATATAACCCTAGCGCTAACCACTGCGGATCTAACGCTAACCCTTACACTAACCCTAACGGTAACCCTAACGCTAACCCTAACGCTAACCACTGCAGATCTAATCCTAAATCTAATCCTAAACCTAACGCTAACCCTAACCCTTGCAGATCCAATCCTAAACCTAATACTAACCCTAACGCTAACCCTCATGCTAACCCTAACCCTAACCTTAACCCTAACCACCGCAGATCTAATCCTAAACCTTTCGCTAAACCTAACGCTAAAACTCAACCTAACCCTAACCTTAACCCCAACCCCCACGGATCTAATCCTAACCCTAACGCTAACGCTAACGCTAATGCTAAACCTAACACTAACCCTAACGCTAAACCTCAACCTGACCCTATCCTAAACCCTAACCCCTGTGGATGTAATCATAACACTAACGCTTACACTAACACTAGCCCTAACCCCCGCAGATCCAACCCTAAACCTAAACCTAACCCTAACGCTAACCCTAACGCTAACCCTAAGCTTAACCCTAACCCCCGCGGATCTAATCCTAAACCTAATCCTAACCCTAATGTTAACCCTTACGCTAAACCTAACACTAACCCTAACGCTAACCCCTGCGGATATAATCTTAAACCTAATCCTAACCCTAACGCTAACCCTAACCCTAACTCTAACCTTAAACCTAATCCCCCCGGATGTAATCCTAAACCTAACGCTAATCCTAACCCTAACCGCCACAGATCTAATCATAACCCTAACCATAATGCTGACCCTAACACTAATCCTAACCCCAGCAGATATAATCCTAAATCTAACCCTAACACTAAACCTCAACCTAACCCTAACCTTAACTCTAACACACGTGGATCTTATCATAACCCTAACGTTTACACTAACTCTAGCCCTAACCCCCGCGGGTCTAATCCTAAACCTAATCCTAACCCTAATGCTCACCCTAAAGCTAACCCTAACGCTAACCCCCGCGGATCTAATCCTAAACCTAATCCTAACCCTAACGCTAACCCTAACACTAACCCTAACCCCTGAGGATCTAATCCTAAAACTAATACTAACCCTAATAATAACCCTAATGCTAACTGTAACCCTAACCCTAACCCCGCGGATCTAATCCTAACAATAACGCTTACCCTAACGCTAACCTGAACTCTAACCCCCGCGGATCTACTCCTAAACCTAATCTTAACCCTAACACTAACCCTAACTCTAACCTTAACCCTAATCTCCGCGGATCTAATCCTAAACCTAACACTAACCCTAACGCTAACTGCCACGGATCTAATCCTAACCCTAACCCTTACGTTAACCATAACGCTGACCTTAACGCTAACCCTAACGCTAACCCCCACGGATCTAATTCTGAATCTAATCCTAACACTAACACTAACCCTAGCCCCCACAGATCTAAACCTAAACCTCAACCTAACCCTGAGCTTAACCCTAACCCCTGTGGATCTAATCATAACACTAACGCATACACTAATGCTAACCCTAACGCTAACCCCTACGGATCTAATCCTAAACCTAATCCTAACCCTAACGCTAATCCTAACCCTAACCTTAAGCCTAACCCCCGCGGATCTTATCCAAACTTTAACCTAACCCTAACGCTAACCCTAATGCTAACACTAATTCTAACGCTAAACATAACTCTAACCTTAACCCTAATCCCCGCGGAATTAATCCTAAACCTAACGCTAACCCTAATCCTAACCCTAACCCTAACCTTAACCCTAACCCCCGCGGATCTTATCCTAAACCTAATCCTAACCCTAACGCTAACCCTAACGCTAACCACTGCAGATCTAATCCTAAACCTAATCCTAACCATAACGCTAACCCTAACTCTAAACCTCAACCTAACCCTGCCGTTAACCCTAACCCCCGTGGATCTAATCAAAACACTAACGCTAACCCTAATGCTAACCCTAACACTAACCCTAACGCTAACCATAACGTTAACCCTAACGCTAACCTGAAGGCTAACCCCAGCGGATCTAATCCTAAACCTAATTCTAACCCTAAAGCTAACCCTAACCCCCCCCCCCCCCCCCGGATCTAAACCTAAACCAAATCCTAACCCTAACGTTAACCCTAATGCAAACCAGTGTGGATCTAATCCTACACCTAATCCTAAACCTAATGCTAACCCTAATTCTAACCCTAACCCTAACCCCCGCGGATCTAACACTAACCCTAACGCTAACCCTAACGCTAACGCTAACCCTAACCCTTCGCTGGCTTTCAGCGAGCGAATCCCTGACCCAAAAAACCCTGACCCAAAAAACCCTGACCCGTTGCTGACGTTCACTGGGCAAATCCCTAACCCTAACCCTAACAGCGGCCTGCAACCTCACCCTCACCCTATCCTGGCACCCTTACCTTACCCTAGCCCAACCCTAAAGCCCTAACCCCAGACCAACCCTAAAAACCCTAAAGCCCTAACCCTAAAAACCCTTACAACCCTAACCCTATACCCTAACCCGAGTTCCTGAGAACTACAACTCCCAGCAATCCCCGGAATCCCAAAATGGCCAACCAGTGACTTCCCGAGAACTACACGTCCCGGGATGCTCTGGGCACTCAACATGGTCTCCCGGAAATCCAGTGCCCAAGAACTTCTTTTCCCGGCATGCTCTGGGCACCCAACATGGCCTCCCAGAAGCCCAGTGCCAGAGAACTACACCTCCCAGCATTCCCTGGACAGCCAACATGGCCACCCGCAGGCCGAGTGTTCGAGAACTACATTTCCCAGCACTCACTGTAACCTTTACAGCCCTAACCCTAACAACCCTCAAAACCCTTACAGACCTAACCCAAACTATTTACCACACTAAACTTCTGAAGACCTATGCCTAAAACCCCTAACCCAAAAAATTAAGACGCTCAAAACCCTAAACCAAAAAATTAAGACCCTCAAAACCATAACCCTGGAGAACCTAACATGAAAAAAAAAAATAAGACCTTAAAACCTTAACCCTAAATACCTGACCAAAAATAATACCCTAAGACCCTAATGCTAAATACCGTATCAACACTACAACACAAAAAACTCTAAAACCCTAACATGCTAACCCCAAAACCCGTAAAACCTTAACCCCCAAATCCTTAAAACCCGAATCCTTACAACCCTAACCCTAAAAACCTTAAAATCCTAACCCTAAACCCTGAAAACCCTAACCCTGAAACCCAACCCTAGTGCCCTAGCCCTGAAACCTTAAAACCATAACACCCTGTTAGAAACACTCTGTAGCTAATAACATAGGCTCCGGCGAGGATCTCAGTAAAGTAGCATTTTTATTCGCGATTGCAATGACAGGTGTCCCACAAGCAGGAGGGCGCCTAATAATTCCATACACAGTTTATATACTTTTGTTCCTCTCAAGGACTGGGACCCTCCCCCGTTTCCCCATTGACTGGGTAATCCAGGTTCACAATCCATCTGGTGCTTCACAGACAAGACAACAGCTGCTGGCCTGTTACAAGTCAGATTTCTTCTGAGGTTTTTACTCTTTGAGGTGGTAATGTTTCTTACACCGTGATTTCCACCTAATTCCTGTAAGGATTCTGGTTGTCTGCATTTTACAAGGTTGTCTGTTAAGCTCTCTTATCACTGCAAGCATATCGCAATACCACCTTCCTTCCCTCTAAACGATGTAACCGCGCAAAACCAACATTTTTATTCCTACAACTTTGATCCCCTTACCCTAAAATCCTTATTCCCCTTAAACCTAACAACTCTAACCACAACCCTAACCCTTAATATCAACCCCCTAACGCTAATGACACTGACCTTAATCCAAACCCCAAACTGCCCCTAACCCCAGACAACCAACAAGGAAACAAACACACAGACACAAAGATGGAAACTACAAAAAAGGCAGAACCCTGTATATAGGCCCCAAATCACAAACACGCGACCAAAACTCTACAGAAAAGCCCCAGACTCAGGCCCCAACCACTACAGCTAGGCCCCAAAAGCTCAAGACGCATCCCAAAGCCAAAATGCAGACCCCAAATGCTACAGAAAAGCCCCCAAACCCCAGACACAGGCTGCAGAAGTCTACAAGCAGGCCCCAAACCTCCCACAGAAGCAGGCACCAGTCACACCCAGATGCAGACCTCAACTGTCCACAAGCAGCTCCCTAACCCCCCCCCCCCCCCCCCAACAAGAACTGGACCCCACCCAGACACAGGCCCCAGACTCGGGCCCCAACCCCCCCCTTCCCAGACACAGGTCCCTAGTATGTATAATCATCTCACAACCCACCCCCCAGAGGCAGGCCCCACCCCCCCACAGATGCAAGCCCCAAAGCTGTACAACCAGCTCCCACCACCCCCTCCAAGATGCAGGCCCCAAGCCCCCCCAAACAGAGGCCCCTACAGTGTACAAGAAGCTCTCAACCACACACAGATGCAGGCCTCGACCTCCCCCTACAGGCCCTAAAGGTGTACAAGCAACTCCCCACCCTCCCCAGAGGCAGGCCCCAAAGGTGTACAAACAGCCCCAACCATGCTCCAGACACAGGCCCCAAAGGTGTACCACCAACGTGGGCACCTACAGTGGACACACACGTCTCAACCCCCTCCAGCTGCAGACCCCAAAGGTGTACGAGCAGCTGCAAACCCCCACAAGGCAGGACCCTACAGTGTACAAGCACCTCCCAACCACCCCTCAGGTACAACTCCCAAAGTTGTACAAGCAGTTCCCAACCCCCTCAACGCAGGCCCCAATGGTCTACAAGCAGCTCCCCCCCCCCCCCCCCCGCCAGACACTGGCCCCAACCCCCCCACCCCCAGATGCAGACCCCAAAAGACTAAACACAGGCCCTGAACTCTACAGGAAGGCTCCAAAACCCATTACAATGGCCTCAATGGCTCCAGACAGGTCCCTAATCCCAGACACAGGCCCCAAACCCTCAACATACGCCAAAAGAAGTATTAGTGCTGGTGCCAAGTGTTACAGACAGGCTCAAAAGCCCAGGCACAGGCCCCAGATGCTCAAGGCTGAGATGTAACTTGGCTTTCTGAATTACTGGAAAGCAGCTTTCATTCTCAGATAGGTGAGTGCAGGCTAGATAGGATGAGGCTCCAGGCACCTCCTCACCTGAGGAAACACACTGCCATCAGGCACCGCCATGCCAGACAAGCTTTTTCCGCTAGAACACCCTTCTCAGATGCCCTGCAGCATTCAAGTGACCTGCTTTGCTCCGATTCTAAAGACTAACGTCACAGCCCACCTTGCCTGTGGCACCTGATGACCAGAAGAGAAAGCAACCGCAGCACTTGGAAACCATCCCTGCACATGCCGCTCCTTGTCACTCTCTGGCCTTATCTCAAATCCTCAGCCACTTCTGTGGAGAGCCTGCCATGGCAGCCGCAAAGCAAGACAGACACCTTTCATAGTCACCTTGTGCTACTTGGTGATTCTGCTCCAACCCAGCTCATGACCAGCCTCTCTTCTTACACAGCTCTTCAGAGTGCAGTTTGCTCCTTTGAGCCTGTACGAGACAACTGGCATACACAGGCATGCTACAAACATTACCAAGA
This sequence comes from Anas platyrhynchos, assembly GCF_047663525.1. NCBI lineage: Eukaryota > Metazoa > Chordata > Aves > Anseriformes > Anatidae > Anas > Anas platyrhynchos. The sequence continues at coordinate 5,439,738 of NC_092620.1, read as the reverse complement.
AAACACAGGAGAACACCAGGCAGAATGATGACTCCCAGAGGGAAGCCCTACAGCAACAGCGAGTCAGAACAGATGATCTGGGGCAGCCCCAGGGACAGACTCAAATGCCATGTCCTGCGACTGAAAGTGACCACCAGAACTGGGATGATGGAGGCATAAAAATCCTGCTTTTAAGTCAAGAGACCAGAAGGATGAGCGGTACAAACCCCTTAAGAATAACGCTTTGGAAATGAATTCCCAAGCCAGAGCTCCTGGTGAAGCCCAGATGACTTCTGCAAGAGCAACAATAGAAACAGACACAGTCTGAAACCAAATGTGATGCACAAGACCCGAAACACATCTGCGCTTTAAGCAGCGACTGCAAGACAAGAAGTGCTCAGATCAGTCCTACAATGATGAAACAAGCATTTAGGACCTTTGGTGTGGCTACCAAGTTGCCTGTCTAATCTGTCCAGTGGAAGAAGGCAATGAGGACATCAAGACCTAAGGAGCACGTAACATATAATCATCATATCAGGAAACATTTGATACAAAAAATCTGACGTACAGAAGAAGCAATCCCTTTAAGCTCCCACTGCAAGACAAGAGGTGCTCAGCTCCCAATTGAACATCAGCATCATTCCGATGAGGTCAAGCGTTCAATACCCTCAGGATGGCTTCCCCAGGGCCTGCCAAGCACCAAGAGCAGCAGCACAGCAAAGACAACAGAGAACACAGACAACAAGTACCCTCGGGTACTGAGAGAAAGCCTTTTCTCCGCTTTGAGTGAGTACTGAGAGCCGGCTTTGCCTCAGCTTTGAGTGAGTACTAAGAGCTACCTTTGCCTCAGCTTCGAGTGAGTACTGAGAGCTGCCTTTGACCAAGCTTTGAGTACTGAGAGTTGCCTTTGCCTCTGCTTTGAGTACTGAGAGCCTCATTCGTCTCATTTTTGAGTGCCGAGAGATACCTTTTCCTAAGCTTTGAGTGAGAAATGATAGCCACCTTTTCCTAAGCTTTGAGTACTGAGCGCCGCATTTGTCTCAGTTCTGAGTGAGTACTGAGAGCCGCCTTTGCCTCAGCTTTATGTACTGAGAGCCGCCTTTGCCTCAGGTTTATGTACTGAGAGCCGCCTTTGCTTTAGCTTTGGATACTGAGAGCCGCATTTGCCTTAGCTTTGGGTACTGAGAGCCGCCTTTGCCTCAGCTTTGAGTGAGTACTAAGAGCCACATTTGCCTCTGCTTTGAGTACTAATAGCAGCGTTGCCTCAGCTTTGAGTACTGAGAGCAGCATTCGTCTCTAGATTTGAGTGAGTTCCGATAGATATCTTTTCCGAAGATTTGAGTGATTATTGAGAGCTGCCTTTGCCTCTGCTTTGAGTACTGAGCCACATTTGCCTTCGTTTTGAGTGAGTACTGAGGACCGCCTTTGCCTCAGCTTTGAGTACTGAGAGCCGCATTTGTCTCAGTTTTGAGTGAGTACCAAGAGCCGCGTTTCACTCTGTTTTGAGTACTGGGAGTTGCCTTTGACTGCAGATTGAGTACTGAGAGCAACTTTTATCTCAGATTTTAGTACAGAGAGGCACCTTTTCCTCAGCTTTGAGTACCCAGAGCAGACTTTGCTTCAGTTTTGAGTGAGTACCGAGAACAGACTTTGCCTAAGCTTTGAGTGAGTACTGAGAGCCGCCTTTGCCTAAGCTTTGAGTGAGTACTGAGAGCCACCCTTGCCTCTGTTTTGAGTACTAATACCAGCGTTTGTTTCAGCTTTGAGTGAGTACTAAAAGCTGCCTTTGACTCAGCTTTGAGTTCTGAGAGCTGCCTCTGCCTCTATTTGAGTACTGAGAGCAGCATTCGTCTCTAGTTTTGAGTGAGTGCCTAGAGATACTTTTTCCTAAGATTTGAGTGAGTACTGAGAGCCGCCTTTGCCTCAGCTTTCAGTACTTAGAGCCCCCTTTGACTAAGCTTTGAGTGAGTACTGAGACCCGCCTTTGCCTCCACATTCAGTATTGTGAGCCGCCTTTGCCTCCAGATAGAGTAATAAGAGTGGCCTTTGCCTCTGCTTTGATTACTGCGATCCACTTTTGCCTCCAGATTGAGTACTGAGAGCCAACTTGACTCAGCTTTGAGTACTGAGAGCCGCCTTTGCCTAAGCTGTGAGTCCCGAGATCTGCATTTGTCTCAGTTTTGAGTGAGAACTGAGAGCCGCCTTTGCTTCAGCTTTTAGTGAGTTCTGCAATCCGCCTCTGCCTCAGATTTGAGTGAGAAGTGAGAGCCTCCATTGGCTCAGCTTTGAGTGATTACTGATAGCCTCCTTTGCCTCAGCTGTGATTGAGTACTGAGAGACGCATTTGTCTCACCTTTAAATGAGTACTGAGAGTCGCCTTTCCCTCTGTTTTGAGTACTGAGAGTCATATTTGCCTCTGTTTTGAGTACCGAGAACCACCTTTGCTCAGCTTTGAGTACCGAGATCTCCCTTTGTCTCAGCTTTGATTGAGTACTGAGAGCCGCTTTTGCCTCAGCTTTGAGTACTGAGAGCCACATTTTCCTCTGCATTTTGTACTGGGAGTCACCTTTGCCTCAGTTTTGATTACTTAGAGCGAACTTTGCCTCAGCTTTGAGTACTGCGAGACGTCTTTGCCTTAGCTGTGTGTACCAAGAGCCGTAACTGTGTCAGGTTTGAGTGAGTACCAACAGTTTCCTTTGTCTCAGCTTTGAGTACTGAGAGCCACATTTTTCTCAGTTTTGAGTGAGTGCCAAGAGCCACATTTGACTTAGCTGTGACTACCAAGAAACGCATTTGTCTCAGGTTTGAGTGAGTACCGAGAGCAGACTTTGCCTCAGCTGTGAGTACCGATAGCCGCGTTTCCCTCTGCTTTGAGTGAGTACTGAGAGCTGCCTTTTCCTCAGCTTTGAGTGAGTACAGAGATCTGCCTTGCCTCAGTTTTAAGTACCGAGATCTGCCTTTGCTTCAGCTTTGATTGAGTACTGAGAGCCACCTTTAACTTAGCTTTGAGTGAGCACTGCGAACCGCCTTTGCCTCCATATTGAGTACTGTGAGCTGCCTTTGCCTGAGGTTTGAGTACTGAGAGCCACCTTTGCCTCAGCCTTGAGTGACTACTGCGAGCCGCCTTTGACTCCAGATTGAGTACTGAGAGCCGCATTTGACTCAGCTTTGAGTGAGTACCAAGATCTGCCTTGCCTCAGCTTTGAGTACCGAGATCTCCCTTTGTCTCAGCTTTGATTGAGTACTGAGAGCCGCCTTTGCCTCAGCTTAGTGTACTGAGAGACACCTTTGACTCAGCTTTGACAGAGTACTGCGAGCCGCCTTTGCCTCCAGATGGAGTACTGAGAACCGCCTTAGCCTAAGCTGTGAGTCCCGAGATCCGCATTTGTCTCAGTTTTGAGTGAGTACTGAGAGCAGCCTTTGCTTCAGCTTTTAGTTATTACTGCAGTCCGCCTCTGCCTCAGATTTCAGTGAGAACTGAGACCCTCCGTTGGCTAAGCTTTGAGTGATTACTGATAGGCTCCTTTCCTTCAGCTTTGAGTGAGTACTGAGAGACATATTTGTCTCAACTTTGAATGAGTACTGAGAGCCACCTTTCCCTCTGTTTTGAGTACCGAGAACTGCCTTTGCCTCAGCTTTGAGTACCGAGATTTGCCTTTGCCTCAGCTTTGATTGAGTACTGAGAGCTGCCTTTAACTCAGCTTTGAGTGAGCACTGTTAGCCCCCTTTGCCTCCGCATTTTGCACTGAGAGCAGCCTTTGCGTCAGCTTTGATTGAGCACTGCGAGACACGTTTTCCTCCGCATTTTATACTGTGAGCCGCCTTTGACTCATCTTCTAGTGAGCACTGCAAGCCGCCTTTGCCTCCAGATTGAGTACTGTGAGCTGCCTTTGCCTCAGGTTTGAGTACTGAGAGCCACTTTTGACTCAGCTTTGAGTGAGTACTGCAAGCTGCCTTTGCCTCCAGATTGAGTACTGAGAGTCAACTTGACTCAGCTTTGACTGAGTACTGAGAGCGGCCTTTGCCTCCAGATTTAGTACTGAGAGCTCCCTTTGCCTCCAGATTGAGTACTGAGAGCCACCTTTGACTCAGCTTTCATTGAGTGCTGCGAGCGGCCTTTGCCTCCAGACTGAGTACTGAGACCCGCCTTTGCCTAAGCTGTGAGTCCCGAGATCTGCATTTGTCTGTTTTGAGTGAGTACTGAGAGCAGCCTTTGCTTCAGCTCTTAGTGAGTACTGCGATCTGCCTCTGCCTCAGATTTGAGTGAGAACTGAGAGCCTCCGTTGGCTCAGCTTTGAGTGATAACTGATAGCCTCCTTTGCCTCAGCTTTGAGTGAGGACTGAGAGACGCATTTGTCTCAGATTTGAATAAGTACTGAGTTGCCTTTCCCTCTGTTTTGATTACTGAGAGCCACATTTGCCTCTGTTTTGAGTACCAAGAACTGCCTTTGCCTCAGTTCTGAGTACCGAGAGACGCATTTCCCTCTGCTTTGAGTGAGTACCAAGAGCGTCCTTTGCCTTCAGCTTTGAGTACTGAGAGCGACCTTTACCTCAGCTTTGAGTAGTGAGAGCCGCCTTTACCTCAGCTTTCAGTACTGAGAGCCGCCTCTGACTCAGCTTTGAGTACTGAGAACTGCCTTTGCCTTAGCTGTGTGTACCGAGAGCCGTAATTGTCTCAGTTTTGAGTGAGTACCAACATCTGCCTTCGTCTCTGCTTTGAGCATTGAGAGCCGTCTTTGTGTCAGCTTTGAGTGATCACTGTGATCAGCCTTTGTGTCCAGATTGAGTACTGTGAGTTGCCTTTGCCTCCAGATTGAATACTGAGAGCCAAATTTGCACAGCTTTGAATGAGGACTGAGAGCCGCCTTTGCCTTAGCTCTGAGAACCGAGAGCCGCAATTGTCTCAGTTTTGAGTGAGTATCGATTGCTGCCTTTTTCTCTGCTTTGAGTACTGAGAGACGCATTTGTCTCAGTTTTGAGTGAGTATTGATTGCTGCCTTTGTCTCTGCTTTGAGTACTGAGAGACGCATTTGTCTCAGGTTTGAGTGAGTACTGAGAGCAGCCTTTAACTGAGCTTTCAGTGACTACTGAGAGCCGCCACTGCCTCAGCTTTGAAGGACTACTGGGAGCCGCCTTTGCCTCAGTTTAGATTACTGATAGCGACCTTTACCTCAGGTTTGAGTGAATACAAAGGGCGGCCTTTGCCTCAACTTTGTCTACTGAGAGCCACTTTTGCCTCAGAATTGAGTACTGAGAGCCGCCTTTTCCTCTGCATTTTGTACTGGGAGTCGCCTTTGCCTCAGTTTTGATTACTGAGAGCGACCTTTGCCTCAGCTTTGAGTACTGCGAGACGTCTTTGCCTTAGCTGTGCGTACCAAGAGCCGTAACTGTGTCAGGTTTGAGTGAGTACCGAGAGCCACATTTGACTTAGCTGTGACTACCAAGAAACGCATTTGTCTCAGGTTTGAGTGAGTTCTGAGAGCCAACTTTGCCTCAGTTCTGAGTACCGAGAGACGCATTTCCCTCTGCTTTGAGTGAGTGCCAAGAGCGGCCTTTGCCTTCAGCTTTGAGTACTGAGAGCCACCTTTACCTCAGCTTTGAGTAGTGAGAGCCGCCTTTACCTCAGCTTTGAGTACTGAGAGCTCCTCTGCCTCAGCTTTGAGTACTGCGAGCCGCCTTTGCCTCCAGATTGAGTACTGAGAGCTGAATTTGCACAGCTTTGAATGAGGACTGAGAGCCACCTTTGCCTTAACTCTGAGAACCGAGAGCCGCAATTGTCTCAGTTTTGAGTGAGTATCGATTGCTGCCTTTTTCTCTGCTTTGAGTACTGAGAGACGCATTTGTCTCAGTTTTGACTGAGTAATGAGAGCAGCCTTTAACTGAGCTTTCAGTGACTACTGAGAGCCACCATTGCCTCAGCTTTGAAGGACGACTGGCAGCTGCCTTTGCCTCAGTTTAGATTACTGAGAGCAACCTTTACCTCAGGTTTGAGTGAATACAAAGGGCAGCCTTTGCCTCAACTTTGTCTACTGAGCGCCGCTTTTGCCTCAGAATTGAGTACTGAGAGCTGCCTTTTCCTCTGCATTTTGTACTGGGAGTCGCCTTTGCCTCAGTTTTGATTACTTAGAGCGAACTTTGCCTTAGCTTTGAGTACTGCGAGCTGTCTTTGCCTTAGCTGTGTGTACCGAGAGCCGTAATTGTCTCAGGTTTGAGTGAGTACCGACAGCTTCCTTTGTCTCAGCTTTGAGTACTGAGAGCCGCATTTTTCTCAGTTTTGAGTGAGTACCGAGAGCAGACTTTGCCTCAGCTGTGAGTACCGAGAGCCGCGTTTCCCTCTGCTTTGAGTGAGTACTGAGAGCTGCCTATAACTCAGCTTTGAGTGAGCTCTGCAATCCGCCTTTGCCTCCTCATTTTGTACCGAGCCGTCTTTGTGTCAGCTTTGAGTACTGAGAGCCGCCTTTGTGTCAGCTTTGAGTGAGTACTGCGAGCTGCCTTTGCCTTCACATTGAGTACTAAGAGTGGCCTTTGCCTCTGCTTTGAGCACTGCGAGCCACCTTTGCCTCCAGATTGAGTACTGATAGCCCCCTTTGCCTCAGCTCTGAGTACTGAGAGCCGCCTTTGACTCAGCTTTCAGTGAGTGCTCTGAGCCACCTTTGCCTCCAGATTGAATACTGAGATCCTCCTTTGACTAAGCTTTCAGTGAGTACTGGGAGCCGTCTTTTCTCCGTTTTGAGTGAGTACTGACATCTGCTTTTGCCCCAGCTTTGAGTGAGTACTTAGAGCTTCCTTTTTCACAGCTTTCATTGAGAACGGAGAGCTGCCTTTGCCTTACCATTGAGTGGGCACTGAGAGCCGCATTTGCCTCAGCTTTGAGTACTGAGAGCAGTCTTTCCCTGAGCTTTGAGTGAGTTCTTAGAGCCACATTTGACTCAGATGTGAGTACCGAGAGACGCATTTGTCTCAGTTTTGAGTGAGTAACGAGAGCCACGTTTGCCTCAGGTGTGAGTATTGAGAGCCGCATTTGTCTCAGGTTTGAGTGAGTACTGAGCTTTCAGTGACTACTGAGAGCCGCCATTGCCTCAGCTTTGAAGGACTACTGAGAGCCGCCATTGCCTCAGTTTAGATTACTGAGAGCGACCTTTACCTCAGGTTTGAGTGAGTACTAAGAGCGGCCTTTGCCTCAACTTTGACTACTGAGAGCCGCTTTTGCCTCAGAATTGAGTACTGAGAGCCGCCTTTTCCTCTGCATTTTTTACTGGCAGTCGCCTTTGCCTCAGTTTTGATTACTGAGAGTGACCTTTACCTCAGCTTTGAGTAGTGAGAGCCGCCTTTACCTCAGCTTTCAGTAGTGAGAGCCGCCTTTACCTCAGCTTTCAGTACTGAGAGCCGCCTCTGCCTCAGCTTTGAGTACGGAGAGCCGCCTTTGCCTTAGCTGTGTGTACCGAGAGCTGTAATTGTCTCAGTTCTGAGTGAGTACCATCTGCCTTTGTCTCTGCTTTGAGCACTGAGATCCGCCTTTGCGTCAGCTTTGAGGGATCACTGTGATCGGCCTTTGTGTCCAGATTGAGTACTGCGAGCCGCCTTTGCCTCCAGATTGAGTACTCAGAGCCGCCTTTGCACAGCTTTGAATGAGTACTGAGAGCCACCTTTGCCTTAGCTGTGAGAACCGAGGCCGCAATTGTCTCAGTTTTGAGTGAGTACTGAGAGCAGCCTTTAACTGAGCTTTCAGTGACTACTGAGAGCCGCCATTGCCTCAGCTTTGAAGGACTACTGAGAGCCGCCACTGCCTCAGTTTAGATTACTGAGAGCGACCTTTACCTCAGGTTTGAGTGAGTACCAAGAGCGGCCTTTGCCTCAACTTTGACTACTCAGAGCCACTTTTGCCTCAGCTTTGAGTACTGAGAGCCGCCTTTTCCTCTGCATTTTGTACTGGGAGCCGCCTTTGCCTCAGTTTTGATTACTGAGAGCGAACTTTGCCTCAGCTTTGAGTACTGCGAGCCGTCTTTGCCTTAGCTGTGTGTACCGAGAGCCGTAACTGTGTCAGGTTTGAATGAGTACCAACAGTTTCCTTTGTCTCAGCTTTGAGTACTGAGAGCCGCAATTTTCTCAGTTTTGAGTGAGTACCGATAGCAGACTTTGCTTCAGATATGAGTACCGAGAGCCGCGTTTCCCTCTGCTTTGAGTGAGTACTGAGAGCTGCCTTTTCCTCAGCTTTGAGTGAGTACAGAGATCTGCCTTGCCTCAGTTTTGAGTACCGAGATCTCCCTTTGCTTCAGCTTTGATTGAGTACTGAGAGCCGCCTTTAACTCAACTTTGAGTGAGCACTTCAAGCCGCCTTTGCCTCCATATTGACTACTGCGAGCCGCATTTGCCTGAGGTTTGAGTACTGAGAGGCACCTTTGTCTCAGCCTTGAGTGAGCAATGAGAGCTCCCTTTGCCTCCAGATTGAGTACTTAGAGACACCTTTGACTCAGCTTTGAATGAGTACTGCGAGCCGCCTTTGCCTCCAGATTGAGTACTGAGACCCGCCTTTGCCTAAGCTGTGAGTCCCGAGATCCACATTTGTCTCAGTTTTGAGTGAGTACTGAGAGCAGCCTTTGCTTCAGATTTTAGTGAATACCGAGAGCCACCTTTGCTGGAGCTTTTAGTTGGTACTGCGATCCGCATTTGCCTCAGCTTTGAGTGATTACTGATAGCCTCCTTTGCCTCAGCTTTGAGTGAGTACTGCGAGCCACCTTTGCCTCCAGATTGAGTACTGAGAGCAGTGTTTTTCTTCAGCTTTTAGTGGGTACTGCGATCGGCCTTTGCCTCAGATTTGAGTGAGAACTGAGAGCCTCCGTTGGCACAGCTTTGAGTGATTACTGATAGCCTCCTTTGCCTCAGCTTTGAATGAGTACTGAGAGACGCATTTGCCTCAGCTTTGAATGAGTACTGAGAGTCCCCTTTTCCTCTGTTTTGAGTACTGAGAACCATATTTGCCTCTGTTTTGAGTACCGAGAACTGCCTTTGCCTCAGCTTTGAGTACTTAGAGCAATATTTGTTTCAGCTTTGAGTGAGTACCAAGATCTGCCTTGCCTCAGCTTTAATTGAGTACTGAGAGCCCCCTTTGCCTCAGCTTTGAGTGAGCACTGAGAGCCGCTTTTGCCTCAGCTTTTAGTATGGAGAGCCTCCCTTGACTCTGCTTTGAGTGAGTACTGAGAGTTGTTTTTGCCTCAGATTTGAGTACCGAGAGCCGTCTTTGCCTCAGTTTGAATGCTGAGAGCCACATATATCACAGGTTGGAGTGAGTACCAAGAGCGGCCTTTCCCTCGGCTTTGAGTACTGAGAGCAGCGTTTGCCTGAGGTTTGAGTACGGAGACCCACCTTGACCTCCGCTTTCAGTACCGAGAGCTGCATTTTTCTGTTTTGAGTGAGTACCGACAGCAGCCTTTGCTTGAGGTTTGAGTGAGTACTGAGAGCCTCATTTGCCTTAGCTTTCAGTGAGAACAGAGAGACGCCTTTGCTTCAGCACTGAGTGAGCACTGAGAGCTGCCTTTGCCTCAGCTTTGAGTACTGCGAGCCATCTTTGCCTTAGCTGTGTGTACCGAGAGCCGTAATTGTCTCAGTTTTGAGTGAGTATTGATTGCTGCCTTTGTCTCTGCTTTGAGTACTGAGAGACGCATTTGCCTCAGCTGTGAGTACCAAGCGCCACCTTTCCTTCAGCTGTGAGTACCAAGAGCTGCATTTGCGTCTGCTTGGAGTACTGATAGCCTCCTTTGCCTCAGCTTTGAGTACTGAGAGTTTCCTTTGCCTCAGCTTTGAGTGAGTACTGAGAGCCGTATTTTCTCCATTTTGAGTGAGTACTGAAATCCTTTTTTGCCCCAGGTTTGAGTGAGTACTAAGAGCCGCCTTTTCCGCAGCTTTGAGCGAGAATGGAGAGCAGCCTTTGCCTCAGCGTTGAGTGAGCACTGAGAGCTGCCTTTGCCTCAGATTCGAGTACTGAGAGCTGCCTTTGCCTCAGTTTTGAGTAATGAGGGATGTTTTTGCCTCTACTGTTAGTACTGAGAGTTGCCTTTGACTGAGCTTTGAGTACTGAATGCCGCATTTGCCGAGTACTGAGAGACGCCTTAGCAGAGCTTTTAGTACTGAGGGCCTCCGTTGCCTCAGCTTTGAGTGAGTACCGAGAGCCGCATTTACCTCTGCTTTGAGTGAGTACCGAGAGATGCCTTTTCCTCTACACTGAGTACTGAAAGCCGCTTTTACCGCAGATTTGATTGAGTACTGAGAGCCGCCATTGCCTCAGTTTTGAGATATGAGATCAGCCCTTGCCTCATCTTTGACTAGTGACAGAGGCCTTTGCTTTTAGCTTTGAGTGAGTACCGAGAGCCGCATGTGCCTCTGCTTTGAGTACTGATATCTGCATTTGTCTCAGCTTTCAGTGAGTACCATGATCCGCCTTTGCCTCAGCTTTGAATACTGAGAGCCGCCTTTGCCTGAGCTTAGAGTGAGTACTGACAGCCGCCTTTGCCTCAGCTTTGAGTGATTACTGAAATCCGCTTTTGCCTCAGCTTTGAGTACTGAGAGCCATTTTTGCCCCTGCTTTTAGTACTGAGAGCCGCCATTGCTTCAACTTTGATTGAGTACTGAGAGCAGCCTTTGCTTCACCTTTGAGTGAGTACTGAGAGCAGCCTTTATTTCAGCTTTGAGTGTGCACTGCGGTCTGCATTTTTCTCAGCTTTGAGTGTGCACTGCGGTCCGCATTTTTCTCAGCTTTGAGTGAGTAACGAGATCCGCCTTTTCCTCCGCTTTGAGCACTGAGACCCGCCTTTGCATCAGATTTGACTAAGTACTGAGAGCCGCCTTCACCTCAGGTTTGAGTAAAGAGGGCCGTTTTTGCCTCTGCTTTTAGTACTGAGAGCTGCCTTTGCCTCAGCTTTGAATGAGTACTTAGTGCCGCCTTTACCTGAGCTTTGAGTACTGATAGCCACCTTTGCTTCAGCTTTCAGGAAGTACTGAAAGCTGCCTTTCCCTAAGCTTTGAGTACTGACAGATGGCTTTGCCTCAGCTTTGAGGACTTAAAGCCACCTTTCCCTCAGCTTTGAGTGAGTACTGAATGCCGCTTTTGCATCAGCTTTGAGTGAGTACTGAAAGCTGCCTTAGCATCAAACTTGACTACTAAGAGCCCCCTTTGCCTCACCTTTCAGAGTACTGAAAGCTACCTTGCCTTCAGCTTTGCATACTGAAAGCCGCCTTTCGCTATGTTTGAGTACTGAAAGCCGCATTTGCATGAGTTTTGAGTACCGAATTCCACGTTTGCCTGAGCTTTGAGAGAGTACTGAAAGCCGCATTTGCATCTGCTTTGAATGAGTACTAAAAGCCGTCTTTCCCTCAGCTTTGAGTGAGTACTGAAAGCAGCATTTGCCTCATCTTTGAGTGAGTAATGAAAGCCGCCTTTACCTCAGCTTTGAGTGACTACTGAATGCCGCCTTTGACTAACCTTTGAGTAAGTACTGAAAGCCGCCATCCCCTCAGCTTTAAAAACTGAAAGCTGCCTTTTCAACAGCTTTGATTGGGTACTGAAAGCTGCCTTATCATCAAACTTGACTACTAAAGCCACCTTTGACTCACCTTTTGTAGGATAACCTGACCAAAAACTCCGGGACAAACGGACACAACGACCAGCGTTCTGTGCCGTAAGCCAATTTATTACTGCATGACATTATCTTATATAGTGTCAAAGCGTCCCACCCAGGAACCCAGGACCCCTCCCACTGTGCTCGCAGGCACCCCAGACCCCTCCTTTCGTGCACACAGGCACAACCCAGAATAATCCCACACCTCCCCCCTCTTTATGCAGTAACGTACCCCCTTTAACCTGTTACACTAAGCGTGATTTAATCATAATTACTTAGGGACGAGTATCCGTCCCAGGAGCAGGCGGTGACAATGGGAACCCTTCATGATTTTTGGTGAGAATGGTCAGCATGCTGCGATTCATTATACTGCTTCTAGCTATTTTTGCTTTAATACATGCATATACTAGCCCTATCACAATGAATACTATTACCAGTAGCAATATTGTTTGTAAGAGCGATTTAAGCCATCCTTCTAGCTGAAAGCCTAACCCCTCGAGAGTTACCCCCAGCCAATTCTATTCTGCGTCATGCTGCTCTTCTTTTATTTTGTCTTCTACCTGGGCTATTTGGGATATGTCACGTTCTACATCGGCAGTTACATTCGGAATGTGTATACAACAATGGTCAACCTTATCTTTAAGGTATCCACAGACACTGTGTTCCTTTAACAGAAGCATATCCAAGGCCATTCTATTCTGCAGGGTCATTCTTGTTGTGGCTTGTAACTGTATATTTAAGTCCTTAAACCCCCTTTTGGTTATGTTGGCCAGTCTATGTACTTGCCCCATCAAATTGTATATCAGCTCCCTGTTGTGGTAGGAGGCTATCGGGGCAAACAACGATTCTACCACCCATCCTATTTTTATCCCAGTGGACAGATCCTGCCACTCATCGTCTTCTTCACTTACTTCTCTTTTTGTCCTTCTCTCCATGAGAGGAGCTTTTCTCCAAAGCGGGCAAAGGGTGGGCAATCCTAAAGTTATTTCTTTTACTGGGCCATCCAAACTTAAATGAGTCATCCAAGTTCCATCACTGGCGGCCCACACAAAATGTCCCATGCTTCGTATAGTCAAAGATTTACAATTCACTAAAATCTTTTCCCTACTAGTCTGGTCGGCTATATTCCGATTGGTTATACTCATGTTAACTTGTAGACCTCTGCATGCACATCCGGTGGCTAAGGCTATCTTTACCGGGAGCAGAGATATTGTTTCTAAAGCAGTGTCACAATTGAATATTTGTGTACAGTTCCACCATGGGACTGCCTTTAGCCTCTCCCGACTACTACTTTCCCTCTGAGCTGTCTCATATAGTAAACTCTGGTCATTATTCGTCCTTCCTACCCATTGCAAACACCAAGGAGTATTCCCCCCATATTGGTATTTCTGCAGTATACTTAATGCCCATGCTGACTCCCAACCCTCTAATCCTCCTATCTCGTTACCTTCTTTGCACTTCCATATAACCTTTTCCTTTTGTCGTGTGCGTGGTGCATCATACTCACACATCCCTAGTCGTCCATCATCATTGTCTAGGTCCGTAAATATGTAATTTCTTTCCTTTTGACATCCAGAATAAAGGCGAATCTGACACTCTCTATAAAACCCTTCCAGCATTTCTGTCTCTATGACCGTTTCCGTTTCACATTGGATTGTTTTGTTTTTCTCAATCTGGGGTATCGGTGATGTGATTATACCCCAGGGTATAGGATCACCTGCGGATTTAGGTATAGGTAAACAAGCAGTCACCCGACTCACATTCTGCATTTTTGCGAAATCTCTAATTAACCCTATCACTAAATTTTCCTCTTGATTGCTCCTTGCTTGCTGTGTGTACTGAGCTGACCTTTTATCTCTCATTTTTAACAACACCGGAATTTTACAGACTCCTCGGGTTGCTCGTGGGCTGCGAGCAGTGCGATGCAGCCACAATAGCAGACCCATAGAGCACAAACCAAGTGTTGTGTTAGCTGGAATCACCTTCCAAGCACGTTCCTGAGAACAGAGCAACCAATAGGGGTCAGGTAAGCGCCAATGAGCAGAGTTCAAAACATGCGCGACGCGGACCGATTGATAAGGGACCGTCGCATGACTATTTACAGTCCAAACATCCCCAGGAAAAAGTCCACCGGTGCAGGAGCTTGGCCCGGTGGCCCCACCCACAACCAGGCCACCGACTGATTGCGCACCGTGGTCTTAACTGTCCACAGCGGAACAGTCACATCCGCTATTGTCCCATTGTCCCAAATGTCAATGGAGCCGCACAATTGCGCCACCGGCAGAATGGCTTCTTTTCCGTCCTCCGTCGCATGCGTGGTGCCGTCCGATGACAAGTGTATTTCATGTGTCAGATTGATACCTGCCTGCATGGTGGCATTGATACGGATGATAGTCAGCTTCCTTCCCTGGCAAGTAACAGGCGGGAACAGCCCATGAAGTGTCCCGTTGAGTACTGGCTCATCAGACCGTAGGTTGTAAGCATATGGCGTTGGAAACAGCGGAGCGGTCCGGTAGCCCGCAGCATACTCCTGCTAACACTAATGCATCACGACCTAACAGAGATATAGGAATGGCTAGAACGTAGGGTCTGATGAGCCTCACCTCACGCCGGACACCAGCATCATCCCAGCGAATCAATACTGGATGATGGCTGCGATGACCTTCCACCAAACCACCCACCCCACTGACCGCTTGTGGCAGCGGATCTAGCGGCCATTGTTGAGGCCAGTGTGTGGCGGAAATGGAGGCAACATCTGCACCGGAGTCCACTAAAAAGGTTATAGTGGCTACCGGTGGAAATAGATCCTTCACACCTTGAATAGCTACTGTGGCAGGCAAAGTTGGCCGAGAACCCATGTCAAAGCTAACCTGTATCAGGGGATAATTCGCGCTAGAGAGCCCATCATCACTTTCAGTTACCAGAGGGAACACAGTGGGCTGAGTTGTGGCAGTCCGCAGCTGCACGGGAATTTCTACTCCTTGTTCCACCGCCCGCGCACCCGCAAGCCAAGCTTCTGTATTTACCAATCGTTTTCCAGCCCGAGACTGGATGGCGGACTTGTCCACCCCTGCTCGATGGGGGTTGGGACCCATGCTTGCGGCCGAGACAGAGGGTCCCTTTTTGTCCCGGCATTGGCGTTTCCCGATAGCCCCCCCCTCTTTTCCTCTTTTACCTCCCCTTTTCGTTGTGAACACTCGCGAGCACGGTGGCCAGACCGCCCACACACCCAACAATGGACACGGCTGTTTTCGATCACAGGTTCCCTTTTCTTGGAACAATCACGAGCTACGTGACCACGCTGTCCACAACGAAAACAACCTCCAGGATGAATCTGGAGAGCAAACGCCTGGAGGGCGGATGTGACCCCAACCATCTGCTCACTGAGAGCATCAGCAAGAGGTTGCATCTCCTGAGCCTTGCCAAACGCACATCCGTGAGCAATCAGCTCGCCCGCGTTTGCTGTAGCTGGAAGCACTGCAAGAGCGGCCTTGAACTCAGGCAGAGCTCCCGTTCTTAAGCAGTCTCTCAAAACAACATCTTGCGCTTCCGGTGGTAAATTACTGCTCGCCACAGCTGTCTGCACTCTATCTGCAAAGCGCCCAAAGTGTTCCTCAGGTTTTTGCCGAATATGGAGATAACTGGGAGTCGGGCTGACTACAGCATTCATCCGCTCTAATGCTCTGCGGCCCAAATCGGCAGCGGCAATCAGCACGGGTTGTGGCAGCAACAGCTGTTCCTGCGGAGTATTCCACCGCCCCCGTCCCAACAACGCTTCCCCAGGCATACCATGTAAAGGATCCTGGGGATTCGACCACGCATGCGCCATTAACACTTTGCCTTCCTCTTCTAGCAAAGACTCAAACATGGGTACCTGCGCTGCCGTCAGGCAAACCCAGGCAACTTGCCACCAATCAAACATCAGGGGCCCTCGCAAGGCCACCGCATCCAACAAAACTTGTGTCTGTGGGTAGAGAATCCACCCTCCTGTACAACCTTTTTTAACTGTAGCAGCATCTTATAATCTACCGGCTGCCACTGATGTCCCTGAGACCCCGCGAAGACAGGATAGCACCCTATCCGCACAGGACTAGGCGTTATTTCACAACCCGAGAGAAGACATTCTCGCGCGCTAATAGTCCATTTTTCTCTTGCCTTTTGCACCTCCTTGCGGATGTGCATCGGCTGCCGCGGGGTAGCCTGTATAGGATCCCGAGACTCCTCATCTGTTGAACTCTCACTATCCACTCGTTCTCTCTCTCGGGATGCAGCACCCGACGGAACGGGAACGCGACACACGGACAATGGTAGGGGCTTCTCCGAAAAAAGCTCCACCTGCGCTTCCCCCCCCTCCCGCCCTCCAGGGTCAAACGCGGGGGGGGCTGCATACAGCGGCGGCCGAAGGGAGCCCGAAAATGCCGGCGCCTGCCCGGATGCCACCCCTGCCCCTTCAGGACCCCCAGCAGGGAATAGAATAAGGGAGCCCTTCTTATTTACCCCCCAAAAGGACCCGTCCGATGAAGTATGTACTGTGCTCCCTTCCGCCGGAGGAGCACTAGGTGTTGCTATTCTTTCACGATCCAACCAAACTCGCAGGGGGGCCACAAAAGGTTTCCCACCCTCTTCTTTCTCTTGCTCCACATTATTTTCATCCCCCGATCGAGCCTCCTCCTTCGCCTGCCCTGACCCCTCCTTTAGATTGTTTTTAATCGGCAGCTCCATAGGAGCCTGCTTATCCTCACTGTCCCCATTGGACAAAAGCATGCGGTGCACAGTAGCCCACAGGCATGCCTCGTTGGCTACCTTTCCCAAAACCGCTCGCACCGACCCATATGTCGGTAATAAAGTCTGCGCCTCTTTGTTCCCGATGCAAGCGCTATCACATAAATCCCATCCCACTGCTTCTAAAGTAGTCTGTTTCAGGCAATGGACAGGAGACCCCACCAGATTCCGGCGTGTCACCCAAAACAAGAGGGACCGTATGTCCTTCTTTTGTAAAGATATTCCTACTTCCTTGGCCAAGGGTTTTAAAGTACTCACCACCTCATTGACTCCAGGCCCCATGGCCACCCGCGTACCTAGCATGTACACACCGCGCCTAACTTGCGCTGCGCCTAACTCATGCCAACCGGTTTCACGTCGGGGTTCGTATCACGTCGGGGTCACCATATGTAGGATAACCCGAACAAAAACCCGGAGACAAACGGACACAACGACCAGCGTTCTGTGCCGTAAGCCAATTTATTACTGCGTGACATTATCTTATATAGTGTCAAAGCGTCCCACCCAGGAACCCAGGACTCCTCCCACTGTGCTCGCAGGCACCCCAGACCCCTCCTTTCGTGCACACAGGCACAACCCAGAATAATCCCACACCTTTGAGTGAGTACTGAACTCCGCCTTTGCCTCAGCTTTGAGGGAGTACTGAAAGATGCCTTTCCCTCAGCTTTGCATACTGAAAGCCGCCTTTGGCTCAGCTTTGAGTAAGTACTGAAAGCTGCCTGTGCCTCACTTTGAATACTGAAAACCGCCTTTGTCTCATCTTTTTGTAATGACAGCCGCCTTTCCCACAGTTTTAAGTAATGGATGACTGCTTTGCTTCAGCTTTGAGGGAGTACTGAAAGCCGTATTTCCGTGAGTTTTGAATACTTCACAAACAGAGAAGGACTGGTGGAGGATGTGATTGTCGGGAGCTGCCTTGGGCAGAGTGACCACGAAATGGTGGAGTTCACTATTCTTGGCGAGGCCAGGAAGGGGACCAGTAAAACCACTGTATTGGACTTTCGGAGAGCTGACTTTGGGCTGCTCAGGACACTAGGTGGAATCCCTTGGGAGGCGGTTCTGAAGGGCAGAGGGGTCCAGGAAGGCTGGGCACTCTTCAAGAGGCAAATCCTAATGGCGCAGGAGCGGTCTGTTCCCATGTACCCAAAGATGAGCCAGCGGGGAAGAAGACCAGCCTGGCTGAACAGAGAACTGTGGCTTGAGCTTAGGAGAAAAAAGAGGGTTTATAATCTTTGGAAAAGTTGGCAGGCCACTAGGGAGGACTATAAGGATGTAGCGAGGCTGTGTAGGGACAAAATTAGGAAGGCCAAAGCTCATCTGGAGCTCAATCTGTCTACTGCCGTTAAAGATAACAAAAAACGTTTTTATAAATACATCAACACAAAAAGGAGGACTAAGGAGAATCTCCATCCTTTACTGGATGCGGGGGGAAACTTAGTTACAAGAGATGAGGAAAAGGGGGAGGTGCTCAATGCCTTCTTTGCCTCAGTCTTTAGTGGCAATACCGGTTGTTCTCTGGATACCCAGTACCCTGAGCTGGTGGAAGGGCATGGGGAGCAGGATGTGGCCCTCACCATCCACGAAGAACTGGTTGGTGACCTGCTACGGCACTTGGATGTGCACAAGTCGATGGGGCCGGATGGGATCCACCCAAGGGTACTGAGAGAACTGGCAGAGGAGCTGGCCAAGCCACTATCCATCATTTATCAGCAGTCCTGGCTATCGGGGGAGGTCCCAGCTGACTGGCGGCTAGCGAATGTGACGCCCATCTACAAGAAGGGCCAGAGGGCTGACCCGGGGAACTACAGGCCTGTCAGTTTGACCTCAGTACCAGGGAAGCTCATGGAGCAGATCCTCTTGAGAGTCATCATGCGGCACTTGCAGGGCAAGCAGGCGATCACGCCCAGTCAGCATGGGTTTATGGAAGGCAGGTCCTGCTTGACGAACCTGATCTCCTTCTATGACAAAGTGACGCGCTGGGTGGACGAGGGAAAGGCTGTGGATGTGGTCTACCTTGACTTCAGCAAGGCTTTTGACACCGTCTCCCACAGCATTCTCCTCAAGAAACTGGCTGCTCTTGGCTTGGACTGGCGCACGCTTCGTTGGGTTAGAAACTGGCTGGATAGCCGGGCCCAAAGAGTTGTGGTAAATGGAGTCAAGTCCAGTTGGAGGCCAGTCACTAGTGGCGTTCCCCAGGGCTCGGTGCTGGGGCCGGTCCTCTTTAACATCTTCATCAATGATCTGGACGAGAGCATTGAGTGCACCCTCAGTAAGTTTGCAGATGACACCAAGTTAGGTGCGTGTGTCGATCTGCTCGAGGGTAGGAAGGCTCTGCAGGAGGATCTGGATAGGCTGCACCGATGGGCTGAGGTCAACTGCATGAAGTTTAACAAGGCCAAGTGCCGGGTCCTGCACCTGGGGCGCAATAACCCCAAGCAGAGCTACAGGCTGGGAGATGAGTGGTTGGAGAGCTGCCAGGCAGAGAAGGACCTGGGAGTGATGGTGGACAGTCGGCTGAATATGAGCCAGCAGTGTGCTCAGGTGGCCAAGAAGGCCAACGGCATCCTGGCTTGTGTCAGAAACAGTGTGACCAGCAGGGCTAGGGAGGTGCTCGTCCCCCTGTACTCAGCTCTGGTGAGGCCGCACCTCGAGTACTGTGTTCAGTTTTGGGCCCCTCGCTACAAGAAGGACATCGAGGTGCTTGAGCGGGTCCAAAGAAGGGCGACGAAGCTGGTGAGGGGCCTGGATAACAAGTCCTACGAGGAGCGGCTGAAGGAGCTGGGCTTGTTCAACCTGGAGAAGAGGAGGCTCAGGGGCGACCTTATCGCTCTCTACAGATACCTTAAAGGAGGCTGTAGAGAGGTGGGGGTTGGCCTGTTCTCCCATGTGCCTGGTGACAGGACGAGGGGGAATGGGCTAAAGTTGCGCCAGGGGAGTTTTAGGTTGGATGTTAGGAAGAGCTTCTTTACTGAAAGGGTTGTGAGGCATTGGAACAGGCTGCCCAGGGAGGTGGTGGAGTCACCATCCCTGGAAGTCTTTAAAAGACGTTTAGATGTAGAGCTTAGGGATATGGTTTAGTGGGGACTGTTAGTGTTAGGTTAGAGGTTGGACTCGATGATCTTGAGGTCTCTTCCAACCTAGAAATTCTGTGATTCTGTGATTCTGTGATACTGAATTCCGCCTTTGCCTCAGCTTTGAGTACTGAAAGCCGCATTTTCCTCAGCTTTGAATGAGTACTAAAAGCCGTCTTTCCCTCAGATTTGAGTACTGAAAGCAGCATTTGCCTCAGCTTTGAGTACTGAAAGCCGATTTTGACTCAGCTTTGAGTGAGTAATGAAAGCCGCCTTTCCCTCGGCTTTGAGTGGTGAAAGCCGCCATTGACTCATCTTTGAATGAGTACTGAAAAACATCTTTTCCTCAGCTTTGAGTACTGAAAGCCACCTTTGCCTCAGCGTTCAGTAATGGAAGATGCCTTAACCTCAGCTTTGAGTTCTGAAACCACCCTGTTACTCAGCTTAGAGTACTGAAATCCACCTTAGCCAAAGATTGACTACTGAAAGCAGCCTTTGCATCAGCTTTGAGTGACTACTGAATGCCTCCTTTGCCTCAGCTGTGAGTACTGAAAGCCGCCTTTCCCTCAGCTTTGAGTACTGAAAGCCGCTTTTGCCTCAGCTTTGAATGAGTACTGAATGCCGCCCTTGCCTCTGGTTTGAGTACTGAAAGCCAACTGTGCCTCAGCTTTCAGTGAGTACTGAAAGCTGGCTTTCCCTCAGCTTTGAGTACTGAAAGCCACCTTTGCCGCAGATCTGAATGAGTACTGAAAGCCGACATTGTCTAAGCTGAGTGAGTACTGAAAGCCGCCTTTGCCTCAGCTTTGAGTACTGAATGCCGCCTTTTCTTCAGCTTTGAGTAATGAAAGCTGCCTTAGCATGAAACTTAATTACTAAAAGCCACTTTTGCCTCACCTTTGTGTGAGTACTGAAAGCCGCCTTTCCCTCAGCTTTGACTACTGAAATGTGCCTTTGCCTCAGCTTTAACGGTGTATTTAAAGCTGCCTTTGCCTCAGTTTTTAGTACTTAAAGAAACCTTTTCCCCACCTTTGACTGAGTACTGAAAGCCTTCTTTGAGTTTTGAGTACTGAATTCCGCCTTTACCTGAGCTTTGAGAGTACTGAATGTCACATTTGCATCAGCTTTGAGGACTGAAAGCGGCCTTTGCTTCAGCTTTGAGGGAGTACTGAAAGCTGCCTTAGCATGAAACATGACTACTAAAAACCACAATTTCCTCACATTTCAGTGAGTTCTGAAAGCCGCCTTAACCTCAGCTTTGAATCCTGAAAGCCGCATTTTCCTCAGCTGAGTGTAATGAAGTCCACCTTTGCCTCAGCTTTGAGTACTGAAAGCTGCCTTTTCCTCAGCTTTGAGTACTGAAAACCACCTGTGCCTCAGCTTTCAGTGAGTACTGAAAGCCACCATTGCCTCATCTTTGAATGGGTACTGAAAGCCGTGATTTACTCAGTTTTGAGTACTGAAAGCCACCTTTGCCTCAGACTTCAGTAATGGAAGACACCTTAACTTCAGCTTTGAGTTCTGAAAGCTACCTGTTACTCAGCTTAGTGTACTGAAATCCGCCTTAGCATCAGATTGACTACTGAAAGCTGCCTATGCCTCAGCTTTAAGTGAGTACTGAATGCCTCCTTTGCATTAGCTTTGAGTGAGTACTGAAAGCCGCTTTTGCCTCAGCTTTGAATGAGTACTGAATGCCGCCCTTGCCTCAGGTTTGAGTACTAAAAGCCAACTGTGCCTCAGCTTTCAGTGAGTACTGAAAGCTGGCTTTCCCTCAGCTTTGAGTACTGAAAGCCGCCTTTTCCTCAGCTTTGAGTGAATACTGAATGCCGACTTTGCCTCTGCTTTGAGTACTGAATGCTGCCTTTTCTTCAGCTTTGAGTAATGAAAGCTGCCTTAGCATGAAACTTGACTACTAAAAACCATGTTTGCCTCACGTTTGAGTGAGTTCTGAAAGCCACCTTAACCTCAGCTTTGAGTACTGAAAGCCGCCTTTTCCTCAGCTGAGTGTAATAAAGTCCGCCTTTGCCACAGCTTTGAGTAGTGAAAGCCACCTGTGCCTCAGCTTTCAGTGAGTACTGAAAGCCGCCATTGCCTCATCTTTGAATGTGTACTGAAAGCCGTGATTTACTCAGTTTTGAGTACTGAAAGCCACCTTTGCCTCAGTTTTGAGTAATGAAAAACGCCTTAACCTCAGCTTTAAGTTCTGAAAACTACCTGTTACTCAGCTGAGTGTACTAAAATCCAACTTTCCCTCAGATTGACTTCTGAAAGCCGCCTTTGGCTCAGTTTGAGTGACTACTGAAAGCCGCCTTTCCCACAGTTTTTAGTAATGGAAGACTGCTTTACCTCAGCTTTGAGTACTGAAAGCCGCCTGTGACACAACTTTGAGTGAGTACTGAAAGCTGCCTGTGCCTCACTTTGAATACTGAATACCGCCTTTGTCTCATCTTTTTTGTAATGGCAGCTGCCTTTCCCACAGTTTTTAGTAATGGAAGACTGCTTTACCTCAGCTTTGAGGGAGTACTGAAAGCCGCATTTGGGTGAGTTTTGAATACTGAATTCCGCCTTTGCCTCAGCTTTGAGTGCTGAAAGCCACATTTGCATCTGCTTTGAATGAGTACTAAAAGCCGTCTTTCCCTCAGCTTTGAGTACTGAAAGCTGCTTATCCCTCAGCTTAGAGTACTGAAAGCTGCATTTGCCTCAGCTTTGAGTACTGAAAGCCGGCTTTGCTTCAGCTATGAGTAAACACTGAAAGCCGCCTTTGCCTCACGTTTGAGTGAGTACTGAATGCTTCCTTTGCCTCAGCTTTGAGTACCGAAAGCCCCCTTTGCCTCAGCTTTATTTACAGAAAGCCCCCTTTGCCTCTGTGTTGAGTACTGAAAGCTGCTTTTCACTCAGCTTTGACTGACTAATGGAAGACGCCTTTGCGTCAGCTTTGAGTGGTATGCAATGCCGCCTCTGCCTCAGCTTTGAGTACTGAAAGCTGCATTTGCGTGAGTTTTGAGTATTGAAAGCCACCTTTGCCTCAGCTCTGAGTGAGCACTGAAAGCTACCTTGGCCTCAGCTTTCAGGGACTACTGAAAGCGGCCTTTGCCTCCACTTTGAGTACTGATAGTCACCTTTCTCTCTGCTTTGAGTGGGTACTGAATGCTACTTTTGCCTCAGCTTTGAGTGACTACTGAAAGCTGCCTTTGCCTCAGCTTTCAGGGACTTTTGAATGCCACCATTGCCTCAGTTGTGAGTACTGAAAGCCACCTTTGCCTCAGCTGTGAGTACTGAAAGCTGCTTTTCCCTCAGCTTTAAGTGAGGACTGAAAGCTGCCTTTGCCTCAGCTGTGAGTAGTGAAAGCTCCCTTTTCTTCAGCTTTGAGTGAGTACTGAAAGCAGCGTTTTCCTCAGCTTTGAGTGAGGACTGAAAGCTGCCTATGCCTCAGCTTTAAGTGAGTACTGAAAGCCGCCTTTGCCTCAGCTTTACGTGAGTACTGAAAGCCGCCATTGCCTCAGCTATGAGTTAGTAGGGAAAGCTGCCTTTGCCTCAGCTTTAAGTACTGAAAGCCGCCTTTGCTTCAACTGTGAGTCCTGATAGCCACCTTTCTCTCAGATTTGAGTGACTACTGAAAGCCGCCTTTTGCCTCAGCTTTGAGTGAGGACTGAAAGCCACCTTTGCCTCAGCTATGAGTGAGCACTGAAAGACGCCTTTGCCTCAGCTTTGAGTGAGTACTGAAAGCCGACATTGACTCAGTTTTGAGTGTGTACTTGCCTTTGCCTCAGCTTTGAGTACTGAAAGCTGCTTTTCCCTCAGCTTTGAGTACTGGAAGCTGCATTTGCGTGAGTTTTGAGTATTGAAAGCCACCTTTGCCTCAGCTCTGAGTGAGCACTGAAAGCTACCTTGGCCTCAGCTTTCAGGGACTACTGAAAGCGGCCTTTGCCTCTGCTTTGAGTACTGATAGTCATCTTTCTCTCTGCTTTGAGTGGGTACTGAATGCTACTTTTGCCTCAGCTTTGAGTGACTACTGAAAGCTGCCTTTGCCTCAGCTTTGAGTACTGAGAGCTGCATTTGCCTCTGCTTTGAGGGACTACTGAAAGCCACCATTTCCTGAGCTGTGAGTACTGAAAGCCACCGTTGCCTCAGCTGTGAGTACTGAAAGCCCCATTGCCTCAGCATTGAGTATTGACAGCTGCCTTTCCCTCACATTTGAGTGAGTACTGAAAACCGTCTTTGCCTCAGCTTTCAATACGGAAATCGCCTTAGCCTCAGCTTTGAGTGAGTTCTGAAAGACACCTTAGCCTCAGCTTTTGGTAATGAAATCAGCAATAGACTCAGCTTTCTGTGAGTTCGGAAAGGCGCCTTTGCCACAGCTTTGAGTACTGAAAGCTGCCTTTGACTCAGAATTGAGTACTGAATGCTGCATTTCCCTCAGTTTGAGAATTGAAAGCCACCTTTGCTTCAGCTATGAGTACTGAAAGCTGCTTTTCCCTCAGATTTGAGTGAGGACTGAAAGCTGCCTTTGCCTCATGTCCTGGTTTTCAGTAGCACAGAATTAATTTTCTTCCTAGTAGCTGGTGGAATGCTGTGTTTTGGCTTAGGATGAGAAGAGTGCTGATAACACCCCGATGCTTTAATTGTTGCAGAGCAGTGCTTATACTAAGCCAAGGACATCTCAGCCTTTTGCTCTGTCCTGCCAACGGGCAGGCTGGGGGTGCAGTAAGAGCTGGGAGGGGACAGACCCAGGACAGGTGACCCAAACTAGCCAAAGGGGTATTCCATACCATCTGACGTCATGCTAAACAATATATAGGGGTGGCTAGCCGGGGGGAGGGGGCCGGACTGCTCGGGGTTAGGCTGGGCATCGGTCAGCGGGTGGTGAGCAATTGCATTGTGCATCACTTGTTTGTACATACTATTACTTTCATATTATCACCATTGTATCATTATTATTATTATTGTTATTATTATTTTTGTTATTATTATTTTCCTGTCTTATTAAACTGTCTTTATCTCAACTCACGGGCTTCACTCTCCATTTCTCTCCCCCGTCCCAGAGAGGGAGGGGGGAGGGTGAGCGAACGGCTGCGTGGTGTTTAGCTGCCGGCCGGGTTAAACCACGACAGCCTTTTTGGCGCCCAACGTGGGGCCCGAAAGGTTGAGATAACGGCAGATCTGATCAGAGTGTGTTAAACTAAAATTGGTGTAAGGATTAGACCTGCTTAATAGTCACTTGTCATGATGCTGATTGCTTTAATCTCAACTCTGCTGCACCTGTTTTCCAAATTGAGTATTATAGTACATTATTTTCCGTATTTTCTCTCTGTAGTGTTGTTTATCCTCTCCGGGCCCTGGTTTCAGATCATTATGGTACTGAGTATTATAGCAATGGCTTATGAGACGATAAGATATCTGGTCATGACTCTAACTTGGTATTTATACTCAGTAACATCGTGGACTCTGTACTTTGGAAACAGTATCTTGGGAACTATTAGCAATTATACCTATTGTTTTTCTCCATTAGAGAGTCAATCTGTGGAGGGAAAAGGGGAAGATAATTTTTCTTACTTGATTACTCTCCCTTTCTCCTTCACCACCCCTGTATCCTCCTGGATCACTCTGCCTTCCTCCTTCACCACCCTCTTATCCCCTGAGCTTGTCAAAATAGCTCTCCAAGATATTGAATATTATTGGGATACTCAGAATACCATAGTCTTGTTGTTCTGCCTCATGAATGCACTTCAGATTCTGCTTAAAGTTAAACAACTACTTGGGAAGCTCATCCGGAGATCTGCCCGGAGGCAGTATAGTTGTGGGTGGCAGGGAGTATGGGTGGATATGGGCAGGCATCTAGAGCAGTTGGCACCCCCAGTGTGTTGGAAATTCACCCCTGAGCAATGGCAAAATCCTCAAAAACTGGCAGAATGCTTGAAAAAAAGGTGTCATGATGCTGGCAGTTCCAAAGTAACACAAATCATTGTAACGTGCTGGGGCCTGGCTCATGCCTATCGAGCTGCCATTGATACTGCTATCAACTTAGTGACAGACCCTGCGGCCACTCCAAGCCCTGTGACAGATCCAACGGCCACTGTGACCCCTACGGTGGACTCGGCAGCCGCTCCAGATCCGGTTCCTGCAGCCGCTCCAGATCCGGTTCCTGCAGCCGCTCCAGTCCCAGCTCCTGCAGCCACTCCAGTTCCAGCTCCTGCAGCCACTCCAGTTCCAGCTCCTGCAGCCACTCCAGCTCCAGTTCCTGCAGCCACTCCAGTTACAGCTCCTGAAGCCGCTCCAGCTCCGGTTCCTGCAGCCGCTCCAATTACAGCTCCTGAAGCCGCTCCAGCTCCAGCTCCTGCCGCTACTCCAATCCCAGCTCCTGCAGCCGCTCCAGCTCCAGCTCCTGCAACCACTCCAGCTCCAGCTCCTGCCGCTACTCCAATCCCAGCTCCTGCAGCCGCTCCAGCTCCAGCTCCTGCAACCGCTCCAGCTCCAGCTCCTGCCGCTACTCCAGTCCCAGCTCCTGCAACTGCTCCAGCTCCAGCTCCTGCAGCCGCTCCAGCTCCTGTGGCCGTGTCAGAGAAACAATCTGTAGCAGTGCAAGTTGACCCTGCAGAGGGTATTCCAATCCCTGTAACGGGGTCAGAGAAACGAGCTGTTGCAGTGCAAGTTGACCCTGCAGAGGGTATTCCAACCCCTGTAACGGGGTCAGAGAAACGAGCAGTAGCAGTGCAAGCTGCCCCTGCAGAGGGCATTCCAACCCCTGTGGCAGACCCTGTAACAAAGTCAGAGAAACGAGCAGTAGCAGTGCAAGCTGCCCCTGTAGAGAAGGTGAAAATATGGTATAGAAATTCAGGTCGTTTAGAACGCAGAGAGTCTTCTGCCAATCCAGGTAAGGCTTCTGCCAAAACTAGGTATAAAGATGATGAAGATGACGACGACGCTGGGCCATCAAGGATTCAGGAGGAGGAAGATGAGGATGCCGAAAAAGCAACAGTAACTACCCGAAGCCTAAAC
Organism: Anas platyrhynchos; assembly: GCF_047663525.1. Taxonomy (NCBI): domain Eukaryota; kingdom Metazoa; phylum Chordata; class Aves; order Anseriformes; family Anatidae; genus Anas; species Anas platyrhynchos. The sequence continues at coordinate 5,413,301 of NC_092620.1, read as the reverse complement.
GAGCGCGAGCTACGAGATGTGCGAAAAGATTTTGGTCGCTGTATAGGTGAGCAGCTTGTCACCTGGCTGCTCCGGTGCTGGGACTCTGGAGCCAATTGTGTGGAATTAGACGGCAGGGAAGCCAGACGGTTGGGATCCCTTGCTCGAGACGCCGGCATTGACAAAGCAATTGCAGATGGAGCACAATCCACCAGCCTCTGGAGGCGTCTCCTCTCAGCTGTGAGGGAAAGGTATCCCTTCAAGGAAGAACTTTTATGTCTACCGGGCAAGTGGACCACTATGGAGAAGGGAATCCAGTACCTGAGGGAATTAGCCGTATGGGAAGTGATTTATGAGGATCCAGACCTCAGACAAACATCCAAAGACCCAGATGAAGTCAAGTGTACACGACCCATGTGGCGGAAGTTTGTACGGAGTGCACCATCATCATATGCCAGCTCATTGGCAATAATGGCCTGGAAAGAGGATGAGGAACCCACAGTGGATGAAGCGGCTAAACAACTCCGGCAGTACGAAGAAAGTCTCTCCTCTTCCTTACAGGCCTGCGTCTCAGCTGTGGAGAAACTTTCTGAAGAGGTCCACCAACTTAAAGAGAATCTACCTTCCCCCCAACCTGAACCAACCAGTGTCCAACGACCGAAAGAGAACACCTGGGAGAAAACACTTTCTGAAAAGTTTCACCGACTTGAAGAGAGATTATTCTCCTCCGTACCTGTACAAACCAGTGTCTCAGCTGTCAGGGGCAGGCGTTCACCCACACAAGGAAGACGATATGGTGGGTACTCACCCCGTGCCACCCTGTGGTTTTACTTACGAGACCATGGAGAGGACATGAGAAAATGGGATGGAAAATCTACCGCGGGTTAAACCACGACACCTCAGCTGGGAGTGACTACTGAAAGATGCCTTTGCCTCAGCTATGAATACTGAAAGCTTCCTTTTCCTCAGCTGAGTGTAACGAAGTTCGCCTTTGTCTCTGCTTTGATTACTGAATGCTGTCTTTGCCACAGCTTTGAGTACTGAAAGAACCTTTTCCTCAGCTTTGAGTAATGAAACACGCCTTAACCTCAGCTTTGAATTCTGAAAGCTACCTGTTGTTGAGGGATTTCTTGAAACAGCAAAAATCCCATGGCTTGCTGTAGCTGAGCAAACCAAGCTACCAGGGCAACTATGAGAAGTTCCCATGACAGTGTTCCCACATCGCCCAATTGAGGAACTCAGAAAAATATTGTTACCAGTAGCTGGCTTCAAGGACAAGGTCTATGTGACTGCTAATCACAAGGGGGTTGTTTTCTTGCAGGTGGGGTTGTTTTCTTGCAGTTGTTTGTCTGAGTGCTTTTGACCAATAATCTTGTGTGAAACACTGTCCACCCCTGTTAAGTTCTCTATAAAAGTTAGGCTATTCGGGCAATAAAATGGGGCATGATCTGACTCTACTGTGTGTCTGTCGTGCTTTCGGCCGTGCTTCCTGCAACATATGGCGCCCGAACAGGCTGAGACCTGAACAGGACCCGAACAGGACATCGCAGCTTCGCCGGGACAAACATCGCAGCGCAGCGGGACACCAGCAGCACCGGCACATCGGAACGCAGGGGGACCAGGAAACCAGCGGCACCGGGACCGGCGGCGCCGGGACCAGCGGCGCCGCGATCTCGCCACGCCGTCGGGACTTCGGAGCGCCCATCCGACCGGCGCTTGAGCAGACCGGACACCGGCCCGGAAACACGGTACACAGGCCTCACGGTGAGACGCGGTACTCCCGCTGAGAGCCGCGGGAAACGGAGTCGCGGCGGGACGTGGAATTGCGGAGGGCCGCGGGAAACGGAGTTGCGGCGGGACGTGGAATTGCGGAGGGCCGCGGGAAACGGAGTCGCGGCGGGACGTGGAATTGCGGAGGGCCGCGGGAAACGGAGTCGCGGTGGGACGTGGAGTTGCGGAGGGCCGCGGGAAATTGACGTGATCACGGTGCGATGCGGGACATCCGAGATCGAGCTGCTACGGGAGACCAGAGGCATCAGTGGACAACGGCAGCCGACCCTCACCGTGTGGCGAGTCGGCACAGAGCAGAGGGGCGGACATCAGGACCCTGCAGCCTGTCTGACGTAACCATGGAGGCAGCGGCGGCTGTGCTGCTTCTCTTTGGCATTCTTTTTATAAGAGGTTTATCTTGCAATGCAAAAAAGACTATTCGTCCCCAGATCGGTGTTATAACTATGTTTCTGGATAACATTCCATGGGGTTGCCTCAGTCTATGGACTATTAATGACGATTTAGCTCTATTGCAGGGCAGGAGTGCAGAGACGCAGATTACACTGCCAAATGACCACCGGCAGGCTCGTTCACAAACAGCTTCTAGGATTGCAGCTGGCACTGCTTGCAGCCGTATAGCAGACGTTACACTCTCTTCCCTAACTAGTAATCATGTGTCTTATCCATTTGTGGTGAATGGCCAGTGGCAAAAAGAAAAGGGGGAGAGTAAGGGGCGGCAAAGACAGAAATGGTACCAGGAGGATGCCACTGACACTACTAGCACGGGTAATAGGAGTAGTATAAGTGACATAGGTGCAGGGCGGCGGCAGGCACTGACGCGCTGTGGGGCATTCTGCCTGCTGCTCGCCCTCACCTGCCTGTGCACTGCTGCCGACAGTGCTAGAGCAAAATGTGAAGACTGCTCAGACGGCAGTGATGAGAGTGCTTGTGTGAAGAAGACGTGTGCTGAATCTGACTTTGTGTGCAACAGTGGTCAGTGTGTGCCAAATAGATGGCCGTGTGATGGGGATCCGGACTGTGAAAATGGGTCTGATGAGAGTGCTGATCTGTGTCATATGAGAACATGTCGGGTAAATGAAATTAGCTGTGGTCCTCAGTCAGTCCAGTGTATCCCAGTGTCCTGGAAATGTGATGGTGAAAAGGACTGTGACAGTGCAGAAGATGAAGAGAATTGTGGCATTGCGACTTGTAGTGCAGCAGAATTCACATGCAGTAGTGGGCAATGTATTTCCAAAAGCTTTGTCTGCAATGGTCAAGATGACTGCAGTGATGGTAGCAATGAGCTGGAGTGTGCACCTCCTACCTGTGGTGTTCATGAGTTTCAGTGCAAGAATTCTACCTGCATCCCTATCAGCTGGGTGTGTGATGATGATGCTGACTGCTCCGACCACTCGGATGAATCTTTGGAGCAGTGTGGCCGCCAGCCTGCACCTCCAGTGAAGTGTTCTGCGAGTGAGGTGCAGTGCATCTCAGGTGAATGTATCCACAAGAAGTGGCGATGTGACAGAGATCCTGATTGCAAGGATGGAACTGATGAAATTAACTGCCCTTCTCGGACCTGCAGGCCAGACCAGTTCAGATGTGTAGATGGGAACTGTGTCCACGGAAGAAGGCAGTGCAGTGGTGTGAGAGACGGTCTGGATGGCACTGATGAAGCAAACTGTAACGATGTTATTCAGTGCTCAGGACCTGGCAAATTCAAGTGCAGAAGTGGAGAATGCATAGATACCAATAAAGTGTGTAACCAGCAGAGAGACTGCAAGGACTGGGGTGATGAGCCCCTGAAGGAATGCAACATAAATGAATGTGACTGTCCAGCTGGGTTTGACTTTGTAGAAAAGAGAAACTGTGGAATTGATGAATGTCAAAACCCTGGTATCTGTAGTCAAATCTGTATCAACCTGAAAGGTGGCTACAAATGTGAACGTAGCCGTGGCTATCAGATGAATCCTGCTACAGGAACTGGGAAAGGGCCATACCGGTACAAAAACACAAATAACACCTGTGATTACAATGACGCTGCTAAGCAGGGTTTAGGAGTTTATAGCATGGAGACAAGGGGTAACAACTACAGTGTTTGGAACAATTGTACAGCTTTGGCCTTGCCTCCTGATGTGCTTCTGATTTGTGGGGATGGGGCCTGGCATGGTATCCCTGCAAATGCTGTCAGATGTCCATGTTACTTAGATAAACTCATTGTATTTGCTCCTAGCTTGCTACAGTTGCGTGAGATCACCAGACATAAATGGGCATTGCTTGCATCGGATTGCAATGATAATGTTGAATTGTGTGGGGTTGCAGCTAGAGCGGCATTAGCAATTTCAGTGTCTGGAGTGGCATCTGCGGCCGCACGTAACAACTTAGAAAAATTGGAATGCTGGGCCAAGAGGCAAGCCTATGCCACGACAGAGATACTTGAGGAGATGTTACCAGATCAAAATAGTCTGCGACATCTGCTTTTACAGGATCACGCTGCTATTGACATCTTGCTTTTGGCTCAAAGGAATGGGTGTGAGGACTTTAAGGGAATGTACTGTTTAAACCTTTCTGATCATAATGAGTCAATTCACAAATCCATTACTTTCCTGAAAGAGCATATGAGAAAGATTCAGTATGGTATCAATCCTTTCAATCAATGGTTCACTGACTTGTTTGAAACAAGGTGTAGATGGTTGCTGGGTTTAGTCACAAGGGGATTAAGGATTTGGTTTATGGTGGTGGTAATCATCGTTGTGTGTTGTAAGTATAGCTAAAGAGTCACTTGTAAAACTGCTGTGTCGGGCTTGGTTTGCTCAAAAGAAGAAGGGGGAATTGTTGAGGGATTTCTTGAAACAGCAAAAATCCCATGGCTTGCTGTAGCTGAGCAAACCAAGCTACCAGGGCAACTATGAGAAGTTCCCATGACAGTGTTCCCACATCGCCCAATTGAGGAACTCAGAAAAATATTGTTACCAGTAGCTGGCTTCAAGGACAAGGTCTATGTGACTGCTAATCACAAGGGGGTTGTTTTCTTGCAGGTGGGGTTGTTTTCTTGCAGTTGTTTGTCTGAGTGCTTTTGACCAATAATCTTGTGTGAAACACTGTCCACCCCTGTTAAGTTCTCTATAAAAGTTAGGCTATTCGGGCAATAAAATGGGGCATGATCTGACTCTACTGTGTGTCTGTCGTGCTTTCGGCCGTGCTTCCTGCAACAACCTGTTACTCAGCTTAGTGTACTGAAATCCGCCTTTGCCTCAGATTGACTACTGAAAGCTGCCTATGCCTCAGCTTTAAGTGAGTACTGAAAGCTGCCTTTGCCTCAGCTTTGAGCGAGAACTGAAAGCAGCCTTTGCCTCAGCTTTGAGTGAGTACTGAATGCCTCCTTTGCCTCAGCTTTGAGTACTGAAAGCTGTCTTTCCCTCAACTTTGAGTACTAAAAGCCGCCTGTGACTCAACTCTGAGTGAGTACTGAAAGCCGCATTTACGTGAGTTTTGAGTGCTGAATTCCACGTTTGCCTGAGCTTTGAGAGAGTACTGAAAGCCACATTTTCATCTGCTTTGAGGACTGAAAGCCGCCTTTGCCTCAGCTTTGAGTGAATACTGAAAACTGTGATTACCTTAGCTATGAGTACTGAAATCTGCCTTTACCTCAGCTTTGAGTACTGAAAGCCACCTGTGCCTCAGCTTTCAGTGAGTACTGAAAGCCACCATTGCCTCAGCTTTGAATGAGTACTGAAAGCCGTGTTTTGCTCAACTTTGAGTACTAAAAGCCACCTTTGCCTTAACTTTGATTAATGAAAGAAGCCTTAACCTCAGCTTTGAGTTCTGAAAGCTACCTGTTACTCAGCTGAGTGTACTGAAATCCACCTTTGCCTCACATTGACTACTGAGAGCCACCTTTGCCTCAGCATTGAGTACTGAAAGCCGCCTTTCCCTCAGCTTTGAGTGAGTACTGAATGCCGCCTTTGCCTCAGCTTTGAGTACTGAAAGCTGCCTATGCCTCAGCTGTTAGTGACTACTGAAAGTTGCCTTTGCCTCATCTTTGAGTACTGAAAGACGCCTTTCTGTCAGCTTTGACTTAGTACTTAAAGCCGCCTTAGCCTCAGCTGTGACTGAGTACTGAAAGACACCTTTGCCTCAACTTTGAGTACTGAAAGCCGCCTTTGCCTCAGCTTTCAATGAGTACTGAATGCTCCCTTTCCCTAAGCTTTCTTTACTGACAGCCCCCTTTGCCTCAGCTTTGAGTACTGAAAGCTGCCTTTGACTCAGAATTGAGTACTGAACGCTGCATTTCCCTCAGTTTGAGAATTGAAAGCCACCTTTGCTTCAGCTATGAGTACTGAAAGCTGCTTTTCCCTCAGATTTGAGTGAGGAGTGAAAGCTGCCTTTGCCTCAGCTGGGAGTGACTACTGAAAGATGCCTTTGCCTCAGCTATGAATACTGAAAGCTTCCTTTTCCTCAGCTGAGTGTAACGAAGTTCGCCTTTGTCTCTGCTTTGATTACTGAATGCCGTCTTTGCCACAGCTTTGAGTACTGAAAGAACCTTTTCCTCAGCTTTGAGTAATGAAACACGCCTTAACCTCAGCTTTGAATTCTGAAAGCTACCTGTTACTCAGCTTAGTGTACTGAAATCCGCCTTTGCCTCAGATTGACTACTGAAAGCTGCCTTTGCCTCAGCTTTATGTGAGTACTGAAAGCTGCCTTTGCCTCAGCTTTGAGCGAGTACTGAAAGCAGCCTTTGCCTCAGCTTTGAGTGAGTACTGAATGCCCCCTTTGCCTCAGCTTTGAGTACTGAAAGCTGTCTTTCCCTCAGCTTCGAGTACTAAAAGCCGCCTGTGTCTCAACTTTGAGTGAGTACTGAAAGCCGCATTTACGTGAGTTTTGAGTGCTGAATTCCACGTTTGCCTGAGCTTTGAGAGAGTACTGAAAGCCACATTTTCATCTGCTTTGAGGACTGAAAGCTGCCTTTGCCTCAGCTTTGAGTGAATACTGAAAACTGTGATTACCTTAGCTTTGAGTACTGAAATCTGCCTTTACCTCAGCTTTGAGTACTGAAAGCCACCTGTGCCTCAGCTTTCAGTGAGTACTGAAAGCCACCATTGCCTCAGCTTTGAATGAGTACTGAAAGCCGTGTTTTGCTCAACTTTGAGTACTGAAAGCCACCTTTGCCTTAACTTTGATTAATGAAAGAAGCCTTAACCTCAGCTTTGAGTTCTGAAAGCTACCTGTTACTCAGCTGAGTGTACTGAAATCCACCTTTGCCTCACATTGACTACTGAGAGCCACCTTTGCCTCAGCATTGAGTACTGAAAGCCGCCTTTCCCTCAGCTTTGAGTGAGTACTGAATGCCGCCTTTGCCTCAGCTTTGAGTACTGAAAGTTGCCTTTGACTCAGAATTGAGTACTGAATGCTGCATTTCCCTCAGTTTGAGAATTGAAAGCCACCTTTGCTTCAGCTATGAGTACTGAAAGCTGCGTTTGCCTCAGCTTTGAGTGAGTACTGAATGACCCCTTTGCCTCACCTTTCAGAGTACTGAAATCTACCTTGCCTTCAGCTTTGCATACTGAAAGCCGCCTTTCGCTATGTTTGAGTACTGAAAGTCACCTGTGACTCAACTTTGAGTGAGTACTGAAAGCCGCATTTCCGTGAGTTTTGAGTACCGAATTCCACATTTGCCTGAGCTTTGAGAGAGTACTGAAAGCCACATTTTCATCTGCTTTGAGGACTGAAAGCCGCCTTTGCCTCAGCTTTGAGTGTATACTGAAAACCGTGATTACCTTAGCTTTGAGTACTGAAATCTGCCTTTACCTCAGCTTTGAGTACTGAAAGCCACATTTGCATCTGCTTTGAGTGAGTACTAAAAGCCGTCTTTCCCTCAGCTTTGAGTGAGTACTGAAAGCAGCATTTGCCTCATCTTTGAGTGAGTAATGAAAGTCGCCTTTACCTCAGCTTTGAGTGAGTACTGAAAGCCTTGTTTACCTCAGCTTTGAATACTGAAACCGCCTTTTCCTCAGCTTTGAGTACTGAAAGCCGCTTTTCCCTCAGCTCTGAGTGACTACTGAATGCCGCCTTTAACTAACCTTTGAGTAAGTACTGAAAGCCGCCATCCCCTCAGCTTTAAAAACTGAAAGCTGCCTTTTCAACAGCTTTGATTAGGTACTGAAAGCTGCCTTATCATCAAACTTGACTACTAAAGCCACCTTTGCCTCAGCTTTGAGTGAGTACTGAAAGCTGCCTTTGCCTGAGTTTTGAGTACTGAACTCCACCTTTGCCTCAGTTTTGAGGGAGTACTGAAATCCACCTTTGCCTCAGCTGTGAGTTAGTAGGGAAAGCTGCCTTTACCTCAGCTTTGAGTACTGACAGCTGTATTTGCCTCAATTTTGAGTACTGAAAGCCGCCTTTGCTTCAACTGTGAGTCCTGATAGCCACCTTTCTCTCAGCTTTGAGTGACTACTGAAAGCAGCCTTTGCCTCAGACTTGATTGAGGACTGAAAGCCACCTTTGCCTCAGCTATGAGTGAGCACTGAAAGACGCCTTTGCCTCAGCTTTGAGTGAGTACTGAAAGCCGACATTGACTCAGTTTTGAGTGTGTACTGAAAGACGCCTTTGCCTCAGCTTTGAGTACTGAAAGCTGCATTTGCGTGAGTTTTGAGTATTGAAAGCCACCTTTGCCTCAGCTCTGAGTGAGCACTGAAAGCTACCTTGGCCTCAGCTTTCAGGGACTACTGAAAGCGGCCTTTGCCTCTGCTTTGAGTACTGATAGTCATCTTTCTCTCTGCTTTGAGTGGGTACTGAATGCTACTTTTGCCTCAGCTTTCAGTGACTACTGAAAGCTGCCTTTGCCTCAGCTTTGAGTACTGAAAGCAGCATTTGCCTCAGCTTTGAGTGAGTAATGAAAGCCGCCTTTCCCTCGGCTTTGAGTGGTGAAAGCCGCCATTGCCTCAGCTTTGAATGAGTACTGAAAAACATCTTTTCCTCAGCTTTGACTACTGAAAGTCGCCTTTGCCTCAGCTTTGAGCGAGTACTGAAAGCAGCCTTTGCCTCACCTTTGAGTGAGTACTGAATGCCGCCTTTGCCTCAGCTTTGAGTACTGAAAGCCGTCTTTCCCTCAGCTTTGAGTACTGAAAGCTGCGTTTGCCTCAGCTTTGAGTGAGTACTGAATGCCCCCTTTTCCTCACCTTCCAGAGTACTGAAAGCTACCTTGCCTTCAGCTTTGCATACTGAAAGCCGCCTGTGACTCAACTTTGAGTGAGTACTGAAAGCCGCATTTACATGAGTTTTGAGTGCTGAATTCCACGTTTGCCTGAGCTTTGAGAGAGTACTGAAAGCCACATTTTCATCTGCTTTGAGGACTGAAAGCTGCCTTTGCCTCAGCTTTGAGTGAATACTGAAAACCGTGATTACCTCAGCTTTGAGTACTGAAAGCCACCTGTGCCTCAGCTTTCAGTGAGTACTGAAAGCCACCATTGCCTCAGCTTTGAATGAGTACTGAAAGCCGTGTTTTGCTCAACTTTGAGTACTGAAAGCCACCTTTGCCTTAACTTTGATTAATGAAAGAAGCCTTAACCTCAGCTTTGAGTTCTGAAAGCTACCTGTTACTCAGCTGAGTGTACTGAAATCCACCTTTGCCTCACATTGACTACTGAGAGCCGCCTTTGCCTCAGCATTGAGTACTGAAAGCCGCCTTTCCCTCAGCTTCGAGTGAGTACTGAATGCCTCCTTTGCCTCAGCCTTGAGTACTGAAAGCCACCATTGCCAAAGATATGAATGAGTAATGAAAGACGCCTTTGTCTAAGCTGAGTGAGTACTGAAAGGTGTCTTTTCCTCAGCTTTGACTGAGTACTGATAGCCGACTCTGCCTCACCTTTTAGTCCTGAAAGCCGCTTTTGCGTCAGCTTTGAGTGAATACTGAATGCCACCTTTGCCTCAGCTTTGAGTACGGATAGCCACCTGTGCCTCAGCTTTCAGTGAGTACTGAAAGCCGCCATTGTCTCATCTTTGAATGGGTACTGAAAAACATCTTTTCCTCAGCTTTGAGTACTGAAAGACGCCTTTCTGTCAGCTTTGATTGAGTACTTAAAGCCGCCTTAGCCTCAGCTTTCAATAAGTACTGAATGCTCCCTTTCCCTCAGCTTTCTTTACTGACAGCCCCCTTTGCCTCAGCTTTGAGTACTGAAAGCTGCCTTTGACTCAGAATTGAGTACTGAACGCTTCATTTCCCTCAGTTTGAGAATTGAAAGCCACCTTTGCTTCAGCTATGAGTACTGAAAGCTGCTTTTCCCTCAGATTTGAGTGACTACTGAATGCTGCCTTTGCCTCAGCTTTGAGTACTGAAAGATGCCTTTGCCTCAGCTATGAATACTGAAAGCTTCCTTTTCCTCAGCTGAGTGTAACGAAGTTCGCCTTTGCCTCAGCTTTGAGTACTGAATGCCGTCTTTGCCACAGATTTGAGTACTGAAAGCCACCTTTTCCTCAGCTTTGAGTAATGAAACACGCCTTAACCTCAGCTTTGAATTCTGAAAGCTACCTGTTACTCAGCTTAGTGTACTGAAAGCTGCCTTTGCATCAGCTTTGAGTGAGTACTGAAAGCAGCCTTTGCCTCAGCTTTGAGTACTGAAAGCCACCTGTGCCTCAGCTTTGAGTACTGAAAACTACATTTGCCTCAGCTTTGAGTACTGAAATACGCCTTTGCCTCAGCTCTGAGTGTCAACTGAAAGCCGCCTTTGCCTCAGCTTTGAGGGACTACTTAAAGCTGCCTTTGCCTCAGCTTTGAGTCCTGATAGCCACCTTTCTCTCAGCTTTGAGTGAGTACTGAAAGCTGCCTTTGCCTCAGCTGGGAGTGACTACTGAAAGCCGCCTTTGCCTCAGCTATGAATACTGAAAACTTCTTTTTCCTCAGCTGACTGTAAGGAAGTTCGCCTTTGCCTCTGTTTTGAGTACTGAAAGCCACCATTGCCAAAGATATGAATGAGTAATGAAAGACGCCTTTGTCTAAGCTGAGTGAGTACTGAAAGGTGTCTTTTCCTCAGCTTTGACTGAGTACTGATAGCCAACTCTGCCTCACCTTTTAGTCCTGAAATCCGCTTTTGCGTCAGCTTTGAGTGAATACTGAATGCCACCTTTGCCTCAGCTTTGAGTACTGATAGCCACCTGTGCCTCAGCTTTCAGTGAGTACTGAAAGCCACCTTTGCCTCAGCTTTGAGGAATAAAAGACGCCTTAACCTCAGCCTTAAGTTCTGAAAACTACCTGTTACTCAGCTGAGTGTACTAAAATCCAACTTTGCCTCAGATTGACTTCTGAAAGCCGCCTTTGCCTCAGCATTGAGTACTGAATGCCGCCTTTACCTCTGCTTTGAGTGAGTACTGAATGCCGCCTTTTCCTCAGCTTTGAGTAATGAAAGCTGCCTTAGCATGAAGCTTGACTGCTAAAAGCCACTTTTGCCTCACCTTTGAGTGAGTACAGAAAGCAGCCTTTCCCTCAGCTTTGATACTGAAAGACACCTTTGCCTCTGCTTTGTGTGAGTACTGAAAGCTGCCTTTTCCTCAGCTTTGACTACTGAAATGTGCCTTTGCCTCAGCTTTAACTGAGTATTTAAAGCCGCCTTTGCCTCAGTTTTTAGTACTGAAAGAAACCTTTTCCCCACCTTTGACTGAGTACTGAAAGCCTTCTTTGAGTTTTGAGTACTGAATTCCGCCTTTACCTGAGCTTTGAGAGTACTGAATGTCACATTTGCATCAGCTTTGAGGACTGAAAGCGGCCTTTGCTTCAGCTTTGAGGGAGTACTGAAAGCTGCCTTAGCATCAAACTTGACTACTAAGAGCCCCCTTTGCCTCACCTTTCAGAGTACTGAAAGCTACCTTGCCTTCAGCTTTGCATACTGAAAGCCGCCTTTCGCTATGTTTGAGTACTGAAAGTCGCCTATGACTCAGCTTTGAGTACTGAAAGCCACCTTTTCCTCAGCTTTGAGTAATGAAACACGCCTTAACCTCAGCTTTGAATTCTGAAAGCTACCTGTTACTCAGCTTAGTGTACTGAAAGCTGCCTTTGCATCAGCTTTGAGTGAGTACCGAATGCCCCCTTTGCCTCACCTTTCAGAGTACTGAAAGCTACCTTGCCTTCAGCTTTGCATTCTGAAAGCCGACTTTCGCTATGTTTGAGTACTGAAAGTCGCCTATGACTCAGCTTTGAGTACTGAAAGCCGACTGTGACTCAACTTTGAGTGAGTACTGAAAGCCGCATTTGCGTGAGCTTTGAGTACTGAATTCCACGTTTGCCTGAGCTTTGAGAGAGTACTGAAAGCCACATTTTCATCTGCTTTGAGGACTGAAAGCCGCCTTTGCCTCAGCTTTGAGTGTATACTGAAAACTGTGATTACCTTAGCTTTGAGTACTGAAATCTGCCTTTACCTCAGCTTTGAGTACTGAAAGCCGCATTTGCATCTGCTTTGAATGAGTACTAAAAGCCGTCTTTCCCTCAGCTTTGAGTGAGTAATGAAAGTCGCCTTTACCTCAGCTTTGAATACTGAAACCGCCTTTTCCTCAGCTTTGAGTACTGAAAGCCACTTTTCCCTCAGCTTTGAGTGACTACTGAATGCCACCTTTGAGTAAGTACTGAAAGCCGCCATCCCCTCAGATTTAAAAACTGAAAGCTGCCTTTTCAACAGCTTTGATTGGGTACTGAAAGCTGCCTTATCATCAAACTTGACTACTAAAGCCACCTTTGCCTTAGCTTTGAGTGAGTGTTTTGATCAACTTTGAGTACTGAAAGCCACCTTTGCCTTAACTTTGATTAATGAAAGATGCCTTAACCTCAGCTTTGAGTTCTGAAAGCTACCTGTTACTCAGCTGAGTATAATGAAATCCACCTTTGCCTCACATTGACTACTGAGAGCCGCCTTTGCCTCAGCATTGAGTACTGAAAGCCGCCTTTGCCTCAGCTTTGAGTGAGTACCGAAAGCCGTCTTTGCCTCAGCTTTGAGTACCGAAAGCCGTCTTTGCCTCAGCTTTGAGTACTGAAAGCAGCATTTGCCTCAGCTTTGAGTGAGTAATGAAAGCCGCCTTTCCCTCGGCTTTGAGTGGTGAAAGCCGCCATTGCCTCAGCTTTGAATGAGTACTGAAAAACATCTTTTCCTCAGCTTTGACTACTGAAAGTCGCCTTTGCCTCAGCTTTGAGCGAGTACTGAAAGCAGCCTTTGCCTCACCTTTGAGTGAGTACTGAATGCCGCCTTTGCCTCAGCTTTGAGTACCGAAAGCCGTCTTTGCCTCAGCTTTGAGTACTGAAAGCAGCATTTGCCTCAGCTTTGAGTGAGTAATGAAAGCCGCCTTTCCCTTGGCTTTGAGTGGTGAAAGCTGCCATTGCCTCAGCTTTGAATGAGTACTGAAAAACATCTTTTCCTCAGCTTTGACTACTGAAAGTCGCCTTTGCCTCAGCTTTGAGCGAGTACTGAAAGCAGCCTTTGCCTCACCTTTGAGTGAGTACTGAATGCCGCCTTTGCCTCAGCTTTGAGTACCGAAAGCCGTCTTTGCCTCAGCTTTGAGTACTGAAAGCAGCATTTGCCTCAGCTTTGAGTGAGTAATGAAAGCCGCCTTTCCCTTGGCTTTGAGTGGTGAAAGCCGCCATTGCCTCAGCTTTGAATGAGTACTGAAAAACATCTTTTCCTCAGCTTTGACTACTGAAAGTCGCCTTTGCCTCAGCTTTGAGCGAGTACTGAAAGCAGCCTTTGCCTCACCTTTGAGTGAGTACTGAATGCCGCCTTTGCCTCAGCTTTGAGTACTGAAAGCCGTCTTTCCCTCAGCTTTGAGTACTGAAAGCTGCGTTTGCCTCAGCTTTGAGTGAGTACTGAATGCCCCCTTTTCCTCACCTTCCAGAGTACTGAAAGCTACCTTGCCTTCAGCTTTGCATACTGAAAGCCGCCTGTGACTCAACTTTGAGTGAGTACTGAAAGCCGCATTTACGTGAGTTTTGAGTGCTGAATTCCACGTTTGCCTGAGCTTTGAGAGAGTACTGAAAGCCACATTTTCATCTGCTTTGAGGACTGAAAGCCGCCTTTGCCTCAGCTTTGAGTCAATACTGAAAACCGTGATTACCTCAGCTTTGAGTACTGAAAGCCACCTGTGCCTCAGCTTTCAGTGAGTACTGAAAGCCACCATTGCCTCAGCTTTGAATGAGTACTGAAAGCCGTGTTTTGCTCAACTTTGAGTACTGAAAGCCACCTTTGCCTTAACTTTGATTAATGAAAGAAGCCTTAACCTCAGCTTTGAGTTCTGAAAGCTACCTGTTACTCAGCTGAGTGTACTGAAATCCACCTTTGCCTCACATTGACTACTGAGAGCCGCCTTTGCCTCAGCATTGAGTACTGAAAGCCGCCTTTCCCTCAGCTTCGAGTGAGTACTGAATGCCTCCTTTGCCTCAGCTTTGAGTACTGAAAGCCACCATTGCCAAAGATATGAATGAGTAATGAAAGCTGCCTTTGTCTAAGCTGAGTGAGTACTGAAAGGTGTCTTTTCCTCAGCTTTGACTGAGTACTGATAGCCGACTCTGCCTCACCTTTTAGTCCTGAAAGCCGCTTTTGCGTCAGCTTTGAGTGAATACTGAATGCCACCTTTGCCTCAGCTTTGAGTACTGAAAGCCACCTGTGCCTCAGCTTTCAGTGAGTACTGAAAGCCGCCATTGTCTCATCTTTGAATGGGTACTGAAAGCTGCAATTTACTCAACTTTGAGTACCGAAAGCCACCTTTGCCTCAGCTTTGAGTACTGAAAGAAACCTTTTCCTCACCTTTGACTGAGTACTGAAAGCCTTCTTTGAGTTTTGAGTACTGAATTCAGCCTTTGCCTGAGCTTTGAGAGTACTGAAAGTCACATTTCCATCAGCTTTGAGGACTGGAAGCGGCCTTTGTTTCAGCTTTGAGGGAGTACTGAAAGCTGCCTTTACCTCAGCTTTGAGTACTGACAGACGGCTTTGTCTCAGCTTTGAGGACTTAAAGCCACCTTTCCCTCAGCTTTGAGTGAGTACTGAATGCCGCCTTTGCCTCAGCTTTGAGTGAGTACTGAAAGCTGCCTTAGCATCAAACTTGACTTCTAAGAGCCCCCTTTGCCTCACCTTTCAGAGTACTGAAAGCTACCTTGCTTTCAGCTTTGCATACTGAAAGGCGCCTTTCGCTATGTTTGAGTACTGAAAGTCACCTGTGACTCAACTTTGAGAGAGTATTGAAAGCCACATTTTCATCTGCTTTGAGGACTGAAAGCCGCATTTGTATCTGCTTTGAATGAGTACTAAAAGCCGTCTTTCCCTCAGCTTTGAGTGAGTACTGAAAGCAGCATTTGCCTCATCTTTGAGTGAGTAATGAAAGTCGCCTTTACCTCAGCTTTGAGTGAGTACTGAAAGCCTTGTTTACCTCAGCTTTGAATACTGAAAGCCTCTTTTCCCTCAGCTTTGAGTGACTACTGAATGCCGCCTTTGACTAACCTTTGAGTAAGCTCTACTGAGAGCCGCCATCCCCTCAGCTTTAAAAACTGAAAGCTGCCTTTTCAACAGCTTTGATTGGGTACTGAAAGCTGCCTTATCATCAAAATTGACTACTAAAGCCACCTTTGACTCTCCTTTGAGTGAGTACTGAAAGCTGCCTTTGCCTGAGTTTTGAGTACTGAACTCCGACTTTGCCTCAGCTTTGAGGGTGTACTGAAAGCCGCCTTTCCCTCAGCTTTGTGTACTGGAAGACAGTTTTGCCACAGCTTTGAGTACTGAACGCAGCCTGTGACACAACTTGAGTGAGTACTGAAAGACGCCTTTGCCTCAGCTTTGAGTGAGTACTGAAAGCTGCCTGTGCCTCACTTTGAATCATAGAATCATAGAATCATAGAATCATAGAATATCCTGAGTTGGAAGGGACCCTTAAGGATCATCAAGTCCAACTCTTGACACCGCACAGGTCTACCCAAAAGTTCAGACCATGTGACTAAGCGCACAGTCCAATCTCTTCTTAAATTCAGACAGGCTCGGTGCAGTGACCACTTCCCTGGGGAGCCTGTTCCAGTGTGCAACCACCCTCTCTGTGAAGAACTTCCTCCTGATGTCAAGCCTAAACTTCCCCTGTCTCAGCTTAACCCCGTTCCCGCGGGTCCTGTCGCTAGTGTTAATGGAGAAAAGGTCTCCTGCCTCTCGACACCCCATTACGAGGAAGTTGTAGACTGCGATGAGGTCTCCCCTCAGCCTCCTCTTCTCCAGGCTGAACAGGCCCAGTGCCCTCAGCCGTTCCTCGTACGTCTTCCCCTCCAGGCCTTTCACCATCTTCGTAGCCCTCCTCTGGACACTCTCCAACAGTTTCATGTCCTTTTTATACTGTGGTGCCCAGAACTGCACACAGTACTCGAGGTGAGGCCGCACCAGCGCAGAGTAGAGCTAGACAATCACCTCCCTCGACCTACTAGCGATGCCGTGCTTGATGCACCCCAGGATACGGTTGGCCCTCCTGGCTGCCAGGGCACACTGCTGGCTCATATTCAACTTGCTGTCTACCATGACCCCCAGATCCCTCTCTTCTAGGCTGCTCTCCAGCGTCTCATCGCCCAGTCTGTACGTGCAGCCAGGGTTTCCCCGTCCCAGGTGCAGGACCCGGCACTTGCTCTTATTGAACTTCATGCGGTTGGCGATCGCCCAGCTCTCCAACCTATCCAGATCCCTCTGCAAGGCCTTTCCACCCTCAACAGAGTCCACAACTCCTCCAAGTTTGGTGTCATCGGCAAACTTGCTCAAAATACCTTCTATTCCTACATCCAGATCGTTTATAAAAATATTGAAAAGTACCGGCCCTAAAATGGAGCCTTGAGGGACCCCACTAGTGACCGCCCGCCAGCCTGACGCAGCGCCATTCACCATAACCCTTTGGGCCCTGCCCGTTAGCCAATTGCTCACCCATCGTATGATGTTTTTATTTAGCTGTATGGTGGACATTTTGTCCAGTAGGATCCTATGGGAAACCGTGTCAAAAGCCTTGCTGAAGTCCAAAAAAATCACATCAGCTGGTTTCCCTTGGTCCACCATACGGGTGATCTTATCATAAAAGGAAATCAGGTTAGTTAGGCAGGACCTGCCCTTCACAAACCCATGCTGGCTGGGACCAATGACTGCTTTGTCCCCCAGGTGCGCCTCAATACGTTCGAGAACCATCTTCTCCATGATTTTACCAGGCACTGATGTGAGACTGACAGGCCTGTAATTGCTAGGGTCTTCTTTCTGACCCTTCTTGAAAATCGGCACAACATTTGCCAGCTTCCAGTCTACCGGGACCTCTCCAGACTCCCAGGATCGTTGAAAAATAATTGAGAGAGGTTCCGCGATGACGTCCGCCAGCTCTTTCAGCACCCGGGGATGAATCCCATCCGGACCCATGGACTTGTAGGGATCCAGGTGGAGTAGCAAATCCCGCACACGTTCAGGGTCGGTTGGGAGTTTGTCATCCCCACCAAGAATACTGAATACCTCCTTTGTCTCATCTTTTCTGTAATGACAGCCGCCTTTCCCACAGTTTTTAGTAATGGAAGGCTGCATTGCCTCAGCTTTGAGGGAGTTCTGAACGCCGCATTTGAGTGAGTATTGAGTGAGTATTGAGTGAGTATTGAATACTGATTTCTGCCTTTGCCTCAGCTTTGAGTACTGAAAGTCGCATTTGCCTCACCATTGGGTACTGAAAGACGCCTTAGCCTCAGCTTTGACTGAGTACTTAAAGCCGCCTTAGCCTCAGCTGTGACTGAGTACTGAAAGACACCTTTGCCTCAACTTTGAGTACCGAAAGACGCCTTTGCCTCAACTTTGAGTACTGAAAGCCGCCTTTGACTCAGAATTGAGTACTGAATGCTGCATTTCCCTCAGTTTGAGAACTGAAAGCCACCTTTGCTTCAGCTATGAGTACTGAAAGCTGCTTTTCCCTCAGATTTGAGTGACTACTGAATGCCGCCTTTGCGTCAGTTTTGAGTGCTATTGAAAGCGCCTTTGCATTGGCTTTGAGTACTGAAAGTTGTTTTTCCCTCAGCTTTCAGCGAGGACTGAAAGCTGCCTTTGCCTCAGCTATGAATACTGAAAGCTTCCTTTTCCTCAGCTGAGTGTAACGAAGTCTGCCTTGCCTCTGCTTTGTATACTGAATGCTGTCTTTACCTCAGCTTTGAGTACTGAAAGCCGCATTTGCATCTGCTTTGAATGAGTACTAAAAGCCGTCTTTCCCTCAGCTTTGAGTGAGTACTGAAAGCAGCATTTGCCTCATCTTTGAGTGAGTAATGAAAGCCGCCTTTACCTCAGCTTTGAGTGACTACTGAATGCCGCCTTTGACTAACCTTTGAGTAAGTACTGAAAGCCGCCATCCCCTCAGCTTTAAAAACTGAAAGCTGCCTTTTCAACAGCTTTGATTGGGTACTGAAAGCTGCCTTATCATCAAACTTGACTACTAAAGCCACCTTTGCCTCAGCTTTGAGTGAGTACTGAAAGCCGCCTTTGCCTGAGTTTTGAGTACTGAACTCCACCTTTGCCTCAGCTTTGAGGGAGTACTGAAAGCCACCTTTCCCTCAGCTTTGCATACTGAAAGCTGCCTGTGGCTCAGTTTGAGTGAGTATTTAAAGCCGCCTTTCCCTCAGCTTCGAGTACTGGAAGATGGTTTTGCCACAGCTTTCAGTACTGAAAGCCGCCTGTGATACAACTTTGAGTGAGTACTGAAAGATGCCTTTGCCTCAGATTTGAGGACTGAAAGCCGCCTTTGCCTCACTTTTGAGTGAGTACTGAATGCTGCTTGTGCCTCACTTTGAATACTGAAAACTGCCTTTGTCTCATCTTTTTTGTAATGACAGCTGCCTTTCCCACAGTTTTTAGTAATGGATGACTGCTTTGCCTCAGCTTTGAGGGAGTACTGAAAGCCACATTTGCATCTGCTTTGAACGAGTACTAAAAGCCGTCTTTCCCTCAGCGTTGAGTACAGAAAGCCGCCTTTTCCTCAGCTTTGAGTGAGTAATGAAAGCCGCCTTTCCCTCAGCTTTGAGTGGTGAAAGCTGCCTTTTCCTCAGCTTAGAGTGAGTATTGAAAGCTGCCTTAACCTCAGCTTTGAATGAGTACTGAAAGCCGTGTTTTGATCAACTTTGAGTACTGAAAGCCACCTTTGCCTTAACTTTGATTAATGAAAGAAGCCTTAACCTCAGCATTGAGTTCTGAAAGTTACCTGTTACTCAGCTAAGTGTACTGAAATCCACCTTTGCCTCACATTGACTACTGAGAGCCGCCTTTGCCTCAGCATTGAGTACTGAAAGCCGCCTTTCCCTCACCTTTGAGTGAGTACTGAATGCCGCCTTTGCCTCAGCTTTGTGTGAGTACTGAAAGCCGCCTTTGCCTCAGCTTTGAGTACTGAAAGCCACCATTGCCAAAGATATGAATGAGAAATGAAAGCTGCCTTTGTCTAAGCTGAGTGAGTACTGAAAGGTGTCTTTTCCTCAGCTTTGACTGAGTACTGATAGCCGACTCTGCCTCATCATTTAGTCCTGAAAGCCGCTTTTGCGTCAGCTTTGAGTGAATACTGAATGCCACCTTTGCCTCAGCTTTGAGTACTGAAAGCCGCCTTTCCCTCACCTTTGAGTGAGTACTGAATGCCGCCTTTGCCTCAGCTTTGTGTGAGTACTGAAAGCCGCCTTTGCCTCAGCTTTGAGTACTGAAAGCCACCATTGCCAAAGATATGAATGAGAAATGAAAGCTGCCTTTGTCTAAGCTGAGTGAGTACTGAAAGGTGTCTTTTCCTCAGCTTTGACTGAGTACTGATAGCCGACTCTGCCTCATCATTTAGTCCTGAAAGCCGCTTTTGCATCAGCTTTGAGTGAATACTGAATGCCACCTTTGCCTCAGCTTTGAGTACTGAAAACCACCTGTTCCTCAGCTTTCAGTGAGTACTGAAAGCCGCCATTGCCTCAGCTTTGAGTAATGAAAGACGCCTTAACCTCAGCCTTAAGTTATGAAAACTACCTGTTACTCAGCTGAGTGTACTAAAATCCAACTTTGCCTCAGATGTAATTCTGAAAGCTGCCTTTGCCTCAGCTTTGAGTGAGTACTTAACACCGCCTTTACCTCTGCTTTGAGTGAGTACTGAATGCTGCCTTTTCCTCAGCTTAGAGTAATGAAAGCTGCCTTAGCATGAAACTTGACTACTAAAAGCACAACAGACACCAGTAGAGTCAGATCATGCTCCATTTTATTGCCCAAATAGCCTAACTTTTATAGTGAACTTAACAGGGGCGGACAGTGTTTCACACACGATTATTGGTCAAAAGCACTCAGACAAACAACTGCAAGAAAACAACCCCACCTACAAGAAAACAACCCCCTTGTGATTAGCAGTCACGTAGACCTTGTCCTTGAAGCCAGCTGCTGGTAACAATATTTTTCTAAATTCCTCAATTGGGCGATGTGGGAATCATTGTCATGGGAGCTTCTCATAGTTACCCTGGTAGCTTGGTTTGCTCAGCTACAGCAGGCCATGAGATTTTCTAAGGCCTACTCCTGGTTGCTTAAGGCAAGCTCAGATCGAACAATTGTTCCACAGACTCATGTCCACGCCCTTTGTGCCAATTCCCAACAATTCCCCCTTTTTCTTTTTGTACGAGCAGTACTTCGCCGAAGGTTTTTTCCATCAGACCTTGAATACATGACATAACACAACTACAATGACATAACACAACTTAAACCTAATAACACTACAATTACTGTAATCACTTAATGGTAACACAACTTAAACCTACTCACTTAATGGTAACACAACTTAAACCTACTCGCTTAATGGTAACACAACTTAAACCTACTCGCACAACTTAAACCTAATCACTTAATGTTAACACAACTTAAACCTAATAACACTGCAATTACTATAGTCAATGAATGGTACCCCGCCAAGGTATGTAACAGAAGGTGTGCTAGGGCTGGCTAGACTTGCACAGAAGGTGGTGGTATTCAGTTCCCTAGCCAGCGATACCCAGACATTCTCCTTTGGATCGAAGGCTGTCCTTGACAGTCCTTGAGGAGCCGCAGCCCATATCATTGTCAGAATGAATATCAGGAACCTCCTCATGGTCGTCTTCGGCGTGTGCCGATTCTATGGCTGTGTGGTGTAAATGCCTGAAGTAACTAGGAAAATAAAACTAACATTCACACTTTTAAGGAAAAGGTACAGCATTAAAGAGGCTTTCAGGGTAGGGCACAACTGCATTACCTGAGCGTTCCCTAGGCTCCCAACCTTAGATGCTATCGTGCTGGGGAAACTTGGTGTGCTAGCTCTAAGGAACACCACAGAGCGTGGAGTGGAGTGGAGACACCACGGCTAGGCTCTGTAATCAGGTGGGGCCTCAATTGTTCTTGTGCACAAAGCTGCACTTTTTGCCACCCTAAGCCAAAGACCTGTCATGTTTTGACAAATGCTGTACCCTAGTGTACTTTTTGCTCATTATAATATCATTATAATACCAAAACACACCTCCATCCCAAAAGCTACCCGCCTCCAAGGTGCGACCACCCCTCACTGAGCATGCGCTCTGAATTTCTCAGAGCCTATTACTTTAAATGGAGACAGGAAAACTTTACACCAATCATAACTAAGATATGCTTGACTAGAGCCACTCAAGCTCCACCTAAAAGACAGAAAATAATATAAATTGGCCCAAGAGAGAGGGGATGGCAGGGAAGATACCATCGTCAGGGGAGATACCATCCCGAGGACATACAACATCCTTAGGACCTCCTGACTCCTGGGATCAGTCGATGGGCTGAGCCTCTCTTCCCCCCCCATTGGGACGCCTTTGGGTGAGATCTGAATATTTGCTTATAAATCTCTATAGAGTCTTTGATCCTTTTAACGCGTTTATTTCTAGGCTGCACACCTATAACACCTACAACACCTGTATAACATCTGTAACACCTATAACACCTGTGTATTTCATGCATACTAGCTTGCTTTTGCAGACAGTCACTATCGCTGGCAATCCAAAAGAACCTGATTATCTGTTGCTGTAATAAACCATACTTGATTGCATTGTGATAGCTCTCATTAAATGCAACTAGGGTGAGGGTGGTTATCCGTGATAGTTCAGTGTTCTGAATCTAACCAGACCCCCAGACGGTTAATGCATTTTTGGTGAATGTCTGAACGGACCCCCAGGTGGTTATTACGTTTTTGGTGAATGTCTGAACGGACCCCCAGACGGTTATTACGTTTTTGGTGAATGTCCGAACGGACCCCCAGACCGTTAATGCATTTTTGGTGAATGTCTGACTGGACCCCCAGGCGGTTAATGTGTTTTTGGTGAATGTCCGTCTGGTTCAGTACTCTGAATCCAACCGGGCCCGTAACGGTTAATCAGCTACACCCCTTTAACGCGACAGTAAAATTGGCGTAGTCAGCAGGATTGCTATGGATAAACTACTGCAAAAATATAAATGTGCCCCTTCCCAGGCAGGGAAGGAGTTTTCCCAAAAGTTTTGGAAAGATGAGGAGAAAGTGGTAGAGCGCATTGAGCAGTGTCAGGCTTCACGAAAGATTGGTCAAAGAAAGGGTAAAGGTGCGATTTATGCTGTGTTAGGAGCCTGTTTGTCTTGTGCTCGGCAAAAAGCTAAGGAAACTCCTGCTCCCAAACTGATCTCTGATGCGGAACATACAGCTTTGAAATCAGAGAATGAAATATTGAAGTCATCATTGGCCTTTGAAAGGGAGACGGGAAAAACATTAGGAATCAGAGTGGATAAACTTTTGGATGAAAATGACAAACTTGTGAGTGAAAATGATAAACTTGTGCATGAGAATAATCATCTTAAACAATTGCTGGAGAGGGTTAGTCATCTGTTAAAGTACAGCCTTGCACTCCGGTCAAGCAGATTTGTGGAGTGCTGCATAGTGCAGAACCTGAAAGCTGGGACAGTGATTTCTGGTCTGACAGTGATGATCGCGTTGAAGAGATTTCTGATTCTGAACCCCAATCCATTTCCTTGAGACTTTTGGTTAAGAGAGAGACTACTGAGACTACTGTTAATGATAATGATGAAATCTGCACTACTGTGCGAATGATTCCGTTGCCACCAACAGAGTTGGTTAAAATACAGGAGAAGTTCTCAAGGCGATCAGGGGAATCAGAAGTTGAGTATGTGTGTCGAGATTCTCTTAAAGGAGGAGATCGAATGATGTTGTGTAAGGAAGAGGTAGGAGGCTTTTGGAGACCTGGAGTATTTTTAACCACCACACCAGGAGCTGACCTGGCTGTAGCAGTACAGAAAGCAGCCTGTATTCAGGCGATATATGAAAGAGATGAATTTAGGAAATCCCCGATGTTAGCTCCTATTGATTCGGTTTGGTTAACCCCTCTCATCTGTGGACTCCCTGATTGTCTTAAGATGTTTGTAGCAAACACCCAATATCACATACTACCTGCTTGTAAGGATGATGATAGTGGTCGTAGGCAAAATCCTAACTCCCCTATTCCCACCTGGAGTGAATTGGTACAAGACATAGATAAGTACGGACACCGAATGGGCTGGATTCATTCATCCAGTATTAAATCCCAAGACCACTCTCGGTGAGTCTGCCAAATCCACACTAAAAATCCCAGATATCCCAAATTCAAAGAGAGGTTGAAACCTAATAGGGAATGGAGTGAGTTGTGGTGTCGGCAAAAAAACTCTTATCCCCGGGGAGGGCAATGAGCCACCCTGCTCGGCAGGTATTAGCGATTCAATGTCTCTCTAATGAACACTCTGACCCTATCATTGCCATTCCTGTTGAACCCCAAAAAATATTGGTAAATTTTCTTATTGACACTGGGACCCAAATGTCAGTAATTACACATGAGACAGCACAAACCCTGAGCATAACACCTGGTCAATGCAGGGTTAAATTCACAGGAATCAATGGTGTGGAAAAACAATGCCCCGCTGCAAAAATTTCACTCTGGTTGCCAGAGGAACAAAAATTAACCAGGGTAGAAGTATTAGTTGGTGCTGCATACACTAATATTTTAGGATTTGACATACCGCATGGTTGTATGTGGAAACTCCCTGATGGAACTGTGTGGAGTTTCACGACACATCAAAGGGATTCAGGCACTGTGAGACTGAGCCTGTTACAAACATCCATATCCCTATCCCCTGCTAAAATCTTATGGGGATTGACGGGGTGGTAATAGAATTGGGAAAAAAAGAGGCATTATTAAAAGGACCAATTCACCTTACAATTCACCAGTGTGGCCAGTAAAGAAACCAACCAGGCAATGGCATTTTACAGTGGATTACAGACAGTTGAATGCTAACACTACACCTTTGACTGCTGCAGTTCCAAACATGGCAGAGATAGTGAAAGCCCTCTGTGTTTCTAACAGTAGCAATAGTGCTAACTACTCCCAAATATTTCTATGCATGGGAAATCAAAGATTGCTATTTCACCCTCTTTCTAACTCTGCGGGTTGAATACAACCGAGCATATTTTATTTTCTTTTGTGTTCACAGGAACCCTGAGCGAACTGTATAGGGACAGTTGGAAGATGACGAATCAACAGTTTGGATTAATGATGCTATGCTTTACCCTGACCTTGATGCAATTACAGACCTTAAAGGAAACTTAGCTACTGTGGCTGTGCATGGAGCTGAGGTGTTTCACCATGGCATTTAACCATGTATTGTCACAGTATAGCACAATCACTGGAACATCTCAAAACAGAAAGGACCTAAATCTCTCTACTTTAGTTCTACATGGAAACAAAATATTTTCAAAAGATGAATGGAGTTGGAACAATTCTCTAAGAGTGGCTGAACTTCAAGCCATGTCTGGACAGACAATACAAATTGGTTGACGAATAACTAACCGATCCACTTATAATTGGCTGACTGAAAATAAGACAGTTTCCAAAATAACTGAAACAATTTTACTTTCACCAAACCTATAATTGTGTACTGTCTTTGGCGTTACAGAGGCACAGAAATATTATTTGAATTCATGGTTAATACAGAAACATCATTGACTACAAAGGATAAGAAGCCTCTGCCCCCGCAGATATTTGAAAATGAACCTACTCAGCCTCCCATTGGTCTAACTCCTTCCATCTTCAATACAGGCCCTTACATAATTCAACAACAAATTCTCTTTAACCCTAGTTGGTCCCTAAAAAGGGTAGAGCTAGCGCTGCACATTACCACCTTTCTGAGAGCTGCCTACACCGGCTGGTTAGCATGGTTACATGGACGTTCTCTAAAACAATCTCAGCACGTGCCACGGGATGCAACTAGGTTATTAGGGACAGGATTAGGTATATTAAATAGCATTGATGCTGAGGTCTTGATGAGTAGAGTAACTGCTACTACAGATGACCTAAGGAAATTGGAACAACCAATAAAATCATCCTTATTGGCTTTAGGAGCAAATCAATGGCTTCTATCAGATATTTTACCCCATTGGAAACAAATTGAGGAAAATGATCATCAATTAATTGTAAATGCCCTTGGAAAAGCCCAAGGCAATACCTCCCTTGCCTTGAGCTGTATCCAAGCGCAGTTATGGATACAATCTGTAGCAGCAGCTATTATTAGAGAGGGAGAAGGAGGAACTTTGCCCACTGAAATTCGAAAATTGATTTGGGATAATGCTTCAGAATTTGAAAAAGAATTTCAAGCTTGGTGGCAATTAGTCAACTTTACCCATTATGCAGAAAATGACAAAATTGTTGCCTTTATACTTACTATAAGTAATGCCACCATATACAATGTACATCCAATCATTGCATTAGGACTCAATCATAATGGAACTATACTTTATCCTAAAGAGCATAAAGTATGGGCCCATCAAAAGGGAGGAAAGTGGCAAACAATTGATGTAAATGCATGCACTGTGAGTGAACAAAAAGGTTTCATCTGTGAAAGTAACACGCTGGAATCTCAAGACATTTGTCTTGACACTGAGCAAAATATTTGCCACTTTGAGATACATCCTAATAAAACCCTTAAAACTGTACTTATATATATTGGGAAAGGTTGTGTTTGTATGAGAACTCATTGTGATTCCATAGTCATAGATAATACAGTGGTAGATACCAGCAATCACTCTAATGTTTGTGTTTGCAATTTTACCAAAATTCTAGGATGTGATTTTAAATACTCAGCTTCTGTCACCTCTTATCAACTTATTGCATCTAATTATATTCTGCTTCATGAACTGCTGCCTACTCCTATTGGAATGAACTTCACCTTGCTGAAGAAATTGCTGGTACATGAGGACCTGAAGCAGCTGATGACTCAAGTCCGAGAAAATGGACAAAAGACTCTGATTACTGTCCACCATGATGAAGAGAGATGAGAGACACCGTTGGTGGGACACTTTGTTTGGATGGTTGCCAGCTGCCACGGGAATCTTCAACAAGATGCTTCACCCTGTTATTGTTCTGCTAATACTCACTGTATTATGTTTTATACTGACAATTAGTTTGTATGTTAAACTCTGGTTTATGATGAAATGTTTAGCATCCCTACACAATCTACATACACTCGATAAACCTCAATCTGAGAATGTATGTGATATCCCCAACATATTCCAACCATTGTGAAGCTTGAGTGACTATAGTCATGGGGTGGATTATGTGGTGTAAATGCCTGAAGTAACTAGGAAAATAAAACTAACATTCACACTTTTAAGGAAAAGGTACAGCATTGAAGAGGCTTTCAGGGTAGGGCACAACTGCATTACCTGAGCGTTCCCTAGGCTCCCAACCTTAGATCCTATCGCGCTGGGGAAACTTGGTGTGCTAGCTCTAAGGAACACCACAGAGCGTGGAGTGGAGTGGAGACACCACGGCTAGGCTCTGTAATCAGGTGGGGCCTCAATTGTTCTTGTGCACAAAGCTGCACTTTTTGCCACCCTAAGCCAAAGACCTGTCATGTTTTGACAAATGCTGTACCCTAGTGTACTTTTTGCTCATTATAATATCATTATAATACCAAAACACACCTCCATCCCAAAAGCTACCCGCCTCCAAGGTGCGACCACCCCTCACTGAGCATGCGCTCTGAATTTCTCAGAGCCTATTACTTTAAATGGAGACGGGAAAACTTTACACTAATCATAACTAAGATATGCTTGACTAGAGCCACTCAAGCTCCACCTAAAAGACAGAAAATAATATAAATTGGCCCAAGAGAGAGGGGATGGCAGGGAAGATACCATCGTCAGGGGAGATACCATCCCGAGGACATACAACATCCTTAGGACCTCCTGACTCCTGGGATCAGTCGATGGGCTGAGCCTCTCTTCCCCCCCCATTGGGACGCCTTTGGGTGAGATCTGAATATTTGCTTATAAATCTCTATAGAGTCTTTGATCCTTTTAACGCGTTTATTTCTAGGCTGCGCACCTATAACACCTACAACACCTATAACACCTGTATAACATCTGTAACACCTATAACACCTGTGTATTTCATGCATACTAGCTTGCTTTTGCAGACAGTCACTATCGCCGGCAATCCAAAAGAACCTGATTATCTGTTGCTGTAATAAACCATACTTGATTGCATTGTGATAGCTCTCATTAAATGCAACTAGGGTGAGGGTGGTTATCCGTGATAGTTCAGTGTTCTGAATCTAACCAGACCCCCAGACGGTTAATGCATTTTTGGTGAATGTCTGAACGGACCCCCAGGTGGTTATTACGTTTTTGGTGAATGTCCGAACAGACCCCCAGACCGTTAATGCGTTTTTGGTGAATGTCTGACTGGACCCCCAGGCGGTTAATGTGTTTTTGGTGAATGTCCGTCTGGTTCAGTACTCTGAATCCAACCGGGCCCGTAACGGTTAATCAGCTACACCCCTTTAACGCGACAGGCTGCCTTAGTCCACTTTGCAGGGATCCACTGGGTACCTGTAGGCGTGAGCACGCACATATATCCTTTGCCAATATACTGTACTACGGCAGGCCCACTCCACTGCCCTGTGGATAAGTCTCTATAGTAGACCTTCATTTCCGTAGGTCTATTGCCCTGAAAGGGTCCCGCGTGACATTTAGCCGGCACCGCTTCTGATTCTCCAAATATGCACAAATAGTTTAATACAAATAATGCTTTAGATACTCTTTCCTGTATATCATGAATGTCTTTAAACTTCTGTAGGTACCTTTTGACCGTCTGGTTAACCCTTTCTACTATTGCTTGCCCAGTAGGGGAGTGTGGGATGCCTGTGTGATGGACCACTCCCCATAGCTGACAAAACTTTCTCATGGCTGTACTGCTATAAGCAGGTCCATTGTCTGTTTTCAATTTTAAAGGTACCCCCATTACCGCAAAACAACATGTCAGATGTCTTTTCACATGAATGGCCTTTTCTCCTGCCTGAGGAATTGCCCAAATAAAATGACTATATGTATCAATTGTCACATGCAAATATTTCAGTCTTCCAAATTCAGGCACATGCGTGACGTCCATTTGCCAGAGCTCACAGGGTCCCAATCCCCGGGGATTTATCCCCGTCCCCAAACCTGGCCCATGATGGCTGCATTCGGGGTACGTTCTCACTATACCCTGTGCCTCGCTCAAAGAGATACCAAACTGTTGTTTCAACCCTCTGGCATTTTGATGAAACATATTGTGGGCTTCCCTAGCTTTTACAAAGTCACTAAGTGGAACTGCGGTAGCAACAAGTTGGTCCGCTCTCTGATTACCTTCCCCTAGCCCCTGGTTCCACATATGACTCCTGATATGGATCACTGCATAAGGACCCTGCCTCTGTTGTATGGCTGTTTGCAATTGTCGAAAGAGCTCATTGAGCCATGGGTTTTTAGTGTCCCGAAGCCTGGCATCCTCAATGCGCTGTAGCACCCCTGCCACATATAAAGAGTCAGTCACCACATTAAGGGGTTGATCACGCCATCGGAGGACAGCCCAAACAACGGCTGCCAATTCCAGCGTCTGTAATGAGTCTCCAGGGACAGCTTCTAGTAGGTGATGATGCCGTACTCCGTCTTCCATCCAAGTGATCGCTGCTCGCCTTGACTTTTTCCCGGCATCGGTGAAGGCCGTTACGGCGTTCTGCAGCGGAATCTCACTCTTCTTTGGTTTCATAATCCATGAATTCTGGCCCACCCATTGCAGGGCCATCGATTTCAACGGTTCCACACAAATGTTCTGACCCATTGTCAACAGACTAACTTGTAATTCCTCACTGTGTTGCAAGCACCAGTCCATAACATCCTTCTTTAACGGCACCCTCACCACTCCTGGCTCCTTTCCCATAATGTGCATAATATGTGTCCTTCCTTTCCGGATTAAATCTGCCAAATTTTCTAGTTTTTGCTCTATTGACTTCCGCGGCTGTATTCTTGTAAAAAGCCATTCAAGGATACGGACTCTCTCCCCCTTTTTCTTTTTGCATTGTGTCAATGCACCAATTAACTGCGAGGGTCCATTAAGGATCGTAAGATCTACTGGTAGGTTTGGATCCAGCCAATCAACCCATCGTTCTGTTACTTGTCTTGCAATCTTCTGCATTGTTGTAAGTTGCACAGCCGACAGCGTAACTGGGGCTGCTGGATCAGTTCCTTTAAGGAGAGGCCACAATACATCCAGATCATCATTAGAAATCCCTATGACCGGTCGCAACCACTGGAGGTCACCCAGCAGCTTTTGCGCATCATTGAGTGTTTTGATGGACGTAGTTATTTCCAACTTCTGAGGTCGCACCTGCAAATCTGAAATTTTCCAACCTAGACATGTCCATGGCGGTGATGACTGTATTTTTTCTGGTGCAATAATCAGACCCTGCTTTTGAAGTTCTTGAGACAGGAATGAAAATTGTTCTGGAGCAAAATCTTTCTCTTGGGCAATCAAAATATCATCCATGTAATGATAAATAATGGCAAAGGGCCATGCAGCACGTATGGGCCGCAAGGCATTGTCCACAAAAAGTTGACAAAGTGTAGGACTATTTTTCATTCCCTGCAGAAGGACAGTCCATTCGAAACGCTGCGCAGGAGCCTCTTTATTGATGGCAGGTAAGGTAAAAGCAAAATGTTGAGTGTCATCTGAATGTAATCGAATTGTGAAAAAACAGTCTTTTAAGTCCACAATCAACAAGTGCCAACGTTCTGGTAGCATAGACGGGTTCGGCAGTCCTGGCTGCAACGCTCCCATTGTCTGCATCTGACTATTGACTGCTCGTAAATCATGCAGCAGTCGAAATTTCTCAGACTTTTTCTTAATCACAAAAATGGGGGTATTCCAAGGGCTCGTGGATAATTGTAGGTGTCCTTGAGCGTACTGTTCTCTAACCAGGTCATGCGCTGCTTGGAGGCTCTCCATCTTTAACGGCCACTGCTCGATCCATACCGGTTTGTCAGTAGTCCAACGGAGAGGGATCGGGAAAGCCCATGTTGCAGTGACCTTCAATGAAAAGGTTTGTCTGTGCTAAGTACCACACCTAGTTGGTCAAGGACATCTCGCCCTAGGAGCCCATCCACTCCTTGTGGCAGACTCATAACCGTAATATGGGTACTTGCTGTCCGTCCATCAATTATTATGCGGACTCTGTCTCGACTCTTTTGCACTGATGCGAGTCCTCCGACTCCTTCTACTCCCTTAACAGCGTGCACTGACGGCCAGCAATTAGGCCAGCGATCACAATGCACTATCGTGAGGTCAGCTCCAGTATCCAGCAGCATATCCAAATCCAATTTCTCTCCCGCACTATATAACGTGACTGATACCACCGGTTGCCGATTCATAGCCATGGTCAACATAGCCAGTCCCCCTGTAGACCCAAACCCCTGGGTCCCTCTAGACACATCGGTAGTTGCCTTCGTGCCTTCCGTAAGTTGTGGCAGCGGAACCAATTGCGCTATTTTACTTTTGGCAGGAATATGTAATGGTGGATATAGCGTCTGCACCACTATCGATATTGTCCCTTTGTAATCAGCATCAATAACTCCAGGTAATATAAAGAGTCCCTTAATCCCGCTCGACGAACGTCCTATTAATAAAGCACCGTGGGGTTTCTTATCAATTATTAAGGGTCCCATAGTAGTAGAAGGAATTTTAACAGGCTTCTGATCTATTATAGTCACGTCTATTGCTGTTGCCAAGTCCAAGCCGAGGCTCCCTGCTGTGGCTGGCTGCAGGACACTGTCCAGAACGGGTTGTTGCGAGACACTGCTGCTGGTGGCCGTGGTTCCGTTGGGGCCAAAGCATTCCCCTCCACTTGGGCTGGAGCCACCACTGTTGTCGTAGCGCGGCGACTCGGCGCGTTCGGTCTGCCGTTTCCCGAGCGGTTGCATACCACAGTATTGTGATTCGGTGACTTGCAGTTCTCACACCACACCTGTCGTGCTCGACAGTCACGGCGATGGTGTCCCTCCTTTCCACACCAGAAGCATTGATTTTGTCGTCGAAATGGAGCTCGAGGTTGCCTTTCTTCTGTCCACAGCGGGGCTAGAGCTGCAAAGGCTTGCTGCTGTGCCTGTATAAGATCTTTCCCTAAATCGCGTACTGCTTCTACTAACATGGCGTGGGGCCCTGCTGGAACCCTGCTCATTCTTTCTAACATTAGTTCAATAGTGGCATCCCCCGGCAGTGTCAATATAATAGCCTTTGTAACCGAATTTTTATTCTCCATAACACACTGTCAAAGTAAAGCAGCCTTCATCCACTCTGGGACATCTGCTTGATCTATGGCAGCAGTTACCCGATCAATAAACCTTGCAAAAGGCTCATCCCTGCCTTGCTTCATAGCCATGTAAGAGGGGGCCGTTGGAGTGGTTTTAACATTCTCCACTGCCACTTGAGCTGTTCTCATGGACTCAAGGCAATATTCTGGACCTAACTCGAGCTGAGCAGTGATGGTAACAAACATGCCTGCTCCCATAAGCTGCTCTACAGTAACTTCGTATAACAGATCGTTAGGGCTCCTCGGTCGCTGCTCTGAAATTTCGCAATGCCTCTGCCAATGGGCTTGCCATAACAACAACTGCGATTGGGTCATTATCATTTTCATTATCACCTTAATATCTTCGGGGCATAGCAGCGTCCCTCCCCAGATATAATTCAGCATTTGCTTCATAGGTTCACTATGCAATCCTGACTCATTAACTGTACTACGTAATTGAGACAACAGCTTCCAACTAAGCATAATATGACTCCCTTGCATGTTTCCATGGCCGTCCCCTTCATATATCACCGGGAACGCCATGGGATCTTGACAGATGTCTGCAAATGCTCCTGTTATAAATGGCTCAGGATTCAAATTAGGATTAAATAAAAAAAAATAGCATTTATTAAAAGAATATAAAGGAATAGAGGTAAGCAAACAGCGCTGGGTGCACCGGGAGTCTCCGCTCCACCAGGACGCACCCAGCGCTGTTTGCTTACCTCTATTCCTTTATATTCTTTTAATAAATCCTATTTTTTTTATTTAATCCTAATTTGAATCCTGAGCCATTTATAACAATTTGGGGGCTCGTCCGGGAGGGCTATAGTTCCTGAATTCTGATTTAATCTAGGAGAGGCGCCCCACCATTTGGTGGCTCCTGTTTGAGTCAGATCGGGACTAATGCCATCCTGAACCTGAATAAAGGTAAGCAAAGAATTAGATTTTTTTTTGAGCTCCCTTGCCGGCTGTTTTTTGCCCGTAATTCTGCGCGCAAAGATCCGGACGAAGACGACAGAGTCGTTTGGATACCGTTTGGTTGGATTCCGGTGTCCGGGATCAAACCGGATGAAGACGACAGTCGTTTGGATACCGTCTGGTTCGATCCCAGACGAAGACAGCAGAGACGCTGGTGGATACCGTCCGATTGGAGTCTGGACGAAGACGACTGATTCGTAAGATACCGTCCAGTTGGGTAAAGGTGCGGTTGCCAGTTTTTGTGTGTGAGAGTGTAACTGAGACTTCTAAAGTCAGCGTGGAGGTCTTTTTGTTTTCTCACCAGTTCTAAACTCCTGTTGGAGGGCTGGGCCGGTGAAGGGAGTGATACGTGGGTGGGTGATAGGTCCTAAACCCCCTGCAAGACACTCTCACTGGGGGCAACCAAGGGCTGTGGGAATTGCCACAAGTAAAATTCCCGGATGGGTCAGATAAAATCGAAGACCAAGGACCAGAAAGGGAGCAAATTACCAGATATATGACCAAAAAGTCCATTATGAATAATGATTAGAAATTGGAACAATAGGGGCCCCAGAAAATTAAAGAGTAAATTGAAAATGATCCAGTATCATATGATAGAATGACCAAAAGAACCCTTAAGACCCCATGTATTTTGATCCACGGAGGACGGGGTCTGTCAGGCTTTGAACATTAATAGTAGAATACCCGTGGATCCGGAAAAGAGCAAGCTGAAACACTGGAATTAGAAATTAGAGAGCAATTGATTAAGAATGAATATGTGCTACATTTGTGCCTGTGCTGCACTTATACCACCAGATAACAGGAGCCTCTTGGACCCCGAGAACCAGATCAAAAACAACCTCATGGTACGGACTTTAATTAAGGGGTCTAAGATAAGGAGAACTGTTCACAAAGGGACAGGTTATGCATGTGTATAGGAATGTTTATGCGTACGTAACTCTTTACTAAAGCAATTTGCCATATTAGGCGTGCATGTCTTTGGTGGGACTACCCGCCCCGTGCTGCATGGAACTGAGTAAACATACCTACTTTACAATCTTACTGATTGTGGAGTCAGCTTTCTGTGAGTCATTTTGGTGAGCCAGGCAGGAGACACTCTGCTCGGCTGCGGGATCGGCTGTAGCGCGGATGCCCCTAGGTGCACCCTGAGTGTTTTGCTCGGAGGGGACTCCACTCTCAGCTGCTCACCGCGGGAGCAAAGATCTCCTGAAACTGCAGACAAACGGTATGTTTTCAGCTGCTGGAGGGATACTAACTGGAGTGTTAATAATTGTATGTGTTTTTATGTATGTATTTTGTGTTGAAAGTGTTTGTGTAAATGTAAGGGTTTGAAACAAAGTGTTCCAAGTCACTTCACGAAGAACACAGTCAGAGACAATACTTATTTGGTTGGTTATCATTCTAAATTATATTCCTGTGGTATGAATGAGATGTGCTAGAGGCCTCTGTGTGATTGTGCTGTGCTGTGTGAGTGCAGAGTTCCGATCCGTGGTTCTGTACTCTCCGCAAGGGGAGTGGGCGGAGACGAACGAAGTGCTTGACAGACTGAAAAGAAGTGCTGTTTTATCCAAGTTTTGAGTGGTGGTGCCTAATATATGGGCCTGGCGGTGTATCTTGTGATCCTATTTTTGCTCTTAAATGTTTTGACTGTGACAAGAAAAGGCAGAAGCATGACATGACATGCTTCCTGCAACATATGAGGCCCACACAGGCCGAGACCTGGACTCGCTGAGACCTGAACAGGCCGAGAGACTGGAGCGGCGCCGGGAGACCCGAGACACTACAGAGGGACTACCGCTGGATGGAGAGAGCCCTGAGAGACGCTGCAGAGCCACGGACGGCTCTGAGAGACACAGAATAGACCTGACAGAAGCCGAAAAACGCAGGAAATTGAAGTAATTGTGGGACATCCGAGATCGAGTTGCTACGGGA
This sequence comes from Anas platyrhynchos, assembly GCF_047663525.1. Classification (NCBI taxonomy): domain Eukaryota; kingdom Metazoa; phylum Chordata; class Aves; order Anseriformes; family Anatidae; genus Anas; species Anas platyrhynchos. The sequence continues at coordinate 5,378,970 of NC_092620.1, read as the reverse complement.
GACCAGAGGCATCAGTGGACACCGGTAGCTGACCCTCACCGTGTGGCGAGTCGGCACAGAGCAGAGGGGCGGACATCAGGACCCTGCAGCCTGTCTGACATAACCATGGAGGCAGCGGCAGCAGCGGCTGTGCTGCTTCACTCTAGCATTCTTTTTATAAAAGGTTTATCTTGCAATGCAAAAAAGACTATTAGTCCCCAGATCGGTGTTATAACTATTACTAATGACGACTTAGCTCTATTGCAGGGCAGGAGTGCAGAGACGCAGATTACACTGCCAAATGACCACCGGCAGGCTCTTTCACAAACCTAAGGTTGCAGCTGGCACTGCCTGCAGCCGTATAGCCGACGTTACACTCTCTTTCCTAACTAGTAATCATGTGTCTTATCCATTTGTGGTGAATGGCCAGTGGCAAAAAGAAAAGGGGGGAGACAAAGACAGAAACGGTACAAGGAGGATGCCACTGACACTAACAGCATGGGTAATAGGAGTAGTATAAGTGACACAGGTGATGGTGCAGGGCACTCTGCCTGCTGCTCGCCCTCGCCTGACTGTGCACTGCTGCCAACGGTGCTAGAGCAAAATGTGAAGACTGCTCAGATGGCAGTGATGAGAGTGCTTGTGTGAAAAAGATATGTGAAGAAGATGTGTGCTGAATCTGACTTTGTGTGCAACAGTGGTCAGTGTGTGCCAAACAGATGGCAGTGTGATGGGGATACGGACTGTGAAGATGGGTCTGACGAGAGTGCTGAGCTGTGTCATATGAGAGCATGCCGGGTAAATGAAATCAGCTGTGGTCCTCAGTCAACCCAGTGTATCCCAGTGTCGTGGAAATGTGATGGTGAAAAAGACTGTGACAGTGGAGAAGATGAAGAGAATTGTGGCAATGTGACTTGTAGTGCAGCAGAGTTCACATGCAGTTGATTAAGGAGGCATTGGGGAGGCATTGGGGAGGCAAGGACAATCCCTAGACAAGGACTGTATATCTCGAAACAAGACACTGGAACTCATGATAAGGAAGCGGCAGACGGACAGAGAAACAAATGTAAGGACTATAAATCTCAAAACTGGACATTGGAATTCATTATAAAGATACAACAAATGGAAGAATTAGCAACAACCAGCGCTTGCAATTAAGAAACATGCCAACTCAGGAGATTCCTGACCAAAGGTGAAAAGTACACTGTGAGGAAGACTCGGGGTCTTCCTCCCAAGTTGTTATAAGAAAGATATCGTTACGGTGTTACATATTTTGGTTTTCTGACTTATTGCATGTGGAATTTGACTCTGATTACTGTTATTGTGATTTTGGCAATATTCCTGGTAATAGTAATAGTTTCGTGACATCGCTATTGAAAGATACCTGCGTGCCCACATTTTTGTAAGTGATACGTGTATTCTGGAAGTGTGAACAGGAAAACATTGATAAAATATTGTAATCAATGGTGGCCGCTTTATAAGCTGGAACGTGGAGAAAAGTGGCCCCTAAATGGAACTTTAAACTCTAATGTTTTGCTACAGTTAATGATGGTTTTGAGAAGGAGAACAGGATGAAACGTTGTATACTGATGTTGTTTCAGCATCTTGGTGGGAAAAGGTACGGAATTAAGTTGGCCCCTGACTGAGCCTTTGATGTTGGCATTAGAGAAGTACAGGCTGCAGAAAGATAAAGGAAGTGTTAAAAGGGTTGTTGAAAGTGTTAAAGGTGTTTGAAGTTGAATAAGCAGGGAAAGAGGATGTAGGAATGTTAATAGTTCTGCCTCTGCTCTAGGCAGAGATCTTAAAATCATGGGTGTTAGCCCTTTGGGGCTAACATGATGGGTCCGAGAGAGAGTTGTTATGGAAACAGAAAAGCAGTTAACTCTTAAAACAACCTGAGTTCATGTGCAAGCTCAGATTACCGATGGGACTGCTCAGGGAACTGTGGACAATTGCATTCCCCTGACCGACCCCACTGAGACCCTAATCATCCCGAAAATCATGAACGGCTAAGTAAATACTAAAATCTGCATGAATTAAGGATGCCAAATAAAGGGGACAAGCCTGAAGGGAGGAAAGGGAGAAGGCAAGACCGGGGCAGGACCCTCCACTGCGGTGTGTATGGTCTACCGAGGGAGGCAACCCCTATGAGTATTGACTGCCGAGTGAGAGGGCCTCGACCGGACTTCTCCTACACTAAGGTCAGGTTGTCCCAAGAAAACTGTGATTCGTTTTCCAGGAGCTGGATCACCCTGACAGGCTGAACGGTAACACAAGCCTGAATTGACCCTGAAAGCGGGCCTAACTCCTTGACTGAAGGCGTTTGCCTATTATGATCCAGCTACGTGAGCAGAAGACAGATCCTGGGGCTATAGGACCCCAGTATATATACTTAATAGAATAATGAGGTTACAAGCTGTAATAGAAATAGTTATAAAGATGAGAACTGCTTTGTATCAAAATTGCCTAGCTTTGGATTATTTACTAGCACAAGAAGGAGAAGTCTGTGGAAAATTTAGCTTTAGTAATTGCTGTTTAAAGATTGATAAAAAGGGTGTTTCTTCCTAGTAGCTGATAGAATGTTATGTTCTGGTTTAGGATGAGAAGAATGTTAATAATATGCTGATGTTTTAATTGTTTTTAATTGTTACAGAGCAGTGCTTACACCAAGCCAAGGACCAAGCCAAATTCAGCTTCTCACTGTCCTGCTAGCAGGCAGGCTGAGAGGAGGGCCGGACTGCTCGGGGTTAGGTTGGGCATCGGACAGCAGGTGGTGAGCAATTGCATTGTGCATCACTTGTTTCGTACACATTATTACTAGTAGTAATATTATCATTATTATTATTATTATTATTATTATTATTATTATTATTATTGTTATTATTTTCTTGTTTTTATCTCAACTCACAGGCTTCACTTTCCCATTTCTCTCTCCCATCCCAGAGAAGGAGGGGGGGAGGTGAGCGAGCGAGCACAAACCTGGAAGGATATGGAATGGAATTTATTTTCATGGCTGCCTGGTGGACCATGGGTTAAAAGAGTGTTATTTTTATTGTTATGTGGTGTAATGATGTTATTGTTTATACCTTGTATGATACCTTGCCTTACATTATTAATACACCGGGTGATAAATAGTACATTGGTAATAACTTCATTAAAAAAGGAAGGGAATATGTCAATTATGATGCTTAAGAATTGGACCCTCCAAGAACAAACTGATGAAATCCAATTGTTAATAACAGAAGAGACACGAATTGTTGATATTAAAAAGAAGATAAGGGACTGTGAGGAATGTTTTAACAATTCGTGTCCATAAAGAACAATTCTGTTTGAATCCTGTCTGCCTCTGGGCCCTGCACTGGCAATTTAGTTCTTGAACCACAGATGCAGTGTGTCCCAGTCTCCCCCTCATTCTAGTCAATTTATCACGTCTTCAGAAAACACTCCTTAAATTTATGAACCTGTTTGCTTTTGTTATTCCGGACTTCTATTTCTAACAGTTACAGCCTTTTTTCCTGTCTTCTTCGAGATTAACTTAACACTGCTATAGATGTGTCTGTGAATGGCTGGGGAAGAATGTTTTAATTACTCGTGAAGCGTCAAATAAGCTGTTTGTGTTTGATGTCTGGGAGTTTCAGAACAACTGATAACAACTAGTGACTGTTATGGGATACTATGAGGATCCTTGGTATCTGGCCAGGGGGGCCAAGAGATTAAGAGGAAGAAAAAAGAAGCTGAAGGACGGTTGGGAGACAAGACCTGCAGAAAGTGTTCCATAAACTTGGAATGGTGCCAAGTGAGTACAAAGGGGGAGAGGAAGACTACGAGCCTTCAGCATGAAAGACCCCTAGAGACCCCCAGAGGAGACTGATGCGCATGCTCCAGTAGGAGGGACTGGACCCCGGAAGCTAATTATAATAATCTATTTTTTTAGAAGTAGTAATGAATATGTATTAGTCTAGGAGCATAAAAATCAGCTGCTTGATGTAACTGGTGTGCGTCCTGGTGGAGCGGAGACTCCCGGTGCACCCAGCGCTGTTTGCTTACCTCTATTCCTTTATATTGCCTGGTGACAGGACGAGGGGGAATGGGCTAAAGTTGCGCCAGGGGAGTTTTAGGTTAGATGTTAGGAAGAGCTTCTTTACTGAAAGGGTTGTGAGGCATTGGAACAGGCTGCCCAGGGAGGTGGTGGAGTCACCATCCCTGGAAGTCTTCAAAAGACGTTTAGATGTAGAGCTTAGGGATATGGTTTAGTGGGGACTGTTAGTGTTAGGTTAGAGGTTGGACTCGATGATCTTGAGGTCTCTTCCAACCTAGAAATTCTGTGATTCTGTGATATTCTTTTAATAAATCCTATTTTTTTTATTTAATCCTAATTTGAATCCTGAGCCATTTATAACACTCCTAATTGGTTTTCCTCCACAGCTTCGCCCATAATTCTCTGCCAATTAACTCTTCCCACTATCCTTCTCTCCCCTCGTTCATCTTCCCTATCCTTAGTCTTACGATGTTCTTGCTCACTGCCACGTTCTTCCTTCCTTTCGCTCAATTCCAGCGTAGCACGATCTCCCTCCGGTGAAACGGCCTCTTTCCTCCTTCGCGTAACCGTTACGGAGCCCCAGCACGGAGGACCGGGAACCTTGCTCGTACTAAAAAGCAAGGTACTGTCTTCCCCGGCACCTGCCGCCGACACCCCACTCTCGGAACCTGACTCACCCTTTCCTCCATTCAATCTATCAGATGCCACCGCTGCCAAGTTCCTTTCTACCTGATATCGTTTTATCGTATTTATCACTTCTCTCCACGGTTTCATCAATTTCTTTGCTACCTTGTCATCATCTATTACCATATCCCAGAGTACATCCCCTAAATTTCTTCAAGTGGCTACTTCAAACACTGACTCCGTACTTGTGAAACATGATTTTGTTCGACCGATCGCAACTAGTCCCGCTAGTTGTTTGCAGTCGACTCCCCATTTTTCTAAAAAGCGCTGTAATAAATCTAGGGCTACTTCGTCCTCCATTTTCCTAAGATTTTTGCCGGCACTAATTTCCTATGATGTCAGCCTGCACTATGGCAATAACCTGCACTATGGCAAAATAACCTCAGCCTGCACTATGGCAAAATACACAGCACAATCACACATACAGAGGCCTCTAGCACATCTCAATCTCAATCATACCACAATCTCAATCATACCACAAGAATATAGTTTAGAATGATAACCAAGCAAACAAGTATTGTCTCTCACAGTGTTCTTGCTCCTGCGGTGAGCAGCTGAGAGTGGAGTCCCCTCTCCCGCAGGAAGTCAATCTCAAATGTCCCGGAGCACACCGCGACCACTGCAATGTCCCGCGTTTTCCGCGGCTCCATTTTCCCGCGTCTCACCATGAGTCCTGTGTCCAGGTCGGTGCGTAGAGTGTTTCCGGGTCAGTGTCCGGCGTCCACCAGGTCTGTCCGTGTCTCTCGTAATTGGCCATAGCCCTGCAGCGTCAGTCAGTGCGTGTACCTCAGGTTTCCCGTCACCGCTCCGATGTTGCGCCGCCGCTCTGATGTCCCGCGCCGCTCCAATGTCTCGCGGCGCTCCGATGTCCCGGCGCTGCTCCGGCATCCCGCTCCGATGCAATGTCCCAGCGCCGCTGGTCTCCCTGAGCTCCGATGTCCCGGCGCCGCTGGTGTCAGCCTGTTTGGGTCTCTCCTGTTCAGGTTTGTTCGGGTCTCTCCTGTTCGGGTCTCAGCCTGTTTCGGCGCCATTTGATAGAGGACGTTGCAGGAAGCACGGCTGAAAGCACAACAGACACCAGTAGAGTCAGATCATGCTCCATTTTATTGCCCAAATAGCCTAACTTTTATAGTGAACTTAACAGGGGCGGACAGTGTTTCACACACGATTATTGGTCAAAAGCACTCAGACAAACAACTACAAGAAAACAACCCCACCTACAAGAAAACAACCCCCTTGTGATTAGCAGTCACGTAGACCTTGTCCTTGAAGCCAGCTGCTGGTAACAATATTTTTCTAAATTCCTCAATTGGGCGATGTGGGAATCATTGTCATGGGAGCTTCTCATAGTTACCCTGGTAGCTTGGTTTGCTCAGCTACAGCAGACCATGAGATTTTCTAAGGCCTACTCCTGGTTGCTTAAGGCAAGCTCAGATCGAACAATTGTTCCACAGACTCATGTCCACGCCCTTTGTGCCAATTCCCAACAACTGAGTACTGAAAGATTCCTTCGCCTCAGCTTTGAGTAGTGAAAGACCCCTTTACGTCAGCTTTGAGTGAGTACTGAAAGACACCTTTGCGTCGGCTTTGAGTGAGTACTTAAAGACACTTAAGCCTCAGCTTTGAGTACTGAAAGCTGCTTTTCGCTCAGCTTTGAGTAACTAATGGAAGACGCCTTTGCGTCAGCTTTGAGTGGTATTGAAAGCTGCCTCTGCCTCGGCTTTCAGTACTGAAAGACGCCTTTGCCTTAGGTTTGAGTGACTACTGAAATCTGCCTTTGCCTCAGCTTCGAGTGAGTACTGAAAGCTGCCTTTCTCTCAGCTTTGCGTGACTACTGAATGCCGCCTTTGCATCGGCTTTGAGTGATATTGAAAGCCGCCTTTGCCTTGGCTTTGAGTACTGAAAGCTGCCTTTGCAACAGCTTTGAGTGATTACTGAAAGCCACCTTTGCCTCAGCATTGAGTACTGAAAGAAGCCTTTGCGTCGGCTTTGACTTAGTACTTAAAACCTCCTTAGCCTCAGCTGTGAGTACTGAAAGCTGGCTTTGCCTAAGCTTTGAGTAATGAAATCCGCCTTAACCTCAGCTTTTAGCGAGTTCTGTAAACCGGACTTTCCTCAGCTGTGAGTGTCTACTGAAAGCCACCTTGGCCTCAGCTATGATTGAGTACTGAAAGCCGCCTTTGCCTCAGCTTTGAGTATTGAAAGCCACCTTTGCAGCAGCTTTGACTGAGTACTTAAAGCCGCCTAAGCCTCAGCTTTGAGTGAGTACTGAAAGCTACCTTTTCCTAAGCTCTGAGTGACTACTGTAAACTCCCTTAGCCTCAGCTGTGAGTGATTACTGAAAACCGCCATTGCTTCAGCTTTCAGTACTGAAAGCCGCTCTTAACTCACCTTTGAGTGGTTACTGAAAACTGCCTTTGCCTCAGCTTTGAGTAATGAAAACCACCTTTGCCTCAGCTTTAATTACTGAAAACACCTTTGCCTCAGCTTTGAGGGAGTACTGTAAACCGGCTTTGCCTCAGCTGTGAGTACTGAAAGCTGCCTTTGCCTCAGCTTTGCATGACTACTGAAAGCCACCTTTGCCTCAGCTTTGAGTACTGAAACCGGCCTTTCCCTTAGCTTTGATTAAGTATTTAAATCTGCCTCTGCCTCAGCTTTGAGTGAGTACTGAAAGCCATCTTTGACTCAGGTGTGAGTACTGAAAGCCGCATTTGCCTCAGCATTGAGTACTGAAAGACACCTTTGTGTCAGCTTTGTGTGAGTAATGAAATCCGCCTTTGCCTCAGCTGTGAGTACTGAAAGCCTCCTTTCTCTTAACTTCGAGTGACTACTGAAAGCTGCCTTTGCCTCAGCTTTGAATGACGACTGAAAGCTGCCTTTGCCTCAGCTTTGAGTGAGTACTGACAGCTGCCTTTGCCTCAGCTTTGAGTACTGAAAGTGGACTTTGCGTCAGCTTTGAGTACTGAAAGCCACCTTAGCCTCAGCTTTGAGGGTGGACTGAAAGCTGCCTTTGCCTCAGCTGTGAGTAGTGAAAGCTGCCTTTGCCCCAGCTTTGAATGACGACTGAAAGCTGCCTTTGCCTCAGCTGTGAGTACTGAAAGCTGCTTTTTTTTTTTTGCGTATCTGGTGCAGCTGATAGGAGCTGGGTGCTGGAGCAGCATGGAGCCAGGTGGCTGAATGTACTTGGTTTCACTGTGAGGGCAGTTCAGGCTGGGTCACCTTCTGGCTGCTTGAGGCTGGGTCACCAGGCTATTAGAAGGAGCAGTGGTTATTTTGTAGTGTCAGTACATGTGCCAGGCAGGATAGTTCCCTTCTGTTCATCTGTCTTGTAGTGTTTCTTCTGCAGCGTGTGTTCTGAGTTATGCTCTCCTTGGGCCTTGATATCCACCTTTCTTTTTGCACTGGACTAGGCAGGCAACTTGGTAGCTGCACCAAAGGTCCTAAATGCTTGTTTTGTCATCATGGGTCTGATCCGAGCACTTCTTGTCTTGCAGTCGCTGCTTAGAGTGCAGATCTGTTTCCGGTCTTGTGCATCATATTCGGTTTCAGATCGCATCTGTTTCCATCCTCACTTTTGCAGAAGTCATCTGGGTCACATCAGGAGCTCTTGCTTGGGAATTCATTTCCTAAGCGTTTTCTTATGGGGTTTGCACTCCCTATCCTTCTGGTCTCTTGTCTTAAAGGCAGGATTTCTATGCCTCCATCATCCCAGTTCTGGCAGTTGCTTCCAGTTGCATGTCGTGGCATTTGAGTGTCTCCTTGGGTCTGCTGCAGAGCACCTGTTCTGACTCGCTGTTGCTGTAGGGCTTCCCTCTGGGAGTTGCTGCTTCTTCCACCTTGTGTTCTGTGTGTTGTTGGTAATGTTTGTAGCGTGCCTCTGTGTGTTTGGTCTGGAGCTGTCCTGCCTGGCAGTTAGTGATGATAGCTAATGTGGCAGTCCATACTAATACATTGTCTGGACTGCTTTGGCAAAGACATCCAGTCTGCCTCTGGGCACGTACTGAAGGGCAGCTGGCACAGAGTCATCTCTGTGGTGTTTGCAGATGTGGAGGGGGAGACTCGAGCTGCTTGCAAGCAGCTGTTTGCATAGTGCTTGAACAGTGTGCTGGAGGAGGTCTGTTGAATCTTGAAAGCTTACAGACATGGGGTTCTGAAACTTTTATTTTTTTCTTTCCCCTCCCCAGTGGAGTGTAAACCTTAGGAGGAACTGGTCACAGGAAAGAGCTCCTTCTGGAACTGCCCAGTACTTGGTAGGCAACTCGGTGACT